>NC_135084.1:3186666-4672500 GCF_051107435.1 Chaetodon auriga
TGTGTTCTTAATTACAATTAGATTTTTTCCCAGCCTTCTACATAAGGATTAATGATTCCTCTGTCACTAGACATCTGACACCTCAGGACATGGGTTACTTGTCATTGATGAATGTCAGCAAACTAATCTACAAACCCTACTTGGTATGCAATGTACCAACCGACAACACAGAACAACAATCATTCATCTACTTTCTGATCGGTCTCAATTCACTAAATTCAAGGTTGTTGATGCATGGTTTCTAATTTGAAAAAAAAAAACAAAAACAAAAACTAAAATGTAGCTGTTACTTTACTAGAACATGATATGACCTTTGATATTCTACTTTGATATGCTGTTCAAACTACACAGCCAGTGTTCTGAAGTCTATAGGCTTCACAGGCATACTTTCTATACATAACACAATGACTCATACATCCTATTTTCTCAACCATGCAACTTACAATGCAGACTCTCTGTGGAATATTGGAGCTGCCCCAATGGAAAAATCGTAAAGAAACCCCAGGCAGAGTTATTCCAATCTGAGAAAATATTTTCTAATATGGATGACGACAGCCCTCTGTTGAAATGTACCGCTGAGTACCAAGGCTCAAGTGGCAGCATTGGTGCCATGCCTGGGTCTAGGAGGGGGTTGGGGCGGTGGAGGGCAGGGGGATTGGGAATTGGCACAGCTGAATCTGCCACTTTTGATCGTATAGATAAGATAGGGAGAGTGGGAGCCAGGGCTGCATAGCTGGAGGTCTTTGAGTGCCTAGTGTTTACCCTGTGCTAGCAGAGAAAACAGCAGAAGCCATGACCTCTTTCTATGTTTGTCTCTCCCTAACACTCTCTCTCTCTGTCGAACATTCTGACTCTGACACTGAGATTCTCCTTATTATTACTTTCAAACCATAACTTCCTCCTAATCCTCCTGGTGAATTCGAAATTCTAGCAGGGGATTTCTTTCTATTTTTAAATGTAATTCTCTCTTACAGTTGACAACTACTCAATCTTCTAAACGGTCATTTTCTTCTGATGCTCAGTGATGACCCCAATCAGAAGGTCATGAGTTCACACTTTGCTGTCTGAAATTCAAGTCTCAAATCTGTGTTCATGTCTTTCTCCTTCCCTTACCCTCTTTAACACGGGCTCTCTGGCTTCTTCACCTCTGTCATAATCTGGTCCAATCTTTTCCCAGGTACCGTGAAGTTTAATGCCTGCAACCATGTCCGAGCACACCAGTACTACAGCGAGAGCATAGTCAAACCCCAAGGCTTTGTAGGATTCCCCTGCCCTGACAAGGACACTTTTGCTGCTGTAAGTCTTTGGTTACAGACTGTTAAAGTTCCAGTAGTACCTGACCACATGGTTATTTTTTACAGGAATGACATATTGAGACATTAATAGCCCATATTGCACATTTTGTGAACATCTTCGTTGGTTGGGGCGTCTTCAAAATCTTTTTAAATGTTTAAAAGTTGACCTGGACATGTTTAGCCATGATAGGATCAGGTAGAATTCTCTAAATGCAAGAAAAAAAAATAGCTTCATGGTCCCTTTCTTATCTCCTGTAGCCTACAGATACAGATACAGATACAGATACAGAAAAACTTTATTGTCCCCTACAAAAGTAGTGGAAATTCGTCTTTGACGTGCTCACACGTGTGCATAAAATAACACAAGTAAAAACACAGTTCAACATAAAAACAGCAACACAATAAATAAATACAGTGCAGTACATACAACGCAGAATTAAAAAACGATTTTACAGTGTGTTGTTGATGATATTGATGGCGGATGGGATGAATGATTTTTTTGCTAAATAATAACCTCACTGCAATAAAAAATTCATCCTAAATAAAAAGAAGGTAGATACTGTCACTACAGATAAGTCAGTTTGGAATAATAAACGCAGTAAAGCATCAGTACCCTCAACTTGTAGAATATTTGAGTTAATATAGCCTTCATGGTTGCTTTCTACCAGCTGACCTTATGGCATATATCTTCTTAGTACCTGTCAGACCAGAAAGTGCCACAAGGAAATTTATTCTTGAGTGACATAATGACAACATGCAGGTCTAGTTGGAAAGCTACTGTGGCTGGTAAGCTAACCAGTAACATGCTATTGAGCTGGTTATGTGCTAGCACTAGCCAGTCACAACAGCGAGCCAAGGTAGCGTGCTTGACTTAAAAGATGTATTTGTACTATTAACTCCTGTCTCGTGACCGACTTAAAATCATCTTATGTCCTTAATTTAAAAAGTAACTTGGGGCTATCAGATGGTCTCAGACAAGAGAAGGGCTGAAGAAGGAGAAGGGGCCCATGTCTCCACTGTTCCAGCATGTGTATGGTTCTACCACCTGTTGCTGTTTGACACTGATATGGCTGTGAACCATTTCTTTGGTTTTAGAAGTCAATTCAGCAAGATTGGACTTTTGTTGCAGCGGAGGGGGCGATGTAAATGGGCTTCCCTCATGTCTTCCATGGGGAGGGCTTGTATCTGCAGCTGTTCGCGTTAATGACAGTTTATCCCTGCTTTGGACACATGTCCCCGATCAAAGGAGGCCCGGGGAGCGCCAAGCATGACCTCATATGACTATGTCCCTGTTGAGAGATGACAGCACCTCCTTGTCGTTCACCTCGTAAACACTCCCTGGTGTTATTCCTGCAGCCATAGCTGACAGCCGCAAAGTCAGCCTGTTCCCACACAGTGACTTATTGCGAAACTATTGCCATTCTTCACCTTCATATTTATAAGGTGGCAATCTGCAACATTTTAAAGAAGTCTTTTAAAGAAGTTTTTTCCCTCCCTATTCAGTGATAGAGGACTTACACTCAATCACAGGGTGAGCTCATTCTTCACACCTAACTATATCCTTGTCTTCACAGGGAAAGTGTTTCCCATGTGCAGACAACAAATGTCCTCTGATGGGCCACTATGCTGACAGGTTCGCTGTGACTGATAGCATTTCAAAGATGAAGTATTTCCTCAACACAGGAAGTTCAAATCCTTTTGGCTGTAAGTACACTGCTCTTCCTGTCCTGGCAAAAATAAAACTGTGACTTACACTTACACTGTGAAGAACCACTGAAACCTTCATGCCTTTTCAAAAACGCATTATCATCCATTAAAACAAGGCTATTTTAATAACATCCTGAAAGATAGTTCTTGTAAGTGTGAGTGTTATCTTTCTTTTGTGTGGACCTCTAGCTATACCAAATTTTCAAGTTTTCACATAGTGGCACGGTGGCGCAGCAGGTAGTGTGCGTGCCTCACAGCAAGAAGGTCGCTGGTTTGATCCCCAGGTCGGGCAGGGCCTTTCTTTGTGAAGTTTGCACGTTCTTCCCGCATGGGTTCTCTCCAAGCACTCCGGCTTCCCCCCAGAGACCAAAAACATGTTCCTTAGGTTAATTGGTGACTCTAAAATCGTCCTTAGGTGTGAGTGTGAGTGTGAATGGTTGTCTGTCTCTATATGTTGCCCTGCGATTGACTGGCGACCGGTTCAGGGTGTACCCCGCCTCTCGCCCATTGACAGCTGGGATAGGCCCCCCCCCCCACAACCCCGAAAGGGATAGGCGGAATAGAAGATGAATGAAGTTTTCACATTTTTTTGAGCATTACGCATTACACACTTTTATACCAACGTAATTTATACTATTTTATGCTATACATTATCCTGTCAAAATATTAAGTTATAGACTACATGTGGATGATCAAGAATAATCTCAACAGTAACGGCATACAGCTGCGCCAAGCCACAGCGGGGAACGTGTGAACCATTAGTCACGAGCTGCATTGCTTAAAGCAAGCTAAGCATTGTCACAAGGTATTCAAGTGAGTTTTGAAAAGTGTTTAAGTTTGTACTTCTTCCATTTTCATTGCTGTTTAGTTATATATAAATGCAGAATAGGCAGGAGAAGGTCGAGTATAAGGCTATTTCCTGGAAGCAGTACATACTAGTGCAGGCACGGTACATACCATACTTAGAAAAGAATTTTTTGCTTGCCAGTATGTAGATTTTCAAGGTTTTCACTCTAACAACAACATGAAAGTAACAGTGTTCTCTGAAAATTCTGTATTTACCAAGATGTTATGACGCTGCATGCCAGAGCTATGACACAATAATGTGACTTAACTATTTCTTTCCATTTCTAGGTTATAGCTTCAAGATTAAAGTGACCTTGGATGGTCCCAGCTGGCCTAACCCAGGCTTCATGTATGTGGCACTTGCCGGAGAGAATGACAGCACCAAGGAGTACAGGCTTCATGTGTAAGAACATTATAACATTGCTCTGTGAAACACACCAGAGTTTAGACTGTGTGACAACACACTGACTGGGGTGAAGTTACTGAAGGGGAGCTGTCTCTTTGTCATAGATATTGTGCTTCTCTTTGCTGACTAAGCCTGAGAATTTGAACAACTGTACCTTCTCTTATCTAATCATGTGACTCCCAGCTGCCGAGATGACAGATATGATCACTGACTACCATTTTACACCTCAGCCAGTGGACTACCGTTTGCCATATGTGTGCATTGTATGCCAACAGCAGAGGCAGCGTTCATTAAGTGTTTTAGACTGCAGTTTTAGTAATAGCCACCAAATTGTTCCTCCACAAAATCTCACTTTGAAAGTAGTTGTAGCCTATTACTATTAGTAGTATGTTAATGTACTAACTGCAATGAAAGTGCAAAATACTTTAATTGCATTAAGTATTATAATACTGCAGTTTGGAATAAGTATATTTCATGAGCAAACATCACATCACCACCAAACTCTGTTACAGTAATGGTGCTCAGATTGCAGTGTCAAAGCCATGCAAGAAGAAAGACTTTCCAATAAAGAACACATCCTTACATTTCATGAAGCGGGTTTCAAGTGTGACATGTTTCTCCAGGGGTACAATGATGCCTGGACGGACCTACGAATTGCTGTTGGATGCTGAGGTAGACGTGGGTGATGTGACAGAGGTGAAGTTTCGTTGGAACAACCATATCTTAAACCCTATGAGACCCAAATATGGTGCATCCATGGTGGAGCTGCAGAGAGGAAGAGACAAGAAGATGTAAGTTTGTCTTTGCTTTGCCAATAATAGTAAATAGCAATCAATAAAAACACTAGTAAAACACTTGTCATGAACCCTTAACTGGTTTTAACATGCATACATACATTCACTGAGCTGTGATATCTTGTTAAAAATGAGTTGTACTGTGCTACTCTGATGAAGTAAATAGACATATTCCCAAGGTGTACTGAGGTTTTAAAAATCATGCTCATGCTCAAATCAGTTTTTATGGATATGGATATGGATACTGCCATAGGATATGAATTTTTCTGATTAGAAACTGCTGTCAATCTAACATTATTTCATTGTATATTTGTTGAAACTACTACATCTGCTTTTTTAAGATTTATTGGATGTTTTCCTATTAATATACTATGAAAATTAGGTAAATTCAGGATGGTACCCGTAATAAATCAAGAAAGCAAAAAACTCTAATCACAAGGGCTAGTGAAACACACCACAAGAATCCATCACTCTAAAAACTGTGGAGCTGTTGGTCCACTAGATGAGAAAGTCTGATGTGATTCTGTAAAGATCACATCATATATTTACTGGCTGCTTGCAGTTTTATAAGGCCATTAGTTCATTTTATCTATTAATGTTTTATGTGAAATGTTTTGTATCCTGAGTTTACACCTTCTGTTGTCGTGAACAAGAGGTGTTAAATTAAAAACTGATTTTATTCATGTTGTCACTGTTGTAGTACAAAAGGAACTAAGAAATGCAAAAAAAAAAAGAGAAAGAAAACAAAACAAATTGTAACAAGCAGCCATTTTAAAAAGCACAAATTGAAATAGTTCCATTTTGATTAAATGAATCTAGATGAATCAAGCTTCATGTTTTCTTGACAAAAAGGTGTTTAGACTTGTGTCCCATTATGTTAATAAGATTACAAACAGTTGTGAATACATTATGTCTGAACAAATACAATTTTAATGAAATGCTTACCCAAAGAAATCTCACACAACAGAACTGCCGGTAAACAAATTGTATATTATATATATTTTTAGATATATAGTTAATATATTTAGAAAATATATTTTTCTTTTCTTCCGACATCACGAAAAAACAATATGTAGTATGAAGTGGTAACTCTTCCCTTTAGCACAATCCGGGCTTGCTGATTTAACGGTGAGTAAATACAGATATGGCCCTAAGTCATTGTTATTATCATTGCTATTACATACACATAAGGATTTTGTCCCTTTTTATGTATTTTATATGTTACACAAACTGTGCAGGAACAAATATAAACTTCATGGCCAATTTAGTAGGCACACTTGTACAATCTAATACAATCCAACGACATTAACAGTTCTGCCATAAAGTCAACTTTACCATAGTTCATCATAGAGTCCATAGTCAGTGATGTACTGTACTGAGCTGCATTATACTGAGTGGGGTTTCTAATATGCTGCCCCTTCCAACATGTGTGTAAATGGGAAGGACAAAAAATTAGGAACACCTCTCAATATATAGTAGTCCAGGACAACATCACTTTAAACTATGATCTCAGTATTAAACATGTAACTCAGTTTCTGATAATGTGGGTTTGCTAAAAAGAAATAGAAAGAGTATTACTCTATAGTGTTATGATACAGAAGTCTTTGGGGGTAAATGTAGACATTTATAAAAACTGATCAACAGAGAGACTTTGTTTCTGTTGTCAAGCTGTGGCAGTGTCCCACACTGCTGTGCTACAGTACATGACATGGACTAGTTTTGGTCACTGGAGGGCAGTATGGGACTGCCCCTAGTGCCCTCTAGTGGTTAGGGAAGGTGGGGGATGGGGTTGAGGTAAGATGGTATGGCTGAGGACATCCTTAGGATTTCTCTGTATGGTATTAACTGATGCTTTGTCATCATTTTCATATCATTACCATACATCTCTCAATAGAAATAAAAACAGTGACGGGGGAAAGATTTTGCTCATGCTAGAACAAAATTGGAACAAAATAATAATGTTAAGATTATATTAATAATATTAATTATTTCTGGAATTATTTGTGTTAATACGTTTTGGTTTGCCAGCCCTCACTGATTCAAAGCTCTCAGTGGACACTCAGATTTATTCCTCAGTGCTAATATAACTGAGCTGCATTAGATACTGTTGTAAAATTGATACTTAAGACAAAATATCAATTGAACATTCTCTTCTACAATGTCTCACTCAGTCTCTTCCCATTTTTATCTCCTCTCTTTTTTCACAGCAACTTCTTCTGTGGGACAGAGAACGTGGTGGAGAATGCCATCCAGTCTGTGCTTCCATGCCAACCTTAACCAGCCACAATCCTCATGTTACTCAGGGTCTTTCAATAAAGATTTTACATTCAAACTTCTTCAGCTCTCTCTGATTTGATCCTTTGTGCTGTTGTACACGATGTAGTGTGATATGATGTCATATGTTGATCAAACAATGAAGGGAGCCCGATGAAAGGGCAGATCAACTCCAAAGTCACTTAAAGACAGCAGACAGGAAAGAATATGCTGATGAGCCCAAAGTGAACGAGCTTTCCTACTGCATGCTTCATTGACCTGGAATATTAGGCATTGTGAAAGAAGAACAAAAGAACACTTCACATACCTATTTCATGACACAGGTGTGTAGGAGAAGGACGAGGTGACCAAAAGTTGCAAACAAGCTCAAGTGTGTAACTTGCAATAATACAGTTATTTGCTTTGCAACATTTTGGTGCTTCATCAGGCAAATGGTTTGTGACAATGAGAACATATCTTAAATGGGGAATGGCTGTATTTCTGCAACCAGTCATATTCTCCACAGGCAAGGAAAGCATGAATACCAAACAAGAATTTACTATATGACAGTCTCCAATATCATATGTAGAGTATCAATAAGCATATAACTATGAGGCCTTGTAATGTACTATGTGCATTGCCATGTTCACTGAATCCATACATATCAGTGATATCGATTTATTATATGGCTATATTGATCTAAGCTGAGAATAAACAAGTCATCATTTTATGACCCTTTAATACTTTTGTGACAGGAGAAGTGTGTGTAATTACAGAAGTAATTACAGACACGAACCAAATGTGTATCAACATCCAAGGAGGCTGTGAGTAGACTTGCTATAGGGACAACAAGGAAAAAAATAGTATAGCCTAATCTTTGTATTAATTGATTTTATTGGATTACTGCTGTGAGCTTCTGCATAATTAAAGTACAGCATCAGTATTTGACGTAAGAGCCCTTCAGCTTAATTGTAACTTTTTCAAAAGGTTACATGCGCTGTCCTCAGTGACATAAAAATGCAGGGTGTGTGTGGCATTTATTTAAGTCTGGGAGGCAAAACGCACTGGATGTAATCAAGCTTGCACAACATTAACCATCTTGCTGTCTTTTCACCCAGCCTCAGAAATGTTCTGGTTAATTTACATTATGCTCACTGGAACATTTATCTCTGTGTAACGTTCATACAGATTACATTTAACACAAAAGTGTGCTCCAAGCACTTTGGCATGAAGAGACTGGCAACACATGCCAGCTGCAATACATAATGTTTGCCAGCGTGTTATCAAATGTATCAGTTTGGTGAAATGATAACTATTTGTTAAATTCGAATACGACTTGCAACCTGGAACACGGCTGTGCGACAGTAAAATCTGAATCTTTAAGGAGTGAGGTGTTGGTGGTGGATTCAGTGTTTAAGGTGAGGGACACTGGTGCATGGTCACTGACAATGATTGGATGTATGATGGTCTCAGATACCTCTGTTACAAGTTTCTTAGTGATCAAAAAGAAGTCTAATTAGGAGAATGATTGGTGTAGTGGGGAGAAATAAGAATATTCTCTAGATGATGGGATATTCATTCTCCAATGGTTGCCAAGACCATAATCTCCATGTATTGTTTTAATAGTTCAGTAGAGGGCCAGTTTCTTAAGTTACCAGCTGTGCTAGACCAATTGATTGTGCATTTATATATTTGATTATTCTGGATTTTATTCTGGATATTTGGTGGCTCTTGTAATGTAGAGAACACTGTGTCAAAGAAATATTCATTAAAGAAAGTCATTATTAGGAACATATAGGTTGGCAAGTGTGTATTTTCTGTCATAGATGAATGCAGCAATTATGACATATCGTCCTTTGGAGTCAGCAGTTGTATTGTTTTGTGTACTTAAACAGACACCTCTTTGTCTGCTGTTGTAAGCTGCTGAGAACACCTGATTAAATTGTTAAGAGTTAAGGTTATATATTTCTGAATGGGATAAAGGAGTCTCTGGAAGTAAACATTTATCTGCGTTTGGTTTAATAACATGGTTTAAGATATTTATCCTTTTAGTATGAATATGAGTACAAATGCCGTGCACATTCCATGTTATTAAGACGAGTGTCTGTGTTATGTTAGTGTGACTGAGCCCCTGTTAGAGTTGACCTGTGTTTGTATGTGTGTGTGTGTGTGTGTGTGTGTGTGTGTGTGTGTGTGTGTGTGTGCGCGCGCGCACACTTATTGATGACAATGCAACATTTTGTGCATTGAGCAAATACCAGACAATGACACATCCTGCACAAACATAAAAGTGGATCACTGTGAAGGCATAAGGTGAAGGAGTGAGAAAAAGAAGAAAAAACAAAGGGATGGAAAAGAGCAAGAGGAAGGGAGAGAGGTAAGGAATGGGGGTAAAATAGAGAGGAGATGTGAAGTTTGGAGCGTGTGTATGGACATAAAAAACAGATACAAATGAATATAAATAAGTAAGGATGAGACGAAAAATAAAGACAATGCATAAATACAATCCAATTTCAAAATCTATTTAAAAATAGAGTGGAATAAAGACAAGAAGTCAATTAGGGGGAACTCTACTTGACCTCTGAACATCTTCTCATGGATGTAATCTCATTGTGGGTCTTATCTGCCTATAGGGCACAACCCAGTATTGCCCCAGAGACCACCGTATTCACGAGGCTTTATTCTATTCACCTAGAACAGAATAAGGGTCAAAATACATATAAAGAAAAAGCATCAAATCACGGCATAAAATGATGGTATAGGTAGGTTAAAATGGATTACATAGAATGCATTAAAAATCAAGTAAAATAGAACATTTTCAAAGAAATGCAGCAGTGTGTAAGTGCAAGGTAAAGCACAAAAGTTTCAGATCTGTACCAGGAAATCAAAGCTAGTGAAAGGCTAAAGTGAAGACAGATTTTAGCTTTCTTTTGAAAATATTCAGTGAGATGCTTCCCTGGTATTAGAGCTTTGGAGCTTAATGGACAATGGCTGCATCCCCAGTTTTTTTCCGACAGGTATTGGAAACTGATGTCCCCTAATTCCATACTACTGTATAAAGTCTGTGAAGGCTGTGAACTGATTGTTGTGGAGGAGGGTTAAAGCGTATGATACCTTCATGTCCCTGTGTGTGATAGTGGTGGACGGTGAGTTCTTTGTTGCTGTGTCCTGATCATCGTGTACAGCTCCTTCAGACAACAGCATGTTGTAGATTTTTTTTTTTTGATTATCACCGTATCATAGATGACCCTTTAATCTCTGGCCACCAGTAAAGAGACAAGAAGTGTTGTGAGTGGAACGACTTCCCTCCCCTCTGATGGCACAGCAGCGTGGTCCAACAAGAAGCATAAGAAGGATTGGTGTGTGTTTGACTTCGTCGGGCATGTGTACTGCAGAGGACACGAGGCCTGCGGAGACATTGTGTTGAGTGACACTCAAGAAAAAATGAATATTAAACCGTACATTTTGTATAAGATTTAATTTACTTTTTTACACGTGTGTACAGTAAATGATTGTTCGATGACAAGTCACGAACTGTTTTGAATTGGGACTTTTATTTTGCTAACGATGCTCAATGAGACTTTCCCCACTTTGATCTTCACTCAGCACAAAGCAGTTTTCTTGAGGAAGCGGAGGAAAAGTTTTTGTGTCCTCATGTCTGTTTGGTACATCACTTTTAGAAAACATCATCTGTTTTTATGCAGATTTAGTGCCAAATAATAACTTCATTCTAATCTGTATATCACCCAAGGAAAAGACAACATGGTTTCAAATCTCTTTGTAGCATTAAATAGTCAAGACTAAATAAGTATGAAGAGTTTAACACTCAGTATCATCATCAGGACTGTGTCTGCAAGATTTGATCAGATTTGATTCACTGTGGTTGAGTTTAGTTGTTTAGTCTTCCACAAAGTGAGAGACGAATGGTCTATTGAAGCAGCTGAGGCTGAGATATTTTGTTTCCAATATGGGTCAAGCTCAAGGAATGCTATAGCCTACATCTCCCATGATGCCTGCTTCAAACCAGTGAGCACAGCACAGGCAAAACAAAACATACTGAAACCTTTGATTTAAAACAACCAAACTATTCTAACTTTGAGAGAAAATGTGTTCATGTTGGACTTCATCGCTTATAGGTGGAACAGTGTTAACACTGTCGCCTCACAGCTAGAAGGTCCTGGGTTCGATTCCCGCTGTGGGCGTCGGGGGCGTGTCCTCCACCATGCCTTCAGTGCAGGCTGCTCGAGGAAAGGGGCCTTTCTGTGTGGGGTATGCATGTTCTCCCGTGTTCACCTGGGGTCTTCTCCTTAAAAAAAAAACCCTACTAAAAACATGCAAGAAGATCACCAAAAGGACCACCACTCCTGGTCTGCCGCGGAGGAAGGACTTGCCGGGATGGGATAAAAGCAGAGAAAAGAATTTCACAGAAGGCGTGTGCAGTTTCCCTCCCATAACTCTGCATGTTGTGTGAATTGTGACTAATAAAATGATGTCTTTCTTATAGAGACTGAAAAAAATCAGCCTTTAAGCACATTTCTTAACCACACATTCACACTGTGTGTTCATTTGCAACTATTTGTCAGATATGCACAGTTGCAGGTATAGAAACATTATTACCTGCAGCACCATGTGTGGGAATCTTCAGACTTGCCTTTTGATAATTTACAGGAAATATCTGCATATTTTTGCATGTTGAAATACCTATAAATAAATGCTTTGGTAAATATACTGTATTAACTTCTCAACATTTCTTTACACTAAGTTCCTGACTTAGATTAGTCACAATAAAACAGCTCCTGTTCATATTTTTGTACAGATATACGCTTTATGAAACTCAGGTCACTGAACAGGAAGGAAAAAATAACAACATAATGTTTTGCCATTCTGTAAGTCTTAATATAACACATTTCTGATTTCATGCCATCATTCAGTCTCATTGGCAGGAAGAAGCAGCTGACTTGTGGCCTGTCTTTTTTGTTTCTTCATCACATTCCTCATCTTCCTCCTCAAGATGTTTCTGCCTTACGAGTTGCCTTTTCTGATCACACTCATTGAACAGTCATCTACTGTGTAGGGGAGTCAGGTCATTAAACCTTTGAGTTTAATGTTTGCACTCATTAATATAAAA
This sequence comes from Chaetodon auriga, assembly GCF_051107435.1. Taxonomy (NCBI): domain Eukaryota; kingdom Metazoa; phylum Chordata; class Actinopteri; order Chaetodontiformes; family Chaetodontidae; genus Chaetodon; species Chaetodon auriga. The sequence continues at coordinate 3,199,096 of NC_135084.1, forward strand.
AGGGCATCAACCTTCCTCAGCTCAGAAGGATTTTATTCATTCTTTTCTTTTAATGCTGATTTAATAATAATTAATGAATTAACGATAGATCAGTCTAATCACCTGAAGTGTAAGCTCTCGATACAGTGATTGTCTGTTTCCAGTTCAAAAGGACACTGCCTGACAACGACTTAAATGAAAAATATTATTTATTTGACACAATAATGAGAATGGATATGAATAATGAATGATATGACAAAAAAAATATGGATTATATGATGTAACATAAACAGCTGGATGAAGAAACTATAGCAAAATTATTAAAGAATGAGTTTGGCAATAGTGAGAAGTAGTTTTGAGGAAAAATGAGGACGTGAATGTGGTGTTAATTTCTTGAATGAATGACTAAGTGAGTCTGATGAGAATTAAGATTGTTATGGCCTACGACACCAACTCTTATTCAAATGCAGCATGGAAAATGGCTACTTCTGTGCCAGCGGCGCTCCGATGGTGATCTGTCCCGAGCTGACGTGAAGGGGGCCCCAGGCTGTCGCTCGTGCCTGCGGTCTGCTCTGCGGTCCAACAGGGGGGGCCAGTCGAACCGCGGTGCTGTGCCAATATTGGACAGAGATGCTTCAGGGGTGGCCCTGTGTCGATAACACACGAGGAGCAGCTTTTTCAAATGTTATTTGACCCAGACAGATGGGTTGAGCCTGGCTGCAGGACTTCGGTCCAAAGAGGTTGACGGTCATATGGCAAAAACTTCTGGGTTAATAATAATGTTGAGAATACTTTCGATGGCCTGTTGAAAGTATCTAAAAAATACTATTACGTGATTCACCTTTAACTTTGAAAAAGTTCTGCGGTAATGTCTTTTCACAAAGACTGAAAAGAACTAGAGAAAAATGTTTTTTGGATAAAAGAGTAAACGTGCAGAAACGCAACTTGAAGTACAAAAGCAATTGAAGAGAAAACAAAGACTAGCTGAAAAACTGAAAACTGAGTAAAAACAAAACTAACAACTAACTGAGTTGTGCCGAGAGCTGCGGGGCGTGTCTGTGACGAACAGACCGTCGCACACGGAGAATGATTTCCAGGTGAACGCTGTGATTTCATCCTGTAGAGCAAGGGTGTCAAACTCAAATACACAGTGGACCAAAATTAAATAAATTGTTCCAAGTCGCGGGCCGGACTGGTTCAATGTTTATTGAAAAGTGGTTGAAATGACCATATTGCACATATTGAACCTGGAACTAACACAGCCTGTAAGTTACTGCCTATAAAACAACATTAATCATTAAATAAATGAAAAATCAGTTGTAATCATTTCTTATGGCTTTATCTGCAGCTTTCCATAGTAATTTCAAATGAAAACATTTTCCAACAGGCCAACAACAGCCAAAAAATCATTTCTTTCAAAGAAAAAACAAAAAGGCCCAAAGAGTACAAAAAGTCAACATATCTTAAACCTGAGTGCGCTGCTCTCTGATGCGCACTAGTTTGTTTTTAGTGGGGGTTTTTTATGGAGGATGCCCCAGGTGAACACGAGGAGAACAAACTCCACACAAAAAGGCCCCTTTCCTTGAGCAGCAGGCACTGAAGGCATGAAGGCAGGACATGCCCCCACCGTTCCACCAAAGTGAGATCTCTGTAGATCTGTGTCTCTGAGGGAAACTATCCCAGTACAGTGTGTCCAGGGGACGAGTTGGAAGTCTACACAAGAAGCCTCAAGCTGTGACAGTATCATGCATGTACTATGGTGTTGCTTCAGTCTATATTACCTTCAAGCTGTAACTCCCTGCAGAATGCAACAAATGACGACTACAACAATAAACTGTAATGCAATACCTGATCAAAGCATTTGTATTTTCTTTCTTTCTTGTCTGTAAAAACATGTTTTTCCTTCTCGTGGAATGGCTCCTGATGTCCCTCCAGGCAGGTCAGGATGGTGATGGTGGAAGTCTTCAATCAGGACCAGATCCAGAATGTCACTAGCTGAGACCCAGGAGTGCTCCTACAGACAGTTTAGGCCCTAAACATGATGTTAGTGTTTTAATTTATGGTATGCTACAGTATTTTTTGCCAACTGGTTGTTGCTTGGAGAATGCTGGATCTTGATGAGAGGTATTGATAGTCTACGTTTGGTAGTTTTGTCAAAAATTGTAAGTTAAGTTAATTAACCATTAAGAAACAAAAGTTAGAAATAATTTCCCAGTAGGGTCTTGTGAGGGGACACTAATTAAAAACAACTGTATTTTCTTCATCAGGATCTTATTAATGAAGGTAATCAAAAATAATACCTAAAAACTGATTCCCAGCAAGCTCGCTGTCCAGCAAGTGGGTGTTTGATTTGAAAATGTTACTTCAGTGAGGCTGTAATTTGAATAGCTGTGACTTTGTGATTAGTAGTTTGCGATTTTTTTGTGATTAGTAGCAGCTAGTCATTTCTGTTAGGGTCTGCAGTTTTCCTCTCCTTTCCCAATTGTGTTGTTGTGTTTCCCTTCCCCTCTGTCTCTTTCCTGTCTGTTGTGTATTTGTTTTACTGCAGGGTGTAGCTGACAGGTCTGTTCTGGCCTCCTCCTCTCTTGAGCACACCTGCTCTCAATTGTTCAATCAAGACTCACCCGCTGCCACATTATTTAAACCCTGGCCTTCTTTCCAGTATTCATCGAACCGTCTGTCCATCCTTCTGGTAACAACTGGGACTCCTGTTTTTTGTTTTTTTTTGTGTCTAGTTGGACCTCAGTCTGTGCTTTGTTAGTCTGTCCCGGAGGAGACCTCTGGATCTGGATTTCTCTCCAGCCTGTTCACTCTCTTGTCATTCCCTTTGTTTGAGGCTCTGCAAGGCTTGTCTGTTTTTGAATATTCATCAAACTGTTACCTTTAAACTCTACACCTGTCTGAGTTAAGCATTTGGGTCCAGTTTCTCTGCATGCAAATGTAATATTATCCCTTTTTTATATCATTAGGTGCAAACACGAAGAAAGAGCAGCCAGTAATTATCCTGGGCTTTCTGTGCTTTGTTGTTTTGGTCTAAGGTCAATGCAGAATATGTTTAAGTGTCAACACTAATTAAGTCCAGCACTTGTGTGGGTTACTTGCATTGCAAGCAAAAATGTTCCCTTGTCAGAGCTGTGTTCATAACTGTGTTGTGATATTTGCTTCTGTAATGCACATGAGAATTCATAAAAATACACTTCATTTAAATTTACAGTGTGCTTTTCAAAACTTGTTGACTTTGTCACACATACAGACATTAAGGACAAAGGTGTGGGTAGGCCAAGTTTCACAAGTGTAGTTGAATTAACGTCATATGGAATTCTGCAGTACAATATGTGAGAACTTGAAGGCCTTTTACTCTTATTTGATACTGCTTGGTATGCATTTCATTGATGGACATTATTCTTTGAGTTTACAGACGTTTACACAAGGTGAGATGCATTCTGATGCTGCTATCATATGAAGTTTCAGGTGGAATGGGCCAAGTCACTATTGGACCCTGGATGATCGCCCTAGAGGGTTGTGTCATATCTGAGGGCATCATTGCATTGGACAAATGCAATGTAAGCTTGCATAATGGCGTAATATGTGAACTGGCTCCAGTGCATTGTAATACACTGACAATTCTAAACAGATAAAGTAGTTCCAAGACACAGAAAAGTCTGATGGGATCACAGAGCAGAATTACACAAAGTACCTCATGATATCAGTACCAGTTTGCAACACATATCACTTTATGTAAAACCCAAACTGCACCTTGTTCTCCTTTCAGTCTGTGATCTACACTATTCTCATTTCAGGCACTTCATTGGTATCAGTCCAGAGAGAGAATGCAAGGCCTGCCAGGGCAAGGTTATCTGCAAGAAGATGGTTGTGATCATCTAGAAGAAGTCTGCCACCGTCAATACACACATCTTCACACCCCACACATCTGGGACTTATACAGGTCAGTGAGCTCTTTCTCTTGCTCCATGTGTTGTTTTGACAGTTCGATCATGCCACATTTAAGAGTTGAGTTCAACCTATTGGTCCGGCCTTCCACAACAGTCCTGGTTTCTCATGTGGCCCCTTAAGAAAATGAATTGCTCACCACTGACACAGAAAAAGCCATCTGCTAATATATGTTGAGAAATTACCTAATGGTGCATTAAGACTCATACAATGTTTAGGGAAAGGACAATGTTTAGAGGATGGACAAGTACAGTCCCAACTGTATAAAGCAGAAGCACCAGCCATTTTAGATCAGAGCTCTGTATCTTGTGTGTCGACGTAAAAGTCTTTGCTACCCAGAACTCTGACTGCTGCTGATGACATTGAACACCAACAAGAACATTTTCTTGAACAATTGAGCATAGCTAAAAACTCAGAATTCTTGGTCCATGTGGCTTGGGGCCTCGGTTCCAATACACCACATTAATTTTTGGTGAGCCAGCCAGGAGGGGATAGAATCCTGAGGAATCCACCAAGACGTCCACACTCTGCCACCAGACCCTTGGGCCCAAAAGTCTAAAGGTAAGCAGAGCCTTTATTTTCTGCAAATTCTGAGTGAAGGGTGTGGTCCGCCCAGGTAAAGGATAAACCTTTAATGTTGAGGAAGTGAATTTAGAGAACACCTTTTTTGATGTTTGGGAAGTGTATTCAAAAGAGGTAAGAAGTGACACAGATCCTAGCAAGAAGTAAATGAAGCTTAATGTTGAGGAAATGTAATCAAAAGCGCCTTTGATGTGCAGGAAGCGTATTCAAGGGCTAGAGGAGAGCACCTGTTGATGTCGAGGAAGTGGATTCACTGGTGAGTATCAGGCAAAATCAATTCAACTCAATTCAATTCAGTTCAATTTAATTCAGTTTTATTCGTATAGCGCCAAATCACAACAAAAGTTGTCTCAGGACACTTTCCATATAGAGCTGGTACAGGCCGAGCTCTTTTATCTACAGAGACCCAACAATTCCCTCATGAGCAAGCACTTGGCGACAGCGGTGAGGAAAACTTCCTTTTAACAGGCAGAAACCTCAGACAGAACCAGGCTCTGGGTGGGCGGCCATCTGCCTCGACCGGTTGGGTGAGAGAGGGAGAGCGAGAGAGAGAGAGTGAGACAGACAGAGAGAGACAGACAGACAGAAATGCAGTCAGAGAGAGAGAGAGAGAGAGAGAGAGAGAGAGAGAGAGAGAGAGAGAGAGAGAGAGAGAGAGACAGGCAGACAGACAGAGAGAGACAGAAAGAGACAGACAGAAATGCAGTCAGAGAGAGAGAGAGTGAGACAGACAGAGAGAGAGAGAGAGAGAGAGAGAGAGAGACAGACAGACAGACAGACAGACAGAAATGCAGTCAGAGACAGAGAGAGACAGACAGAAATGCAATCACAGTAACAATGACAGTGGATGTAATAACAGTAGTAGCAGTTGCAGTGGATGTCAGGCAGGGCCATGGCAGGAGACGCAGCTGTAATCCACAATCCAGATTCAGCCACTACTCGTGGGAACCTGCGAGATGACAAAGCACAGAGACGGAGCTAAGTTAGTAACACGCCGTGGTAGGACATGAAAGCATGCAGATGGAGAGGGAGAAAAGGACAGAGGAGCTTGGTGTATCTTTGGAGGTCCCCCAACAGGCTAATGCTATAGCAGCATAAGTAGGGGCTGGTCCAGGGCAAGCCTGAGTCAGCCCTAACTATAAGCTTTATCAAAAAGGAAAGTTTTAAGCCTACTCTTAAATGTAGAGACAGTATCTGCCCCCCGGGCAAAGACTGGAAGATGGTTCCACAGGAGAGGAGCTTGATAGCTAAATGCTCTGGCTCCTGTTCTGCTTTTGGAGACTTTATGAACCATAAGTAGGCCTGCATTCTGGGAACACAGTGTTCGAGTGGGGTAATAAGGTACTATGAGCTCTTTAAGATAAGAAGGTGCCTGGCCATTTATGGCTTTGTAAGTAAGGAGGAGAATTTTAAATTCTATTCTTAACTTTACAGGGAGCCAGTGCAGAGTGGCTAATATCTGAGAAATATGATCTTTTTGTTCTCCCTTTGACTTCAGGCTGTATGCTAGTCACCATTTTTGGCGGTTATGACTGACAGAACACTACAGGAGTGTGAGGTATGTGCACAATATAGCAAGGCGATCACCAAAATAGCAAAGGAGGTGGTGCATCCCTTCTACATAGAAGGGATTGAAATTTATAAACAGCAAAAGCCAGCGAACTAGGAGTGATAGCAAATGTAACATTGAGAAGTGGTCTGCAGTTTAATTACAGGTGGCTACGCATCCCAGTGCAAAATAGGAGACAGAACCAACCCCCTTGTATCCCCCATTCTTTGTACAGCACTACGAGTAAAGCAGCGATATGATGTGAACAAATAGTATTAGGCGGAACCAGGACACTAGGAATTATAAAAAAAACAACACGATCTATGCTCAATATGTGCTCCCTCCACTAGCAAATGGCACACGACCACTGGCAGATGTATTTGGGTTTGTGATGACAATCATCAAGTGAAAGTGACCTTACCAGACCAATGGACTGGGATACGTGCTCCAGCTATGCAAACAGGACATATTTAAACCTTGGAAGCCAGATGATAACATATACGTGGCATGGAATCAAGAGCCTACTGGGTTGCCAGATGAACACCGAGCTATAGAGGAAGACTGGATAAAAACTGGACAAGGGACAGGATGGATACCAGTGGTATCCATTTTCTTTATCTTTTGTTGCTCCTTAGGATCTCTGTTAATATTAGCAAGGTGCGAACCATCAATGACAATGTGACTCTAGAGTCACAAAGGGGGGAAATGTAGTATAATTGTTCTAACAGAGATACGTGAAGCGGTACTCCCTGGCAACTGCCAGCCGACAGCAGAGACCCTGGCGCCCCTCCATCCTCGCCATCAACAGGGCTCTCGCCTACTCTAGGGGAGTGTGGAGGCTGTTGTCATGACAGCGGGAGACCCCGCTAAGTTGAAAGTGGCCACCAAAACTCAAACCCACTGAAAACACTTTTAAACCACCAAAACCTCTTATAAACCATTACAATCATCTCTGAGTAAATCCGTGCAAAAATCAGAGAAACCTCGTACAAACAAGTATTCACAACAATGCATAGTTCTAAAATATCTACGGCTGCGTAGCTTCAGGCTAACGTTAGCTTAGACTAGCAGCTAGTTGCTATCTTTCATATTAGCCACTTGCACTTTGGCCAAAATCTCTTCTCCTCTAAATGTGCTGTTAAATTGTCAGTAGTTTTAAGCAAAGTCTCATCTGGAGATCGATCACTTAACTTTAGAATGATGTATCAGCAGCTCCTCTCGATCCATACATGCGAGACCTGCTTGGCTTCCTCGTTCACGTTCCTGCCGGTGAACGACTGAAATAGCGGCGTCGGTCGTTGACTGAGGCGGCTGCTCAGTGGCGAGTGTCCAGCGGTGATCGGCACAGATCACCAGTCGTGAGGTCTAGAGCTCAGCGGCACTCCGTCGCAGGTAGCCCTGTTGATAACACCAGAAACCCTGGCGCCCCTCCATCCTCGCCATCAACAGGGCTCTCGGCTCCTCTACGGTAGTGTGATCCTGTGAATCCACCGAAACCTGAAAGTGAATGCATGATCCTTCGAAGTCAACCCTTTTTATAGGCCAGCGAACAAAGCCAGCGTTTTAGTCCTTTGAACGTCACTATGTTCTACGTTCCATAAATGTGATTTGATCGTCGCGGATGACGTCACTGCTCAGCGTTATCATTTATTTTCTTCATTTCCATAGCAACAATCAAAACAATATTAAAGTCCTTTACGGTAGCAACGCAAAAACAAACAAATACGCCAAAGTCTAATATTTCCTGAGAAATTTCAGTACATTAAAGGATTGGTTCACATCTTTTCAAGTAAACGTTACTGTTGACTGCAATCATTGCTGACTGTACTGGGCCTGAACAGATCCCTTCCCCAACCCACGCTTGTCATTCATCTAGTATGTGTAGACATCCAAGGAATGAGACTGGTTTTAATTTTCTGTTTTGTGTAAATACTAGTTTCAAAGGTCAGGTGAAGGCTTTGTCGCAGCTCACCAAGAAAACACTATCAGATGAATTACAAAGAAGGAACTCCACACTAAGAAAACCCAAAATCAAAATCTGCCATTTGAGGCCCCGCTTCCACTTCAGCTGTGTTTCAGAATGCATTTTTGCACAGATAGGGCTGCAAATGAACCCCATCACTCACATTTGAATCGCTTTAGAAAAGGATCTCCTCTTAAGACAGGAGGAATGGTTACAAAAATCAGTAACTCTTTCAGTGTATATATGGGCATGTTGGTGATGTTTTAAGACGCACTTTAACTGAAATAACTACATGCAGAGGCCCAGATCACATGTTAGTCATCCATTTCAGTTGTTTAGGTTCAGATGATAGTACCAATCATCAGCTGGCTCTCACATGACACGATTTCAGCATTTTGACTGACGTTTGCGTGAAACCAGAGTTTCAATATGTTTACAGTTTAAGTAAGTTTAGTTTCTACTGTGATAAAGTTGCACAGTTAATGTTAGGGGGTGTTAAACACTGCAACTGCTCGTCAGTTGCAACAAAACATTTCACATGCATCACCTGAGACTGATCTTTGTGACACTTGATTTTACTGAAGGCAGGAAAGAAAAAAATCAGGTACAACTGAGCGAGAGCATAAACAAATGCGTTGATTTCTATTTGTGGTTTCAGCGTTCAGTCACAGAAAAACAATTTTCTTTCACTCAGCAAGAAAACACAACTGAAGAAATGTCCACAACATTCTGTAAAAGCAAGTGTGTGAAAAGTGATGGAAATGCGTGGCTGTCCTGCACAAAGCGGGACATGTGGTCACCTTAACTATGATAGATAAACCGTCTTCGTAGGCTGTGTAGATGTGTAAACACGTTCGGGGCGGATTTCATGCGCTGTTCGTTTTTCATTCGTAGGAGACAACAAACAGCGTGCCTGATTTAAATAACGTTTTTAACATATTAAACAAGCGAAATATAATGAGATATTTTCAGGAGCGATAGACAAGATGTTGTAAAAATAATAATTTAATGAAAACCCAATTTCACCAATATTTTGACTTTCGACCTATTTTCACGTTTTCCTGGAAAAGTGCCAGCGCGACATCCGACGGGTTTTCCCAGATCGATCACAAATTATTAGAAAACTTCAGCCATAATTGAAAGAGATAAACAAAAACAAAAACAAAAAAAAAAAAAAAAAAAATACTACACACTTCAGCCTCCAGGATGATAAGATGTACACTTTGATTAAATAAGTCCGACTCAGGTGAGCTCAGGCTGGGCGCTCAGGGTGAGGGACCTGTGCCCCCCTGCCTCAGCAGGGGCAGCATGGAGATGAACCAGGGCTGATCTCTGCTCTGTGCCCCTTCTGTTTCATGTCCAGGCTTTAGGGATAACATTAGGAGAGTCTGACACACACAAACATCACACAGGTTGATGAGATATCACAGCTCATTTCAACCTGTATTAAATCATTGTTTTTGATCTCTTGGGTTGCCTACTTACACATCCAGCAGATAAGAAGTAGCATTATTAATGTATGGACTCCTTTACATGCAATAACATGGGATGGCTGTTATACCTCAGGGAGCACACTTAGCAGCAGATAAAAGGACGACAGGTAAATCAACAGTATTGTTCTTTCCAGATGAATAGCAGCTTACCAATCAAATGTGACCAATTTTAGAATTTTTGGGAAACTCAAATCAACACTTTACATCAGTCAATCACTGAATCAGCAACTATTCAATAACTGTGTCGTCACCTCTTCAAATTGTAACATTTAATGGTGGTGTTAACTCATGAAAACCAAGCATTTCATTTGTAACTGAATCTCAACGTTGAAAACAGCAGCACAGTGCTGCTGATGGACAGCTAGTTTGTAGTTTCCATGACAGCCTTATTAAACATGTTCGCAACAGCCTCTGAAGACAGGTAGCCACCCACCAGGTACCTACAAGACACAAGGAGAGACTAGTTTCAATTAATGGCTCAATTGTCCTGGTTACATAATCCATTACTGCTGCTTCAAACAAAGACTGTGTTACAAAGGCTGATGAAAAAAGGCTTGCAAAGGTAGCATCACCCTTTACACTCACATTGCATGACACATAGTTTGATTGGGTGCTGACATCAGTTTTAGTCAGAGCTAAAACGATGAGTCGATTGACAGAAAAATACCTGGCATCTATATTGAAAATTGATTACATTTCAGTTAAGCAAAAATCCCCAAAAATGAAAAACACTCTCTGATTGGAGCATCTTAATGAGATGATTTGCTACTTTTCTTTGTACAGCTCAGGAGGTTGATAGAAGTCGTCCACCTATCAGAAGGTTGGATCCCTGGCCTCGGCAGCCTACATGTTGAAGTACCCTTGGGCAAGATACTGAACCCCAAATTGCCCCCGATGCTGTGCTATCGGTGTGTGAGTGTGTGTGAATGGGTGAATGCAGACTTGTGAAAGTGCTTTGAGTGATTGTCAAAAGCACGATGCAAATACAGTCCATTTACCATTTGTCATTATCATTGAAAATGGAATATATTTTAGTTTTTGGTCAAACAAACCCAAGAAATTGACATTTTTTGAAGTTTCACAGACTAAACAATTGATTATTATTACATCTGAGTCTCCCCCAGTCATTTTTGCCAAGGGTGATATTTCTGAACCTCATGTAATCCCTACGAAAGAGATATGGTGTATCAATACACATGGAATATCAATATGAAAGTAATGTTTAAAAATTAATGACCTTCAAATTAATAAAAATCCTCAGCAGGTGGGCGAGACTATCAGAAATCACATAGCTAGGCTTTTTTAGGGTTACCTGCATCAATTGCCTGCCAGGATTGCAAAGTCTGCCTTCAAATTCATGAGAGGGCTGTCCTTTATGAGGAAAAAAAAGATGACCTACCGTATTCTTTTTGCAGCATCTGCAGACTCAGCTTGCTCTGATTTATTTGCCATCGGGTCCAGCAAGAACACAGCCTTCATGGCAGGAAGTACATACTAAAGAGAATATATGAACGTTATCTCAAAGCAACACAAAAAGATACCAGATGAAGTAACAACCACTGACCAGTAACTTCCAGTGAACTCCCCCAACGTTTACAAAAGACAGTATGGCCTCATAGTTGCTGAAGTCTGTCTGTAATAGAAACAAAAACATCAACACATCACTTCAAGTAATTTTCAATTAAATGAGTTTTCTCTTTAATGAAACTTCATATTCTCAAAATTGATAACATAAACAAAATCCTTTAGTTGCACATAATTCATTTCTAATGTTTTTGTTACACAAATTAGCAGGTTCTGGTCTGGACAGGATGGAGCAATGAAAACAAGCATTACCCTTCGCAGGCTGTGCTGTCTGACCCTGTCTGCTGTTCCAAAAAGGATCACACCAGCTGTGTAGTGGTTTAGGATGAAAACAGCCCTTCCAAGGTTGAGCTGTTTGGCGTACAGATGCAATAGACCCTGCATAACCTAATATGGAAGAAGACAGGATATACAGCTGATCAAATAACAATTGTAAACACACAAGTATTATGTAAGTGTAATGAAAGGTCCTTTTTTTAAAACAAAAAATAAAATATGCATAACATCATATATGCTTATATTGTTGGTAACATTTAAATGATCAACCACCTCCCCTCTCAGCCACCGGTGAGGTCGCAGTGAACACAGTTCACTGTGATGTATCAGGAAACTGCAGCCTGCCCGGTTGACAGATGGTATTACAGCAACTACCACTTTGGTGTTCTTTTTTTTCCAGAGTGATTGTAGCTGGGAAAAAGTATAATATATCAATTATTTATGTAATTGGATTAAAATACACTAAAAAATCATCCATCCATCATCTTCCGCTTCATCCGGGGCCGGGATACGGGAACAGCAGTCTGAGCAGGGACACCCAAACTTCCCTCTCCCTGGACACTTCCTCCAGCTCTTCCAGGGGGACCCCAAGATGTTCCCAGGCCAGCTGGGTGACATAATCACTCCAGCATGTCCTGGGTCTTCCTCAGGGTCTCCTCCCAGTGGGACATGCCTGGAAAACCTCCCTGGGGAAGCGTCCAGGGGGCATCCGAAACAAATGCCCGAGCCACCTCAGCTGACTCCCCTCCATGCGGAGGAGCTGCAGCTCTACTTCGAGCTCCTCCTGGGTGACAGAGCTCCTCACCATATCTCTACGGGAGCACCCCACCACCCTGTGGAGGAAGCTCAATTCAGCCGCTTGTATCCAGGATCTTGTTCTTCTGATTCATGACCATAGGTGAGGGTAGGAGTGTAGATTGACCGGTAAATTGGGAGCTTCGCCTTTCGGCTCAGCACTGTCAATCTCACACTCCATTTTTCCCTCACTCATGAACAAGACCCCAATACACTTCAACTCCTCCAATTGATTATAAATGGAATTACAAATGGAATGAAATAATAATTAATAATGTAAAGCTCTGCGTATTTTAATTTAAAGTCCAAAACATATGCAGGAATAAAATGCCTGAGTGATTTTTGTTGGATATGGTTTCAAAATGTGAAAATCCTCCAATAGTAGTGTGGTGGTTACTCCTACCTGCTGTTCTTCATCTTGCTTTTTCTCCGAGACTGTGGCTTGGGTAGTGGTGGGTGGTAAAAGTATGTCCATACATGCTCTTTCCATTTCTTTTACAGAGGGTTCATCATGGTTCACAAGGTGAACCATGAGGTGTGGAGTTGTGACTAATAAAAAGAGAGATCTGTTGTTATTAACCTCTCTTTAGTAATCAGCAGTTAGTCTTTGTCAGGTTCTATTAGTCATTTGAGGTCTGTAATAGCAAGCATTAATTATTATTATTATTTATTGTTCTATATTGTTGTGTGGTTATTATCATCCTTTGGCTTTTTATACCTGTGAAAGACAACTGCATTCACCAGAAAACCAGTGAAAACATCATACCTTTTTCTTGATTTTTAGAGAGTCCTTGTACTCTCTTAAAAGAGCTTCATGCATCCTCTTGTATGTGTGCACAAAATTGTCAAATCTGGTGAGCCTCTTGTGTTGAAAACGGATCCTTTTTAGATCCCATTGAGACTTTCTAAGGATCTTAGATCTAAGGACAATAATTCTCTCATTGCAGTTTATTGCAGTTACCTGTTAACTCACATTAACACTTGCATTTACCTGTGTCGATCTCTGGGCAGCTCTTCTGTATTTTCTTGAGAGCATGTCGAAAACAGGACCTGTCCCGTGCTGTCCAAGGTCTCCTGCAATACAAGTACCTTACTTTAATATTTACAAAAACAATCTGAAAAAGCTTAACATATGTAGGGGAGTAAACAGACTTACCGAGTAACAGTTCTGACCACAGAACTGCCTGAGGCAGAAAGTACTGAAGACGCTTTGGGATGAAGGTGGGGCAGTAATACCCATTTGGCTCTCCCCGTGTGTCCAGGGGTGCCTGCTGAATGACTTGTGTTCATGAAATGGTGTTGGGCTCGATATATCCTGTAAGAGGCCAAATTATAGTCATGTCACCTATTATCTTCAGTGCTTTTTAGAGACAGTGCCAGTTATTATTTAGAACATCCTGTTTTTGTGGTACATGAAATTGTATATATGTTGACTGCATTGTTTGTGATGTCAATGTGTCAATATTTCCAAGCCAAACTACAAATATTGAGTTTAATGAAGAAAAAATCAAGACCAAAAAACTCTCAGAAACTCTGAAATTCATACATGGACCAAAAGACTTACTGTCCATAACTCAACACAGAAAAATTAAACATTTAAATTCCAAATGTAGCTACAAAAGGATAACTTACCTCAAAGTCTTCACCAATGACATCAGAGTCTTTTATGACTGGCTGCGCAGTTGAGGTGAGTTCTTTCTGCAGGTTATGGAAATGTTTCTCAACATTTTCGCCATTTGATGGACTGGAGAGAACCACAGAAGGACAACCTCATCAAGTTGTTGTAGTGTCGTAGCCTGAGTCATAAGCCCGGTCAGATGCATACACATGACGTAGTGCTTGCCAGCACTGTGGGAAAGAATGTTATAAGTAAATATAAATATTGCCAGTACAAAACCATAATGAAATATACAGAAAATAATGAATATTTAGTAGAAGAAGGCATCACTAACTGTTTCTTGCAGAGGACCTTTGCTTTCTTCATGATGTGACTTAAACACCTTTGTAGAATTGGCAGCTCAGTGACATTCTTCTTAGCTTTTCCAGTAACTATGTCATAGTACTGGGCAAGAAGCCCCGCGAGGCTCAGGCCACACGGATTCTGTGAGATGGCCTGCATCAAAACAGCAGAGCCATCGCAAATGTACATCACTGGGCTTTTTTTAATGTTTCTCCCATGTGCTCTCATGCAGTCCGTGATGAACGAGCCTAAGAAATACGACACAGATGCAGTGGTGTGTTCTGCGGTCACAAATGTCGCTACAGGCACGGGGGAGCGACCTTTCAGTGGGCCTCTTACAACAAGTTCATATATGTAAAAAGGTGCACTCTGTCCTTTGTCTTTTTTTTTACACCACACTACCTGTTGCATGAAGATACACCACATCAGTCTTTGACCGCTGATGGAAAAGACTTATAGTCTTTTTTGACCACAACATCAGTCCTTTGGGCTGAAGTATGATTTTTTGAATGAGCTTTTCCTCATTGTCTTCTTTTTCAGACATGAGTTGCAGACTGATCATTTCGTTCTCATGCAACCTATTTTTTTCCTTCTCAGAATATGCTATGTTTTTCAAAATGCCTGTTCTCTGCAACCGGATTCCATCGCATCCTCCTCCAACTTCATCAAGCTCTCAAGATGGTATTGGCGGGGAAGTTTTGAACTGAGTTTCTTTGAAATTTTTGTTCTCGCATGTGATCTTATAGGTCTTCTCTTGAGCTGATCCCACCTGTGATTCACCATGTCCCCATGAAAAATGACATCCGCCTTCAGAGAGTATTTGCTCTCCACTTTCACGTCAACCTGGACACTACAGTCTTTGAACAGACAGTATCCAGAACAGGTGAAGGCTGGACAGTTCTCCTTGGATCCTAGACTTTTTACAGTGTATTACAATGACTGAAATATCCAATAAATAGGTTCAGAAGAGCCATAACTCTCTTTACACAGAATATGCCTGTGTCTGTGGAGAAAATGCAGAATTCATTTTTGTTATGAGACAAGCCGGCCCGGCGCCCAGCCCCACCTCCTAAACAGCACGCATGTAAAGAGGATATCTGATACGCTGCGCCACTGGCCCCATCTAGTGGCTGAAAGAAGAATTGGAATTTGCAATAGTGTTATTTTTAAAGTTGTTACCTCAATTTCCAAGCTAGGTGAGGTTAAATTGATTTAATGCATTTTATCTGTTAGGTCTTTAAACAGGGGTACAGGGCTGAATGAGTCTGTTTCATGTGGGTGTGTGTTGTATGTTTCATTGTCATCCAGTTTATTGTTTCTTACCTCTTCACTCTCTGCTCTGGTCTGGTCGATCTCCTGGTCACCTGACTGGGGTGAAGACTGGATGTTGTATTGTTCTTCATCGTCACTGCCAGAAATGTCCTCCTCCTTCCCACTGCCATGGGTTTCAAAACCTGAACATATTAAAAAAAATGGTTAGGCGGTGTTTAGCTCAGTTGGTTGAGCAGCCACCCCATGTTAGAGGCTATAGTCCTCACTGCAGGCGGCCCTGGTTTGAATCCCGCATCGGGCAGCCCTTTCTTGCATGTCATTCCCCCTCTCTGTCTCCCCATTTCCTGTCTCTCTCTCCACTGTGCTGTATATTAAAGGCAAAAAAGCCCCAAAAATATACTTGAAAATAATTAGTCATGTTCTACTGTTGGATTTAGCATCCAGTGTATTGTGTATTCCTTGTTTACCTTCTTCTCTGGTCTGGTCCATATCCTGGTCACCTGACTGGGGTGAAGACTGGATGCTGCATTGTTTTGCATCATTCCTGCCAGATGTGTCCTCCTTCCCACTGCCCTGGGTTTGATGGGCTTAGCCCTTCAAACGAAACAAACAGTCGTAGATAGGCAACAGCCTGGAAACACATCCCAAGGCGTCACCAGGATGTATTAACCCTGTTGTACCCTTTGGGACATTTTTGTCCAAGGCAGGAAATTTTCACTCATTTTTGGCAATAACTTTCACAGTACGATGATGACTCTGGCCAGGAAGCTTAATTCTATTTAGCAATTTGGTTTTGGAAGTACAGTGTGAGAAATCTTGTCCCATGCACATTGAACTTTGATCATTCTGAGAAATCAAGGCACGCAGCACAAGTCTGAAAACTACACACAAGTCGCATTGTGTAAAAAAAAAAAAAAATGTATCTGACAGTCATTTCATAGTAAAATGAATAGGAGATACACCTGTTCTGAAGCTGTAGCCTGTGGGGCGATAACCATGCAGAATGAGGACGCTGGCGAGCTAGGGCAATACTCCTCATCTCCTTCTGACACTGACTCGTCGGGAAGCCCGTGTCAAAGGAGATGAGGATAAGTCCTGCCTCTTGCTGGCGTCCTCAGATCACTGTTAAATGAATTTTTAATGTAGGCTATGTCAAAATGTAGCTAAATAGCTCAATAACTATGAGCATTATCGTTTAATAACTCCCAGGTCATATGACCTATTGGCCAAAAATCACTGTAGGATAGTAGATCTAATCGTGCTCTATGATATGCACCTCTTTTTATTGCATTTGAACTCATTTAATAATTTTTAATGAATTTTTAATACCAGTCATAATGTAAATATGAGCAATATAGCTCAAAAACTCCCAGGTCATGTGACCTTTTGGCCCAAAATCAGTGTAGGACAGTAGATCTAAGCCTGCTCTATGACACACACCTCTTTTTATTGCATTTGGACACAATTAGTATTTTATATGAATTTTTAATTTAACATTTAATATTATTTTTTAATGAATTTTTAATCTGTTTTAGACTGTAAATATGACATTATATTTTTTATGTAGTTCTCATATTTTTAAAAATAAAATCTTAATACATTTAACACCCCCGTTTTATTTTGAAAACCGGAAGTTCCCACACGCTCTTGTAAGTTAGCGCTGACTTTCCCACTTGTTTCTGTGCGTTTGCCATGAAGTCTGTAATAAGAGCGCACTTAAAATGTTGGCGCGGCTGGCTTGACCACCCAAAAACGAGAGACGGCTGATGTGACCGCAGTGTAAAACTGCTCAGGTTCATTATTTTGGCATGTACTTTTGCACAGTTGGGTGATTCTTCATTTAAGGGAGTTTTTCTGCCCCCAGGATAGATTTTAAAGAAAAAAAATGTTTTTTAGACAAAATAATTACCGTATTTGTTAAGGTCTGGTTGTAATAGCTATGAAAAAAAAACAAACAACAACAACAAAAAAAAACGGTGTCTCGATGACGTTTTAATACTTTTTCAGTGTGTTGAAAATTCAATTGTGCAAGAATTTCACTGTTTTGGGCTTGTCCCCAACCCAGACTTTTTGACATCCCCTCTATAATAAAGCAATAAAAAGTGCTAAATTCATTAAATCTTTACTTTGCATTTCCTCATAACAACTTAAAAAAACATTTTTCAAATTCATATAGTTTATAATTGTTCAATTTGCAATTTATTTATAGTTAAATATCGCTGTCCCTCATACATCTGTCATTACCATCACAACATTTCAGAGAGCAATAAAGTTTTTACAAAAAGTTCTTACATTGTTGTATGCAAATTAGATGCTCCAGAGGACCATTCCCAGACATGAGGCAGAAGCCTGATTTTTTTTTTTATGCCTACATATGTAAGTAATTCGATGTTTTATACATCCTAATCTGAAAGTATGTTAGTCATAGGGTCATTACCACACAAGTTACTATTTGAGTATTTTAATTCATTAACAGGAAATTTCACTTTATTTACATATACTCAGTGTACATTTTATGCTAGCTAACCAGTTAGCTTAGCAAGTCTAAAACTTAACCAACATTTTCTTCAAAGAGTGAAAATTGTCATTACCATCACACAAGTGACTGTGATGGTAATGACAATTTATCTGTTCATTACCTTAAAACTAGAATATATTAGTTTAATTTACTATTTACTACCTTACTATGATACATAAATGAACGGTGACCAACCATGATTTACATTATTTTTGTTAGAAACTGTCAACATGGCCCCAAAAAAATACAGAGACAAAATAAAATCCCAAGTCATATGAGAGGACGGAAAACTATGAGAGCAAATAGGTCAAAAGCTTACCATGACCTTGCTGAGTGCCATCTGAAGCTCGAACATGCTCTGAGAAAGGTGGAGTAGTATAAAAAGAGATATCAAAGGCTCTCCGAGAAGCTGAAAACTTCAGAATCCCCCAAAATGAAATTAAAGCAATAAATGCAGCTAAAACCAAAGGCCCTTCGAAGAACACTACTGTTTCAGAATGTAGTGCTTTCTCAGCTAAAAAAAAAATATAGGGATTCTGGCACAAAAGAAAAACAAGTAGTGTCAAAGATTCTGGCTTTGATGATTCTAAAGAAGTACCACTTGGTGAAAGAAGTGCAAAACCAACTTGGTTTCTCAGCCAAGATGATGAGGAAAAACAGCGAACGGCCCGCTGGTCTTCACTTCCATAGGAAACCCTACAAAAACATAATCAGTGTGGATACCACTGAGAAAACCAAAATTTTCTTGGAACGAGATGATAACAGCAGAGCAACAACAGGGAAAAGGAAGACACTCACCCGACAGAGGGTGAAAAAGCAGAAGCGTTTTCTAAATGACACACTTCACAACATTTATCTGAAGTTCAAGATGGAAAGTCCACTGCTGAAGCTGTCATATACACAATTTTGCAAAAACCGACCTTTTTGGGTTGTGACACCTACTTCACGCAACAGAGATACCTGCTTATGCAAAATACATGCCAATGTGCAGTTTATGGCTGAAAAGCTAACGTAGCATGCAGCCTGTTGCAGTCGCTCCGATTTCTTTTCTTTGTTTTACAAATTCTTTTGCTCTATTCTTGATTATTAATACCTGCAATTTTATGACCATCATTTTGAAGCTGTGCCCTCTCCAAACATGTTGGCCGAGAGAGATCTG
Organism: Chaetodon auriga; assembly: GCF_051107435.1. NCBI lineage: Eukaryota > Metazoa > Chordata > Actinopteri > Chaetodontiformes > Chaetodontidae > Chaetodon > Chaetodon auriga. Next base: position 3,218,177 of record NC_135084.1, read on the forward strand.
GTTTGTTTTCTCACTTTGGAATTACTACTCTCACTGGGACACAGCACCGATGTGCAGCGCATTGTTTACTCCAGAGATCAGCTGATCGCGCTGAGGCCGGCCGGCCAGAACATCAGAGATCCCCACTGAAATCTGGAGGAAAACACACAGAGGATGCTGGGGAGGACAGAAACAGCAGAGGAAAAGAGCTGGGTCGAGACAACAGAGGCTTATTGAGGAGGGGGGCTCGCCGTTCTAGTCAACAACAGATGGTGTAATCCTGGTCACATTACCATCAAGGAACATATCTGCTGCCCGGACATTGAACTGCTAGCTTTTGGGCTCAGGCCATATTAATTGCCCAGGGAGTTTTCACATGCCATTATCGATTATTGATTGACTGATATAAATATAACTCTATGCGTTACATTAACGCTCAACTGGGACTTCTTTCTGAAAAACAGTACTGTGTTTCTAACAATAACAGACTTGTGTATATATATTTAAATTGTTATTTTTTATGCTCTTATTTTAGTAGATGTGTCATATTTTAGTAGATGTGTCATGCACCAATTTCACCAGAAAAAATTCCTCGTATGTGTAAAAGCATTCTTGGCAATAAAGCTTTTTCTGATTCTGATTCTGATTCTGATTTCGTAGCTGTTTATATCCACCCCCTCTGCCAACCCGACGTTGGCATGTGACGTCATTCACTCCGCCGTGGCCCGTCAGCAAACTCAACACCCGAGCGCATTCATCGCTATCTCGGGTGACTTCAACCACGTCACCATGGCGACAACGCTGCCCAATTTCACTCAGTATGTGAGCAACTACAAGAGAGGAGAGAACCCTGGACTTGCTGTATGCTAACGTCAAGGATGCTTACAGCTGCTCCCCCCTCCCCCCCTCTGGGCAGGTCAGACCACAACCTTGTGCACCTCGCTCCCTGTTATGTGCCTCTGGTGAAGAGTCAGCCTACGACCACAAGGACAGTGAGGACATGGTCAGAGGAGACATACGAGACACTGCAGGGCTGTTTTGAGGTGACAGACTGGCAGGCACTCTGTGAGCCGCATGGGGAGGACATTGATGGGCTCACAGAGTGCATCAAGGACTACATCACTTTCTGTGTGGACTCCACTGTCCCAGCCAGGACTGTCCATTGTTATCCAAATAACAAGCCGTGGGTGACAATGGACATCAAAGTCATCCTCAATGAGAAGAAGAGGGCTTTCAGAGCTGGTAATAGGGAGGAGGTGAGAACGATACAGAGGGAAATGAAGGTGAAAATCAAGGAGGCTAAGGAGAAATATAGGAGGAAGCTGGAGTGGAAACTCCGCAGAACAACTTGAGAGAGGTCTGGAGGACCATCACTGGCTTCAGGACGAACAGCTCCGGCCCATGGTCAAGCCCTCTTGGACCCTCTTCAGTTCACTCATCAGCCCCGACTTGGAGTTGAGGATGCCATCATCTACTTGCTCAGCCGTGTCTATGCCCACCTGGACAAGCCGGCGAGCATTGTGAGGGTTATGTTTTTTGACTTCTCCAGTGCATTTAACACCATTTGTCCAACTCTACTGGGTGACAAACTGACAGCAATGCAGGTGGACGCCCCTCTAGTGTCCTGGACTACCTGGCAGACCACAGTATGTGCCCCTGCAACACTGTGTGTCAAACAGAGTGGTCTGCAACACTGGGACCCCACAGGGAACTGTTCTCTGTCCCTTCCTCTTCACCCTCTACACCACGGTCTTCAACTATTGCACAGAGACCATCTTCAGAAGTTTTCTGATGACTCTGCGATAGTTGAATGTATCAGCAAGGGTGATGAGGATGAGTACAGGGCTGCTGTGGACAACTTTGTCACATGGAGTGAGCAGAACCATCTGCAACTAAATGTGGCAAAGACAAAGGAACTGGTAGTGGACCTGAGGAGAACCAAGGCACCAGTGACCCCTGTTTCCATCCAGGGGGTCGGAGTGGACATTGTTGAGGATTACAAGTACCTGGGGGTACATATTGGCAATAAACTGGACTGGGCAAAGAATACTGACGCTCTCTACAGGAAGGGCCGTCGTCTCAGAGTCAGTCGTCTCTATTTTCTGAGGCGACTGAGGTCCTTCAACGTCTGCATGATTATGCTCAGGATCTTCTATGAGACTGTGGTGGCAAGTGCTATTCTCTATGCTGTTGCATGCTGGGGCAGCAGGCTGAGGATGGCGGACGCCAACAGACTCAACAAACTGATCTGCAAGGCCAGTGATGTCGTGGGGATGGAGTGTGACTCTCTGACGGTGGTGTCAGAGAGGAGGATGCTGACTAAGGTACGGACTATCTTGGGCAACGTCTCACACCCACTTCATGATGTGTTGGCCAGGCACAGGAGTATGTTCAATGAGAGACTCATCCCACCAAAACTCAAGACTGAACGCCGCAGGAAATCATTCCTGCCTGTGGCCATCAACCTGTACAATTCCTCCCTCTGAATGGCCCTTGAACTTTTCACTGCCTGATATTATATTATTATACTGATACATATTCGACCAAATTCAATTTTGCACATCCTCTGTGTATACTGTGTTTATTTTTCTCAGTATATATATTTTGTTTTATATTTTGTTATATATATATTTCAGTATAAATATTTGAGTGATACAAAGTAAAAACCCTGACAGGTTGATGGAGACCTTATGCTGTGAAAAGCCAACAAAAGAATGTGCATACAGAGAGTGTAACCTCTGCAAAGGAAAAGAGCTGCAAACTGGTGAGTTTGATCTTGGCTTACACACCCACTGGTTTAACTGAAAACATAAAGTTGAAGAGCATGAGAAGACAAAAAAAGATGGAACGAAACACAAGTTCTATATACACTTAACGACAAAGGAGCGGATATATGGTACCCTTCAATCTCTTGTGGAAGACTTCACAACTGCTTTAAAAGAGAGGTTTGCAAGACATGTCTTCAACATCCGCCATCAGTACTCCATGCTGAGTCGTCTGAAAGAAAATGTTCGGCAGAGTGAGATTATTCTTCAAGTGGATTTTGCTGAGAATTATCTCTGCAAATCTTCATCTGAGATTCAAGCCGTACATTTTGGCGACTCACACAAGCAAGCATCCCTTCACACTGGAGTTGCCTACACAGGAAAAGGGATATCGTCAGTGTGTTCAGTTTCCTCATCAATGAGGCATGAGCCTTTGGCTATATGGGCACATCTCTCTCCTGTGCTCTTCAAGGAACAGAACCCCTCTGCCACAACCCTCCTTGTCATAAGTGATGGCCCTACAACCCCGTACCGATCCAAGAAGAATTTTTACTTACTCTCCACAATGCTGTTTAGGTTTGGATTCAGCAGAGTGACTTGGAACTTTTGGAGGCCAGGCATGGCAAAGAAAGATAGATAGATAGATAGATAGATAGATAGATAGATAGATAGATAGATACTTTTTCAAGGGAAGTTCACAGATGGAGTTGGGTCAGCAATAAAAAGAATTGCAGATGCTAGTGTTGCCCATGGAATAGACGTACCAAGTCCTTTTCAATGTCCTGTCAAAGGAGCAATTAAAGATCAAGCTCTTCCATGTCATTGAAGAAGACATTTCAGCAAAGGATGCCTTGCTACCAAATCAACTGGAAAGAGTCCATGGAACAATGAAAATACATCAGAAAATACATCAAATATTATATTATAATATTTATTTATTAAATTAATCTTTATTTACTATGTGAATGTAGCATATTCAGTAACACCCAATTGTGTTAATTTTTGTACAGATTTTCACCAACAATTTAGGTCATATCAAGTGGCGGGCACTCAGCTGTTTCTGTTCAGCTCCAGAGGAGTGCAAGTGCTATGGCCCGCAGACAGTGGCCATTCAGCGAGATGAGCCAACAACAAGACAGGAAGGATCACCCCTGGATCTGCAGCCACCTGAGATGGACACACAGCCATCACCACTTGTCCCTGTTTCAGAGATCACAGATCAACTGACAGGACAATGGTGTGTCATTCAATATGACTAAGATGTGTATCCAGGCATCATTCAGGATGTAGATGCAGCAGGTTGTACCCTTGTGAAAACAATGAGCATCATTGGCAAGAACCGTTTCTTTTTGCTTATGAAAGATGATGGATGTTCTGTGGTATCAGCCACATGATCTGCTTGGCCTTGTCCCAGAGTCCCAGCCAGTCACAAAAAGGCACATGAGGCTACCAGAGGATGTGTGGGAGATGTTGTGCTCCCTCAGGGAATGAAACAAACTTGTGTCTAAGGTTTATGTTGGTAGCACACTCTAAACTGTCGAAGTAGCTTTTTACAAAGTGATATTTGAATGCTGTTAATTTAAAAAAGTGCTAAAAATAAAGCCAGACACTTTAATTCTGCTCTTGAGGTTCTGCGCATGATGAGTTTTTATATTGTTATGTGCATTTTCTTATTGCTAGTGTGTAAAATCAATTGGTTACTTATGTGGTTGTTACAGTCACAGAATGTGATATATGTTTTTTAATGACTTAAATACCATTTTTCTTACTATACTGTATTTCTTACTAGTATTTGTCTTTTTATGACATTGTTCCGGCAGGTCCCTGACTGTTGTTTAATATGGGTCACACCACTGTTGCTGTGCATGAATTAAAATACTACACACTTATTTGAGAGTGCTGAAAACTTTATTTTCTATTTTATCATTTTTGGATTGGCACCCATCATATGGGGCATTTGAGCTGAACATGCCAGTTCTCTTGTTTGATCCTTTTTTAAGTCAGAAACAAACCAGCCAGCCCGAAGAAGATATTATCACATAAGCAATGCTGTGGTAGTCCACCAACTGATTATTTTTAATGCAAGCAGTTAAAAAGCAGTTTGTTGTAAAAAAAAAACAAAAACAAAAACAAAAACAAAAACAAAAAAATACAAAACAAAACACCCAGTGGCGTCATTAGGCCTATTTTAGGGGGGCTTCAGCCCCCCTAAAATGTTCTTAAGCCCCCCTAAATAATTTGATATTTTTTATTGATTTTTTTTTTTTTGATTTTTTTTTTTTTTTTTTTTACAAAAAAAATCTCTGACAAATTTTATATAATAGGGCAAGAATAGGAGTTAAAATAAATAATCACATTACCTGTCATTAATTTATAATCATAAATCTGTCCATTTCCCTTTATTTCATGGTGTAAGGTAGAGAGCCCCTTCACTGCGCCATTACCCAGTCCATTCCACTTGGCCGTGTAGAGTACGCCCACATCACTGAGAATCCAGTCCATGTTTTCCCTGCAGCGCGTTGCAGCGTGTGTACCTACCTTTGCAGCACACAGAGCCAACTATTGACTAGAGCAGCAGTAGGAGAAGAATGGATATACGAAGGTTTTTCAAAAAAGTAAGTATTCATCACTGCTGGTAGCAATTAGTTAGCTCCAGCCCACAGTTAACAGCAGATTGAACCATGAACCAAGCATTTCCTATTTTACAAAAAAAGAAAAAATATAAATAAATTAAATGAAAAAAAAAAAAGATGTATAGGCGATCTCGGCTCACGTCTTTTACCTCTGTTGTTTTGCGGCCAAGAGGTAGATTCCAGCCATAAAGGAACACTGCATATGCTAATTAGCTAGCCAGTAGCTAATATTATGGTCCTGGTTGTAGTGTCAAGTGTGCCCTGCGCTCTCTTCAGCCTTTGGGGGCACAGCATCAGTTGTGTTTCTCTCACATTATGGATGCACACTGCGGGTTACTGAGTTGAACTGATTCCACTATGATTAATTTATCATTATCGTGAGTGGATGATAATAATAATGATAATAATAGTAATAATAAGCAGGCTAATACTAGCCTACTACTACTACTACTACTACTAGTAGTAGTAATAATCAGAAGAAGAATAATGATGATAGTAATAATAATAGGCTAATTAATAATATAATAATGATTATTATATAATTGATCTGTAGGAGTCAGCAGCACAGAGGAGTACAGAGAGTAAGAGGGGAGAGACCTCTACTGGAAAGGTGAGTCTAAAGGATTTCACAGAATGGAGTCATTTGTGAGTCATAGATAGATAGATAGGTAGATAGGTAGATAGAGAGATAGATAGAGAGATAGATAGATAGATATTATTAAAAACAGACGGCACACTTTGATGCTGCCACCCAGCAAGTAGCCAGCTACTGTTGTGTAATGTGTTGTGTAATATATGTACATAGGTATTTTTTGTTGACAGACTTCCTGAGTTTATTGTTTATTTTTGTTGTTGCAGTAGAGTATGTCTGTTAAATCTGTTGTGTTTTTCTTGTTGATGGTGTTAATGTGATCAAAAAAAAAATTCGGCATGTGTATTAAAATTTAATGGTGGCCTAAAACAATTGAGTATCTCTACTAAATCTGTCCAAAAGTGGGAAAGTTATATCCCGGTTCTTGTTCGTTATTTGTTTTTTGGATTTCCTAATGTCTACTACATTCATTCATATCCTGTGCATCTCCAGGGGGCTAAGCCCCCCCTGTCCTCAGAACCTAGTGACGCCCCTGAAAACACCTGTGTTAATTTTTATGTCATTACCAAATCATGTTGTCATTACCGTCACAATACATTTTTTTGACAGAAAAAGTTGCTTTAACTTGGGTTTTACCTCAATCATTGTGGTAACGTTTAAAAGTCTAAATTTGCATTTTCTGAAAAAAAAAATATACATTGCAATTCAAATATTCTGATTAGTACGCAATATTTCATTGTTGAGACAAGTCAAGTAAAAACATGATATTTCAAACATGATTCTTAAAGAGCATGTTTTGGACTTACTGGAATGATTGTGAAAACTTTGCTTGTAAAATCATTTTCTATTAAAATCAGTGTTTTGTTGTTGTGATGGTAATGACATTTTGCTGTGACAACTTTGAAAAAAGCATCATAATATCAAAATTATCATGAAGTACAATCAAAGCTATGCTACGATCTTTGTTCCAGACCAATTTATAAACCTTTTGAAATAGAAAAAACAGAGATCAAAGAACATTATTTTCTCAAAATTCCAAAAGTCAAAAGTGCCCTGAATTGAAGAATCACCCAGTTACTCATCAGATATTACTTTACTAATTTGCAGATGAATTTGGCTACTATCCCATGATTTAAAGGTGGTTTTCACTCAAAATAATGGGGTTTTTTTAGGCGGAGATAAAAATTAAAAATTTCTAATTTCTATGAATTTACTCTGACACAGTAACACATATCTTGATTCTGGCACTTCTGTAGTAATCTCACAGGTCCTAGCTTTCTTTTGAGACCAAGTTTATTCATACAGTCCTTGTACTTGTGAAGATATACTCTATTTATTTTGGGTAGGTCATTTCGGATAGGAGGCGGACAAAATAGGCTGCGTATTGAAGAGGATTTATAAGGCAACATACAAGAACTTGGTGTGGTAAACGGAGGCCTATTAAATCCTCATCTCTTATTTCTTTATCTTGGATGTCTTCATCTCCAGGACCTTGCGCAAGACTTCAAGGATGGTCTCCTTGTTGTTTAATATGTTGTAAGAGGCCAACTCCACCAGAGTCTCATAATCTTCTTCTGAGTAGGTCACGTTTTTGGTGGCGTATGGAGACTCGCTGGTGCTCACATCCACCTCCCCAGCTTTTATTTCTTCCTCAGTTTCACGCTTCACACCTGTTAAATCATATGACATTAATACAACTGGTTAAAACTTGTTTCATACAACCCATCCATCTATGTTGTCACTTCAGAATAAATAAGGGACAATGAGGGTAGCAACATTAAGTGAAAAATGAAAAAGGAGCCGTAAACTATTATGGAATATTTTGACTCATGTGATGTGTACAATGAAATTAGTGAAATGAAACTGGTCAATTGATTGGCTGCAGTCTTAAAGTTGCACTAATTAACATTTTAATAATATCAATGGACTATGTGTAATGTGAAAGGTGTTGCTTGTGGTGCAAACCCACAGAAAAGACACCCACTCTGAGGTTATCTTTAGTCTTATGGCACATTTAGCATCTTTGAGTATGAAGCTGCATCATTGACTTTAAAGTAAATTTGCATGTAATGCTCAGTAATTCAGCAGACCAAAAATAATTTAGAAATTCTAAAGTTCTCAGGGCAATTGGTTGATGTCTCAAGTGGTTGTGTTGAACATCAGTTTTAATTAGCAGAGTACATGGGATGCCCTGTTGGCCTTGGGGTTAATGAGGTGGGCATCTGGCTGGGGGACCTTTGTTGCATGTCATTATATTGCCAAATTTCCTGTAATCTCTCTATTGTAGCAATCTAATAAGGGTATGAAATGCACAAATAATACTAAAAATAAGTAACTCTGTCCTGCCATTATCAATAACATTTTTCCTTTTGAAAAGATCTTTGTTGGTCCATGACTTCCAGGATAACTAGACTAGCTTGAATAGTAAATCTTCATAGGAATTCTTCCTATTGCTATATTGCTAAAGTAATAAAAGCAACACTGTTGCACGGAAATTCAGCCACTTAAAATTTGCATACCGGGATGCTTGAAGTGTTTGTATGTGACATTGACAAGTGGGAAATGAACCACTATCGGGGCCTTGGGATTCTCCTTATCCTCAAAGATGTAGACCTCCTTCTGTGGCTCCTTTTCCAGACTGGCAAAATCAGCACTTGGGAAGGGGATGTTACGATCTTTGCAGTAAGCCACTGTCTTCTCTAGGACCTGACAGATTAAACATGATCATAAAGAGTAATGTTAATTAATTTATGGAATACATTCAGGAACCATTCTGTCTCTTTCCGGGATGAGCTTCTCCTCCTTCTGTTTACCCTGAGGATGTGCTCTGGATCCCATGAGTAACTCAGACATATGATGACATCCACATCTCTCTCTGGCCGCAGGACAGGCACACAGCCAATATTGATAACATGACCAGAGTCCACCAGGAACATGGTGGGGTCCTTGGGTGTCAGTTGGTTTGGGAAAGAATCCGGATGTTTCTCTGGACAGAAAATAGAAGATAATAACAAATAAGCTTTCAGCCAATTGCAAGAATTGGTGGACAAGTAAACAGAAAGTGAAAAAACTGACCCAGACATACTGTCCATTGTATTCTGTGCTTTACTTTTCTGTTCTTAGGCAACCATTATATGAAAGGATGCTGCCTTGCAACAGCAAACTATGTAAGGGTCCTGACACCAAGGAAGTGAGCAATATCTGTACAGTCTCCTCAACAGTTACTCTGCAAATTCAGCATATTAAGTTAAAGCAAATATAACTAGTTTGTGCATTTGGCTGTGTGTGCGCCGTTAAAATGCTGCACAATATGCTATTACAGTGCAGTTCTATAGCCAAATCTCCTCTGGAAAGTCACTACCTTGTTGTGGAAGACAATCTTATGTTTTCTTTCAATCCAAGAACCCAGTACACATCAGAATGTTGAGACTATTCCTTCAGTACCAAGGGAACAAGACATCCTTTCCCTTTCAGGGTAAAACAGGGGTCAAGATCATTGCCCTCTATCTATTTATCATTCTCCATTTCATCAATCAAAACCTGTCTCCTAAAAAACTGGCCTTTCTTGAAATATACATGATACTTTAACTTTATTTACCCTTAATGCATTGCTGTAAGAGGTCTAGTATTGTGCAAAAGATACTGAATTTTGTGTGACTGTGTTGTGTGCAAGCAACATATCAATAACAGGAGTGAGAGAGCCTACCTTTCCAGGCAACAAAGTTGTTGTTTTTATTGTAATCAAGGTGCATGAAGAGGCCACGCATGAAATTGTACATTTCAGCAATGACTGGACGATCTTTCATGAAACCACTCAGTATGCTTTGGATATCGGTGAGTGGATTTATCAGGTGTGTGTCTAGAGGTAATGGTTGAGAGCCAAGCTCTGTCAAAAGAACACAACATTTTAGTAACACAAGTAACAAAGTTCTGATGTAAACATGGAAGTGTCAGTACTTTAATAGACTATGGTGGTAATTAATACTGTCAAAGGTTTTAAAATACTGTTATATGGTTTGTTATGTAAACAATGAATGATTGCAATGACTTAAGAAAATGCTTTAAATGATTAGGTTGACAATAGTCTATATTTTTCTTATTATTCCATGAAATGACCAAAACCAACAATAAATCCATCCTACTAACAAGTATTGGGCAACTAAAGCCTGATATATCTTAATCCTCTGTGCCAAAGACCTCTGTTGATCAATGAACAACCACTGCAGTGACAGACATGTTTGCCATTATGATGAACATGGACACTGTAGTTGAATTTTAGTTCACCCCACATACAACATCATTGTGCCATACCGTAAGTACTCACTAGCACACCAAAGTTTCCCAAAACAATCCACACTATTCACTCCAGTCTGAATGACATCTGTTAAACATTATGATGGCTCACCTATATATTTTAGGAAAAAGCTGAACCTTTTTAAAAATCAAAGAATATATTTGTGAACTATTTTTAAAGAGGCTTGACACCATAGGGAAGTGAGAAAGAATTGAGAAATGGAATGACACATTGTTGGTTTTGGCCTTAAATAGGACGTACAATAGATTAAATAGAAACACCAGCAGCTGTACCTGATGCATTGACAGATGATCCAAGCCAGGATCTACAAGAAGGCAGGGACTCGGTGGCAAGTGTCCAAAGCTCGGTCAGGTTGACAGAAAATATGCTGCTCCATATTCCTGATAGGGTTGACAAATGAAAATAAAACACTGGACTACTTTAAATCTGTATTGTAGTACTGTGCATGGACACTGCGACAGGCACCGTGGTCTTACCCATCAGATACGGTATGCGGACTTCTTTGTGCCTCTTGATGATGTGACCAAGGAAGAACTCACTCCCAAAGTCCTCACTTTTGACAAATGCCCCATACTTCTGCATGCCTACCTCGTAGGGGGTAAACTCACACCACTCTGTCAAAGAGATTTGTTACATTATTACATAATATTAGAACAAATTCAGTCATTTTCACAGAATTTTCACTTTTTCACTTCTTCACTTCCTGCTGGATATTCACATATGCCCACGGTTGGAAAAAATGTAATATTCATTTCATTTGAAAACCTTTGTATAAAAACATAACATTCATAGGTTTTACTTCAGTTCCACATCAAACCTGCAGTTGTTTTTGGTACAGCTATGAACAATTCCATTTGATATGCTGTATACTGTATGTCCTTGGGCTTCAATTACCTTCCACTAAATATGTTCAGGATTACAAGATAATTTTTCAGCCATTACATTAATTAATGTACAAAGGAAATCCAGAAGAATTACCAGCTTCAGATTCACAGCCCGATAACTTATCCTTCATGTTGACAGCAGTGTATATGGGTAAAGGGTTTTGCCCTTCATCCACTGCCAACTGCTGCTCAGACAGTGTGCTGCTGACTTCCTGTAATTGCAACCACATGTAACAAATATTATTTGAGGAAAAAAGTAGTCTTTGCACCATAATTTTAAGATTTCAAATTAATATATAATTTAAAGTGACTGCAAAGTATTCAGTTACTTACTCTCCCAAAGACAAGATGCTCAAGGACCAGGCCTGCTGTATCAATGAGAGACACAATGTAACCCTCGTTTCTTCTCTTCATCTTTTCGTCAAAGTAATACTGCAGTTTCTCAAGAGAGAAGGCACTCAGAGTACTCTTGGTCATCTGTTCCTTCGCTGCTGAGATGACACGGTTTATGTCCTGCTGTGACCAGTTAGCTTCTTGATACAGAGTAGACATAGCCCTGTTCACATGGAAAAAAGTGTTAAGGGGATACAATGATCTGAAAACAATTCATATAACCTGGTAAATGTATACTTAGACAAAACACAAGGAATCAGCCGAGGGTTTGCCAGCATTTTCTCAACCATAACTCTATTTTTAGGTGTGGCCTCCACGAAAGAATTGTTTAAGGTCAGAACAAATAATTTTATTTAAAACCCATCACATTTTACTTCACAGTAAGTGCACTGCACTTACTTAGCACTTTTCTACCTTAACAGACAAATCATTATTCATCTCTCATTCACCCTCACAGATCAATGCAATGCGATGGCCTGTTCATCAGGAACAACCTGGGGTTGAGTGTCTTGTCCAAAGACACTTTAACAAATGGACAGGAGGAGGGTGTGTGGAACCTCCAACCTGGTGATTAGTGGATGATCCATTCTACCTCCTGATTTTCCCATAAGCTACAGTGACATAATGAGACTAGGGAAGATTTAGAGTGCTTAATTGAAAACAAATCAAACAAAGAAATATAATAAAACACAATAACACTGTTTCATTTTCTTTTCATGTATGCATGTAATGTGTCACAATTAGATGAAGAACATTTGTAAAAGAAAAGAGAGAAAACTTCATCAAATCACAACACAGAAATTAAGTAAAGATGTACGGGGGTGAAGTACAGGTGTTTCAGTGCTGTCCAGCAGAAAGTAGCACACACCTGCCAAATACAAATTACCATTAGTTTTCATGAGGAGGGACAATTTTCTTTTTGAGATGGACACACAATGTCCAAACTGTTTATACTGTGATATACATGAGTGTGACTCTTGTCTCTCTCTCTCTCTCTCTCTCTCTCTCTCTCTCTCTCTCTCTATATATATATATATATATATATATATATATATATATATATATATATTTTCTATTTTCTAGCATAAACAGGTCATGCTCCTTATTGCAATGTTTCCTTGTACACTATGCTAACTGCCTATGAAAATAAGATTGATAGTAGAATACTGTGGACACTGACTACTCAACTGGTTTTCTCACCATGTGGATCCAGAAACTCCAGTGATGTAAGTGGTAGCATCCAGGACCCCAATATCCTTCAGGGCCCTCAGACTACCAAGCAGGCCTGTCATGGCTCTGGTTCCTCCTCCTGAAGCCACCACTGCTATATTTGGCACCTGGCAGAGGATAGAGAAATGTGGTTCTCACAGATCAGTGGTGCTTTACACCAAATGCTAATGTCAGCATGCTCATAACAGTAATGTTAACATGGTGATCTTGAGTAGGTAATGTTTAATATACACCATGGTCACCTTTGTTAAGTAATCTTAGTTTAGCATGTTAGCATGCTAACATTTGCTAACTAGCACAAAGCACACAGCACTGCTAAGGCTGATGGTAATGTCTTTACATTGGCAGGTATTTGGTCGTAAACCAAAGAAATGGACAAACTGACATTTGGATGTGATGAAAGATTTCTGTAGCTACATAGGCTAGATGAGAGGTCACAATTTTTTTACAGTTCATCCTGTGGGCAACATTTATGCTTGTACCATAAATGTGGTACATTTATATGGTACAAATAAATGTACACACACACACACACACACACACACACACACACGCACACATATGTGTACACATACTGGAAGACGTGAACATGGCACTGATGACTATATCCACAGAAAACATCACCGAGACCAATCAGCTGATGTATGCAGCGGCAACAGTCATCCTGCCCATGCTAGGCTACAAGATGAACAGCAGAAGCTGGAAAGAGCAGGGGAACCCTCCATGGAAAAGGAGACTGGAGAGCAAGATCACGGCAACAAGGAGGGAGGTTAGCTTGCTAACTGAACTACAGAAAGGTGTAAAGATCAGGAAGGAAGTGCCAAGGAGATACAACAAGCTGTCCATAGATGAAGCTCTGGAGACTGCCAAGCAGAGACTCATAGCTCTGGCTACCCACCTTAAGAGATACGGCAGAGAAGTCGAGACCAGGAGAATAAATAGACTGGAAGAGTACTCTACTGGAAGAGTATCTGGGAGAAGGAGGCATTGCATAACACCAATGCCCAGTGGTTGCTCAAATTGAAAGCAGACCACAGCAGCCTTCCAGAACAGGAACCAGTAGAATTTACCACTGCAGACATCCAAGAAAGAGTGTCTAAGATGAAGAGCTGGACAGCACCTGGGCCCGACATGATCCACACCTACTGGCTCAAAAAGTTAACCGCACTCCATGAACGACTGGCAGCACAGATGAATCAGCTGCTAAGATCAGGAACCCACCCAGAGTGGCTGACTCAAGGCCGCACAGTCCTCATCATGAAGGACCCACAGAAGGGCCCGGTACCACCCAACTACTGGCCTATAACCTGCCTGAGTACAACATGGAAGCTCCTGTCAGGCATCATAGTGGCTAAGATGAGTAGGCACATGGATCAGTATGTGAGTAGAGCACAGAAAGGAATTGGCAACAACACCAGAGGAGCCAAACACCAACTACTGGTTGACAGGGCAGTCACCCAGGACTGTAAGACCAGAAGTACCAACCTGTGCACTGCCTGGATTGACTACAAGAACGCCTATGACTCGATGCCACACACGGATACTGGAGTGCCTAGACCTGTGTAAGATCGACAGGACACTTAGAGCCTTCATCAAGAACTCAATGGGGTTGTGGAAGACAACTCTGGAAGCCAGCTCACAGCCAATTGCAGAAGTGAGCATCAAATGTGGTATATACCAAGGAGATGCACTGTCCCCCCTGCTGTTCTGCATAGGCCTAAACCCCCTCAGCCAGATCATCACCAAGAGTGGCTTTGGATACTAATTCCAAAGTGGGACAACAATCAGCCACCTCCTCTACATGGATGACATCAAGCTGTATGCCAAGAGTGAGCGTGACATTGAGTCCCTCACTCACCTCCCCAGGATATACAGCAATGACATTGGGATGTCATTCGGACTGGATAAGTGTGGACGGATGGTGTGCAGAAGAGGGAAGATTATCGCCACTGAAGGGGTTGAACTACCTGAAGGCAATATAGCAGATGTTCAGGGCAGCTACAAATATCTAGGGATCCCACAGCAAATGGTAATCACGAGGAGGCAACATGGAGATCAGCCACAGCCAAATACCTTCAGAGGGTGAGGCAGGTCCTGAAGAGTCAGCTGAATGGCAAGAACAAGATCCAGGCAATAAACACCTACACCCTGCCAGTAATCAGATACTCTGCTAGTATAATATCCTGACCACTGGAAGAAATGGAAGCCACTGATATCAAGACAAGGAAGCTCCTTACGATGCATGGAGGGTTTCACCCTAAGTCCAGAGTCCTGAGGCTATACGGTAAGCGGAAGACAGGAGGCCCTGAACTAGTGAGCGTCAGAGCCACTATTCAGGAGGAAACAACAAGCCTCTGGGAGTACATCAGGAAGATGGCTCCCAATGATGACCTGCTGAGTGAATGGTAGCAGAAGCCCAGTAAGGAGGAGCCAGAAGGGTTGGCAACAGACAAGCCCCTGCATGGCATGTACCGTCGACAGCTTGAGGAAGTGGCTGACATAGCGAAAACATACCAGTGGCTGGAAAAGACTGGACTTAAAGACAGCACAGAGGCGTGGCTGCACAAGAGCAAGCCTTGAACACAAGGTCAATAGAGGCCAGGATCTACCACAGCAGACAAGACCCCAGTTGCAGGCTGTGCAAAGATGCTCCTGAGACAATTCAGCACACAACAGCGGGGTGTAAGATGCTAGCAGGGAAGGCATACATGGAGCATCATAATCAGGTGGCTAGCATTGTACACAGGAGCATCTGTACCGAGTATGGGCTGGAGGTCCCAGGATCAAGGTGGAAGACGCCTCCAAAGGTGATCCAGAACAACTGAGCCAAGATCCTGTGGGACTTCCAGTTCCAGACAGACAAACTGGTGATGGCGTACCAACCAGACATAGTGATGGTAGACAAAGAACAGAAGACAGTCACAGTGGTGGATGTAGCGATCCCAAGTGACGGTAACATCAGGACGAAAGAGCACGAGAAACTGGAGAAATACCAGGGTCTCAAGGAGGAGTTGGAGAAGATGTGGGGCATAAAGGCAGTGGTGGTGGTGGTCCTGGTAGTGATCAGGGCACTCGGAGCAGTAACCCCCAAGCTGGGAGAATGGATCCAGCAGATACCAGGAAGAACATCTGAGGCCTCTGTCCAGAAAAGTGCTGTCCTGGGAACAGCCAAGATCCTGCGCAGAACCCTCAAGCTCCCAGGCCTTTGGTAGAGGACCAGAGCTTGAAGGAGGCACAATACCGCCCCAGGTGGGGCGAGAAGGGCATTTTTTTTTGTGTGTGTGTATATATATTACATTTCTACCAGATGTGAATAAGACATGTGCTTGTAACTTTGTTGGTGGAGTGCATGATGTCATGGTGCTGTTTCATATCTTGGTCATGATGTTTGGTCCACTTACATAATATTGCTTTTTTTTTTTTTTCTGCAAATCATTTTTATTTATTTACTTTTACAGTAACCTAACCCTAACACTACGAATAACATTTGTTACATTCAAGCCCTTGGCAAACAAGTTCACTCAGTGCTGATTAAGCCTTTCACCACCAGGTAAATCTCTGCATTTTGCAGTACACCAGAGTTTTTAAATAACAATAATAAGGTAATAACAATGTAATAATGTCCAAGAGTTGCACTCTACCTTTTCAGGTTCTAGTTGTGAGCCAAGGCCTAAAATCTTCTGCAAAGCCTGTGCCACAACACCCTTCCTCTTCTTCAGATACTCTTTCTCTTGAGGTGGGATGTCAAAATCCAGACGAACTGCAAGAGGTTCCTCCTCACTGTGGATGTCCAAGGTAAATGCAAGTGAAGCAGAACACAAAACCAAAAAGCATTGTTTCACTGACTGACTCTTCTGGGTGAGAAGTGTCAAGTTTGTTGCACCCCTGTGCAGTATTGTGTTGTCTATGGTCAGAAGGATGCGCATGTCTGTAAACTTTGGTCTGGCTGTTTTCATGGTTTGGCAGAGGCCCCTTAGCTCCAATGAAGGGA
Source organism: Chaetodon auriga (assembly GCF_051107435.1). Classification (NCBI taxonomy): domain Eukaryota; kingdom Metazoa; phylum Chordata; class Actinopteri; order Chaetodontiformes; family Chaetodontidae; genus Chaetodon; species Chaetodon auriga. The sequence goes on from NC_135084.1 coordinate 3,234,959, forward strand.
AATCTTAATGTGAAATCATACAATGATATTTTAGACAATAGTGTTCTTCCAAGTCCCTTTCCTGTTTCAACATTACAGTACCCATGTGCACAACAACAGCTCTATAATAGAAAAAGAATCTTAAAAGAATGCCTTTCTAGTTTGGTGTAGAAGAACTTGACTTTCCTGCACAGACCGCTGACCTCAACCCCATCAGACATCTTTGGAATGAACTGGAATGCCAATATGAATGGTCAAGCTCATTTTATTCTGTACACACATCTGTCTCTTCTTTTGTCCTTCCTGAGGCCTCTTCCATTTTTTAAAGGGTTTTTTAGGCAACTTTTTCTGTATGTGAATTGAGGGTCTGAGGATCGATAGTGTCATATGCTGCACATTTTGTGAAGTCCCTTTAGGCAAAATTGATTGATGTATACAAATAAAATTTACTTGACTAATGCTTTTGTGGTAGAATGGGAGCAAATCCCTGCAGCCCTCTCAGAAGGGTGGAGGCTGTTACAGCAGCAGATCAGTGCCCATGGTTTTGGAATGACATATGGTGTAATATTTGGGTGCCCCCATACTGCTGCACCTTACCACTCATGCGTTTCCACATCTAAATCCACTGTGTCCTGTGAAGGAAAAAATGCCACATTACTATAAAACAAATATCATTTAAACAGCCAACAAGTAAGATTTCTTATGTTCATCTCCTATAAATCTGAGGTGAAAGAGAAATGAGTGACTACGGTAACTTTTCAGTCAGTTATTTCTAGCTGGTGAAAGACTTTTCCTGTCTTCAGGTGTCAACATTGTTAATGTGATTGTAGGATCTTTGAAATTACTCAAATGTTTGCAGAGAAAATGTAATGGTATTAAAGATGATGACAGTAATATTGATTAATTTGAATGTAAGGGCTACCTAAATTGGTTTTCTAGATAGCTTAATGAACACATCAATAATGATGGCAAGGGAGTGAAGGACATACTATTTTAACATATCTGAGGCAATAATGAAAAATGACAGCTTGGCCTGGCTCTACTTCATATGTTCAGCTGTTCAATACAAAGGCAGCACTTAATCTAGCTGCACACAAACTACTAAGTCCTTACCTGATCAATAACAAGGGACAATTTGTCAGCATGTTTGGCTGGTAGTGGCTTGACATTTACAGAAGATCGATGAGGAAAGACAAATGTATGATGACGCATCTGAAATACAAAGAGACTAATAACATGTTGTGTTAAACATTCCTTGCATTTTTGATTAATACGTTAATTTGTTGCACTTATTGAAGGCGCGTAGAGAAAAGCAGCTATGAAGTTCTTAAACAAGAACAGCATGAGGGTGAAAAGTTCTTTCTGTCAAACAGATAACACTAACAGACAGTTAAAACTCACTTCCACATTTAGCTCTGTCTCCAAGTCTCTATTGATGAGGAAGCGCAGTTTTGCGGTGTCCTTTCGATTAACTGTTTTGCTCTCCTGAAAGGCCCCCGTCAGCTTCACCACCATTTCCGTAATAGCTGGCAAAAAAATTTAAATTTGCAAGAGAATAATATCACATGCATATCTGTGAAAACTGATCAATAGCATTCAGGGTTGCTTCATAAGTCATTACTAATAGTTAGCATAATTCCAAAGCCATTCATTTGTCCTGAAGATGACGTCTCAAAGGACTCTTGATTTTTGTTATTTGTTGTACGTAACATGTCTCTTGGTCAAACTGAGAGGATCTACAAAGACTGAACAGCCACACTTAGGCTGCAATGTTCACTGTAAATAACACAAATGTAAAGATGGATAAAGCCATTGTATAAGTTTAATATCCATTCTACATTTAGCTCCTGTTCAGTCTCAACCAAGGCAACATCTGGTTCAATGGTTGCTGAATGCTCCACGACTAAAACAGTCAACTTAAGTGATAATTCACTGTGCGTTCATTACCATGAGTGACCCCTTCTGTATTACAGTCATTTGAACCATTGTTAATATAAGAACATTGATTTGAGCAGCTTAAAATTAAACGTTGGCCACCAATGAAGTCATTGTCCCTACAATCTTAAGAGTTCAATGAAGTCATTCATGCCTGTGAAGCTGGCTCAATCATTCTTTCCAATTAATGAAAGCACTATTTGACCAGGACAGTGACAGCTTTAAGTAATTTCAACCTAACTAATTGAATTGGACAGAATTGTAGCCTACATACATGTTTTGTTTAATAGCTTGTCAACATTGATATCGACTGCAGAGAATGGGGCAGCCTGAAAGACACAGACACACAGTTACTCTTGTTAGGGTCATTAAAGCAAGATACATTCATACTTCATAATTGTTTGTGCAAGTATCAGGACCTTCCTGGTCTGTGTTGTGAGGCAGCTTGATGGTCATATATAATCACTATCAAAACTCAAATGCATTGCTTCATTTCCATGTCAAATTAGTGTTTTACTGAAATTCATGGGAGTGTGTGACCTTAAGTTTCCTGTTGATTCCTTGTGCCATTTTGACCAAATTATTGAGAGCAATACATTGAGCTAGCTTGATGGCGATTTACACATTTGCTATACGAACCCTTAGAAAACGACATGAATCAGTGTCACAAGTGTGGCAGTGGGTGCGCTGATATTTTTGGTTTCACTCAATAACACACAGAAAGTCAAAGATTTCAGATTCAAGGGTCAGTGCCAACTTTTTGATGCAATTCCAAAATCCTCCTGCAGCCGCCTTAAAGGTACAATGTGTAAGAATTGGCCACCTGTGGAAGGTTGCTTGGGATTGTCCTGACAGGAGAGTCATGAAGTGAGAGAAGTGAGAGGAAGGTCATTTATCATCAGAGTGGAAAAGCAGCGTCTAGAGCCACAATATTTTCACATCTAGTTTAGAAAATCAAACCAGAATTGGTGATTGTTATAACAGTGGAAAGACAAGAGGTTTATTTTGTTTGTACTGAGTTTGAATGAAGTGTGTAGCTAGCTGGTTAGCATGCTAACTTCAGTAGATACCTCTGCAGCGCAATGCACAACATCTTTGGAAATACATCAGAACTGTTACTTCTTCACATTCTGTTCATAATGTATATACATTTTTGTCACTCTGATCCATGATTTCAATCATCCTGTCCTTGGGAATTACATGGCTTCTTGTATTCCAAGCTGGTGATCATCCATACTTTGTCAGGGTTTCAGCTAACATGGAGGATGGAGGGGTGTGTTTATTTAGACATACAAGCTGAAGCCATTTCAAAAGTCTTACCACAAGGACGCCATTACTCAGATATTCACATGGTTGGTCCTTACTACAAAAAAAAGACATTTATTTTGAAGAAGATCAGAAGGGGTATTAGAAAAAAAGCAAATTTCTGTAAATATCTTGTAAGAACGTAAACACAGCAATATATGAATCTCAGTTACCTGTCAAGTAGCTCAAACTCTATTTGCAGTGTGTCCTCTCTCTATACAGAAATAGACACAGGAATAATCTTGAATCATAATCATTTGGTTAATGGCCATATTATAAGCACATTCACGCTACTAACATGAGAAAGAACATGGCATACACTTAGAAACAACTTCTTTTCTTCTGACCAAGTACAGCTGGTCACAGATCAGTCCCATGCCAAAATGCATCACAATTACAGCAAGTGTTGCAAAAGTCATTTTCAATATTTTGTTGATGCTTTTACCTCAGGGTTTATGATGAAGACCTTGGTCTCCTTCTTCCCGACTGTGAGGTTAGTGATGTCAAACAAAAGTGTACAAATCATGTCATCACGTGCCATTGGGTCCTCATCATACATCCTGATCTCTAAAATGTTCTGGGGAAACAGCAGAGGAACTCACTCTTCGCAAGTGAAGCAGCCACCGTTAAAACTGTAGCAAAAAAGACTACACACTGTTGTCATTTGAATATTAATGTGCTTGCTACACCGCCGAGGAAAGATGAGGTGAACTGTTTTTTTTTTCCAGGGTGGACTGAGCATAACTGTACAGCCAGCCAGATGCTTGTGTTTGATGTCACGCTAATACTGAGTGGACTCACTTTCACATGGCTCGGGACCCTGAAGGTAAAAGTTTCATTCCACTCTGGGTTGTTATTGTTGGACACTGTTTTTGTGCGGTAGGTCCTTGTCGTCGCCGTGGGGAGAGAGAGAATGACATAGCAGTCGGATTCAGACACTGTAACAAAGAGACAGAGAAGACAGGAGCATGAAAACAGATGGCAGTTTCAGTTCAGCAATGATAAAGCACTGCCCTCTGCGTGTCACTGTATATGTCTCATGTGAAAAGGTAAAAATAAATAAAGTCGGTGAAAATGATTTTAAAAAGTGGTTGTCATTCCAAAAACACACACAGTACAAATGTGCTATTTAACAATCCTGTGACCTGAAAGCTGTTCTTACAGTAATCTTCGGATTGATGTGTGTTTGCCTTCAGTACGGTGGCATTCAGGATCCAGTAGGAGACAGCTTCTTTCTGTTGAACGAGCCAAACAAAGCAATTATAACAAGACCTATGCCATGACAACCATTCTTCTAGTTAGGTAGCCAGTTTTTGTTCCCGTTCCTGGTAAAGTGAAGTGGAATTCTGTTTGAAGCTTTTGGACTGGACACCCATCTGGGTGTGGACGACGCCATCATACACCTGCTGCAGCATGCTCACGCCCACCTGGATTGTAGTGGCAGCACTGTGAGGATCACTTTCTTTGCTTTCTCCAGTGCATTTAATACCATCCAGCCGCTGCTCCTGGGTGAGAAGCTGCGAGTGATGGGAGTCGACGCGCCCACAATCTCCTGGATTACTGACTACCAGACAGACAGACCGCAGTTTGTCCGACTGGGCAACGTTCTGTCTGAGACTGTGGAAAGTAGTACAGGAGCACCACAGGGGACTGTTCTGTCTCCTTTTCTCTTCACCTTGTACACCTCAGACTTTCAGCACAACTCTTCATAATGCCACCTACAGAAGTTTTCGGACGACTCAACGGTGGTGGGGTGTATAAAGTATGGACGAGAGGAGGAATACAGAGCAGTGATGGACGATTTTGTGGAATGGTCTGGTAGAAATCACCTGCTGCTTAACGTGGCCAAGACCAAGGAGATGGTTATTGATTTCAGAAGGAACAGGACGACCACACAACCACTGTGTATTCTGGGGGAGGATGTCGCAGTGGTGGAGGATTACAATACCTCGGAGTGCACCTCAACAACAGACTGAACTGGAAAACTAACATCAATACTGTTCACAAGAAGGGGATGAGCAGACTCTATTTCCTGAGGAGGCTCAGATCTTTCAACATGTGCAGCAAGATGTTGAAGATCTTCTACCAGTCTGTTGTTGCCAGTGCACTCTTCTTTGCTGCAGAGTGCTGGGGGAACAGCATCAGAGCCGGCGACACCAACAGCCTGAACAAACTGATCAGGAAGACCGGTTCCATTATTGGCTGCAAACTAGACACTGTTGAGGAGGTGGTGGAGAGGAGGACACTGGACAGACTGTTATCCATCATGGATAACCCTGAACATCCTCTTCACCACCTCGTGGACAGACAGCGGAGCTCCTTATCCAATAGACTGCTCCAGCTCCGCTGTCACACGGACCACTTCAGGAAATCATTCCTGCTACAAGCCATCACACTTTACAATAGCAACTTAAAAAGTTAATCCACCAACCTCATGTGACACCTGTAAAAAGATTTTTTTTTAAAATATATGTTTAGTTTGATTAACATGTTGTTTAATAAGACACTGTCAGCTCTACACATTATTGCACTCGCCAGTAGGGGACAGTATAAGCTCTCTGTGGCGCATTTTCTGCAAACAAGATAGAGACGACCTGTTGCAGCAAGGGGTCGAAGCACATAGTTAGTGATAAGAAAACGTGTGCCCAGTGCTGTGGTACCGCTAGCTTGTATGTGTTGCCAGTATTGCTGCAAAGTAATAAAACTGAAAATTTTTTCTACACCACCAATGCCATCGCAGTCTGAATGCTGTAACACTCACAACCCCAATACTTTATCTGCACTACTGCAATATTGCACAACATTTATTTATATTTACAGGATATTTACATTTACATTTAGTTTTATCTTGTATTCACTGCTGCTTTTTCTGTATATATTTTTTGTCACTTTATTGTTTATTTTTTTTAATTCTTTTATATATTCTATGGTCTTCTGTATGTTTTTTTGTTGATTGCTACTGCAACAAAACAATTTCCCAGATCAATAAAAAAGCAGTCTAAAGCCTAAAGTCTCAGTCTGGACAACACCAAACAGAGGAAAGCCCAGTAGAGTTATTGTGATCAAAATATGTACAACCCTGATTCCAAAAAAAAAGCTGGGATCCTGTGTAAAACATCAATAAAAACAACTGTTTACCAACAATAGTTTTACAAAGTGTTCCTGAGCCTGATATGTGGTAATATCTTTTATATCAGGGGTTATCAAACTTATCACTCAAACGTCTGCTTCTGATTTTTATTCAGGATCAGATGTCCAGAACGATTGGTGATAACAAAACATTTAATCAGTGAATTAAAGTCCACCTCTTGTGATTGAGCCAGCATGAAACCAAGGCAGACAAGGCTCAGACAGTTAGTCCATATTTATTTCTGACTCAGACATATTCTGACAACTACACTTACACCACTTAGTGTGTCCCAGAGAAAGCTAGACACATTCTGTATCTGTGATTTAGGTTAGCAGTTGCCATGACAACAATGTCAATCATAGAGAAATAACACACATTAAATCCACATTCATCTGGACTACACTGTATATTCAACATCACTTGATTTTTTATTTTTTATTGATTAATTGAAAATTTATTTCAAAATAGAAAACATTACACTTCATAATGTACTGTTAGCCTTTTCACAACATGAGGTACGATTACTGTATTTGTCCAAGGGCCCAAATTATTCAAAGCACTGTGGGGGCCGGACTTAATATACATATACAGTATATCCCAGGTTTATCTGTGTTTAATGTTTGTGTAAATATTATGTTTAGATAGTTAACTTCCTTTCTGGGTAAAGTAAAACACTGAAAAGTATTGTTTAAAAGTTTAGTTTGGTTAATTGGTTCAGTTCTGTGTTAAGTCAAGCATTTCCTCTCGTTGCTACTTACCCTCCCCTCCATGTCTTGCAGGTAGATGCACAAGTTGTTTGAACACTTCCTGCATATATATACACTGGGTGACATCATGAGTGATGTCACTGGGACAGACCAAGTATGAGGTGGTTAATTGTTGATTGAGATCTGTGTATGTCTGACTGTAATTGTATAATACATGGTAAACTATGTGAAGTGGTTCAACATGGAGAATGAATAATGTTATAACCTTCCTGTTGTCAGGTAGGTACTGTAGTCACCTGCACCACGTGTGGTACAGACTAGACTGGCTCATGCCTGACGGGGTTATTTTATTTCATTCTGTGTTCTGTGTTTACATTTGTCTCATGGCGCCACTTTTGTAAATAAACCACCTGTGTTAAAAACCTGGACATAGTTTCTCAAGTCAAGCTGTCCTCTGTCTCTGCTTTCTCCCTCCCCCACCTAGCTGCATGTAGATACCTGGCTGGGTCTAATGGCTCCACCCATCCTTTTCTTGTTCCTAGGAAATTATCATTACCACTGCTCTAACTCTGACTCACTTACATAAACAACAAAGAGGAAACAGACAGCAGGGGAAAGATTAGTTACCAGGATAATCTTATTTAGCTCAGTGCTGTGCTCTGGTTTCATTAATAATTCTGATATAGTGATTAATCAAGTACTCAAAAGCATTTTCTCGTCTTCTCTTACAGAACTTATAGGGAATGATCACACTGCACAGCTGCAAATGAAACCACAAAAAGCGCTGCATGAACTAAACCTGTTCACTACCAAAGTTAAGTTAGTCTGTAGGCTGTAGACTTTATTTTAAGTTACTTAATGTGAAATTGCATATTGGGGGGTATTGCTTGCTAGTATAAAGTAGTTGTTGTAGCCCTGTCAAGGCAGTAAGATGCACATTGTGTTTGCAGTTTTTTTTTTTAATATGGATGTATGAAACTCATTTTTTGTGTTTGGTTAGTTGATTCAGATTGTCTTGAGAAGGGTGTGTATGTAGAGGGACATCAGTGGGGAGCCCTAAAACTTCCTCCTCTCTTCTTTCTCAAAAAAACGAAACCAAAGCATGAATTATTTCAATCTAAGTTCAAAACTAAATAGTTGAAACTAAAACATAACTTTAGAAATACTGAGGAATGGAAGAAGAACAGTTACCCATCCAGCAGCTCAAAGGTCACCCAGAGTTTACCCTGGGACCAAAGAGAAGATGGCAGGAAAATATGTGAATGTGTGATGGAAAGCAAACATGGTAATCGTATCACATCCAGGCATGAATCTATCTAATGTCTGCTTCTACAGGTATGCAGTCTGATTTATAGACTGCCTCCAATCTACAGTTTGGGAGTCAACAGCCTTGCTCAAGGGCACCTGAATGATGGTAATGATGGAGGGGGCCTCACTGTCTGTGCTCCAGTCAATACTGTCATTTGTGTTGACACAACCAGAGGTGCTATTAGTGGTGGACAGCAGCGTTACCTCTGCACCACCTCTGTGCTCATGCTGCAGCACAAAATATATAAGTTCCTCCACCATATGCAAACACATTACTCAGCATTTAATTGCATTGAGCAGGCTATTTCATGATGAACTTTTTATTACAATGTCTACTATGTGAGCCTCTACATGCAGCTTTTGAAATGTGGAGCTATTTTGAGACATTCCGAGGTAAAAAGTGCAAGCTCATTTTAACCACTGGAGCTAAAGCTAAACCAGTTAGTGACATTTCCACATCTGCCAAACACGCAGATGAAGATGGCACTGTGTTAGGTGGCAGCTGTTGCTCCGTTGTTTTCGTTTGTCTTTTGTTCTTTTAGTGTGTTTTTCTACGTTTCTTTTAATTTCTATTTTCTTACAGCGTTTTTGGAAACTGCGTCGCAATGTTCGTGCACAGTTTGACAACTTTTTTGGTGGCCTTTCTGTTACTTTTTACACTCCTTGTAACAGAGGGCCATACAGAGGGCAGTGGAGGCATTGTCTACACACGTGAGCAGCTGACCACGCTGTGTAAATCCTCACTGCTGCCCAGAGAGAGGATTATAGTCCCGGACGAGCTGAAAAGACAACGTCGGGGCTGCAGAGCCAGAGCCAAACAGAGGACGAAGGCACGGAGATACGCACCGTTAGTTCCAAATACGATGGACGAGCTTGTCGCGCTAGTCAGGACTCAGTGGGAACGCTGACAGTGCAGCCTAATGACTTTTACAGAGTCATGGTTTGCTTTCAGATGTCCCGGACCGGAGCTTGGAGGTACCTGGCTTCAGCTGTGTGCGGGCTGACAGACACGTGGCTCGGAGTGGTAAGAAGAAGGGAAGAGGGATTGTGCTGGCTGTGAATGAAGCAGAGTGTAAAGTGTATCCCAGAATACATCAAATTCTGTGAACAGACCATACTGCCAACCCGGACTGTACACTGCTCTCCCAACACTATGCCCTGGATCACCAGTGAACTGAAAAGTCTCCTGAACAAGAAGAAAGAAGCTTTCAGGTCAGGGGACAAAAAAGAACTGTGGAGTGTGCAACACGAGCTGAGGGAGAAGCTGAGGCAGAGCAGAGATGCCTACAGGAGGAAGCTGGAGGCCAAACTCCTGCAGAACAGAGTGAAGGATGTGTGGACAGGAATGAAGGAGATCACAGGGCTCAAGGCAAAAGACAGACCAGCAGCTGGCAGCCTTGAGAAGTCCAATGAGCTAAACTGCTTTTTCAACAGATTTAGCTAGGAGTGGCCCTACATTCCCCCGGCCTTCACACCTCACCACTATCCACAACCCCCCTCTGCCCAAGCTTTCTCCCTCCAACCCTCAACCCTCCCTGGTGATCCCTCCCTTGGACTCAACTCAGAATCAGAATCAGAATCAGAATCAGAAAAAGCTTTATTGCCAAGTACGATTTTACACATATGAGGAATTTGTTGTGGTGTATTTGTTGTATGACACATCTACTAAAAATAAGAGTACAAAATATAACAATATAAATATATATACACATATATATATACACAAGTCTGTTTTTTGTTTGTTTGTTTTTTCCGGAAACACAGTCTGTTTTTTCAGAAAGAAGTCCAAGCTGAGCATTAATGTAACGCATAGAGCTGTATCTATGTCAATGTGACAAGATGAGGCAGAGGTGGAGTGTGAAGAGTGTCGGGGGGGTTCCAGGCCTTGTTAATAAGGCTGACAGGAGACGGGAAAAAACTGTTCTTATGGCGTGAGGTTTTGGTCCTGATGGACCACAGCCTCCTGCCAGAGGGGAGTGTCTCAAAGAGTTTGTGTCCGGGGTGAGAGGGATCGGCCACAATCTTTTCTGCACGCCTCAGGGTCCTGGAGGCGTACAGGTCCTGGAGAGATGGGAGATTGCAGCCAATCACCTTCTCTGCAGACCGAATGACACGCTGCAGTCTGCCCTTGTCCTTGGCGGTGGCAGCAGCATATCAGACAGTGATGGAGGAGGTGAGGATGGACTCAATGATGGCTGTGTAGAAGTGCACCATCATTGTCTTTGGCAGGCTGAATTTCTTCAGCTGCCGTAGGAAGTACATCCTCTGCTGTGCTTTCTTGATGAGGGAGCTGATGTTCGGCTCCCACTTGAGGGCCTGGGAGATGATAGTTCCCAGGAAGTGGAAAGACTCCACAGTGTCAATAGTGGAGTCACAGAGGGTGTTGGGGGCAGGTGAGGCTGAGTTCTTCCTGTTGTCCACAACCATCTCCACTGTCTTTAGAACGTTGAGCTCCAGGTTGTTCTGGTTGCACCAGGTCACCAGATGGTCAACCTCCAACCTGTAGGCGGACTCGTTGACATCAGAGATGGGTCTGATGAGGGTGGTGTCATCCGCAAACTTCAGGAGCTTGACAGACTGGTGACTGGAGGTGCAGCTGTTTGTGTACAGGGAGAAGAGCAGAGGAGAAAGAATGCAGCCCTGGGGGGATCCGGTGCTGATGGTCTTTGCGATGGAGATGTGTTTCCCCAGCTTCATGCACTGTTTCCTGTCAGACAGGAAGTCTGTAATCCACCTGCAAGTGGAGTCAGGCATGCTCAGCTGGGAGAGCTTCTCCTGAAGCAGAGTTGGGATGACGGTGTTGAAGGCAGAGCTGAAATCCACAAACAGGATCCTAGCATAGGTTCCTGCGGAGTCCAGGTGCTGGAGGATGAGGTGGAGGGCCAAGTTGACTGCATCGTCTACAGACCTGTTGGCTCTGTAGGCAAACTGCAGGGGGTCCAGAAGAGGGTCAGTGATGTCTTTGAGGTGTGAGAGCACAAGGCGCTCAAAGGACTTCATGACCACAGAGGTTAGGGCGACGGGTCTGAGGTCGTTAAGTCCTGTGGTCCTTGGCTTCTTGGGAACAGAGATGATGGTTGAAGACTTGAAACAGGCTGGCACATGACATGTCTCCAGTGAGGTGTTAGAAATGTCTGTGAACACTGGAGACAGCTGATCAGCGCAGTGCTTCAAGGCGGATGGGGAGACAGAATCCGGTCCAGCTGCTTTCCGGGGATTCTGTCTCCTGAAGAGTTTGTTGATGTCCCTCTCATGGATGGAAAGAGTCGTCACTGAGGTGTCGTGGGGGGTGGTTGCTGGACTGTCCCTTTGTCTTTCAAAGCAGCAGTAGAACTCGTTCAGGTCATTGGCTAGGCATCGATCGTTGATGGAGTGGGGGGCTTTCGGCTTGTAGTTGGTGATCTGCCTGAGCCCTTTTCAGACAGACGCAGAGTCGTTAGCTGAGAACTGGTGTTGGAGCTTCTCAGAGTACAGTCGTGTGGCCTCTTTCACCGCCTACTCCAAGTAATCAGTGCAATAGTCTGGACAATAAGCTGTGCAATAAAAACATGTACATAACAATCTGTAAATACGATCTACAATTTCTTACATTTTTTTTACAATTTCTTTCTTTTTATTTTTATTTAAATCCTCACTCTTTTGTATATACTGTTTTGTGTCTAATCTGCATTGCACTTCTTATATTAATCTTTACTGATGCTGCTGTATTCTGAAATTTCCCCTCGCTGGACAAATAAAGGAATATTGATCTTGATAAACTTGTACTTTGACTCTTTGTATCTGTCTCTGTCCCCACTCCTGAAGGCCTCTTCCTTTGCCAACCTTAGCTGTCTGAGTTGGGCTGTGAACCAGGGTTTGTCGTTGTTGTAACTCACCCTGGTGCGTGATGGAACACAGCAGTCCTCACAGAAGCTGATGTAGGACGTCACAGCCTCCGTGTACTCATCCAGACTGTTGGTAGCAGTCCTGAACACATCCCAGTCAGTAGAGTCCAAACATGCCTGGAGATCCTCCACAGCCTCGCTGGTCCACTTCCTTGATGTCCTCACTACAGGTTTGCAGAGCTTTAGTTTCTGCCTGTATGCAGGAATCAGGTGTACCATGACGTGGTCAGAGTGGCCCAGTGCAGTGGTCCAGGGGACGGCGTGATAAGCATCCCTGACTGTGGTGTAACAGTGATCCAGAATATTCTCCTCTCTGGTCGGGCATTTGATAAACTGTCTGTATTTAGGGAATTCATGCGTGAGTCATATGAACAATGGAAATGCAGGTGTGATAGTCTTATGACATCAATCCTGTATTCAAAGGCAGCATGGAAGATGCCTACTTTTTTGCCATCGGTGCTCTGACAAAGGGCTATCCTGATGGACAGCGGTGGACAGCCGGTGTAGGACAGACATACTTTAGCACCTGGGCCTTCTGGTGTCAGTAACAGCGGAGGAGCGGCGCCTTTAGTGGCTATGTAACCCAAATAAATGGGCGAGGCCTGCTGCAGGACTTCGGTCCAAAAAATGTTGTGTCTAGTGATAAAAACACTGCTGATTGCTCATCGAAATTATCTACAAAAATATTCTTACTTGGTTACCCTAATGATTAAAAAGGAATTTGGCTGTAACTCTTACAGGATATATGGGTGGCATTTGATAAACTGTCTGTATTTAGGGAGTTCACGGAAATGCAAGGCAGAATGTGTGTGGAAGGTGTCGGTATCACACTTGCTGATATGCAATCAACTGCTTAACCAGTTTCACAAAAGTTTTTTATAACTGAAGGCCATAGAGAAAAGAAACTTTGTTGAGAAATACTCTGTAAGGGACTGGACATAGATGGATAATGGGACAATGGAGCCAAACTGACAGGCTTTGCTACAAACATTAAACTAAATACTATGGAATACTACACAGAACATCGTAGGAAATCCTGAAAGGAAACCTGTGATGTGTGTTATTCTTTCATCACACATTCTTACTCTACTCAAATCCAAAAATCAAAACAAAATAAATGAAGAAAAAACTAGATTGGGACATCTCATTTTTTATATCACAACATACATCAAAGTATACACATCACAACCAGAATCAGAATCAGAATCAGAAATACTTTATTGATCCCCGAGGGGAAACTGTTTTTGTTACAGGTGCTCCTTACAAGAATAGAAGAGATAGAGGAGATGAAGAAAAGATAGAAGAGATAATAGAGGAGATAGAAGAGATAAACATGTAGTGTAAGTAAAAGGATATTACACAACTTGAGATATTGCACGGAGTAATTACGCTGTTGGTTATTGCACATGATTATTGTTCTAAGTCGGCAGTGAACTGCAGTATAAATATGAATGATCTGACAGGGAGTGAAAAAGTCCAAGGGCCATTCAGAGGGAGGAGTTGTACAGTTTGACGGCCACTGGCAGGAATGATTTCTTGTGGCGTTTGGTTGTGCATTTTGGTGGGATGAGTCCCTCACTGAAAGTACTCTTGTGCCTGACCAGCACATCATGAAGTGGGTGTGAGACATTGTCCAAGATAGTTCATAGCTTAGTCAGCATCTTCCTCTCTGAGACCATCGTCACACTCCATCCCCACGACATCACTGGCCTTGCAGATCAGTTTGTTGAGTCTGTTGGTGTCCGCCATCCTCAGCCTGCTGCTCCAGCATGCAACAGCATAGAGAATAGCTCTAGCCACCAGACTCATAGAAAATCTTGAGCATAGTCCTGCAGATGTTGAAGGACCTCAGTCGGCTCAGAAAATAGAGATGACTCTGGCCCTTGCTGTAGAGAGCGTCAGTGTTCTTTGCCCAGTCCAGTTTATTGTCAATATGTACCCCCATGTACTTGTGATCCTCCACAATGTCCGCACTGACCCCATAGACGGAAACAGGGGTCACCGGTGCCTTGGTTCTCCTCAGGTCCACTACCAGTTTCTTAGTCTTTGCCACGTTTAGTTGCAGATGGTTCTGCTCACTCCATGTGACAAAGTTGTCCACAGCAGCTCTGTACTCATTCTCATCACCCTTACTGATACATCCAACTATCGCAGAGTCATCAGAAAACTTCTGAAGATGGCAGGTCTCTGTGCAATAGTTGAAGTCCGTGGAGTAGAGGGTGAAGACGAAGGGAGAGAGGACCGTCCCCTGCTGGGCCCCAGTGTTGCTGACCACTCTGTCTGACACACAGTTGTTAGCTCCGATTCTTTTGTTGGAAGCCCAAGAACAGTCTGGCGCAATCTTCAGTTCACAGTCAAAGTACTTACTGAGGTCACACATAAAGCAATGCAGCGCTGTTCTCAGAATGACAGAGCTCCTGCAGGATCTCAGCCAGAATGAGCACAGTTTTCAGGCAAAAGTTCACATTTATCTTGTTGAGTTTGACCAACCCCGTACAATAAACATACATACGTTACAGAACGTAATTGGCCAGTTTCCAAGATGTAGACGTACCATATCTTTGTCCTAGACATGTGATAAACAACCTGTATGTGTGTGTGTTGTCACGAGACGTGGAACTAATGTAACAGGCGTCATAAACAGAGAAGAGAGGAGATGAAAGTATCTGTTGTTATCAGAACTGGTCTTTACCAGTCATTATTATCTTTATAGGCTATGAAGGACATTCGTACCATAACATACAAGCACAATAAAGATCATGGAATGAGAACACATGAAATCACTTTAAAGGACCAAATTGATACATTACAATTCCCCCTTTTGACATGATTCTATCATGTCTCTTCAAATGATGGACGTTATATGTATACACGTCTCATAAATGCTGATAAAATAATGATAAATAAAGTAATGGTAAATCAATTACATCATCAGCAGCATAAATTCTTCATACAGAGATTGTCTATATAGAGACACTATCCGACAATGATTTAAACAAAAACATATCACTCAAACTCAATTAACACAATAAATGAGTACAATCATGAATAACAAATGAAATGACAAATAATATGGATAATATGATGTATCACAAACCACGTGGATTTGGCGATCTTGTAACAGCGGAGGAGCGGCGCCTTTAGTGGCTATGTAACCCAAATAAATGGGCGAGGCCTGCTGCAGGACTTCGGTCCAAAAAATGTTGCGTCTAGTGATAAAAACACTGCTGATTGCTCATCGAAATTATCTACAAAAATATTCTTACTTGGTTACCCTAATGATTAAAAAGGAATTTGGCTGTAACTCTTACAGGATATATGGGTGGCAGAGATGGGATCAAGTCACCCATGTGCAAGTCTCAAGTAAGTCTCAAGTCTTAACCTTCAAGTCTCAAGTAAGTCCCAAGTAATTTTTTTCTTAAGCAAGTCAAGTCAAGTCAAGTCACAGGTAATGTCAAGTCAAGTCGAGTCAAGTCCTGTAATAGATCAAGTCAAGTCCAAGCCAAGTCACATTATTCCAATCTTACCTGCAGAATCTGGTCTTAATAAAGAGAAAACATAAGATATTAGTAACTGTTAGATAATATTAGCAGCCAATTTATCTAACCTGTTTAAAAAGTATGACTTTGTAATTACTGATAAATTTAGTAAAATACATGGAATCAAAACACAAATAACTTCAGGAAGTCATTTATTATTTGTCACCCAAAACTCAATTCCTTCCTTGAAGCATTTTAGTTACCTAGCAAAAAGCAAATAGAGGAAAAGTAAGAAAAAATAAACCTAATAATATAGAGCATCAAAGATGTATATGTGTTTCATCTGTGATCATCTTGAGACACCAAGTTGGACATCAGAGCTCTAAATACTTCCTGACGGTTTTACACACCAAACCTTCACTCTAAATAAAAAACAAATAACTTCAAGTTTTCTCGAAAAAATATTACCTGACAGCCAGGCTACAACATTTAACTTTGTTACATTACAAGTCTGGCTGTCTGTAGAATATCTCAGAAAGTCATTTCTTTTTCACAAATTGTTGCATTTGCAAAATATGAGGTTGGAAAGTGTCTTGTCTGCGAGCCGTGCACGATGTGGCCTCATAATTATGCCACCATGGCTGAAGACCCTTTTGTCCTACACACCGATGCTTCCAACCAGGGCTTAGGGGCAGTTCTGTACCAGGAACAGGAAGGAAAAATGCATGTCATAGTGTACACATCCCAGACCCTTCCTGGCTCAGAGAAGAGCTGCCATCTCCTTTCCGGAAAATTGGAGTTCCTTGCCCTTAAATGGGCCATGTGTGAAAAATTCAGAGATTATTTGATCAGCTCATCCTGCACTGTGTATACAGACAATAATCCGCTTACTTATGTTTGCGAAACTCAATGCCACCAGATGCCAGTGGGTTGCTGAATTAGCGGATTTCCACCTTACCATCAGATACGGACCAGGAAGGGAAAATGTCGACGCCGATAGTCTCTCGAGGATGCCTGTGGACATCAATGCCATGATGGAAGAATGTGTAGAGGAACTGTCATCCCGTTCAGTACAAGCAATAGTACAGTCCGTTGAGACACCAGATTCTCACACAGTATGGTCTATGGCTCTCTCTGTCAGAACATCAGCCTCTCTCACTTGCAGAGATTTGTTGAGCTCAGAGGGAAGATAAAAATATCGGCCCTGTGGTGGAGTGTCGTCAGTCAAATAACAGGCCTGATAGTAAACAATTAAAATCATTCAGTGCACAGATTAAAGACTGATAGGTGAATGGGAGAAACTCACTCTGGATGATGATGGCATCCTGCGTCGGAAAACAGTAACAGGAACACAGCTTGTCCTGCCAAAGAAATACAAGGCAGCCGTCTTGACAGAACTGCATGATGAAATGGGACATCAAGGAGTTGGCAGAACTACCTCGCTGGTAAGGGAACGCTTCTTTTGGCCCTGCATGCAGAAAGACATTGAACATTATGTGGCACAGAGTTGCTCCTGTTTGAAGCGAAAGAAGTCCAGTCAAAAGAATAGAGCACCGTTGACAAACATTGTCACAACTCAGCCATTTGAATTAGTTCCCGTGATTTTCTTGCATGTTATCAAATGTTCAGGTGGGTATGAATGCATCTTGGTTGTTATTGATCACTTCTCAAGATTTGCCCAGGCCTATGCTACAACCTCCAAGTCGGGTAAAACGGTGGCTGATAAGATATTCAACAATAATGCATTGAGGTTTGGATTTCCCCAGCGCATACACCATGACCAAGGAGGAGAATTTGAAAACCACAACTAAAAAAGAACTGTGGAGTGTCAGGCTCATGGACAACAACATACCATCCTCAAGGAAATGGCCAAGTTGAACGCTTCAATTGCACACTCATTCAGATGCTGAAAACACTTGCAGAAAAGGAGACCGACGCCTGGGAAGTCCTGGTCATTAATCCTTTTGCAGGATCATTGACCAACCCAGCTATCATGTGAGTCGTAACGGTCACATGAGTCATGGTGTTTATGGGTCAGTGGATGTTAATGGGTGAGGGATGGTGTGAATGGGTGGGTTGTTGACCCACCTGGCCATCATATCCTCCTGACTACCAGGAAAAAAAAATATTGCCCAATCACAACCTTTTTTTGAATTCCCCAAATCTCTGGAAGGTAATTAGAATACTGAAAACCAAAGTACCAAAGCCCACCCCTTCTTCACATTTGGTATTATTGAAAAGCCCTAAATGTTCTCTGTAGATAGCAAAAGGAGTTAATTCAGTAGTATGCAGTGGGTGAGAGATATTTAGATTTACAAATGTCCTCCACAGAGGACCAATTTGTACTACTGGTAGTCAGCAGGTTATGAGTCGGTAAGGTCACGTTAAGCTGCCTGGGGAGGGATATCAGGACTGTATTGCAAATGGCTGATAAGTAGTGTCGTAGGCCACCTCCTCTGTTCAGTGTTGCTTGTTCCAGTTTGATATGGGTGACTTCTTTCATCAAGTATAAATCCAGTTTAATCCTAAACTGAGGCTTCTGTTGACTTTTACAAAGCATTGCATGTGTGGATGACAGTGCAGTGTCGTCACAGGGGACTGTGATTTCCAGCAGGACCATTTGCTTTGTAGATTCCAATATTCCTTTGTCTGGTGGAGCGGGCTGAGTGGTTGCAATGTTTTTCTGGGAACCTGAGCTGCTTCCTAGGTCAACTAGCCAGTCCCGTGCAGTGGCAAGAGGCTCTCCTTAGGAGCTAGGTTGATATTGTGCCTTCTGCCCTGCTCTGATGAAACTGATGAACAGTTTGGGGGGGCTTGTTGATTGTTGCTGTTTTGAATTGTTGTGACTGTGTCTACCGAAGACCTTAGGACTGTAGAATTTAAGGAATTTACAGAGCATGTTCATGCTTCAAAGTATAGATGTCTCAGCAAAACAGTATGTTTTTTCACAATGACACCAATTAATTCCAATGAAAGTTGAACACTGGACCTAATGGCTCAATTCAAAGATCAAAATTTTAATGTGTGTGATTGATCATGAAATTTTCTTCATATTTTTCTTTTGTAATGGATGTGTGTTGCAAAAAGTCTGTCTACATCAGAGAGCATCATGTGACGTGCAGTTTCAACTGTCGCCACTAGAGCCAAATCACCTGTGTTGCTGGAGGTTTGTTCCCAGTGGAGGAAGCTTTTTCATTTTTGACACTCCATGAGCTTTTCAAACTATGATAATACAAATAATACTATAATACCATTAAATGAGGCCGCCCCTATAGCTCACTTGGTAGGGTGTGCACCACATGTATTGAGGCTGTCAGTCCTCTGCAGTGGCCGCGGTTTGACTTCCACCTGTGGCTCATTTGCTGCATGTCGTCCCCTCTCTCTCTGCCCCCTTTCCTGTTGTACCTTCAGCTGTCGCTATCATAAAGGCTAAAAAGCCCCCCCCCCCAAACAATTTAACAACAACAACAACAACAACAACAACAACAATAATGAACCCCTGCGTTTCCTCTCGTGCCAGCCCCAGAATAAACGTTACATTTTTAGCCCCATTACTATCATTAGCAGCTTGTTGTTCATTGTCATTTTATGTGCATCCCAGAGAGACCAGCAACCACTTTGCTGAAGCTAATGGGGGTGTGTGACACTTTGATATCATGGGGTGAAAAGAACATTGCAGCCTGTAGGGGCTTCTAGCAGGTTTCAGTCATTTAGTTTCAAAGTGCCTCAAGTGGGGACATGTAGGACTACCCATGCACTGAGTCTGTGCCCTTAGTATTCATCCATTTTCATTCTTCAGTTGGCCTGCTACTGATGATCAAGCAATTAAAACAGTTGTGTCTTTTTGTGTGTCTTTTTGTGTTTGATGCAAAATGAAGAATGGTGGTGGTATAGAATTCCTCCTTCATCACATCAAAATTTTTAACAATTTCAGCTATTACAATGAATTGAAAACTCAAATAGCATTAATTTTAAATTGCTTTTTTAAAACCCTACAGATGATTTAGATTTATATGTTCTACAATAGGCGCAGCAGGTAGTGCGCGTGCCTCACAGCAAGAAGGTTGCTGGTTCGAACCCTGGGTCGGGCAGGGCCTTTCTGTGTGAAGTTTGCATGTTCTTCCCGTGCATGCGTGGGTTCTCTCCGGGCACTCCGGCTTCCTCCCACAGACCAAAAACATGCTCATTAGGTTAATTGGTCTCTAAATTGTCCGTAGGTGTGAGTGTGAGTGTGTGAGTTGTCTGTCTGTGTGTCTGTGTATGTAGCCCTGCGATCGGCCGGCGACCGGTTCAGGGTGTACCCCGCCTCTCACCCATTGCTAGCTGGGATAGGCTCCAGCCCCCCGCAACCCCGAAATGGGATGCGCGGGTAAAGAAGATGAATGAATGAATGAATGTTCTACAATAATCCATTGAGTGACCAAGTCTTCAGAAGCACAGTTCACAAAGAAAGTTTATAAGGAAAAAATAAATTATAAGATTCCCATCAATTCCATTTGGACACAGAGGACTTGATAGCATACAAAGCTTTACATCACACCCATTACCACAATCTAATTGTAAGTCTTAAGGCGGTGCCTTCCCTCCAGTTAGGCAGACATTTTCCAACGATAATGCTTTTACCACTCAAAGCCTGTTTGGCCTGGGACCAGTGCCAGACTGTCTGATTTGGAATAAATCTTAGCCATAAACCTTACTGTTAATACTTTGTTGGCAGTGTCTCTGAGAATATACAAGATATGAGTTTTCAAACATTGCTGAGATCTTTGAATAATTATATTGACATATACTTCAAGACAGACATCAGACCATATTAAGCATCAATAAATTCATTGAATTAATACTAATTTATAATCAATATTAATTGTGATGTAGATTAGAGGTCCATCATAGAACATTGCTTTAATATGTCATAGAAGGCCTTTCAAACTCAAAATGACAAATAGTGAACTGCCATAGTTATGAGAGAACAGGGCATCAAAGCTGGTTCAGGTATTGAAAGTTTTCCAGTTCCATGCTGTTTTCCAGTGTTTACTCATGTAATCTTTCTCTGATGATTCAACACTGCAAAAAGAAATGCATGTACAATAAACTGCATACAGTGTTGGGTTGATGTTTATGGATGTCAGCAAGCATGCATGAGAAATTTGGTTTGTTGTTTTTTCTGTCATTGCGATAGATCTATAATTTTAAGGTAGGTGAAAAAGTTTAGGGAATAAATGATAAACAATTTGTGATACTTTAACTTTCAGTTCTACAAAGTGAAGATTAGTATGTGCCACATTGAAACGTTGTTTATAGTGTTGCTAAGCAAATATCCTGCTTAGTATCCTAAACAAGAGAGTCATATCAGGCTTAAGACAAATTACTGTAGCCACATGTCAGCTTGAATAGAGGTCTGCCAATTACCAATTAAGGCAACATACAAGAACTTGGTGTGGTAAACGGAGGCCTATTAAATCCTCATCTCTTATTTCTTTATCTTGGATGTCTTCATCTCCAGGACCTTGCCCAAGACTTCAAGGATGGTCTCCTTGTTGTTTAATATGTTGTAAGAGGCCAACTCCACCAGAGTCTCATAATCTTCTTCTGAGTAGGTCACGTTTTTGGTGGCGTATGGAGACTCGCTGGTGCTCACATCCACCTCCCCAGCTTTTATTTCTTCCTCAGTTTCACGCTTCACACCTGTTAAATCATATGACATTAATATAACTGGTTAAAACTTGTTTCATACAACCCATCCATCTATGTTGTCACTTCAGAATAAATAAGGGACAATGAGGGTAGCAACATTAAGTGAAAAATGAAAAAGGAGCCGTAAACTATTATGGAATATTTTGACTCATGTGATGTGTACAATGAAATTAGTGTTGAACATCAGTACATGGGAGTACATGGGATGCCCTGCTGGCCTTGGGGTTAATGAGGTGGGTATCTGGCTGGGGGACCTTTGTTGCACGTCATTATATCCCCAAATTTCCTGTAATCTCTCTATTGTAGCAATCTAATAAGGGTATGAAATGCACAAATAATACTAAAAATAAGTAACCCTGTCCTGCCATTATCAATAACATTTTTCCTTTTGAAAAGATCTTTGTTGGTCCATGACTTCCAGGATAACTAGACTAGCTTGAATAGTAAATCTTCATAGGAATTCTTCCTATTGCTATATTGCTAAAGTAATAAAAGCAACACCGTTGCACTGAAATTCAGCCACTTAAAATTTGCATACCGGGATGTTTGAAGTGTTTGTATGTGACATTGACAAGTGGGAAATGAACCACTATCGGGGCCTTGGGATTCTCCTTATCCTCAAAGATGTAGACCTCCTTCTGTGGCTCCTTTTCCAGACTGGCAAAATCAGCACTTGGGAAGGGGATGTTACGATCTTTGCAGTAAGCCGCTGTCTTCTCTAGGACCTGACAGATTAAACATGATCATAAAAAGTAATGTTAATTCATTTATGGAATACATTCAGGAACCATTCTGTCTCTTTCCGGGATGAGCTTCTCCTCCTTCTGTTTACCCTGAGGATGTGCTCTGGATCCCATGAGTAACTCAGACATATGATGACATCCACATCTCTCTCTGGCCGCAGGACAGGCGCACAGCCAATATTGATAACATGACCAGAGTCCACCAGGAACATGGTGGGGTCCTTGGGTGTCAGTTGGTTTGGGAAAGAATCCGGATGTGTCTCTGGACAGAAAATAGAAGATAATAACAAATAAGCTTTCAGCCAATTGCAAGAATTGGTGGACAAGTAAACAGAAAGTGAAAAAACTGACCCAGACATACTGTCCATTGTATTCTGTGCTTTACTTTTCTGTTCTTAGGCAACCATTATATGAAATGATGCTGCCTTGCAACAGCAAACTATGTAAGGGTCCTGACACCAAGGAAGTGAGCAATATCTGTACAGTCTCCTCAGCAGTTACTCTGCAAATTCAGCATATTAAGATAAAGCAAATATAACTAGTTTGTGCATTTGGCTGTGCATGCTGTTAAAATGCTGCACAATATGCTATTACAGCGCAGTTCTTTAGCCAAGTCTCCTCTGGAAAGTCACAACCTTGTTGTGGAAGACAATCTTGTGTTTTCCTTCAATCCAAGAATCCAATACACATCAGAATGTTGAGACTATTCCTGTCAGCACCAACAGAACAAGACATCCTTTCCCTTTCAGGTAAAACAGGGGTCAAGTTGGGGTGTATCATTGCCCTCTATCTATTTATCATTCTCCATTTCATCAATCAAAACCTGTCTCCTAAAAAAATGGGCATTCTTGAAATGTACATGCTACTTTAACTTTATTTACCCTTAATGCATTGCTGCTAGAGGTCCAGTATTGTGCAAAAGATACTGAATTTTGTGTGACTGTGTTGTGTGCAAGCAACATATCGATAACAGGAGTGAGAGAGCCTACCTTTCCAGGCAACAAAGTTGCTGTTTTTATTGTAATCAAGGTGCATGAAGAGGCCACGCATGAAATTGTACATTTCAGCGATGACTGGACGATTTTTGAAGAAATCACTCAGCATGCTTGTGACACCAGTGAGTGGATTTATCAGGTATGTGTCGAGAGTTGATGGTCGAGTGTCAACCTCTGTCAAAAGAACACAACAGTTTAGTAACACATACATGACATTCAGAAAGTTCTGATGTAAACATGGAAGTGTCAGTACTTTAGTAGACTATGGTAGTAATTAATACTGTCAAAGGTTTTGTGTGAACAATGAATGATTGCAATGACTTAAGAAAATGCTTGGAATGATTAGTGACAATAGTCTATATTTTTCTTATTGTCAACTATCCCATGAAATGACCAAAACCAACAATAAATCCATCCTACTAACATGTATTGTGCAACCAAAGCCTGATATATCTTAATCCTCTGTGATCAATGCACAACCACTGCAGTGACAGACATGTTTGCCATCATGATGAACATGGACACTGCAGTTGATTTTTAGTCCATCTCACATACAACATCATTGTGCCATACCGTAAGTACTCACTAGCACACCAAAGCTTCCTAAAACAGTCCACACTATTCACTCCAGTTTGAATGGCATCAGTTAAACATAATGATGGCTCAGCTAGATATTTTAGGAAATTGCTGAACCATTTGTAAAATCAAAGTATATATTTGTGAACACCGTGGGGAAGTGAGAAAGAACTGAGAAATGGAATGACACGTTGTTGGTTTTGGCCTTAAATAGGATTTTAAAATAGATTAAATAGAAACACCAGCAGCTGTACCTAATGCGCTGATATCTGGTCCGAGCCAGGGGCTCCAAGAAGGCAGGGACCCGGTGGCAAGTGTCCAAAGCTCGGTCAGGTTGACAGAAAATATGCTGCTCCATATTCCTGATAGGGTTGACAAATGAAAATAAAACACTGGACTACTTGTATTGTAGTACTGTGCATGGACACTGCGACAGGCACCGTGGTCTTACCCATCAGATACCGTATGCGGACTTCTTTGTGCCTCTTCATGATGTGACCAAGGAAGAACTCACTCCCAAAGTCCTCACTTTTGACAAATGCCCCATACTTCTGCATGCCTACCTCGTAGGGGGTAAACTCACACCACTCTGTCAAAGAGATTTGTTACATTACTACATAATATTATTAAATTCAGTCATTTTCACAGTATTTTCACAGAATTTTCACTTCTTCACTTCCTGCTGGATATTCACATATGCCCACGGTTGGAAAAATGTAATATTCATTTCATTTGAAAACCTTTGTATAAAAACATTGCATTCATAGGTTTTACTTCAGTTCCACATCAAACCTGCAGTTGTTTTTGGTACAGCTATGAACAATTCCATTTGATATGCTGTATACTGTATGTCCTTGGGCTTCAATTACCTTCCACTAAATATGTTCAGGATTACAAGATAATTTTTCAGCCATTACATTAATTCATGTACACATGAAACATATCCTCCAGAATAATTACCAGCTTCAGATTCACAGCCCGATAACTTATCCTTCATGTTGACAGCAGTGTATATGGGTAAAGGGTTTTGCCCTTCATCCACTGCCAACTGCTGCTCAGACAGTGTGCTGGTGACCTCCTGTAATTGCAACCACATATAACAAATATTATTTGAGGAAAAAAGTAGTCTTTGCACCTTAATTTTAAGATTTCAAATTAATATATAATTTAACTGCAAAGTATTCAGTTACTTACTCTCCCAAAGACAAGATGCTCAAGGACCAGGCCTGCCATATCAATGAGAGACACAATGTAACCCTCGTTTCCCTTCTTTGTCATTTCTTCACTGTAATACTGCAGTTTCTCAGGAGAGAAGGCACTCAGAGTACTCTTGGTCATCTGTTTCTTCGCTGCTGAGATGACACTGTCCATGTCCTCCTGTGACCAGTTAGCTTCTTGATACAGAGTAGACATAGCCCTGTTCACATGGAAAATAGTGTTAAGGGGATACAATGATCTGAAAACAATTCATATAACCTGGTAAATATATATTTAGACAAAACACAAAGAGACAGCCGAGGGTTTGCCAGCATTTTCTTAAAGCTGCAGTAGGTAAGATGGAGAAGAGAGCAGAATTAGCCTGAAAATTTGAACCAACACAAGTTCCACATCACCCCCCCTCCCTCTCCGCTGCACTCATGCCCTGCCTCCAAGCCCCTCCTCCCTGCGGCGTCTGCGCAGCTGCCATGACAACCAGTAACGTTAGCCTTAGCATCGGAAACAAGCTAACTCTGCCCAGCTGCTACATCACAGTTGCTAACATACCGTATGCGCTGCAGAGTGTTACTGTAACAATCACCATATTAGCTTTCTGGTTATTTGTTGTCTTAGCCGTATATGCTGTTGTCAGCAGCAGCGGTATGGGCAGTTTCTCCTTTGCGGGTGGCTGTTGCTCCGCCATAGCTTTCAGTAGCCTCCTGACGCTGCTCACAGAGTTGTTTGACTGAGCAGCAGCCGGCAGCATGAGCGGAGGGAGGGGGCGATTCACAGCGTGTGTGAGCAGTGATTGACAGATGTCAGACACTCTCTCAGACGCTCCTCTGATTGGTTGTTTTGTGCCAGGCGCGGTGGATTCTTGCAGATGGCATTAGGAGCAGTAGGTGGGATCAATGGAGCCGTTTTTTTCATAGATTACATGTTTCATGCACTGCTGTCTGGGCATAGGGACAGTTTTAGCAAATATGACAAAAAATTACTTTTATACAAGTTACCTACTGCAGCTTTAACCATAACTCTGTTTTTAGGTGTGGCCTCCATGAAAGAATTGTTTAAGGCCAGCACAAATAATTATTAATTATTAATTTAACCCATCACATTTTACTTCACAGTAAGTGCACTGCACTTTTAGCACTTTTCTACCTTAACAGACAAATCATTATTCATCTCTCATTCACCCTCACAGACCAATGCAATGCGATGGCCTGTTCATCAGGAACAACCTGGGGTTGAGTGTCTTGTCCAAAGACACTTTAACAAATGGACAGGAGGAGGGTGTGTGGAACCTCCAACCTGGTGATTAGTGGATGATCCATTCTACCTCCTGATTTGCCCATAAGCTACAGTGACATAATGAGGCTAAGGAAGATTTAGAGTAATTGAAAACAAATCAAACAAAGAAATATAATAAAACACAATAACACTGTTTCATTTTCTTTTCATGTATGCATGTAATGTGTCACAATTAGATGAAGAACATTTGTAAAAGAAAAGGGAGGAAACATCAAATCACAACACAGAAAATAAAATAAAGATGTAGGGGGATGAAGCACAGGTGTTTCAGTGCTGTCTAGCAGAAAGTAGCACACACCTGCCAAATACAAATTACCATTAGTTTTCATGAGGAGGGACAATTTTCTTTTTGAGATGGACACACAATGTCCATTCAAAAATACAAAAAAAAAAAGTTAAAAAAAAACTGTAGGACTCTTGTCTATATCTATCTATCTATCTATCTATCTATATATCTATAGATATATCTATATCTATATATATATATATACACGTATGTATATACGTGTGTATATATATATATATATATATATATATATATATATATATATATATATATATTCTATTTTCTAGCATAAACAGGTCATGCTCCTTATTCACAGCCCCACTGCAATGTTTCCTTGTATGCTATGCTAACTGCCTATGTAAAATAAGATTGATAGTAGAATACTGTGGACACTGACTACTCAACTGGTTTTCTCACCATGTGGATCCAGAAACTCCAGTGATGTAGGTGGTAGCATCCAGGACCCCAATATCCTTCAGGGCCCTCAGACTACCAAGGAGGCCTGTCATGGCTCTGGTCCCTCCTCCTGAAGCCACCACTGCTATAGTTGGCACCTGGGCAGAGGATAGAGAAATGTGGTTCTCACAGATCAGTGGTGCTTTACACCAAATGCTAATGTCAGCATGCTAACATGCTCATAACAGTAATATTAACATGGTGATCTTGAGTAGGTAATGTTTAATGTTCACCATGGTCACCTTTGTTAAGTAATCTTAGTTTAGCATGTTAGCATGCTAACATTTGCTAACTAGCACAAAACACGCAGGCTGATGGTAATGTCTTTACATTGGCAGGTATTTGGTCGGAAACCAAAGAAATGGACAAACTGACATTTGAATGTGATGAAAGATCTCTGTAGCTACATAGACTAGATGAGAATAATATTGCTTTTTTTCTATTTTTTTTTTTTTGTTAAGCAAATCATTTTTATTTATTTACTTTTACAGCTGCAGTGCAGTACTTTTATATATGAATAACATTTGTTACATTCAAGCCCTTGCCAAATGAGTTCACTCAATGCTGATTAAGCCTTTCACCATCAGGTAAATCTCTGCATTTTGCAGTACACCAGAGTTTTTAAATAACAATAATAAGGTAATAACAACGTAATAATGTCCAAGAGTTGCACTCTACCTTTTCAGGTTCTAGTTGTGAGCCAAGGCCTAAAATCTTCTGCAAAGCCTGTGCCACAACAACTTTCCTCTTCTTCAGATACTCTTTCTCTTGAGGTGGGATGTCAAAATCCAGACGAACTGCAAGAGGTTCCCCCTCGCTGTGGATATCCGAGGTAAATGCAAGTGAAGCAGAACACAAACCAAAAAGCATTGTTTCACTGACTGACTCTTCTGGATGAGAAGCATTGAGTTTGTTGCACCCCTGTGCAGTATTGTGTTGTCTATGGTCAGAAGGATGCGCATGTCTGTAAGCTTTGGTCTGGCTGTTTTCATGGTTTGGTAGAGGCCCCTTAGCTCCAATGAAGGGAAATCTTAATGCGAAATCATACAATGATATTTTAGACAATTGTGTTCTTACAAGTTTGTTTCAACTGATTGGGTTTGCCCTTTCCTGTTTCAACATTACAATACCCATACAAACAAAAGCAGCTCTATAAAATCTATTTAAAATCTAAAAAGAATCTTAAAAGAATGCCTTTCTAGTTTGGTGTGGAAGAACTTGACTTTCCTGCACAGAGCGCTGACCTCAACCCCACCAGACACCTTTGGAATGAACTGGAATACCTACATGAATGGTCAAGTTCACTTTACTCTATTCTGTACACACATCTGTCTTTCTTTCTTTTGCTCTTCCTGAGGCCTCCTCTATTTTTAAGGGTTTTTTAGGCAACTTTTTCTGTATCTGAATTGAGGGTCTGAGGATCGATAGTGTCATATGCTGCACATTTTGTAAAGCCCCTTTAGGCAAATTTGATTGATGTTTAGAAATAAAATTTACTTGACGAATGCTTTTGTGGTAGAATGGGAGCAAATGCCTGCAGCCCTCTCAGAAGGCTGGAGGCTGTTACAGCAGCAGATCAGTGCCCATGGTTTTGGAATGACATATGGTGTAATATTTGGGTGCCCCCATACTGCTGCACCTTACCACTCATGTGTTTCCACATCTAAATCCACTGTATCCTGTGAAGGAAAAAATGCCACATTACTATAAAACAAATATCATTTAAACAGCCAACAAGCAAAATTTCTTCTGTTCATCTCCTATAAATCTGAGGTGAAATAGAAAAGAGTGACTACGGTAACTTGTCAGTCAGTTATTTCTTGCTGGTAAAAGATTTTTCCTGTCTTCAGGTGTCAACAGGCAAACAGGTACTCGAGCTTTCAGCACTTGTTTCATTTGAAAACCACCAGGTGAAAAGTGTTAATGTGATTATTTTGATGATGATTTTATTTTGACATATCTGAGGCAATAATGAAAAATAACAGCTTGGCCTGGCTCTGCCTCATATGTTCAGCTGTTCAATACAAAGGCAGCACTTAATCTAGCTGCACACAAACTACTAAGTCCTTACCTGATCAATAACAAGGGACAATTTGTCAGCATGTTCGGCTGGTAGAGGCTTGACATTTACAGAATATTGCATTCCACCAGTAGAGACAAATGTATGATCATGCATCTGGAATACAAAGAGATAAATAACATGTTACGTTAAACATTTCTTGCAATTTTGATTAATATGTTAATTTGTTGCACTTTGTAGGCGTGTAGAGAAAAACAGCTACGAAGTTCTTATAAAAGAAAAGCATGAGGGTGAAAAGTTCTTTCTGTCAAACAGATAACACTAACAGACAGTTACAACTCACTTCCACATTTAGTTCTGTCTCCAAGTCTCTATTGATGAAGAAGCGCAGTTTTGCGGTGTCCTTTCGATTAACTGTTTGGCTCTCCTGAAAGGCCCCCCTCAGCTTCACCACCATTTCCGTAATAGCTGGCAAAAATTGAAGTTTGCAAGAGAATACTATCACATGCATATCTGTGAAAACTGATCAATAGCATTCAGGGTTGCTTCATAAGTCATTACTAATAGTTAGCATAATTCCAAAGCCATTCATTTGTCCTGAAGATGACCTCTCAAAGGACTCTTGATTTTTGTAATTTGAGGTATGTTACATGTCTCTTGGTCAGACTGTTTTCTTCCACAGCCTGCTGAGCTTGTAAAAACTGAGAGGACCTACAAATTTAACACAGACTAAACAGCCACACTTAGGCTGCAATGTTCACTGTAAATAACACAAATGTAAAGATGGATAAAGCCATTGTTTAGGTTTAATATCCATTCTACATTTAGCTCCTGTTTCGTCTCAAGCAAGGCAACATCTGGTTCAATGGTTGCTGAATGCTCCACGACTAAAACAGTCAACTTGCAGGCTGTGGAACCAAAACTATTAGTTAAAAACATTGAGAGTCTTTGTAGAGCTGAGGGGAATGGAGTTAAGAAGCTGAGTGATAATTCACTGTGTGTTCATTACCAAGTTACCCCTTCCACATTACAGTCATTTGAGCCATTGTAAATATAAAAATATTGATTTGAGCAGCTTAAAATTGAATGTTGGCCACCAATGAAGTCATTTTCCCTACAATCTTAAGATTTCAATGAAGTCATTCATGCCTGTGAAGCTGGCTCAATCATTCTTTCCAATTAATGAAAGCACTATTTGACCAGGACAGCGACAGCTTTAAGTCATTTCAACCTGACTAATTGAATTGGACAGAATTGTAGCCTACATACATTTATTGCTCAATAGCTTGTCAACATGGATATCGATTGCAGAGAATGGGGCAGCCTGGAAGACACAGAGACACAATTACTCTTGTTAGGGTCATTAAAGCAAGATACATTCATACTTCATAATTGTTTGTGCAAGTATCAGAACCTTCCTGGTCTGTGTTGTGAGGCAGCTTGATGGTCATATAAGATGCATTGCTTCATTTCCATGTCAAATTAGTGTTTTACTGAAATTTATGGGAGTGTGTGACCTTAAGTTTCCCGTTGATTCCTTGTGCCATTTGACCAAATTATTGAGGGCAATACATTGAGCTAGCTTGATGGCGATTTACACACTTGCTATACGAACCCTTAGAAAACGACATGAATCAGTGTCACAAGTGTGGCAGTGGGTGCGCTGATATTTTTGGTTTCACTCAATAATACACAGTCAGTCAAAGATTTCAGACTAAAACGTTAATGCCAACTTTTTGATGCAATTCGAAAATCCTCCTGCAGCCGTCTTAAAGGTACAATGTGTAAGAATTGGCCACCTGTGGAAGGTTGCTTGACAAAAAAAGTTAAGAGGGCTTTGAAATGTTGTAAACTTGCATTCATGCCAGCTGAAACAGACAGTGGGCTTTACTGTCAGACTATCACCTCTTGAGGTACAAAGTGGTATTACAAGACAGGACTGGCTGAGGCTAGCTGCTTAGCATGCTAACTTCAGTAGATATCTCTGCATCACAATGCACAACGTCTTTGGAAATACATCAGAACTGTTACTCCACATTCTGTTGATAACGTTCATTCATTCTTGTCACTCTGATCCATGATTTCAGTCATCCTGTCCTTGGGAATTACATGGCTTCTTATATTCCAAGCTGGTGATCATCCATACTTTGTCAGGATTTCAGCTAACATGGAGGATGGAGGGGTGTGTTTATTTAGACATACAAGCTGAAGCCATTTCAAAAGTCTTACCACAAGGACACCATTACTGAGATATTCACATGGTTGGTCCTCACTACAAAAAAAAGACATTTATTGTGAAGAAGATCAGAAGGTGTACTAGAATAAGAGCAAATTTCTGTAAATATCTTGTAAGAATGTAAAGTAAACAGAGCAATATATGAATCTCAGTTACCTGTCAAGTAGCTCAAACTCTATTTGCAGTGTGTCCTCTCTCTATACAGAAATAGACACAGGAATAATCTTGAATCATAATCATTTGGTTAATGGCCATATTATAAGCACATTCACGCTACTAACATGAGAAAGAACATGGCATACACTTAGAAACAACTTCTTTTCTTCTGACCAAGTACAGCTGGTCACAGATCAGTCCCATGCCAAAATGCATCACAATTACAGCAAGTGTTGCAAAAGTCATTTTCAATATTTTGTTGATGCTTTTACCTCAGGGTTTATGATGAAGACCTTGGTCTCCTTCTTCCCGACTGTGAGGTTGGTGATGTCAAACAAAAGTGTAGAAATCATGTCATCACGTGCCATTGGGTCCTCATCATACATCCTGATCTCTAAAATGTTCTGGGGAAACAGCAGAGGAACTCACTCTTCGCAAGTGAAGCAGCCACCGTTAAAACTGTAGCAAAAAAGACTACACACTGTTGTCATTTGAATATTAATGTGCTTGCTACACCACCGAGGAAAGATGAGGTGAACTGTTTTTTTTTTTTCCAGGGTGGACTGAGCATAACTGTACAGTCAGCCAGATGCTTGTGTTTGATGTCACGCTAATACTGAGTGGACTCACTTTCACATGGCTTGGGACCCTGAAGGTAAAAGTTTCATTCCACTCTGGGTTGTTATTGTTGGACACTGTTTTTGTGCGGTAGGTCCTTGTCGTCGCCGTGGGGAGAGAGAGAATGACATAGCAGTCGGATTCAGACACTGTAACAAAGAGACAGAAAAGACAGGAGCATGAAAACAGATGGCAGTTTCAGTTCAGCAATGATAAAGCACTGCCCTCTGCGTGTCACTGTGTATGTCTCATGTGAAAAGGTAAAAATAAATAAAGTCGGTGAAAATGATTTTAAAAAGTGGTTGTCATTCCAAAAACACGCACAGCACAAATGTGCTATTTAACAATCCTGTGACCTGAAAGCTGTTCTTACAGTAATCTTCGGATTGATGTGTGTTTGCCTTCAGTATGGTGGCATTCAGGATCCAGTGGGAGACAGCTTCTTTCTGTTGAACGAGCCAAACAAAGCAATTATAACAAGACCTATGCCATGACAACCGTTCCTCTATTTAGGTGGACAGTTTTTGTTCCCGTTCCTGGTAAAGTGCAGCAGAACTCTGTTTGAAGCTTTTGGACAACACCACACAGAAGAAAGCCCAGCAGAGTTATTGTGATCAAAATATGTACAACCCTGATTCCAAAAAAGCTGGGATGCTGTGTAAAATGTAAATAAAAACAACTTTTTACGAACAATAGTTTTACAACGTGTTCCTGAGCCTGATATGTGGTAATATCATTTATATCAGGGGTTCTCAAACGTATCACTCAAATGTCTGCTTCTGATTTTTATTCAAGATCAGATGTCCAGAACGATTGGTGATAACAAAACATTTAATCAGTGAATTAAAGTCCACCTCTTGTGAATGAGCCAGCATGAAACCAAGGCAGACAATGCTCAGACACTTAGTCCATATTTATTTCTGACTCAGACATATTCTGACAACTACATTTACACCAGTTAGTGTGTCCCAGAGAAAGCAAGACACATTCTGTATCTGTGATTTCAAGACACCTTACCGTTATGGGGACATCAGTGGGGGGGCCTAAAACTTCCTTCTCTCTTCTTTCTCAAAAAAAAAGAGAAACCAAAGCATGAATTATTTCAAACTAAGTTCAAAGCTAAATAGTTCCAACTAAAACATAACTTTAGAAATACTGAGGAATGGAAGAGGAACAGTTACCCATCCAGCAGCTCAAAGGTCACCCAGAGTTTACCCTGGGACCAAAGAGAAGATGGCAGGAAAATATGTGAATGTGTGATGGAAAGCAAACATGGTAATCGTATCACATCCAGGCATGAATCTATCTAATGTCTGCTTCTACAGGTATGCAGTCTGATTTATAGACTGCCTCCAATCTACAGTTTGGGAGTCAACAGCCTTGCTCAAGGGCACCTGAATGATGGTAATGATGGAGGGGGCCTCACTGTCTGTGCTCCAGTGAATACTGTCATTTGTGTTGACACAACCAGAGGTGCTATTAGTGGAGGACAGCAGCGTTACCTCTGCACCACCTCTGTGCTCATGCTGCAGCACAAAATATTATAGTTCCTCCACCATATGCAAACATATGGACAGTCATGTCTGTTTATAGTTTCTCAAATGTGGTTTGTTACAATCTGCCAGTTTCAATTCAATCAACTCTTTCAGATGGATAATCATGTAAATGTGTGTAATTACTGTGGAGGTATGTTTGAAATTTTTACCTGAGGGTCTATGAGGAATTCCTTGGTTTCCTTTTTCCCTACAGTCAGGCTGCTGATATCAAGCTTTAGGGTGGAGATCAGCTTGTCATATTTGAGAGAGTCCTCATCATACAGTGTCATCTCAAGAGTATTCTGGAAGCACAACACAGTTGTTATAGCAGGGTCTGGTTTTTCTACAAATAACAAAGAGTTCCTGGTAGCTACAGTGATTGTCTAAGAGTAGAGAGTATTATGTGTTTTACATATTGTAGCATACAGAAGCATATATATATTTACATTTCACTCGTCAAAAAACATATATTTTTGTTTTGAGTTAAGCACAAAGTCATTTAAAATGTCCTCAGAGAACCATTAATGAAGATGTATGAGAACAAAAGCTGAATTTTATAGGAGGTTCAAGGAAAAACAACTTTTATCTCTATGAAAAACCAAAAGCTCTGGACTGAATCCTACATGTACTGCTTCAAGAAAAACCCTTCAAATATGATTCTTAGGCCACGTGTTGTAAAATATTCAAACAAAGAGTAAAGAGTAATTCGTACAGTACATGTGTACATTCTATACATGAAATATCTTTGTCACTATGTTATATGTATGAACAGTTGAAGCGCTCTCACCTCGAGATTATCATTGACCTCAAAAGTAAAAGTTTCATTCCACTCTGGGTTTTTGCTGTTTGCCACGGTTTTAGTCCTGGAGACTCTTGCAGATGTGGAGGGGAGACATACAGTGACATAACAGTCTGCCTCAGACCCTGGTGTTTGAAAACACGGAAAAGATTAATAGACATGATTAACATATCAAACATAGGTCATAACAGATTTGCCCTGCTCCTCATTAATGTGAATGTTGGTGTTAAAGGCCCTGAAAAGCTAGTCAGAGTACGGCTTTGTTGGAAAAATGTCATGTCATCTACGCAGTCGCGATGAAGCTGTTTGGATTCATTTTTCATTTTTCAGTGGAAAAATTCTGAATAAATATTGTGTTTCTCATTGTCAAAGAAAAGTCATGTGAACAATGGGAAATGCAGATTAGAATGTTTGTGGAAGGTGTCGGTATCACACTTGCTGTTATGCAATCAACTGCTTAATCAGTTTTACAAAAGTTTCTTAGAACTGAAGGTCAAAGAGAAAAGAAGCTTTGATTAGAAATACTCTGTAAGGGACTGTGCATGGATGGATAATGGGACAATGGAGCCAAACTGACAGGCTTTACTACAAACATTAAACAAAATACTATGGAATACTACACAGAACATCGTAGGAAATCCTGAAAGGAAACCTGTGGTGTGGGTTATTCTTTCATCACACATTCTTACTCTACTCCAATCCAGAAATCAAAACAAAATAAACGAAGAAAAAACTAGATTGGGACATCCCTTTTTTATATCACAACATACATCAAAGTACACACATCACAGCATGTTCATTCAGATCAAATTGATAGCTATACATACAATAGTCTGTAGAGAGGATGTTTTCTGCTCTCAGTATGGTGACACCCAGTGTCCAGGAGGTGACAGTGTCCTTCTGTTGAAGAAAGCAACATATGAAACTAGAAAGCTATGTGATATGTTTAAGATGACAGGTTTCGAGATAGCACAAAGTGTGTAGATTTGAAAATAAAAGCATGTATGTATTAAAAGGCTTCTGGGACTAAATGGAGAGGGTTTTTTTTTTTTGAGTGTGGCTTAGACAGTGTCAGCTCATTAATCGGTTTTCTATTCTGAGCTCCATCAAACTAAACCTGTTTGTGAGTCTCTTTGATGCTTCTTTCTCTGACAAAGATTTTGAAACATCTCTATGTGATTAAGAAGAAACTTTAACATGAGAAGATTACAGTATGACAAGTCCTTTGGGAGATAGCGCTGCTGCAGTTCCATCAATCAATGTCAGCTGTACATACTCTGTTTTTACATATTTAATGCTTTAGAATGGTAAATCTGAAACCCATGATCAGGTAGGTATGTGATGAGTGATGTAAGAATGAGCTGATGAAAAGTGTTAGAAGTCTATCTTCATCAGGGTCCTAGATTCATTGTGATGTACCCCGCAGCTCTAATAAGTAGTGATGGGAATTCCGGCTCTTGTAAGAGAGCCAGTTCTCAGGGCTCGGCTCTCATAAAAGAGCCGGCTCTTTCGGCTCCCAAGTGGCTCTTCAGATTTTTTGTTGCTTAAATGTATTTATTACCAAAATAATGTAAAATTATGTGTAAAATTAATTACTAACGTGCAAAACATACGTTATATCAAATGTTACTGCATTTCCTGCGGTCACTCATTTTCTCACCTCTACAGCGTTTTGTCTGTCAGGGCTCTGTGTGTGTGTGTACGTGCGTGTATGTGCGTGCGTGTGTGCGTGCGTGCTGTGTCTGTAACCCCGCTCCGGCCCCCTCCTGCTCAGTCGAGAAAAAAAAAAAAACCCAAAGCGGCTCCTACTCCGGCTCCCAGGCAGGAGCCGGCTCCGATCATTCGCTTCAAAGAGCCGGCTGTAAGAGCCATTTCGTTCGCGACCGACACATCACGAGGTTACAGGAGGCTGCATGTCAGAGTGCAGCTGTTTACACATGATGTTAAATTACATTAAGATGCATTACTATAACATGAGTTTTGTTTAGTTCAGCCAAGTTCACTGTTCATTTGTTTCATTCTGTGTTGTACATATTTTTTTTACATGTGTCTCATGGCGCCACTTTTGTAAATAAGCCGCCTGTGTTAAAAACCTGGACATAGTTTCTCAAGTCAAGTTGTCCTCTCTCTCTTCTTTCTCCCTCTCCCACCTAGCTGCATGTAGATACCTGACTGGGTCTTATGGCTCCACCCATCCTTTTCTTGTTTCTGGAAAAGTACTGTACTCTGACCCAGTCACAGTGCACCGTTTCTGACTCACTTACATGAACAACAAAGAAGAAGCAGATAGCAGGAAAAAGATTAGGTTCCAGGGTAATGTTATTGAGCTCAGTGTTGTGCTCTGGTGCAATAAGACAAGCAACGATTCCCAGAAACCCTGAGCTTGGGTTTGCTAACACATGAAAAACCTTTTGTTTGAAAAAATTGATTAAACCTTACAGTCCTCTCCAAGACTAATCAGACAATGTCATATTGAATATAATGACCAATGACCATCAAGTGCACAGAAAGAAAAAAAATGACATGCAAACTCTCTGTCTGTCTCCTCAACTCATGTTGAGAAACCACATTTTCCCTACGTCCACAGAACTAAACTAACATTTTAGGGAAAATTCCAAAGTTTCTACTGTCCTCAACCATGGCAAGTTGAGTTTTGGAGAAATTAGCATGAAATGATGCATAATCTATCAGCAGTACTTACATTGGATGTAATGGCTTGGCCACATAAGGCAGTGTGTTTTTGTTTTTTAAGATTTAACAAAGAGCAAAAGCTGAGTTTATCTGCTTCATGTCCTCATGCCAAGTCCTACAAAATGACTTAGCGCTGATTTTGGCTATCATCAAAAACCAAGATGCTGCTAATTCAAGTTTTTTCTGGGTAAACCACATTCTACAAATATCTGAAACAGACATAGATACATACACTTAAACATACATGCATACATAGCTTAGGCTTTACACTATTTGCAAATAGGCACAGGCTAAATAATATATTACCTTGGACTGATACAAAAACATTACATGATAGAAAGTACAAGAAGTATAATGATTTTTCTTTGGAGTTATCCATTGTACTCACCGTTGCCATTAGGGCTGTTGACAGTTTCACCAAGAGTTGCAAGAAAGCAGCTGTACTGCAGCCCTGATGAGTGTGCTACTATCTGGACTAATAGCTGCTGAAGCAAGCTCTTTACATGATATGTTAATTTTCATATGGCATGGAAACCATAACCAAATGAGTGGAATAGGCACAGATCTTTCATTTCCATATGCAACTGAAGCAAACGACAGATAGAGGAAATTTTGCAATCTTCTGATCTGAATGTTCTTTTATTATATTGTTTATTCAGAGAACCGCAACCGCAGGGAGTGACCCTGTTCAGCTCCATCTATTTCAACTGACCGATGTGATTCCTCGCTTTCAGGTGGAGCGCGGGACTGAATGTTGGTCTTACTCTGGTTGGATGAAAGGGGTGCTGAGCTTCTTCAGTGAGGTTTTTCCCATGCACAACTGACAGTCATAATCAACTGTCATAATCGTAACCAACCACGTCCTAGCAACCGCTCATCAGGACTCATGAGAAACTAGGATTCATTTAGAGCAGTCACAAAGGAGCATTGAATTAAGTGTGTTTTAATGGGAAGACCAAGGTTCAGTGTGGGCCTATGTTCACTAGAAGGCACTTGTCTTTTATGTCTGTCCATTCAATTGTTGATGCTTAATAATGGTATAGCATGCCGTTTGTGGCAGCTTGAACATTCCTCTCTCTATCTGCTTCCTCCAGCTGTTTTTAGCAAACCCAAGACGTTCCAAGGCCCAAGGTGGGATTTATATTCCCTCAAGTGTGTTCTTGGTCTGCCCCGGGGTCTCCGGGGGCATTCTGATCAGATGCCCCATTATCATCCCAGCTGGAGCAGTACTTCTACTCCAAGCTCCTTCTAGATGTTCCAGCTGCTCAAACTGTTACGTAGACAAAGCCCTGCAAAGTAAAGTCATTTGAGCTGTTTGTATACGCATATCTCTTCCTTTCAGTCACTACCCAGGCCATTTCAACATGTGAAGTTCCACGTCACATTAGTTCTGTACTGTGGTACACATTACAGCCAACGCCACATCTCTCAATCTCACAAAACCCTCAAGGTACTCGACAGTCTTCACTTTAGGCAGCAACCTGTTCCAAACTCAAAGGGGGCAGTTCCCTATTTTCCAGCAGAGAACCACTGGCCTCAGACTCAGGTGCTGACTTTCTTCCCTTTACACTCAGCAGCAAACCATCCAGATTGATGATACCAGCAGAACTGCATAGGTCAAAAGCAAGTTCTATGTATTTTCTATGTGTGTGCATCATGAAGGGGAAACAGCTTACATTTGCACAATGAAATGTATTTCTGTTGTAAAACGACAATTAACTGAACCTTGATAACTTGATTATTTTGGTAAAATTAAAAGTTTGGCACACAGGGAGCAGGCCGGGGCGGTGATGTGAGCTGCAGCACCAAATGGAGTCAGCATGTCACGGCGAGAGGAAGGAAGGCCAGGACCCAGGAGCAGAGGCATAGTGAACCAAGATTTATTTACAAAAGATAGAACAAAAAAAACACCTGAACCAGGCACAAACACTAATCAGCGAGTCAAACTGAAAATCACCGTGAAACGGGAAAAAGAGACAAAAATCAAAAGAGCAAAAGTACCAAAACAATATCACGAAAATTCACTGGACAACCGGGAGACCGTCTAACAACTAACTAAAAGCGACTGCAAAAAGGCTACAGTGATGATCACAGGAGAACAGACGGCACACAGGAGGAGCGAGACGAGAGACGAGCGATCCCACTGGAGAGCTTGTTCAGCATGGAACCAGGAGAATAGTCCAGCACAGGAGTGGCGCATGAGGTGGCTTAAGTAGCTGCGTTAATGGCTGATGAGGTGCAGGTGTGGATCCTGAGTCTGCTCCGAGGAGATCGGTCCGCCTCTCTCCCGCTCCCTCCTGCTGCGTGAAAAAATGAGAGAACAGAATGCAGTATCAGACATAGGGAGAGCAAAACTGACCCGAGACCACAGCCGTCACAGTACCCCCCCCTCTAAGGGACGCCACCGGGCGTCCTGCCCGGTTTACCTGGATGTCTGGTGTAGAAATCTCGCAGCAGCTGTGGATCGAGGATGAGGGAGCGTGATACCCAGGAGCGCTCCTCGGGGCTGTACCCCTCCCAATCCATGAGATATTGAAAACCTCGGCCCTGCCTGCGGACATCCAAGATGCGGTTCACCGTGTAGGCGGGATGGCCATCAATGAGACGAGGGGGGGGCGGTGGTGGCGCAGGAGGCTGGAGGGGACTGTCCGCCACCGGCTTGAGGAGGGAGACGTGAAAACTGGGTGAACCTTGAGAGAAGCCGGGAGGCGGAGACAGTACGCGCTGGCGTTTATCCGCTTCTCTATGGGGTAGGGTCCGATGAATCTGGGCGCCATCTTCCGGGAGTCGGTTTGGAGGGGGAGGTCGCGGGAGGAGAGCCACACTCGTTGTCCCACCTGGTAATCCGGCTCGGGGGTCCGGTGGCGATCCGCCAGCCGTCGGTTTCTTTCCGCCGTCCTCCCTAGTGCCGCCCTGGCTTCACGCCACACCCGCCGGACCCGGCGGAGCTGAGCTTGGACTGAGGGGACTGATGCTTCCGACTCTTGGCTGGGAAATAGTGGAGGTTAGTAGCCCATCACCACCATGAAGGGCGACATGCCCGTAGCCGAGCTGATCAGGGAGTTGTGGGCGTACTCGACCCAGGGGAGGTGGGAGGACCAGGAGGCCGGTAAGCGGGAGGCTACACAGCGCAGTGTGGATTCCAGGTCTTGATTTGCCCGCTCCGTCTGGCCGTTGGATTGTGGGTGGTAACCGCAGGAGAGGCTGAAAGAGGCTCCCAGGGCTCGGCAGAAGGCCCTCCAGACTTGTGAAGTGAACTGCGGACCCCTGTCTGAGACGATGTCACGTGGCATGCCGTGTAGCCGGAAAACGTGTTGGCTCAACAGGTTGGCGGTCTCCAAAGCGGTGGGGAGTTTAGGGAGGGGGACAAAGTGCACTGCTTTGGAGAAACGGTCAATAATGGTTAGGATCGTGTCATTACCTTCAGACGGAGGGAGACCAGTGACAAAATCCACCGCTATGTGCGACCACGGGCGTGAAGGGATGGGCAGCGGTTGTAGGAGGCCAGCCGGAGCTTGGTGAGTGGGCTTGCTGCAAGCGCAGTCGGGACAGGCGGCGACGAAGGCTCGGACATCAGCGGCCAGGGAAGGCCACCAGAAACGCTGTCTGATTAGCGCGAGCGTCCTGTGGACCCCCGGGTGACAGGCTATCCGGGATGCGTGTCCCCATGTCAGCACCGCCGACGTAGCGGATGGGGGAACGAACAGCCGGTCGGGGGGACACTCGTCCGGTGTCGGATGACCCTGCTGGGCGTCACGGACCTCCTGCTCCACCTGCCAGTGGACCGCCCCCACGACGCACTTGGGACGGAGGATCGTCTCCGGGTCACCCTCCTCCTTCTCCTGCGCGAACAGCCGGGAGAGGGCGTCTGGTTTGATGTTCCGGGAACCCGGGCGGTATGTGAGAGTGAAATTGAATCTTCCTAGATACAGCGCCCATCGCGCCTGACGTGAGTTCAAACGGCGAGCCGAGCGGAGGTAGGCCAGGTTTTTGTGATCAGTCCATACCACGAAGGGGTGGACTGCCTCCTCCAGCCAGTGACGCCACTCCTGTAGAGCTAGCACCACAGCCAGCATCTCCCGATTACCGACGTCATAATTCCTGAAGGCGCAGGGGTGCAGCTTGTTGTCCGCAGGCAGGCGTTGGGAGAGGACGGCCTCGACCCCGGAATCTGAGGCATCAACCTCGATCACAAACTGCAGCTCTGGATCTGGGTGGATGAGAACAGGTGCATTAGTAAACAATTTCTTTAGTTTTTCGAAAGCTGCATTGGCTTCGGGTGACCAGGTGAAGGGAACTTTACTGGACGTAAGCTGGGAGAGGGGGGCTGCTACGCGGCTGTAATCCCGGATAAACCTATGGTAAAAATTAGCGAACCCCAGGAATCTTTGTAGGTGTTTTCGGGTAGAGGGGACAGGCCACTCTCAGACCACCTCCACCTTGGCCGGGTCAGCCCGGAGTTGTCCCTTCTCCACAATATAGCCCAGAAAACTTACGGATGTGGCATGGAAATCACATTTTTCGGCTTTTACGAATAACCTGTTTTCCATCAGTCTACGCAGCACATCTCTTACATGCTCAACATGTTCTTCTAGAGTGCGAGAAAAAATGAAGATATCGTCCAAATAGACAAATACCACCCTGTTCAGCAAGTTACGTAATACATTATTAACCATCGATTGAAAGACTGCGGGGGCGTTAGTTAAGCCGAAGGGCATGACTAGGTACTTCAAGTTTAGGCAATGCGCGTGGCAGTGTGTACTCCAGTCGCAGATGGTGGCAGTGGCCCAGTCTATGTGCGGGTTGTGTTGCTTCAGCCAGGGAATACCCAGAATAACAGAGGTGAGTAGAGACGATATAACAAACAGTTCTATATACTCATGGTGATTGCTTGAGAGGATTAACTTAAGGGGCGCTGTTCTGTGTGTTACCATTTCCAGCAATTTCCCGTCGATGGCTAGCACCTCTTTCGGTGTGGTCAGTTTGTGCATGGGAAGATTATTAGCTTTAACAAAGTCAATGTCTATAAAATTATCGTCAGCGCCGGAGTCCACCAAAACTTGAACCGGGAGAGTTTGTTGGGGCCCGTGTATCTTACCTGATACCTGGATCCGGACCGAGGATGATGAGGAGATCTGGCTCACCAGTGACCTCCGTCCTGCTGGTGAGCCTGGTCTTTTGGCAGCTCCAGGCAGTGTCTCAGCAAGTGACCGTCTCGACCGCAGTAGATACACAGCTTGTCCTGAACCCGTCGCTGACGCTCAGCCGGGAAGAGACGGGCTCGTCCCAGCTGCATGGGCTCTTTGGTCGGGCTGGATAGGGCTTCGGATGTCTGGTGGTCATCTCCTCGGGCAGATGGCGCGGGTGCAACAGAGGTGGGTTGGAAAACGACTGGTCATTGCCATTGGGATCTATCTGATCTCTCCCTGCGTCTTTCCCTTATGCGGTTGTCGAAGCAGATGGCTAATTCAATGAGGCTGTTCAGAGAGGAGCTCTCCTCCCGGACAGCCAGCTCGTCTTTAATTTCCCCCGACAACCCTTTTACAAAAATTGCCTGTAGGGCCGGGTCCCCCCACCCACTTTCTGCAGCTAGAATGCGGAACGTGATGGCATATTGTGAGACCGACTGAGTTCCCTGCCGTAGATCGAGCAGTTGACTCACGGCTTGTCTGCCCTTCACGGGGTGATCAAAAACTCTTTTCATTTCGTCTGAGAAGAGAGTGTAGTTCGTAGTTATGTCTGAGTGTTCACTTGAGATGGCTAGAGACCAAGCTGCGGCTTGACCGGTCAGTAGGCTCATCACGAACGCTATTTTCGACTGATGGGTGGAATAAGTGTGGGGCTACTGGTTAAAAACTAGTGAGCACTGGTGCAGAAATTGAGAGCATGTGTAATCTACAAAGTGAAGATTAGTATGTGCCACATTGAAATGTTGTTTATAGTGTTGCTAAGCAAATATCCTGCTTAGTATCCTAAAC
Organism: Chaetodon auriga; assembly: GCF_051107435.1. Lineage (NCBI taxonomy): Eukaryota > Metazoa > Chordata > Actinopteri > Chaetodontiformes > Chaetodontidae > Chaetodon > Chaetodon auriga. Next base: position 3,277,977 of record NC_135084.1, read on the forward strand.
AAGAGAGTCATATCAGGCTTAATACAAATTGCTGTAACCACATGTCAGCTTTAATAGAGGTCTGCCAATTACCTTAAAATCTCTTTAATACAAACGCCCCCTGTAAAGGGTGCTGGTGAGATGCGTGCAGTTCAGATGGCCAGTGCTCATGCTAGGAAGCACCAATTCTAACTTGTAGCATACCAGAATGATTGGGAGAAACTCTGCTAAAAGCCTTGTTACGCCCCAGTCTAGGGGAGCCAAGACGCAAAATAAAAGAGTGACAAAAAAACAAACTTTGTCTCCAAATCAACAAATATTCTACGACCAAACCCAGGTTCAATAGTAAACAATCAATTTATTGGTATTAACAAAAAGAGACCTGATGTACAGGTAAAAAAAGGGCCACAGCCAAAACAAAACAAAATAGTGCTAACTATATACAGTGGAACAAACTACAAACCAAAACCTGGAGAAGATCCAAAACCCACCACCACAAACCACACTACCAAAACTAATTCTACCACAATACACAACCGAGATCTGGGGACAAAGTTCTTTAGTCCAAAACGCCAGAAACATAGGAGCCACTGCTGTCAAGCCGAGTCCCCCGGCGAATGAGAAATCCCTGGTTTAAGAGAGCTGGATGCTGCAGCAGGGACCAATCGGAGAGCGACACCACTTGGCTTACGGAGGAGGGCAGGACCAGCACAGCTGCTCAAAAAAAAAGAAGAGCACACACTCACACACAAAAACATGAACCGGACAAAAAGACGCCACAGGACCACACAGGAACAAACACATAGCACAATACGGCCAGGGCCGTAACAAGCCTCTACCAAGCATTGCCACCCAAACAAAACATAATTCATACAGCAATAAATCAGATGGGCATATAATGAAAACACAAAAATAGTGTATGTCCACTTTAGAGCGTCTGCTGTGTTCACCACTTCACACACGCCACACAAGCCTGGTATTATATGAAAGCAGAGAGTCTGATGATCACGACAATGTCTGCCTCCTCGCTGTACGACGAAATCTCGGTGAGCCAGCAGCCAAACAGTAGCAGAAAAATATTTCGCAAAATCATACAGTATGTCACCTTTGCTGTTTTGTGGTCAAAAGTTATATTCCAGCTCGAAAAAATGCTGTTAATACCTGCTCCTATGACTCTGTGTTAGTTTGAGATCGGCTGCGATGGTCCTGGTTGTTTGCATAAAGAGGAGGGGGTTTCTGGCGGGTGGGGGGTGTGCCAACCTATGCCCAAGTTCACCATAGTAACACCAATGATGATCCAGAAGGAAGTAAGCCCAGAGATAGTATATTTCATGTTAGCACCATAGACATATTAACAGTAGACGTCGCATTGGTTGCTGGGGCGCAAGAAATGTGGCTACCATCTAGGACCTGTCATCGTACTCCTAGTTGAGCAGCAGAAGGAACGAGATGCCAGAGCACTGTGCAGCATATTCCTGTTCAAATCGGTGGACCGTCGAAAACAGGGCACGGGGGATTACTTTTCACAAGTAAGATTGAACATTACTATTGGTTGTATTTTGTGAATCGAATATTACTGTACTGTATTTATGCCCACCAGCGAAATCATAGCCAGCTAGCTAGGCTATGTTAAGTGCCGGCATTCACCCATCTATGAACTGAGACTTTATAAGTCAAATTCCATAACACTGACTTAGATTACAACTGACACAAGAATGCTATTGTAGAAATAAAACAAATATTACTGGTATAACATTGACCAGCGAATTTTACACAGGTGGCACAGACTGTATGATTCACATGTAATTCACTCTAACAACAGTAAGCTACCTCTCATGTCTCATATCCACCCCACTTACTTAAAAATACAGACAACTGAACATCTGACTGTAGAATAGTTTGCAAACAAGCTTATTCACAGTTTTAGCAGTTTTGGTTCATTATCAACAGATATGCATCAAAATAGGAGTTTTGTTGAAGAAAGGTTGTAAGAAATTTGAAGGAAGAAAATAAGCTTGACCTCTGTAAAATGTTTTTGTGTAGACTCTCCCAAATCTCCCGTTTTCATTTTGAAGGTTTCCCAAAGACAAAGATGTAAGGAAGAGGTGGGAAATGGCTTTGAGGAGGGAAGGATTCACTGCAAGTGACTCCTCAGTGCTTTGGTGTGAACATTTTAAGCAGGGCGATTTTGATAGGACAGGTCAGATTGTCCGACTCAGAGATGGTGTTATTCCATCCATCTTCAGCTTCCCAGTTCACCTCCAAAGAGTAGGTGTATCATCATAAGGCTATTAGCATTCATAAATGTAAATATTCTATTATCAATCACAGGGCAGGGTGAGATACTTACCCCTGTATATTCTTTTTCATTTTAGCCAAAAAAGGGCAGGACTACATCTACCTCCAGAAGAGCTGAAGAGAGCCTGTCTGTGGCCTCTCAGGATGATCCAGAAAGTGGAACTTCCACCCACAACCTCAGCCTAATGATGTGAGTATTTCTACTGTAAACATCATATCATAATGGTCCTGGACATATTCAAATCTCACTTGTTTGCTGCCACTCATATTAAACACACTCACACATAAACCCATTCACACGCAATTGAAGACATGTTGAACATGCATTCCTGACACACACACACACACACACGCGCGCACACGCACACACACACACACACACACACACGGTGCTGGCAGTGGCTTTGACAGGTGATGACTATAAGAAAGAATGTGAGCCATACACTAGCGGTGTCAAAGTGATGTGTGTGAAGTGAAACATCACTCAAACCATGTTCATCCCTCTCTCTAGGATCATGGCTATGCTTTGCCTGCTTCTCCTACCGCTCTTAAGACCAGACTCGATGAAGCCCTAGCAAGAGTGGAAAGTCTGGAGCGAGAGACAAAGAACGCCATGGCCAGAGAAAAGAGGGCAAAAACCACAGTACAGAGTCTTTTGGGGGCTTTGAGAGAAAAGAACCTCATGCTGATTAAAAACTACACTGTATGCACATTACATTTTATATATTGAATTTTTAAGTTGAGCACCAAAACTCTGACACATAATATTTGACAGAGAAAAATAAATAACATTAATATTGCAGGACACAGGCACACATGGACATTACCTTAGTGACGATGACCCCACAGCTACACTTGTCTCGTTGTACTAGATCGTTAATCCCCTATAATAATAATAATAATTATAATCAGCAGATTGATTGATTGATAATGAAAATAACTTATTTTCAGACCTATTTTAGCTGTTTTATTTGCTCATTTACATTTGAAGATTGTAGTAAAAACACAATTGTTGCTAGCAGTAATTATTTGCTCATTAAATCAACTCATCTGATTTATTGATGTGGACACAAACATGAAGGATGTCTGATGGAAGAATATTATATGTAGGTGCCTCCTTTAGAGAGGCATAAACACTGTGTTGCTAAGACAACAACTCTGAACATGAAGTCAACACAACAGTTTTGAAGTTTTTACACTTCCACTGGAAATACGAACAGCTGTCTCTTGGCAACACAATATTCAAAGTCATTTTGTGCCTCAAAGCAGACTGAAGAACACTGACAGAGGGATATTTTGTCTGTTAAATTGCTGCGAGGGTGAGAGCATCAGAGCAACAGTGCTGTGCATCTTCTGTTACTGTTATTGAAGCAGCATTTAGAAAAGTGAACAGTTGATCCTAACACAAGTGTGGCTGCTTCCTCAACAGTTTTACAAGAGTACTAAGAGTATTAAAGGCTGACCCATAACAAAATAGAACTCGACCTAAGAAGCAGCACTGACCTCTGCCAAGACCAACAGTCCACTCTTCTATGACATGAAAATCTGCAAGAGTAGCCATTATATATGTCTGGTTATATTTCCAAAACAATGAGAACATTACATAACATAACACGAATAACGTGAAATAAGAGAATAAGAGTGTGATTAGTTGCATGATATCAATTGTACTGGTCCTCCTGTGAAACTACTGAGTACTCCATAGTAACTGCTTTCTGTATGAAGGCTGAGCAGCTCCGTGTGTTGGCTTCTCCAGAGGATTTCTGGTACCTGTGAATGTGAATTGTGGTATGAAGACGTCATATCTCAACACTTGGCTGTTTTGTCACTGTTCAACTTTACTACCATCTACTGGATGTTTGGATGTACAGCATTTACTCTGCTAAGGCCTAATGCTCTCTCTCACAGTGTTAACAAAAGTGAAAACAATTTGTGTGTCCAAATCCAAGCCAAGAAAAAAAAACCCTTTTCCTCCAGGCTTCCTACATTACCCAGTGTTCACTGCAACAGTAACTTTCCAGAGATGCAGAATAAAAAATTAGGATTCAGAAAAGATACATTTTGTAAAAGTATCCTTTAAAGGCAAATCCCATTGTTTCATCACCACACCGTCTATGGCCTTCTTGGTCAGTGTGGAGGAAACAGAGACCAAACTCAGCTCCTCCCAGCTCTCAGCCATCTTCGACTCCACCTTTCCATCATCGACTGCGTTGCACTGCACGACTGATCATTTACTGTCCAAATACAGAGTGCGCACACTGCCATAACAGAATAGCAAATGTTATCAAGATAAAAAAAAAAAAAAACATCTATTAACAACAAATATAAAACTTGAGTGCAAATACAAAAAAGAAAAAAAAAGGACATGACATTTATTCTCAGACGTCTGTCAACCAAACAGAATGAAATTAAAAACTGTGTCTATGGCCACAACCCAGAACAAATACATTAAATGTTAAGTACAGCCTATCCATCGGAAATGCTGCCATGATCAGGCAGGTGCATGTTTTCAGGGACCAGCATCTTTAGGTTCAACATCTGTTTTTTTCTAATTCCTCCTTCTGAGGAGGATATTCCTGTGAATCCTTGTGTTGCAAAATTACAGATAAATGTAGTCATTTATCTGTAATTTATGTTGTTTTAATACTATAATGTGTTCCAAATGCATATAAAAGTGTAGCGCTGCAGCTGAAGGCCCTCAGCAATACAGTAATGTCATCTAGTTGTTTGTATTAAGTTGTTTGGAGCCTGTCTGCTCTGCAGACAGCAGCTTGACTGGTTGGCGTTAAGCAGTGCGTTGTTATTATTTTGTTTTGTTGTTGTTCTGTGTTAAGTGTTGTGTGTGAGTTTCCTTCCAGTGTTGCAGTGGAGGTGTGTTCAGGCTGTTTGGTGAGCAGACGGCGCACCTGAATCTCATCCACTGATTCTGTCCTTATTTAAGCGGCATGGCAGAGATGTCTCGTCGACAGATTGTTCAAGCTTCATGCTAGACTTTCCAGCCATTTTGTCTTGTGTATTCCTAGTAGTCCTGGTATTGCTCCTTGTCGCCTGTGAGCGCATCTCAGTAGAAGTAGATTTATTATCCATAGCTTGTTTCTCTAGTTTGTGTTTGCTTGTTACTAGCTTTGTGTTGTTTCCTACCCGCTAGCTATGGTGTACTTGATTGTTTTGTTTCAGGGCTGTTTTTGTGTTTTGGAGATTGTGTTTTTTGGTTGTTTTCATTTTTACTATTGAATCTGGGTTTTCTTGTTCTTGTTAATAAACCATTTTTGGTTTAAACGGCTCCCTTCGTTTCGTGCTTTGTGTCTGCCCCTTGGGTCCTATTTAAAGTTAAACTTATTATCAAAACAGAACAATCTGGCCAATATGGACCTGGCAGATACTCGGCCCGTGGACTAGGACCCCGAGGTTCAGACTGTTCTTCACAAACAGGGTGAGTGATTAAGCCACTACGATTAAACACTTCGTTCCTTATCGGAAACCAGTCAGCAGTTAGCCTTGCAGGTTGCCCAGCTAACCACGCAAGTGGCTGGTCTTGCCGCTGCGCCCTCGGCTTCAGGGGTACAAGCCCCGGTGCCGGCTCCTGCCTCAGCCCCGGCGGACCTTAGCCCCGCTCGAGACATCCCCATCTCAAATCCCGAACCTTTTTCAAGTGAATTAGACAAATGTCGAGGATTTTTTTCCCCCTCATACATAAACTCATTTCACAACAACAGACAAAAAGTAGGTGTCACATTTTTAAAGCCTGTTTTATTATCATAAGATCAAACATCCAGAATGATGTATCATGCTGTCAGTGACAGGAAAAACAGGAAGTGACCAATATTTTGCGAGAACCAGACAATAAGACGTGCAAAATATGTCAAGGAAAGGCAGGCATTAATGTGCACTGAATGCATGATTTATCTGAGGACATATAGAGTATGTAGAGTACATCCTGTTCATCCCGAGTTTTAAAGCACACTTTAAGTGAAAATGTTCAACAAGTATGTAAAAATACATTAGTATCTGTGGCGGTACGAGGGCTGATACAGTCTTATGGACAAGATCAGAATATATAAATTTTGGATAGGAAAGCCGACAACGCCACCCTGGGATTTTTCACCCAGGGAATTCTGGATAGTAGAGGTTGTAGTAGAGAGGCACACAGGTAAGTTATACAAAGGAGGGCAGGAGGTGTGGTTCAATGTCAGTCAAAGGTTTATTAACAAATCACTCAAGATAAAAGAAAACAGACTTAAAAGGAACTAAGGTGTTAACACCGCACTCCAACGGGGAAGCTTACCGACAGTGCAGGGGAGACCTGGGGGAGGAGGTCCAACTTAAAAGAGGAGCACCCCACTCACACGTGACACCTAACCCGAAAGTGAATTACACCACAAACTAAACTCCAGGATCACACCACACACAAGGGACACCGCCACCCGGGACACCACCACCACCGTTGGCTCCCAACAACTAGAAAGGAGAGGGGAGAACACAATTAGTTTGCAATGTCACTGGTTATTGGCGTTAAAAGCCACAAAAGGCAAGTACTCGGTAGCGACAAAGAAAAACCAACCACAAAAAAACAAACCAAAAAAAGGAAACAAAGAACAAAAGCCTCTGGCCAGAGATACAAAAGAACAAATGTACATAAACTTTAATTCGAAATGAAAATTAAATAATAATTAACTAACCAATTAATTCAAAATAACACAATGCACTCAAAGAAACAGGCGAAAGTGCCTTATCCCATCTGAGCCCCCACGCGCATTCACCCGTCCACACACGCACGCACATGCACACTTGCACACTCACACACGCCCACACACACACACACACACACAGTCCAGGCTGGGCAACCGCCGCTGGGGCCCGTTAGGAGAGGAGCTGGGCCGGAGGAGCAGCATGCACAAGCTACAGGCAATAAGGGTCGGCGAAGAAGCAGCGTTCCTGTACTTATCTTAGCATCCAGATTCGATCCCCTGGTCCAGATCAACAGGCGTTCAGCCAGTGGGGAGAGAGATGAAGAGGCTCTGCACGGCTCTGTGCAAAGAGGAGCGTCTGTGGTGCGCCGGTGATGCCTTAGCGCCGCTGGTCTCCTTTCTGTCTAATACTTATGGCCAATAAGGAAGATCGCCACCATCCTCTTAACCACGATGGACCACTGCACGGAGAAGAGAGGAGGAAGTGGAAGGCTGGGAAGCGGAAGGGCCTTCGAGCCAGGAAGTGAGAGAGCATGAGGGAGGGACACAGTCTAACTTTTATACCTTCGCCCTCTGCACCGATAGGCTAATGCGCCAGGTATAATACAGAGCAGCCGACCCACCTGTATTCAGCCCCAGCAGCAAATCATACTGCTACAATCCACCCCCCCCTTTTCCATCGTCGACCCGACGATGCGCTGGAACAAGGTAACGTTAGTGCCAGGGTCTAAAGAAAGCAGACACAGCATTCGACTCGGCAGGTGGAGGCCTTGCCTGGGCCATTTCGTTGGCAGGCCTGGGAAGACGATGGGGGTTTGAATGATGGCCAGCGGTGGATCGGACTGTCCGCCGCATGACCACTTCGTTACTCCCTGAGGGAGGGACTACGAAAGGGGCAGAATGAGTGGAGGGTAGGGGTACTGCCGCCTCAGCAGGAGGGGCTGACGCCGGCTGTGCCATACGTCGCACAGCAGTCACACTGCTCTCTGGAGGGGAGACAGCTGAGGGTGCAGAATGGAACAGGGCCAAAGGTACTGTCGCAACGGCAGATGGTGCCACTGCAGGTGCCGTTTGGGCTTCTCTCACCACTTGCCCAGCTGGTGGAGCAGGGGTCCCCTTTACCAAGGCCATCAAATCCTCATCCGAAGATTCATCTTGCGCTACAAGCTGGTCAGGTGGGGTGGAAGGGGAAGCAGGAATGCTGTCTGGAGAAGCAATCCCCACAACGGCCTTAAGCAGTGTTCGGTGCACCTGCTTGACTTTGGTAAGGTCATCTACTGGGGCAACTGTATACACAGGACCTTCCCCAGTGGGGGCCTTAAGCACCCTATGCACAGCTGGATTCCACTTATCCTGAATCTTACAATGACCTCTCCTGCCAAAATCCCGCAATAGGACCATCTGACCCTCCACGAGGAGCCCAGACCGAACGGTCTGATCATGGCTCCTTTTCGGCGCTCAGCTGCAACCTTTAGCCTGTCTTGAACCCCTTCGAAGGCCAGTTGCAACCGAGTCTGGTGCTCTTGCACCCACTCGTTTACGGTGCCACCAACAGGATCCTGCACCCTTCCCAACAAGAAATCAACTGGGAGCCTTGCCTCACGACCAAACATGAGGAAAAAGGGTGACTCCCCAGTCGATTGATGGGGGGTGGTATTATAGGCATATAGTACCTGTGGTAGACAAAAATGCCAATCACGTTTTCGAGAGGCTGGAAGGGTGCGCAACAGGTCGTGAAGCGTGCGGTTAAACCGCTCGCATTGCCCATTCCCTTCTGGATGGTCTGGGGTGGTTCGGGACTTTTCAATCCCATAAAGTCCACAAAGCTGTCGGATGAGTGCGCTTTCAAAATTCCCACCTTGATCGGAATGTATGTGGGCCGGGACACCAAACTTAGAGAACCACTCAGTGACCAGCACCTGGGCCACAGTAGAGGCTCTCTGATCACGAGTGGGAACAGCAAGGGTATATTTGCTGAACACATCAGTCAGCACAAGAACACTCTCCAGCCCGTTACAGGTGGGTTCCAGCATGGTGTAATCCATGGCCAACAGTTTGTTAGGCTCTGAGGCTAGCAGATGTCCCATGAAGCTCCGGACCGGTGGCCCTGGATCCTTGGCCACCTGGCACCGCTCACAGGTTTGACACCAGTGCCTCAGATCAGAGGTCATCCCGGGCCAATAGCACCGCTGCCTAAGCAGTTCTAAGGTCCTGTCCACACTGGTTTTGGTGAACCTCGGTGAGGACCTTGTTCTTCAACGCAGCTGGCAACAGGACCTGGAGAACTGCTTCTCCACCATCTGGGCGCAAAACCTGCCGGTAGACCACTACAGCCCTTTCAGTCAGCCGATCCCACTGTTTGAGGAGAACCAAAGCTAGCGGGGATAGCTGTTTGCACTCCTCCCGGTCAGGATATCGCTTCTGCCTCCCAAAACGCTAGCACCTCCCCAATCACAGAGTCAGCCTGCTGAAGTGTGCTAATGTCAGCAGGTAGATGCTGTGGCAAAGCTAAGACGGCAGCCTGAGGGGCTTCAAGCCCCCGAGCTTGCAGGGCTTGCTTCAGGGGTGGTGGGAGTGTGGTTCCAGGGGCGACAGCGTCGAGATCCACTGCCACCGAAGGGTGCAGGCGGGACAGGGCATCCGCATTTGCATTGCTCTTACCCAGGCGGTAGCGAACCTCAAAGTCAAAGGCCGCAAGCTGGGCTGCCCAGCGCTGTTCCAGAGCACCGAGTTTGGCAGAGGACAAGTGGCTAAGCGGATTATTGTCTGTGAAGACAATACACCGGTGACCAAGCAGGTACTCATGGAACTTCTCCGTCATAGCCCACTTTAAGGCCAAAAACTCCAGCTTCATGGAGCTGTAATTGGCTGGGTTGCGCTCTGTAGCCCTCAAACCTCGGCTTGCATACGCTATCGGCCGGACCTTCCTATCCTGCTCTTGTGAGAGTACTCAAAGCTGCGCTGGTGTTCTGGTGTCCACTTCTCTGCCACCCGGCCTGCCGACCGCTTGGACTTTGATCCCCCAAGCTCGGCCACAAGGCGGTGTATAGGGGCAGCCAACTTGGCGAAACCCTCCATGAAGCGGCGATAATAGCTGGCGAAACCGAGAAAGGACCGCAGCTCCAAGATGGTAATGGGGGGTTGCCAGTTGGCTACCACCTCCACCTTGCCTGGGTCAGTGGAGACACCATTGGCAGAAATGACATGCCCGAGGTAGCTCACCTCTTGCTGGAAGAAAGAGCACTTTGACAGCTTGGCCTTCAGGCCCTCTTGTTGCAACCGCTGCAGCACCACCTCCAGCCGCTCAAGATGTTGCTGAAAGGTGGCGGAGAAGACCACAATGTCGTCCAGATACAAAAGCAAGGACTGACATTGCTGGTCTCCAAAGATCCTCTGCATGAGCCGCTGGAAGGTGCTAGGTGCATTACACAGCCCAAAGTGCATGCGGTTCCACTCAAACAGCCCGAAAGGAGTGCAAAAAGCTGTCTTGGGTCGGTCGGCCTCCGCAACCGGAACCTGATTGTACCTGCTGGCTAAATCCATAGTGGAAAACCAGCGGGCTCCAGTCAATGCATCCAGTGATTCCTCAATACGAGGAAGAGGGAAGGCGTCCTTCCTGGTCCTGCTGTTAAGTTGTTGGTAGTCGACGCACAAGCCCAGACTGCCGTCTTTCTTCTTAACAAGCACGATTGGCGAAGTGAAAGGGCTGCTGCTTTCTCGGATGACCTGCGCACCGAGCAGCTGGTTGATATGCTCTTTAACCACCTCGTATTCCGATGGGGGAATACGCCAGTAGCGTTGACGGACGGGGGTGTCATCCAAGAGAGGGATTTCATGGGAAATCAAGTTAGTGCAGCCCAAATCACCGTCGTGAGAAGAGAAGACTGTGGTGTGCTTACGAAGAAGGCCTCGTGCTTCCTCCTGTTCTTTGGCTGACAAAGCCGACAGGTCCACTGCATCCACTGGGTCTGACAGTGGAGGGGCCACAACCTGGGATGCCACAGTGGCTGCATGAGATGGAACCTCCTCAACACCAGGAGGCAATCTCACCACACGAACCTCACTCAGGGCACCTACCACTGTTCGAGGATAAAGCAGCACATCCGAAGAGCCCACATTCACAATGGGGATGTATGCAGTACCGTTCTCGACTCGAACCAGTGCTGGGGATGCCAACAGTCCAGCAGGAAGTCCCTGATCAGAGGGCTCAAAGAGCACAGTAGTGCCAGAGTACTGTGCTGAACACGTTGCCAGGACCACCTGCATGGTGCCACCAGGAATGCGGCACGCCTTCCTGCCTCACACCTTGACCGTACCGGCGGCCTCAGAAGGAGGGTCTTTGGAGGCCCGATGGCACCTCCGCAATGCCTGCACCACGGACTCTGGGGCTTCAGTGACAATGGGTAGATCAAACAAGCCTAGTCCATGTTGTCTGAACAGCACCCTATAACATCTCTGTAGGATGTTCATCCCCAAAACACCAGGTGCATGAGGAGAAGCATCCGCCGGAGGGTCTTTGACCACCAGTACCCCCACACCCTGGCAAAAGCCTACCACAAAGCTCTACTTCAAGCTCCAAGTAGCCAAGATAGGGGATGGGCAGCCCGTTGGCCGCACGAAGCCGCAGCCAATGGCAAGACCGAAGCCTCTCTTGGCCCCAAGCCTCAAAGTGCTGCCGAAAGAAGCTCTCGGTAATGGTGGACACCAGACAAGGAACCACTACTTCCCCCATGACCACATCCACGTGTGGACAAGCAGCAATTAGCTTAGCTTCGTCCCCATCCCCCAAGATAAGTGGTGAGCCGGTGGTTGCTCCCCCCGAACTTTGGCTCTGCAGTTCGGCGGGCGCTAGTTTCCCGGGTGCTGAGCTGATTTATGAGGCATTCCCGGCCGAGAAGAAGTGGGCGCTAAAGGTCTAGGGAGGGAAGGTGCACGCCCTGCTTCACACTCCCTGGCAAAATGGCCAGGTTGCTGACACCGCCTGCAAATTACTGGGCCACGGTGGGGAGGACGACTGCGCTGCTGGCTGGCCTGCAGCTGAACAAGGGTTTCTGTGAGCTTGTTAAGCTGTTCCTGTTGGAGCCTTAACATCTCTTTCACCTCCAGCGGCTCACCAGCCTGGGATGGGTTAGCCACCGAAGGGGCACTCTGGACACCGTATTGTAAACCCAGCACCGAGGGAACCGAATGGCTCCGGCCGCGCACACCTCCCGGTAACCCCTCTCGTTCCCACCTAATTGCTTCTGCTCTTACCTCGAGCAGGGTGACAGCAGGCTGCCTACGTACAAGCTGCTTTAGCTCGCGGCGAAGGGAACCCTCAATAACGTTCTCAACGAACTGGTCACGCAGCAGAGCATCTGCATTTAGCATGTCACTTGGAGCACGCTGTTTCACCAACGTGATCAGACTCATTAGCGCGAGGGAGAACTCCTGAAGAGTCTCCCCCTCTTGCTGGCGCCGCGAGAAAAAAGCTTCCTGTAAGGCAACGTACGAGTCTGAGCAACCATACAGCTCCCGGAGAACAGGAATAATTGTAGCCGGGTCACTTCTCTCTGCACTGGAACGATACTTTATCTCTTCACGCGGCTCTCCCTTCAAGTGGTCAAAAAGAAAAAAAGCCTGATCGATTGGGGACAGGTGGCGAGCCCTCATACATGCCTGAACCTCTTCTATCCACTCTTCTAGCCCTAGGCCTGACCTACCCCTTAAGACTGGGCACTTCCTGTCTCGGGGTACCAAGATCAGCCTCTCTGTTACAGGGGCACTAGAGATGGAGGGTGCTGGAAGAGGCTCAGTGGGAACGGGAGGTGCAGCACTAGGGCCAGGCACGGCCGCAGATAAATTTTGGAGAGGAAAGCCGACAACACCACCCTGGGATTTTTCACCCAGGGAATTCTGGACAGTAGAGGTTGTAGTAGAGAGGCACACAGGTAAGTTATACAAAGGAGGGCAGGAGGTGTAGTTCAATGTCAGTCAAAGGTTTATTAACAAATCACTCAAGATAAAAGAAAACAGACTTAAAAGGAACTAAGGTGTTAACACCCCACTCCAATGGGGAAGCTTACCGACAGTGCAGGGGAGACCTGGGGGAGGAGGTCCAACTTAAAAGAGGAGCACCCCACTCACACGTGACACCTAACCCGAAAGTGAATTACACCACAAACTAAACTCCAGGATCACACCACACACAAGGGACACCGCCACCCGGGACACCACCACCACCGTCGGCTCTCAACAACTAGAAAGGAGAGAGGAGAACACAATTAGTTTGCAATATCACTGGTTATTGGCGTTAAAAGCCACAAAAGGCAAGTACTCGGTAGCAACAAAGGAAAACCAACCACAAACAAACAAACCAAAAAAAGGAAACAAAGAACAAAAGCCTCTGGCCAGAGATACAAAAGAACAAATGTACATAAACTTTAATTCGAAATGAAAATTAAATAATAATTAATCAACCAATTAATTCAAAATAACACAATGCACTCAAAGAAACAGGCGAAAGTGCCTTATCCCATCTGAGCCCCCACGCGCATTCACCCGTCCACACACACACGCACACTCACACACGCCCACACACACAGTCCAGGCTGGGCAACCACCGCTGGGGCCCGTTAGGAGAGGAGCTGGGCCGGAGTACCAGGGCCCAAACAACCACTCCAAGCTAGTCCCAACACGAAGCGGTGGCAGCGATAGCAAGCCTGGCAAGCAGTGGCGAGCGGAGCAGGCAGTAGCGAGCGAAGCGGAAGCAGGAGCAGCATTCACAAGCTACAGGCAATAAGGGTCGGCGAAGAAGCAGCGTTCCTGCACTTATCTTAGCATCCAGATTCGATCCCCTGGTCTGGATCAACAGGCGTTCAGCCAGTGGGGAGAGAGATGAAGAGGCTCTGCACGGCTCTGTGCAAAGAGGAGCGTCTGTGGTGCGCCGGTGATGCCTTAGCGCCGCTGGTCTCCTTTCTGTCTAATACTTATGGCCAACAAGGAAGATCGCCACCATCCTCTTAACCACGATGGACCACTGCACGGAGAAGAGAGGAGGAAGTGGAAGGCTGGGAAGCGGAAGGGCCTTCAAGCCAGGAAGTGAGAGAGCATGAGGGAGGGACACAGTCTACCTTTTATACCTTCGCCCTCTGCACCGATAGGCTAATGCGCCAGGGATAATACAGAGCAGCCGACCCACCTGTATTCAGCCCCAGCAGCATATCATACTGCTACATATCCAAACGTACATGTGTTTGTAAATCTATCGATCTCAGATTTTATGCACCAATATGTAAGAGTAGCATGAGGAAATATGAAATAACTGTATATTTGCAGTATACTAAGTATACTTATAATAGTGCCATTTTAGGTTTACAATTCAAGTTTTGTACTTGCTGCTCAGTGTAATAATACACTTTAGTATGCTCAGTATACTGATATTTAGTCTATCTTAGTGCATTTTTTTAGTGCACCCCCCCAAAACTTTTTACATAAGTAAAAATTCTAATACCACAATGTAAAAATACCATAGTGCAAGTAAAAGTCCTGCATTCTAAATCAAAGTATCAAACGCAAAACCACCACAAAGTTTGTGGCACAGTGAAACAGTGGTAACACTGTGGCCTCACAGCTAGAAGGTCTCGGGTTCGATTCATGCTGTGGGTGCCGGGGGTGTGTCCTCCACCTTGCCTTCGGTGCCTTTCTGTGTGGAGTTTGCATGTTCTCCCCGTGTTCACCTGGGGTATCCTCCATAAAAAGCCCCCACTAAAAAAAACATGCAAGAAGATCACCACCTGACCAATGGTGACAAAAGGAACTGGGTCCCCAGGCGCTGCTGTCAGCTGGCAGCCCACCGCTCCTGGTCTGCTGTGGAGGAAGGACTTTCCAGGATGGGCCAAAGGCGGAGAAAATAATTTCACTAAAGCATGGCCCCTTGTAGCATGTGTGTGCTGTGATAAATAAAGTATATCTTATATCTTAAATCTTAAAGACACGGAAAAAACCCACAAAGATGTGTAACACAACTACACGTTGATGCAAAACCACCACAGAGAGAAGTATAACAACCACACAGACGCAAAACAGCCACAAAGACGTGAAACCACCACAAAGAGATGCAAAATGACCACAGAGACACAAATCGACCACAAAGAAGATACACAAACTCACCGAAAGAGCACAAGAATGCACAGCCACCACAAAAACATGCAAAACCAAAAAGAGATGCAAAGCAACTACAAAGACGTGCAAAACTACCACAGGAAGATGTAAAAAGCCCACAAACAGATGACAAACTGCCACAAATAGATGCAAAGCCACATCATGGAGATGCAGAACCAGAGACATAAAGCAACTGTAAATTGACACAAAACCACCAAAAAAATAAAAATAAGAACAACCACCACAAAGGAATGTCAAACAACCAAAAAGAGACGTGAAACCACCACAAAGAGATGTAAAAACCTCACATAGAGATACAAAACCACCACAAAAAATACAAAATGACAACAGGGGGATGCAAAACGATTACAAAGAGACGCAAAACCACAGTCATGCACTATCAGAAAGAGACGCAAAATAATCACAGAGACGCAAAAGCATCACAAACCTGTTGTTACAACCATTGTGACAGCAGGCTACAAGAGACTCAAGGAGTCTGCAAGTCTTGGTCCTATGAAGAAGAGTGGGGGGTCATTTGCATGTCTGTGCCCATTGTCTCACAATCTAATTTAATCTATGTGCCCACACAAACACAGCAAATCCCTGCAATGTTGCTTTCAGACAAGCTAGGAATTAGATATGAACAGACTGATAAAGCATGCAGTAATGTAACCTACTTATTTATTTAAACTAGCTTGTCAATGAGCGGACACTCTCAAGTCTCAAAAAACATGCAGCAAAATCAGGCGGTGCATCTTTAACTGCAAGTTTACAGTCTCCATGCATTATTTATCAGTCTTTGTAGCAGAGTGAGAATTCACATAAATTAAGATAAAACCATCCCTGACAACTTCATCGCTATTTATAGTCGCGCATTACTGTAATGTTATTACTGTCACTTCAACAGGCTCAACAATAGCAGCAGTATGAGGGATACTTCACATGTCCAACCATCTCATCTGCTTCTCACTATGGTCAATCACAGTCTAAATGATTAATTTTTTAATCACATTTCAACATTATTCAAAACACATATGTTGACACTGATATACATGCATCAGACCCCTTTTGATGATTAATGACAACATTCTTCAATACTCATACTAATGTATATGATAACTAATAGTATATCTAACTAATAGAGCAAAGAAACAAGGAAAGGCAGATTATATTTGCCGAATTAAGCACCACTAATTATAATTGTCTCATGTTAAGTATCTAAAACCTAACCGCTTCTAGTCTCTAGATGGCAGTATGGTTCCATGATAGAAACATAGTTTTGTCCTTTTACAAGCTAGGAACACGGGAAAAACACTGATACCATACAAATTATGAGTTTAGTACTGTGGGAACATCCAAAGTTGAATCAAACATATCATTTGCATTATCCTGATGTGGTAGAAAAGAAAGCACACAGACACACAAAACAGTTTGCAACAGGAATGTCTGATTTACAACTTGTCAGTACTATCTGATTCTTGAGGTTTCTTGAGGCCTGCAGATTGTCCATTCAGACGGTTTTAACGTCTTCATCTGGTGTGGAGCTATAAAGAAAGTGTTAGCATCTCCATGAAAACAGTTTAACTGACAGGCAACCCTTTGGAGTCAAGTGTTTTTTCTTCTTCGGCCCTCCTGAAGGATTGGGGGAGAGAGGTGTTCCAGGGCCAGACATCTCGTCTTTCTAAATGAGCACCCTCCTGCAAACAGTTCAAATGATAAGTAACTCTTTGATGTTGGGATGTTTTGCTCTGCGTTGCCTCCATGGGACCTTGACGGAGAAGAAGAGACATACTTTATTGATCACTCCACACAACCACACGCCATGCTTCTGTGAAATTAATTCCTCTGCGTTTGACCCATCCTGCCAAGTCCTTCCTCTGCGGCAGACAAGGAGCGGTGGGCTGCATTCTTGCATGTTGTTAGTGGGGGTTTTTTATGGAGGATGCCCCAGGTGAACACGAGGAGAACAAACTCCACACAAAAAGGCCCCTTTCCTTGAGCAGCAGGCACCGAAGGCATGAAGGAAGGACATGCCCCCAGCACTCACAGCGCCTCAACGGGTCGAACCCGTGACCTACTAGCTGTGAGTGCCACCGTTCCACCAAAGTGAGACCTCTGTAGATCTGTGTCTCTGAGGGAAACTATCCCAGTACAGTGTGTCCAGGGGACAAGTTGGAAGTCCACACAAGAAGCCTCAAGCTGTGACAGTATCATGCATGTACTACGGTGTTGCTTCAGTCTATATTACCTTCAAGCTGTAACTCCCTGCAGAATGCAACAAATGACTCTTGCTCCATGTGTTGTTTTGACAGTTCGATCATGCCACATTTAAGAGTTGAGTTCAACCTATTGGTCCGGCCTTCCACAACAGTCCTGGTTTCTCATGTGGCCCCTTAAGAAAATGAATTGCTCACCACTGACACAGAAAAAGCCATCTGCTAATATATGTTGAGAAATTGCCTAATGGTGCATTAAGATTAAGACTCATACAATGTTTAGGGAAAGGACAATACAATAGGCGTGGACAAGTACAGTCCCAACTGTATAAAGCAGAAGCACCAGCCATTTTAGATCAGAGCTCTTCATGTGTATCTTGTGTGCATGTTGAACAACTCTCCTTTTGTGTCGACATAAAAGTCTTTGCTACCCAGAACTCTGACTCCTGCTGATGATTTCATTGAACAACAATTGAGCATAGCTAAAAACTCAGAATTCTTGGTCCATGTGGCTTGGGGCCTCGGTTCCAATACACCACATTAATTTTTGGTGAGCCAGCCAGGAGGGCATAGAATCCTGAGGAATCCACCAAGACGTCCACACTCTGCCACCAGACCCTTGGGCCCAAAAGTCTAAAGGTAAGCAGAGCCTTTATTTTCTGCAAATTCTGAGTGAAGGGTGTGGTCCGCCCATGTAAAGGATAAACCTTTAATGTTGAGGAAGTGAATTTAGAGAACACCTTTTTTGATGTTTGGGAAGTGTATTCAAAAGAGGTAAGAAGTGACACAGATCCTAGCAAGAAGTAAATGAAGCTTAATGTTGAGGAAATGTAATCAAAAGCGCCTTTGATGTGCAGGAAGCGTATTCAAGGGCTAGAGGAGAGCACCTGTTGATGTCGAGGAAGTGGATTCACTGGTGAGTATCAGGCAAAATCAATTCAACTCCATTCAATTCAGTTCAATTCAGTTTTATTCGTATAGCGCCAAATCACAACAAAAGTTGTCTCAGGACACTTTCCATATAGAGCTGGTACAGGCCGAGCTCTTTTATCTACAGAGACCCAACAATTCCCTCATGAGCAAGCACTTGGCGACAGCGGTGAGGAAAACTTCCTTTTAACAGGCAGAAACCTCAGACAGAACCAGGCTCTGGGTGGGCGGCCATCTGCCTCGACCGGTTGGGTGAGACAGACAGAGAGAGACAGACAGACAGAAATGCAGTCAGAGAGAGAGAGAGAGAGAGAGAGAGAGACAGACAGACAGACAGACAGACAGACAGACAGACACAGACAGAAATGCAATCACAGTAACAATGACAGTGGATGTAATAACAGTAGTATGGCAGGAGTCACAGCTGTAATCCACAATCCAGATTCAGCCACTACACGTGGGAACCTGTAAGACGACAAAGCACAGAGACTCTGGGGAAGGAGCTAAGTTAGTAACACACCGTGGTAGGACATGAAAGCGTGCAGATGGAGAGGGAGAGAAGGACAGAGGTCCCCCAACAGGCTAATGCTTTAGCAGCATAACTAGGGGCTGGTCCAGGACAAGCCTGAGTCAGCCCTAACTATAAGCTTTATCAAAAAGGAAAGTTTTAAGCCTACTCTTAAATGTAGAGACAGTATCTGCCCCCCGGGCAAAGACTGGAAGATGGTTCCACAGGAGAGAAGCTTGATAGCTAAATGCTCTGGCTCCTGTTCTGCTTTTGAAGTCTTTATGAACCATAAGTAGGCCTGCATTCTGGGAACACAGTGTTCGAGTGGGGTAATAAGGTACTATGAGCTCTTTAAGATAAGAAGGTGCCTGGCCATTTATGGTTTTGTAAGTAAGGAGGAGAATTTTAAATTCTATTCTTAACTTTACAGGGAGCCAGTGCAGAGTGGCTAATATCTGAGAAATATGATCTCTCTTCTGGAGATATTCAGCAACAAATTTGGGCAGCCTGATATCAGAATCAGAATCAGATGCCTTTATTAGTCTCCCGAAGGAGAAATTCCATTTCAGTTACATCCCGTCCAAGAAACACAAAAAAAAGACAGTGACACAACAGGGGAGGACAGGAGCGGGAGAACTGTGGGTCGCACACATGGAGAGCGCCCCGTTTACTTAGATGTGAAAGAGGAAAAACAAGAGGGAAGAAGAGGGTAAAAAAAAGCAACTCCCAAACTAAGCTCCTGTGGGGGGGGGGGGGGGGGGGGGCACAGTGTGGGATTAGGAAAAAAAACACCTCGGCACATAAGCAACATAGTAAGACATTACAACAAAATGTCAAAGAATTGCACATGTGGGAAGGGTGGGGGGAGTTGGGGAGGGTAGGTGTCGCAGCACAGACACTGGGGGCGCGTGCACGCAGCCACATTTAAGTGCGTCGCAACTGCGACAAGGGGGGGGGGGGGGGGTAAATATATCCAAATTCGGTGGCCAATTTCACCTGAGCCGGGCTGAAAACTGATAGTACGGATTTTTGCAATGATACGTAGGTGGAAAAAGGCCGTCTTTGAAATTTGTTTTACATGGGAGTGAAAGGACATGTCCTGATCAAAGATAACTCCCAGATTCTTTACAGTGGTGCTGGAGGCCAGCGCAATGCCATCCATAACTGCTATGTCATCAGAAAGTGAGTTTCTAACATGTTTAGGGCCTAGTACTCTAACTTCAGTTTTGTCTCAGTTTAGTATCAGAAAACTGCAGGTCATCCAGGTCTTTGTGCCCTGAAGACATGCTTGTAGTCTAGTTAGACTAGTTTCTTCTGGCTTCATTGATATGAGAGCGATCTGACAAGTAGGATTTAAACCAGCTTAGCTGGTGTCTCTGCAATAGGACACCATGGTCAAGGGTGTCAAATGCAGCACTAAGATCCAATACGACTAGTACAGAGACAAATCCTTTATCAGATGCAATTAGGTCATTTGTAACTTTAACCAGTGCTGTCTCTGTGCTACGATGCACTCTAAATCCTGACTGGAAATCCTCAAATAAACTCTTTTTGTGTAGAAAGTCGCACAGCTGCTTAGCAACTGCTTTCTCAAGAGTTTTTGAGAGAACGGGAAGGTTGGATATTTGTCTATAGGTGGCTAAAACCCCTGGATCAAGAGAAGGCTTTTTAAGTAGAGGTTTCATTACAGCTACTTTAGGGTTAGGGTTAAAGGTATATCTTATCTTATCTTATCTTATCTTATCAAAGAAGCTCATGAAGTCATTATTGTTCAGAGCTAAAGGAATACACGGTTCAACAGAATTATGGCTCTCTGTCAGCCTGGCTACAGTGCTGAAGAGAAACCTGGGACTGTTCTTATTTTCCTCTATTAGTGCAGAGTCATAGGCTGCCCTGGCACTGTGGGGGACTTTCCTTTATATTTTAAGACTGTCTTGCCAGGCGAACCGAAATTCTTCCAAATTTGGTAGAACGCCATTTCCTTTCTATTTTTCGTGAAGTTTGCTTTACTTTGCAGGTTTGAGGGGTATACCATGGAGCTAACCTCCTCTGTTTTATAATCTTCTTTTTTAGGAGGGCAACAGAGTCAAGTGTCATACGCAGTGAGCCTGTAGCACTATCAACCAAGTAGTCAATTTGGGAGGGAGAAAGGTTAGCATAGGAATTCTCTGTTGTATTGAGACATGGCATTGAATTAAATGCTGATGGGATCATATCCTTAAATCTACAGCACTATCAGACAGGAGTCTGGTATAAGAATTTTTGCCTACTGGCTCGTAGTCTGGTAATGTGAATTCAAAAGTTATTAAATGATGATCCGATAAAAGAGGATTCTGTGAGGAGACTATTAAGTCTTCAATTTCAATGTCATATGTCAGAACAAGGTCGAGGGTGTGGTTAAAACAGTGAGTCGGTTCATGTACATTCTGACGGAAGCCAACTGAGTCTAATACTGAGATAAACGCAGTGCTAAGGCTGTCATTATCAACATCGACATGTACATTAAAGTCACCTACAATGATTACTTTATCTGCTTTAAGGACTAAACCTGCTAGAAACTCAGAGATCTCAGCTATAAATTTGGAGTAAGGAACAGAAGAGCGGTATACTATAACAAATAAAAGTGGCTGCACCGTTTTCCATTTTTCATGAGAAAGAGTGAGAACAAGGCTTTCAAATGAGTTATAGTCGAGTTTAGGTTTTTAGGGTTGATTAAAAGGCTTGAGTTAAAAATGGCTGCAACTCCACCTCCTCCCAGATTAGGACCAGATGGCATAAAAATAAACACACATGCAGCTTACAACATATACGTGGCATGAAATCAAGAGCCTACTGGGTTGCCAGATGAACACCAAGCTATAGGGGAAGACTGGATAAAGACTGGACAAGGGACAGGATGGATACCAGTGGTACTGTAGGCCCCATAATAAACTGGCATTATATAGCACGAAACAGTAGATGGGTGAACTTCCTATGGTACAACCAACAGCGATTTATTAACTGGACAATATCATCATTGGAAGGAATCAATTTGCAATTGCACGCTACAACTAAGATGACTTTACAAAACAGATTTGCAATACATAAATTAATGGCTGAGGAACAAGGTGTCTGTAGCTATTTTGGGGATGAGTGTTGCACAGTTATACTGAGGGCAACGGGCACAGACGGTAATCTGACAAAACTACTGAACAACCTGAAGACCCTAAGAGATGAACTCGTAGCAATGTCAAATTGGAACACTAAAAATCAAACCCTCTCTCAGATTTGGGAATGGCTGAATAACCTGTGATGGCATAAAATCCTTCAGATCATAGGAGTGCTCCTAGGAGGATTCGTACTGATAGCGGCGATTGTCATCTGGTTGGCAAGCATAAATGGCAGCAAGAGATGACTATTCAAATTAAAGAGAGCACCATTCAGATGCTGGATAAACCACGGTCCGAAACATCACATTCACCGGACTCCCCTGTGTACTCTCCCACTACTCCTCCTCCAATAGAGCCATTAACAAACACACACACCTTTCTGTACCACTATCACTTGCATGGGAGCACGATGTCACAAACTAAAAAAGCAACAACATAACTTGCACTGATATCAAGGACTATATACCTTGCATGCCTGAAGCACTGAATAATCACTGAAGAGGAGTAATCTGGGTCACTGAACTATGTACACTTATCTTACAACCGAATCATGTATTGAGTATGGTATTATTGTGTATTAAATAGAAACCTAATAGCAATGCTTAAACCTCACTAGCTTAAAGAAAGTTGCTACATTTTCTTTCTTAAAGGAAGTGGTAACATTTTCTTTATCTTTTGTTGCTCCTTAGGAACACAGAGTTCGAGTGGGGTAATAAGGTACTATGAGCTCTTTAAGATAAGAAGGTGCCTGGCCATTTATGGTTTTGTAAGTCAGGAGGAGAATTTTAAATTCTATTCTTAACTTTACAGGGAGCCAGTGCAGAGTGGCTAATATCTGAGAAATATGATCTCTCTTCCTCGTTTTTGTCAGAACACGTGCTGCAGCGTTCTGGAGCAACTGGAGATATTCAGCAACAAATTTGGGCAGCCTAATAGTAAGGATTTTTGCAATGATACGCAGGTGGAAAAAGGCAGTCTTTGAAATTTGTTTTACATGGGAGTGAAAGGACATGTCCTGATCAAAGATAACTCCCAGATTCTTTACAGTGGTGCTGGAGGCCAGCACAATGCCATCCATAACTGCTATGTCATCAGAAAGTGAGTTTCTAACATGTTTAGGGCCTAGTACTCTAACTTCAGTTTTGTCTCAGTTTAGTATCAGAAAATTACAGGTCATCCAGGTCTTTGTGCCCTGAAGACATGCTTGTAGTCTAGTTAGACTAGTTTCTTCTGGCTTCATTGATAAATATAGCTGGGTATCATCTGCATAGCATAATCTTCCCTAAAGGAAGCATATGTAAGGTGAGTAGAATTGGTCCAAGCACAGAACCCTGCGGAACTCCATAGCTGACTTCAGCGAGCACAGAGACGTCGTCATTAATGTGTACAAACTCAGAGCGATCTGACAAGTAGGATTTAAACCAGCTTAGTGCAGTTCCCTTAATGCCACTGAAGTGCTCCAGTCTCTGCAATAGGACACCATGGTCAAGGGTGTCAAATGCAGCACTAAGATCCAATACGACTAGTACAGAGACAAATCCTTTATCAGATGCAATTAGGTCATTTGTAACTTTAACCAGTGCTGTCTCTGTGCTACGATGCACTCTAAATCCTGACTGTAAATCATCAAATAAACTCTTTTTGTGTAGAAAGTCACACAGCTGCTTAGCAACTGCTTTCTCGAGAGTTTTTGAGAGAACGGGAAGGTTGGATATTTGTCTATAGGTGGCTAAAACCCCTGGATCAAGAGTAGGCTTTTTAAGTAGAGGTTTTATTACAGCTACTTTAGGGTTAGGGTTAAAGGTATATCTTATCTTATCTTATTAAAGAAGCTCATGAAGTCATTATTGTTCAGAGCTAAAGGAATACACGGTTCAACAGAATTATGGCTCTCTGTCAGCCTGGCTACAGTGCTGAAGAGAAACCTGGGACTGTTCTTATTTTCCTCTATTAGTGCAGAGTCATAGGCTGCCCTGGCACTGTGGGGGACTTTCCTTTATATTTTAAGACTGTCTTGCCAGGCGAACCAAAATTCTTCCAAATTTGGTAGAACGCCATTTCCTTTCTATTTTTCGTGAAGTTTGCTTTACTTTGCAGGTTTGAGGGGTATACCATGGAGCTAACCTCCTCTGTTTTATAATCTTCTTTTTTAGGAGGGCAACAGAGTCAAGTGTCATACGCAGTGAGCCTGTAGCACTATCAACCAAGTAGTCAATTTGGGAGGGAGAAAGGTTAGCATAGGAATTCTCTGTTGTATTGAGACATGGCATTGAATTAAATGCTGATGGGATCATATCCTTAAATCTACAGCACTATCAGACAGGAGTCTGGTATAAGAATTTTTGCCTACTGGCTCGTAGTCTGGTAATGTGAATTCAAAAGTTATTAAATGATGATCCGATAAAAGAGGATTCTGTGAGGAGACTATTAAGTCTTCAATTTCAATGTCATATGTCAGAACAAGGTCGAGGGTGTGGTTAAAACAGTGAGTCGGTTCATGTACATTCTGACGGAAGCCAACTGAGTCTAATACTGAGATAAACGCAGTGCTAAGGCTGTCATTATCAACATCGACATGTACATTAAAGTCACCTACAATGATTACTTTATCTGCTTTAAGGACTAAACCTGCTAGAAACTCAGAGATCTCAGCTATAAATTCGGAGTAAGGAACAGAAGAGCGGTATACTATAACAAATAAAAGTGGCTGCACCGTTTTCCATTTTTCATGAGAAAGAGTGAGAACAAGGCTTTCAAATGAGTTATAGTCGAGTTTAGGTTTTTAGGGTTGATTAAAAGGCTTGAGTTAAAAATGGCTGCAACTCCACCTCCTCCCAGATTAGGACCAGATGGCATAAAAATAAACACACATGCAGCTCACAACATATACGTGGCATGAAATCAAGAGCCTACTGGGTTGCCAGATGAACACCAAGCTATAGGGGAAGACTGGATAAAGACTGGACAAGGGACAGGATGGATACCAGTGGTAGGCCCCATAATAAACTGGCATTATATAGCACGAAACAGTAGATGGGTGAACTTCCTATGGTACAACCAACAGCGATTTATTAACTGGACAATATCATCATTGGAAGGAATCAATTTGCAATTGCACGCTACAACTAAGATGACTTTACAAAACAGATTTGCAATACATAAATTAATGGCTGAGGAACAAGGTGTCTGTAGCTATTTTGGGGATGAGTGTTGCACAGTTATACTGAGGGCAACGGGCACAGACGGTAATCTGACAAAACTACTGAACAACCTGAAGACCCTAAGAGATGAACTCGTAGCAATGTCAAATTGGAACACTAAAAATCAAACCCTCTCTCAGATTTGGGAATGGCTGAATAACCTGTGATGGCATAAAATCCTTCAGATCATAGGAGTGCTCCTAGGAGGATTCGTACTGATAGCGGCGATTGTCATCTGGTTGGCAAGCATAAATGGCAGCAAGAGATGACTATTCAAATTAAAGAGAGCACCATTCAGATGCTGGATAAACCACGGTCCGAAACATCACATTCACCGGACTCCCCTGTGTACTCTCCCACTACTCCTCCTCCAATAGAGCCATTAACAAACACACACACCTTTCTGTACCACTATCACTTGCATGGGAGCACGATGTCACAAACTAAAAAAGCAACAACATAACTTGCACTGATATCAAGGACTATATACCTTGCATGCCTGAAGCACTGAATAATCACTGAAGAGGAGTAATCTGGGTCACTGAACTATGTACACTTATCTTACAACCGAATCATGTATTGAGTATGGTATTATTGTGTATTAAATAGAAACCTAATAGCAATGCTTAAACCTCACTAGCTTAAAGAAAGTTGCTACATTTTCTTTCTTAAAGGAAGTGGTAACATTTTCTTTATCTTTTGTTGCTCCTTAGGAACACAGAGTTCGAGTGGGGTAATAAGGTACTATGAGCTCTTTAAGATAAGAAGGTGCCTGGCCATTTATGGTTTTGTAAGTCAGGAGGAGAATTTTAAATTCTATTCTTAACTTTACAGGGAGCCAGTGCAGAGTGGCTAATATCTGAGAAATATGATCTCTCTTCCTCGTTTTTGTCAGAACACGTGCTGCAGCGTTCTGGAGCAACTGGAGATATTCAGCAACAAATTTGGGCAGCCTAATAGTAAGGATTTTTGCAATGATACGCAGGTGGAAAAAGGCAGTCTTTGAAATTTGTTTTACATGGGAGTGAAAGGACATGTCCTGATCAAAGATAACTCCCAGATTCTTTACAGTGGTGCTGGAGGCCAGCACAATGCCATCCATAACTGCTATGTCATCAGAAAGTGAGTTTCTAACATGTTTAGGGCCTAGTACTCTAACTTCAGTTTTGTCTCAGTTTAGTATCAGAAAATTACAGGTCATCCAGGTCTTTGTGCCCTGAAGACATGCTTGTAGTCTAGTTAGACTAGTTTCTTCTGGCTTCATTGATAAATATAGCTGGGTATCATCTGCATAGCATAATCTTCCCTAAAGGAAGCATATGTAAGGTGAGTAGATTTGGTCCAAGCACAGAACCCTGCGGAACTCCATAGCTGACTTCAGCGAGCACAGAGACGTCGTCATTAATGTGTACAAACTCAGAGCGATCTGACAAGTAGGATTTAAACCAGCTTAGTGCAGTTCCCTTAATGCCACTGAAGTGCTCCAGTCTCTGCAATAGGACACCATGGTCAAGGGTGTCAAATGCAGCACTAAGATCCAATACGACTAGTACAGAGACAAATCCTTTATCAGATGCAATTAGGTCATTTGTAACTTTAACCAGTGCTGTCTCTGTGCTACGATGCACTCTAAATCCTGACTGTAAATCATCAAATAAACTCTTTTTGTGTAGAAAGTCACACAGCTGCTTAGCAACTGCTTTCTCGAGAGTTTTTGAGAGAACGGGAAGGTTGGATATTTGTCTATAGGTGGCTAAAACCCCTGGATCAAGAGTAGGCTTTTTAAGTAGAGGTTTTATTACAGCTACTTTAGGGTTAGGGTTAAAGGTATATCTTATCTTATCTTATTAAAGAAGCTCATGAAGTCATTATTGTTCAGAGCTAAAGGAATACACGGTTCAACAGAATTATGGCTCTCTGTCAGCCTGGCTACAGTGCTGAAGAGAAACCTGGGACTGTTCTTATTTTCCTCTATTAGTGCAGAGTCATAGGCTGCCCTGGCACTGTGGGGGACTTTCCTTTATATTTTAAGACTGTCTTGCCAGGCGAACCAAAATTCTTCCAAATTTGGTAGAACGCCATTTCCTTTCTATTTTTCGTGAAGTTTGCTTTACTTTGCAGGTTTGAGGGGTATACCATGGAGCTAACCTCCTCTGTTTTATAATCTTCTTTTTTAGGAGGGCAACAGAGTCAAGTGTCATACGCAGTGAGCCTGTAGCACTATCAACCAAGTAGTCAATTTGGGAGGGAGAAAGGTTAGCATAGGAATTCTCTGTTGTATTGAGACATGGCATTGAATTAAATGCTGATGGGATCATATCCTTAAATCTACAGCACTATCAGACAGGAGTCTGGTATAAGAATTTTTGCCTACTGGCTCGTAGTCTGGTAATGTGAATTCAAAAGTTATTAAATGATGATCCGATAAAAGAGGATTCTGTGAGGAGACTATTAAGTCTTCAATTTCAATGTCATATGTCAGAACAAGGTCGAGGGTGTGGTTAAAACAGTGAGTCGGTTCATGTACATTCTGACGGAAGCCAACTGAGTCTAATACTGAGATAAACGCAGTGCTAAGGCTGTCATTATCAACATCGACATGTACATTAAAGTCACCTACAATGATTACTTTATCTGCTTTAAGGACTAAACCTGCTAGAAACTCAGAGAACTCAGCTATAAATTCGGAGTAAGGAACAGAAGAGCGGTATACTATAACAAATAAAAGTGGCTGCACTGTTTTCCATTTTTCATGAGAAAGGGTGAGAACAAGGCTTTCAAATGAGTTATAGTCGAGTTTAGGTTTTTAGGGTTGATTAAAAGGCTTGAGTTAAAAATGGCTGCAACTCCACCTCCTCCCAGATTAGGACCAGATGGCATAAAAATAAACACACATGCAGCTCAGCTCACATATAGGATGTGAGCTGCATGTGTGCATGGTAGCCCGATATATGATAACATATACATGGCATGAAATCAAGAGCCTACTGGGTTGCCAGATGAGCACCGAGCTATAGGGGAAGACTGGATAAAGACTGGACAAGGGACAGGATGGATACCAGTGGTAGGCCCCATAATTAACTGGCATTATATAGCACGAAACAGTAGATGGGTGAACTTCCTATGGTACAACCAACAGCGATTTATTAACTGGACAATATCATCATTGGAAGGAATCAATTTGCAATTGCACGCTACAACTAAGATGACTTTACAAAACAGATTTGCAATACATAAATTAATGGCTGAGGAACAAGGTGTCTGTAGCTATTTTGGGGATGAGTGTTGCACAGTTATACTGAGGGTAACGGGCACAGACGGTAATCTGACAAAACTACTGAACAACCTGAAGACCCTAAGAGATGAACTTGTAGCAATGTCAAATTGGAACACTAAAAATCAAACCCTCTCTCAGATTTGGGAATGGCTGAATAACCTGTGATGGCATAAAATCCTTCAGATCATAGGAGTGCTCCTAGGAGGATTCGTACTGATAGCGGCGATTGTCATCTGGTTGGCAAGCATAAATGGCAGCAAGAGATGACTATTCAAATTAAAGAGAGCGCCATTCAGATGCTGGATAAACCACGGTCCGAAACATCACATTCACCGGATTCCCCTGTGTACTCTCCCACTACTTCTCCTCCAATAGAGCCATTAACAAACACACACACCTTTCTGTACCACTATCACTTGCATGGGAGCACGATGTCACAAACTAAAAAAGCAACAACATCACTTGCACTGATATCAAGGACTATATACCTTGCATGCCTGAAGCACTGAATAATCACTAAAGAGGAGTAATCTGGGTCACTGAACTATGTACACTTATCTTACAACCGAATCATGTATTGAGTATGGTATTACTGTGTATTAAATAGAAACCTAATAGCAATGCTTAAACCTCACTAGCTTAAAGAAAGTTGCTACATTTTCTTTCTTAAAGGAAGTGGTAACATTTTCTTTATCTTTTGTTGCTCCTTAGGATCTCTGTTAATATTAGCAAGGTGCGAACCATCAATGACAATGTGACTCTAGAGTCACAAAGGGGGGAAAATGTAGTATCATTTTTCTAACAGAGATACGTGAAGCGGCACTCTGGCGAGGATGGCGCCCCTCCATCCTCGCCATCAACAGGGCTGTCGCCTACTCTAGGGGAGTGTGGAGGCTGTTGTCATGACAGCGGGAGACCCGCTAACTTGAAAGTGGCCACCAAAACTCAAACCCACTGAAAACACTTTTAAACCACCAAAACCTCTTTTAAACCATTACAATCATCTCTGAGTAAATCCTTGCATAAATCAGAGAAACCTCGTACAAACAAGTATTCACAACAATGCATAGTTCTAAAATATCTACGGCTGCGTCGCTTCAGGCTAACGTTAGCTTAGACTAGCAGCTAGTTGCTATCTTTCATATTAGCCACTTGCACTTTGGCCAAAATCTCTTCTCCTCTAGATGCGCTGTTAAATTGTCAGTAGTTTTAAGCAAAGTCTCATCTGGAGATCACTTACTTTAGTCCTCTCGATCCATGCATGCTTGCCAGTGACTCGAGACCTGCTTGGCTTCCTCGTTCACGTTCCTGGCGGTGGACGACTGAAATAGCGGCGTAGGTCGTTGACTGGGGCGGCTGCTCAGTGGCGAGTGTCCATCGGTGAACGGCACTCCGTCGCAGGTAGCCCTGTTGATAACACCAGAAATCCTGGCGCCCCTCCATCCTCGCCATCAACAGGGCTCTCGGCTCCTATACGGTAGCGTGATCCTGTGAATCCACCGAAACCTGAAAGTGAATGCGCTGATCCTTCGAAGTCAACCCTTTTTATAGGCCAGCGAACAAGCCAGCGTTCCAGTCCTTTGAACGTCACTATGTTCTACGTTCCATAAATGTGATTTGATCGTCGCGGGTGACGTCACTGCTCAGTGTTGTCATTTATTTTCTTCATTTCCATAGCAACAATCAAAACAATATTAAAGTCCTTTACGGTAGCAACGCAAAAACAAACAAATACGCCAAAATCTAATATTTCCTGAGAAATTTCAGTACATTAAAGGATTGGTTCACATCTTTTCAAGTAAACGTTACTGTTGACTGCAATCATCCCTTAGCAAAAAGTAGTATACTTAAGTTTATTTTTTTAAGTATACTCCAGACCATGTACTTTTAGTTTACTAAAAAGTATACAAATTTAATACTTTTTCGCACTAAATTGGA
This sequence comes from Chaetodon auriga, assembly GCF_051107435.1. Lineage (NCBI taxonomy): Eukaryota > Metazoa > Chordata > Actinopteri > Chaetodontiformes > Chaetodontidae > Chaetodon > Chaetodon auriga. Next base: position 3,308,302 of record NC_135084.1, read on the forward strand.
ACATTTCAAGTTTATAAAAGTATATTTTGAAGTTCATTTTAAGTGTGCAAAAGTACACTCTAAAGTATACAACAAGTACACTCATCCATATACTATCAATGTACTTGGTATATCCTTCTTGTATGCTTAAAGTATACAACAAGTACACTCATCTATATACTATCAATATACTTGGTATATCCCTCTTGTATGCTTAAAGTATACCACAAGTGCACTTATCTATATACTGCCACTGTACTAGTTACATACTTCAAGTCCCTATTTTTAGTGTATTATTGTATACTTTAAATATACTGTTATAAACTTTGGTTATTTTACTAGTTTACTTTAAGTTTGCTTGGCATATTACTTGTAGCTTACTATTTATATACTTGAAATATACTCCTTAAAGTATTCTTAAAGTTTACTCATACTGTATGTACATGAGAGTGTGATGCATTTACAAAATCACAAGACAGAATGTTGAAGATAAGTTTGATATATTTTCAAACATTTCAAATACAAAGACCTATGAAATCAAGTCCTTAATGGAGAAAATGAAAGGAAAAGGTGCATATTTGCATGTAAAAATATAAACATAATGGTCTCTCCGAGATCAAGTCCTTATTTGTAAAAAGTGGCAAAGCAAAACTTGTGCATATGCTTGTAGCATCCCCGGCTGAATGATGGTCATACTCTCCAACTGATGCTTCACAGTGTTTTATTCCATGAACCATTTTATCACATACACCATGGAACATTGTGTAACGCCGTGTAACACCACGTAGCACCGTGTAGCACCGTAAGAGCTACAAAAATAAAAAATACATACAGTTATCTTTCTGTATATTAATGACTTATTTTTAACCTTACAGGTTTTACACAATGAAATGAAATACTGTATTTATGCGTATTTTAACTGCTACTAACACGACTGTCGTAACAATCATGAATAAAATGCACATTTTTAACTGAATGACAACCTCCTATGGAGTGCATTGTATTTATAATATTTAACAGAAAATAAACATTTTAACTGTTCACTTTAATCACACATTGCTTTTTAACCGCATGAAGTGCGACACAATACACACAAACACCTTCTGTTACACTAGCAGAGCAAATAAAGAAGTAACCGGAGGTCTGTTTATGACAACCGGCCCCGATAGAGGGACACGGAAGGTCAGCTAATGCTAATTAGCACTCGTGCTAGCGATAACTTAAACACATTATAAAGAGCACTGAAGGTATGAAACTTCGAGCCTAACGCTCCACAACACATGACAGGCGATAAACGAACCTTGTGCCCCTATCAGCCAGGTGCTCAGAAAACACACTCTCTCCTCCTCTTAACAGACACGCTTTTCACTTCAAGAACACGTGTTCAGTTCTGTTAACACACTTTCTTGCTACCGATAGAAGATCGGAAAACCCGCGTTTTGGCGAGGCGCTTTCAAAATAAAAGCACAATCTTACGTCTGCTCTAAATAAAGAAAATAAAGGCCTGGCTTTAAAGAATATAATTAAATAAACATAAAAACACATTTATTGCAATACTGTATGTAATGTTAAAGGTAATTTACAATGCTTGTAAAAATATAAACATAGCGTCTTCAACTGAGAACTAAAGTCCTTCCTTTAACGTTTGGAACCAAATACAGTACATAGAACATAGAAACATAGAAGTACATAGAAACTACTTTGTACTTTGTGGCAGAGAGACGTAAAAAGTTTTAGTATTAAAGTATAAGTGTAAGTCTTAGTATTAATGTACTTAGTCTTAGACCTTTGTTTATACTTTTTAGTATAAGCCAAGTATACTTCACTATACTATTCTTAAGTATATAAAATATAGTTTATAAAAAGTCAACTTCAAGTGTACTCCCTCAGTTTTAGTAAAAAATAAGTATACTCATAGTACACTTGGACAAACTTCTTTTTGCTAAGGGATTGCTGACTGTACTGGGCCTGAACAGATCCCTTCCCCAACCCACGCTTATCATTCATCTAGTATGTGTAGACATCCAAGGAATGTGACTGGTTTTAATTTTCTGTTTTGTGTAAATACTAGTTTCAAAGGTCAGGTGAAGGCTTTGTCGCAGCTCACCAAGAAAACACTATCAGACGAATTACAAAGAGGGAACTACGCACTAAGAATACCCACCGGAAGAGGCCCATTTGAGGCCTTTTTCCACTTCAGCTGTGTTTCAGAATGCATTTTTGCACAGATAGGGTTGCAAATGAACCCCATCACTCACATTTGAATCGCTTTAGAAAAGGGTCTCCTCTTTGCTGGTTAGACAGGAGGAATGGTTACAAAAATCAGTAACTCTTTCAGTGTATATATGGGCATGTTGGCGATGTTTTAAGACACACTTTAACTGAAATAACTACATGCAGAAGCCCAGATCACATGTTAGTCATCCATTTCAGTTGTTTAGGTTATCAGATGATAGTACCAATTATCAGCTGGCTCTCACATGACACAATTTCAGCATTTTGACCGTCGTTTGCGTGAAACCAGAGTTTCAATATGTTTACAGTTTAAGTAAGTTTAGTTTCTACTGTGATAAAGTTGCACAGTTAATGTTAGGGGGTGTTAAACACTGCAACTGTTCGTCAGTTGCATCAAAACATTTCACATGCATCACCTGAGACTGATCTTTGTGACACTTGATTTTACTGAAGGCAGGAAAGAAAAAATCAGGTACAACTGAGCGAGAGCATAAACAAATGCTTTGATTTCTATTTGTGGTTTCAGCGTTCAGTCACAGAAAAACAATTTTCTTTCACTCAGCAAGAAAACACAACTGAAGAAATGTCCACAACATTCAGTGTCTTGTAATGATCAGGCCCTTTTTGGTCATTTCATGTGTTCTCATGCTCTGATCTTTAGCCTACATGGATGTCCTTCATAGCCTAGAGCTGTAAGGATAACATGGCTGGTGAGAGCCACTTCTCATAACAAAAAGGCAGGTGGCACACTGGTTGTTGACAGTCTCGTATCCTCTTCTCTTTTTGTGATGTCTATTGCATTTAGATCTGGCATTCACGCCTTGACCAATTATATTCTGTAACGTATATCTGATTATTGTACTGGGTTGGTCAAACCCAACATGATAAATGTGAACTTTTGTATGACAACTGGGCTCATTTTGGCTGAGATCCTCAGGGAACTCTGACTTTCTGAGACCAGCGCTGTATTACTTTATATGTGACCTCAATAAATACTTTGACTGTGAACTGAAGATTGCTTCGGACTGTTCTTGGGCTTCCAACAAAGAACCGAGTGCTTACAGTCTGTAAAAGCAAGTGTGGGAAAAGTGATGGAAATAGCTGTCCTGCACAAAGCGGGACATGTGGTCACCTTAACTGTGATAGATAAACCGTCTTCGTAGGATGTGTAGATGTGTAAACACGTTCGGGGCGGATTTCATGCGCTGTTCGTTTTTCATTCGTAGGAGACAACAAACAGCGTGCCTGATTTAAATAACGTTTTTAACATATTAAACAAGCGAAATATAATGAGATATTTTCAGGAACGATAGACAAGATGTTGTAAAATAATAATTTAATGAAAACCCAATTTCACCAATATTTTGACTTTCGACCTATTTTCACGTTTTCCTGGAAAGTGCCAGCGCGACATCGGACGGGTTTTCCCAGATCGCATCACAAATTATTAGAAAACTTCAGCCATAACTGAAAGAGATAACTTACCCAAATAAGACTGGCAACAGACTCAACACTAAACAAGACAAACAAAATACTACACACTTCAGCCTCCAGGATGATAAAATGTACACTTTGATTAAATAAGTCCGACTCAGGTGAGCTAAGGCTGGGCGCTCAGGGTGAGGGAACTGTACCCCCCTGCCTCAGCAGGGGCAGCATGGAGATGAACCAGGGCTGATCTCTGCTCTGTGCCCCTTCTGTTTCATGTCCAGGCTTTAGGGATAACTTTAGGAGAGTCTGACACACACAAACATCACACAGGTTGATGAGATATCACAGCTCATTTCAACCTGTATTAAATCATTGTTTTTTATCTCTTGGGTTGCCTACTTACACATCCAGCAGATAAGAAGTAACATTATTAATGTATGGACTCCTTTACATGCAATAACATGGGATGGCTGTTACACCTCAGGGAGCACATTTAGCAGCAGATAAAAGGACGACAGGTAAATCAACAGTATTGTTCTTTCCAGATGAATAGCAGCTTACCAATCAAATGTGACCAATTTTAGAATTTTTGGGAAACTCAAATCAACACTTTACATCAGTCAATCACTGCATCAGCAACTATTCAATAACTGTGTCGTCACCTTTTCAAATTGTAACATTTAATGGTGGTGTTAACTCATGAAAACCAAGCATTTCATTTGTAACTGAATCTCAATGTTGAAAACAGCAGCACAGTGCTGCTGATGGACAGCTAGTTTGTAGTTTCCATGACAGCCTTATTAAACATGTTCGCAACAGCCTCTGAAGACAGGTAGCCACCCACCAGGTACCTACAAGACACAAGGAGAGACTAGTTTCAATTAATGGCCCAATTGTCCTGGTTACATAATCCATTACTGCTGCTTCAAACAAAGACTGTGTTACAAAGGCTGATGAAAAAAGGCTTGCAAAGGTAGCATCACCCTTTACACTCACATTGCATGACACATAGTTTGATTCGGTGTTGACATCAGTTTTAGTCAGAGCTAAAACGATGAGTGACAGAAAAATAATTGGCATCTATATTGAAAATTGATTACATTTCAGTTAAGCAAAAATCCTAAAATGTAAATGAAAACACTCTCTGATTGGAGCATCTTAATGAGATGATTTGCTACTTTTCTTTGTACAGCTCAGGAGGTTGATAGAAGTCGTCCACCTATCAGAAGGTTGGATCCCTGGCCTCGGCAGCCTACATGTTGAAGTATCCTTGGGCAAGATACTGAACCCCAAATTGCCCCCGATGCTGTGCTATCAGTGTGTGAGTGTGTGTGAATGGGTGAATGCAGACTTGTAAAAGTGCTTTGAGTGATTGTCAAAAGCACGATGCAAATACAGTCCATTTACCATTTGTCATTATCATTGAAAATGGAATATATTTTAGTTTTTGGTCAAACAAACCAAAGAAATTGACATTTTTTGAAGTTTCACAGACTAAACAATTGATTATTATTACATCTGAGTCTCCCCCAGTCATTTTTGCCAAGGGTGATATTTCTGAACCTCATGTAATCCCTACGAAAGAGATATGCTGTATCAATACACATGGAATATCAATATGAAAGTAATGTTTAAAAATTAATGACCTTCAAATTAATAAAAATCCTCAGCAGGTGGGCGAGACTATCAGAAATCACATAGCTAGGCTTTTTTAGGGTTACCTGCATCAATTGCCTGCCAGGATTGCAAAGTCTGCCTTCAAATTCATGAGAGGGCTGTCCTTTATGAGGAAAAAAAAGATGACCTACCGTATTCTTTTTGCAGCATCTGCAGACTCAGCTTGCTCTGATTTATTTGCCATCGGGTCCAGCAAGAACACAGCCTTCATGGCAGGAATTACATACTAAAGAGAATATATGAACGTTACCTCAAAGCAACACAAAAAGATACCAGATGAAGTAACAACCACTGACCAGTAACTTCCAGTGAACTCCCCCAACATTTACAAAAGACAGTATGGCCTCATAGTTGCTGAAGTCTGTCTGTAATAGAAACAAAAACATCAACACATCACTTCAAGTAATTTTCAATTAAATGAGTTTTCTCTTTAATGAAACTTCATATTCTCAAAATTGATAACATAAACAAAATCCTTTCATTGCACATAATTCATTTCTAATGTTTTTGTTACACAAATTAGCAGGTTCTGGTCTGGACAGGATGGAGCAATGAAAACAAGCATTACCCTTCGCAGGCTGTGCTGTCTGACCCTGTCTGCTGTTCCAAAAAGGATCACACCAGCTGTGTAGTGGTTTAGGATGAAAACAGCCCTTCCAAGGTTGAGCTGTTTGGCGTACAGATGCAATAGACCCTGCATAACCTAATATGGAAGAAGACAGGATATACAGCTGATCAAATAACAATTGTAAACACACAAGTATTATGTAAGTGTAATGAAAGGTCCTTTTTTTAAAACAAAAAATAAAATATGCATAACATCATATATGCTTATATTGTTGGTAACATTTAAATGATCAACCACCTCCCCTCTCAGCCACCTGTGAGGTCGCAGTGAACACAGTTCACTGTGATGTATCAGGAAACTGCAGCCTGCCCGGTTGACAGATGGTATTACAGCAACTACCACTTTGGTGTTCTTTTTTTTCCAGAGTGATTGTAGCTGGGAAAAAGTATAATATATCAATTATTTATGTAATTGGATTAAAATACACTAAAAAATCATCCATCCATCATCTTCCGCTTCATCCGGGGCCGGGATACGGGAACAGCAGTCTGAGCAGGGACACCCAAACTTCCCTCTCCCTGGACACTTCCTCCAGCTCTTCCAGGAGGACCCCAAGGTGTTCCCAGGCCAGCTGGGTGACATAATCACTCCAGCATGTCCTGGGTCTTCCTCAGGGTCTCCTCCCGGTGGGACATGCCTGGAAAACCTCCCTGGGGAAGCATCCAGGGGGCATCCGAAACAGATGCCCGAGCCACCTCAGCTGACTCCCCTCCATGCGGAGGAGCTGCAGCTCTACTTCGAGCTCCTCCTGGGTGACAGAGCTCCTCACCATATCTCTACGGGAGCGCCCCGCCACCCTGTGGAGGAAGCTCAATTCAGCCGCTTGTATCCAGGATCTTGTTCTTCTGGTCAAGACCCAAAGTTCATGACCATAGGTGAGGGTAGGAGTGTAGATTGACCAGTAAATTGGGAGCTTCGCCTTTTGGCTCAGCACTGTCAATCTCATACTCCATTTTTCCCTCACTCGTGAACAAGACCCCAATACACTTCAACTCCTCCAATTGATTATAAATGGAATTACAAATGGAATTAAATAATAATTAATAATATAAAACTCTGCGTATTTTAATTTAAAGTCCAAAACATATGCAGGAATAAAATGCCTGATTTTTGTTGGATATGGTTTCAAAATGTGAAAATCCTCCAATAGTAGTGTGGTGGTTACTCCTACCTGCTGTTCTTCATCTTGCTTTTTTTCCGAGACTGTGGCTTGGGTAGTGGTGGGTGGTAAAAGTATGTCCATACATGCTCTTTCCATTTCTTTTACAGAGGGTTCATCATGGTTCACAAGGTGAACCATGAGGAGTGGAGTTGTGAATTTCTGTTGCTGATGGAACTCCTTGACAGTGGACACAATTGTTTCTGCACACAGTGCCAAGGGAAACCTGAAAGTGCCGGTGCTAATTGCTGGAACAGCAACTGATTGAATCTGATGTTCTATGACATGATTCAGGATGCTTTCTATTGTCTTCTTTAAAGTTTTCTGGGCTTTGGAAAGTGTTTGTGAGGATGGATTATTTCTGATTTGTGGGCCGACTGCATGAACAGCCTCTCCGGTTTTTAATTTGCCATACTTTTGAATATGGCTGTCACTCTCCTTAGTTATCTCAGGCCCTCCAGCTGTGGCCAAAGCCAGTGCAAGCCCTCCAGTGTGACGCAAACTCTTATTGGCAGCATTAACAATTGCATCCACAGTAAAGGATGTCAGATCTGCCTTCCACACACATACTGTCAGGGTTTCTGAGACTTCGACCGACAAACTCTTCACTTGAGACAGCAGGGGTGGTGGTGGGCCGGCCTCCTCCAGCAAAGTGTCAATGTCAGCTTGGATGGTTGGTTCGGTGTCCAACTGTACAGTGTACATGGTATGGATCAGGTTAGGTTCATGCAAGGAATAATGTAGTAAAACTCTGCATATCAATTAGTACATCACTTGTTTAGAAAACAAACCTTTGTTGGCCCATGTCCTGGCAAGGGCTGCTGCTCTGTATCTGCATCATTGAAAATGGAGCACTGCTGATGTTCAGACTGGAGCTGTGATGAACAAGACTGAATAAATACATGAAATGCATTCATCCCTCATTATAACAAATGTGCATTATCAACATTATTATCAAGTGAATGGCTTGTACTCTAGATCTCTTAAAATATAGCTGACTTTTACCACAAACCCCAAGAGCACTACACATACGATTACACAACTTATTAAACTATTACCTGAGGCTGTGTGTCCTGTTTAAGTTGAGTGGCATCGTTGTCTGTATCCTTCTCCTCTCCTTTGGTCTGGTTTGACGTCTTCTTCCTCTGAACCTGGTAATCACAACGGTGCACTGACTCCTCTTTTTATACAATATGGAATGTTATGGTACATAATGATACACTTTAGTGAACACTACAACATGTTGTTTCATTACCATGTTTTTATGGGGTTTCACAAAATCAAAGGGCTTGGTTATTCTTGAGACGTACACACCTCTCCTCCCCTGCTTCCTCTGTTTCCACTGTTCAACATCAGCCCTGTGTGTCTTGAACTAATAAAAAGAGAGATCTGTTGTTATTAACCTCTTTTTGGTAATCAGCAGTTAGTCTTTGTCCGGTTCTATTAGTCATTTGAGGTCTGTAATAGCAAGCATTATTTATTATTATTATTTATTGTTCTATATTGTTGTGTGGTTATTATCATCCTTTGGCTTTTTATACCTGTGAAAGACAACTGCGTTCACCAGAAAACCAGTGAAAACATCATACCTTTTTCTTGATTTTTAGAGAGTCCTTGTACTCTCTTAAAAGAGCTTCATGCATCCTCTTGTATGTGTGCACAAAACTGTCAAATCTGGTGAGCCTCTTGTGTTGAAAACAGATCCTTTTTAGATCCCATTGAGACTTTCTAAGGATCTTAGATCTAAGGACAATAATTCTCTCATTGCAGTTTATGGTTACCTGTTAACTCACATTAACACTTGCATTTACCTGTGTCGATCTCTGGGCAGCTCTTCTGTATTTTCTTGAGAGCATGTCGAAAACAGGACCTGTCCCGTGCTGTCCAAGGTCTCCTGCAATACAAGTACCTTACTTTAATATTTACAAAAACAATCTGAAAAAGCTTAACATATGTAGGGGAGTAAACAGACTTACCGAGTAACAGTTCTGACCACAGAACTGCCTGAGGCAGAAAGTACTGAAGAAGCTTTGGGATGAAGGTGGGGCAATAATACCCATTTGGCTCTCCCCGTGTGTCCAGGGGTGCCTGCTGAATGACTTGTGTTCATGAAATGGTGTTGGGCTCGATTCATCCTGTAAGAGGCCCAATTATAGTCATATCACCTATCATCTTCAGTGCTTTTTGGAGACAGTGCCAGTTATTATTTAGAACATCCTGTTTTTGTGGTACATGAAATTGTATATATGTTGACTGCATTGTTTGTGATGTCAATGTGTCAATATTTCCAAGCCAAACTACAAATATTGAGTTTAATTAAGAAAAAATCAAGACCAAAAAACTCTCAGAAACTCTGAAATTCAGACATGGACCAAAAGACTTACTGTCTATAACTCACCACAGAAAAATTAAACGTTTAAATTCCAAATGTAGCTACAAAAGGATAACTTACCTCAAAGTCTTCATCAATGACATCAGAGTCTTTTATGACTGGCTGCGCAGTTGAGGTGAGTTCTTTCTGCAGGTTATGGAAATGTTTCTCAACATTTTCGCCACTTGATGGGCTGGAGAGAACCACAGAAGGACAACCTCATCAAGTTGTTGTAGTGTCGTAGCCTGTGTGTCGAGTCATAAGCCCGGTCAGATGCATACACATGATGTAGTGCTTGCCAGCACTGTGGGAAAGAATGTTATAAGTAAATATAAATATTGCCAGTACAAAACCATAATGAAATATACAGAGAATAATGAATATTTAGTAGAAGAAGGCATCACTAACTGTTTCTGTTTCTTGCAGAGGACCTTTGCTTTCTTCATGATGTGACTTGTTGAATTGGCAGCTCAGTGACATTCTTCTTAGCTTTTCCAGTAACTATGTCATAGTACTGGGCAAGAAGCTCTGCGAGGCTCAGGCCACACGGATTTTGTGAGATGGCCTGCATCAAAACAGCAGAGCCATCGCAAATGTACATCACTGGCCTTTTTTTAATGTTTCTCCCATGTGCTCTCATGCAGTCCGTGATGGACGAGCCTAAGAAATACGACACAGATGCAGTGGTGTGTTCTGCGGTCACAAATGTCGCTACAGGCACGGGGGAGCGACCTTTCAGTGGACCTCTTACAACAAGTTCATATATGTAAAAAGGTGCACTCTGTCCTTTGTCTTTTTTTTTACACCACACTACCTGTTGCATGAAGATACACCACATCAGTCTTTGACCGCTGATGGAAAAGACTTATAGTCTTTTTTGACCACAACATCAGTCCTTTGGGCTGAAGTATGATTTTTTGAATGAGCTTTTCCTCATTGTCTTCTTTTTCAGACATGAGTTGCAGACTGATCATTTCGTTCTCATGCAACCTATTTTTTTTCCCTCTCAGAATATGCTATGTTTTTCAAAATGCCTGTTCTCTGCAACCGGATTCCATCGCATCCTCCTCCAACTTCATCAAGCTCTCAAGATGGTATTGGTGGGGAAGTTTTGAAAATTTTTGTTCTCGCATGTGATCTTATAGGTCTTCTCTTGAGCTGATCCCACCTGTGATTCACCATGTCCCCATGAAAAATGACATCCGCCTTCAGAGACTATTTGCTCTCCACTTTCACGTCAACCTGGACACTACAGTCTTTGAACAGGCAGTATCCAGAACAGGTGAAGGCTGGACAGTTCTCCCTGGATCCTAGACTTTTTACAGTGTATTACAATGACTGAAATATCCAATAAATAGGTCCAGGAGAGCCATAACTCTCTTTACACAGAATATGCCTGTGTCTGTGGAGAAAATGTAGAATTCATTTTTGTTATGAGACAAGCCGGCCCGGCACTCAGCCCCACCTCCTAAACAGCACGCATGTAAAGAGGATATCTGATATGCTGCGCCACTGGCCCCATCTAGTGGCTGAAAGAAGAATTGGAATTTGCAATAGTGTTATTTTTATAGTTGTTACCTCAATTTCCAAGCTAGGTGAGGTTAAATTGATTTAATGCATTTTATCTGTTAGGTCTTTAAACAGGGGTACAGGGCTGAATGAGTCTGTTTCATGTGGGTGTGTGTTGTATGTTTCATTGTCATCCAGTTTATTGTTTCTTACCTCTTCACTCTCTGCTCTGGTCTGGTCGATCTCCTGGTCACCTGACTGGGGTGAAGACTGGATGTTGCATTGTTCTGCATCATCCCTGCCAGATGTGTCCTCCTTCCCACTGCCCTGGGTTTGATGGGCTTAGCCCTTCAAACAAAGCAAACAGTTGTATATAGGCAACAGCCTGGAAACACATCCCAAGGCGTCACCAGGATGTATTAACCCTGTTGTACCCTTTGGGACATTTTTGTCCAAGGAAGGAAATTTTCACTCATTTTTGGCAATAACTTTCACAGTACGATGATGACTCTGGCCAGGAAGCTTAATTCTATTTAGCAATTTGGTTTTGGAAGTACAGTGTGAGAAATCTTGTCCCATGCACATTGAACTTTGATCATTCTGAGAAATCAAGGCACGCAGCACAAGTCTGAAAACTACACACAAGTCGCATTGTGTAACAAAAAAAAAAAAAAAAAAACGTATCCAACAGTCATTTCATAGTGAAATGAATAGGAGATACACCTGTTCCGAAGCTGTAGCCTGTGGGGCGATAACCATGCAGAATGAGGACGCTGGCGAGCTAGGGCAATACTCCTCATCAAAGGAGATGAGGATGAGTCCTGCCTCTTGCAGGCGTCCTCAGATCACTGTTCAATCTCTGCTCTATCTCTGTGCAAAAAATAATTATCTTTTAACCGTGACCTACCTTCAAGAACCTCCGTTTTCAGTCCTCTTCTGTTGTCCGCCCGTATAACCTTTATCCACTTGACAAATTTCGGGTTACTTGATTTAAACACATCTACCATGACTTCCACCCACTTCTCTGCTGTGGCACTGTCTGATAATTTATGTTGGATGAATTTCTTCAATAGAGCATCGCGACCTCCAGCTTACTGCCAGAGGTCTTGGCTCTTCTTTTTTCCACCTTTCTTCAATCTACTCATCGCTGAACTCACACCTTTGCCATGTGTCATCTCACTCCAACCGGATGTCCTGGAGATTAAGCGCCACTTGCGTCAGGGCCTGAGTCTATTGGCTACTGAGGCACCCTTTTTTCGTTTACTTATTATGGGGTACGCACTCAAATATGAGGATTTTTAGTGCTGAGAATCTTTTTCACATTTGAAATCCTTTCATGTTTTTTTTTTAAATGAATTTTTAATGTAGGCTATGTCAAAATGTAGCTAAATAGCTCAATAACTATGAGCATTATCGCTTAATAACTCCCAGGTCATATGACCTATTGGCCAAAAATCACTGTAGGATAGTAGATCTCATTGTGCTCTATGATATGCACCTCTTTTTATTGCATTTGAACACATTTAATAATTTTTAATGAATTTTTAATACCAGTCATAATGTAAATATGAGCAATATAGCTCAAAAACTCCCAGGTCATGTGACCTTTTGGCCCAAAATCAGTGTAGGACAGTAGATCTAAGCCTGCTCTATGACACACACCTCTTTTTATTGCATTTGGACACAATTAGTATTTTATATGAATTTTTAATTTAACATTTAATATTATTTTTTAATGAATTTTTAATCTGTTTTAGACTGTAAATATGACATTATATTTTTTATGTAGTTCTCATATTTTCAAAAATAAAATCTTAATACATTTAACACCCCCGTTTTATTTTGAAAACCGGAAGTTCCCACACGCTCTTGTAAGTTAGCGCTGACTTTCCCACTCGTTTCTGTGCGTTTGCCATGAAGTCTGTAATAAGAGCACACTTAAAATGTTGGCGCGGCTGGCTTGACCACCCAAAAACGAGAGACGGCTGATGTGACCGCAGTGTAAAACTGCTCAGGTTCATTATGTTGGCATGTACTTTTGCACAGTTGGGTGATTCTTCATTTAAGGGAGTTTTTCTGCCCCCAGGATAGATTTTAAAGAAAAAAAATGTTTTTTAGACAAAATAATTACCGTATTTTCTAAGGTCTGGTTGTAATAGCTATGAAAAAAAAACAACAACAACAAAAAAAAACCTGTGTCTCGATGACGTTTTAATACTTTTTCAGTGTGTTGAAAATTCAAATGTGCAAGAATTTCACTGTTTTGGGCTTGTCCCCAACCCAGACTTTTTGACATCCCCTCCATAATAAAGCAATAAAAAGTGCTAAATTCATTAAATCTTTACTTTGCATTTCCTCATAACAACTTAAAAAAACATTTTTCAAATTCATATAGTTTATAATTGTTCAATTTGCAATTTATTTAGAGTTAAATATCGCTGTCCCTCATACATCTGTCATTACCATCACAACATTTCAGAGAGCAATAAAGTTTTTACAAAAAGTTCTTACATTGTTGTATGCAAATTAGATGCTCCAGAGGACCATTCCCAGACATGAGGCAGAAGCCTGATTTTTTTTTTTATGACCACATATGTAAGTAATTCGATGTTTTATACATCCTGATCTGAAAGTATGTTAGTCATAGGGTCATTACCAAACAAGTTACTATTTGAGTATTTTAATTCATTAACAGGAAATTTCACTTTATTTACATATACTCAGTGTACATTTTATGCTAGCTAACCAGTTAGCTTAGCAAGTCTAAAACTTAACCAACATTTTCTGCAAAGAGTGAAAATTGTCATTACCATCACACAAGTGACTGTGATGGTAATGACAATTTATCTGTTTATTACCTTAAAACTAGAATATATTAGTTTAATTTACTATTTACTACCTTACTATGATACATAAATGAACGGTGACCAACCATGATTTACATTATTTTTGTTAGAAACTGTCAACATGGCCCCAAAAAAATACAGAGACAAAATAAAATCCCAAGTCATATGAGAGGACGGAAAACTATGAGAGCAAATAGGGCAAAAGCTTACCGTGACCTTGCTGAGTGCCATCTGAAGCTCGAACATGCTCTGAGAAAGGTGGAGTAGTATAAAAAGAGATATCAAAGGCTCTCCGAGAAGCTGAAAACCAGGATCCCCCAAAATGAAATTAAAGCAATAAATGCAGCTAAAACCAAAGGCCCTTCAAAGAACACTACTGTTTCAGAATGTAGTGCTTTCTCAGCTAAAAAAAAATATAGGGATTCTGGCACAAAAGAAAAACAAGTAGTGTCAAAGATTTTGGCTTTGATGATTCTAAAGAAGTACCACTTGGTGAAAGAAGCGCAAAACCAACTTGGTTTCTCAGCCAAGATGATGAGGAAAAACAGCGAACGGCCCGCTGGTCTTCACTTCCATAGGAAACCCTACAAAAACATAATCAGTGTGGATACCACTGAGAAAACCAAAATTTTCTTGGAACGAGACGATAACAGCAGAGCAACAACAGGGAAAAGGAAGACACTCACCCGACAGAGGGTGAAAAAGCAGAAGTGTTTTCTAAATGACACACTTCACAACATTTATCTGAAGTTCAAGATGGAAAGTCCACTGCTGAAGCTGTCATATACACAGTTTTGCAAAAACTAACCTTTTGGGGTTGTGACACCTACTTCACGCAACAGAGATACCTGCTTATGCAAAATACATGCCAATGAGCAGTTTATGGCTGAAAAGCTAACGTAGCATGCAGCCTGTTGCAGTCGCTCCGATTTCTTTTCTTTGTTTTACAAATTCTTTTGCTCTATTCTTGATTATTAATACCTGCAATTTTATGACTGTCATTTGGAAGCTGTGCCCTCTCCAAACATGTTGGCCAAGAGAGATCTGGTTTGTTTTCTCACTTTGGAATTACTACTCTCACTGGGACACAGCACCGATGTGCAGCGCATTGTTTACTCCAGAGATCAGCTGATCACGCTGAGGCCGGCCGGCTTGGCGGCCAGAACATCAGAGATCCCCACTGAAATCTGGAGGAAAACACACAGAGGATGCAGGGGAAGCAGAGGAAAAGAGCTGGGTCGAGACAACAGAGGCTTATTGAGGAGGGGGGCTCGCCGTTCTAGTCAACAACAGATGGTGTAATCCTGGTCACATTACCATCAAGGAACATATCTGCTGCCCGGACATTGAACTGCTAGCTTTTGGGCTCAGGCCATATTAATTGCCCAGGGAGTTTTCACATGCCATTATCGTAGCTGTTAATACCCCCCCCTCTGCCAACCCGACGTTGGCATGTGACGTCATTCACTCCGCCATGGCCCGTCAGCAAACTCAACACCCGAGTGCATTCATCGCTATCTCGGGTGACTTCAACCACGTCACCATGGCGACAACGCTGCCCAATTTCACTCACTATGTGAGCAACTACAAGAGAGGAGAGAACCCTGGACTTGCTGTATGCTAACGTCAAGGATGCATACAGCTGCTCCCCCCTCCCCCCCTCTGGGCAGGTCAGACCACAACCTTGTGCACCTCGCTCCCTGTTATGTGCCTCTGGTGAAGAGTCAGCCTACGACCACAAGGACAGTGAGGACATGGTCAGAGGAGACATACGAGACACTGCAGGGCTGTTTTGAGGTGACAGACTGGCAGGCACTCTGTGAGCCGCATGGGGAGGACATTGATGGGCTCACAGAGTGCATCAAGGACTACATCACTTTCTGTGTGGACTCCACTGTCCCAGCCAGGACTGTCCATTGTTATCCAAATAACAAGCCGTGGGTGACAATGGACATCAAAGTCATCCTCAATGAGAAGAAGAGGGCTTTCAGAGCTGGTAATAGGGAGGAGGTGAGAACGATACAGAGGGAAATGACAGTGAAAATCAAGGAGGCTAAGGAGAAATATAGGAGGAAGCTGGAGTGGAAACTCCGCAGAACAACTTGAGAGAGGTCTGGAGGACCATCACTGGCTTCAGGACGAACAGCTCCGGCCCATGGTCAAGCCACTCTTGGACCCTCTTCAGTTCACTCATCAGCCCCGACTTGGAGTTGAGGATGCCATCATCTACTTGCTCAGCCATGTCTATGCCCACCTGGACAAGCCGGCGAGCATTGTGAGGGTTATGTTTTTTGACTTCTCCAGTGCATTTAACACCATTTGTCCAACTCTACTGGGTGACAAACTGACAGCAATGCAGGTGGACGCCCCTCTATTGTCCTGGACTACCTGACTGGCAGACCACAGTATGTGCCCCTGCAACACTGTGTGTCAAACAGAGTGGTCTGCAACACTGGGACCCCACAGGGAACTGTTCTCTCTCCCTTCCTCTTCACCCTCTACACCACGGTCTTCAACTATTGCAAAGAGACCATCTTCAGAAGTTTTCTGATGACTCTGCGATAGTTGGATGTATCAGCAAGGGTGATGCGGATGAGTAAAGGGCTGCTGTGGACAACTTTGTCACATGGAGTGAGCAGAACCATCTGCAACTAAATGTGGCAAAGACAAAGGAACTGGTAGTGGACCTGAGGAGAACCAAGGCACCAGTGACCCCTGTTTCCATCCAGGGGGTCGGAGTGGACATTGTTGAGGATTACAAGTACCTGGGGGTACATATTGGCAATAAACTTGACTGGGCAAAGAATACTGACGCTCTCTACAGGAAGGGCCAGAGTCAGTCGTCTCTATTTTCTGAGGCGACTGAGGTCCTTCAACGTCTGCATGATTTTGCTCAGGATCTTCTATGAGACTGTGGTGGCAAGTGCTATTCTCTATGCTGTTGCATGCTGGGGCAGCAGGCTGAGGATGGCGGACACCAACAGACTCAACAAACTGATCTGCAAGGCCAGTGACGTCGTGGGGATGGAGTGTGACTCTCTGACGGTGGTGTCAGAGAGGAGGATGCTGACTAAGGTACGGACTATCTTGGACAACGTCTCACACCCACTTCATGATGTGTTGGCCAGGCACAGGAGTACGTTCAGTGAGAGACTCATCCCACCAAAACTCAAGACTGAACACCGCAGGAAATCATTCCTGCCTGTGGCCATCAACCTGTACAATTCCTCCCTCTGAATGGCCCTTGAACTTTTCACTGCCTGATATTATATTATTATACTGATACATATTCGACCAAATTCAATTTTGCACATCCTCTGTGTATACTGTGTTTATTTTTCTCAGTATATATATTTTGTTTTATATTTTGTTTTATATATATATTTCAGTATAAATATTTGAGTGATACAAAGTAAATACCCTGACAGGTTGATGGAGACCTTATGCTGTGAAAAGCCAACAAAAGAATGTGCATACAGAGAGTGTAACCTCTGCAAAGGAAAAGAGCTGCAAACTGGTGAGTTTGATCTTGGCTTACACACCCACTGGTTTAATTGGAAACATAAAGTTGAAGAGCATGAGAAGACAAAAAAAGATGGAACGAAACACAAGTTCTATAAACACTTAACGACAAAGGAGCGGATATATGGTACCCTTCAATCTCTTGTGGAAGACTTCACAACTGCTTTAAAAGAGAGGTTTGCAAGACATGTCTTCAACATCCGCCATCAGCACTCCACGCTGAGTCGTCTGAAAGAAAATGTTCGGCAGAGTGAGATTATTCTTCAAGTGGATTTTGCTGAGAATTACTTCTGCAAATCTTCATCTGAGATTCAAGCCGTACATTTTGGCGACTCACACAAGCAAGCATCCCTTCACACTGGAGTTGCCTACACAGGAAAAGGGATATCGTCAGTGTGTTCAGTTTCCTCATCAATGAGGCATGAGCCTTTGGCTATAAGGGCACATCTCTCTCCTGTGCTCTCCCACTTCAAGGAACAGAACCCCTCTGCAGCAACCCGCCTTGTCATAAGTGATGGCCCTACAACCCCGTACCGATCCAAGAAGAATTTTTATTTACTCTCCACAATGCTGTTTAGGTTTGGATTCAGCAGAGTGACTTGGAACTTTTGGAGGCCAGGCATGGCAAAGATAGATAGATAGATACTTTTTCAAGGGAAATTCACAAATGGAGTTCACAGATGGAGTTGGGTCAGCAATAAAAAGAATTGCAGATGCTATTGTTGCCCATGGAATAGACGTACCAAGTCCTTTTCAATGTCCTGTCAAAGGAGTAATTAAAGATCAAGCTCTTCCATGTCATTGAAGAAGACATTTCAGCAAAGGATGCCTTGCTACCAAATCAACTGGAAAGAGTCCATGGAACAATGAAAATACATCAGAAAATACATCAAATATTATATTATAATATTTATTTATTAAATTCATCTTTATTTACTATGTGAATGTAGCATATTCAGTAACACCCAATTGTGTTAATTTTTGTACAGATTTTCACCAACAATTTAGGTCATATCAAGTGGCGGGTACTCAGCTGTTTCTGTTCAGCTCCAGAGGAATGCAAGTGCTATGGTCCGCAGACAGTGGCCATTCAGCGAGATGAGCCGACAACAAGACAGGAAGGATCACCCCTGGATCTGCAGCCACCTGAGATGGACACACAGCCATCACCACTTGTCCCTGTTTCAGAGATCACAGATCAACTGACAGGACAATGGTGTGTCATTCAATATGACTAAGATGTGTATCCAGGCATCATTCAGGATGTAGATGCAGCAGGTTGTACCCTTGTGAAAACAATGAGCATCATTGGCAAGAACTGTTTCTTTTGGCTTTTGAAAGATGATGGATGTTCTGTGGTATCAGCCACATGATCTGCTTGGCCTTGTCCCAGAGTCCCAGCCAGTCGCAAAAAGGCACATGAGGCTACCAGAGGATGTGAGGGAGATGTTGTGCTCCCTCAGGGAACGAAACAAACTTGTGTCTAAGGTTTATGTTGGTAGCACACTCTAAACTGTCGAAGTAGCTTTTTACAAAGTGATATTTGAATGCTGTTAATTTAAAAAAGTGCTAAAAATAAAGCCAGACACTTTAATTCTGCTCTTGAGGTTCTGCGCATGATGAGTTTTTATATTGTTATGTGTCACAGTCTCGGTCTCTCACTCCCTCTGCTCCACTCTACCTGCCAGCCACGCCCACCTCATCAGCTCTACTCTGCTCACCTGCCGACACAGCTGCAGCTCATCACAATCAGCCCTGCATTTAAGCCTCTCCAGCACTCTCACCCGTTGCCAGATCGTTCCTCTGCAGTATGCGAGACTTTCCAGCGCTTTCCAGATTGATCACCCGTTGCCGACCTTGCCTGTCCCCGACCTGCTCTCCTCGTCTGCCTCCCGGTAAACTTACCTGCCTTCCGTCCCTGACCTCGTGCTCTGCCTCAGCGTTTCTGGTGTCTGACTGCTCTGCTGGTAACGGTTCATCCGCCTGGCTTCGGCTTTCCTCTTTCCTGCTCCCCATCGGTACTTCTGCTTCCGTGGACTGCTCATCTGGCTTCGACCCCCCCGCCTGCCTCCGACCACCCCTCTGCTCTCTCCTCGCCGGCAACGCTGTCCGATCAGCTGTTTCTTCAGGCTGCGGAGTTTCCTCCTCATCATCAGCGGCTGAAGAAAGATACTCCGCTGCGCGCCGGCTCGATCAGCTGTTTCTTCGGTGGCGGAGCTTCCTCCTCGTCATCAGCGGCTTTGGTAAGCCAATTCTCGTTCCCTCGCTTGAGCCCCAGAGACATTTTGAGAACGCTCAGCCCGGAGAACGAACTTACTCTGATCCATACCTTGTTTCTGGTGGTATTAAATAAAAGTCATTACCAACTGATCCTGCTCTCCGTTGTACTGCATTTGGGTCCAAAACACACCCGTTTCAGTTATGTGCATTTTCTTATTGCTAGTGTGTAAAATCAAATGGTTACTTATGTGGTTGTTACAGTCACAGAATGTGATATGTTTTATAATGACTTAAATACCATTTTTCTTACTATACTGTATTTCTTACTAGTATTTGTCTTTTTATGACATTGTTCCGGCAGGTCCCTGACTGTTGTTTAATATGGGTCACGCCACTGTTGCTGTGCATGAATTAAAATACTACACACTTATTTGAGAGTGCTGAAAACTTTATTTTCTATTTTATCATTTTTGGATTGGCACATTTATCACATAAGCAATGCTGTGGTAGTCCACCAACTGATTATTTTTAATGCAAGCAGTTAAAAAGCAGTTTGTTGTAAAAAAAAAAAAAAAAAAAAATACAAAACAAAACACCTGTGTTAATTTTTTATGTCATTACCAAATCATGTTGTCATTACCGTCACAATACATTTTTTTTTTTGACAGAAAATGTTGCTTTTCGGTTAACTTGGGTTTTACCTCAATCATTGTGGTAATGTTTAAAAGTCTAAATTTGCATTTTCTGAAAAAAAAAATATACATTGCAATTCAAATATTCTGATTAGTACGCAATATTTCATTGAGACAAGTCAATATATGAAAAACATGATATTTCAAACATGATTCTTAAAGAGCATGTTTTGGACTTACTGGAATGATTGTGAAAACTTTGCTTGTAAAATCATTTTCTATTAAAATCAGTGTTTTGTTGTTGTGATGGTAATGACATTTTGCTGTGACAACCTTGAAAAAAGCATCATAATATCAAAATTATCATGAAGTACAATCAAAGCTATGCTACGATCTTTGTTCCAGACCAATTTATAAACCTTTTGAAATAGAAAAAACAGAGATCAAAGAACATTATTTTCTCAAAATTCCACAAGTCAAAAGTGCCCTGAATTGAAGAATCACCCAGTTACTCATCAGATATTACTTTACTAATTTGCAGATGAATTTGGCTACTATCCCATGATTTAAAGGTGGTACTCTGACACAGTAACATATCTTGATTCTGGCACTTCTGTAGTAATCTCACAGGTCCTAGCTTTCTTTTGAGATCAAGATTAGTCATACAGTCCTTGTGGTTGTGAAGATATACTCTATTTATTTTGGGTAGGTCATTTCGGATAGGAGGTGGACAAAATAGGCCTCGTATTGAAGAGGATTTATAAGGCAACATACAAGAACTTGGTGTGGTAAACGGAGGCCTATTAAATCCTCATCTCTTATTTCTTTATCTTGGATGTCTTCATCTCCAGGACCTTGCGCAAGACTTCAAGGATGGTCTTCTCGTTGTTTAATATGTTGTAAGAGGCCAACTCCACCAGAGTCTCATAATCTTCTTCTGAGTAGGTCAGGTGTCTGGTGGCGTATGGAGACTCGCTGGTGCTCACATCCACCTCCCCAGCTTTTATTTCTTCCTCAGTTTCACGCTTCACACCTGTTAAATCATATGACATTAATACAACTGGTTAAAACTCGTTTCATACAACCCATCCATCTATGTTGTCACTTCAGAATAAATAAGGGACAATGAGGGTAGCAACATTAAGTGAAAAATGAAAAAGGAGCCGTAAACTATTCTAAAATATTTTGACTCATGTGATGTGATGAAATTAGTGAAATGAAACTGGTCAATTGATTGCCTGCAGTCTTAAAGTTGCACTAATTAACATTTTAATAATATCAATGGACTATGTGTAATATGAAAGGTGTTGCTTGTGGTGCAAACCCACAGAAAAGACACCCACTCTGAGGTTATCTTTAGTCTTATGGCACATTTAGCATCTTTGAGTATGAAGCTGCATCATTGACTTTCAAGTAAATTTGCATGTAATGCTCAGTAATTCAGCAGACCAAAAATAATTTAGAAATTCTAAAGTTGTCAGGGCGATTGGTTGATGTCTCAAGTGGTTGTGTTGAACATCAGTTTTAATTAGCAGAGTACATGGGATGCCCTGTTGACCTTGGGGTTAATGAGGTGGGCATCTGGCTGGGGGACCTTTGTTGCATGTCATTATATCCCCAAATTTCCTGTAATCTCTCTATTTTAGCAATCTAATACAGGTATGAAATGCACTAATAATACTAAAAATAAGTAACTCTGTCCTGCCATTATCAATAACATTTTTCCTTTTGAAAAGATCTTTGTTGGTCCATGACTTCCAGGATAACTAGACTAGCTTGAATAGTAAATCTTCATAGGAATTCTTCCGATTGCTATATTGCTAAAGTAATAAAAGCAACACAGTTGCACTGAAATTCAGCCACTTAAAATTTGCATACCGGGATGTTTGAAGTGTTTGTATGTGACATTGACAAGTGGGAAATGAACCACTATCGGGGCCTTGGGATTCTCCTTATCCTCAAAGATGTAGACCTCCTTCTGTGGCTCCTTTTCCAGACTGGCAAAATCAGCACTTGGAAAGGGGATGTTACGATCTTTGCAGTAAGCCGCTGTCTTCTCTAGGACCTGACAGATTAAACGTGATCATAAAGAGTAATGTTAATTAATTTATGGAATACATTCAGGAACCATTCTGTCTCTTTCCGGGATGAGCTTCTCCTCCTTCTGTTTACCCTGAGGATGTGCTCTGGATCCCATGAGTAACTCAGACATATGATGACATCCACATCTCTCTCTGGCCGCAGGACAGGCGCACAGCCAATATTGATAACGTGACCAGAGTCCACCAGGAACATGGTGGGGTCCTTGGGTGTCAGTTGGTTTGGGAAAGAATCCGGATGTGTCTCTGGACAGAAAATAGAAGATAATAACAAATAAGCTTTCAGCCAATTGCAAGAATTGGTGGACAAGTAAACAGAAACTGAAAAAACTGACCCAGACATACTGTCCATTGTATTCTGTGCTTTACTTTTCTGTTCTTAGGCAACCATTATATGAAATGATGCTGCCTTGCAACAGCAAACTATGTAAGGGTCCTGACACCAAGGAAGTGAGCAATATCTGTACAGTCTCCTCAGCAGTTACTCTGCAAATTCAGCATATTAAGTTAAAGCAAATATAACTAGTTTGTGCATTTGGCTGTGTGTGCCGTTAAAATGCTGCACAATATGCTATTACAGTGCAGTTCTATAGCCAAATCTCCTCTGGAAAGTCACTACCTTGTTGTGGAAGACAATCTTATGTTTTCTTTCAATCCAAGAACCCAGTACACATCAGAATATTCCTTCAGTACCAAGGGAACAAGACATCCTTTCCCTTTCAGGGTAAAACAGGGATCAAGATCATTGCCCTCTATCTATTTATCATTCTCCATTTTGTCAATCAAAACCTGTCTCCTAAAAAACTGGCCATTCTTGAAATATACATGATACTTTAACTTTATTTACCCTTAATGCATTGCTGCAAGAGGTCTAGTATTGTGCAAAAGATACTGAATTTTGTGTGACTGTGTTGTGTGCAAGCAACATATCAATAACAGGAGTGAGAGAGCCTACCTTTCCAGGCAACAAAGTTGTTGTTTTTATTGTAATCAAGGTGCATGAAGAGGCCACGCATGAAATTGTACATTTCAGCGATGACTGGACGATTTTTCATGAAATCACTCAGTATGCTTTGGATATCGGTGAGTGGATTTATCAGGTGTGTGTCTAGAGGTAATGGTTGAGAGCCAAGCTCTGTCAAAAGAACACAACATTTTAGTAACACAAGTAACAAAGTTCTGATGTAAACATGGAAGTGTCATTACTTTAATAGACTATGGTGGTAATTAATACTGTCAAAGGTTTTAAAATACTGTTATATGGTTTGTTGTGTAAACAATGAATGATTGCAACGACTTAAGAAAATGCTTTAAATGATTAGGTTGACAATAGTCTATATTTTTCTTATTATTCCATGAAATGACCAAAACCAACAATAAATCCATCCTACTAACAAGTATTGTGCAACTAAAGCCTGATATAACTTAATCCTCTGTGCCAAAGACCTTTGTTGATCAATGAACAACCACTGCAGTGACAGACATGTTTGCCATCATGATGAACATGGACACTGTAGTTGAATTTTAGTTCACCCCACATACAACATCATTGTGCCATACCGTAAGTACTCACTAGCACACCAAAGTTTCCTAAAACAATCCACACTATTCACTCCAGTCTGAATGACATCTGTTAAACATTATGATGGCTCACCTATATTTTAGGAAAAAGCTGAACCTTTTTAAAAATCAAAGAATATATTTGTGAACTATTTTTAAAGAGGCTTGACACCATTGGGAAGTGAGAAAGAATTGAGAAATTGAATGACACATTGTTGGTTTTGGCCTTAAATAGGACGTACAATAGATTAAATAGAAACACCAGCAGCTGTACCTGATGCGTTGACAGATGATCCAAGCCAGGATCTCCAAGAGGGCAGGGACTTGGTGGCAAATGTCCAAAGCTCGGCCAGCTTGGCAGAAAATATGCTGCTCCATATTTCTGATAGGGTTGAAAGATGAAAGTAAACCACTGGACTTCTTTAAATCTGTATTGTAGTACTGTGCATGGACATTGCAACAGACACCGTGGTCTTACCCATCAGTTATGGTACGGTACAACCACAGCAGTGACAGATATGTTTGATATTATGATGAACATGGTTACTGTAGTTGAATTTTAGTCCATCTCACATACAACATCATTGTGCCATACCGTAAGTACTCACGAACACACCAAAGTTTCCTAAAACAGTCCACACTATTCACTCCAGTTTGAATGGCATCAGTTAAACATTATGATGGCTCAGCTAGATATTTTAGGAAATTGCTGAACCTTTTGTAAAATCAAAGTATATATTTGTGAACTATTTTTTAAGAGGCTTGAGACCGTAGGGAAGTGAGAAAGAACTGAGAAATGGAATGACACGTTGTTGGTTTTGGCCTTAAATAGGATTTTAAAATAGATTAAATAGAAACACCAGCAGCTGTACTTAAACGGCTGATAGTTGATCCGAGCCAGGATCTCCAAGAAGGCGGGGACCCGGTGGCAAGTGTCCAAAGCTCGGCCAGGTTGACAGAAAATATGCTGCTCCATATTCCTGATAGGGTTGACAAATGAAAATAAAACACTGGACTACTTTAAATCTGTATTGTAGTACTGTGCATGGACATTGCGACAGGCACCGTGGTCTTACCCATCAGATACGGTATGCGGACTTCTGCGTGCCTCTTGATGATGTGACCAAGGAAGAACTCACTCCCAAAGTCCTCACTTTTGACAAATGCCCCATACTTCTGCATGCCTACCTCGTAGGGGGTAAACTCACACCACTCTGTCAAAGAGATTTGTTACATTATTACATAATATTAGAACAAATTCAGTCATTTTCACAGAATTTTCACTTTTTAACTTCTTCACTTCCTGCTGGATATTCACATATGCCCACGGTTGGAAAAAATGTAATATTCATTTCATTTGAAAACCTTTGTATAAAAACATTGCATTCATAGGTTTTACTTCAGTTCCACATCAAACCTGCAGTTGTTTTTGGTACAGCTATGAACAATTCCATTTGATATGCTCTATACTGTATGTCCTTGGGCTTCAATTACCTTCCACTAAATATGTTCAGGATTACAAGATAATTTTTCAGCCATTACATTAATTCATGTACACATGAAACATATCCTCCAGAATAATTACCAGCTTCAGATTCACAGCCCGATAACTTATCCTTCATGTTGACAGCAGTGTATATGGGTAAAGGGTTTTGCCCTTCATCCACTGCCAACTGCTGCTCAGACAGTGTGCTGCTGACTTCCTGTAATTGCAACCACATGTAACAAATATTATTTGAGGAAAAAAGTAGTCTTTGCACCATAATGTTAAGATTTCAAATTTATATATAATTTAAAGTGACTGCAAAGTATTCAGTTACTTACTCTCCCAAAGACAAGATGCTCAAGGACCAGGCCTGCTGTATCAATGGGGGACACAATGTAACCCTCGTTTCTTCTCTTTATCTTTTCGTCAAGGTAATACTGCAGTTTCTCAGGAGAGAAGGCACTCAGAGCACTTTTGGTCATCTGTTTCTTCGCTGCTGAGATGACACTGTCCATGTCCTCCTGTGACCAGTTAGCTTCTTGATACAGAGTAGACATAGCCCTGTTCACATGGAAAATTGTGTTAAGGGGATACAATGATCTGAAAACAATTCATATAACCTGGTAAATGTATACTTAGACAAAACACAAGGAGACAGCCGAGGGTTTGCCAGCATTTTCTCAACCATAACTCTATTTTTAGGTGTGGCCTCCACGAAAGAATTGTTTAAAGTCAGAACAAATAATTTTATTTAAAATCCATCACATTTTACTTCACAGTAAGTGCACTGCACTTATTTAGCACTTTTCTACCTTAACAGACAAGCGCATCATTATTCATCTCTCATTCACCCTCACAGACCAATGCAATGCAATGGCCTGTTCATCAGGAACAACCTGAGGTTGAGTGTCTTGTCCAAAGACACTTTAACAAATGGACAGGAGGAGGGTGTGGTGGAACCTCCAACCTGGTGATTAGTGGATGATCCATTCTACCTCCTGATTTGCCCATAAGCTACAGTGACATAATGAGACTAAGGAAGATTTAGAGTGCTTAATTGAAAACAAATCAAACAAAGAAATATAATAAAACACAATAACACTGTTTCATTTTCTTTTCATGTATGCATGTAATGTGTCACAATTAGATGAGGAACATTTGTAAAAGAAAAGAGAGAAAACTTCATCAAATCACAACACAGAAATTAAGTAAAGATGTACGGGGTGAAGTACAGGTGTTTCAGTGCTGTCCAGCAGAAAGTAGCACACACCTGCCAAATACAAATTACCATTAGTTTTCATGAGGAGGGACAATTTTCTTTTTGAGATGGACACACAATGTCCAAACTGTTTATACTGTGATATACATGAGTGTGACTCTTGTCTCTCTCTCTCTCTCTCTCTCTCTCTCTCTCTCTCTCTCTCTCTATATATATATATATATATATATATATATATATATATATATATATTCTATTTTCTAGCATAAACAGGTCATGCTTCTTATTCACAGCCCCACTGCAATGTTTCCTTGTACACTATGCTAACTGCCTATGAAAATAAGATTGATAGTAGAATACTGTGGACACTGACTACTCAACTGGTTTTCTCACCATGTGGATCCAGAAACTCCAGTGATGTAAGTGGTAGCATCCAGGACCCCAATACTCTTCAGGGCCTTCAGACTACCAAGCAGGCCTGTCATGGCTCTGGTTCCTCCTCCTGAAGCCACCACTGCTATAGTTGGCACCTGGGCAGAGGATAGAGAAATGTGGTTCTCACAGATCAGTGGTGCTTTACACCAAATGCTAATGTCAGCATGCTCATAACAGTAATGTTAACATGGTGATCTTGAGTAGGTAATGTTTAATGTTCACCATGGTCACCTTTGTTAAGTAATCTTAGTTTAGCATGTTAGCATGCTAACATTTGCTAACTAGCACAAAGCACACAGCACTGCTAAGGCTGATGGTAATGTCTTTACATTGGCAGGTATTTGGTCGCAAACCAAAGAAATGGACAAACTGACATTTGGATGTAATGTAAGATCTCTGTAGCTACATAGGCTAGATGAGAGGTCACAATTTTTTTACAGTTCATCCTGTGGGCAACATTTATGCTTGTACCATAAATGTGGTACATTTATATGGTACAAATAAATCTGTGTGTGTGTGTGTGTGTGTGTGTGTGTGTACACACACACACACGCACACACATATGTGTATACATACTGGAAGACGTGAACATGGCACTGATGACTATATCCACAGAAAACATCACCGAGACCAATCAGCTGATGTATGCAGCGGCAACAGTCATCCTGCGCATGCTAGGCTACAAGATGAACAGCAGAAGCTGGAAAGAGCAGGGGAACCCTCCATGGAAAAGGAGACTGGAGAGCAAGATCATGGCAACAAGGAGGGAGGTTAGCTTGCTAACTGAACTACAGAAAGGTGTAAAGATCAGGAAGGAAGTGCCAAGGAGATACAACAAGCTGTCCATAGATGAAGCTCTGGAGACTGCCAAGCAGAGACTCATAGCTCTGGCTACCCGCCTTAAGAGATACAGCAGAGAAGTCGAGACCAGGAGAATAAATAGACTGTTCTCCAACAACCCAGCTAAGGTCTACTCTCAATGGCAGGGTAGTAAGAAGACCCCGATAAACCCACCAAAGTCTGAAACTGAGCTCTACTGGAAGAGTATCTGGGAGAAGGAGGCATTGCATAACACCAATGCCCAGTGGTTGCTCAAATTGAAAGCAGACCACAGCAGCCTTCCAGAACAGGAACCAGTAGAATTTACCACTGCAGACATCCAAGAAAGAGTGTCTAAGATGAAGAGCTGGACAGCACCTAGGCCCGACATGATCCACACCTACTGGCTCAAAAAGTTAACCGCACTCGATGAACGACTGGCAGCACAGATGAATCAGCTGCTAAGATCAGGAACCCACCCAGAGTGGCTGACCCAAAGCCACACAGTCCTCATCATGAAGGACCCACAGAAGGGCCCGGTACCACCCAACTACTGGCCTATAACCTGCCTGAGTACAACATGGAAGCTCCTGTCAGGCATCATAGTGACTAAGATGAGTAGGCACATGGATCAGTATGTGAGTAGAGCACAGAAAGGAATTGGCAACAACACCAGAGGAGCCAAACACCAACTACTGGTTGACAGGGCAGTCACCCAGGACTGTAAGACCAGAAGTACCAACCTGTGCACTGCCTGGATTGACTACAAGAAGGCCTATGACTCAATGCCACACACGGATACTGGAGTGCCTTGACCTGTGTAAGATCGACAGGACACTTAGAGCCTTCATCAAGAACTCAATGGGGTTGTGGAAGACAACTCTGGAAGCCAGCTCACAGCCAATTGCAGAAGTGAGCATCAAATGTGGTATATACCAAGGAGATGCACTGTCCCCCCTGCTGTTCTGCATAGGCCTAAACCCCCTCAGCCAGATCATCACCAAGAGTGGCTTTGGATACTAATTCTGAAGTGGGACAACAATCAGCCACCTCCTCTACATGGATGACATCAAGCTGTATGCCAAGAGTGAGCGTGACATTGACTCCCTCACTCACCTCCCCAGGATATACAGCAATGACATTGGGATGTCATTCGGACTGGATAAGTGTGGATGGATGGTGTGCAGAAGAGGGAAGATTATCGCCACTGAAGGGGTTGAACTACCTGAAGGCAATATAGCAGATGTTCAGGGCAGCTACAAATATCTAGGGATCCCACAGCAAATGGTAATCACGAGGAGGCAACATGGAGATCAGCCACAGCCAAATACCTTCAGAGGGTGAGGCAGGTCCTGAAGAGTCAGCTGAATGGCAAGAACAAGATCCAGGCAATAAACACCTACACCCTGCCAGTAATCAGATACTCTGCTAGTATAATATCCTGACCACTGGAAGAAATGGAAGCCACTGATATCAAGACAAGGAAGCTCCTTACGATGCATGGAGGGTTTCACCCTAAGTCCAGAGTCCTGAGGCTATACGGTAAGCGGAAGACAGGAGGCCGCGAACTAGTGAGCGTCAGAGCCACTATTCAGGAGGAAACAACAAGCCTCTGGGAGTACATCAGGAAGATGGCTCTCTGCTGAGTGAATGGTAGCAGAAGCCCAGTAAGGAGGAGCCAGAAGGGTTGGCAACAGACAAGCCCCTGCATGGCATGTACCGTCGACAGCTTGAGGAAGTGGCTGACATAGCGAAAACATACCAGTGGCTGGAAAAGACTGAACTGAAAGACAGCACAGAGGCGTGGCTGCACAAGAGCAAGCCTTGAACACAAGGTCAATAGAGGCCAGGATCTACCACAGCAGACAAGACCCCAGTTGCAGGCTGTGCAAAGATGCTCCTGAGACAATTCAGCACACAACAGCGGGGTGCAGGCACGTGCAGGGGGGGGGGGCGGAGGGTGCTTGAGCACCTGCCCCTTTGCCCCTTGGCACCCAAAGTGCCCTTTTGTCAGAGTGTTTTTTTTTTACGGCTATGAGCGTATAAAAGTCAGGTTGTGTTTCCGAAAATATAATAAAATAATAATATTAATAAAAAGAAATAATAATAATAAAGATCGGTCGGTCACATGACGTCCATAACGTACCCTCATTATGCGCTCACTGCCCTGACGCGCTCGGACATGCCCAGCTGGCAACGAGTTGTCAATCCGAAGACCCCAGACGGCCGAGAGAGTGGAAAAACTGACCCGGTAAGTAGGATCTGCAACGTTATTTTTTTGTGCACACAGTGTCATCTTGATATGATGAAGTGAAATGAGCAATGAGCATCCTTTGTCGTCCAAATCTCCATACCGCATCTGCCTCTCACAAGTTAGGCTAGCTAACCACAGCGTGCGTGCTGTGGGGATAAAGTCGGTCGGGACGGGCTTTTGTTGTTGTTTCTGTACCAGTAGGCTACTCTTGTTATGGGGAAAACGCATAGAGACACATCATGTATTATTTGACAGTCAAGCAGTTTTCTCCCTGTGTCTAGAAGCAATGAGGCATGTGGCTAAGGTTAGCCTATATTTTTTTTTCCATGCATGGCATATGTCTCCACCGCGACTCTCTCTCTCTCTCTCTGCGTATGTGTGTGTGTGTGTGTGTGTGTGTGTGTGTGTGTGTGAGAGAGAGAGAGAGAGAGAGAGAGAGAGAGAGAGAGAGAGACTGACACTGACAGAGAGACAGACTAGACAGAAATGCAGAGAGAGAGAGACACTGACACTGACAGAGAGACATGGAGAGAGAGAGAGAGAAATACTGACAGACAGACAGACATGCAGAGAAAGAGAGATACTGACCTACTGACTGACTGTTAGCCTTGGCTGAGGCCTCTGTCTATGAGTAGTCACCTCCAAACTACCAGCAGTATGGCAGGTCAGTCCCAGTGAGCCATTTTCAATGTTTATTATCTTTGCATCTTTCCATGACACTAACACTTATATAATCAGCTATATCTCCCCCATGTTTTTTCTAGTGTCTACACTCCGGATCAGTACAGCCCACCTCCAGCAATATCAGCAGCAGTAACCTCCTCAGTGAGGAGTTTAGTTGAGGGGATTGGTGAGGAGTCCTCACCAATCCCCTCAACTAAAGGTGTCCAATGTTGTACCCATGAGGTAAAAAGACACATATTTTGCTTTGCAGTTGTGGCCTCTAAAAAATAAATGACTATTTCAATGATATGGTATGTTGTGATTCTGTGTTCCCTTCTTTATGAATAAGGGTCGCTAAAATTCAACGGTTTATATTGCAAGGTATACTTCTGTACCGTGTTTCAAATCTGTGCTCAATGTGCCCCTTTTTAACTTTGAGCACCTGCCCTTCCAAAGGTCTCTGCACGGCCCTGGCGGGGTGTAAGATGCTAGCAGGGAAGGCATACATGGAGCATCATAATCAGGTGGCTAGCATTGTACACAGGAGCATCTGTACCGAGTATGGGCTGGAGGTCCCAGGATCAAGGTGGAAGACGCCTCCAAAGGTGATCCAGAACAACTGAGCCAAGATCCTGTGGGACTCCCAGTTCCAGACAGACAAACTGGTGATGGCGTACCAACCAGACATAGTGATGGTAGACAAAGAACAGAAGACAGTCACAGTGGTGGATGTAGTGATCCCATGACGATAACATCAGGACGAAAGAGCACGAGAAACTGGAGAAATACCAGGGTCTCAAGGAGGAGTTGGAGAAGATGTGGGGCATAAAGGCAGTGGTGGTGGTGGTCCTGGTAGTGATCAGGGCACTCGGAGCGGTAACCCCCAAGCTGGGAGAATGGATCCAGCAGATACCAGGAAGAACACCTGCTTGTAACTTTGTTGGTGGAGTGCATGATGTCATGGTGCTGTTTCATATCTTGGTCATGATGTTTGGTCCACTTACATAATATTGCTTTTTTTTTTTTCTGCAAATCATTTTTATTTATTTACTTTTACAGTAACCTAACCCTAACACCATGAATAACATTCGTTACATTCAAGCCCTTGGCAAACAAGTTCACTCAGTGCTGATTAAGCCTTTCACCACCAGGTAAATCTCTGCATTTTGCAGTACACCAGAGTTTTTAAATAACAATAATAAGGTAATAACAACGTAATAATGTCCAAGAGTTGCACTCTACCTGTTCAGGTCCTAGTTGTGAGCCAAGGCCTAAAATCTTCTGCAAAGCCTGTGCCACAACACCTTTCCTCTTCTTCAGATACTCTTTCTCTTGAGGTGGGATGTCAAAATCCAGACGAACTGCAAGAGGATCCTCCTCACTGTGGACGTCCAAGGTAAATGCAAGTGAAGCAGAACACAAAAAGCATTGTTTCACTGACTGACTCTTCTGGGTGAGAAGTGTCAAGTTTGTTGCACTCCTGTGCAGTATTGTGTTGTCTATGGTCAGAAGGCACAGTACCCATGTGCACAACAACAGCTCTATAAAAGAAAAAGAATCTTAAAAGAATGCCTTTCTAGTTTGGTGTGGAAGAACTTGACTTTCCTGCACAGACCGCTGACCTCAACCCCATCAGACATCTTTGGAATGAACTGGAATACCAACATGAATGGTCAAGCTCACTTTATTCTGTACACACATCTGTCTCTTCTTTTGTCCTTCCTGAGGCCTCTTCCATTTTTTAAAGGGTTTTTTAGGCAACTTTTTCTGTATTGAGGGTCTGAGGATCGATAGTGTCATATGCTGCACATTTTGTGAAGTCCCTTTAGGCAAAATTGATTGATGTATACAAATAAAATTTACTTGACTAATGCTTTTGTGGTAGAATGGGAGCAAATCCCTGCAGCCCCCTCAGAAGGGTGGAGGCTGTTAGAGTAGCAGATCAGTGCCCATGGTTTTGGAATGACATATGGTGTAATATTTGGGTGTCTCCATACTGCTACACCTTACCACTCATGCGTTTCCACATCTAAATCCACTGTCTCCTGTGAAGGAAAAAAATGCCACATTACTATAAAACAAATATCATTTAAACAGCCAACAAGTAAGATTTCTTATGTTCATCTCCTATAAATCTGAGGTGAAAGAGAAAAGAGTGACTACGGTAACTTTTCAGTCAGTAATTTCTAGCTGGTGAAAGACTTTTCCTGTCTTCAGGTGTCAACATTGTTAATGTGATTGTAGGATCTTTGAAATTACTCAAATGTTTGCAGAGAAAATGTAATGGCATTAAAGATGATGACAGTAATATTGATTAATTTGAATGTAAGGTCTACCTAAATTGGTTTTCTAGATAGCTTAATGAACACATCAATAATGATGGCAAGGGAGTGAAGGACATACTATTTTGACATATCTGAGGCAATAATGAAAAATAACAGCTTGGCCTGGCTCTGACTCATATGTTCAGCTGTTCAATACAAAGGCAGCACTTAATCTAGCTGCACACAAACTACTAAGTCCTTACCTGATCAATAACAAGGGACAATTTGTCAGCATGTTCGGCTGGTAGAGGCTTGACATTTACAGAATATTGCTTTCCACCAGTAGAGACAAATGTATGATAATGCATCTGGAATACAAAGAGATAAATAACATGTTACGTTAAACATTTCTTGCAATTTTGATTAATATGTTAATTTGTTGCACTTTGTAGGCGTGTAGAGAAAAGCAGCTACGAAGTTCTTATAAAAGAACAGCATGAGGGTGAAAAGTTCTTTCTGTCAAACAGATAACACTAACAGACAGTTAAAACTCACTTCAACATTTAGCTCTGTCTCCAAGTCTCTATTGATGAGGAAGCGCAGTTTTGCGGTGTCCTTTCGATTAACTGTTTGGCTCTCCTGAAAGGCCCCCCTCAGCTTCACCACCATTTCCGTAATAGCTGGCAAAAAAAATTGAAATTGAAAACTGATCAATAGCATTCAGGGTTGCTTCATAAGTCATTACTAATAGTTAGCATAATTCCAAAGCCATTTGAGCAGCTTAAAATTGAATGTTGGCCACCAATGAAGTCATTGTCCCGACAATCTTAAGAGTTCAATGAAGTCATTCATGCCTGTGAAGCTGGCTCAATCATTCTTTCCAATTAATGAAAGCACTATTTGACCAGGACAGCGACAGCTTTAAGTCATTTCAACCTGACGAATTGAATTGGACAGAATTGTAGCCTACATACATTTATTGCTTAATAGCTTGTCAACATGGATATCGATTGCAGAGAATGGGGCAGCCTGGAAGACACAGAGACACAGTTACTCTTGTTAGGGTCATTAAAGCAAGATACATTCATACTTCATAATTGTTTGTACAAGTATCAGGACCTTCCTGGTCTGTGTTGTGAGGCAGCTTGATGGTCATATATAATCACTATCAAAACTCAAATGCATTGCTTCATTTCCATGTCAAATTAGTGTTTTACTGAAATTCATGGGAGTGTGTGACCTTAAGTTTCCCGTTGATTCCTTGTGCCATTTGACCAAATTATTGAGGGCAATACATTGAGCTAGCTTGATGGCGATTTACACACTTGCTATACGAACCCTTAGAAAACGACATGAATCAGTGTCACAAGTGTGGCAGTGGGTGCGCTGATATTTTTGGTTTCACTCAATAATACACAGAAAGTCAAAGATTTCAGACTTAAACGTTAATGCCAACTTTTTGATGCAATTCCAAAATCCTCCTGCAGCCATCTTAACGGTACAATGTGTAAGAATTGGCCACCTGTGGAAGGTTGCTTGACAAAAAAAGTTAAGAGGGCTTTGAAATGTTGTAAACTTGCATTCATGCCAGCTGAAACCACAGTAGGCTTTACTGTCAGACTATCACCTCTTGAGGTACAAAGTGGTATTACAAGACAGGACTGGCTGAGGCTAGCTGCTTAGCGTGCTAACTTCAGTAGATATCTCTGCATCACAATGCACAACATCTTTGGAAATACATCAGAACTGTTACTTCACATTCTGTTGATAACGTTCATTCATTCTTGTCACTCTAATCCATGATTTCAGTCATCCTGTCCTTGGGAATTACATGGCTTCTTGTATTCCAAGCTGGTGATCATCCATACTTTGACAGGATTTCAGCTAACATGGAGGATGGAGGGGTGTGTTTATTTAGACATACAAGTTGAAGCCATTTCAAAAGTCTTACCACAAGGACGCCATTACTGAGATATTCACATGGTTGGTCCTTACTACAAAAAAAAGACATTTATTGTGAAGAAGATCAGAAGGTGTACTAGAATAAGAGCAAATTTCTGCAAATATCTTGTAAGAATGTAAACAGAGCAATATATGAATCTCAGTTACCTGTCAAGTAGCTCAAACTCTATTTGCAGTGTGTCCTCTCTCTATACAGAAATAGACACAGGAATAATCTTGAATCATAATCATTTGGTTAATGGCCATATTATAAGCACATTCACGCTACTAACATAAGAAAGAACATGGCATACACTTAGAAACAACTTCTTTTCTTCTGACCAAGTACAGCTGGTCACAGATCAGTCCCATGCCAAAATGCATCACAATTACAGCAAGTGTTGCAAAAGTCATTTTCAATATTTTGTTGATGCTTTTACCTCAGGGTTTATGATGAAGACCTCGGTCTCCTTCTTCCCGACTGTGAGGTTGGTGATGTCAAACAAAAGTGTACAAATCATGTCATCACGTGCCATTGGGTCCTCATCATACATCCTGATCTCTAAAATGTTCTGGGGAAACAGCAGAGGAACTCAATCTTCCCAAGTGAAGCAGCCACCGTTAAAACTGTAGCAAAAAAGACTACACATTGTTGTCATTTGAATATTAATGTGCTTGCTACACCGCCGAGGAAAGATGAGGTGAACTGTTTTTTTTTTTTCCAGGGTGGACTGAGCATAACTGTACAGTCAGCCAGATGCTTGTGTTTGATGTCACGCTAATACTGAGTGGACTCACTTTCACATGGTTTGGGACCCTGAAGGTAAAAGTTTCATTCCACTCTGGGTTGTTATTGTTGGACACTGTTTTTGTGCGGTAGGTCCTTGTCGTCGCCGTGGGGAGAGAGAGAATGACAAAGCAGTCGGATTCAGACACTGTAACAAAGAGACAGAAAAGACAGGAGCATGAAAACAGATGGCAGTTTCAGTTCAGCAATGATAAAGCACTGCCCTCTGCGTGTCACTGTGTATGTCTCATGTGAAAAGGTAAAAATAAATAAAGTCGGTGAAAATGATTTTAAAAAGTGGTTGTCATTCCAAAAACACGCACAGCACAAATGTGCTATTTAACAATCCTGTGACCTGAAAGCTGTTCTTACAGTAATCTTCGGATTGATGTGTGTTTGCCTTCAGTACGGTGGCATTCAGGATCCAGTGGGAGACAGCTTCTTTCTGTTGAA
Organism: Chaetodon auriga; assembly: GCF_051107435.1. NCBI lineage: Eukaryota > Metazoa > Chordata > Actinopteri > Chaetodontiformes > Chaetodontidae > Chaetodon > Chaetodon auriga. Next base: position 3,344,491 of record NC_135084.1, read on the forward strand.
CGAGCCAAACAAAGCAATTATAACAAGACCTATGCCATGACAACCGTTCCTCTATTTAGGTGGACAGTTTTTGAAAGCCCAGCAGAGTTATTGTGATCAAAATATGTACAACCCTGATTCCAAAAAAGCTGGGATGCTGTGTAAAATGTAAATAAAAACAACTGTTTACCAACAATAGTTTTACAACGTGTTCCTGAGCCTGATATGTGGTAATATTGTTTATATCAGGGGTTCTCAAACGTATCACTCAAATGTCTGCTTCTGATTTTTATTCAAGATCAGATGTCCAGAACGATTGGTGATAACAAAACATTTAATCAGTGAATTAAAGTCCATCTCTTGTGATTGAGCCAGCATGAAACCAAGGCAGACAAGGCTCAGACAGTTAGTCCATATTTATTTCTGACTCAGACATATTCTGACAACTACATTTACACCAGTTAGTGTGTCCCAGAGAAAGCAAGACACATTCTGTATCTGTGATTTAGGTTAGCAGTTGCCATGACAACAATGTCAATCATAGAGAAATAACACACATTAAATCCACATTCGTCTGGACTACACTGTATATTCAACATCACTTGATTTTTTATTTTTTATTGATTAATTGAAAATTTACTTCAAAATAGAAAACATTACACTTCATAATGTACTGTTAGCCTTTTCACAACATGAGGTACGATTACTGTATTTGTCCAAGGGCCCAAATTATTCAAAGCACTGTGGGGGCCGGACTTAATATACATATACGGTATATCCCAGGTTTATCTGTGTTTAATGTTTGTGTAAATATTATGTTTAGATAGTTAACTTCCTTTCTGGGTAAAGTAAAACACTGAAAAGTATTGTTTAAAAGTTTAGTTTGGTTAATTGGTTCAGTTCTGTGTTAAGTCAAGCATTTCCTCTCGTTGCTACTTACCCTCCCCTCCATGTCTTGCAGGTAGATGCTGAAGTTGTTTGAACACTTCCTGCATATATATACACTGGGTGACATCATGAGTGATGTCACTGGGACAGACCAAGTATGAGGTGGTTAATTATTGATTGTGATCTGTGTATGTCTGACTGTAATTGTATAATACATGGTAAACTATGTGAAGTGGTTCAACATGGAGAATGAATAATGTTATAACCTTCCTGTTGTCAGGTAGGTACTGTAGTCACCTGCACCACGTGTGGTACAGACTAGACTGGCTCATGCCTGACGGGGTTATTTTATTTCATTCTGTGTTCTGTGTTTACATGTGTCTCATGGCACCACTTTTGTAAATAAACCACCTGTGTTAAAAACCTGGACGTTTCTCAAGTCAAGCTGTCCTCTGTCTCTGCTTTCTCCCTCCCCCACCTAGCTGCATGTAGATACCTGGCTGGGTCTAATGGCTCCACCCATCCTTTTCTTGTTCCTAGGAAATTATCATTACCACTGCTCTAACTCTGACTCACTTACATAAACAACAAAGAGGAAACAGACAGCAGGGGAAAGATTAGATACCAGGATAATCTTATTTAGTTCAGTGTTGTGCTCTGGTTTCATTAATAATTCTGATATACTGATTAATCAAAGTACTCAAAAGCATTTTCTCATCTTCTCTTACAGAACTTATAGGGAATGATCACACTGCACAGCTGCAAATGAAACCACAAAAAGCGCTGGATGAACTAAACCTGTTCACTACCAAAGTTAAGTTAGTCTGTAGGCTGTAGACTTTATTTTAAGTTACTTAATGTGAAATTGCATACTGGGGGTATTGCTTGCTAGTATAAAGTAGTTGTTGTAGCCCTGTCAAGGCGGTAAGATGCACATTGTGTTTGCAGTTTTTTTTTTGTTTTTGTTTTTTTTTTAATATGGATGTATGAAACTCATTTTTTGTGTTTGGTTAGTTGATTCAGATTGTCTTGAGAAGGGTGTGTATGTGACCTTACCGTTATGGGGACATCAGTGGGGGGCCCTAAAACTTCCTTCTCTCTTCTTTCTCAAAAAAACGAAACCAAAGCATGAATTATTTCAATCTAAGTTCAAAGCTAAATAGTTCCAACTAAAACATAACTTTAGAAATACTGAGGAATGGAAGAGGAACAGTTACCCATCCAGCAGCTCAAAGGTCACCCAGAGTTTACCCTGGGACCAAAGAGAAGATGGCAGGAAAATATGTGAATGTGTGATGGAAAGCAAACATGGTAATCGTATCACATCCAGGCATGAATCTATCTAATGTCTGCTTCTACAGGTATGCGTCTGATTTATAGACTGCCTCCAATCTATAGTTTGGGAGTCAACAGCCTTGCTCAAGGGCACCTGAATGATGGTAATGATGGAGGGGGCCTCACTGTCTGTGCTCCAGTGAATACTGCCATTTGTGTTGACACAACCAGAGGTGCTATTAGTGGTGGACAGCAGCGTTACCTCTGCACCACCTCTGTGCTCATGCTGCAGCACAAAATATATAAGTTCCTCCACCATATGCAAACACATTACTCAGCATTTAATGGCATTGAGCAGGCTATTTCATGATGAACTTTTTATTACAATGTCTACTATGTGAGCCTCTACATGCAGCTTTTGCAATGTGGAGCTATTTTGAGACATTCCGAGGTAAAAAGTGCAAGCTCATTTTAACCACTGGAGGCCAAGCTAAACCAGTTTGTGACATTTCCACATCTGCCAAACATGCAAATGAAGATGGCACTGTGTTAGGTGGCAGCCTGTTGCTCCGTTGTTTTCATTCTTCTTTTGTTCTTTTAGTGTGTTTTTCTACGTTTCTTTTAATTTCTATTTTCTTACAGCGTTTTTGGAAACTGCGTCGCAATGTTCGTGCACAACTTTTTTGGTGGCCTTTCTGTTACTTTTTATGCTCCTTTCAACAGAGGGCCATACAGAGGGCAGTGGGGGCATTGTCTACACACGTGAGCAGCTGATCACGCTGTGTAAATCCTCACTGCTGCCCGGAGAGAGGATTGTAGTCCCGGACGAGCTGAAAAAACGACGTCGGGGCTGCAGAGCCAGAGCCAAACAGAAGACGAAGGCACGGAGATACACACCGTTAGTTCCAAATAAGATGGACGAGCTTGTCGCGCTAGTCAGGACTCAGTGGGAACGCTGACAGTGCAGCCTAATGACTTTTACAGAGTCATGGTTTGCTTTCAGATGTCCCGGACCGGAGCTTGGAGGTACCTGGCTTCAGCTGTGTGCAGGCGGACAGACACGTGGCTCGGAGTGGTAAGAAGAAGGGAAGAGGGATTGTGCTGTTTGTGAATGAAGCAGAGTGTAAAGTGTATCCCAGAATACATCAAATTCTGTGAACAGACCATACTGCCAACCCAGACTGTACACTGCTCTCCCAACACTATGCCCTGGATCACCAGTGAACTGAAAAGTCTCCTGAACAAGAAGAAAGAAGCTTTCAGGTCAGGGGACAAAAAAGAACTGTGGAGTGTGCAACACGAGCTGAGGGAGAAGCTGAGGCAGAGCAGAGATGCCTACAGGAGGAAGCTGGAGGCCAAACTCCAGCAGAACAGAGCGAAGGATGTGTGGACAGGAATGAAGGAGATCACAGGGCTCAAGGCAAAAGACAGACCAGCAGCTGGCAGCCTTGAGAAGTCCAATGAGCTAAACTGCTTTTTCAACAGATTTAGCCAGGAATGGCGCTACATTCCCCCGCCCTTCACACCTCACCACTATCCACAACCCCCCTCTGCCCAAGCTTTCTCCCTCCAACCCTCAACCCTCCCTGGTGATCCCTCCCTTGGACTCAACTCAGAATCAAAATCAGAATCAGAATCAGAATCAGAAAAAGCTTTATTGCCAAGTACGATTTTACACATATGAGGAATTTGTTGTGGTGTAGTTGGTGTATGACACATCTACTAAAAATAAGAGTACAAAATATAACAATATAAATATATGTACACACATATATATACACAAGTCTGTTTTTTGTTTGTTTGTTTTTTCCGGAAACAAAGTCTGTTTTTTCAGAAAGAAGTCCAAGCTGAGCATTAATGTAACGCATAGAGCTGTGTCTATGTCAATGTGACAAGATGAGGCAGAGGTGGAGTGTGAAGAGTGTTGGGGGGTTCCAGGCCTTGTTGATAAGGCTGACCAGAGACGGGAAAAAACTGTTCTTATGGCGTGAGGTTTTGGTGCTGATAGACCACAGCCTCCTGCCAAAGGGGAGTGTCTCAAAGAGTTTGTGTCCGGGGTGAGAGGGATCGGCCACAATCTTTTCTGCACGCCTCAAGGTCCTGGAGGCGTACAGGTCCTGGAGAGATGGGAGATTGCAGCCAATCACCTTCTCTGCAGACCGAATGACACGCTGCAGTCTGCCCTTGTCCTTGGCGGTGGCAGCAGCGTACCAGATGGTGATGGAGGAGGTGAGGATGGACTGATGGCTGTGTAGAAGTGCACCATCATTGTCTTTGGCAGGCTGAATTTCTTCAGCTGCCGTAGGAAGTACATCCTCTGCTGTGCTTTCTTGATGAGGGAGCTGATGTTCGGCTCCCACTTGAGGTCCTGGGAGATGATAGTTCCCAGGATGCGGAAAGACTCCACAGTGTCAATAGTGGAGTCACAGAGGGTGATGGGGGCAGGTGAGGCTGAGTTCTTCCTGTTGTCCACAACCATCTCCACTGTCTTTAGAATGTTGAGCTCCAGGTTGTTCTGGTTGCACCAGGTCACCAGATGGTCAACCTCCAACCTGTAGGCGGACTCGTTGACATCAGAGATGGGTCTGATGAGGGTGGTGTCATCCACAAACTTCAGGAGCTTGACAGACTGGTGACTGGAGGTGCAGCTGTTTGTGTACAGGGAGAAGAGCAGAGGAGAAAGAATGCAGCCCTGGGGGGATCCGGTGCTGATGGTCTTTGCGATGGAGATGTGTTTCCCCAGCTTCACGCACTGTTTCCTGTCAGACAGGAAGTCTGTAATCCACCTGCAAGTGGAGTCAGGCATGCTCAGCTGGGAGAGCTTCTCCTGAAGCAGAGTTGGGATGATGGTGTTGAAGGCAGAGCTGAAATCCACAAACAGGATCCTAGCATAGGTTCCCACGGAGTCCAGGTGCTGGAGGATGAGGTGGAGGTTGACTGCATCGTCTACAGACCTGTTGGCTCTGTAGGCAAACTGCAGGGGGTCCAGAAGAGGGTCAGTGATGTGTTTGAGGTGTGAGAGCACAAGGCGCTCAAAGGACTTCATGACCACAGAGGTTAGGGCGACGGGTCTGAGGTCGTTAAGTCCTGTGGTCCTTGGCTTCTTGGGAACAGGGATGATGGTTGAAGACTTGAAACAGGCTGGCACATGACATGTCTCCAGTGAGGTGGTAAAAATGTCTGTGAACACTGGAGACAGCTGATCAGCGCAGTGCTTCAAGGCGGATGGGGAGACAGAATCCGGTCCAGCTGCTTTCCGGGGGTTCCGTCTCCTGAAGAGCTTGTTGATGTCCCTCTCATGGATGGAAAGAGTCGTCACTGAGGTGTCGTGGGGGGTGGTTGCTGGACTGTCCCTTTGTCTTTCAAAGCAGCAGCAGAACTCATTCAGGTCATTGGCTAGGCATCGATCGTTGATGGAGTGGGGGGCTTTAGGCTTGTAGTTGGTAATCTGCCTGAGCCCTTTTCAGACAGACGGAGAGTCGTTAGCAGAGAACTGGTGTTGGAGCTTCTCAGAGTACAGTCGTGTAGCCTCTTTCACCGCCTACTCCAAGTAATCAGTGCAATAGTCTGGACAATAAGCTGTGCATTAAAAACATGTACATAACAATCTGTAAATACGATCTACAATTTCTAACAATTTTTTTACAATTTCTTTCTTTTTATTTTTATTTAAATCCTCACTCTTTTGTATATACTGTTTTGTTTCTAATCTGCATTGCACTTTTCCCCTCGCGGGACAAATAAAGGAATATTGATCTTGATAAACTTGTAGTTTGACTCTTTGTATCTGTCTTTGTCCCCACTCCTGAAGGCCTCTTCCTTTGCCAACCTTAGGTGTCTGAGTTGGGCTGTGAACCAGGGTTTGTCGTTGTTGTAACTCACCCTGGTGCGTGATGGAACACAGCAGTCCTCACAGAAGCTGATGTAGGACGTCACAGCCTCCGTGTACTCATCCAGACTGTTGGTAGCAGTCCTGAACACATCCCAGTCAGTAGAGTCCAAACATGCCTGGAGATCCTCCACAGCCTCGCTGGTCCACTTCCTTGATGTCCTCACTACAGGTTTGCAGAACTTTAGTTTCTGCCTGTATGCAGGAATCAGGTGTACCATGACATGGTCAGAGTGGCCCAGTGCAGCACGGGGGATGGCGTGATAAGCATCCCTGACTGTGGTTTAACAGTGATCCAGAATGTTCTCCTCTCTGGTCGGGCATTTGATAAACTGTCTGTATTTAGGGAGTTCATGCGTGAGTCATATGAACAATGGAAATGCAGGTGTGATAGTCTTATGACATCAATCCTGTATTCAAAGGCAGCATGGAAGATGCCTACTTTTGTGCCATTGGTGCTCTGACAAAGGGCTATCCCGATGGACAGCGGTGGACAGCCGGTGTAGGACAGACATACTTTAGCACCTGGGCCTTCTGGTGTCAGTAACAGCGGAGGAGCGGCGCCTTTAGTGGCTATGTAACCCAAATAAATGGGCGAAGCCTGTTGCAAGAATTCGTTCCAAAAAATGTTGCGTCTAGTGATAAAACACTGCTGATTGCTCATCGAAATTATCTACAAAAATATTCTTACTTGGTTACCCTAATGATTAAAAAGAAATTTGGCTGTAACTCTTATAGGATATATGGGTGGCATTTGATAAACTGTCTGTATTTAGGGAGTTCACGGAAATGCAAGGCAGAATGTGTGTGGAAGGTGTCGGTATCACACTTGCTGATATGTAATCAACTGCTTAACCAGTTTCACAAAAGTTTTTTATAACTGAAGGCCACAGAGAAAAGAAACTTTGTTGAGAAATACTCTGTAAGGGACTGTGCATGGATGGATAACGGGACAATGGAGCCAAACTTACAGGCTTTACTACAAACATTAAACTAAATACTATGGAATACTACACAGAACATCGTAGGAAATCCTGAAAGGAAACCTGTGATGTGTGTTATTCTTTCATCACACATTCTTACTCTACTCAAATCCAAAAATCAAAACAAAATAAACAAAGAAAAAACTAGATTGGGACATCTCATTTTTTGCTGTGCTCCTCCTCCTCCTCTGGTAGCTGGTTTCTGTCTGGGCTCTTGATTTCCCATCTTGTTTTCTGTATTTATTTTAATTTTCCTTAAACTTGAAAGTTTTAATTTTTGGCTGAATTGGACATCTAAAGACATATTCTATGGACAAATATTTAAAAGTTGTGGATGACCCTTGGGACCTCTGATATTTCACGGATACACTCTGCTCTGGCCTACTGACAGAAAAAGCCTGCTACGGCCTACCAACAGAAAAAGCTTGCTGGCAGCTAAAGCTAACTAAATAGCACCAAGATGCCTCCTTTCTCCACAGATGACCTCTACAAACTTCTGCAACAGGTTGCAGTGTTGGAAACTCAAGTTCAGCGTCTGGAAATAAACGCAGAAGTGAATGGACCTTGTGGAAATGACAGCACTTTGCCGCTGACTCAAAACAGCGGACTGGAGAATGCTAACATCCAGCTAATTGGCTCTGATACAGCTCCCACGAAACTAAAGGGCTGTGTACCGGGTAATAAATCTGCCAGTATCAGTCCTCCCTGGAATGCTCTCGGGGCAAAGCCCAAGAGTAAATCAGCTGATATGGGGAGACGTCCAACAGGTAGAACCCAGCGCCCAGAGATCTGTGATGCGACAGGCTGGCCTGCGTTATCATCCTCCTCAACACCTGTGCAGAGTAAGACACAGCTGTGGATAAAAGCTAAAGGGAAGGTGAGCAACAAAACTCCCAAACCAGCTAGTGTGCAGTTACAAAATCGGTTTGCTCCACTACTGCAGGACCCTGGATCTCCAACTGAAAACCTGGATAACTCCTCGGACTCACAGAGAAGGGTAAGGCCTGACAGGAAGTCAGAAGCTAGAAAGCTACACGGAAAGCTACTGACTGGTCCTGAGACTCTGGTTGTTGGTGATTCTGCTATTAAAGACGTGGGAAGCATGTACAGCAGAAACATGAAAGTATTGTGCTTTCCTGATGATACGGTCTCCAACATGACTGACAGAATCCTCAGTCTTGTTGCAGAAATTCCAACTTTGAAATACCTTGTACTGCACACAGGTGCAAATGATATTGCAAAACGACAATCTGAAGTGCTCAAACGAGATTTAGATAAACTGCTAAATGCAGTGAGCTCTCTGAATGCTGAGGTCTTCTTCAGTGGGCCTTTACCACCAGTCAGAGGAGGAGGAGAGAGATTCAGCAGATTATTGGCAGTAAACAGATGGCTTTCAACTGCATGTGATGTCCACTCAGTGCATTTTATTGACAATTTCAACTTTTTCTGGGACCGCAGACATTTTTTCAAAGGAGACGGACTTTCCCTAAACAAGTCAGGAGTAAAACTTTTTGCCTCCAACCTATCTTTCTTCCTGCGTAACACTGTTCCCACTCCCAAGGACAAGAGACAAGAGGAATCCAAACAAAAGCAGCAAACACCAAAACATGAAGGAGAACCAACTCTCCCCCCGCCTGTATGCTCTAACCATGAAGGATGCCAGAGCAAAAAGGGGGATGCCTCATGTCCTCCACCAGGGGCCACTGCTCGTGAGGATTCACTGACTCCAACCACTAAAACTCCACCTAGGTCACCATCTCCAACTGCCCAAACTCCATCTAGCTCATCATCTTCACTGGGTATCCCATCACCATCCTCCCCCCTTCTGGAGTTTACTGACCAAATGAACAAACTTGTCAGCGCGGGTATCAGACTTACCCCTCGCCCATCTGGGGTCCTGTCCCCCCAAATTCCACCCCGCCCCCTACAACCACCCTGTCCCCCTCCACCACCACAGCGCCGACGGGCACCACCTCCACCCCCTCCACGGCTTGATCTGAACCTACTCCAGTCCCCTAGTAAGAGCCCAGCACAGCCACCTATTTGTGTTGGTAACTGATGTGTTCCGGGTCCAGCTTTTAAGGCAAATGTTATGCCTGACTTTTCCAAGGAAAAGCCAGGGCCCATTGTGCCGGAAGCAGTGATTCATGTCTCAATAGGTAGGAGGAGAAGATCGGCCCATCTCTCCAGAAACATCACATCATCGAATTTAACATGTATTCCACGTCAGCCACAGTATGTTCTAAAACATGGGGATGTTGGACTTTTTAGCACATTCAATTTAGCCCTTTTAAATGTTAGGTCTTTGGCAGGCAAATCATTCTTAATCAATGACTTTATCATCAAGCACAAGCTTGATTTTATGTTTTTAACTGAAACTTGGTTAGGACAAGATAACAGCGCAGCTGTTCTCAATGAGTCAGCCCCTCCGAACTTCAATTTCATAAGTGAAGTAAGGATGCATAAGAGAGGAGGTGGAGTCGCCATTTTGTTTAATGATAGCATTCAATTCAGCAGAGTCTCTTATGGTCAGTTTGAATCTTTTGAATATGTTGCCATTCAATCTAAGTCTCCCTGTCGATCAGTCTTCGTAACCATCTACAAGCCTCCAAAATACAATGCAAAGTTTTCCGATGAGTTTGCCAAGCTACTGTCTGTTGTTTGTATTGATTTTGACTGTGTTGTGTTAGTGGGTGACTTCAACATTCATGTTGATAATCTCAAAGATGGATGTGCTAAAGAACTTCTAAACATCCTGGATCATTTTGGCCTATCTCAGCACGTAACACATTCAACACATAACAAAGGGCATATATTAGATTTGGTTATTTCCAAAGGGCTCAATATCTCTGAGGTTGTGGTGATGGATGTTGCTCTTTCTGATCATTACTGTGTGTCATTTAAAATGGCCATACCTGCTACTCTTAACAAAAGTGGAACAGAGGTAATCAAAAAGCGTTATATTAATGATAACACCTGTGCAGTCTTTACTCAGTGTTTTACACCATCACCAACACTGCCCTCAGCTTCAACTGATGACCTTGTAAATAGTTTCAGTTCCAAAGTTATGGCTATTATTGACTCCATCGCCCCAGTTAAGACAAAAGTTTTATCAGGAAGGAAAAAGACACCTTGGAGAAACACCACACTGGTCAAAGTCCAGAAAAGAGTCTGCAGACAGGCAGAGCGCAGGTGGCGAAAAACTAAACTCCAGGTTCATTATGAGATTTACAAAAACAGTCTCCACACCTATAACCATGAACTAAAGAAGGCAAGGCAAGCATTCTTCTCAGAGATTATCAACAGAAACTGTAATAATGCCCGCACTTTGTTTTCTGTTGTGGATAGACTGACAAACCCCACAGCATCAGTCCCTCCTGAGCTGCTATCCAACAAGTCATGCAATGAATTTGCAGCCTTTTTTACAGATAAAATTTCAAGGATAAGACAAACAGTGTGCAGCTCCAGCTCAGGCAAAATGATATTTCCATCTGTGCCTTCTTGTTCTACAGTTAATCTAGCACATTTTAACCTTCTAGATCATACAAGGCTAGCAGAAACTGTATCACAGTTAAAATCCACAACATGCTGCCTTGATACTCTGCCAACAAACTTTTTTAAAAATGTCTTTAATTGCATAGCTCCAGATGTGTTGCAGATAATAAATAATTCTCTTCAGTCTGGTCACTTTCCCCAGGCCCTGAAAACTGCAGTACTAAAACCTCTCCTAAAAAAGACTAATCTGGATGCTTCAGCGATAAGTAACTACAGGCCAATATTGTAACAAACTCTGGAGGAACTGGGACTCAGGTGCAGAGAAAAACTCAGGAGACGGAGTGAGGTTCCAACAAAAATCACTGTCTTTATAAATATCGAACAAAAGGCAAACAAAGAAACAAGGAATCCAAAAAGGCTAACAAAACAGACAGGGAATAAGCCAACGCTAGGAATAAGAAAACGAACAAGCAAGGTTCAAAACCACTAGGATGCACACAGCAAATGCTAACAGCTCTGTCAAGGAAACAAAGACAACCTGGCAAAGCCATGAGGAGCTGGTGGGTGTATATATACACACACAGGGAAGGTAATAATCAGGGACAGGTGAGTGAGTGGCCGCAGGTGTGGATGATGAAAGGCGGGAAAACACAGGAAACTGAAACGACACAAGAGGTTAACATTACAAAATAAAACAGGAAACAACATGACCACAATCCAGACTGTTACAAATATCAAATCTTCCCTTTCTAGGAAAAATTATTGAAAGGGTTGTTTTTCAACAAATGCATGCTTTCATGATGCAGAACAATCTTTTTAATGCATTTCAGTCTGGATTTCGTCCACACCACAGTACTGAGACTGTACTTATCAAAGTTTTAAATGACATACATCTGAATAATGATGCTTCCAAAGCCTCAGCCTTAGTATTATTAGATCTCAGTGCTGCCTTTGATACAGTTGATCATGACATACTTCTTGACAGACTGGAAAAGTGGGTGGGACTTACTGGCACTGTACTACACTGGTTCAAATCTTACTTACAAGATAGAGACTACTTTGTGTCAATTGGTGAGCATGTGTCTGAACGACAGAAGATGATGTGTGGGGTGCCACAAGGGTCCATTCTCGGACCACTTCTTTTCAATATCTACATGTTGCCCCTAGCTCAGATCATGGAGCAACATAATATTTCTTATCATACTTATGCCGATGATACACAACTTTATATTTCTGTGTCATCACATGACTACAGTCCCTTACTTTCACTGAGTGACTGTATTCATCAAATCAATGAGTGGATGTGCCAGAATTTTCTTCAGCTTAATGCAGATAAGACAGAAGTGATTGTATTTGGCCCCAAAAATGAAAGGTCAAAGATCAGTGCTCACCTTAATTCCATGTCACTGACAACAACAGATAAAGCCAGAAATCTTGGGGTAATTATTGATTCTGACCTGAATTTTAACAGCCAGTTAAAGCTCATTACCAAATCAGCCTACTACCACCTGAAAAATATAGCCAGAATTAAGGGATGTCTGTCCAAAGAAGACATGGAAAAACTGGTTCATGCATTTATTTTCAGTAGGTTGGACTATTGCAATGGAGTCTTTACTGGTCTAAACAAAAACTCAATTAGGCAACTACAGCTGATTCAAAATGCTGCTGCACGAGTCCTTACAAACACCAGAAAAATGGACCATATTACACCAGTCCTCAGATCACTACATTGGCTTCCTGTGAATCAAAGAATAGACTTCAAAATCTTACTGTTGGTCTACAAAGCATTAAATGGTCTAGGACCGAAATATATTGTAGATTTATTAACTCCATATGAAGTATCCAGACCTCTCAGGTCATCAGGGACAGGTCTATTGTGTGTTCCCAGAATGAGAACCAAACAAAGTGAAGCAGCTTTCAGTTATTATGCTCCTCACCTGTGGAACACTCTCCCTGCACACCTGAGGTCTGCACCAACTGTCAGCTCGTTTAAATGAGAGTTGAAAACATTATTATTCGCTACAGCTTTTACTTAAAGTAATCATTTTAAATGCTAGATTATTGTCTTAAACGCTAAATTATTGTCTTTTACTGGCTTCCTTTAATTGTATTTTATTTTTATTTTTCTATTCTCTTCTAATCTCTTTCTTTCTTTCTTTCTTTCTTTCTTTCTTTCTTTCTTTGAAATGTATGATTTTAATGTATTTTCATGCTTCTGTAAAGCACTTTGAATTGCCTGGTGTATGAATTGTGCTATACAAATAAATTTGCCTTGCCTTGCCTTTTTATATCACAACATACATCAAAGTATACACATCACAACCAGAATCAGAATCAGAATCAGAAATACTTTATTGATCCCCGAGGGGAAACTGTTTTTGTTACAGGTGCTCCTTACAAGAATAGAAGAGATAGAGGAGATGAAGAAAAGATAGAAGAGATATAGAAGAGATAGAAGAGATAATAGAGGAGATAGAAGAGATAAACATGTAGTGTAAGTAAAAGGATATTACACAACTTGAGATATTACACAGAGTAATTACGCTGTTGGTTATTGCACATGATTATTGTTCTAAGTCAGCAGTGAACTGCAGTATAAACAGAGAAGAGAGGAGATGAAAGTATCTGTTGTTATCAGAACTGGTCTTTACCAGTCATTATTATCTTTATAGGCTATGAAGGACATTCGTACCATAACATACAAGCACAATAAAGATCATGGAATGAGAACACATGAGATCACTTTAAAGAACCAAATTGAAACATTACAATTCCCCCTTTTGACATGATTCTATCATGTCTCTTCAAATGATGGACGTTATATGTATACACGTCTCATAAATGCTGATAAAATAATGATAAATAAAGTAATGGTAAATCAATTACATCATCAGCAGCATAAATTCTTCATACAGAGATTGTCTATATAGAGACACTATCCGACAATGATTTAAACAAAAACATATCACTCAAACTCAATTAATACAATAAATGAGTACAATCATGAATAACAAATGAAATGACAAATAATATGGATAATATGATGTATCACAAACCACGTGGATTTGGCGATCTTGTGAAATAATGGTAAGAAAAATGAGGATGCGTAGTGACTAAACGGGTTTATTGTGACTTAAGATGTGATAGTCTTATGACATCAATCCTGTATTCAAAGGCAGCATGGAAGATGCCTACTTTTGTGCCATCGGTGCTCTGACAAAGGGCTATCCCGATGGACAGCGGTGGACAGCCGGTGTAGGACAGACATACTTTAGCACCTGGGCCTTCTGGTGTCAGTAACAGCGGAGGAGCGGCGCCTTTAGTGGCTATGTAACCCAAATAAATGGGCGAGGCCTGCTGCAGGACTTCGGTCCAAAAAATTTTGCGTCTAGTGATAAAAACACTGCTGATTGCTCATCGAAATTATCTACAAAAATATTCTTACTTGGTTACCCTAATGATTAAAAAGGAATTTGGCTGTAACTCTTACAGGATATATGGGTGGCAGAGATGGGATCAAGTCACCCATGTGCAAGTCTCAAGTAAGTCTCAAGTCTTAACCTTCAAGTCTCAAGTAAGTCCCAAGTAATTTTTTTCTTCAGCAAGTCAAGTCAAGTCAAGTCACAGGTAATGTCAAGTCAAGTCGAGTCAAGTCCTGTAATAGATCAAGTCAAGTCCAAGCCAAGTCACATTATTCCAATTTTACCTGCAGAATCTGGTCTTAATAAAGAGAAAACATAAGATATTAGTAACTGTTAGATAATATTAGCAGCCAATTTATCTAACCTGTTTAAAAAGTATGACTTTGTAATTACTGATAAATTCAGTAAAATACATGGAATCAAAACACAAATAACTTCATGAAGTCATTTATTATTAGTCACCCAAAACTCAATTCCTTCCTTGAAGCATTTTAGTTACCTAGCAAAAAGCAAAGAGGAAAAGTAAGAAAAAATAAACCTAATAATATAGAGCATCAAAGATGTATATGTGTTTCATCTGTGATCATCTTGAGACACCAAGTTGGACATCAGAGCTCTAAATACTTCCTGACGGTTTTACACACCAAACCTTCACTCTAAATAAAAAACAAATAACTTCAAGTTTTCTCGAAAAAATATTACCTGACAGCCAGGCTACAACATTTAACTTTGTTACATTACAAGTCTGGCTGTCTGTAGAATATCTCAGAAAGTCATTTCTTTTTCACAAATTGTTGCATTTGCAAAATATGAGGTTGGAAAGTGTCTTGTCTGCGAGCCGTGCACGATGTGGCCTCATAATTATGCCACCATGGCTGAAGACCCTTTTGTCCTACACACCGATGCTTCCAACCAGGGCTTCGGGGCAGTTCTGTACCAGGAACAGGAAGGAAAAATGCATGTCATAGATTACACATCCCGGACCCTTCCTGGCTCAGAGAAGAGCTGCCATCTCCTTTCCGGAAAATTGGAGTTCCTTGCCCTTAAATGGGCCATGTGTGAAAAATTCAGAGATTATTTGATCAGCTCATCCTGCACTGTGTATACAGACAATAATCCGCTTACTTATGTTTGCGAAACTCAATGCCACCAGATGCCAGTGGGTTGCTGAATTAGTGGATTTCCACCTTACCATCAGATACGGACCAGGAAGGGAAAATGTCGACGCCGATAGTCTCTCGAGGATGCCTGTGGACATCAATGCCATGATGGAAGAATGTGTAGAGGAACTGTCATCCCGTTCAGTACAAGCAATAGTACAGTCCGTTGAGACACCAGATTCTCACACAGTATGGTCTATGGCTCTCTCTGTCAGAACATCAGCCTCTCTCACTTGCAGAGATTTGTTGAGCTCAGAGGGAAGATAAAAATATCGGCCCTGTGGTGGAGTGTCGTCAGTCAAATAACAGGCCTGATAGTAAACAATTAAAATCATTCAGTGCACAGATTAAAGACTAATAGGTGAATGGGAGAAACTCACTCTGGATGATGATGGCATCCTGCGTCGGAAAACAGTAACAGGAACACAGCTTGTCCTGCCAAAGAAATACAAGGCAGCCGTCTTGACAGAACTGCATGATGAAATGGGACATCAAGGAGTTGGCAGAACTACCTCGCTGGTAAGGGAACGCTTCTTTTGGCCCTGCATGCAGAAAGACATTGAACATTATGTGGCACAGAGTTGCTCCTGTTTGAAGCGAAAGAAGCCCAGTCAAAAGAATAGAGCACCGTTGACAAACATTGTCACAACTCAGCCATTTGAATTAGTTCCCGTGATTTTCTTGCATGTTATCAAATGTTCAGGTGGGTATGAATGCATCTTGGTTGTTATTGATCACTTCTCAAGATTTGCCCAGGCCTATGCTACAACCTCCAAGTCGGGTAAAACGGTGGCTGATAAGATATTCAACAATAATGCATTGAGGTTTGGATTTCCCCAGCGCATACACCATGACCAAGGAGGAGAATTTGAAAACCACAACTAAAAAAGAACTGTGGAGTGTCAGGCTCATGGACAACAACATACCATCCTCAAGGAAATGGCCAAGTTGAACGCTTCAATTGCACACTCATTCAGATGCTGAAAACACTTGCAGAAAAGGAGACCGACGCCTGGGAAGTCCTGGTCATTAATCCTTTTGCAGGATCATTGACCAACCCAGCTATCATGTGAGTCGTAACGGTCACATGAGTCATGGTGTTTATGGGTCAGTGGATGTTAATGGGTGAGGGATGGTGTGAATGGGTGGGTTGTTGACCCACCTGGCCATCATATCCTCCTGACTACCAGGAAAAAAAAATATTGCCCAATCACAACCTTTTTTTGAATTCCCCAAATCTTTGGAAGGTAATTAGAATACTGAAAACCAAAGTACCAAAGCCCACCCCTTCTTCACATTTGGTATTATTGAAAAGCCCTAAATGTTCTCTGTAGATAGCAAAAGGAGTTAATTCAGTAGTATGCAGTGGGTGAGAGATATTTAGATTTACAAATGTCCTCCACAGAGGACCAATTTGTACTACTGGTAGTCAGCAGGTTATGAGTCGGTAAGGTCACGTTAAGCTGCCTGGGGAGGGATATCAGGACTGTATTGCAAATGGCTGATAAGTAGTGTCGTAGGCCACCTCCTCTGTTCAGTGTTGCTTGTTCCAGTTTGATATGGGTGACTTCTTTCATCAAGTATAAATCCAGTTTAATCCTAAACTGAGGCTTCTGTTGACTTTTACAAAGCATTGCATGTGTGGATGACAGTGCAACACATGCAAAGTGGGCAACTTGAAGGCCTTGATGTATTCCAAAATGGACAACATATTGGGTGACTAGTTTGGTCTGCAAGTGGACCCTGGCAAATGTGGGCAGATGATTGCACTTACATCACACAGAACATAGCTGCTACATGGACAAAGCAATAAATCATCTGTGGTGATCAGCCCCTGACATTTCCAAATTGCACCCTGATCCATGGATCCCCCTTCCGGATCAGTCACCGCAAGGCCTTTTCAGCAGTGCCCAGAATGTTCTTGGTGGCTTGTCCTCACTGTAGCCCTTTCATTACAAGGAGTTTGAGAATTTGGTGTAATGAATGGTCAGCAAAGCCCTGGCACCAAACTTCAATTGGTGTACAGCGGGCTCTCTCGTCATTGCTCCAGCACTTGTTGGGGTCTTCAATCTGGTCGTCACAGGGGACTGTGATTTCCAGCAGGACCATTTGCTTTGTAGATTCCAATATTCCTTTGTCTGGTGGAGCGGGCTGAGTGGTTGCAATGTTTTTCTGGGAACCTGAGCTGCTTCCTAGGTCAACTAGCCAGTCCCGTGCAGTGGCAAGAGGCTCTCCTTAGGAGCTAGGTTGATATTGTGCCTTCTGCCCTGCTCTGATGAAACTGATGAACAGTTTGGGGGGGCTTGTTGATTGTTGCTGTTTTGAATTGTTGTGACTGTGTCTACCGAAGACCTTAGGACTGTAGAATTTAAGGAATTTACAGAGCATGTTCATGCTTCAAAGTATAGATGTCTCAGCAAAACAGTATGTTTTTTCACAATGACACCAATTAATTCCAATGAAAGTTGAACACTGGACCTAATGGCTCAATTCAAAGATCAAAATTTTAATGTGTGTGATTGATCATGAAATTTTCTTCATATTTTTCTTTTGTAATGGATGTGTGTTGCAAAAAGTCTGTCTACATCAGAGAGCATCATGTGACGTGCAGTTTCAACTGTCGCCACTAGAGCCAAATCACCTGTGTTGCTGGAGGTTTGTTCCCAGTGGAGGAAGCTTTTTCATTTTTGACACTCCATGAGCTTTTCAAACTATGATAATACAAATAATACTATAATACCATTAAATGAGGCCGCCCCTATAGCTCACTTGGTAGGGTGTGCACCACATGTATTGAGGCTGTCAGTCCTCTGCAGTGGCCGCGGTTTGACTTCCACCTGTGGCTCATTTGCTGCATGTCGTCCCCTCTCTCTCTGCCCCCTTTCCTGTTGTACCTTCAGCTGTCGCTATCATAAAGGCTAAAAAGCCCCCCCCCCCCCAAACAATTTAACAACAACAACAAGAACAACAACAACAATAATGAACCCCTGCGTTTCCTCTCGTGCCAGCCCCAGAATAAACGTTACATTTTTAGCCCCATTACTATCATTAGCAGCTTGTTGTTCATTGTCATTTTATGTGCATCCCAGAGAGACCAGCAACCACTTTGCTGAAGCTAATGGGGGTGTGTGACACTTTGATATCATGGGGTGAAAAGAACATTGCAGCCTGTAGGGGCTTCTAGCAGGTTTCAGTCATTTAGTTTCAAAGTGCCTCAAGTGGGGACATGTAGGACTACCCATGCACTGAGTCTGTGCCCTTAGTATTCATCCATTTTCATTCTTCAGTTGGCCTGCTACTGATGATCAAGCAATTAAAACAGTTGTGTCTTTTTGTGTGTCTTTTTGTGTTTGATGCAAAATGAAGAATGGTGGTGGTATAGAATTCCTCCTTCATCACATCAAAATTTTTAACAATTTCAGCTATTACAATGAATTGAAAACTCAAATAGCATTAATTTTAAATTGCTTTTTTAAAACCCTACAGATGATTTAGATTTATATGTTCTACAATAGGCGCAGCAGGTAGTGCGCGTGCCTCACAGCAAGAAGGTTGCTGGTTCGAACCCTGGGTCGGGCAGGGCCTTTCTGTGTGAAGTTTGCATGTTCTTCCCGTGCATGCGTGGGTTCTCTCCGGGCACTCCGGCTTCCTCCCACAGACCAAAAACATGCTCATTAGGTTAATTGGTCTCTAAATTGTCCGTAGGTGTGAGTGTGAGTGTGTGAGTTGTCTGTCTGTGTGTCTGTGTATGTAGCCCTGCGATCGGCCGGCAACCGGTTCAGGGTGTACCCCGCCTCTCACCCATTGCTAGCTGGGATAGGCTCCAGCCCCCTGCAACCCCGAAATGGGATGCGCGGGTAAAGAAGATGAATGAATGAATGAATGTTCTACAATAATCCATTGAGTGACCAAGTCTTCAGAAGCACAGTTCACAAAGAAAGTTTATAAGGAAAAAATAAATTATAAGATTCCCATCAATTCCATTTGGACACAGAGGACTTGATAGCATACAAAGCTTTACATCACACCCATTACCACAATCTAATTGTAAGTCTTAAGGCGGTGCCTTCCCTCCAGTTAGGCAGACATTTTCCAACGATAATGCTTTTACCACTCAAAGCCTGTTTGGCCTGGGACCAGTGCCAGACTGTCTGATTTGGAATAAATCTTAGCCATAAACCTTACTGTTAATACTTTGTTGGCAGTGTCTCTGAGAATATACAAGATATGAGTTTTCAAACATTGCTGAGATCTTTGAATAATTATATTGACATATACTTCAAGACAGACATCAGACCATATTAAGCATCAATAAATTCATTGAATTAATACTAATTTATAATCAATATTAATTGTGATGTAGATTAGAGGTCCATCATAGAACATTGCTTTAATATGTCATAGAAGGCCTTTCAAACTCAAAATGACAAATAGTGAACTGCCATAGTTATGAGAGAACAGGGCATCAAAGCTGGTTCAGGTATTGAAAGTTTTCCAGTTCCATGCTGTTTTCCAGTGTTTACTCATGTAATCTTTCTCTGATGATTCAACACTGCAAAAAGAAATGCATGTACAATAAACTGCATACAGTGTTGGGTTGATGTTTATGGATGTCAGCAAGCATGCATGAGAAATTTGGTTTGTTGTTTTTTCTGTCATTGCGATAGATCTATAATTTTAAGGTAGGTGAAAAAGTTTAGGGAATAAATGATAAACAATTTGTGATACTTTAACTTTCAGTTCTACAAAGTGAAGATTAGTATGTGCCACATTGAAACGTTGTTTATAGTGTTGCTAAGCAAATATCCTGCTTAGTATCCTAAACAAGAGAGTCATATCAGGCTTAAGACAAATTACTGTAGCCACATGTCAGCTTGAATAGAGGTCTGCCAATTACCAATTAAGGCAACATACAAGAACTTGGTGTGGTAAACGGAGGCCTATTAAATCCTCATCTCTTATTTCTTTATCTTGGATGTCTTCATCTCCAGGACCTTGCGCAAGACTTCAAGGATGGTCTCCTTGTTGTTTAATATGTTGTAAGAGGCCAACTCCACCAGAGTCTCATAATCTTCTTCTGAGTAGGTCACGTTTTTGGTGGCGTATGGAGACTCGCTGGTGCTCACATCCACCTCCCCAGCTTTTATTTCTTCCTCAGTTTCACGCTTCACACCTGTTAAATCATATGACATTAATATAACTGGTTAAAACTTGTTTCATACAACCCATCCATCTATGTTGTCACTTCAGAATAAATAAGGGACAATGAGGGTAGCAACATTAAGTGAAAAATGAAAAAGGAGCCGTAAACTATTATGGAATATTTTGACTCATGTGATGTGTACAATGTAATTAGTGTTGAACATCAGTACATGGGAGTACATGGGATGCCCTGTTGGCCTTGGGGTTAATGAGGTGGGTATCTGGCTGGGGGACCTTTGTTGCGCGTCATTATATCCCCAAATTTCCTGTAATCTCTCTATTGTAGCAATCTAATAAGGGTATGAAATGCACAAATAATACTAAAAATAAGTAACCCTGTCCTGCCATTATCAATAACATTTTTCCTTTTGAAAAGATCTTTGTTGGTCCATGACTTCCAGGATAACTAGACTAGCTTGAATAGTAAATCTTCATAGGAATTCTTCCTATTGCTATATTGCTAAAGTAATAAAAGCAACACCGTTGCACTGAAATTCAGCCACTTAAAATTTGCATACCGGGATGTTTGAAGTGTTTGTATGTGACATTGACAAGTGGGAAATGAACCACTATCGGGGCCTTGGGATTCTCCTTATCCTCAAAGATGTAGACCTCCTTCTGTGGCTCCTTTTCCAGACTGGCAAAATCAGCACTTGGAAAGGGGATGTTACGATCTTTGCAGTAAGCCGCTGTCTTCTCTAGGACCTGACAGATTAAACATGATCATAAAAAGTAATGTTAATTCATTTATGGAATACATTCAGGAACCATTCTGTCTCTTTCCGGGATGAGCTTCTCCTCCTTCTGTTTACCCTGAGGATGTGCTCTGGATCCCATGAGTAACTCAGACATATGATGACATCCACATCTCTCTCTGGCCGCAGGACAGGCGCACAGCCAATATTGATAACATGACCAGAGTCCACCAGGAACATGGTGGGGTCCTTGGGTGTCAGTTGGTTTGGGAAAGAATCCGGATGTGTCTCTGGACAGAAAATAGAAGATAATAACAAATAAGTTTTCAGCCAATTGCAAGAATTGGTGGACAAGTAAACAGAAAGTGAAAAAACTGACCCAGACATACTGTCCATTGTATTCTGTGCTTTACTTTTCTGTTCTTAGGCAACCATTATATGAAATGATGCTGCCTTGCAACAGCAAACTATGTAAGGGTCCTGACACCAAGGAAGTGAGCAATATCTGTACAGTCTCCTCAGCAGTTACTCTGCAAATTCAGCATATTAAGATAAAGCAAATATAACTAGTTTGTGCATTTGGCTGTGCGTGCTGTTAAAATGCTGCACAATATGCTATTACAGCGCAGTTCTTTAGCCAAGTCTCCTCTGGAAAGTCACAACCTTGTTGTGGAAGACAATCTTGTGTTTTCCTTCAATCCAAGAATCCAATACACATCAGAATGTTGAGACTATTCCTGTCAGCACCAACAGAACAAGACATCCTTTCCCTTTCAGGTAAAACAGGGGTCAAGTTGGGGTGTATCATTGCCCTCTATCTATTTATCATTCTCCATTTCATCAATCAAAACCTGTCTCCTAAAAAAATGGGCATTCTTGAAATGTACATGCTACTTTAAATTTATTTACCCTTAATGCATTGCTGCTAGAGGTCCAGTATTGTGCAAAAGATACTGAATTTTGTGTGACTGTGTTGTGTGCAAGCAACATATCGATAACAGGAGTGAGAGAGCCTACCTTTCCAGGCAACAAAGTTGCTGTTTTTATTGTAATCAAGGTGCATGAAGAGGCCACGCATGAAATTGTACATTTCAGCAAGCACGGGACGATTTTTGAAGAAATCACTCAGGATGCTTGTGACACCAGTGAGTGGATTTATCAGGTATGTGTCGAGAGTTGATGGTCGAGTGTCAACCTCTGTCAAAAGAACACAACAGTTTAGTAACACATACATGACATTCAGAAAGTTCTGATGTAAACATGGAAGTGTCAGTACTTTAGTAGACTATGGTAGTAATTAATACTGTCAAAGGTTTTGTGTGAACAATGAATGATTGCAATGACTTAAGAAAATGCTTGGAATGATTAGTGACAATAGTCTATATTTTTCTTATTGTCAACTATCCCATGAAATGACCAAAACCAACAATAAATCCATCCTACTAACATGTATTGTGCAACCAAAGCCTGATATATCTTAATCCTCTGTGATCAATGCACAACCACTGCAGTGACAGACATGTTTGCCATCATGATGAACATGGACACTGCAGTTGATTTTTAGTCCATCTCACATACAACATCATTGTGCCATACCGTAAGTACTCACTAGCACACCAAAGCTTCCTAAAACAGTCCACACTATTCACTCCAGTTTGAATGGCATCAGTTAAACATAATGATGGCTCAGCTAGATATTTTAGGAAATTGCTGAACCATTTGTAAAATCAAAGTATATATTTGTGAACACCGTGGGGAAGTGAGAAAGAACTGAGAAATGGAATGACACGTTGTTGGTTTTGGCCTTAAATAGGATTTTAAAATAGATTAAATAGAAACACCAGCAGCTGTACCTAATGCGCTGATATCTGGTCCGAGCCAGGGGCTCCAAGAAGGCAGGGACCCGGTGGCAAGTGTCCAAAGCTCGGTCAGGTTGACAGAAAATATGCTGCTCCATATTCCTGATAGGGTTGACAAATGAAAATAAAACACTGGACTACTTGTATTGTAGTACTGTGCATGGACACTGCGACAGGCACCGTGGTCTTACCCATCAGATACCGTATGCGGACTTCTTTGTGCCTCTTCATGATGTGACCAAGGAAGAACTCACTCCCAAAGTCCTCACTTTTGACAAATGCCCCATACTTCTGCATGCCTACCTCGTAGGGGGTAAACTCACACCACTCTGTCAAAGAGATTTGTTACATTACTACATAATATTATTAAATTCAGTCATTTTCACAGTATTTTCACAGAATTTTCACTTCTTCACTTCCTGCTGGATATTCACATATGCCCACGGTTGGAAAAATGTAATATTCATTTCATTTGAAAACCTTTGTATAAAAACATTGCATTCATAGGTTTTACTTCAGTTCCAAATCAAACCTGCGGTTGTTTTTATTACAGCTATGAACAATTCCATTTGATATGCTGTATACTGTATGTCCTTGGGCTTCAATTACCTTCCACTAAATATGTTCAGGATTACAAGATAATTTTTCAGCCATTACATTAATTCATGTACACATGAAACATATCCTCCAGAATAATTACCAGCTTCAGATTCACAGCCCGATAACTTATCCTTCATGTTGACAGCAGTGTATATGGGTAAAGGGTTTTGCCCTTCATCCACTGCCAACTGCTGCTCAGACAGTGTGCTGGTGACCTCCTGTAATTGCAACCACATATAACAAATATTATTTGAGGAAAAAAGTAGTCTTTGCACCTTAATTTTAAGATTTCAAATTAATATATAACTTAACTGCAAAGTATTCAGTTACTTACTCTCCCAAAGACAAGATGCTCAAGGACCAGGCCTGCCATATCAATGAGAGACACAATGTAACCCTCGTTTCCCTTCTTTGTCATTTCTTCACTGTAATACTGCAGTTTCTCAGGAGAGAAGGCACTCAGAGTACTCTTGGTCATCTGTTTCTTCGCTGCTGAGATGACACTGTCTAAGTCCTCCTGTGACCAGTTAGCTTCTTGATACAGAGTAGACATAGCCCTGTTCACATGGAAAATAGTGTTAAGGGGATACAATGATCTGAAAACAATTCATATAACCTGGTAAATATATATTTAGACAAAACACAAAGAGACAGCCGAGGGTTTGCCAGCATTTTCTTAAAGCTGCAGTAGGTAAGATGGAGAAGAGAGCAGAATTAGCCTGAAAATTTGAACCAACACAAGTTCCACGTCACCCCCCCTCCCTCTCCGCTGCACTCATGCCCTGCCTCCAAGCCCCTCCTCCCTGCGGCGTCTGCGCAGCTGCCATGACAACCAGTAACGTTAGCCTTAGCATCGGAAACAAGCTAACTCTGCCCAGCTGCTACATCACAGTTGCTAACATACCGTATGCGCTGCAGAGTGTTTCTGTAACAATCACCATATTAGCTTTCTGGTTATTTGTTGTCTTAGCCGTATATGCTGTTGTCAGCAGCAGCGGTATGGGCAGTTTCTCCTTTGCGGGTGGCTGTTGCTCCGCATAGCTTTCAGTAGCCTCCTGACGCCGCTCACAGAGTTGTTTGACTGCGCAGCAGCCGGCAGCATGAGCGGAGGGAGGGGGCGATTCACAGCGTGTGTGAGCAGTGATTGACAGATGTCAGACACTCTCTCAGACGCTCCTCTGATTGGTTGTTTTGTGCCAGGCGCGGTGGATTCTTGCAGATGGCATTAGGAGCAGTAGGTGGGATCAATGGAGCCGTTTTTTTCATAGATTACATGTTTCATGCACTGCTGTCTGGGCATAGGGACAGTTTTAGCAAATATGACAAAAAATTACTTTTATACAAGTTACCTACTGCAGCTTTAACCATAACTCTGTTTGTAGGTGTGGCCTCCATGAAAGAATTGTTTAAGGCCAGCACAAATAATTATTAATTATTAATTTAACCCATCACATTTTACTTCACAGTAAGTGCACTGCACTTTTAGCACTTTTCTACCTTAACAGACAAATCATTATTCATCTCTCATTCACCCTCACAGACCAATGCAATGCGATGGCCTGTTCATCAGGAACAACCTGGGGTTGAGTGTCTTGTCCAAAGACACTTTAACAAATGGACAGGAGGAGGGTGTGTGGAATCTCCAACCTGGTGATTAGTGGATGATCCATTCTACCTCCTGATTTGCCCATAAGCTACAGTGACATAATGAGGCTAAGGAAGATTTAGAGTAATTGAAAACAAATCAAACAAAGAAATATAATAAAACACAATAACACTGTTTCATTTTCTTTTCACGTATGCATGTAATGTGTCACAATTAGATGAAGAACATTTGTAAAAGAAAAGGGAGGAAACATCAAATCACAACACAGAAAATAAAGTAAAGATGTAGGGGGATGAAGCACAGGTGTTTCAGTGCTGTCTAGCAGAAAGTAGCACACACCTGCCAAATACAAATTACCATTAGTTTTCATGAGGAGGGACAATTTTCTTTTTGAGATGGACACACAATGTCCATTCAAAAATACAAAAAAAAAAAGTTAAAAAAAAACTGTAGGACTCTTGTCTATATCTATCTATCTATCTATCTATCTATCTATATATCTATATATATATATCTATATCTATATATATATACACGTATGTATATACGTATATATATATATATATATATATATATATATATATATATATTATATTTTCTAGCATAAACAGGTCATGCTCCTTATTCACAGCCCCACTGCAATGTTTCCTTGTATGCTATGCTAACTGCCTATGTAAAATAAGATTGATAGTAGAATACTGTGGACACTGACTACTCAACTGGTTTTCTCACCATGTGGATCCAGAAACTCCAGTGATGTAGGTGGTAGCATCCAGGACCCCAATATCCTTCAGGGCCCTCAGACTACCAAGGAGGCCTGTCATGGCTCTGGTTCCTCCTCCTGAAGCCACCACTGCTATAGTTGGCACCTGGGCAGAGGATAGAGAAATGTGGTTCTCACAGATCAGTGGTGCTTTACACCAAATGCTAATGTCAGCATGCTAACATGCTCATAACAGTAATATTAACATGGTGATCTTGAGTAGGTAATGTTTAATGTTCACCATGGTCACCTTTGTTAAGTAATCTTAGTTTAGCATGTTAGCATGCTAACATTTGCTAACTAGCACAAAACACGCAGGCTGATGGTAATGTCTTTACATTGGCAGGTATTTGGTCGGAAACCAAAGAAATGGACAAACTGACATTTGAATGTGATGAAAGATCTCTGTAGCTACATAGACTAGATGAGAAGTCACAAATTCAGTACAATTCATCCTGTGGGGAACATTTATGCTTGTACCAGATTACATCCATCTGACTGATGGACCAACATTAAAGCTTGGCCACAAACACTGCTAAAAATTAAATAGTTGCCCAATAACTCCTGATTTGAATATGCTGGGATAAAAGACATGGTATACATGCAGGAATAATGCATGTGTATGTGTGTTTATAGAGTAGCTGTGTGTGTGTGTGTGTGTGTGTGTGTGTGTGTGTGTGTGTGTGTGTGCCAGGACTGTTTCATATCTTGGTCATGATGTCTGGTCCACTTGCATAATATTGCTTTTTTTTCTATTTTTTTTTTTTTGTTAAGCAAATCATTTTTATTTATTTACTTTTACAGCTGCAGTGCAGTACTTTTATATATGAATAACATTTGTTACATTCAAGCCCTTGCCAAATGAGTTCACTCAATGCTGATTAAGCCTTTCACCATCAGGTAAATCTCTGCATTTTGCAGTACACCAGAGTTTTTAAATAACAATAATAAGGTAATAACAACGTAATAATGTCCAAGAGTTGCACTCTACCTTTTCAGGTTCTAGTTGTGAGCCAAGGCCTAAAATCTTCTGCAAAGCCTGTGCCACAACAACTTTCCTCTTCTTCAGATACTCTTTCTCTTGAGGTGGGATGTCAAAATCCAGACGAACTGCAAGAGGTTCCCCCTCGCTGTGGATGTCCAAAGTAAATGCAAGTGAAGCAGAACACAAACCAAAAAGCATTGTTTCACTGACTGACTCTTCTGGATGAGAAGCATTGAGTTTGTTGCACCCCTGTGCAGTATTGTGTTGTCTATGGTCAGAAGGATGCGCATGTCTGTAAACTTTGGTCTGGCTGTTTTCATGGTTTGGTAGAGGCCCCTTAGCTCCAATGAAGGGAAATCTTAATGCGAAATCATACAATGATATTTTAGACAATTGTGTTCTTACAAGTTTGTTTCAACTGATTGGGTTTGCCCTTTCCTGTTTCAACATTACAATACCCATACAAACAAAAGCAGCTCTATAAAATCTATTTAAAATCTAAAAAGAATCTTAAAAGAATGCCTTTCTAGTTTGGTGTGGAAGAACTTGACTTTCCTGCACAGAGCGCTGACCTCAACCTCACCAGACACCTTTGG
The DNA here is from genome assembly GCF_051107435.1 of Chaetodon auriga. NCBI lineage: Eukaryota > Metazoa > Chordata > Actinopteri > Chaetodontiformes > Chaetodontidae > Chaetodon > Chaetodon auriga. The sequence goes on from NC_135084.1 coordinate 3,371,888, forward strand.
AATGAACTGGAATACCAACATGAATGGTCAAGTTCACTTTACTCTATTCTGTACACACATCTGTCTTTCTTTCTTTTGCTCTTCCGTCATATGCTGCACATTTTGGAAAGCTCCTTTAGGAAAATTTGATTGATGTTTAGAAATGAAATTTACTTGACGAATGCTTTTGTGGTAGAATGGGAGCAAATGCCTGCAGCCCTCTCAGAAGGGTGGAGGCTGTTACAGCAGCAGATCAGTGCCCATGGTTTTGGAATGACATATGGTGTAATATTTGGGTGTCTCCATACTGCTGCACCTTACCACTCATGTGTTTCCACATCTAAATCCACTGTATCCTGTGAAGGAAAAAATGCCACATTACTATAAAACAAATATCATTTAAACAGCCAACAAGCAAAATTTCTTCTGTTCATCTCCTATAAATCTGAGGTGAAATAGAAAAGAGTGACTACGGTAACTTGTCAGTCAGTTATTTCTTGCTGGTAAAAGATTTTTCCTGTCTTTAGGTGTCAACAGGCAAACAGGTATTCGAGCTTTCAGCACTTGTTTCATTTGAAAACCACCAGGTGAAAAGTGTTAATGTGATTATTTTGATGATGATTTTATTTTGACATATCTGAGGCAATAATGAAAAATAACAGCTTGGCCTGGCTCTGCCTCATATGTTCAGCTGTTCAATACAAAGGCAGCACTTAATCTAGCTGCACACAAACTACTAAGTCCTTACCTGATCAATAACAAGGGACAATTTGTCAGCATGTTCGGCTGGTAGAGGCTTGACATTTACAGAATATTGCATTCCACCAGTAGAGACAAATGTATGATCATGCATCTGGAATACAAAGAGATAAATAACATGTTACGTTAAACATTTCTTGCAATTTTGATTAATATGTTAATTTGTTGCACTTTGTAGGCGTGTAGAGAAAAGCAGCTACGAAGTTCTTATAAAAGAAAAGCATGAGGGTGAAAAGTTCTTTCTGTCAAACAGATAACACTAACAGACAGTTACAACTCACTTCCACATTTAGTTCTGTCTCCAAGTCTCTATTGATGAAGAAGCGCAGTTTTGCGGTGTCCTTTGGATTAACTGTTTGGCTCTCCTGAAAGGCCCCCCTCAGCTTCACCACCATTTCCGTAATAGCTGGCAAAAATTGAAGTTTGCAAGAGAATACTATCACATGCATATCTGTGAAAACTGATCAATAGCATTCAGGGTTGCTTCATAAGTCATTACTAATAGTTAGCATAATTCCAAAGCCATTCATTTGTCCTGAAGATGACCTCTCAAAGGACTCTTGATTTTTGTAATTTGAGGTATGTTACATGTCTCTTGGTCAGACTGTTTTCTTCCACAGCCTGCTGAGCTTGTAAAAACTGAGAGGACCTACAAATTTAACACAGACTAAACAGCCACACTTAGGCTGCAATGTTCACTGTAAATAACACAAATGTAAAGATGGATAAAGCCATTGTTTAGGTTTAATATCCATTCTTCATTTAGCTCCTGTTTCGTCTCAAGCAAGGCAACATCTGGTTCAATGGTTGCTGAATGCTCCACGACTAAAACAGTCAACTTGCAGGCTGTGGAACCAAAACTATTAGTTAAAAACATTGAGAGTCTTTGTAGAGCTGAGGGGAATGGAGTTAAGAAGCTGAGTGATAATTCACTGTGTGTTCATTACCAAGTTACCCCTTCCACATTACAGTCATTTGAGCCATTGTAAATATAAAAATATTGATTTGAGCAGCTTAAAATTGAATGTTGGCCACCAATGAAGTCATTTTCCCTACAATCTTAAGATTTCAATGAAGTCATTCATGCCTGTGAAGCTGGCTCAATCATTCTTTCCAATTAATGAAAGCACTATTTGACCAGGACAGCGACAGCTTTAAGTCATTTCAACCTGACTAATTGAATTGGACAGAATTGTAGCCTACATACATTTATTGCTCAATAGCTTGTCAACATGGATATCGATTGCAGAGAATGGGGCAGCCTGGAAGACACAGAGACACAATTACTCTTGTTAGGGTCATTAAAGCAAGATACATTCATACTTCATAATTGTTTGTGCAAGTATCAGGACCTTCCTGGTCTGTGTTGTGAGGCAGCTTGATGGTCATATAAGATGCATTGCTTCATTTCCATGTCAAATTAGTGTTTTACTGAAATTTATGGGAGTGTGTGACCTTAAGTTTCCCGTTGATTCCTTGTGCCATTTGACCAAATTATTGAGGGCAATACATTGAGCTAGCTTGATGGCGATTTACACACTTGCTATACGAACCCTTAGAAAACGACATGAATCAGTGTCACAAGTGTGGCAGTGGGTGCGCTGATATTTTTGGTTTCACTCAATAATACACAGAAAGTCAAAGATTTCAGACTAAAACGTTAATGCCAACTTTTTGATGCAATTCGAAAATCCTCCTGCAGCCATCTTAAAGGTACAATGTGTAAGAATTGGCCACCTGTGGAAGGTTGCTTGACAAAAAAAGTTAAGAGGGCTTTGAAATGTTGTAAACTTGCATTCATGCCAGCTGAAACCACAGTGGGCTTTACTGTCAGACTATCACCTCTTGAGGTACAAAGTGGTATTACAAGACAGGACTGGCTGAGGCTAGCTGCTTAGCATGCTAACTTCAGTAGATATCTCTGCATCACAATGCACAACGTCTTTGGAAATACATCAGAACTGTTACTCCACATTCTGTTGATAACGTTCATTCATTCTTGTCACTCTGATCCATGATTTCAGTCATCCTGTTCTTGGGAATAACATGGCTTCTTATATTCCAAGCTGGTGATCATCCATACTTTGTCAGAATTTCAGCTAACATGGAGGATGGAGGGGTGTGTTTATTTAGACATACAAGCTGAAGCCATTTCAAAAGTCTTACCACAAGGACACCATTACTGAGATATTCACATGGTTGGTCCTCACTACAAAAAAAAGACATTTATTGTGAAGAAGATCAGAAGGTGTACTAGAATAAGAGCAAATTTCTGTAAATATCTTGTAAGAATGTAAAGTAAACAGAGCAATATATGAATCTCAGTTACCTGTCAAGTAGCTCAAACTCTATTTGCAGTGTGTCCTCTCTCTATACAGAAATAGACACAGGAATAATCTTGAATCATAATCATTTGGTTAATGGCCATATTATAAGCACATTCACGCTACTAACATGAGAAAGAACATGGCATACACTTAGAAACAACTTCTTTTCTTCTGACCAAGTACAGCTGGTCACAGATCAGTCCCATGCCAAAATGCATCACAATTACAGCAGGTGTTGCAAAAGTCATTTTCAATATTTTGTTGATGCTTTTACCTCAGGGTTTATGATGAAGACCTCGGTCTCCTTCTTCCCGACTGTGAGGTTGGTGATGTCAAACAAAAGTGTACAAATCATGTCATCACGTGCCATTGGGTCCTCATCATACATCCTGATCTCTAAAATGTTCTGGGGAAACAGCAGAGGAACTCACTCTTCGCAAGTGAAGCAGCCACCGTTAAAACTGTAGCAAAAAAGACTACACACTGTTGTCATTTGAATATTAATGTGCTTGCTACACCGCCGAGGAAAGATGAGGTGAACTGTTTTTTTTTTTCCCAGGGTGGACTGAGCATAACTGTACAGCCAGCCAGATGCTTGTGTTTGATGTCACGCTAATACTGAGTGGACTCACTTTCACATGGCTTGGGACCCTGAAGGTAAAAGTTTCATTCCACTCTGGGTTGTTATTGTTGGACACTGTTTTTGTGCGGTAGGTCCTTGTCGTCGCCGTGGGGAGAGAGAGAATGACATAGCAGTCGGATTCAGACACTGTAACAAAGAGACAGAAAAGACAGGAGCATGAAAACAGATGGCAGTTTCAGTTCAGCAATGATAAAGCACTGCCCTCTGCGTGTCACTGTGTATGTCTCATGTGAAAAGGTAAAAATAAATAAAGTCGGTGAAAATGATTTTAAAAAGTGGTTGTCATTCCAAAAACACGCACAGCACAAATGTGCTATTTAACAATCCTGTGACCTGAAAGCTGTTCTTACAGTAATCTTCGGATTGATGTGTGTTTGCCTTCAGTACGGTGGCATTCAGGATCCAGTGGGAGACAGCTTCTTTCTGTTGAACGAGCCAAACAAAGCAATTATAACAAGACCTATGCCATGACAACCGTTCCTCTATTTAGGTGGACAGTTTTTGTTCCCGTTCCTGGTAAAGTGCAGCAGAACTCTGTTTGAAGCTTTTGGACAACACCACACAGAAGAAAGCCCAGCAGAGTTATTGTGATCAAAATATGTACAACCCTGATTCCAAAAAAGCTGGGATGCTGTGTAAAATGTAAATAAAAACAACTTTTTACGAACAATAGTTTTACAACGTGTTCCTGAGCCTGATATGTGGTAATATCATTTATATCAGGGGTTCTCAAACGTATCACTCAAATGTCTGCTTCTGATTTTTATTCAAGATCAGATGTCCAGAACGATTGGTGATAACAAAACATTTAATCAGTGAATTAAAGTCCACCTCTTGTGAATGAGCCAGCATGAAACCAAGGCAGACAATGCTCAGACACTTAGTCCATATTTATTTCTGACTCAGACATATTCTGACAACTACATTTACACCAGTTAGTGTGTCCCAGAGAAAGCAAGACACATTCTGTATCTGTGATTTCAAGACATCTTACCGTTATGGGGACATCAGTGGGGGGGCCTAAAACTTCCTTCTCTCTTCTTTCTCAAAAAAAAAGAGAAACCAAAGCATGAATTATTTCAAACTAAGTTCAAAGCTAAATAGTTCCAACTAAAACATAACTTTAGAAATACTGAGGAATGGAAGAGGAACAGTTACCCATCCAGCAGCTCAAAGGTCACCCAGAGTTTACCCTGGGACCAAAGAGAAGATGGCAGGAAAATATGTGAATGTGTGATGGAAAGCAAACATGGTAATCGTATCACATCCAGGCATGAATCTATCTAATGTCTGCTTCTACAGGTATGCAGTCTGATTTATAGACTGCCTCCAATCTACAGTTTGGGAGTCAACAGCCTTGCTCAAGGGCACCTGAATGATGGTAATGATGGAGGGGGCCTCACTGTCTGCGCTCCAGTGAATACTGTCATTTGTGTTGACACAACCAGAGGTGCTATTAGTGGCGGACAGCAGCATTACCTCTGCACCACCTCTGTGCTCATGCTGCAGCACAAAATATTATAGTTCCTCCACCATATGCAAACATATGGACAGTCATGTCTGTTTATAGTTTCTCAAATGTGGTTTGTTACAATCTGCCAGTTTCAATTCAATCAACTCTTTCAGATGGATAATCATGTAAATGTGTGTAATTACTGTGGAGGTATGTTTGAAATTTTTACCTGAGGGTCTATGAGGAATTCCTTGGTTTCCTTTTTCCCTACAGTCAGGCTGCTGATATCAAGCTTTAGGGTGGAGATCAGCTTGTCATATTTGAGAGAGTCCTCATCATACAGTGTCATCTCAAGAGTATTCTGGAAGCACAACACAGTTGTTATAGCAGGGTCTGGTTTTTCTACAAATAACAAAGAGTTCCTGGTAGCTACAGTGATTGTCTAAGAGTAGAGAGTATTATGTGTTTTACATATTGTAGCATACAGAAGCATATATATATTTACATTTCACTCGTCAAAAAACATATATTTTTGTTTTGAGTTAAGCACAAAGTCATTTAAAATGTCCTCAGAGAACCATTAATGAAGATGTATGAGAACAAAAGCTGAATTTTATAGGAGGTTCAAGGAAAAACAACTTTTATCTCTATGAAAAACCAAAAGCTCTGGACTGAATCCTACATGTACTGCTTCAAGAAAAACCCTTCAAATATGATTCTTAGGCCACGTGTTGTAAAATATTCAAACAAAGAGTAAAGAGTAATTCGTACAGTACATGTGTACATTCTATACATGAAATATCTTTGTCACTATGTTATATGTATGAACAGTTGAAGCGCTCTCACCTCGAGATTATCATTGACCTCAAAAGTAAAAGTTTCATTCCACTCTGGGTTTTTGCTGTTTGCCACGGTTTTAGTCCTGGAGACTCTTGCAGATGTGGAGGGGAGACATACAGTGACATAACAGTCTGCCTCAGACCCTGGTGTTTGAAAACATGGAAAAGATTAATAGACATGATTAACATATCAAACATAGGTCATAACAGATTTGCCCTGCTCCTCACTAATGTGAATGTTGGTGTTAAAGGCCCTGAAAAGATAGTCAGAGTACGGCTTTGTTGGAAAAATGTCATGTCATCTACGCAGTCGCGATGAAGCTGATTGGATTCATTTTTCATTTTTCAGTGGAAAAATTCTGAATAAATATTGTGTTTCTCATTGTCAAAGAAAAGTCATGTGAACAATGGGAAATGCAGATTAGAATGTTTGTGGAAGGTGTCGGTATCACACTTGCTGTTATGCAATCAACTGCTTAATCAGTTTTACAAAAGTTTCTTAGAACTGAAGGTCAAAGAGAAAAGAAGCTTTGATTAGAAATACTCTGTAAGGGACTGTGCATGGATGGATAATGGGACAATGGAGCCAAACTGACAGGCTTTACTACAAACATTAAACAAAATACTATGGAATACTACACAGAACATCGTAGGAAATCCTGAAAGGAAACCTGTGGTGTGGGTTATTCTTTCATCACACATTCTTACTCTACTCCAATCCAGAAATCAAAACAAAATAAACGAAGAAAAAACTAGATTGGGACATCCCTTTTTTATATCACAACATACATCAAAGTACACACATCACAGCATGTTCATTCAGATCAAATTGATAGCTATACATACAATAGTCTGTAGAGAGGATGTTTTCTGCTCTCAGTATGGTGACACCCAGTGTCCAGGAGGTGACAGCGTTCTTCTGTTGAAGAAAGCAACATATGAAACTAGAAAGCTATGTGACATGTTTAAGATGACAGGTTTCGAGATAGCACAAAGTGTGTAGATTTGAAAATAAAAGCATGTATGTATTAAAAGGCTTCTGGGACTAAATGGAGAGGGGTTTTTTTTTGAGTGTGGCTTAGACAGCGTCAGCTCATTAATCGGTTTTCTATTCTGAGCTCCATCAAACTAAACCTGTTTGTCAGAGAAAGAAGCATCAAAGAGACTCACAAAGATTTTGAAACATCTCTATGTGATTAAGAAGAAACTTTAACATGAGAAGATTACAGTATGACAAGTCCTTTGGGAGATAGCGCTACTGCGGTTCCATCAATCAATGTCAGCTGTACATACTCTGTTTTTACATATTTAATGCTTTAGAATGGTAAAGCTGAAACCCATGATCAGGTAGGTATGTGATGAGTGATGTAAGAATGAGCTGATGAAAAGTGTTAGAAGTCTACCTTCATCAGGGTCCTAGATTCATTGTGATGCACCCCGCAGCTCTAATAAGTAGTGATGGGAATTCCGGCTCTTGTAAGAGAGCCAGTTCTCACGGCTCGGCTCTCATAAAAGAGCTGGCTCTTTCGGCTCCCAAGTGGCTCTTCAGATTTTTTGTTGCTTAAATGTATTTATTACCAAAATAATGTCAAATTATGTGTAAAATTAATTACTAACGTGCAAAACCTACGTTATATCAAATGTTACTGCATTTCCTGCGGTCACTCATTTTCTCACCTCTACAGCGTTTTGTCTGTCAGGGCTCTGTGTGTGTGTGTGTGTGTGTACGTGCATGTATGTACGTGCGTGTGTGCGCGCGTGCTGTGTCTGCAACCCCGCTCCGGCCCCCTCCTGCTGAGTCGAGAAAAAAAAAAAAACCCAAAGCGGCTCCTACTCCGGCTCCCAGGCAGGAGCCGGCTCCGATCATTCGCTTCAAAGAGCCGGCTGTAAGAGCCATTTCGTTCGCGACCGTCACATCACGAGGTTACAGGAGGCTGCATGTCAGAGTGTAGCTGTTTACACATGATGTTAAATTACATTAAGATGCATTACTATAACATGAGTTTTGTTTAGTTCAGCCAAGTTCACTGTTCATTTGTTTCATTCTGTGTTGTACATATTTTTTTTTACATGTGTCTCATGGCGCCACTTTTGTAAATAAGCCGCCTGTGTTAAAAACCTGGACATAGTTTCTCAAGTCAAGTTGTCCTCTCTCTCTTCTTTCTCCCTCTCCCACCTAGCTGCATGTAGATACCTGACTGGGTCTCATGGCTCCACCCATCCTTTTCTTGTTTCTGGAAAAGTACTGTACTCTGACCCAGTCACAGTGCACCGTTTCTGACTCACTTACATGAACAACAAAGAAGAAGCAGACAGCAGGAAAAAGATTAGTTTCCAGGGTAATGTTATTGAGCTCAGTGTTGTGCTCTGGTGCAATAAGACAAGCAACGATTCACAGAAACCCTGAGCTTGGGTTTGCTAACACATGAAAAACCTTTTGTTTGAAAAAATTGATTAAACCTTACAGTCCTCTCCAAGACTAATCAGACAATGTCATATATAATGACAAATGACCATCAAGTGCACAGAAAGAAAAAAAATGACATGCAAACTCTCTGTCTGTCTCCTCAACTCATGTTGAGAAACCACATTTTCCCTACGTCCACAGAACTAAACTAACATTTTAGGGAAAATTCCAAAGTTTCTACTGTCCTCAACCATGGCAAGTTGAGTTTTGGAGAAATTAGCATGAAATGATGCATAATCTATCAGCAGTACTTCCATTGGATGTAATGGCTTGGCCACATAAGGCAGTGTGTTTTTGTTTTTTAAGATTTAACAAAGAGCAAAAGCTGAGTTTATCTGCTTTATGTCCTCATGCCAAGTCCTACAAAATGACTTAGCGCTGATTTTGGCTATCATCAAAAACCAAGATGCTGCTAATTCAAGTTTTTTCTGGGTAAACCACATTCTACAAATATCTGAAACAGACATAGATACATACACTTAAACATACATGCATACATAACTTAGGTTTTACACTATTTGCAAATAGGCACAGGCTAAATAATATATTACCTTGGACTGATACAAAAACATTACATGATAGAAAGTACAAGAAGTATAATGATTTTTCTTTGGAGTTATCCATTGTACTCACCGTTGCCATTAGGGCTGTTGACAGTTTCACAAAGAGTTGCAAGAAAGCAGCTGTACTGCAGCCCTGATGAGTGTGCTACTATCTGGACTAATAGCTGCTGAAGCAAGCTCTTTACATGATATGTTAATTTTCATATGGCATGGAAACCATAACCAAATGAGTGGAATAGGCACAGATCTTTCATTTCCATATGCAACTGAAGCAAACGACAGATAGAGGAAATTTTGCAATCTTCTGATCTGAATGTTCTTTTATTATATTGTTTATTCAGAGAACCGCAACCGCAGGGAGTGACCCTGTTCAGCTCCATCTATTTCAACTGACCGATGTGATTCCTCGCTTTCAGGTGGAGCGCGGGACTGAATGTTCGTCTTACTCTGGTTGGATGAAAGTGGTGCTGAGCTTCTTCAGTGGGGCCTTTCCCATGCACAACTGACAGTCATAATCAACTGTCATAATCGTAACCAACCACGTCCTAGCAACCGCTCATCAGGACTCATGAGAAACTAGGATTCATTTAGAGCAGTCACAAAGGAGCATTGAATTAAGTGTGTTTTAATGGGAAGACCAAGGTTCAGTGTGGGCCTATGTTCACTAGAAGGCACTTGTCTTTTATGTCTGTCCATTCCATTGTTGATGCTTAATAATGGAATAACATGCCGTTTGTGGCAGCTTGAACATTCCTCTCTCTATCTGCTTCCTCCAGCTGTTTTTAGCAAACCCAAGATGTTCCAAGGCCCAAGGTGGGATTTATATTCCCTCAAGTGTGTTCTTGGTCTGCCCTGGGGTCTCCAGGGGCATTCTGATCAGATGCCCCATTATCATCCCAGCTGGAGCAGTACTTCTACTCCAAGCTCCTTCTAGATGTTCCAGCTGCTCAAACTGTTACGTAGACAAAGCCCTGCAAAGTAAAGTCATTTGAGCTGTTTGTATACGCATATCTCTTCCTTTCAGTCACTACCCAGGCCATTTCAACATGTGAAGTTCCACGTCACATTAGTCCTGTACTGTGGTACACATTACAGCCAACGCCACATCTCTCAATCTCACAAAACCCTCAAGGTACTCGACAGTCTTCACTTTAGGCAGCAACCTGTTCCAAACTCAAAGGGGGCAGTTCCCTATTTTCCAGCAGAGAACCACTGGCCTCAGACTCAGGTGCTGACTTTCTTCCCAGCTGCTTTACACTCAGCAGCAAACCATCCAGATTGATGATACCAGCAGAACTGCATAGGTAAAAAGCAAGTTCTATATATTTTCTGTGTGTGCATCATGAAGGGGACACAGCTTACATTTGCACAATGAAATGTATTTCTGTTGTAAAACGACAATTAACTGAACCTTGATAACTTGATTATTTTGGTAAAATTAAAAGTTTGGCACACAGGGAGCAGGCCGGGGCGGTGATGTGAGCTGCAGCACCAAATGGAGTCAGCATGTCACGGCGAGAGGAAGGAAGGCCAGGACCCAGGAGCAGAGGCGTAGTGAACCAAGATTTATTTACAAAAGATAGAACAAAAAACCACCTGAACCAGGCACAAACACTAATCAGCGAGTCAAACTGAAAATCACCGTGAAACGGGAAAAAGAGACAAAAATCAAAAGTGCAGAAGTACCAAAACAATATCACGAAAATTCACTGGACAACCGGGAGACTGTCTAACAACTAACTAAAAGCGACTGCAAAAAGGCTACAGTGATGATCACAGGAGAACAGACGGCACACAGGAGGAGCGAGACGAGAGACGAGCGATCCCACTGGAGAGCTTGTTCAGCATGGAACCAGGAGAATAGTCCAGCACAGGAGTGGCGCATGAGGTGGCTTGAGTAGCTGCGTTAATGGCTGATGAGGTGCAGGTGTGGATCCTGAGTCTGCTCCGAGGAGATCGGTCCGCCTCTCTCCTGCTCCCTCCTGCTGCGTGAAAAAATGAGAGAACAGAATGCAGTATCAGACATAGGGAGAGCAAAACTGACCCGAGACCACAGCCGTCACAGTACCCCCCCCTCTAAGGGACGCCACCAGGCGTCCTGCCCGGTTTACCTGGATGTCTGGTGTAGAAATCTCGCAGCAGCTGTGGATCGAGGATGAGGGAGCGTGATACCCAGGAGCGCTCCTCGGGGCTGTACCCCTCCCAATCCACGAGATATTGAAAACCTCGGCCCTGCCTGCGGACATCCAAGATGCGGTTCACCGTGTAGGCGGGATGGCCATCAATGAGACGAGGGGGGGGTGGTGGTGGCGCAGGAGGATGGAGGGGACTGTCCACCACCGGCTTGAGGAGGGAGACGTGAAAACTGGGTGAACCTTGAGAGACGCCGGGATGCGGAGACGGTACGCGCTGGCGTTTATCCGCTTCTCTATGGGGTAGGGTCCGATGAATCTGGGCGCCATCTTCCGGGAGTCGGTCTGGAGGGGGAGGTCGTGGGAGGAGAGCCACACTCATTGTCCCACCTGGTAATCCGGCGCGGGGGTCCGGTGGCGATCCGCCAGCCGTCGGTTTCTTTCCGCCGTCCTCCCTAGTGCTGCCCTGGCTTCACGCCACACCTGCCGGACCCGGCGGAGCTGAGCTTGGACTGAGGGGACTGATGCTTCCGACTCTTGGCTGGGAAATAGTGGAGGTTGGTAGCCCATCACCACCATGAAGGGCGACATGCCCGTAGCCGAGCTGATCAGGGAGTTGTGAGCGTATTCGACCCAGGGGAGGTGGGAGGACCAGGAGGCCGGTAAGCGGGAGGCTACACAGCGCAGTGTGGATTCCAGGTCTTGATTTGCCCGCTCCGTCTGGCCATTGGATTGTGGGTGGTAACCGGAGGAGAGGCTGGAAGAGGCTCCCAGGGCTCGGCAGAAGGCCCTCCAGACTTGTGAAGTGAACTGCGGACCCCAGTCTGAGACAATGTCACGTGGTATGCCGTGTAGCCGGAAAACGTGTTGGATCAACAGGTTGGCGGTCTCCAAAGCGGTGGGGAGTTTAGGGAGGGGGACAAAGTGCACTGCTTTGGAGAAACGGTCAATAATGGTTAGGATCGTGTCATTACCTTCAGACGGAGGGAGACCAGTGACAAAATCCACCGCTATGTGCGACCACGGGCGTGAAGGGATGGGCAGCGGTTGTAGGAGGCCAGCCGGAGCTTGGTGAGTGGGCTTGCTGCAAGCGCAGTCGGGACAGGCGGCGACGAAGGCTCGGACATCAGCGGCCAGGGAGGGCCACCAGAAACGCTGTCTGATTAGCGGGAGCGTCCTGTGGACCCCCGGGTGACAGGCTATCCGGGATGCGTGTCCCCATGTCAGCACCGCCGACCTAGCGGATGGGGGAACGAACAGCCGGTCGGGGGGACACTCGTTCGGTGTCGGATGACCCTGCTGGGCGTCACGGACCTCCTGCTCCACCTGCCAGTGGACTGCCCCCACGACGCACTTGGGACGGAGGATCGTCTCCGGGTCACCCTCCTCCTTCTCCTGCGCGAACAGCCGGGAGAGGGCATCCGGTTTGATGTTCCGGGAACCCGGGCGGTATGTGAGAGTGAAATTGAATCTTCCTAGATACAGCGCACATTGCGCCTGACGTGAGTTCAAACGGCGAGCCGAGCGGAGGTAGGCCAGGTTTTTGTGATCAGCCCATACCACGAAGGGGTGGACTGCCCCCTCCAGCCAGTGACGCCACTCCTGTAGAGCTAGCACCACAGCCAGCATCTCCCGATTACCGACGTCATAATTCCTGAAGGCGCAGGGGTGCAGCTTGTTGTCCGCAGGCAGGCGTTGGGAGAGGACGGCCTCGACCCCGGAATCTGAGGCATCAACCTCGATCACAAACTGCAGCTCTGGATCTGGGTGGATGAGAACAGGTGCATTAGTAAACAATTTCTTTAGTTTTTCGAAAGCTGCATTGGCTTCGGGTGACCAGGTGAAGGGAACTTTACTGGACGTAAGCTGGGAGAGGGGGGCTGCTACGCGGCTGTAATCCCGGATAAACCTATGGTAAAAATTAGCGAACCCCAGGAATCTTTGTAGGTGTTTTCGGGTAGAGGGGACAGGCCACTCTCGGACCACCTCCACCTTGGCCGGGTCAGCCCGGAGTTGTCCCTTCTCCACAATATAGCCCAGAAAACTTATGGATGTGGCATGGAAATCACATTTTTCGGCTTTTACGAATAACCTGTTTTCCATCAGTCTACGCAGCACATCTCTTACATGCCCGACATGTTCTTCTAGAGTGCGAGAAAAAATGAAGATATCGTCCAAATAGACAAATACCACCCTGTTCAGCAAGTTACGTAATACATCATTAACCATCGATTGAAAGACTGCGGGGGCGTTAGTTAAGCCGAAGGGCATGACTAGGTACTTCAAGTGTCCGAGATGTGTATTAAAAGCTGTCTTCCACTCATCGCCTTCCCGTATCCGCACCAGGTGATAAGCGTTGCGTAGATCTAGCTTGGTGAAGATCGTGGCTCAATGTAGGGGACCGAAGGCAGAGTCTATAAGAGGAAGAGGGTACTTGTTTTTTACCGTAATTTCATTTAGACCGGTGTAGTCTATGCAGGGGCGGAGTGTCTTGTCCTTCTTTTCCACGAAGAAGAACCCCGCCCCGAGCGGTGAGGAGGATGGTCTGATAAGTCCGGCAGCCATGGAGTCATTTATGTAGCTCTCCATGGCCTCTCTCTCAGGCCTGGAGAGATTATACAGCCTCGCTGTGGGAAAAGACGCCCCGGGGAGCAAGTATATGGCGCAGTCGTAAGGACGGTGTGGTGGAAGAGAACAAGCAGTCTTTACTGAACACCTCCTTGAGATCATGATACTCACGTGGTACGTTGGTTAAGTCTATTACCTCCGGAGAGTGGACTGGGCCAGCGGGTCTAGTTGAAACCGCTGACTTTAGGCAATGCGCGTGGCAGTGTGTACTCCAGTCGCGGATGGTGGCAGTGGCCCAGTCTATGTGCGGGTTGTGTTGCTTCAGCCAGGGAATACCCAGAATAACAGAGGTGAGTGGAGACGATATAACAAACAGTTCTATATACTCATGGTGATTGCTTGAGAGGATTAACTTAAGGGGCGCTGTTCTGTGTGTTACCATTTCCAGCAATTTCCCGTCGATGGCTAGCACCTCTTTCGGTGTGGTCAGTTTGTGCATGGGAAGATTATTAGCTTTAACAAAGTCAGTGTCTATAAAATTATCATCAGCGCCGGAGTCCACCAAAACTTGAACCGGGAGAGTTTGTTGGGGCCCGTGTATCTTACCTGATACCTGGATCCGGACCGAGGATGATGAGGAGATCTGGCTCACCAGTGACCTCCGTCCTGCTGGTGAGCCTGGTCTTTTGGCAGCTCCGGGCAGTGTCTCAGGAAGTGACCGTCTCGACCGCAGTAGATACACAGCTTGTCCTGAACCCGTCGCTGATGCTCAGCCGGGGAGAGACGGGCTCGTCCCAGCTGCATGGGCTCTTTGGTCGGGCTGGGTAGGGCTTCGGATGTCTGGTGGTCATCTCCTCGGGCAGATGGCAGAGGTGGGTTGGAAAACGACTGGTCATTGCCATCGGGATCTATCTGATCTCTCCCTGCGTCTTTCCCTTATGCGGTTGTCGAAGCAGATGGCTAATTCAATGAGGCTGTTCAGAGAGGAGCTCTCCTCCCGGACAGCCAGCTCGTCTTTAATTTCCCCCGACAACCCTTTTACAAAAATTGCCTGTAGGGCCGGGTCCCCCCACCCACTTTCTGCAGCTAGAATGCGGAACGTGATGGCATATTGTGAGACCGACTGAGTTCCCTGCCGTAGATCGAGCAGTTGACTCACGGCTTGTCTGCCCTTCACGGGGTGATCAAAAACTCTTTTCATTTCGTCTGAGAAGAGAGTGTAGTTCGTAGTTATGTCTGAGTGTTCACTTGAGATGGCTAGAGACCAAGCTGCGGCTTGACCGGTCAGTAGGCTCATCACGAACGCTATTTTCGACTGATGGGTGGAATAAGTGTGGGGCTACTGGTTAAAAACTAGTGAGCACTGGTGCAGAAATTGAGAGCATGTGTAATCTACAAAGTGAAGATTAGTATGTGCCACATTGAAATGTTGTTTATAGTGTTGCTAAGCAAATATCCTGCTTAGTATCCTAAACAAGAGAGTCATATCAGGCTTAATACAAATTGCTGTAACCACATGTCAGCTTTAATAGAGGTCTGCCAATTACCTTAAAATCTCTTTAATACAAACGCCCCCTGTAAAGGGTGCTGGTGAGATGCGTGCAGTTCAGATGGCCAGTGCTCATGCTAGGAAGCACCAATTCTAACTTGTAGCATACCAGAATGATTGGGAGAAACTCTGCTAAAAGCCTTGTTACGCCCCAGTCTAGGGGAGCCAAGACGCAACATAAAAGAGTGACAAAAAAACAAACTTTGTCTCCAAATCAACAAATATTCTACGACCAAACCCAGGTTCAATAGTAAACAATCAATTTATTGGTATTAACAAAAAGAGACCTGATGTACAGGTAAAAAAAGGGCCACAGCCAAAACAAAACAAAATAGTGCTAACTATATACAGTGGAACAAACTACAAACCAAAACCTGGAGAAGATACAAAACCCACCACCACAAACCACACTACCAAAACTAATTCTACCACAATACACAACCGAGATCTGGGGACAAAGTTCTTTAGTCCAAAACGCCAGAAACATAGGAGCCACTGCTGTCAAGCCGAGTCCCCCGGCGAATGAGAAATCCCTGGTTTAAGAGAGCTGGATGCTGCAGCAGGGACCAATCGGAGAGCGACACCACTTGGCTTACGGAGGAGGGCAGGACCAGCACAGCTGCTCAAAAAAAAAGAAGAGCACACACTCACACACAAAAACATGAACCGGACAAAAAGACGCCACAGGACCACACAGGAACAAACACATAGCACAATACGGCCAGGGCCGTAACAAGCCTCTACCAAGCATTGCCACCCAAACAAAACATAATTCATACAGCAATAAATCAGATGGGCATATAATGAAAACACAAAAATAGTGTATGTCCACTTTAGAGCGTCTGCTGTGTTCACCACTTCACACACGCCACACAAGCCTGGTATTATATGAAAGCAGAGAGTCTGATGATCACGACAATGTCTGCCTCCTCGCTGTACGACGAAATCTCGGTGAGCCAGCAGCCAAACAGTAGCAGAAAAATATTTCGCAAAATCATACAGTATGTCACCTTTGCTGTTTTGTGGTCAAAAGTTATATTCCAGCTCGAAAAAATGCTGTTAATACCTGCTCCTATGACTCTGTGTTAGTTTGAGATCGGCTGCGATGGTCCTGGTTGTTTGCATAAAGAGGAGGGGGTTTCTGGCGGGTGGGGGGTGTGGCAACCTATGCCCAAGTTCACCATAGTAACACCAATGATGATCCAGAAGGAAGTAAGCCCAGAGATAGTATATTTCATGTTAGCACCATAGACATATTAACAGTAGACGTCGCATTGGTTGCTGGGGCGCAAGAAATGTGGCTACCATCTAGGACCTGTCATCGTACTCCTAGTTGAGCAGCAGAAGGAACGAGATGCCAGAGCACTGTGCAGCATATTCCTGTTCAAATCGGTGGACCGTCGAAAACAGGGCACGGGGGATTACTTTTCACAAGTAAGATTGAACATTACTATTGGTTGTATTTTGTGAATCGAATATTACTGTACTGTATTTATGCCCACCAGCGAAATCATAGCCAGCTAGCTAGGCTATGTTAAGTGCCGGCATTCACCCATCTATGAACTGAGACTTTATAAGTCAAATTCCATAACACTGACTTAGATTACAACTGACACAAGAATGCTATTGTAGAAATAAAACAAATATTACTGGTATAACATTGACCAGCGAATTTTACACAGGTGGCACAGACTGTATGATTCACATGTAATTCACTCTAACAACAGTAAGCTACCTCTCATGTCTCATATCCACCCCACTTACTTAAAAATACAGACAACTGAACATCTGACTGTAGAATAGTTTGCAAACAAGCTTATTCACAGTTTTAGCAGTTTTGGTTCATTATCAACAGATATGCATCAAAATAGGAGTTTTGTTGAAGAAAGGTTGTAAGAAATTTGAAGGAAGAAAATAAGCTTGACCTCTGTAAAATGTTTTTGTGTAGACTCTCCCAAATCTCCCGTTTTCATTTTGAAGGTTTCCCAAAGACAAAGATGTAAGGAAGAGGTGGGAAATGGCTTTGAGGAGGGAAGGATTCACTGCAAGTGACTCCTCAGTGCTTTGGTGTGAACATTTTAAGCAGGGCGATTTTGATAGGACAGGTCAGATTGTCCGACTCAGAGATGGTGTTATTCCATCCATCTTCAGCTTCCCAGTTCACCTCCAAAGAGTAGGTGTATCATCATAAGGCTATTAGCATTCATAAATGTAAATATTCTATTATCAATCACAGGGCAGGGTGAGATACTTACCCCTGTATATTCTTTTTCATTTTAGCCAAAAAAGGGCAGGACTACATCTACCTCCAGAAGAGCTGAAGAGAGCCTGTCTGTGGCCTCTCAGGATGATCCAGAAAGTGGAACTTCCACCCACAACCTCAGCCTAATGATGTGAGTATTTCTACTGTAAACATCATATCATAATGGTCCTGGACATATTCAAATCTCACTTGTTTGCTGCCACTCATATTAAACACACTCACACATAAACCCATTCACACGCAATTGAAGACATGTTGAACATGCATTCCTGACACACACACACACACACGCGCGCGCACACGCACACACACACACACACACACACGGTGCTGGCAGTGGCTTTGACAGGTGATGACTATAAGAAAGAATGTGAGCCATACACTAGCGGTGTCAAAGTGATGTGTGTGAAGTGAAACATCACTCAAACCATGTTCATCCCTCTCTCTAGGATCATGGCTATGCTTTGCCTGCTTCTCCTACCGCTCTTAAGACCAGACTCGATGAAGCCCTAGCAAGAGTGGAAAGTCTGGAGCGAGAGACAAAGAACGCCATGGCCAGAGAAAAGAGGGCAAAAACCACAGTACAGAGTCTTTTGGGGGCTTTGAGAGAAAAGAACCTCATGCTGATTAAAAACTACACTGTATGCACATTACATTTTATATATTGAATTTTTAAGTTGAGCACCAAAACTCTGACACATAATATTTGACAGAGAAAAATAAATAACATTAATATTGCAGGACACAGGCACACATGGACATTACCTTAGTGACGATGACCCCACAGCTACACTTGTCTCGTTGTACTAGATCGTTAATCCCCTATAATAATAATAATAATTATAATCAGCAGATTGATTGATTGATAATGAAAATAACTTATTTTCAGACCTATTTTAGCTGTTTTATCTGCTCATTTACATTTGAAGATTGTAGTAAAAACACAATTGTTGCTAGCAGTAATTATTTGCTCATTAAATCAACTCATCTGATTTATTGATGTGGACACAAACATGAAGGATGTCTGATGGAAGAATATTATATGTAGGTGCCTCCTTTAGAGAGGCATAAACACTGTGTTGCTAAGACAACAACTCTGAACATGAAGTCAACACAACAGTTTTGAAGTTTTTACACTTCCACTGGAAATACGAACAGCTGTCTCTTGGCAACACAATATTCAAAGTCATTTTGTGCCTCAAAGCAGACTGAAGAACACTGACAGAGGGATATTTTGTCTGTTAAATTGCTGCGAGGGTGAGAGCATCAGAGCAACAGTGCTGTGCATCTTCTGTTACTGTTATTGAAGCAGCATTTAGAAAAGTGAACAGTTGATCCTAACACAAGTGTGGCTGCTTCCTCAACAGTTTTACAAGAGTACTAAGAGTATTAAAGGCTGACCCATAACAAAATAGAACTCGACCTAAGAAGCAGCACTGACCTCTGCCAAGACCAACAGTCCACTCTTCTATGACATGAAAATCTGCAAGAGTAGCCATTATATATGTCTGGTTATATTTCCAAAACAATGAGAACATTACATAACATAACACGAATAACGTGAAATAAGAGAATAAGAGTGTGATTAGTTGCATGATATCAATTGTACTGGTCCTCCTGTGAAACTACTGAGTACTCCATAGTAACTGCTTTCTGTATGAAGGCTGAGCAGCTCCGTGTGTTGGCTTCTCCAGAGGATTTCTGGTACCTGTGAATGTGAATTGTGGTATGAAGACGTCATATCTCAACACTTGGCTGTTTTGTCACTGTTCAACTTTACTACCATCTACTGGATGTTTGGATGTACAGCATTTACTCTGCTAAGGCCTAATGCTCTCTCTCACAGTGTTAACAAAAGTGAAAACAATTTGTGTGTCCAAATCCAAGCCAAGAAAAAAAAACCCTTTTCCTCCAGGCTTCCTACATTACCCAGTGTTCACTGCAACAGTAACTTTCCAGAGATGCAGAATAAAAAATTAGGATTCAGAAAAGATACATTTTGTAAAAGTATCCTTTAAAGGCAAATCCCATTGTTTCATCACCACACCGTCTATGGCCTTCTTGGTCAGTGTGGAGGAAACAGAGACCAAACTCAGCTCCTCCCAGCTCTCAGCCATCTTCGACTCCACCTTTCCATCATCGACTGCGTTGCACTGCACGACTGATCATTTACTGTCCAAATACAGAGTGCGCACACTGCCATAACAGAATAGCAAATGTTATCAAGATAAAAAAAAAAAAAAACATCTATTAACAACAAATATAAAACTTGAGTGCAAATACAAAAAAGAAAAAAAAAGGACATGACATTTATTCTCAGACGTCTGTCAACCAAACAGAATGAAATTAAAAACTGTGTCTATGGCCACAACCCAGAACAAATACATTAAATGTTAAGTACAGCCTATCCATCGGAAATGCTGCCATGATCAGGCAGGTGCATGTTTTCAGGGACCAGCATCTTTAGGTTCAACATCTGTTTTTTTCTAATTCCTCCTTCTGAGGAGGATATTCCTGTGAATCCTTGTGTTGCAAAATTACAGATAAATGTAGTCATTTATCTGTAATTTATGTTGTTTTAATACTATAATGTGTTCCAAATGCATATAAAAGTGTAGCGCTGCAGCTGAAGGCCCTCAGCAATACAGTAATGTCATCTAGTTGTTTGTATTAAGTTGTTTGGAGCCTGTCTGCTCTGCAGACAGCAGCTTGACTGGTTGGCGTTAAGCAGTGCGTTGTTATTATTTTGTTTTGTTGTTGTTCTGTGTTAAGTGTTGTGTGTGAGTTTCCTTCCAGTGTTGCAGTGGAGGTGTGTTCAGGCTGTTTGGTGAGCAGACGGCGCACCTGAATCTCATCCACTGATTCTGTCCTTATTTAAGCGGCATGGCAGAGATGTCTCGTCGACAGATTGTTCAAGCTTCATGCTAGACTTTCCAGCCATTTTGTCTTGTGTATTCCTAGTAGTCCTGGTATTGCTCCTTGTCGCCTGTGAGCGCATCTCAGTAGAAGTAGATTTATTATCCATAGCTTGTTTCTCTAGTTTGTGTTTGCTTGTTACTAGCTTTGTGTTGTTTCCTACCCGCTAGCTATGGTGTACTTGATTGTTTTGTTTCAGGGCTGTTTTTGTGTTTTGGAGATTGTGTTTTTTGGTTGTTTTCATTTTTACTATTGAATCTGGGTTTTCTTGTTCTTGTTAATAAACCATTTTTGGTTTAAACGGCTCCCTTCGTTTCGTGCTTTGTGTCTGCCCCTTGGGTCCTATTTAAAGTTAAACTTATTATCAAAACAGAACAATCTGGCCAATATGGACCTGGCAGATACTCGGCCCGTGGACTAGGACCCCGAGGTTCAGACTGTTCTTCACAAACAGGGTGAGTGATTAAGCCACTACGATTAAACACTTCGTTCCTTATCGGAAACCAGTCAGCAGTTAGCCTTGCAGGTTGCCCAGCTAACCACGCAAGTGGCTGGTCTTGCCGCTGCGCCCTCGGCTTCAGGGGTACAAGCCCCGGTGCCGGCTCCTGCCTCAGCCCCGGCGGACCTTAGCCCCGCTCGAGACATCCCCATCTCAAATCCCGAACCTTTTTCAAGTGAATTAGACAAATGTCGAGGATTTTTTTCCCCCTCATACATAAACTCATTTCACAACAACAGACAAAAAGTAGGTGTCACATTTTTAAAGCCTGTTTTATTATCATAAGATCAAACATCCAGAATGATGTATCATGCTGTCAGTGACAGGAAAAACAGGAAGTGACCAATATTTTGCGAGAACCAGACAATAAGACGTGCAAAATATGTCAAGGAAAGGCAGGCATTAATGTGCACTGAATGCATGATTTATCTGAGGACATATAGAGTATGTAGAGTACATCCTGTTCATCCCGAGTTTTAAAGCACACTTTAAGTGAAAATGTTCAACAAGTATGTAAAAATACATTAGTATCTGTGGCGGTACGAGGGCTGATACAGTCTTATGGACAAGATCAGAATATATAAATTTTGGATAGGAAAGCCGACAACGCCACCCTGGGATTTTTCACCCAGGGAATTCTGGATAGTAGAGGTTGTAGTAGAGAGGCACACAGGTAAGTTATACAAAGGAGGGCAGGAGGTGTGGTTCAATGTCAGTCAAAGGTTTATTAACAAATCACTCAAGATAAAAGAAAACAGACTTAAAAGGAACTAAGGTGTTAACACCGCACTCCAACGGGGAAGCTTACCGACAGTGCAGGGGAGACCTGGGGGAGGAGGTCCAACTTAAAAGAGGAGCACCCCACTCACACGTGACACCTAACCCGAAAGTGAATTACACCACAAACTAAACTCCAGGATCACACCACACACAAGGGACACCACCACCCGGGACACCACCACCACCGTTGGCTCCCAACAACTAGAAAGGAGAGGGGAGAACACAATTAGTTTGCAATGTCACTGGTTATTGGCGTTAAAAGCCACAAAAGGCAAGTACTCGGTAGCGACAAAGAAAAACCAACCACAAAAAAACAAACCAAAAAAAGGAAACAAAGAACAAAAGCCTCTGGCCAGAGATACAAAAGAACAAATGTACATAAACTTTAATTCGAAATGAAAATTAAATAATAATTAACTAACCAATTAATTCAAAATAACACAATGCACTCAAAGAAACAGGCGAAAGTGCCTTATCCCATCTGAGCCCCCACGCGCATTCACCCGTCCACACACGCACGCACATGCACACTTGCACACTCACACACGCCCACACACACACACACACACACAGTCCAGGCTGGGCAACCGCCGCTGGGGCCCGTTAGGAGAGGAGCTGGGCCGGAGGAGCAGCATGCACAAGCTACAGGCAATAAGGGTCGGCGAAGAAGCAGCGTTCCTGTACTTATCTTAGCATCCAGATTCGATCCCCTGGTCCAGATCAACAGGCGTTCAGCCAGTGGGGAGAGAGATGAAGAGGCTCTGCACGGCTCTGTGCAAAGAGGAGCGTCTGTGGTGCGCCGGTGATGCCTTAGCGCCGCTGGTCTCCTTTCTGTCTAATACTTATGGCCAATAAGGAAGATCGCCACCATCCTCTTAACCACGATGGACCACTGCACGGAGAAGAGAGGAGGAAGTGGAAGGCTGGGAAGCGGAAGGGCCTTCGAGCCAGGAAGTGAGAGAGCATGAGGGAGGGACACAGTCTAACTTTTATACCTTCGCCCTCTGCACCGATAGGCTAATGCGCCAGGTATAATACAGAGCAGCCAACCCACCTGTATTCAGCCCCAGCAGCAAATCATACTGCTACAATCCACCCCCCCCTTTTCCATCGTCGACCCGACGATGCGCTGGAACAAGGTAACGTTAGTGCCAGGGTCTAAAGAAAGCAGACACAGCATTCGACTCGGCAGGTGGAGGCCTTGCCTGGGCCATTTCGTTGGCAGGCCTGGGAAGACGATGGGGGTTTGAATGATGGCCAGCGGTGGATCGGACTGTCCGCCGCATGACCACTTCGTTACTCCCTGAGGGAGGGACTACGAAAGGGGCAGAATGAGTGGAGGGTAGGGGTACTGCCGCCTCAGCAGGAGGGGCTGACGCCGGCTGTGCCATACGTCGCACAGCAGTCACACTGCTCTCTGGAGGGGAGACAGCTGAGGGTGCAGAATGGAACAGGGCCAAAGGTACTGTCGCAACGGCAGATGGTGCCACTGCAGGTGCCGTTTGGGCTTCTCTCACCACTTGCCCAGCTGGTGGAGCAGGGGTCCCCTTTACCAAGGCCATCAAATCCTCATCCGAAGATTCATCTTGCGCTACAAGCTGGTCAGGTGGGGTGGAAGGGGAAGCAGGAATGCTGTCTGGAGAAGCAATCCCCACAACGGCCTTAAGCAGTGTTCGGTGCACCTGCTTGACTTTGGTAAGGTCATCTACTGGGGCAACTGTATACACAGGACCTTCCCCAGTGGGGGCCTTAAGCACCCTATGCACAGCTGGATTCCACTTATCCTGAATCTTACAATGACCTCTCCTGCCAAAATCCCGCAATAGGACCATCTGACCCTCCACGAGGAGCCCAGACCGAACGGTCTGATCATGGCTCCTTTTCGGCGCTCAGCTGCAACCTTTAGCCTGTCTTGAACCCCTTCGAAGGCCAGTTGCAACCGAGTCTGGTGCTCTTGCACCCACTCGTTTACGGTGCCACCAACAGGATCCTGCACCCTTCCCAACAAGAAATCAACTGGGAGCCTTGCCTCACGACCAAACATGAGGAAAAAGGGTGACTCCCCAGTCGATTGATGGGGGGTGGTATTATAGGCATATAGTACCTGTGGTAGACAAAAATGCCAATCACGTTTTCGAGAGGCTGGAAGGGTGCGCAACAGGTCGTGAAGCGTGCGGTTAAACCGCTCGCATTGCCCATTCCCTTCTGGATGGTCTGGGGTGGTTCGGGACTTTTCAATCCCATAAAGTCCACAAAGCTGTCGGATGAGTGCGCTTTCAAAATTCCCACCTTGATCGGAATGTATGTGGGCCGGGACACCAAACTTAGAGAACCACTCAGTGACCAGCACCTGGGCCACAGTAGAGGCTCTCTGATCACGAGTGGGAACAGCAAGGGTATATTTGCTGAACACATCAGTCAGCACAAGAACACTCTCCAGCCCGTTACAGGTGGGTTCCAGCATGGTGTAATCCATGGCCAACAGTTTGTTAGGCTCTGAGGCTAGCAGATGTCCCATGAAGCTCCGGACCGGTGGCCCTGGATCCTTGGCCACCTGGCACCGCTCACAGGTTTGACACCAGTGCCTCAGATCAGAGGTCATCCCGGGCCAATAGCACCGCTGCCTAAGCAGTTCTAAGGTCCTGTCCACACTGGTTTTGGTGAACCTCGGTGAGGACCTTGTTCTTCAACGCAGCTGGCAACAGGACCTGGAGAACTGCTTCTCCACCATCTGGGCGCAAAACCTGCCGGTAGACCACTACAGCCCTTTCAGTCAGCCGATCCCACTGTTTGAGGAGAACCAAAGCTAGCGGGGATAGCTGTTTGCACTCCTCCCGGTCAGGATATCGCTTCTGCCTCCCAAAACGCTAGCACCTCCCCAATCACAGAGTCAGCCTGCTGAAGTGTGCTAATGTCAGCAGGTAGATGCTGTGGCAAAGCTAAGACGGCAGCCTGAGGGGCTTCAAGCCCCCGAGCTTGCAGGGCTTGCTTCAGGGGTGGTGGGAGTGTGGTTCCAGGGGCGACAGCGTCGAGATCCACTGCCACCGAAGGGTGCAGGCGGGACAGGGCATCCGCATTTGCATTGCTCTTACCCAGGCGGTAGCGAACCTCAAAGTCAAAGGCCGCAAGCTGGGCTGCCCAGCGCTGTTCCAGAGCACCGAGTTTGGCAGAGGACAAGTGGCTAAGCGGATTATTGTCTGTGAAGACAATACACCGGTGACCAAGCAGGTACTCATGGAACTTCTCCGTCATAGCCCACTTTAAGGCCAAAAACTCCAGCTTCATGGAGCTGTAATTGGCTGGGTTGCGCTCTGTAGCCCTCAAACCTCGGCTTGCATACGCTATCGGCCGGACCTTCCTATCCTGCTCTTGTGAGAGTACTCAAAGCTGCGCTGGTGTTCTGGTGTCCACTTCTCTGCCACCCGGCCTGCCGACCGCTTGGACTTTGATCCCCCAAGCTCGGCCACAAGGCGGTGTATAGGGGCAGCCAACTTGGCGAAACCCTCCATGAAGCGGCGATAATAGCTGGCGAAACCGAGAAAGGACCGCAGCTCCAAGATGGTAATGGGGGGTTGCCAGTTGGCTACCACCTCCACCTTGCCTGGGTCAGTGGAGACACCATTGGCAGAAATGACATGCCCGAGGTAGCTCACCTCTTGCTGGAAGAAAGAGCACTTTGACAGCTTGGCCTTCAGGCCCTCTTGTTGCAACCGCTGCAGCACCACCTCCAGCCGCTCAAGATGTTGCTGAAAGGTGGCGGAGAAGACCACAATGTCGTCCAGATACAAAAGCAAGGACTGACATTGCTGGTCTCCAAAGATCCTCTGCATGAGCCGCTGGAAGGTGCTAGGTGCATTACACAGCCCAAAGTGCATGCGGTTCCACTCAAACAGCCCGAAAGGAGTGCAAAAAGCTGTCTTGGGTCGGTCGGCCTCCGCAACCGGAACCTGATTGTACCTGCTGGCTAAATCCATAGTGGAAAACCAGCGGGCTCCAGTCAATGCATCCAGTGATTCCTCAATACGAGGAAGAGGGAAGGCGTCCTTCCTGGTCCTGCTGTTAAGTTGTTGGTAGTCGACGCACAAGCCCAGACTGCCGTCTTTCTTCTTAACAAGCACGATTGGCGAAGTGAAAGGGCTGCTGCTTTCTCGGATGACCTGCGCACCGAGCAGCTGGTTGATATGCTCTTTAACCACCTCGTATTCCGATGGGGGAATACGCCAGTAGCGTTGACGGACGGGGGTGTCATCCAAGAGAGGGATTTCATGGGAAATCAAGTTAGTGCAGCCCAAATCACCGTCGTGAGAAGAGAAGACTGTGGTGTGCTTACGAAGAAGGCCTCGTGCTTCCTCCTGTTCTTTGGCTGACAAAGCCGACAGGTCCACTGCATCCACTGGGTCTGACAGTGGAGGGGCCACAACCTGGGATGCCACAGTGGCTGCATGAGATGGAACCTCCTCAACACCAGGAGGCAATCTCACCACACGAACCTCACTCAGGGCACCTACCACTGTTCGAGGATAAAGCAGCACATCCGAAGAGCCCACATTCACAATGGGGATGTATGCAGTACCGTTCTCGACTCGAACCAGTGCTGGGGATGCCAACAGTCCAGCAGGAAGTCCCTGATCAGAGGGCTCAAAGAGCACAGTAGTGCCAGAGTACTGTGCTGAACACGTTGCCAGGACCACCTGCATGGTGCCACCAGGAATGCGGCACGCCTTCCTGCCTCACACCTTGACCGTACCGGCGGCCTCAGAAGGAGGGTCTTTGGAGGCCCGATGGCACCTCCGCAATGCCTGCACCACGGACTCTGGGGCTTCAGTGACAATGGGTAGATCAAACAAGCCTAGTCCATGTTGTCTGAACAGCACCCTATAACATCTCTGTAGGATGTTCATCCCCAAAACACCAGGTGCATGAGGAGAAGCATCCGCCGGAGGGTCTTTGACCACCAGTACCCCCACACCCTGGCAAAAGCCTACCACAAAGCTCTACTTCAAGCTCCAAGTAGCCAAGATAGGGGATGGGCAGCCCGTTGGCCGCACGAAGCCGCAGCCAATGGCAAGACCGAAGCCTCTCTTGGCCCCAAGCCTCAAAGTGCTGCCGAAAGAAGCTCTCGGTAATGGTGGACACCAGACAAGGAACCACTACTTCCCCCATGACCACATCCATGTGTGGACAAGCAGCAATTAGCTTAGCTTCGTCCCCATCCCCCAAGATAAGTGGTGAGCCGGTGGTTGCTCCCCCCGAACTTTGGCTCTGCAGTTCGGCGGGCGCTAGTTTCCCGGGTGCTGAGCTGATTTATGAGGCATTCCCGGCCGAGAAGAAGTGGGCGCTAAAGGTCTAGGGAGGGAAGGTGCACGCCCTGCTTCACACTCCCTGGCAAAATGGCCAGGTTGCTGACACCGCCTGCAAATTACTGGGCCACGGTGGGGAGGACGACTGCGCTGCTGGCTGGCCTGCAGCTGAACAAGGGTTTCTGTGAGCTTGTTAAGCTGTTCCTGTTGGAGCCTTAACATCTCTTTCACCTCCAGCGGCTCACCAGCCTGGGATGGGTTAGCCACCGAAGGGGCACTCTGGACACCGTATTGTAAACCCAGCACCGAGGGAACCGAATGGCTCCGGCCGCGCACACCTCCCGGTAACCCCTCTCGTTCCCACCTAATTGCTTCTGCTCTTACCTCGAGCAGGGTGACAGCAGGCTGCCTACGTACAAGCTGCTTTAGCTCGCGGCGAAGGGAACCCTCAATAACGTTCTCAACGAACTGGTCACGCAGCAGAGCATCTGCATTTAGCATGTCACTTGGAGCACGCTGTTTCACCAACGTGATCAGACTCATTAGCGCGAGGGAGAACTCCTGAAGAGTCTCCCCCTCTTGCTGGCGCCGCGAGAAAAAAGCTTCCTGTAAGGCAACGTACGAGTCTGAGCAACCATACAGCTCCCGGAGAACAGGAATAATTGTAGCCGGGTCACTTCTCTCTGCACTGGAACGATACTTTATCTCTTCACGCGGCTCTCCCTTCAAGTGGTCAAAAAGAAAAAAAGCCTGATCGATTGGGGACAGGTGGCGAGCCCTCATACATGCCTGAACCTCTTCTATCCACTCTTCTAGCCCTAGGCCTGACCTACCCCTTAAGACTGGGCACTTCCTGTCTCGGGGTACCAAGATCAGCCTCTCTGTTACAGGGGCACTAGAGATGGAGGGTGCTGGAAGAGGCTCAGTGGGAACGGGAGGTGCAGCACTAGGGCCAGGCACGGCCGCAGATAAATTTTGGAGAGGAAAGCCGACAACACCACCCTGGGATTTTTCACCCAGGGAATTCTGGACAGTAGAGGTTGTAGTAGAGAGGCACACAGGTAAGTTATACAAAGGAGGGCAGGAGGTGTAGTTCAATGTCAGTCAAAGGTTTATTAACAAATCACTCAAGATAAAAGAAAACAGACTTAAAAGGAACTAAGGTGTTAACACCCCACTCCAATGGGGAAGCTTACCGACAGTGCAGGGGAGACCTGGGGGAGGAGGTCCAACTTAAAAGAGGAGCACCCCACTCACACGTGACACCTAACCCGAAAGTGAATTACACCACAAACTAAACTCCAGGATCACACCACACACAAGGGACACCGCCACCCGGGACACCACCACCACCGTCGGCTCTCAACAACTAGAAAGGAGAGAGGAGAACACAATTAGTTTGCAATATCACTGGTTATTGGCGTTAAAAGCCACAAAAGGCAAGTACTCGGTAGCAACAAAGGAAAACCAACCACAAACAAACAAACCAAAAAAAGGAAACAAAGAACAAAAGCCTCTGGCCAGAGATACAAAAGAACAAATGTACATAAACTTTAATTCGAAATGAAAATTAAATAATAATTAATCAACCAATTAATTCAAAATAACACAATGCACTCAAAGAAACAGGCGAAAGTGCCTTATCCCATCTGAGCCCCCACGCGCATTCACCCGTCCACACACACACGCACACTCACACACGCCCACACACACAGTCCAGGCTGGGCAACCACCGCTGGGGCCCGTTAGGAGAGGAGCTGGGCCGGAGTACCAGGGCCCAAACAACCACTCCAAGCTAGTCCCAACACGAAGCGGTGGCAGCGATAGCAAGCCTGGCAAGCAGTGGCGAGCGGAGCAGGCAGTAGCGAGCGAAGCGGAAGCAGGAGCAGCATTCACAAGCTACAGGCAATAAGGGTCGGCGAAGAAGCAGCGTTCCTGCACTTATCTTAGCATCCAGATTCGATCCCCTGGTCTGGATCAACAGGCGTTCAGCCAGTGGGGAGAGAGATGAAGAGGCTCTGCACGGCTCTGTGCAAAGAGGAGCGTCTGTGGTGCGCCGGTGATGCCTTAGCGCCGCTGGTCTCCTTTCTGTCTAATACTTATGGCCAACAAGGAAGATCGCCACCATCCTCTTAACCACGATGGACCACTGCACGGAGAAGAGAGGAGGAAGTGGAAGGCTGGGAAGCGGAAGGGCCTTCAAGCCAGGAAGTGAGAGAGCATGAGGGAGGGACACAGTCTACCTTTTATACCTTCGCCCTCTGCACCGATAGGCTAATGCGCCAGGGATAATACAGAGCAGCCGACCCACCTGTATTCAGCCCCAGCAGCATATCATACTGCTACATATCCAAACGTACATGTGTTTGTAAATCTATCGATCTCAGATTTTATGCACCAATATGTAAGAGTAGCATGAGGAAATATGAAATAACTGTATATTTGCAGTATACTAAGTATACTTATAATAGTGCCATTTTAGGTTTACAATTCAAGTTTTGTACTTGCTGCTCAGTGTAATAATACACTTTAGTATGCTCAGTATACTGATATTTAGTCTATCTTAGTGCATTTTTTTAGTGCACCCCCCCAAAACTTTTTACATAAGTAAAAATTCTAATACCACAATGTAAAAATACCATAGTGCAAGTAAAAGTCCTGCATTCTAAATCAAAGTATCAAACGCAAAACCACCACAAAGTTTGTGGCACAGTGAAACAGTGGTAACACTGTGGCCTCACAGCTAGAAGGTCTCGGGTTCGATTCATGCTGTGGGTGCCGGGGGTGTGTCCTCCACCTTGCCTTCGGTGCCTTTCTGTGTGGAGTTTGCATGTTCTCCCCGTGTTCACCTGGGGTATCCTCCATAAAAAGCCCCCACTAAAAAAAACATGCAAGAAGATCACCACCTGACCAATGGTGACAAAAGGAACTGGGTCCCCAGGCGCTGCTGTCAGCTGGCAGCCCACCGCTCCTGGTCTGCTGTGGAGGAAGGACTTTCCAGGATGGGCCAAAGGCGGAGAAAATAATTTCACTAAAGCATGGCCCCTTGTAGCATGTGTGTGCTGTGATAAATAAAGTATATCTTATATCTTAAATCTTAAAGACACGGAAAAAACCCACAAAGATGTGTAACACAACTACACGTTGATGCAAAACCACCACAGAGAGAAGTATAACAACCACACAGACGCAAAACAGCCACAAAGACGTGAAACCACCACAAAGAGATGCAAAATGACCACAGAGACACAAATCGACCACAAAGAAGATACACAAACTCACCGAAAGAGCACAAGAATGCACAGCCACCACAAAAACATGCAAAACCAAAAAGAGATGCAAAGCAACTACAAAGACGTGCAAAACTACCACAGGAAGATGTAAAAAGCCCACAAACAGATGACAAACTGCCACAAATAGATGCAAAGCCACATCATGGAGATGCAGAACCAGAGACATAAAGCAACTGTAAATTGACACAAAACCACCAAAAAAATAAAAATAAGAACAACCACCACAAAGGAATGTCAAACAACCAAAAAGAGACGTGAAACCACCACAAAGAGATGTAAAAACCTCACATAGAGATACAAAACCACCACAAAAAATACAAAATGACAACAGGGGGATGCAAAACGATTACAAAGAGACGCAAAACCACAGTCATGCACTATCAGAAAGAGACGCAAAATAATCACAGAGACGCAAAAGCATCACAAACCTGTTGTTACAACCATTGTGACAGCAGGCTACAAGAGACTCAAGGAGTCTGCAAGTCTTGGTCCTATGAAGAAGAGTGGGGGGTCATTTGCATGTCTGTGCCCATTGTCTCACAATCTAATTTAATCTATGTGCCCACACAAACACAGCAAATCCCTGCAATGTTGCTTTCAGACAAGCTAGGAATTAGATATGAACAGACTGATAAAGCATGCAGTAATGTAACCTACTTATTTATTTAAACTAGCTTGTCAATGAGCGGACACTCTCAAGTCTCAAAAAACATGCAGCAAAATCAGGCGGTGCATCTTTAACTGCAAGTTTACAGTCTCCATGCATTATTTATCAGTCTTTGTAGCAGAGTGAGAATTCACATAAATTAAGATAAAACCATCCCTGACAACTTCATCGCTATTTATAGTCGCGCATTACTGTAATGTTATTACTGTCACTTCAACAGGCTCAACAATAGCAGCAGTATGAGGGATACTTCACATGTCCAACCATCTCATCTGCTTCTCACTATGGTCAATCACAGTCTAAATGATTAATTTTTTAATCACATTTCAACATTATTCAAAACACATATGTTGACACTGATATACATGCATCAGACCCCTTTTGATGATTAATGACAACATTCTTCAATACTCATACTAATGTATATGATAACTAATAGTATATCTAACTAATAGAGCAAAGAAACAAGGAAAGGCAGATTATATTTGCCGAATTAAGCACCACTAATTATAATTGTCTCATGTTAAGTATCTAAAACCTAACCGCTTCTAGTCTCTAGATGGCAGTATGGTTCCATGATAGAAACATAGTTTTGTCCTTTTACAAGCTAGGAACACGGGAAAAACACTGATACCATACAAATTATGAGTTTAGTACTGTGGGAACATCCAAAGTTGAATCAAACATATCGTTTGCATTATCCTGATGTGGTAGAAAAGAAAGCACACAGACACACAGAACAGTTTGCAACAGGAATGTCTGATTTACAACTTGTCAGTACTATCTGATTCTTGAGGTTTCTTGAGGCCTGCAGATTGTCCATTCAGACGGTTTTAACGTCTTCATCTGGTGTGGAGCTATAAAGAAAGTGTTAGCATCTCCATGAAAACAGTTTAACTGACAGGCAACCCTTTGGAGTCAAGTGTTTTTTCTTCTTCGGCCCTCCTGAAGGATTGGGGGAGAGAGGTGTTCCAGGGCCAGACATCTCGTCTTTCTAAATGAGCACCCTCCTGCAAACAGTTCAAATGATAAGTAACTCTTTGATGTTGGGATGTTTTGCTCTGCGTTGCCTCCATGGGACCTTGACGGAGAAGAAGAGACATACTTTATTGATCACTCCACACAACCACACGCCATGCTTCTGTGAAATTAATTCCTCTGCGTTTGACCCATCCTGCCAAGTCCTTCCTCTGCGGCAGACAAGGAGCAGTGGGCTGCATTCTTGCATGTTGTTAGTGGGGGTTTTTTATGGAGGATGCCCCAGGTGAACACGAGGAGAATAAACTCCACACAAAAAGGCCCCTTTCCTTGAGCAGCAGGCACCGAAGGCATGAAGGAAGGACATGCCCCCAGCACTCACAGCGCCTGAACGGGTCGAACCCGTGACCTACTAGCTGTGAGTGCCACCGTTCCACCAAAGTGAGACCTCTGTAGATCTGTGTCTCTGAGGGAAACTATCCCAGTACAGTGTGTCCAGGGGACAAGTTGGAAGTCCACACAAGAAGCCTCAAGCTGTGACAGTATCATGCATGTACTACGGTGTTGCTTCAGTCTATATTACCTTCAAGCTGTAACTCCCTGCAGAATGCAACAAATGACTCTTGCTCCATGTGTTGTTTTGACAGTTCGATCATGCCACATTTAAGAGTTGAGTTCAACCTATTGGTCCGGCCTTCCACAACAGTCCTGGTTTCTCATGTGGCCCCTTAAGAAAATGAATTGCTCACCACTGACACAGAAAAAGCCATCTGCTAATATATGTTGAGAAATTGCCTAATGGTGCATTAAGATTAAGACTCATACAATGTTTAGGGAAAGGACAATACAATAGGCGTGGACAAGTACAGTCCCAACTGTATAAAGCAGAAGCACCAGCCATTTTAGATCAGAGCTCTTCATGTGTATCTTGTGTGCATGTTGAACAACTCTCCTTTTGTGTCGACATAAAAGTCTTTGCTACCCAGAACTCTGACTCCTGCTGATGATTTCATTGAACAACAATTGAGCATAGCTAAAAACTTAGAATTCTTGGTCCATGTGGCTTGGGGCCTCGGTTCCAATACACCACATTAATTTTTGGTGAGCCAGCCAGGAGAGGATAGAATCCTGAGGAATCCACCAAGACGTCCACACTCTGCTACCAGACCCTCGGGCCCAAAAGTCTAAAGGTAAGCAGAGCCTTTATTTTCTGCAAATTCTGAGTGAAGGGTGTGGTCCGCCCAGGTAAAGGATAAACCTTTAATGTTGAGGAAGTGAATTTAGAGAACACCTTTTTTGATGTTTGGGAAGTGTATTCAAAAGAGGTAAGAAGTGACACAGATCCTAGCAAGAAGTAAATGAAGCTTAATGTTGAGGAAGTGTAATCAAAAGTGCCTTTGATGTGCAGGAAGCATATTCGAGGACTAGAAGAGAGCACCTGTTGATGTCGAGGAAGTGGATTCACTGGTGAGTATCAGGCAAAATCAATTCAACTCCATTCAATTCAGTTCAATTCAGTTTTATTCGTATAGCGCCAAATCACAACAAAAGTTGTCTCAGGACACTTTCCATATAGAGCTGGTACAGGCCGAGCTCTTTTATCTACAGAGACCCAACAATTCCCTCATGAGCAAGCACTTGGCGACAGCGGTGAGGAAAACTTCCTTTTAACAGGCAGAAACCTCAGACAGAACCAGGCTCTGGGTGGGCGGCCATCTGCCTCGACCGGTTGGGTGAGAGAGGGAGAGCGAGAGAGAGAGAGTGAGACAGACAGAGAGAGACAGACAGACAGAAATGCAGTCAGAGAGAGAGAGAGAGAGAGAGAGAGAGAGAGAGAGAGAGACAGACAGACAGACAGACAGACAGACAGACAGACAGACAGACACAGACAGAAATGCAATCACAGTAACAATGACAGTGGATGTAATAACAGTAGTATGGCAGGAGTCACAGCTGTAATCCACAATCCAGATTCAGCCACTACACGTGGGAACCTGTAAGACGACAAAGCACAGAGACTCTGGGGAAGGAGCTAAGTTAGTAACACACCGTGGTAGGACATGAAAGCGTGCAGATGGAGAGGGAGAGAAGGACAGAGGTCCCCCAACAGGCTAATGCTTTAGCAGCATAACTAGGGGCTGGTCCAGGACAAGCCTGAGTCAGCCCTAACTATAAGCTTTATCAAAAAGGAAAGTTTTAAGCCTACTCTTAAATGTAGAGACAGTATCTGCCCCCCGGGCAAAGACTGGAAGATGATTCCATAGGAGAGAAGCTTGATAGCTAAATGCTCTGGCTCCTGTTCTGCTTTTGAAGTCTTTATGAACCATAAGTAGGCCTGCATTCTGGGAACACAGTGTTCGAGTGGGGTAATAAGGTACTATGAGCTCTTTAAGATAAGAAGGTGCCTGGCCATTTATGGTTTTGTAAGTAAGGAGGAGAATTTTAAATTCTATTCTTAACTTTACAGGGAGCCAGTGCAGAGTGGCTAATATCTGAGAAATATGATCTCTCTTCTGGAGATATTCAGCAACAAATTTGGGCAGCCTGATATCAGAATCAGAATCAGATGCCTTTATTAGTCTCCCGAAGGAGAAATTCCATTTCAGTTACATCCCGTCCAAGAAACACAAAAAAAAGACAGTGACACAACAGGGGAGGACAGGAGCGGGAGAACTGTGGGTCGCACACATGGAGAGCGCCCCGTTTACTTAGATGTGAAAGAGGAAAAACAAGAGGGAAGAAGAGGGTAAAAAAAAGCAACTCCCAAACTAAGCTCCTGTAGGGGGGGGGGGGGGGGGGGGGGGGCACAGTGTGGGATTAGGAAAAAAAACACCTCGGCACATAAGCAACATAGTAAGACATTACAACAAAATGTCAAAGAATTGCACATGTGGGAAGGGTGGGGGGAGTTGGGGAGGGTAGGTGTCGCAGCACAGACACTGGGGGCGCGGGCACGCAGCCACATTTAAGTGCCTCGCAACTGCGACAAGGGGGGGGGGGGGGGGGTAAATATATCCAAATTCGGTGGCCAATTTCACCTGAGCCGGGCTGAAAACTGATAGTAAGGATTTTTGCAATGATACGTAGGTGGAAAAAGGCCGTCTTTGAAATTTGTTTTACATGGGAGTGAAAGGACATGTCCTGATCAAAGATAACTCCCAGATTCTTTACAGTGGTGCTGGAGGCCAGCGCAATGCCATCCATAACTGCTATGTCATCAGAAAGTGAGTTTCTAACATGTTTAGGGCCTAGTACTCTAACTTCAGTTTTGTCTCAGTTTAGTATCAGAAAATTGCAGGTCATCCAGGTCTTTGTGCCCTGAAGACATGCTTGTAGTCTAGTTAGACTAGTTTCTTCTGGCTTCATTGATATGAGAGCGATCTGACAAGTAGGATTTAAACCAGCTTAGCTGGTGTCTCTGCAATAGGACACCATGGTCAAGGGTGTCAAATGCAGCACTAAGATCCAATACGACTAGTACAGAGACAAATCCTTTATCAGATGCAATTAGGTCATTTGTAACTTTAACCAGTGCTGTCTCTGTGCTACGATGCACTCTAAATCCTGACTGTAAATCCTCAAATAAACTCTTTTTGTGTAGAAAGTCGCACAGCTGCTTAGCAACTGCTTTCTCAAGAGTTTTTGAGAGAACGGGAAGGTTGGATATTTGTCTATAGGTGGCTAAAACCCCTGGATCAAGAGAAGGCTTTTTAAGTAGAGGTTTCATTACAGCTACTTTAGGGTTAGGGTTAAAGGTATATCTTATCTTATCTTATTAAAGAAGCTCATGAAGTCATTATTGTTCAGAGCTAAAGGAATACACGGTTCAACAGAATTATGGCTCTCTGTCAGCCTGGCTACAGTGCTGAAGAGAAACCTGGGACTGTTCTTATTTTCCTATTAGTGCAGATTCATAGGCTGCCCTGGCACTGTGGGGGACTTTCCTTTATATTTTAAGACTGTCTTGCCAGGCGAACCGAAATTCTTCCAAATTTGGTAGAACGCCATTTCCTTTCTATTTTTCGTGAAGTTTGCTTTACTTTGCAGGTTTGAGGGGTATACCATGGAGCTAACCTCCTCTGTTTTATAATCTTCTTTTTTAGGAGGGCAACAGAGTCAAGTGTCATACGCAGTGAGCCTGTAGCACTATCAACCAAGTAGTCAATTTGGGAGGGAGAAAGGTTAGCATAGGAATTCTCTGTTGTATTGAGACATGGCATTGAATTAAATGCTGATGGGATCATATCCTTAAATCTACAGCACTATCAGACAGGAGTCTGGTATAAGAATTTTTGCCTACTGGCTCGTAGTCTGGTAATGTGAATTCAAAAGTTATTAAATGATGATCCGATAAAAGAGGATTCTGTGAGGAGACTATTAAGTCTTCAATTTCAATGTCATATGTCAGAACAAGGTCGAGGGTGTGGTTAAAACAGTGAGTCGGTTCATGTACATTCTGACGGAAGCCAACTGAGTCTAATACTGAGATAAACGCAGTGCTAAGGCTGTCATTATCAACATCGACATGTACATTAAAGTCACCTACAATGATTACTTTATCTGCTTTAAGGACTAAACCTGCTAGAAACTCAGAGATCTCAGCTATAAATTCGGAGTAAGGAACAGAAGAGCGGTATACTATAACAAATAAAAGTGGCTGCACCGTTTTCCATTTTTCATGAGAAAGAGTGAGAACAAGGCTTTCAAATGAGTTATAGTCGAGTTTAGGTTTTTAGGGTTGATTAAAAGGCTTGAGTTAAAAATGGCTGCAACTCCACCTCCTCCCAGATTAGGACCAGATGGCATAAAAATAAACACACATGCAGCTCACAACATATACGTGGCATGAAATCAAGAGCCTACTGGGTTGCCAGATGAACACCAAGCTATAGGGGAAGACTGGATAAAGACTGGACAAGGGACAGGATGGATACCAGTGGTAGGCCCCATAATAAACTGGCATTATATAGCACGAAACAGTAGATGGGTGAACTTCCTATGGTACAACCAACAGCGATTTATTAACTGGACAATATCATCATTGGAAGGAATCAATTTGCAATTGCACGCTACAACTAAGATGACTTTACAAAACAGATTTGCAATACATAAATTAATGGCTGAGGAACAAGGTGTCTGTAGCTATTTTGGGGATGAGTGTTGCACAGTTATACTGAGGGCAACGGGCACAGACGGTAATCTGACAAAACTACTGAACAACCTGAAGACCCTAAGAGATGAACTCGTAGCAATGTCAAATTGGAACACTAAAAATCAAACCCTCTCTCAGATTTGGGAATGGCTGAATAACCTGTGATGGCATAAAATCCTTCAGATCATAGGAGTGCTCCTAGGAGGATTCGTACTGATAGCGGCGATTGTCATCTGGTTGGCAAGCATAAATGGCAGCAAGAGATGACTATTCAAATTAAAGAGAGCACCATTCAGATGCTGGATAAACCACGGTCCGAAACATCACATTCACCGGACTCCCCTGTGTACTCTCCCACTACTCCTCCTCCAATAGAGCCATTAACAAACACACACACCTTTCTGTACCACTATCACTTGCATGGGAGCACGATGTCACAAACTAAAAAAGCAACAACATCACTTGCACTGATATCAAGGACTATATACCTTGCATGCCTGAAGCACTGAATAATCACTGAAGAGGAGTAATCTGGGTCACTGAACTATGTACACTTATCTTACAACCGAATCATGTATTGAGTATGGTATTATTGTGTATTAAATAGAAACCTAATAGCAATGCTTAAACCTCACTAGCTTAAAGAAAGTTGCTACATTTTCTTTCTTAAAGGAAGTGGTAACATTTTCTTTATCTTTTGTTGCTCCTTAGGAACACAGAGTTCGAGTGGGGTAATAAGGTACTATGAGCTCTTTAAGATAAGAAGGTGCCTGGCCATTTATGGTTTTGTAAGTCAGGAGGAGAATTTTAAATTCTATTCTTAACTTTACAGGGAGCCAGTGCAGAGTGGCTAATATCTGAGAAATATGATCTCTCTTCCTCGTTTTTGTCAGAACACGTGCTGCAGCGTTCTGGAGCAACTGGAGATATTCAGCAACAAATTTGGGCAGCCTAATAGTAAGGATTTTTGCAATGATACGCAGGTGGAAAAAGGCAGTCTTTGAAATTTGTTTTACATGGGAGTGAAAGGACATGTCCTGATCAAAGATAACTCCCAGATTCTTTACAGTGGTGCTGGAGGCCAGCACAATGCCATCCATAACTGCTATGTCATCAGAAAGTGAGTTTCTAACATGTTTAGGGCCTAGTACTCTAACTTCAGTTTTGTCTCAGTTTAGTATCAGAAAATTACAGGTCATCCAGGTCTTTGTGCCCTGAAGACATGCTTGTAGTCTAGTTAGACTAGTTTCTTCTGGCTTCATTGATAAATATAGCTGGGTATCATCTGCATAGCATAATCTTCCCTAAAGGAAGCATATGTAAGGTGAGTAGATTTGGTCCAAGCACAGAACCCTGCGGAACTCCATAGCTGACTTCAGCGAGCACAGAGACGTCGTCATTAATGTGTACAAACTCAGAGCGATCTGACAAGTAGGATTTAAACCAGCTTAGTGCAGTTCCCTTAATGCCACTGAAGTGCTCCAGTCTCTGCAATAGGACACCATGGTCAAGGGTGTCAAATGCAGCACTAAGATCCAATACGACTAGTACAGAGACAAATCCTTTATCAGATGCAATTAGGTCATTTGTAACTTTAACCAGTGCTGTCTCTGTGCTACGATGCACTCTAAATCCTGACTGTAAATCATCAAATAAACTCTTTTTGTGTAGAAAGTCACACAGCTGCTTAGCAACTGCTTTCTCGAGAGTTTTTGAGAGAACGGGAAGGTTGGATATTTGTCTATAGGTGGCTAAAACCCCTGGATCAAGAGTAGGCTTTTTAAGTAGAGGTTTTATTACAGCTACTTTAGGGTTAGGGTTAAAGGTATATCTTATCTTATCTTATTAAAGAAGCTCATGAAGTCATTATTGTTCAGAGCTAAAGGAATACACGGTTCAACAGAATTATGGCTCTCTGTCAGCCTGGCTACAGTGCTGAAGAGAAACCTGGGACTGTTCTTATTTTCCTCTATTAGTGCAGAGTCATAGGCTGCCCTGGCACTGTGGGGGACTTTCCTTTATATTTTAAGACTGTCTTGCCAGGCGAACCAAAATTCTTCCAAATTTGGTAGAACGCCATTTCCTTTCTATTTTTCGTGAAGTTTGCTTTACTTTGCAGGTTTGAGGGGTATACCATGGAGCTAACCTCCTCTGTTTTATAATCTTCTTTTTTAGGAGGGCAACAGAGTCAAGTGTCATACGCAGTGAGCCTGTAGCACTATCAACCAAGTAGTCAATTTGGGAGGGAGAAAGGTTAGCATAGGAATTCTCTGTTGTATTGAGACATGGCATTGAATTAAATGCTGATGGGATCATATCCTTAAATCTACAGCACTATCAGACAGGAGTCTGGTATAAGAATTTTTGCCTACTGGCTCGTAGTCTGGTAATGTGAATTCAAAAGTTATTAAATGATGATCCGATAAAAGAGGATTCTGTGAGGAGACTATTAAGTCTTCAATTTCAATGTCATATGTCAGAACAAGGTCGAGGGTGTGGTTAAAACAGTGAGTCGGTTCATGTACATTCTGACGGAAGCCAACTGAGTCTAATACTGAGATAAACGCAGTGCTAAGGCTGTCATTATCAACATCGACATGTACATTAAAGTCACCTACAATGATTACTTTATCTGCTTTAAGGACTAAACCTGCTAGAAACTCAGAGAACTCAGCTATAAATTCGGAGTAAGGAACAGAAGAGCGGTATACTATAACAAATAAAAGTGGCTGCACTGTTTTCCATTTTTCATGAGAAAGGGTGAGAACAAGGCTTTCAAATGAGTTATAGTCGAGTCTAGGTTTTTAGGGTTGATTAAAAGGCTTGAGTTAAAAATGGCTGCAACTCCACCTCCTCCCAGATTAGGACCAGATGGCATAAAAATAAACACACATGCAGCTCAGCTCACATATAGGATGTGAGCTGCATGTGTGCATGGTAGCCCGATATATGATAACATATACATGGCATGAAATCAAGAGCCTACTGGGTTGCCAGATGAGCACCGAGCTATAGGGGAAGACTGGATAAAGACTGGACAAGGGACAGGATGGATACCAGTGGTAGGCCCCATAATAAACTGGCATTATATAGCACGAAACAGTAGATGGGTGAACTTCCTATGGTACAACCAACAGCGATTTATTAACTGGACAATATCATCATTGGAAGGAATCAATTTGCAATTGCACGCTACAACTAAGATGACTTTACAAAACAGATTTGCAATACATACTTGCACTGATATCAAGGACTATATACCTTGCATGCCTGAAGCACTGAATAATCACTAAAGAGGAGTAATCTGGGTCACTGAACTATGTACACTTATCTTACAACCGAATCATGTATTGAGTATGGTATTACTGTGTATTAAATAGAAACCTAATAGCAATGCTTAAACCTCACTAGCTTAAAGAAAGTTGCTACATTTTCTTTCTTAAAGGAAGTGGTAACATTTTCTTTATCTTTTGTTGCTCCTTAGGATCTCTGTTAATATTAGCAAGGTGCGAACCATCAATGACAATGTGACTCTAGAGTCACAAAGGGGGGAAAATGTAGTATCATTTTTCTAACAGAGATACGTGAAGCGGCACTCTCTGGCAACTGCCAGCCGACAGCAGAGACCCTGGCGCCCCTCCATCCTCGCCATCAACAGGGCTGTCGCCTACTCTAGGGGAGTGTGGAGGCTGTTGTCATGACAGCGGGAGACCCGCTAACTTGAAAGTGGCCACCAAAACTCAAACCCACTGAAAACACTTTTAAACCACCAAAACCTCTTTTAAACCATTACAATCATCTCTGAGTAAATCCTTGCATAAATCAGAGAAACCTCGTACAAACAAGTATTCACAACAATGCATAGTTCTAAAATATCTACGGCTGCGTCGCTTCAGGCTAACGTTAGCTTAGACTAGCAGCTAGTTGCTATCTTTCATATTAGCCACTTGCACTTTGGCCAAAATCTCTTCTCCTCTAGATGTGCTGTTAAATTGTCAGTAGTTTTAAGCAAAGTCTCATCTGGAGATCACTTACTTTAGTCCTCTCGATCCATGCATGCTTGCCAGTGACTCGAGACCTGCTTGGCTTCCTCGTTCACGTTCCTGGCGGTGGACGACTGAAATAGCGGCGTAGGTCGTTGACTGGGGCGGCTGCTCAGTGGCGAGTGTCCATCGGTGAACGGCACTCCGTCGCAGGTAGCCCTGTTGATAACACCAGAAATCCTGGCGCCCCTCCATCCTCGCCATCAACAGGGCTCTCGGCTCCTATACGGTAGCGTGATCCTGTGAATCCACCGAAACCTGAAAGTGAATGCGCTGATCCTTCGACGTCAACCCTTTTTATAGGCCAGCGAACAAGCCAGCGTTCCAGTCCTTTGAACGTCACTATGTTCTACGTTCCATAAATGTGATTTGATCGTCGCGGGTGACGTCACTGCTCAGTGTTGTCATTTATTTTCTTCATTTCCATAGCAACAATCAAAACAATATTAAAGTCCTTTACGGTAGCAACGCAAAAACAAACAAATACGCCAAAATCTAATATTTCCTGAGAAATTTCAGTACATTAAAGGATTGGTTCACATCTTTTCAAGTAAACGTTACTGTTGACTGCAATCATCCCTTAGCAAAAAGTAGTATACTTAAGTTTATTTT
Source organism: Chaetodon auriga (assembly GCF_051107435.1). Lineage (NCBI taxonomy): Eukaryota > Metazoa > Chordata > Actinopteri > Chaetodontiformes > Chaetodontidae > Chaetodon > Chaetodon auriga. The sequence goes on from NC_135084.1 coordinate 3,413,670, forward strand.
TTTAAGTATACTCCAGACCATGTACTTTTAGTTTACTAAAAAGTATACAAATTTAATACTTTTTCGGACTAAATTGGAACATTTCAAGTTTATAAAAGTATATTTTGAAGTTCATTTTAAGTGTGCAAAAGTACACTCTAAAGTATACAACAAGTACACTCATCCATATACTATCAATGTACTTGGTATATCCTTCTTGTATGCTTAAAGTATACAACAAGTACACTCATCTATATACTATCAATATACTTGGTATATCCCTCTTGTATGCTTAAAGTATACCACAAGTGCACTTATCTATATACTGCCACTGTACTAGTTACATACTTCAAGTCCCTATTTTTAGTGTATTATTGTATACTTTAAATATACTGTTATAAACTTTGGTTATTTTACTAGTTTACTTTAAGTTTGCTTGGCATATTACTTGTAGCTTACTATTTATATACTTGAAATATACTCCTTAAAGTATTCTTAAAGTTTACTCGTACTGTATGTACATGAGAGTGTGATGCATTTACAAAATCACAAGACAGAATGTTGAAGATAAGTTTGATATATTTTCAAACATTTCAAATACAAAGACCTATGAAATCAAGTCCTTAATGGAGAAAATGAAAGGAAAAGGTGCATATTTGCATGTAAAAATATAAACATAATGGTCTCTCCGAGATCAAGTCCTTATTTGTAAAAAGTGGCAAAGCAAAACTTGTGCATATGCTTGTAGCATCCCCGGCTGAATGATGGTCATACTCTCCAACTGATGCTTCACAGTGTTTTATTCCATGAACCATTTTATCACATACACCATGGAACATTGTGTAACGCCGTGTAACACCACGTAGCACCGTGTAGCACCGTAAGAGCTACAAAAATAAAAAATACATACAGTTATCTTTCTGTATATTAATGACTTATTTTTAACCTTACAGGTTTTACACAATGAAATGAAATACTGTATTTATGCGTATTTTAACTGCTACTAACACGACTGTCGTAACAATCATGAATAAAATGCACATTTTTAACTGAATGACAACCTCCTATGGAGTGCATTGTATTTATAATATTTAACAGAAAATAAACATTTTAACTGTTCACTTTAATCACACATTGCTTTTTAACCGCATGAAGTGCGACACAATACACACAAACACCTTCTGTTACACTAGCAGAGCAAATAAAGAAGTAACCGGAGGTCTGTTTATGACAACCGGCCCCGATAGAGGGACACGGAAGGTCAGCTAATGCTAATTAGCACTCGTGCTAGCGATAACTTAAACACATTATAAAGAGCACTGAAGGTATGAAACTTCGAGCCTAACGCTCCACAACACATGACAGGCGATAAACGAACCTTGTGCCCCTATCAGCCAGGTGCTCAGAAAACACACTCTCTCCTCCTCTTAGCAGACACGCTTTTCACTTCAAGAACACGTGTTCAGTTCTGTTAACACACTTTCTTGCTACCGATAGAAGATCGGAAAACCCGCGTTTTGGCGAGGCGCTTTCAAAATAAAAGCACAATCTTACGTCTGCTCTAAATATAGAAAATAAAGGCCTGGCTTTAAAGAATATAATTAAATAAACATAAAAACACATTTATTGCAATACTGTATGTAATGTTAAAGGTAATTTACAATGCTTGTAAAAATATAAACATAGCGTCTTCAACTGAGAACTAAAGTCCTTCCTTTAACGTTTGGAACCAAATACAGTACATAGAACATAGAAACATAGAAGTACATAGAAACTACTTTGTACTTTGTGGCAGAGAGACGTAAAAAGTTTTAGTATTAAAGTATAAGTGTAAGTCTTAGTATTAATGTACTTTAGACCTTTGTTTATACTTTTTAGTATAAGCCAAGTATACTTCACTATACTATTCTTAAGTATATAAAATATAGTTTATAAAAAGTCAACTTCAAGTGTACTCCCTCAGTTTTAGTAAAAAATAAGTATACTCATAGTACACTTGGACAAACTTCTTTTTGCTAAGGGATTGCTGACTGTACTGGGCCTGAACAGATCCCTTCCCCAACCCACGCTTATCATTCATCTAGTATGTGTAGACATCCAAGGAATGTGACTGGTTTTAATTTTCTGTTTTGTGTAAATACTAGTTTCAAAGGTCAGGTGAAGGCTTTGTCGCAGCTCACCAAGAAAACACTATCAGACGAATTACAAAGAGGGAACTACGCACTAAGAATACCCACCGGAAGAGGCCCATTTGAGGCCTTTTTCCACTTCAGCTGTGTTTCAGAATGCATTTTTGCACAGATAGGGCTGCAAATGAACCCCATCACTCACATTTGAATCGCTTTAGAAAAGGGTCTCCTCTTTGCTGGTTAGACAGGAGGAATGGTTACAAAAATCAGTAACTCTTTCAGTGTATATATGGGCATGTTGGCGATGTTTTAAGACACACTTTAACTGAAATAACTACATGCAGAAGCCCAGATCACATGTTAGTCATCCATTTCAGTTGTTTAGGTTATCAGATGATAGTACCAATTATCAGCTGGCTCTCACATGACACAATTTCAGCATTTTGACCGTCGTTTGCGTGAAACCAGAGTTTCAATATGTTTACAGTTTAAGTAAGTTTAGTTTCTACTGTGATAAAGTTGCACAGTAAATGTTAGGGGGTGTTAAACACTGCAACTGTTCGTCAGTTGCATCAAAACATTTCACATGCATCACCTGAGACTGATCTTTGTGACACTTGATTTTACTGAAGGCAGGAAAGAAAAAATCAGGTACAACTGAGCGAGAGCATAAACAAATGCTTTGATTTCTATTTGTGGTTTCAGCGTTCAGTCACAGAAAAACAATTTTCTTTCACTCAGCAAGAAAACACAACTGAAGAAATGTCCACAACATTCAGTGTCTTGTAATGATCAGGCCCTTTTTGGTCATTTCATGTGTTCTCATGCTCTGATCTTTAGCCTACATGGATGTCCTTCATAGCCTAGAGCTGTAAGGATAACATGGCTGGTGAGAGCCACTTCTCATAACAAAAAGGCAGGTGGCACACTGGTTGTTGACAGTCTCGTATCCTCTTCTCTTTTTGTGATGTCTATTGCATTTAGATCTGGCATTCACGCCTTGACCAATTATATTCTGTAACGTATATCTGATTATTGTACTGGGTTGGTCAAACCCAACATGATAAATGTGAACTTTTGTATGACAACTGGGCTCATTTTGGCTGAGATCCTCAGGGAACTCTGACTTTCTGAGACCAGCGCTGTATTACTTTATATGTGACCTCAATAAATACTTTGACTGTGAACTGAAGATTGCTTCGGACTGTTCTTGGGCTTCCATCAAAGAACCGAGTGCTTACAGTCTGTAAAAGCAAGTGTGGGAAAAGTGATGGAAATAGCTGTCCTGCACAAAGCGGGACATGTGGTCACCTTAACTGTGATAGATAAACCGTCTTCGTAGGATGTGTAGATGTGTAAACACGTTCGGGGCGGATTTCATGCGCTGTTCGTTTTTCATTCGTAGGAGACAACAAACAGCGTGCCTGATTTAAATAACGTTTTTAACATATTAAACAAGCGAAATATAATGAGATATTTTCAGGAACGATAGACAAGATGTTGTAAAATAATAATTTAATGAAAACCCAATTTCACCAATATTTTGACTTTCGACCTATTTTCACGTTTTCCTGGAAAGTGCCAGCGCGACATCCGACGGGTTTTCCCAGATCGCATCACAAATTATTAGGAAACTTCAGCCATAACTGAAAGAGATAACTTACCCAAATAAGACTGGCAACAGACTCAACACTAAACAAGACAAACAAAATACTACACACTTCAGCCTCCAGGATGATAAAATGTACACTTTGATTAAATAAGTCCGACTCAGGTGAGCTGAGGCTGGGCGCTCAGGGTGAGGGAACTGTGCCCCCCTGCCTCAGCAGGGGCAGCATGGAGATGAACCAGAGCTGATCTCTGCTCTGTGCCCCTTCTGTTTCATGTCCAGGCTTTAGGGATAACATTAGGAGAGTTTGACACACACAAACATCACACAGGTTGATGAGATATCACAGCTCATTTCAACCCGTATTAAATCATTGTTTTTGGTCTCTTGGGTTGCCTACTTACACATCCAGCAGATAAGAAGTAACATTATTAATGTATGGACTCCTTTACATGCAATAACATGGGATGGCTGTTACACCTCAGGGAGCACATTTAGCAGCAGATAAAAGGACGACAGGTAAATCAACAGTATTGTTCTTTCCAGATGAATAGCAGCTTACCAATCAAATGTGACCAATTTTAGAATTTTTGGGAAACTCAAATCAACACTTTACATCAGTCAATCACTGCATCAGCAACTATTCAATAACTGTGTCCTCACCTCTTCAAATTGTAAAATTTAATGGTGGTGTTAACTCATGAAAACGAAGCATTTCATTTGTAACTGAATCTCAATGTTGAAAACAGCAGCACAGTGCTGCTGATGGACAGCTAGTTTGTAGTTTCCATGACAGCCTTATTAAACATGTTCGCAACAGCCTCTGAAGACAGGTAGCCACCCACCAGGTACCTACAAGACACAAGTAGAGACTAGTTTCAATTAATGGCTCAATTGTCCTGGTTACATAATCCATTACTGCTGCTTCAACAAAGACTGTGTTACAAAGGCTGATGAAAAAAGGCTTGCAAAGGTAGCATCACCCTTTACACTCACATTGGATGACACATTGATTGGGTGCTGACATCAGTTTTAGTCAGAGCTAAAACGATGAGTCGATTGACAGAAAAATACTTGGCATCTATATTGAAAATTGATTACATTTCAGTTAAGCAAAAATCCCCAAAAATGAAAAACACTCTCTGATTGGAGCATCTTAATGAGATGATTTGCTACTTTTCTTTGTACAGCTCAGGAGGTTGATAGAAGTCGTCCACCTATCAGAAGGTTGGATCCCTGGCCTCGGCAGCCTACATGTTGAAGTATCCTTGGGCAAGATACTGAACCCCAAATTGCCCCCGATGCTGTGCTATCAGTGTGTGAGTGTGTGTGAATGGGTGAATGCAGACTTGTAAAAGTGCTTTGAGTTATTGTCAAAAGCACGATGCAAATACAGTCCATTTACCATTTGTCATTATCATTGAAAATGGAATATTTTTGAGTTTATGGTCAAGCAAACCGAAGAAATTGACATTTTTTTAAGTTTCACAGACTAAACAATTGATTATTATTAATAATAATAATTGTAATCAGCAGATTGATTGATAATGAAAATAACTTATTTTCAGACCTATTTTAGCTGTTTTTTTACTCATTTACTTTTGAAGATTGTAGTAAAAACACAATTGCTGCTAGCAGTAATTATTTGCTCATTCAATCAACTCATCTGATTTATTGATGTGGACACAAACATGAAGGATGTCTGATGAAGGAAGAATATTATATGTAGGTGCCTCCTTTAGAGAGGCATAAACACTGTGTTGCTAAGACAACAACTCTGAACATGAAGTCAACACAACAGTTTTGAAGTTTTTACACTTCCACTGGGAATACGAACAGCTGTCTCTTGGCAACATAATATTCAAAGTCATTTTGTGCCTCAAAGCAGACTGAAGAACACTGACAGAGGGATATTTTGTCTGTTAAATTGCTGCGAGGGTGAGAGCATCAGAGCAACAGTGCTGTGCATCATCTGTTACTGTTATTGAAGCAGCATTTAGAAAAGTGAACAGTTGATCCTAACACAAGTGTGGCTGCTTCCTCAACAGTTTTACAAGAGTACTAAGAGTATTAAAGGCTGACCCATAACAAAATAGAACTCGACCTAAGAAGCAGCGCTGACCTCTGCCAAGACCAACAGTCCACTCTTCTATGACATGAAAATCTGCAAGAGCAGCCATTTTATATGTCTGGTTATATTTCCAAAACAATGAGAACATTACATAACATAACATTTGGATGTGAATAAGAGTGTGATTAGTTGCATGATATCAATTGTACTGGTCCTCCTGTGAAACCACTGAGTGCTCCATAGCGACTGCTTTCTGTATGAAGGCTGAGCAGCTCCGTGTGTTGGCTTCTCCAGAGGATTTCTGGTACCTGTGAATGTGAATTGTGGTATGAAGACGTCATATCTCTACACTTGGCTGTTTTGTCACTGTTCAACTTTACTACCATCTACTGGATGTTTGGATGTACAGCATTTACTCTGCTAAGGCCTAATGCTCTCTCTCACAGTGTTAACAAAAGTGAAAACAATTTGTGTGTCCAAATCCAAGCCAAGAAAAAAAAAACCTTTTCCTCCAGGCTTCCTACATTACCCAGTGTTCTCTGCAACATTAACTTTCCAGAGATGCAGAATAAAAAATTAGGATTCAGAAAAGATACATTTTGTAAAAGTTTTCTTTAAAGGCAAATCCCATTGTTTCATCACCACACCGTCTATGGCCTTCTTGGTCAGTGTGGAGGAAACAGAGACCAAACTCAGCTCCTCCCAGCTCTCAGCCATCTTCGACTCCACCTTTCCATCATTGACTGCGTTGCACTGCACGACTGATCATTTACTGTCCAAATACAGAGTGCGCACACTGCCATAACAGATTAGCAAATGTTATCAAGATAAAAAAAAAAAAATCTATTAACAACAAATATAAAACTTGAGTGCAAATACAAAAAAGAAAAAAAAAGGACATGACATTTACTCTCAGACGTCTGTCAACCAAACAGAATGAAATTAAAAACTGTGTCTATGGCCACAACCCAGAACAAATACATTAAATGTTAAGTACAGCCTATCCATCGGAAATGCTGCCATGATCAGGCAGGTGCATGTTTTCGGGGACCAGCATCTTTAGGTTCAACATCTGTTTTTTTCTAATTCCTCCTTCTGAGGAGGATATTCCTGTGAATCCTTGTGTTGCAAAATTACAGATAAATGTAGTCATTTATGTTGTTTTAATATACTATACTGTGTTCCAGATGCATATAAAAGTGTAGCGCTGCAGCTGAAGGCCCTCAGCCAATACAGTAATGTCATCTAGTTGTTTGTATTAAGTTGTTTGGAGCCTGTCTGCTCTGCCTGTTGTGTGTGAGTTTCCTTCCAGTGTTGCAGTGGAGGTGTGTTCAGGCTGTTTGGTGAGCAGACGGCGCACCTGAATCTCATCCACTGATTCTGTCCTTTTTTAAGCGGCATGGCGGAGATGTCTCGTCCACAGATTGTTCAAGCTTCATGCTAGACTTTCCAGCCATTTTGTCTCGTGTATTCCTAGTAGTCCTGGTATTTTTCCTTGTCGCCTGTGAGCGCATCTCAGTAGAAGTAGATTTATTATCCATAGCTTGTTTCTCTAGTTTGTGTTTGCTTGTTACTAGCTTTGTGTTATTTCCTACCTGCTACTATGATGTACTTGATTGTTATGTTTCAGGGCTGTTTTTGTGTTTTGGAGATTGTGTTTTTTGGTTGTTTTCATTTTTACTATTGAATCTGGGTTTTCTTGTTCTTGTTAATAAACCGTTTTTGGTTTAAACGGCTCCCTTCGTTTCGTGCTTTGTGTCTGCCCCTTGGGTCCTATTTAAAGTTAAACTTATTATCAAAACAGAACAATCTGGCCAATATGGACCTGGCAGATACTCGGCCCGTGGACTAGGACCCCGAGGTTCAGACTGCTCTTCAAAAACAGGGTGACGATTAAACACTTCGTTCCTTATCGGAAACCAGTCAGCAGTTAGCCTTGCAGGTTGCCCAGCTAACCACCACTTGCCGCTGCGCCCTCGGCTTCAGGGGCACAAGCCCCGGTGCCGGCTCCTGCCTCAGCCCCGGCGGACCTTAGCTCCGCTCGAGACATCCCCATCTCAAATCCCGAACCTTTTTCGGGTGACAAATGTCGAGGATTTTTTTCCCCCTCATACATAAACTCATTTCACAACAACAGACAACAAAGTAGGTGTCACATTTTTAAAGCCTGTTTTATTATCATCATAAGATCAAACATCCAGAATGATGTATCATGCTGTCAGTGACAGGAAAAACAGGAAGTGACCAATATTTTGCGAGAATCAGACAATAAGACGTGCAAAATATGTCAAGGAAAGGCAGGCATTAATGTGCACTGAATGTAGGACATATCTGAGGACATATAGAGTATGTAGAGTACATCCTGTTCATCCTGAGTTTTAAAGCACACTTTAAGTGAAAATGTTCAACAAGTATGTAAAAATACATTAGTATCCAAATGTACATGTGTTTGTAAATCTATCAGTCTCAGATTTTATGCACCAATATGTAACAGTAGCATGAGGGAATATAAAATAACTGTATATTTGCCGTATATTAAGTATACTTAAAATAGTGCCATTTTAGGTTTACAATTCAAGTTTTGTACTTACTGCTCAGTGTAATAATGCGCTTTAGGATGCTCAGTATACTGATATTGAGTATATCTTAGTGCATGTTTTTAGTGCACCCCCCCAAAACTTTTTACATAAGTGAAAATTCTAATGCCACAATGTAAAAATACCATAGTGCAAGTAAAAGTCCTGCATTCCAAATCAAAGTATCAAAAGCAAAACCACCACAAAGTTGGTGGCACGGTGAAACAGTGGCAACACTGTGGCCTCACAGCTAGAAGGTCTCGGGTTCAATTCCTGCTGTGGGCACTGGGGGTGTGTCCTCCACCTTGCCTTCGGTGCCTTTCTGTGTGGAGTTTGCATGTTCTCCCCGTGTTCACCTTGGGTATCCTCCATAAAAAGCCCCCACTAAAAAAAACATGCAAGAAGATCACCACCTGACCAATGGTGACAAAAGGAACTGGGTCCCCAGGCGCTGCTGTCAGCTGGCAGCCCACCGCTCCTGGTCTGCTGTGGAGGAAGGACTTTCCAGGATGGGCCAAAGGCGGAGAAAATAAATTCACTAAAGCATGGCCCCTTGTAGCATGTGTGTGCTGTGATAAATAAAGTATATCTTAAATCTTAAATCTTAAAGACATGGAAAAAAAAACACAAAGATGTGTAACACAACTACACATTGATGCAAAACCACCACAGAGAGAAGTATAACAACCACACAGACGCAAAACAGCCACAAAGACGTGAAACCACCACAAAGAGATGCAAAATGACCACAGAGACACAAATCGACCACAAAGAAGATACACAAACTCACCGAAAGAGCACAAGAATGCACAGCCACCACAAAAACATGCAAAACCACCACAAAGAGAAGCAAAACCAAAAAGAGATGCAAAGCAACTACAAAGACATGCAAAACTACCACAGGAAGATGTAAAAAGCCCACAAACAGATGACAAACTGCCACAAATAGATGCAAAGCCACATCATGGAGATGCAGAACCAGAGACATAAAGCAACTGTAAATTGACACAAAACCACCCCCCCCCCAAAAAAAAATGAGAAGAACAACCACCACAAAGGAATGTCAAACAACCAAAAAGAGACGTGAAACCACCACAAAGAGATGTAAAAACCTCACATGGAGATACAAAACCACCACAAAAAATACAAAATGACAACGGGGGGATGCAAAACGATTACAAAGAGACGCAAAACCACAGCAAAGAGACACAAAACCACAGTCATGCACTATCAGAAAGAGACGCAGAATAATCACAGAGATGCAAAAGCATCACAAACCTGTTGTTACAACCATTGTGACAGCAGGCTACAAGAGACTCAAGGAGTCTGCAAGTCTTGGTCCTATGAAGAAGAGTGGGGGGTCATTTGCATGTCTGTGCCCATTGTCTCACAATCTAATTTAATCTATGTGCCCACACAAACACAGCAAATCCCTGCAATGTTGCTTTCAGACAAGCTAGGAATTAGATATGAACAGACTGATAAAGCATGCAGTAATGTAACCTACTTATTTATTTAAACTAGCTTGTCAATGAGCGGACACTCTCAAGTCTCAAAAAACATGCAGCAAAATCAGGCGGCGCATGTTTAACTGCAAGTTTACAGTCTCCATGCATTATTTATCAGTCTTTGTAGCAGAGTGAAAATTCACATAAATTAACATAAAACCATCCCTGACAACTTCATCGCTATTTATAGTCGCCCATTACTGTAATGTTATTACTGTCACTTCAACAGGCTCAACAATAGCAGCAGTATGAGGGATACTTCATATGTCCAACCATTAGCGTCTCTTGTCTTTCTCTGTCCTCACAAAGCTAACTGTTCCTCACTGCCAAGGCCTGTCAGGACAAGGAGAGGGTAAACATTACCCTCATTAATGTTGAAAGACATCAGGCTCCATTTGTGCAAACACAAATCAACAGTAAATTACATGGTGAGATCACTGCTTTCTCCTGCTCATTTGGATACAGAATGGTCCTAGACAAAATCTTGTCTAATGTGTCACATATATCTGTAATTCCAAAAGGCCTCTGCATGTACATGTGTGAATGTGTGTGTGTGTATCTGCAAAGCACTTATTAATCTGTCCGTGGCCTTTCGCTGGCTTATGAAGTCCTGATTGTGTGCCATTGTTTTGGCTTCATTTATTTGAACACACACCCCGTAATCACGCTCGCAAATATACGGCTTTAAAAAAGCGAGCTGCCATTTTCATCATGGTACTAACAAAGTGCATTTGAAATCACTCTGACTTCCCCTGAGCTGAGCCATCAGTGCTCACACAATACCAATCAGAAGAAAAAAATCTTGGCTTCAAAGCTTCAAGCTTGACTACATTAATAATATTAATAAAACAGCAAATTGAATGTGTGGGCTAAGAGGTGGGGGAGAAAGTGTCTTGAAATCCTCTAAAGACATCCGTCTTTGTCTCTGACTCTGTTGTTTCTCTTTTGATTATTGGCTCATTGAAAGTGAAGGCTAATGACAAAATAGCGGGCTAATTCCTGTAATTATGTGTGTTTGTCACAAGAAATTTGCAAATGACAGCGCTTCTTTTTCTGATCTTCAAGCCAGTAGCTTCGGGGGTGGCATTGTTACTAACAAATCATTTACAGACAGGTCATGAATTAGTGAGGTATAGATGTAGGTGGCAAGAGAAAAATAGCTCTCCTGGGGAATGCTTGCACAACAAACTTAACCCCTGGCCCTTAGTTATATTGTATTGTTGTCAAAAAAAAAAAAAACTATTTGTATGAACTGAGAGGTAGAGAATTCGTGTGTCTGTTGTTGAAGGAAAAGCAAGAAATGTCTTGAATGAATGTCCAACAAGGACAGAACACAGTCTGTAACAGTGTGTCTTAATATAAAAGACAATGCTGAAAGCAGAGGGAAACAGTACGCTGTCCAGCATCTTCCTGAAGCTGCTGCATGGAGAAAGGCTAAGTCTATTTGATCTCCATAAAAAAAATGAAACCACTATATTTTCTGACCTTCATAATAAATGGATTCAGTTGTAATATGAGTGTACACAAAGGAATCTATTATAGTGAGCAGGAGGGAGGTTGAATAGAGGCAGACGGGTCAGACAGGGGTCAGTACAGTCTTTTTAAAGCAGATGCTGACTTTTTTGTGTTGAAGCTGTTTAGCGCTGATACTCAACAGTGTGAGTAGATGTCTGCTGCGCTGTTTGCACTGAGCTCGCAGATTTACTATGCCGTGAATTCCCGGAGTTTTAGGGTTTTTAGTTTTGTCGTAGCCTGTTCCTCCCTGTTTGGTCAGTCATGGCCGCTCTCACTGCTCGCCGCAGTTATCCAGCTTATGTCTGAATTTTCAAGATCAAATAGGCCATAACAGGCTGACAAAGCTGTCCCACTGAAAAAACTCTCCCCAGATGTATCAGAGGAATGTGCCTTCTGTAATTGGAATTTGTAGAAACAAGTTAATTCCTCAATACAGACAACTGCTGTAGTTTGACAACACAAATAGGGTAGCTCTGCTTGGGGGCAGTCCTGCATGCTTCCCACTGCAAAGCTCCGTGAAGCAGCTGCGCATCGCTCTGTATCAGAGATAGAGAAGTTACCCAGATGCACATTTCACAAACTAACTCATTAGTCTTCATTCCTGAAGTCTTCTCTTCTGTCAAACTGAAACATACTGTGTGGACAGTATGTGGATTGTCCAAATCTCGGCAGAATGGTGTCATTGGTGCTCTTTGTGGCTGGCGAGGGGAAGAAAACTCACCAACCTAAGTGACACAGAGTGTTTTCCAGCCTCCAGCCACAAGGTGAAATAATGTGATCATGTCTCTTTGTAGCTTGAACGCATTCTGTGAAGGCACAGAGGAATAAGTCAAGTTCAGGTGGTTCTTTGGAGGAGTACTCATGTTAGTGTCTCTCTCTTACTGCTGCTGCGTCAGCTGTTCCTCATATCAGCTGTATGTTACTTTTATGGCCTACACATGCAACTGTGACCATTACTCTAGCATTGTAAGGTGTCCAGCAGGGGAATGGGACACGGCAGCCCACTTGTAGAGTACATTTAATAGCCAGGCCTATTGGCTATAAGATATTGAGAAATCCTATAAAACCCCAAATAACATTAAATTATGATGTTTTTAACAAATTGGAAATAAATAATTGGAAATGGTTACGGTTAGTACAACTAAAAAGCTGAGGAAACACTATTTCCTGCACTGGCACTGAATGTTGGCATTAACAGAGCAGTCACACTCGTGTGGAGGAGGGTGCAGGGAAACTAGGGGTTGATCCTGAATGCAGGACAAACAGACGAGATAAGGAAATTAAAACATGCTTTCAGAAAATAAAGCTGATTGCAGTCCACAAAACAGACAGGCAACAAGACTGACGGAAGCAGACTGAGGCCAATCCAAGAACTAAAGAGAAATACAAAAACTGAACTGGCTGGGATGGTACGAGGAACACAAGCAACCAATCACAGGTGACTAAAAGATGGAACATGGACAGAATACAACAGAGGCTGAAAAACGAATGAATCACAGGTGACGCAGAAAGTAGACTGGACAAGACAAAGAGACAGGAAGTAAGACAAACCATGACACATGAGGAGAGTAACCTTCAAAATAAAACAGGAAACGGTTGCATTAAGTGAAGTGTGCGTCATGTTTGAGGGACGTGAACTGAAAGTTGACATTTTCCAGAAGCGGTGTGTCAACGTGCACGTCTGTGCTCAAGACTGAAAGTGTGGGTATGAAGACCCTTGAGATTAGACAGAGCTGAGACATGTGTGAGTGAAGAAGACACATGTTTACATAAGCACAGGGCGAGGGAGGGCCTGTTTACAGTATCACATCAGCTTTATTAATACTGATATGACGACTCAACCTATGCATTTTTCAAATCCTACACAACAGGGCCTTTAATGCTGCCTGTATGAAAATAGTCATTTTCAAAAGTCCATCCAAATATCTATGCATGATGCCAATGCATGTTCACTTTTTACTTATTTGTGTCCCTTCTGTTTACCTCCTCAGACTTAAGTTAGTTAGAATACAGCTTTGAGTTCATTTCTAGTTTTGTTGAAGCTGTAAATCCTGTCTGCTTCTGCTGTGACGCACAAACATCTCTGTGGAGTCGTGCTGAGAATACACCACATTCAACAGTGTGAGAACACGCCGCGTTTTGTTCCGAGTCTTTTGCTCCCCTCAGCCTGCCTCATTCAGTCAACACCGGCATGTGTGTGTGTGTGTGAGTGGGTGAGGTGTGTGTATGTTAAGTGTCCAGGCGTACCTTTACACCTGAACACTTAAGAAGGTTACACAAATATTCAATTCAAACAAACAAATTCTAATGAACTTACATTCTGTCTGTTTTCAACCAAGTAAAGCTTTAACAAGCACAAAGTGTGTCAAGCCCCCTGTTACCGTCCCATGATTTCATTGGTTAGTCATGTAGCTCTGAACCCTGCCATTAACTGGAAGAGAGCGTGTATGTGGGAGGGCAGCTGAGCTGGCAACTAAAGAGCCACTTGGAGAGTTTGGGTCCCTCCAGATTGCCGAGCAACTATTCTACTTCATAGCTATTTGAGGGAAATTGGCCACAATCGGCCACACCTATCTAACCCTCTCACCCTGTCTCCACAGCCCCCTTCCCCTAACCCCTACACACACACACATGCATACACACACACACCACATCCAAGCTAAAAACAACCTTGCCCTGTAAAAGGTTGAGTGGCTCTCTACCACCACTTCTGTAAGAATAATACACTCACTGCATAAATGTATTCTGGTTACTGAATAAGTGCCTGTGTTTAGTTTCATATTCCACAAGGCGAATCAGTGGTGGGGGTGTTTGAGGGGAACTAAAAGAGAGAGAGAGAGAAAAAAAAAAACAGAGTTTCATGGAAAATTGTTCTTGTATCTTTGTAACCTACAAAACAGAGCAGAAACAACAAAGAGGGTTGTTTTTCCTTTAGAGGCTTCAGTCACAGATCTACTTTTCGACATGTCTGGCTTCATCATTGGTAACTGCTACAAAGGAGTAGAAGTAATATAGTAAATGATGTCTAATTTAACAACCAGGCAGGAAAAACAGAGAAAGTGTACCTGTAATCCCACACTACTAATGCCAATGACGCCAATGTAAATAAAGTTGTGTGACGCTCAAAGTTGCAGTGAGGCTGTTATTTATTTAGAAAACGTTCTTGACAATCACAGAGACAAAATGAAATGATGTGTTTTGTTCTGGTGAAATGTTAGATGAGATTATTTTAGCGATGCAGTCAAGTGTTTTCTTAAAAGGTAAAAGTTTCCAATATGGCTGACAAAAGGACATCAAACAAGATCCCCTGAAACTGAACATCACACTTAAAATGACATAATGGATCATTTATTGTAAATTTGGTATTTTTTTGTTTGTTTGTTTGTTTGTTTACAAAAGTAAAAACAGACACAGTAGACAATTCCACATGCACACTGACAGGCCTACTCTTGGACATTCATGACTTACAAAGCATTTGACACTTTTTTAGGTGATGTTTGAAGTCATTTAGAAATGATTTGAGTTGACAGATATGATATTCACAAATGTTTGTAGGTATATCATCAATAGAAATGTAATTTTTAGACTTATGGATAAAGATGAGATCACAGAAAGATGACCTTTCAGGAAAACTGGTCTGGGTGCTCTGTCAGTAACACCATCATTTCTGTTTGGAGTACACAGGTAAAACACTCCTGCGTCACCCTCTGCTGTCCTTGCTCCTCTTGTTCTTTTGCTCCACCTAAACATCCACACAAACATTCATGTTCGTCAGCTTCCGTCAACCAGCACTGTTGCCTGTTCATGGTGCACTTTTATTTTGGCTTAGAGATATTTTCATTTCTTCCACTGATACGGTCATTTCATATTCAGCTGTTTTGTATGTTTTTGACTCCTTCATACACTGCCTATAGCACTGCATACACTTATGTGCACTTACTCATTAATCAATGAATCATTTTATTACTAATTCAACAAAAACTTGTGAATTTTATACAGAAAAATAAATCTCTTCTCTGTCTTTTACATTCTCATACTCCTTTCCAGTGCTGGTATAATATATTCTTTTACGTACAATTTCGTCTGAATCTCATACCTCATTGAATCCACTTGGTGGCAGTGTTGCCTCACAAAGACTCCTCCACCTGTCCAGACTCAGTCCATAATCCAGTTGACAGTTTTCCTCTAAAAGATCTGAAATGATTGCGGAATCAGGATTAAGGGAGGATTAAAGGACACGTGGTTTTTGTGGACTTTCATATAACGGGATCTAATATGAAGTCCAGATCGAAGACTAGCAGAAATCTTCTCTTTTTTTTTGCATTGTTTTTTAATGGCCAACCCTCTCAACAGCAACGGACCACCATCTTTTCTATTTTCATTTTATTTCCATTTTAATGTAGACATTATTCCTGTAGCAGAACTAGCTTCTCCTGAGGACACTCCGGTCATGTCTGTATTTTTTCTGCACTGATGTATATTTTATCCAGGACATGCATTCTCATCCAGTATGTTTACACTAAATATATTCAATTGTAACAAGTTTTTGACAACAAATACAGGATTCATTATTTCCTCAACAGAATGTAATTCCTGTCAGCAGTCACATAGCCTCGAATTTGGTGATTCTGAATGAAAATTCTTCTACTTTGGCTACCATTTACACTCCCGGTGGATTGTCTGAAAATTATTTTGTCACAGCTGAAAACAGGACAGTGTTTCTTAGCTCATAAAAAACTTGACATTTTGGAGATACATTCACAATTCTTGCAATACAGCTGAACAGTTAACTGAATGAAACATGTCAAAATTTTAAATAACTGCATACATTTTAAAACATCATTATTTCTAGTCAATTTGGGGGATTTGGAGTCATGAGCACAGTGTTTGTAAAATCCTGTCTCTGGCCATGCATTTAGCATTACTGAGTGCTCCTTCCTGACCAAACTAAATGATGGTTAACTGAGCAGAAAACACAACACAAGGAATGTTCTTTGAAATACACATAAGATTTTATTGGTGACAGTGTATACCTGGCATTGATCAAAATACACCCATTACTGTGTGAAAATTGCAAGAGAAGACATTTAAGTAACTCAAGATAAAAAACAAAACAAAACAAAAAGAAAACTCCTTTGCATCATCAATAAACAGCTAAAAGAACAAAGTGTACGTTGTGTTGCTGATATTATCCTAACTACAAGCTCAATCATTTTAGCTGTAAAAGTTTCTTAATTATTGTATACTTTAGATACTGTTAAGCAGGTACTTGTACAAGATGCAAGCTTGCTAGACGTCTACCTCAAATCAATCCCACTGAACCACTGATTGACTATAAATTTGACATCTCAACTGGAATGTCAAATGCTGCCTCACACGCTGAAAACAGAAGGCTAATGTCAGCTAAACATGTCTTCATATAATTTTATCATTGCTTTAAATATAAAGCTGCTACATAACAGCATCCTGTGCATCACATAATACTCAAGGCTGCACAAAATACATTGTAATTATCTAACCAAGGAAACAACAGAAACATGGTGTTAGTAAATTCTTGCACTTGATATCCATCCTTTGTGAGTACAGAAATGTGTAGCAGGAATAAAAGGTTATTAGGTTAGTTATCAGTAAAGTATGTGAAGTGCTGCCCTGCTATGGTAGTTATGAGCTGCCATCAGTTACAAGCATTAATATCAAGTACATCAGCTCAGAAAGCAGCAGGGTGTTACACACAGCCCAGCCAAGTGTTGAACACTGTGACAAGTCTGTAGAGCACACAGTTTATTCCAGAAAACACTACCGTCATCATCCTCATCACCATCGATTTGTGGTAAACCTTGATTTTGTGTATTAGTAATAGCAATCAACTTGCTGTTTGATGCTTGTTCTTGTTTAGTCATTCCCGTGTGACACATGCGAAACATGCATTGCAGAATGAGTGCCGAAGACAGCAACTTGTGCGACTTTGTACACTGACACTGAAAAGCGAGGCAAGCCTTGATTCACAGTTCAAATAAAGAATCTAAGAAAATGGCTTTAAAAACTGGCTGCAAGACCTTATTATTAACATATCAAGATCCTGGTGACACTGTAGCACAAATTCCTAATATGCCTGTGGGGGTTGTTGATCAATACCAATAACTCTACACTTACTTGGCCTTTTTTTGAGCCAAACAAGCTGACGACTAACAGATTTATTGTTCTTCCAGTATTAACACTCTGATATGCTGCTTCTTTAAAGGATGTTTGATGTCTAGCTCCACATCAATCCGCTAGCTTAGACTTGTGTAAAGTCTTGTAAACAACGTCTGCCTTGTTGAGTTTTGTTAGGATACGGTGACACTGAACTGGAAATATCCGACTGTAGTGGCCACAGCGGGACGCACTGAAGCACGCATATGGGCTGGGTCACGCCAGCATTGAGGACGGCAAAGTTTTGGACCAAAATGTACACGTTTATGTAATCAGTGCAGTCACTCATGGAGGCAAAGTACATGTGCACAGTGCTTTTGCGTTGAATTCAGCTTTGGTGAACTCTGATGGCCTCAGTATGCTAAAAAGCGCTTGTTGGATTGTCTAAAAGCAATTTTTTTAACTTTCCGAAACAGAAAATCCAACAATCATGCCCACTTTACACAGTGTTTTATAGCGTTGCAACTATTCCGGTCACACCATGAAGGACTTCTGGGAGAGACGCCGGCCAAAACTGTTCCCTGACAGTGCAATTATTGCACTGCATTGAGACTACAGAGACCAACAAAGGACAGAGTTCTTGGAGTTACTTTCAAGCATACTGTGACCTTTGCACTGTTGAACAATAGCGAACTGTTTCTACAGTGTTGATTGACACTGTTGGCCTTTCATGGAACTGAACCCCTGGCTATCATATTTGCTGTCGCACCTTCCAGTTCTATACAGCTGCTGTTGAATGCGAACCAACAAAGCATTTTTCAATGGATTAAACAAGCCACACACAAACGTGCCCACTGCCTGATGTTGGTCAGTACATCCACAAGCTGGAACGAGGACAACAGATTTCTTCTACCAACGTTGTTGCAGTTTCTCCTGGCTGCCTACAAATGTTGATTATGTCATGGTAATGCCCCTTTAAGTCAACCTGTGAAGCTTTTTCAAGAGAATGTTCGCAAACATGTTCAACTGTGGAAAAGGCATTCAATGAATCCGTGCAATGCTCAGCGTTTACTCCTGAATTCACTCTTACAGTACATATATAAAGGAAGTATATTGTTGGAGGGCCTAGGAATGCGCTGTATGTTCTGATGGGATGAGTGACATCACATTTTATTCATTCTAGGCACTCTGTTAATTAAGACTACAGAACTTCAACGTTTCATAATCATCTGGAAAGGTGGCTTTTTACTTCAATGATTATTGCTGACTGTGTCTCAGTCTTTAACACAGAAACAACAATTTCTGATGCATTCAATGGCTCAAGTTCTTTGCAGTAGGATGAACATATTGTCTCAATGTTTCTTCATGAATATGGAATAAATCATTATGAAATCCCCACAGAACAGGTGGGGTGGAAAAGGGAGCTGGACACAGATACTGCAACCATTTCAAAAGTAACCAACATTTTTTTTTAAGGACGGAGGTATTCAAGTTTCTTTTATGATTGCAAAATAAAAAAAAATCAAAAAAAGAAAAAAAAAACTGTAACAGGCAAAACATACAATCTCTCACTTTGAATGAAGACAGCAGTCAAACCTGCCTTGGCCTCTCATGCTATGGCTGGTGAGAAAAAAATGTTGAGAGATGCCCCTGTGAAAGCACACATGCACACACACACACACACACACACCCATGCACGCACGCACGCACTCCATTAGCTCTAAAGCTGCTGAAACAACGCTAAAAATCTGTACAATATTTAAATACTGTATTTACAGAAATAAACTTCATTGTTTATGACACCTGTATTCAAAATATTCAAGTGGGCAAGTGGCATTTTCTCCACATGTAATAACCAGAAGCATAAACAAATAAAGGCAACAATTAAGCGCATTTGATGGTAGTATTTGCTTTTCAGATTTAGCCTGCAGCATGTTTCACATTCTTGGATTCAGATTTAACTGTGGATCTTAAAGTGGTTTTGCTTGATATGGCCTATTTCTGAAACACTTGGCGTTACTGCCGGTTGTTCTCCAAAGCATGACATCAGCTTTTAGACTGACTTCCTATTGTCCACATAGGGTTGGATATCAGTGCATTTATGGTTCCAACTGTTTATGCTTCAGTACTGAAAAAATGGACTGTCATTTGGAAACATGGATTGATAGTGAGGATGCCCAACACATCCCTTTGAAAAGCGACTATATCTAAATTAGCGAATGGCCACATTTCTACGGTCACTTCTCCGATCGTCCACAATGTTTCTAGCCTTGTGCAACATAACCGGCCTTGTTAAACAAGCATTATAGAAATTTGCAGAAATGCAATGGCTTCCAGTCTTCATTCACAGCTGATTTGTTTTTAGCAGCCATACAGGCTTTAATTTAACACGTATGACAAATGAAAATGTATATATAACTATAAAGCCTAATTAATCACAAATATTAATGCTCAATATCAATGTTTTTTATAAACAATGTTTTAAATGACTGTGTGTAATGTCAAAGGGATTATTCATAGAGACAAACCATCAGTCACTCAACTGTTAGCTCATTGTTTTGGCTCAGTTGCCAGCAGTTTTACAGTTTGGTTCAGTCTTACTGCCCTCATCAGCCTTGTTTCCAGCAGCTGCAGGCAGCTGTCTCCAGTGAAAAACCTCTGATAAGCATACTGTACACTGCCTGCCCTAGTCGTGACTTGCTGGTGAACAGAGAGGAGCATTTAGCAGGAGATGGAGACTAAAACAGGGCTAAAAAAGTGAAAAAAGTGAAGTGAATACTGGACTGCATCTGGTGGATACAAACACGACTTAAAATGAAAGCAAAAGTCGCTCTATGTCTCCTGGATGTGAAGAGTGAGATTGCTGTCTTCTTAACCATATCAGCTTTATCAGGGGATAATATGTGGATGTTGTTTCCAGCTTGTGTCACTGCCTCCACAGTCAACTCTTGGTCTCTTCTTCCTCATCTCCATAGCCACAATGTTTAACACAGCCAGACGGAGCTTTTTAGGCCAATTGTTACGCAGTATGAACAAGCTAAAAATGGAAGCTAACTGTATGTAGCTTTAGCCTAACTGGCCCTGTATTTTTAGGATTTGGCTGTTTTAGATGTTGGGGCACTACCATGCAATGATTACATAACTTTAACAAAAAAACTGCACATTCACTGCAGTGGATTCCTGTTATTAATAGCTTTCTGACAGGAGAAAATCAGTTGAAAATAAAATGATGTGCTTTGAAAAACAGCCGGCAACAGCGTGACATATTTATAGTTTACATTATGTTTTAAGGGCTGAATCGTGCAAAACCACCAGCATGGTCTCAGAACTGTAGTGAGATGGAGCTGATGTAAGTTTTCAACAGTATTAAGACCTTCCGCCAAAGCTTGATGACATGGCATTATGACCTTTTTAGACTTTCATCACACAGAATGTTTTGTAGTACACAGATATGCGATGATCTGTTGTAATCAAACAGAAAACATTTAAGAAAGTGAAACATGGAAAGACGCGTCGATCAAGGCTGAGAAGTGATCAAACACCACTTTTATCTTTCCTGTCAGGAGCTCTGAAACCTGCCTCAACAAAGCTGTAGCCTCAATATTGGGTAGATGGGTTTGTTATGAATGTGTGAACATGATGGAGCTCCTCAAAAAAGAACAGGGACGGAGTGAAGTGATGGACCTAGAACACACTGACCTCATCCAGACAGTCTTTTTCTTCCCCTTGTCGTAACATTGATTCAACTGAATGTCAGCCTGGGTTCGAGGACAAGCATATCACTTTTATTCAAACTGTCTGCCACCCAAGCTTAAACTGACAATAACTGCACCTTGACATTCATTAACATTAACCCCTTTCCAGTAAATATCCCCAGCTTGTTGTGTGTTTGTGTATGTGTGTCTGTGTGTAAGCTGTATGTTTCCGTTTCCATTGCTTCCAACTATTTTGTAATATTTGCTCTCTTATTCCCTTCTTAATGGCTGAGGAAGTCAATGCTAGCTTTAACGGTGCGTCCGGTGGACACATCCACCGCCATGGCCCGAATCTCTGTGTCACCAAACTGCATGAGCGTCTGGATCTCGCGGCGTGGTGCTGTGCTTTCTGTCCCGCTCACATCCAAGCGAAGTGTCCCACACTTCCTGACGCCGGGTTCACTGATGAACGCCGCTCTCTCCTTCTCAGAGCAGTAGACATGGATGACAATAACCTGCTGGGAGGGCTTGGCCGGTGTGTAGCTCCTCTTTACCAACTCACCCAGCGCCACAGACTGGTCGGCGGCAATGAAGGTGTCAAAGACGTCAGTGCACCAGCGTGTGCCGTCCTTCACCAGCAGCTTCTCTGGAGGGTGCTTGCCTTCCACGAAGCGATTGAGGACACCCACCCCATACGTGAGGGGCGAGCGGCGGACTTTGATGACGCTGGGGTCCAGGCCGAACAGCACAGCCCCTTTCAGAATGGTAAGGCCAACATCATGGGGTATGATGATGCGGCTACGGCCCTGGAGCATATTCTGGACAGCTTGCTGTAGCAGGGGAGATTCAGCAAAACCTCCCACTAAGAACAGGAACTTAATGTCGCTCACCTCTGGCTTCTCAAACAGCTCGGCTGGTGGAGAAAAACAGAATTTCAATGAAGAAAACAACTGACAGTGACAGGATGGAGTGCATACACTATGATGCTCTGAGTGATGCAATGAAGTTTTTGTTCTTCATAGATGTATCCTGACGTCAATTTTATGTCTAACACTTACTGTAGGATGTAGTTACTGTCTGGCTTTGAATTTTATTTGTGTGTTTTTTAGGTTACATTACAGCTGAATGTGGTCAAGTGTAGTTTGTTGTCCTTGAGACCACACCCAGCTGTAATGTAGCTTGTGGTGCCATGCTACATCACCACTGCAGAGTGTGGAAAAAGCATGTCACCACTAGTTGGCAGGGCAAGCAGACTAATTAGACTGGGTGCAGTTACTCTACTCACTGAACTTGCTGGGTACAATTTTGTCATTACTGATGGTAGCGATCGGAAAATAATGAAAATAAGATCCAATATGTATTAAAATTTTAAAAATATTTACAGTTTTCTTAAACTGTCACCAAAATAATTCAGAATATAAGTTCAGATGTCTTTAAAGAGTCTACTTTTTCTTATTTTAAGTTCAAGAGAAACTTAAAAGTATCAAGTACAAAGGCTGTTGCTTAGTCTGCATTATGGTGCATTTTACTGCTGTAAAGCTGCCGTATCAATCATTAACACATTAACAGGTTGAGACATTCAGTACATTTCAGACCTTACTCCAGTGGTTTAATACTGGTACTCTCATTTCTTAAGTTCTACTTGCTTTCGTGTTACTCCCCTCATAAACGGAAGTCAAAAAAGTCACAAACATGTTTTACAACCTGAGCAAACCAGTTAGAATCCAAGCAGACCGACCCGTGCTTAAGTAATGTGACCTACTTTCCTGTGGTTAAGAAAGCTATGAATAATGTAGGGTGGATATTTTCAAGGAGAGACCAAACCTCTCTAGAAAACCGAGGAAAACAACAATACAAAGAAAACAGACACCACTCAGAAAGTTTTAAACGACCTAATCAACATTGTTTATATCTGCAGTCACTTGTATCTGTCGTGAAACTATGCAGTTTGTGATAGTTACTTAACAGTGAAGACAATGATTACAAGCCACATGCTGCAAGTTGTGCAGTTGTTGCTTTCTGTAGATTCACCACAAGACAAAAACTAGCAGTCTTTGTAACATCAGCATGACAAACACCATTTAATCTGAAGCAACAAGACTTGTTTGACCACAAAGGTGAGAGATATGTGCTTACTGAGATGCTGGATGATGTGGTCTATGGTGGGCTTGAAAAGGAGATTCATAGCATCTGGACTCATCCTCAGCATCCCCTGAGATGACCATTTTACAAAATCCACACTGGAGAGGAGACAAGATAAGAGGAAGAGTGGAGAGGAGAGAGGGGAGGAAGAGATAAGAGGAAGGGAGGAGAGGAGAGAGGAGATGAGAATTAGAATGTTAATGAGAATACATTTCAAATACCAATATAATTCACAATAATGCAAGGGTTTACCAAACGTAGAATAAAATCAAATTAATGTTCGGTACAGTTAACTGTTCTGTTTTTATTACATCACAAAAATTCTTCAAATAGTTTTCATTAAACAACACTGTTGAATCATGGCTCAGTGCTATCTGAAGCACTGTTTCAGTCCAGACACAATGTTTATTGCAATTGGGCTAAAAATCCTGGAGATCTGAAGGCCCTGACTATTAACCCTTCTCATAATCTTAGTGTATTAGCATAGTTAAATTGCTCTGGGAATTTGAACTAACATTTTTCATAGTGAGCTTTGTTCATTCACCTCACTGATCCGACGACTTTCCCACATAAGTCAAACAACAGGACAAAGAGTCTGTAGGTAGCGCAGTGCTTTGAGCTAAACGCTAAGCTCAACATGCTAATATGCTCACAATAACAATGTTATCATACTGGTGTTCACCAAGTTGTGTTTAGCACAGTCTCAGTTTTGTTTAATTTTCATTCAAACATTGGATCAAATAATGGATCAGTATTGGACAAAATGAAGCTGATCAATATCTGATCCTTTCTCTACGTCAGCCAGCTAGTGTTGCAGCACTGCTCTCCTTAATGAGAGCTAGCTCTACAGTGTTATTAGTTTGCTGGCCACAATCTTACAGCCCGCCTCAAGGTCCTGAAGGGTGGGCAGATATCATGTCCTTGTATACATGGCCTTGTACCAGGCAGCAGCAGCAGTGCACCAGATGCTGATGGAGGAGGTGAGTATGATGGTGGGATAGAAGTGCACATTCATAGTCTTTGGCAGGTTAAACTTATTCAGTTGCCGCAGGAAGTGCATCCTCAGCTTATAAACTAAATAGTTTTAACCAGGACCTTCCTAACTTTAATTAGCTTGTAAAAAATAAGGTGTGTAGCTGTTATTTTATGCATCAGATTTTTAGCTAAATAAACTGTACCAAAGTATCGTACCAAAAAACAGTAACAAGAAACAAATAAAACTTAAGCAACAACAGACAAACACTAGACAGCATGAGGGGAGACGAAGTCCAATCTGAATAAATGAGCCTTTAGCTGCTTTTTAAAGGCGTCAACAGACCACAGAATGTAAGTCTATAGGAAGAGTGTTCACGGTGTCAGAGTCACCACTTAAAAGGCAACATCAGCTTTTGTTTTCAGTCGAATGTGAGGGACAACCAGTGAGCCCTGGTCAGAAGACGTGAGGGAAGTACTGGTGATACAAGGATGGAGCAGGTCAGACGTGTACACATGTGCCTGACCATGCAGTGCTCTATACATGAAAACAAGAACCTCAAAATGAATCCTGAACTTGATGGGAAGCCAGTGTAAGGAAGCATCTCAGTATGGACATTTTCACATCACTCGCAATGCAACATACAACAACAACATCAAATTCAGAGAGAAACACTGCAAGACAGCATCTGAGCAACACCGTAAGCACCTCGCTGGTCTGAAACTGAAAGACGCTGAGCTTGGTGGATTGTAAATTGGCCAAAGAGATGAATTGACAGAGAGAACAAGTTTCATTTTACTAGGAGGCACTTCATCCAAAAATGCAGAGCAATGTGTATTGATGGAGCGGACGACGAGCAACATCAGCATGAGAAGGCAACACAGCACTTGGGTCAAAAGCTGCAGAACACTTTTCAGCTGAGAGCGAGAGCAATTTACACAATTACTGGGCACAGAATCTAAGTAAAAATACAAGGTCCAAGGTATGACCCAAGGTGTGACATTAAGAAAATCAGCATCAAGAAAACATCAAGAAAACGTTAACAAATATGAAAAGCACGAATAAATGTGATGACACAACGTCTCACATCATGAGGTACAATTGTGCAGCTGCAGAGCTTAAAATGCATTCATAAAGTGAATCTGGTGGATAGATGAGGAGAAACACGGTATTTTCAGATCAACCGCTGTCAGCTTGAAGACCAGAAGCAGAGACCAGTGACAGCCTGGGCTCTGTGTGGACCACTGTCATCGATTTTTCATCGGCTACTTCCTTCAGTTCTGTCTCCTGAGGCCCACAAGCACATCTCTCTGTGCCTGAACGCCGTCTGTCTGTCGAATAATAAATCCAGAAAGAATCCATAGTATCCATCTACTTTGATCCCATGTGTGTGATTCCTGCATGGTGCACATGTGTCTGTGTGATTGTGTTAATGTTGGCCCCTCCCAAGGCTTTCCATCGCAATGAGACAGACTGAGAATTTCCAGTTAGGCGTCAGAGGAGTCTGGGGGCCACTGAGAGCTTCAGTTTCAGCCACATAAATATATTTTAATGACCCTCACTGTGGGATTATGAAAATCCACACAGACATAAGATAGGGCCATTAAAATCTAGACTCCATGGTGGTCCCAGGAGTCAGTTGTTATAGTACTCTAATGGTTGGGAGTGAAAAGTTATATGACCATTAATAGGGCCTTGTCTAACACTGAGTTTGAAGGCTTTGCCCGTTTATCAAGTCAGGAGGTTAAGAAAGAAATCAATGTTTCATAGAAAGTGGTGCTGGGCCTTGCACCAGCCTTGCTTTTTAAATGTATCTCTCCATCAACTCTGCATCCAGGAACCATTTTGCCACACCTGGATCAACTGTGAGACACTCTACTTCAGGGGTGGGGAACTTTTTTTCATGCCAAGGGCCATTTAAAATTTTATAACATCCTTTGAGGGCCAGACTAAATTATTGAACACCTGTATCACACCAACCTCTGCTATGGCTGAACTACTTCTCTTTAGCTAGTCGTCTGCTGTCAGATGGTAGTGATGGTGATGATGATGATGATGATGATGATGATGATGATGATGATGATGATGATGACGGTACTCCCAGCTGGTTTTCCAGGTTAGGGTCAGTCAGTCTTGAGCAGAACTGACTCTTACCAAGAGACATTTTTTTTTACCGCTTACTGCTCACAGTAGTTGTTGGTTGTCAGTCACATCAGCTGGTTCCACATTGAACAGCATATATGTTCAGTTCATTGACTTTTCATGTCCTGAAACCTGTCACCAAATATCTGAGGGAGTTTTCACACTCAGCAGCATATTCAGACTTTTGTTCTTGCAGAGCAGGAAAAGTGTTCAGTGTTTCCTCTTTCCAGCTTTAAGTTCACAAAGCAGAGAGCTGAGAAGCTGCTGGAGCTTGAGGTTGAGCTCTGAGAGGTTCTTGGTAATGTCCACCATGAAGGTCAAATCACACATTTGCCGTCACTGAGTTTCCTCCTTCATCTCTATGAATTATTCCAGACAAACTGACACATTGGAACACTTGTACTTTGTCTGTGCTATCAGCTCCACAGCAGCAACAAACAACAACAAATTCTCCTTCTAAATAAGGTTTCACCGTCTCAGCCATTAGTTCTTATGAAAGCTGCTTGTTGGGCTCCCAAACCCGAAGAAATTTATCCAAGCACATTTGTCCTTGCAGCTCATCCAGTTTAACATGTTTTGAGCTATACTGAGGCCTCTCAAGGCCTTTTTCATCACTGTGAGCTCCTCCCCACAGACTAATGTAGCTACACTGACTTGATTTTACTTCCACAAGAAAATAAGCTTTTCTCAATTTCTCTCGGAGAGCGTGACACTCATATCGACTTTTGTCTTTTGTTTCGGTGACCGTCGGCATGATGCATAGACGTGATATCAACTGCTATGTGCGTGTTGCGTTCAGGGACTACTCAGAAAAATGTCTTCGTCTGCTAATTAATGATGGTTCTTTGCTTGCTTTTTTGAATTGCCTCTGTTTAACATGGTTTAGACACAACATCTGCCATCAGTGTACCATTGGTAATGACATTTGACACTTCTAAAGCTCATTATAGTTTATACAGTATTGTGTTATCATTAATGTTACCATTCAATAAAACTTTCTAAGCTACTATAATGTGCTTACAAAAGGAGGATGCTCACACTTTACATAATGTACATGTTTAGTCTGCTGTTGCCTACCTGTTTTGTTTGTCTGGATTCAGTTTTGGTTTTTAAAGCTTGCTTTCTGTTTTTCAACCTGGCCGCCATGGTGTTTGGCATATGGGTCCTTTTGAACTGCCAAACCTAACAGCAAAGTGTTCAAGTGTTCAATGTGTACAAACATCATTTTTCAAAAACACAATTGGTATTTTGTGTTTGTATACTGTATACTTGGCCTGTGGCTTTAAATTAGAGGCACAGCCTACTTCTGAAATACAGGATCCATGTAAGTAGTGGAAGTGCAACTTTACTTACTAAATTAGATGAGGAGAAAATTTATAGATCTCTGTCGAGACTAAAAAAAAAAAAAAAAAAAAAATCACCTGAAGCTCAATATCAGCAGGAGCAATTAGCTTGTGGAGGACTACTGCTATCATATGACTATTAATATGTAATTTTACTGTAAGAAACAAAAAACAGAGACAAATTCAATGTATGTGTTCACATGCTTGGCCATTAAAGCTGATTCTGATTCTGACATGACAAAGTTGTAGTCTTGACAGTGGACAATGCTTCCAATTTTATATGTATTCAAATTGTAAACAAATAATTTCAGCGTGTGAGAATGAATATTTGATTGTGAGAAAAAGAAGCATTTCATTTCATTTGCAATGTGTAGGTGTGTTAATCTTTAAAAACTTATGTTTATGTTGTAATAATATACAAGTAGTATGCCTCTCATTGGT
Organism: Chaetodon auriga; assembly: GCF_051107435.1. Classification (NCBI taxonomy): domain Eukaryota; kingdom Metazoa; phylum Chordata; class Actinopteri; order Chaetodontiformes; family Chaetodontidae; genus Chaetodon; species Chaetodon auriga. Next base: position 3,441,925 of record NC_135084.1, read on the forward strand.
TTCTTCATCTTATGGAGATAATGAGCAAAAATAGATATTCGAATGGTTCAAACTCATTCTTTTTTTTTTTTCTTTTAGAAGGGATAATCAAATGCCATTTTTGGGCAATTTCTGCAGTCCCATTTCAAATATGGATGTTGCTGCAAAGAAACTACAAATCCAAAAAAATATAAAATGTGGCTGCTTCACACACATCTTCAACCTGGCAGCACAGAAGATCTATAGAATCAGCAGGTTCAAGGTGAACACCCAAGATCAGTGTCATCAATTCAGTGTCTGATCAAACGTGAAACATGGTCACAATCTCCCCTTCTGTTCCTGAGAGACGTGTTGAATAAGGGCCAGAAAAGAGTTTTAGCAGAACATTATGATGTCACAGTGAAGGTGACCTTTAACCTTTGGGGTAAGAAAATATCATAATTTTATCATTTTATCCTTTTGCCATATTTAGGATATGATTTCTTGAGTTACACCCAAAAATGTGTTTTGTGAGGTCACACTAACCTTTGATCAAATTCTAATCAGTCATTCTTGTGCCAAATCTGAAGAAATTCCCTGAAGGCATTTCTGAGATCTAGTGTTCATGAATGCACCCAGACATACCAAAAACATGACGCCTCTGGCCACAGCAGTCGCCAGCGCAGGGACATAAAGTTGGCTTATGTACGCTCACCTCTTTAATAAATCCTTGAAATGTGGCTATCTACCTGGATTGTCTCCCTTTTGGTCCTTGGAGTGGACCAAACAGCTGGACCAAGGCTGCTTGAAAAGGTGGGTCTCGGTCTGCTGGTGGTTTGTTTGTGGTGTGAAAGCGCGATTTTAGCATGATTTCAAAAGCTAAACTACTAATAAGTCCATCTGCTGACCTCAGTGCCTCTTTGCTTCACATCAAAAGAAATCAACCAAGACCTCAGAAAAAATATTTGTGGACCTCCACAACCTTGGAAGCAATTTCCAAATGCCTGAAGGTACAGCACTCATCTGTTCAAACAAAAGTATACAAGTATAAACACCATGGAACCATGCAGCAGTCATACCAGTCAGGACGGACACATGTTCTGTCTTGGCATAGAAAAGAAAATCAATCCCAGAACAGCAGCAAATGACCTTTGTGAAGATGCTGGAAGAAACAGGTACAAAAGTATCTATTATCCACAGTAAAGCAAGTCCTACATCGTTTGCTGAAAGGCCGCTCGGCAAGGAAGAAGCCACTCCTCCTAAACTGCCCTAAAAGAAGCCAGACGACGATTTGCAACTGCACATGGGGACAAAGATCTTACTTTTGTATAAATGTCATCTGGTCTGATGGCTGTCCCATAATAACCATTGTTATGTTTGGAGGAAAAAGGGAGTGTCTCCAAATAGACAACGAACCCAAGCATACTTCCAAATTTTTGGAAAACTGGCTTAAGGACAACAAAGTCAAGGTAGCGGTGTGGCCTTCACAAAGCCTTGACCTCAATCCCTTAGAAAATCTGTGGGCAAAACTGAAAAAGCATGTGTGAACAAAGAGGCCTAAAACCTGACTTAGTTACACCAGAAGGAACGGACCAAAACCTCCAGCAACAAGAGAAGTTTGTGGAAGGCTAGCTGTTTCCCCCTGCTACTAGTCTTTATGCTTGGCTAGGCTCACCACCAAGAAAAGTGTCAGAAATGTGTGTGTGTGTGTGTGTGTGTGTGTGTGTGTGTGTGTGTGTGATGTAAGGTGCAATAGGTCCTGTTCTCTTTTCCAGTATTTTCTTACTTCTAAACAAACAGAAAACAAACAGGTCATCTTTTAGAATGTACTTACTTGCTTTTGCGCAGAGCATGTTCCACACTGTGGCCCCTGAACTTCTTATAGTAGTCGATGAAGGAAAAGGGCAGGTTAATATTGAGTGGATTGGTTCTGTCAGGGGCTGCTGCCCTCTTCCGAGACTCAAACGCAATCATCAGGTCCACCCAGGCGGCCGGCCTCTTGATCTTGAATTGGTCGATGAAATCCTGGCCAAAGATCTTACACAGAAGCTTCTCAAATTCATAGTCAATCCCAAGAGAGCCATAGGGACCACCTGGAAAAAGAGCATATCATGATTGTGAATCAAATAAAAAGAAGGTGTAACCTCAGCTGCATAAAACAGAATGAAACAGTGTTGTATGCAGAGGTGCACACAGCAGGTCCACAGGTACACATGCACAACAAATCAGAAATCACACCAATGACACCAGTTGTTTCAAAGTGCGCCTCTGCATACTGTTCACATTAGGAGGGTCTACCTCAGACTTCCTTGGGCTGACTGAATTGGGTGCTGATAAAACTGTGCAGACCATAACAGATGGATGTGTGCTTCTCCACCATGTAGGCTTGAATGAGTAGATGACAAAGTTGGTCACCATGTGCACAGACAGGACTTCTGTCAATGTCTGTGTGTACAACGGCACAAAGTCAGCTGATCAACAGCAAGGTCCCTTACTGTGAGACATTTAATCACTGTTGTCAAGCTCCTCCAGTTTTATTTAAAAAAGGTCTAGCCGCTGTGCTGAACAAGTTATGTGAAGAAGATGGAATCTCCTTTTTGAAACTGGGGAAGTTTCATAATATCATGCCTGTACGGGGGTATGAAACACTGTTGAAAATATCAAGACTACTGCCAGCAATTCAAATGTAACAGGCCAAGTGATATGCTAATATATGCTCACATTATCCATTTCATCTGGTGCAATATCATTGTATCAATTTTTAAGTTGTATATTTTTGCAGGGCAATTTAGGGCATTTAGTATTTTTGTAATCTGTACATTGTGTACATACTGTAATACTTGCTGGCTGTAATGATTTTATTTCCCCAGTGTGAGATCAATAAAGTCTTATCTTATCTCTTATAACAGTGACCTGCAGCATATCTGAGTATTTTCAGTGTTTTCTGGCCAACAGGCTTGATACTGCCAATATTTTGAAGACAACATCCAGGAGGTTTCAGATGGAACACAGACACTTTTGCCTGTTGAGGACCACAGGACACACACTGTTTCTAATGCTGATGCAATCCAGATTGTTCCTCCAACAAGGTGGTTAAATTGCCTCTTACGCTGCCTTTGAGCAGTGCCGCGTGTGGGGATTCTCACATCTCAACATAATAAAAGGTCTGAATCTCGTCTGTTACACACTCGTCAAAGATGACCATAGAGACATCTGACCCACAGCCAGCTGTTGACCTGTGAATGGAGGCAACTAATCTGAGACTCAAGCAAGGACTGAGAGGAGCATCTTCATCATCTACCATGCAGGAAGTTGAAGAGGAGGACAGTGAGGGAGACACCAAGGAGGACAGTGAGGAAGATGGTGTTTATCATATGTCCTTTTACCTGAGGCCTTGTAGAGCTCCTTTAGATGTCCCTCTGGAAGTCGGATCTGATGGACTGTCAGGTCCACTGTTCCTCCACCACAGTCCACCACCACATAACGGTCACCTGCAAAGAGAATGCATAAAAATGGAACATATTTGACATGCAGCCACCGCCTCTTTACCATAACTCTGCTGTTTTTAGAAACTTTCTCAAGGGAAGTTAGACATTTGTGACTCTCCAGCTTCTTGAACCAGGCCAAGAAGAGTAACTGCTGGCCTACATTTCTGGAGCTGTAGTGTCAGCTGCACAGTAGTGAGGTGATGACTGAGAGAGTGGGACTCAGGACTGGCTTTGGCAAAGACAGGATGGTGGACAGCAGTTGACAGTTTGACATCAGATGATTCACACAGTGAAACATCGACACTGACAGTCACATTTTAAGCATTTCTTTATAACAACATATCACAGAACTTGTGTGTGGGTGTGCAGCTACTAACTGCTTTCAAAAGGCAGCAGTTCCATTTGTATTTGACTCAAATAATATCTCTCTTGAAGTGCAACGGAAATCACAGCCGCTCAAAATTAAAATGCTAAAACAAGCTTCAACCCATTTCACTGATTCACACTGCATTTGCTTGTTATGTTTAGGCACATAAGCACTTGGAGAATTTAGGTCAATTGCAACTTGAGACGGGCCCTAATTTCTATGAGTTATGATAACATTGTACTCACTAAGTTAATTGCTGAGTTGTGGGAGGACGATGACATCACTACAATGAAGTCCAACAGGGCACCAGACAAGCAGTAGGATGATTACACAGGTTGTAAATAAACCATCAGTTTAATCACATTATTTAAACCACTTTATTTGAAGGTTAAACTAAAAGTGAACGTATCTGAAATGCTGCTAATAATCCCCCATTTAATAGGAAAACAAGACAAGAACATTCGTGTGTAAACTATGATGGATGCTTCCAACAGTTTGGATGATAATCTTTCTGTTCACCCTTCATTTTCTATTCCAAGTATATTTTAACTAACCTCAGGGGAAGTCTACAAGCTGTCTGCTGATGTTTCTTGACCTGTCTGACCTATTTTTAGTGTTGCCATGTTGCCAACAATCACCTGGGTGAGTAGAAAGTTATCAGAACTGACAGAACCAATGGCCAAATAAAACCTGAGTTATGATGACCCTTAGTTTTCCTTTGTCAATTCAAGTTAGGAGGTATGGCAGAAATATGCAATTTAGCTAAAATGAGCTACTTTTGGTACAACCAAAACGATGAAATAAAAGATGACAAACATGATGAAAAAGATGTAATACAACAATACAAAAAGACATATTATTTAAAATAATAGCTTTTGATGGCTTTCTGTAAATATGACATTTTCTACACATCTCTGGATTGCTACAGTGCCCCAAAAACCAAGACGCTCTATGTCTACCAAAATGTGGCTTCTAAAGCTTGTATCTAATGTGGCAGATTGGCAGCACAGGAAACAGCAAGAGCGTTTGCCGAAGAGGAACAGGGACAGGCAATCATAGATCAGTAAAAGAAAAGAAAGACTCTACCTTCTTCCAGCTCCGACCAAAGCTCCCCTATGACATTTTCCACCAAAAAGGTGCGGCTCTGCCGGTTGCGCCGAACATGCTCCTTAGCTGGTTGTTAACAGAGAGAGAATGTTCTGGTGAGTGTGATGAAGGCGTGAAGCTCTGCTATGTGAAGCTGTGTGGCTCATATACAGTGGTGTGTGAGGCAAGCAGCAGGCTGAGATGCACATGTATCCACACAGTGAGCAAGTCTGATTCCTGTAGAAGTCTGATCAAAGTTATTCAAGAACAACTGAACTCAAATGAATGATAAATAGATCATTTGCCTCTTCATATATATATATATATATGTTAGTACATACCAGCATGCGATCACTGCCTCTAATTTATCTGTTATAACGGGGGTGACCAATCACGTTGCTCACAGCTAAAGCTTAGTTTAACCTTATAAATATGATTGAAATAGTAAATCCATCTGCAGAAAACCATACCAAGAAAGCAGAATGACATGAAGACGAACCCAGCAGGTTCATAATTCAACATCCATGCTCCAAGAATGGAAAGAAAACACATTCAGGCAACTTCACCAGTTATGAGCTTAATGTCTGATAAAAAAAAAAAAAAAAACAGTCAGTATTAAATCAGTATTACAACTATACATGTTTCCGCACAGATGGTTTGGATTAAAAGAACATTTTCTAAAAATACCTAAACACTTCTACAAAAAAACAATCATGTTTCGATTTACCGAAACACCACAGTCTACACCTACAGACTACAGTGACGCCATGTGACCTGAGGTTGACTGGCTAATAGCAGGAAGAGCTGGCAGGAATAAATGTCAGAGGGACATTTCCTCCTACACAGAGGAAACAATACAGAGAAGGAAGGACAACTTTTCAACTCTTATTTTCTTCACAGAGGTCATGAGAGAGGTCTACAGTGAGCATTACGTCAGCCTGACATTTCAACAACAACATCATATAAACGCAGCTCAGACTGATGGAATAACATAGTATCCTTTCCAAACCTCTGGGTCAGGACGCCATGTTGTGTCTGCTGATATTCAAATAGGTTTGTCAGAAAACAGCAAAAAATAGCAATATCATTTTTTAATATGTAAATATTAGGTGATCTAAATTGACTTCAATTTTCAAAGTGTTATTAAGAAAATCTAAAATAATATGTGTAGACAGGCCTGCGGGTGATGCTTGGTAAATTACCCAATCATCAAACGGTTTGACTGGGTGACCTGTGGACCTGTCGAGCTGAGGTGCCATTCCATCACATGTTTTGGACTGGAGTAAAATAATACGAAGTTAACACTGTGGGCTTTGAAACTCGTCTCAGTGCTGTCATGTGCATGAAACCAAAGAACCTGTCCAGGCTTGATGCCACAGATGATATGAGACTACAACCACAACTTTAGGCTTGTAATATGCAAGCAAAACCACCTCATCAGACACGGTGAGTTCATACAAACATCTGTCTCAGCTTAAGCAGGTTAGCCTTTCTTGTACTATAAAATGTTCTGTCATGTCTTTATTAAAATCACAGTGTGCTATTCAAATATCCAAAAGCAAAAAAATCTTTTAGCCTTCTTGTTCATGTTCAAACCTTAAATTGGGGGTTAGAGCCAAACAAGCTGGGCATCTGCCAGACAGCAAAGTAAAATCAAAACTGTAATACCAAAATTTCCCAAAAGGTTGAAAGATAACCATGTTAATTATTGCTGATAACATTTTGTGACCAAAAACTCATCTATGCCTTTTTTCTCCTCTAAAATATGGCAAGCAACTTAGCTCACTGTTACAGAGAAAATATCCCTCAGGATTATTGCCCATTTACTGTTTTACAGGGCTGATTATTCTGACATCTCTGTCTCTCATGCTTTGCTCAACTCTCACGCTATATCTTCCAATCTGCATGCAATTAAAACATTATGTACATAGCCTGTAGCTGTCACTGGACATGGATCATGAAAAGTAAGAAGTGTTTGCTTCACCTTACGTCTTCAAGCAAAACCATCCCAATAACAAACTGGTGTAAATGTGTAAATTCTGGCCTGACAGCTGCATTACAACAAAGGTCAGAGGTCACAGAGTCATCAGAATTCATAGTCTGGAGACAGTGAATATCCATATCCAAGTGCTGCTGTCGGACCCACAGACTAACCAGCCAACATCACCAATATTATCATGAAAATAGATCAGAATAATAATTTCATTCCTGTTAATTATGTCATAAGGCTCCTTTGATTTTGTGTATTCAAATGTGGTAGTGGTGGTCGTGTTGAGGTCCCATCCAAAACCTATACATTAAATATATTTACCACTTATTATAGCAGAAATATTACGTAGATTAGATTGTAACTGGAAAATTGATTTATTGATTAAGTACAGCTGCTGAGTAAGGTACTGTGGATAACATATACACAACAAAGACCAAACCAATGAAGACATCAACACAGCAAATTGACAGACAAAACCCCAAAGAGATCCGAAGATGTCCGCCGTGGATGATGCATGTTTTGTTGTCACAGCTTAAGAGCCTGGAGCCAAAAACATTTGATCTAATGACCTAAGAGACTACAAGGAAATGTGGAGGTGCAGAGGGTCATGGATGTAAGAAGGTGTCCAGCATAAAGAATCTAAACCCCACATGTCTGTTCTTTGACAAACCTGAAAGCAGTAGAGGGATGCCAGGAAAAGTGAAGGGTCTATATATATATATATATATAAAAAAAAAGAAATGTGCAAAAGAGAACGTTTGCTCCTGATATGGCTCCTGGGGCTCCACATTGACTGGACGTATTTGGTCAAAAGGGGACATGTTTCTGGGACTAATTCAAAGCCTTGCAGCATGCACAGGGACATGACAGCCATGAAAGAGGAGGAAGAGTCTGAAACTGGATGATGCTCAGCACAACCTTTTGATATCTGAAGACATGCAGTCAGGCCTTTTGAATCCTACAGTCTACTGCAAAGTCCTAAAATAGAAGGCTTCCGTTCCTAGATTGCTAATATTTACAGTAAAGAGACCAACAGCGCCCCCTTGACTAATGTAACTGTAAACGCTGAAATATTTTGGGTTGCTGAATGAGTAAAAGGGTTGCTGAATAGAAAAGAAAGAATGAACAAATGCAAACATTAAGAAAAGTAAATTTTCTATTCACGTGACTGGCTAACAAAAAACCAACCTGTTGAACCTGGATATATTTTGTTTGCATGCAAGTGAATGACACATTGTGGTTGTCTTGACAGGCATAATAAGAGGTTAGACTACACCACATTTTTGATGGTGGTGATGAACAAAATCTTTGAGGCAAGGAGGAAGAGGTGGGTCTTTGCTGTTGCTGCTTCACATGCAGGTAAATAACATCTGTCAGTTCGGGTTTGGCTTGAAGAATTTGATCTCAATGTTTTCGTATTGCCCAAACTGTGATTTTTAACGTACAGTGAGAGAATAATGACCAAATACAAAGTAATACAATCTAATGTGCTAACTTCTTCCTGTTAGTATAGATAATTGTTGTTCTATGAGATTTCAATGTGGAGTTTATTTTGACTGTAACGACTCATTTTACAACTTAAGCAATGCTGCCATGTTTTATCAAACAGCTGCAAACTGTGTGAAGTCAGCCAGTTTATTAGACTGCACACTACTTTAATGTCAGTGTTTTATGTGAGTTGGTCGTTACTGATTCGTAGGTGTCATGGCTGACAAAAAAAAGACTGATACTGATTTTGTTCAGTGCTCAATTTCCTCCCAGCTCACTAGGAGAAACTCAACACAGCATCAAAATCAGCATCAAGATTGACTTGGGATGAAACATGGACCATATCATACTAAAACCAGAGATATGAATAATTTATCACTGAACTTCTCATGATAAATCAAGATGTGCTTTATGAGTAGGAGAATATTGGAAAAGAAGCAAGAGCAAGTTGAAATGTGATGTTGGAAAGAAACAAAAAGTAAAAGGTGAACTCTCATGCATTTCCTGTGTGAGTTTAAAAAGAAAGCATGTTTACCATGACCAGGAGAAACTATGGAAAAACATTCAACAGGAGGAAAAACAGCATGTTACACATTGAGAAAACCGACTCATCAGCATGGGGGTGTGCATGATTAATGGTCAATGGAGCTTGGAGTCAGAGGCTATAAATACTGTGTGAATGCATCAGCATGGAATTACAATGACTGTGTCAGTGCTGATGGGAGGTACCTTGAGTCATTCCGCTGCCCAGGTTGTCAGTGGGGCTGAAGCCGTTCTGGGTGGTCTGGGTGCCCAGGTCCACCATCTGGTGGAGGCGGAGCTTGCGGCAATAGATCGATGCTGCCTCCGGTTCTAAGGAGATGATCAGCTGCTCCGGGTTTTCCCGAGACACCAGAGCAGACTACACAGAGGCAGAATATAGACAGAACAAATATTAAACACACAAACTTTTGTTGTTTTGGACTTTTTTACAGTTGTTACTACTATTACCACCATCCACACTGTTGCTTTTATTCTTCTTGTCCATGTCTTGACTCAAAGCAGCTGTATAAGAGGTCAAAGGTTTACTTTTAAAATGTATTAATGTTGTTTGGGACATCTGCTCAGAGATGTGTGAAAACTGATGCAGTGTGTGCAATGCAGCGGGATCTTGTCCATGCTGACTGTGTTGTCCATGGGGAAAGCTATTGAAGTCCTGCAGTCACAGCCTCAGCTGACATACTGGATGGCAGAAAACACTGCAGTCCTACTCCTGGAAATGCATGAATACTGACTGCTGAGGGGGCTAGTTCCACATAAAACATTAGTACAGTACAACAAACTGCATCAATATTAGAAGTACCACACCAAGATTTATGGATCTCTGCAGTTAAGAGCTGTGATGGAGGAGAAGACTACAGAGCAGATCATTGTTGTGGTGCAGAAAGGTAAATGTGATGCCTCTTGAAAGTTAACTATAGACACTGAGAAAAAATGTTTGTGCATGTTTGATCTGTGTCACTTGACATGTAAGTCATGTCATGTTCAGATGAAGGCTGCAGCATGTAGCTGTGTTAGTCGCAGCACTCGTCACAACAGCAATTTAATTGTGCGGGATGAATCTGAACTTAAGTCGATCAATCAGTAGGAACAAGTAGTGGACACATCAGCAGCCGCTCGTTATAGCTATGATTTAGTTTTCATTTTTTTATTTCATTAGCTCTGGAGTTAATGTGAGGGGCCGATTCAGCGGGTCATTACGTTTCATAGGAACAGATTTGCTCCTTCAGATGCACGAGATGGCAGGAAAAGCCTTCTGTGCAGACAAGCTGTGAGCGTCTGACATGTTGACAGCAGAAGTACAGTAGTGTAATCAATTGCCAAGAATGTGTCACAAGGGTCACAGAAAGATGCCAAACATTAGCTTGATATAAAGCAGCTGTAATTCAATGCTCTGATTCTCAGCTGCTGGTGAGGAAAGAGGATTGTTTCAGAACCCCTCCCTCAGAAGTTACAGCTCTCAGTCCCCCGATATTAATATGAACGGGTTAAAATTTCTCCCTTCTTGCTTAGTTTATTTGCAGAGTCCTTTTAAAGTGATGTAATGGTGTGTGGTGTTAGGGATGGATCAGGAGAGAAAAGCAGATGCAGTGCAGTAGAAAGGCCTGTGGGTTCCGTTGTGGCCTCAGAAGAACTAACAGATGGTGTGATCAGAGGAGGAGCAGTGGTTACAGCGGGCTGCCGTTCACTCGTTTTCTCCTTCCCTCTGTCCTCCATGAACAGCCAATCAAATCAGATCACATCCACACTGCCTGATGCTGAGTCACTGCCAACGCCCAGGTTTGCCTCTGCTCACTTCCCCTCTACCTCTGTGTTACACTCACATCAGCTCATCCCTCCATTCCTGCCTCCAGCCCCACTGCAGAGAACAGCTCCAAGCTCTCCTCCTTTTCTCTGTTTCTGGCCTCTTCGTCATTCCCCACCCCCTCTTCCTCCCCGTTGAGCACACACATCAGGGATGTGATCAGAACCCAAAGATGATATCAGTGTTTAAAAACTCAATGTTCTCAAATTCAATCAATAGTTTTACATAATCGATGGATCATATGTGTACTGTGAAAGGTGTCACTCATACTGATGAACGCACTGACAATTATCACCAAACTCTGCTCTATGCAGCTTTTTAACACTACCTGCTCAGCACCAAACACATCCACAGGTAAACACAGGTAACGACTAGCTGGTCAACATAGTGGAGTGTTTAGCAGCTACAGAGACAGATAATCTTTCTCAGGAGTTGGTGGAAACCAAATGGAGCTAAAACAAGAGTGAATAATGGACATTTGCCAGATGTCCAAAATCAGCTCCAAATGGATGCTACTGGTTCCAGCAGGGCGTCCGCATCAACTCATCAGGCCATGATATGTGTGTGATTTTCAGCTTGTTGTGGAGTTCTGTCCCAAAAGAGCTTAATAAATGAAGTCAGGACGTGTTTAGCCTAGTCTACTAATTAACATATCACATCATATCATGTTTGTTTCACTGGCATACAGAAATCAGAAGCTTTTATAGACATGTGAATTTGACAGTTGGTGGTTACGTGTTGAAACTTTATCTTTGAGAGCAACAGCTGGATGAGGTGACTGTGCAAGGACTCCAGGGATCTTGTGATCACAGTGAGGCTGCCAGGTTTGGTACCATCATGCCTATACAGAGCCTTTACTAACTGATCACATGTGAGACCTGAACAGCAGCTAGAGAAAGTGCACTGAAGTGCAGGCTGGGTAAACTATTTCTGTTCATGTATTGACTAAACACACAAGATACACTGTATACATAACTACACTGTATCATGACTGGTGGGTCTTTATGTTTTTCTTTAATGTTGAACAGTGCCAGGTGTGTTCTTCTGCCTCCAAGTTTTTATGCTAAGCTAGGCTAACCTGACTCCACTTCTGTACTTAGACGCAGACGTGAGAGATCTGAACGAAGGCTAATAATCCCTTTTTTGTAACAAGGTAAATCAAAGCAAGCAGCAGCAGATTTGTTTGCATTGTAAGGGAAGACATGATCAGTTAATGCTCGCTAAAAAACTACAACAGTCTAGAATTAAGATATTTTAAGGCCTTAAAATTGTACATTTCAAAGGTCTTTCAAGATCAGCTGTTGAAGCCTTTGCAGACAATTGCATTATTGCCTTTTAGCCTCTTACTCGAATGTGAATGAGGTCTGGCAACAATTTCAAATTTGTAGGGCCATTTAAGTACATTTTCCTTCAAGCCATTTGTGGCTGAGTTAATAAATGATGCACTCACATCTTTGAACCACACAGCACAGTGGTTAAATGAGAGAGACACTCAAATCCAAAGTGCACAAATGCAGAGGTAGCTGGATATCTGAACTGCATGTCATTCCAACAGACAAAACCTCTTTGGTACTGTTATATATGGATTTCATTCTGTTCATTCAGCTAATATTCTACAGCAAACCTTGGATCTTAGTCATGTTCCTGGATGACATTCTCATGAAGGACACAGGGATGGATGGTGTTGTAATGTTGGGGATTGAGCTATGATATTTTACAGGACATCATCATGAACAAGTGGTATTCACATTCACTCATGTTCAGAGTGTATTGGAATCTAATATCATGATAAAAAAAAGGCTATTCAGGTTCATAATTCAGAATAATGCAGAGAGAAAAGTCAGTTCCTCAGTCCCATCCCTCAGAAAATTCACATCACTCACACACACACACACACACACACACACACACACACACACACACACACACACACACACACACACACCCTGGGTCCCCCCACCCATCCCAGCTGTTCTCTGCCTCTCCTCTCTCCTCCTCCATCATCCTCGTGCCTCTTTCTGTGCTGCAGCCAGCCACACCCAGGTGACCACATACACTGATGGCCTGAAGAGACTTACACACACACACATGTTTAAAATTCTCTGCTTGTGAGGACCCTCCACTGACAAGAGAGCAAGGATAAATGTAACATGACTAAGCAAATGAAGGCACTGCTGTTTCTTGAGATTCTGTGATGAATTGTGTCCTTCAAAATACGCAAACAGTAATAAGAAGTGTATACACTGTATATGAAAGAGCAAAGAGATCAGACTAAGCTGAATCAGCGGAGAAGCAGAAAGAGACTAATGGCTTCTGTTTCTATTGCACAGCAAAGGGTATCAGCGTATGTGTTACATTGTGTACTGTGTGTATAATTGATTAGTACTTGAGTGTTAAATCCACCCTGCCAGCTAACCCAAACAATCAAGTGTGAACTTCCACTTGATCAGACACTTCATATGGAGTGCTGTAAAGTTCTGTCCCTGAGTCCATTGTTTTTCAGCATTTGTTACCTCTGGTAGTCATCTGTAAGGGCAATATTGATTTCCACTGGTATGCAGATAACTCCATACAGCTGCTGAGAGAGAGCCACTACCTACAATTTATTACACAATCTCAACACGTTACAGCTCATTACATCTGGGCATTACCACTGACACTGACCTAACTTTCCTGCTTATAAAGAGCATAGCTACATAACTAGATAACATTTGATAGTCAGATCACAGTGATCACATCAATCCTGGTCACTGTTGAACTGTTGTTAAAAAAAAAAAAACACCATGTAAAACCCGAATTTATGACAGTTTCTTTTACTTTCCGTAGTTGTCCATCCCTCCTTCCTTTCTTTATATTAATGTCTCTCAGACTACCTCCATTCATCCTCTACCCCAGTCTGTAGGTCACTGTATGTGTTTATGGCAGTCTCATATTACTGCAGGTCATTCCCCAGCCATCATCATAAGATCCTGTCTTCAGTCATTCTCAGTATATGGTTACTGTTAAATCACAAGTCTCCACCCAAACTGCGTCATCGCATTGACTGCCACTCCCGACTAGACTGCCTGACTCCTCCAAGACTATATAAATCCACCCTGCAGGCCTGTGACTCCCTCTTTTCCCTTCAAACCATCCACTTAATATCGACTTTTCACCTATTCTTTTATTACTGGGTTGATATGGCATGCATTGTTTGAGTGAACAGGTTGTTCTGTATTTCATTATGCTAGATTCCTGTGTGAAAAATGACAGATTGTAGATGCATCAATGATTTAAATCAAAATGATAACCTGATATCCTATTGTTTGTTTGATACTATTCAGATTTGATATTTTCTTCTAATATTCCTTTGTATTGAAAAAACAAAAATAAAAATGATACACCAACCAGCTGCTACCACACCAGCTGCTAACCCTTCCAATCCACCCTTGACTACTGTAAATTGTTGGAACTGCTTCCTGGATCCTGTGTTTCAACGTGCACCTCGTCAGATGTTCAGTCAGTGAACACCACCACAAACAACATGGTTTCTTCACTTACAATGTCCTCTGTTCGTGTGGAGATGCAAGGTGGACTCTGGAAACAAATGTACATTTACAGATGAAGCTGCTGAGCCCACCTTATAGGCAGCTTCCCTCATGAACTGCTTTGCAGGCATTTTCCAGATGGCAGGAACGGTGATGACCCATCTCACATCATTGTTGTCAAACTCGCTGCCTGTCTGATCACTCAGCTCCTGCAGGACGGAAAGGAAAACACAGTCAACAGGCTAGAAAATTCATAGGCAGGACTGATGTGACACCGTGGGCCGACAACACTGTGAAGTGCTTCAAAATTCACAAACAAGAATTACTGGTTTATTTCTTATGCTTGTTGTTAATAACTGATCCCATTTTGACATGTTGCCTTTCTTATGTAATAAAGTACATAAAGTCTGCACGAGTCATATTAGGTATTTGGGAATACTATTTTTAAATAGATCATTGAAATAAACTGAAGAGTGGCTCCAGAGTTCATGCCGGGGTTGAGCCCAAATTCTACAGAATGTAGTTAAACGTGAATAAAAGTTTTGTCTCTGTAAAACAACACAACATACACTCATGTGCTGACAGCCATATGTTACCTTCAGTGCTTGCTCCTTAAAGAAGGCCAATGCATATGCAAAGATGTCCAGAGCTTTCACTCGCTTCCCATTGGCTGCGTGAAGGTCTGTGTCAATGGACAGATTCTGATTGCAGGGAGACAATGTCAAAATTAGAGCTGAATGAAGGACATAAAACCACTGCAACACTGAAGAAGAAGAGCACATAGACGTATTCATCATAGAGATACGAGGTCTAGATTTCCAACTCTGCTGCTGCTAAGTGACACTGCTCAGTATAATTATTTTTGACACGTTCTGGTCAGTCAGTTGCTCATCAATTAAATCACCAATCAGAAAAGTGTATCTCAACAGCCAGCAGCCAGACTGCCATAAAATGCTCATTGTCAACAGAGGATCTTTCGTCTGGCTCCATCACCAAGCTTAAGGATACATCTCGTGTTACACTTTTCTTATCATTAATGAGTCCCATGGAAACCAGAACCAACCATGAGTTAGTGCATCACTCAATACTTCCATTCTGCGCCTGTGGCTATCAGCTCTAAGGCCCTGAGTAATTTCAACAAAGTGTCTGTGTCTTCATGGTATATATCAAGCTTTAAATACATAATTGTTGGTTTGGGTCTGCACATGGAATTTGTTGACAGTAAGATAAATATAGATTATCACTAGGCTTAACCTTTCAGTGTCACTTTGCGAACAAGACGTTTTCGTTGTCATGAAATTTGCTGAGAACATTGATCCTCCCAGGAACACAATGACTTAACTTAACTAACCACTTGTACAACCCACAAGAATGTCCTTACATTTGCATTCTTTCCACTTCTATAATGACAGTATAATTGCCAGTATGTGCAGGAATTGATTCTGTACAAGTTGGTTCAGTTCAAGCCATGCGTTGTAATGAACACATCAGCATCTAGAGGCCAATAGTGGGGCTTTAGATTATTAGTCATGTCACTCTCCAAACATCTTCTGCTCAGGACGTACAGCAGCATTTACGACATCATCACTACTACTACTACTACATCACCCCCTGCACTGCAGCTGCAATGCAATACATAACATCAGCCCAGTGAGTGATGGTGACAGAGAGTGTTAGTAATGCTGCTTGGCATGCTTGCAAGAAGAGTACCCTGCACAACCGCTATGTGTGTATCCACAGTGTGTTTGTTTCCTTACTGCAGTGGTGTGGAGCTTCATTTTGAATTTTTCCAGGTAGAGCCACTGTTTGGACTCGCTGGGGTCCAGGTCATGGTAGAAGTCACGTGCTGCATAGCCAAAACTGTGGAACTTCCTGTCTGGAGTCAGCAGGATCGTGGTCGGAGTCTTCTGATTGGACACACCAGGGTCCCCGCCTTCCCAACGCCTGGGGGGAGACGAGTCAGTTATCAATACATGAACCACAAATTGGAATTTCTGCTTCTTTATGCTGACACTTTGTCAGCTGAATAATAATTTTCTAGGTGAAACCCCCACTTAAGCGCCACTGTTTTGGGACTTTCAATCAATTGCACATGCAGTTATACATCTATGACAGGCTATACTGTATGCACAGTGAAAAGTCAGACAAGTTGTAAAGACTTGTGCAGGGTTCACATCAATCATTAAATGCTGTCAGAAAAGCCAGATGAACTTCTCTTCTAGGCTAATTGAGCTACCACTGTAGTTTTGGACAAATGGAGGTCAGCTATTAGTGTTATCTCTGTTCCTTGGGAGAAGTGTATGATGGGATTATGCAGGCTATCTCAACAAGAGCACCTGATGTGAAGAGGAACTAATTTGAGAGATGGAGTAGCTTCTACCATCCACATATGTGGATGGTGGGATATTTCTTACATTTTCATCTGAAATACTGACAGTTTTTGTGCTGCTGCTGTTGCTGCTGTGCCAGTTTTTTTTTTCTTACTGTGCTGTTTCATGAGAGTAGTCCAGAAAAGTGCAGTTTTTTTTATTTTGATACTAAACAGCTGTTTTGATTCGGCATTCGGTTTCTGTTGGTGCAATGCGTTTCTGTATGTAAAATGAATCAAAATTATGACATGCCATGCAATTACATTACATGCAGGACGTGCAAACGAAGCACACAATAAACTAATGTTTGCCTAGAACAGCTAGCAGCTTTAAAAGGTTTTCTGATGGCAATCAACATTTTCCTCATTGTGTCATAAAAACAATCAAACAACACTGAATGTATGTACTAACATCTATTGTGTGCATATGTTATTCCTCTGTGTCAGTTCCATTGTTGCTCAAAAACTATTAAAAACACATCAGTGAACCACAGTGTTACACTGGCTGACATGTTCCTCCATTAACATGCTGGAGATGCTCAGTAATATGTGAGTTCTGGACTGTGTGAAACTGAACTGGAGCCAGGCGGAGTGACGACCAGAGCCCGGCCTGAAATCTAAAGCTAAATCTTTGCCTTATCTCGTCCATTACTCAGTGTTGACTCACTACACTAATGCAACGCATCGACTACACTCACTGGACAATGTGTGTCCACGATACACATCACTGCAGTTGACTGACATGATCAGAGTAATAAACAAATGCAATAAACATTTGAAAATAACCAAAGCAGAAACTTTATGCAACAAGTCAGTGAGGTAGGACAGCAGAATTCATAGAGCACAGAATGTGTATTAAACTGCTGCTGTCCCAAACAAACACACTCTTTCCTCTTGTTTGAGCAAACTGGTTGCTTCTTGAAAAAAACTGAACCTTCTTGTGAAGGTTTCAAATGAGCTTGCGATACAGGAAATGTTCTTGTAAGATGGACTTGCTGCTTTTGGTCTTTTCACGGAATTTGTTGACATAAACCAAAAAAATAAAATAAAATTAGGTTAGACAAAATAAGTCAGTAGAGCTCGGCTTCGCATCATGCTGAACAGTTTATTTTTTTATTCCTTACACAGAATATTTGGAAGCTCCATCTCTGTGAGGGAAATTTGAAGCGATAAGAAGAGGATCTATCTTCCAGTTTCCCTGAGACAACACAGGCAGCCTCCGTCCAGCCCTTGTTTGGGTAAGGATGTCTCCCCCATACTAAATAATCAGGGGGATCTGGAGCTGTTTTCACTGTAAATCTAGTAGCACTGAATGATAATATCTGATTCAACTTTATGTGATGTTTGAGTTAATGACCTGTGCGGGAGAGATCTGTGTTGGGTAGATTTTTCTCCTTAAAGGTATTCAACACAATGTACATTTTCATTATTGTTTTGTTTTTTGCGAACAAAATGGTGATCAGAGATGCTCCTGAAGGTTTTTTAGGAGAGGGGGTCTGACAGCCTGCAAAGAAGTGCAAAAAACAATCTATTAATACTTAATGAGGCTACTGTGTTGGTGTTGGTTTACATTTTAGCTGGACTTTGAGTCAATGTATTTTGAATATGAGGATCTAAAACTACATGTGATGAACTTTCCTTTCAGTCCGCCACACTGCACTCGCTGTCTAAATGTGATGTAATGCACATGCATGTTCAAAGCCTGGTTTGTCCAGCAGAAACCTGGCTGTGCTCTCTGGGTTTGACTTTGAAGTCTTCCAAATCAGATCACTGCAGCAAACAGTTCCCTGATTATCTACAATTGCTTCACAGCAATTCCCCTTTTTTGAGTGAGTAAATGTTATGTAAGCCACTTCATTATACAATTAATTGGTTCTTGTCCCAGTCTAAAGCGCTCCTTGAAGGAGTGAACAGGAACAGGAGTTCTTAGCAATTGACAATAGAAAAATGTTGCTTTATCACATCCCGTGTAGACCGGGGATAAGATACATGTACAAGGCATGGAGCAACGATCTGTCACAGCATGCATTTTCTTACTTAACAAAGAGGAGAGTTCACACTAACACAGACTGAAGGTGATTGTTCAGTGAGGAAATGCACTGAGTGAAAAGGAAAACGTGCATTTTGTTGCTCTGGTAACTTTTGCATACACAGTGTGCAGTGATGATTGGTACAGAGAGGGTTCAGTGAACACACAGTGTAAATTTAATGTTCTTGGATCTTTTCATCTGTGCCATCTATTTTTGCTAACAGATCATAAGGATCTCTCACCTACAGCATCATATACTGCTGATGATTTGCACTCTGTAAACCTGGAAGCAGCACACAGTCTGTGAGACCAAAGGAGGCCAGTTTGATGACAGGGAAAACAGAGCTGAGGTGATTTACAATCACTTGGACCAGGACTCTGACTCCAGGGATGATGAAGACATAGAGGGTGGGGACATGAGAGGCGTGAAGTGGGAGAACAGTGGGAGGAAGGTTGGTCATCACCAGTGTGGAAAAGCATATTTTTAATATTTTCACAACTCAGAGAATCAAAGTTCAGAGTTGATGATAGCTCTAACAGCGGTTTTAGTGAGATTTATTATCTGCATCCTCACAAGAGAAGCAGTACAGCCAGGGTGTCTTCAAGGACTGTTAAGTTTGAATCAAGTGTGTTTTATGATGAGTTAACAAAAGGTGAGACACAATCTTGAATTCATAAGGTGTAGCGTTACGTTGTATTTTTCCGTTTAAAGCTGCAGTAGGTTACTTGTATAAAAGTAATTTTTGTCATATTTGCTAAAACTGTCCAGACAGCAGTACATGAAACATGTAATCTGTGAAAAAAAAAACTCCACTGGTCCCACCTACTGCTCCTACTGCGATTTACAAGAATCCACTGTGCCCGACACAAAACAACCAATCAGAGCCAGAGGAGTGTCTGAGGGAGTGTCTGACATATTTCAATCACTACTCACACGCTGCGAACCGCCCCCTCCCTCCGCTCATGCTGCTGGCTGCCGCTCAGTCAAACAGCTCTGTGAGCGGCGTCAGGAGGCTACTGAAAGCTATGGCGGAGCAACAGCCACCAGCAAAGAAGGAACTACCCATACAACCAACAACAGCATATACAGCTAAGACAACAAATAACCAGAAAGCTAATATGGTGATTGTTACAGTAACACTCTGCAGCGCGTACGATATGTTAGCGACTGTGATGTAGCGGCTGGGCAGAGTTAGCTTGTTTCCGATGCTAAGGCTAACGTTACTGGTTGTCACGGCAGCCGCGCAGACGCCGCAGGGAGGAGGGGCTTGGGGGCAGGGCTTGAGTGCAGCGGAGAGGGAGGGGGAGTGACGTTCAAATTTTCAGGCTATGTCTGCTCTTTTCTCGATCTTACCTACTGCAGCTTTAATGAGGAAAATAAGTGTCCGAATATTTCCTTTCTTGACATTTTGTGAGTTCATTTTGTTTATTTATTCAACTAGAAAAGCTAAGAGAGCTTTGAAATGTAGTAATTCAATTCAATTCAATTCAATTTTCCTTTATTAGTCCCGCGAGAGGAAATTCCAAAAATAATAGTAAAATTGCATTCAAGTTCATTCAAGTGCTTCAATTTTTAAGTATTTCTTTATGATATTAAATATTAATGACTAAATAATTTACAATTAAAAATAAAAAAAAGTCTTTTGGTTAACACATCAGCTGTCATCAGATTTTGATTAAAATGTTGCTACGTCAGTGTTTGCTATTTTTGCATCATGTACAGGATGTAGGATAATTTTATTCTCCACATTTTGTGTTTGCTGTCTTAAAAGCAGGTGGGCCACTACCAGCAAAATAACATTATGCTGATGTAGAGGCTACCACACATTCCTATTCAATGAGTGTCTGCATTGCAGTGCTGGCCTACCTCATAGTGTGAATGCACTCTGGCTCCTTCGTGAAGGCGTAAGCATAACCGCTGGATGTGGTGCCAAAATCAATGGCAACGACCACAACAAAGGATGGTTCTGGTGGGACCTGGTCTGTGTCATTCTGCTGTACACAAAGAATACACAGATAGATAGAGTTAAACACCTGATGGCACACGTTGACTGGCTGCTTGTAGAGTTACACACACACACACACACACACACAAACAGACAAATTAAGCTGTTACAAACCCATTTATATTCACAGTCATCAAGTGCAGCGGTTCAAACACAATCACAGAGAACAACAATGGATCTGTGACATCAATCATTTTTAAAAAACTAGCACTTATAACATACATGAACACACAGCAGCAGTGAATAGCTGCAACTCATTCCTGCATGCCTGGCCTGGCTGGTAATGAAAAGACTATCATTATGTATCATTATTCTCTGGTAGGATAACTACTTTCTTAGTTTGCTTAGTTTATTTTTGGTTTGTAAAGCTGGATGGTGGCAGAGGAGTCACTGGTTCAGAGGGTATATTCCTCCTGTGTTTTGACCCATCACTGTTTGTTGCTGCAATGTCCCAGTCTGGTCCTCCTGCTACGGTCCTCTAACATTGTTACGCAAGATAGATGAGCGAGGAAGACAAAACAATGAATAGCCAATGAAAAGGGTGAAGAGCAGACAGACCAAAGACAGATATTGTAGTCGTCAACCAGTTTCTGAGCAAAAAGCATATTGCAAAAAAGAATAACAGAATGATATCAAGGAAGACTATGAAAACACCCTGCTGACTGGAGAACGACCATTTTAACAGACTGTACTGGGCTTTACCATGCACACAGAGTAGCAATAGGTACAGAAATGAGTCCATGTCCATAAGACAACTGAGTCACCTGAATGTGTGAAGGTGAAAGTGGGGTGATTCCAGGGTCACCCATGCTCTTCGCTGGAGAAGGATTAGCCATCGCATCTGCAGAGGAAGACAGAGAGAGACATTCAAGTCACAACTGGACAATGCACCTTTAATTTGGATTGTGCCTAATAGATTGGGTGTAAGGTTTAATGCGACATATGTAAAACAAAAATGAAGGAAAACCTCAAGTTCAGCTTCACAGGGAGAGTTTCAGAGACACAGATTCTTCATTACCCAACTTAAAAGAGTCATTATACAAAATCTTCCAACTGCTAGAGACAGTGTGGGTTCTACAAGACAAGTCATTATCACATACTCTTATTTTGAACATTATTAAATCCTTTCTGGAAGGAGGTTCATGCACATTCCTTTTAAACTAGAGATCCTGTATTTGGTCTTGACATTATTGATGATAGCTTCAGCATGGAAAGAATCACCTTTTCTATTAGACTGCAAACATTTTGAAAAGAAGGGATGTGTACACTAAACCTGTATGACCATCATTTGTTAAATGTGAATTGTCCTTTTTTTACCAAGTTGTTAGAGTATCAGGAAGGCACACGCCAACAGTTACTATTTCTACCTGGATTTTTGTTGACTTTATTTGTCATTGTTTGGTTTTGTTTTATGTATTTTAACTCGGTTTTATTGCTTCCTGCTACAGTTGTGTTTTACAGAAGGCTGGGACAGACGAGGCTATTCAGTCCTATGAGAATGAGCACAGTGTTTGTACAGACCTTGGTATAACTCAATAAAAGAGAATTTCTGTCATATTATACTTGATGACTGAAAAAAAAAAAAAACTCTATGCATGTGATTTAATGGCCCAGAAAAAAGTGAAAAGCCTTTGGTAGCTTACATACACGTCTAGTTTAGAGCACTTTCGCATTATTATTTTCAATTGCCTCCGGTTCTAGTTCCTAACTGCTGTTGTCGTAAGAGGATGGTTGTGACTAAAGAGAAACTGTCGAGAACCAAGAGTCAGGTTGAAGCTAACTATGATTATCTCTTGATTTGTTCATGAATAATTTTGCCTATTAAATGTCAGTAAATAATGAAAATGCCAATTATAATTTCCAGTCGTCCAAGGGGCATCTTTAAATTCCTTTTTTGACCGGTCCGATGGATTAAGAATCCTTTTGGTTTCACTGTTGTAATTAGCAGGAGGATATATTTAATGAGCCTTGTTTGCAATCAAACAGTCATGGCAGCTGAGGGAGCTCAGAAACTTAACTGAGGAATGACTGAGAGGTTCTGGTAGGACAGTGGGTGCTGCCACAACCAGGAACTGAATACTAAATTACTGTGGATGCCTTGGCTGGCTGCTGACCCTGAACTCCGGAAAGTCTCAGGCTGTAAATGGCAGAGAAGTGAAAAGATGGCTCCTTTCCTGGTGCAGAGCTACAGACAGACAACATCTATTCCATTCAAACAGCAGAAAACGTGTTGCACCTGTCTTTAAAACACAATGACATTTCAATTGAATCGGAGATTGTCTCCCCATTTGCAACCATCATTTTCATTGGTCTGGTTTAATAGCCTTCACAGAAAGTGTTCTTTGAATGCACACAATAATAATACTCCCTCGACATATTGTAAATGTCTGGTAGAACTGTCTCACGACGGGACATCATGTTATCCATCCTATTTTTCTGCCTCGCTCACCCTTTTCTCTTGTCCACCCCTACGGAGTGGATGAGTGGTCTGAAGACCCATAATACACTTTGCCAGGCAATTACAGTGCAGAATTACAGACCACCTGTGGCTAGACTCCATCTAGCCCCCATCCAGCCCGTCTCTCTGCAGCCCTGACAGCCCACTCCCAAAATCACCTTTACAACCTTGAGTTTTTATTGCCAACAATGGCCATAAAAATCAAATCACGATTAGAGGAATAAAACTTGCTCTTGTAGTGAATAATATCTCAAGTGCTGTATTATGAGGTTCGGCCGTTCTTTGTTATTGTGCTCGTCTCAGTTTGTTTACCTCTATGCAATAAGAAATTTCATTAGAGTTTCTGAACAGGCAGCTGAAGACTGTGAATGCCACCTATTTACCTTCAACTTCCATTCTTTAAATCCTACTTTCATAATACAAAAGTAGTAAGAGATGAAGTAATACCAATCAGTGCTGTGTACAGCGCGTAGGCTATAGGTCATTTATAGTATGTTACATACTGACAGTCACTTGCTTAAAGCTGTGTTTAGCCTTGATATTCTTGCACAATCCACAAAAATACACCGGATTCTGCTGTAATTTGTATGAAAGTCAAATCTTTTCTTTCTTTCTTTTCTTTGCTTCCAGAGTAAAGATTAAACATCGCTACAGGCTACAGGTTGGCTTCTATTAAAGCTATTAGTATTGGTGTGAGTGTGACATTACTTATTACTGAAGTATCAAAGAGCAGGGGTGTTAGGAATTGACTGATACATCGGGCCAGCAAAGTAATAACTCAAAATTTTCTGTCCGGGCTGCAAAATTGAAGCTTAAAATGTATGTTTACTAACATTTTAGCAATCTAAACCTGACTGTGCAACTTGTCCAACTTATATCTTTAGCTTTGACCAACAGCGCCTAAGATTAAGGTACACAACAGATTATTTTCTCATTGACATTAGTGTGCTTTGTCTCATCTACAAGCAGAAAGTTGCCATTCTTCAGGAATACAGACTCAAGATGATTTTTTAGCTTTATTCTTCTTTATTTACCTTCTTTACCTTTACCTTTTATTTTGACAATCTTCATTCACAGAGTGTGTGGTCTTCAGTTTTTTAGTTATTGCAAAAATTCTTTCAGGTCTGGCCAAAAACTTGCTGAAATGCAATGTTTTCTAGCGTTGCTGTGGTGCTTGCAGTGAACTGTTTGAGTCATTGCCTTTGCATTGTGTAGTTTTCTGAGTTCTAATTTTATTTGTGTTACTTTGTGTAACTGATGAAGTTCTCCAATGATGGCGAATTGGATTTAGCGCTTCTGGCTTCTGTTTTGGGTTGTCTGCTATACTTCCTGTATTTGTCCCACCCTTGTGATTGTTTGATTGTGTTCACCTGTATCTGAATGGTTCTCCTCTCAGTCTATTTAAGTCGGTGTGTTTCCCTATGCCTTTGAGGCATCATCCCTTATATGTGGCTTTCCTTGCTCCTTGTGATTCTAGTAAGTAATTCCTAGTCTAGTCTCTGGTATCTGTGGTTTTTGATCTGTATCCTGTTTCCCTGTAGCTTTCTTGTTTTTGGGTTTTTTAGTTGGATTTTGTTTGTCCTTATTGTAGTTAAATAAATCATTTGGACTGTTTCCTCTCAGCCTTTTTGTAAAGTCTTCATCACTGGGTTCACTCCTTGTTTTTTGGTTGTCCACAAACCCTAACAATAAACAAAAGGTTTGATTCTTGTGCACATAATGCAGACTAAACATTACTACTGTTGTTATTTAGATTGGCTATTATTTTTATTTCCATGTGAAAGCAATTCATGGACAATTACTGAATTAAGGAGTTTGCTTAATTTATGATTAAGAGGAGATGTCATTGTATAATGGATAGATAGATAGCACGGGAACTGAAAATATTTATAATAAAAAATACTTCCAGGCAGCAGGTGTGAGGGCTGTAAAATTAACCACAACTGACATTCAATTATTCCCATAAGAGGGCAAACCAGCACAGTGAAAGACATGCTATTTGTATAGGTAGATTTATTGCAGCTAAAACATGTCCTCTACATATCAACACATTACAAAATAAACAAATAAAGTCCTATACTGTGTTGTTGAATTATGCGCTCCTTTCAACTTGACCTACATTTCATTTCAATCAATGGAAGTAATGTTGGGTGCAGAGATTCCAATTGGTGCCGTTTCATGTGTCCTGAGAGACTAATGTCCCGGAAAAATGGGAGACATTTCTGGTAAAATCCTATCTGTGATTATGGACCATATTGTCCCATGTTTTTGTGTGTGTGTAAGTGACAATGTAGATGGAGACAACAATTTTTGAAATTGGTTCAGGATTGAGCTAGAGCGCCGGCAGCCACAAAACAGGCTGTAATGTAATCATTCCAGGCATCCGTGTACTGTCAACGTACGTCCCCTGAAAGTGTTTGTTTTGCAACTGATAGGCTCAGATTGTTATTTTAAGTGTCTGATAATACTATGGAAAGGATGCCTATAGAGACAGACCTTTTCATTTAACCAGACAGCTGTTAAAACGCTCTCACCGACACCAGACTCCATTTACAGAAACAGTAATTTTATCATCGTAAAACACACTTCATTCAAACTGGACAGAAACGAAGTAAAACTCATCAATACCAAAAAAAAAAAAAAAAAAAAAAGAGCGAGAGGGTGGACATCAGAGAAGCAGCAAAAACAGCATGCAGAGCTGAATATTTTTACATCTAACTCAGGAATTATTTTCACCAGGCATTATGAGATCAGAGATCAAACTGATCAAGAGGTCCCAACTTTTTATATCAAACTGATTTGGTTATTCATTTTCCTCTTCGGAGGTGGTGCTCAAATGAGTGTAAAACAAAAAGAATGATCATTTCCCCACACTTGCCATATTTTCCAGTAAACCCTTGCAGAGCTAAATGATAGACTCGTTCATTATCCCTCTTCTCCCAGCCTACAGCATCAGCACCATCAACATCACCACCAGGAAGTATTCTGGCAAGAGAGTTCTCACTTATCTCAATGGCGCCACTATGTCAAGCATCACCAGCCTCATCCCCAGTCTGGATTTTTCATTGCACTACACTAATATCACACGTGCCATCAACCTCATCTGTCTCACTGGCTATGGTGCCTGACTGGCTAAAGCCAATATCACTAGCACCTTCTAGGGCAAGGTCAAGAAATATTCTAAATTTCAATTTATAGTCTAATTGTAAAAAAAAAAATCCATACATTTGATTGTAATATGTAGGTATTTAGATCTTTAAAAGAATGTCATATTGGTTTACCTCTGATGGAGAAACCTCTGGTGCAAAAACAGATATTTGAGTATTCCGTTTCCGGCGCCATCGCGAGTGGGAGCCCTTCCAGCAGCTCCGTGTGTGTTGTGTGCTATTTTGTACTTTTTGAGCTTTCAGTGCTCTTTTTTTTTTGTCACTGATTAACCTCTATCCTATGGATATGGATGTTAACAAGCCAAAACCCGTTTATTCAAGGAACCAACTGCTCACTCTGCAAACAAAGTCCTGTGCTGGTGTGGTTCCCCAGTTACCTGACCAAGCGAGGAGGCCGTATCGAGGCTGCAGAGCAGGTTCTAAGCTAAAGGCTAAGCAGCTAGCAAGAAAGTGGAGATACAAGCCGTCGGTACCTCCGTTTAGGAGAAGTACCGAAGGAAGCTTGAGTAGAAGTTGCAGAACAACAGCATGAGGGAGGTGTGCATCACCGGCTGCAGCTCAAAGGTGCCACCATCGAAGGAGATGTGGGGAGAGGGAACCAGCTGAACAACTTCTTCAACGGGTTTGACCACCCCAACTCATTCGCACCTCAGAGTACTGCACCCCCCACCCCACCCTCTGCTCTCCTTCTCGAGGGGAGGGGAGGGTCCCTCAGCTGTGGAAAATATCCTGCGTCATCCCAATCCCAAAGAGACCAAAACCTGAGGAGCTAAATGACTTCAGGCCAGTCGCCCTGACATCACACATGATGAAGACCATGGAGCGGCTGCTGCTACACCACCTGAGGCCACAGGTGCGCCATGCCCTTGACCCTCTGCAGTCTGCTTACCAGGAGAAGGAGGGAGCGGAGGACGCTATTGTCTACTTGCTACAACGATCCCTCTCTCATGTGGACAGGGGCAGTGGTGCAATGAGGATTACATTTTTGGACTTCTCCAGCACCTTCAACACCATCCAGCCTCTGCTCCTCAGAGATAAACTGAGAGAGAGTAGGCTCATACCTGGTGGTCTGGATTACAGACTATCTGGCAGGCAGACCTCAGTATGTGAGACTGGGGGGCTGCAGGTCAGCACAGGAGCACCGCAGGGGACCATGCTCTCTCCAGTCCTGTTCACTCTGTACACATTGAACTTCCAGTACAACTCAGAGTCCTGCCACATGCAAAAGTTTGCAGACGACACTGCTATGGTGGGCTGTATCAGGACTGGACAGGAGGAGGAGTACAGGACACTGATCCAGGACTTTGTCACATGGTGCGACTCCAACCACCTGCACCTCAACACCACCAAGACCAGGGAGATGGTGGTGGACTTCAGGAGGCCCAGGCCTCATCCAGAGCCTGTGACCATCATAGGGGACTGTGTGGAGTTTATACGGACCTACAAATACCTGGGAGTGCAGCTGGATGATAAAATGGACTGGACTGCCAACACAGATGCTCTGTGCAGGAGAGGACAGAGCCGACTGTACTTCCTCAGAAAGCTGGCGTCCTTCAACATCTGCAAAAAGATGCTGCAGATGTTCTACCAGACTGTGGTGGCAAGTGCCCTCTTCCATGCAGCAGTGTGCTGGGGGGGCAGCATCAGAAAGAGGGACCCTACACATCTGGACAAACTGGTGAGCAAGACGGGCTCTGTTGTGGGCACAGAGCTGGACAGCTTGACATCTGTGGCAGAGCAACGGGCGCTGAGCAGACTCCTGTCAATCATGGACAATCCACTGCATCCGCTGCACAGCGTCATCTCCAGGCAGAGGAGCAGCTTCAGTGACAGGCTGCTGTCACTGTCCTGCTTCACTGACAGATTGAGGAAGTCTTTCCTCCCTTACGCCATGCGGCTCTTTGACTCCACTCGGGGGGAAACGTTAAACATTAATGTCAACAGTCCTCAATGCTCTCAATTGAACCTGTACAACACTCTGTTCAACATGCGCCTTAACTTGCATTCTGTTTGCACTGGACATTTAAATTCTGGACATCTCATTTAAATTCATGTAAACACTGGACATTTAAACTTGCATTTTGTTGCAATGGACATTTCTACTTTAAATCCTGTTTGCACTGGACATCCGGACATTTTTACTTTTAACTTTTAATTCTTTCCTTGCTGTGCTTTTAGATTATTTGTTGCATGCCTTTTACTTAAAATTTGTGGAATATGCTGGAATTTGTGAATTTCCCTTTGGGATGAATAAAGTATCTATCTATCTATCTATATTCAAGTGGTCTGAACCTATGAGTTTTCTTAGAAGGAATATTCAAACATCATTTTGGACAATTCTGACAGGCCTAGCACCTTCAGAGTTTTGCCTACAAAACTTACTGTGTCCCTGTCAGGCCCTGTCCGTCCCTTCATGATTACTTCACCTCAGACAATAAAATCTGTAAAATGGAGCTGCAACTGCGGTGCAACTTCCTTTCCTCTTGAAATGGCATTTCCTTTTTCTATGATGACAACATAATTCAGCCCAAAGACGTTCAACTGTACACTGACACAGCACCCTCCATCGAATTTAGAGGTTTGCCTCCAATTGACCACCGGAACTGTTCTCATTGTCTTCTTCCTCCACCCTCTACATACTGTGCCCCATTGTTATTGCTGACCTGCTTTGTGGGCATGACTGCTCCAAAAAAGTTATGCATATTAGGGATGAACAATTAATCAAAATATTATTGAAATCGCAATATGGCCAAGTGCAATATCCAAATCACAGGAACTGCAATCGTCAGCGTTTCTGTCATTTTTTTCAGTGGAAATAAAATGCAAAAATGTGCATTCCCACTAAAATCATGATTCATATCAAAATCGCAATATCTTTCGAAATCATTGCTACACATCCATACAGACAACCGCACTTCATCCGTGTCGGCGATATCATAAAGGTCACTCACAATCACAGTTTCAGCAAAACAGAGAAAGCATTTAACAAATTAAACAAATAAGTGAGAAAACACACACACGCACACACGCGCACTCTTTCGCAGCTGATCAGAGAGTTTATTCCAGAGAACAGATCCATTGTGACTAAATGCACCTTTTAGTTATAATTCTAGGTACATTCAAGAGAGACATTCTTGATGATCTGAGTGATGTGGCTGATTAGAGCAGGTCAGAAGTATATTCAGGAGCCATGGCATGCAGTGCTTTGTAAACAAGTATTAATACTCTGAATTCAATTGTACACTGTCCCAGCACTACGGTTTTCAGTACAGGTGTAATGTGTTGTAATCTGCTCATGAATGCATGGATCAATTTTTGGACTCATACTGTTTCAGGAGGCTCCTCAGTTTGGAAGTGTTTTTTTAAATGGTAGAAAGAGGTCTTCAAAATTGCAGTGATGTAAAGATCACAGTCACTACCTCCCCCAAGTTCTGCCCAAGTCAAAGCTTTCTTCCAGACCATTCTCTGTTCACTCCTGCGGCATCAGAGCCGCTTCAACCACTTCCAGACAAGGGCACCCAGACCACAGCATCATGTGTTTGCTTGGTTTGGACTGATCTCCTGCGTATGACCAGAAAAGACTTTGCCTATTTTTGAACTTCACCTCATACTTATCAGCCAACACACATGACAAAACTGATATATCTCTCATAAGCTGAATGTATCAGACACCAGAAAACGATTTTTATTTCTGGGTTTACTTCATCTTTCATTTTGTTTTCATTCCAACAGAAAACACATTCCAATCATAGACGCAGGAGCTTACAATGTGTTTCATCACAAAATGAAGATGAAGAGACTGTGATGGCCCCATGCTTGTGACATACGGGTAAAGGCACATTAATTGAAATGGTTATATGAAAGGACGTAAATCTCATGTGTGGTATGTGGTGGCAGACACTAACAAACACCTGAGACTGTGTATTCCTCATGATCTGACCAGTTATGAACCTTACAATAGTCTTTATCTCTGTTAAAACATTCTGTAGAGAATCCTGACAGCAGGGTTCCCAGATCCAGATCATGTAACCACAACGTTGCAGCACTTTTATTCAATATCTCTCTGTGCCAACTTAAGCTTCTGAGGAAGAAATAACAATTTAAGTAACTCCTCATTTTTAAGAAATTTCACTGGTTTTCTTGTTACAAGCCTAGCACTTAAAGTTTTCACAGCATAGGTGGCTATAGAACACCCAAGTTCCAAATAGTGGATAAGAGGAGGAGGAGGATGAGTTAAATTAAACAGGAAATGTTGGATTCTTTTAAAAGCCTGCTGAACTCATGTTGACATTGCAGCACTGACTGTGCAGCTGAAAGGGATGTGAAGACTCTTATTTTCTCTCCTCTCCGCAGGAGCAGTGACTTCCTGTTGGTCTCGCATTCCATCTATTCCCCTAATGACTGCTACTCTGAGGCCTGAGCTTCGAGAGCATGTTAGTAAAATGATCAGGTCCTTTTGCTAAAATCAATTAGTCTAAGTACTACTGAAAACAGGTTCCTTGGAGTTTAAAAGGCTTACATCAATAAATAAGGGAAGTCTTTTTTCTGATGACTCTGATCTGCCGGACAAAGGTCACTTTCACCAAGGGTCAGCCTCATGAAAAGAGCAGCTAATCCAATAGATGCATTTAACCTGCACACATGGGAAGAGCAACACTTGACCCAGACAGTTCTAGAACCACAAGCAAGTCAAGTTGCCTTTGGAAGCACTTATCTTCACAGACACACACCAATTATGTCCTTATCTTGCAGTGTAAACCAATTCTTATTTGAAAACAGCAGTGCTAATGAAGCTAAAATAATCTATGGAATAAATAAGTCGCATTTGATCACTGCTCCACAATGAAAGACTCCTGCTTGTTTGCCGGTGGAAATGTTTCAGTATTTCAATCTGTGGTGTGTTTGAGGCTCCTGCTTTTTCTTATCTACAGATACTTTTTTGTTTTTCTAAATACTCAATATTATCACTGTTGTTTTGTCTTAACTACAGCTTGCCTACAAAATGAGAAATATTATTACTATTCACCCCCTGCCCAGTTAAAGTCCAGTCCAGCTCACCTGCAGAGCAGGCACCCCACACATAACTGCTCTGATAGCTCCAGAAGTCTCATGCTGAACCTCTAACACCAGTGCTTGGTTCATTATTTCCACACAGTCAGAAAAAGGAAAGTGTGTGTCCTGGTCACAGTTCAGTTATAAAATCCTAGCTCACCATGGCGCGTCTCTCCTGCTGAGCTGCTGGTAAAGCTGTCGGCGGAACACTTAGTTACATTGGACAGCAGTACACGAGGTTGTACCAGCATACCTTAGAGGTGGTTGATTCGACTTCACTGACATTCAGCACCGGAGCTGAAAGCATCAGAACAGCCTCCAGAAAGGAGTAGCATCGATCTGAGCTGTGCTGCCCCCTGTTCCCAACACCCCCCTCTGTGAGTTAGCTACAAAACTTACTTTACTAAAATGAGATGTTAGTTTTGTAACTAAATAAAAAGTACGGAAATTCAACTGACCAAAACAGATTGGATTTGGGTTGCTTCTCGGTTGATAAATGATAAAGGGGGCAGCCCTTATGTGGTTCTATATTGTCGATCCACAGTATTTTAACACATGACCAACAAGACCAACCCTGAAACCAACCAACCATCTTGAATTCACAATCAATGACATGAATATTTTCAAGTAGTAAGCATGGGAATCTTTCCCATCTGTGCCATTCATGCCATATTACGTGAACAAAGCATGCCAACTCAACGCTACACTTTGAAAAATGGCATCTGTAGTATCGTGGACAGTTTGGTTTGAGGAAGGAGGCCTACTTCAGGGACCACAATAGCGTGGGACAGCACAGTTATCTCTTGCAGTGAGACTGAAATGGAAACACAGCTAACAACACCTTAACACAGCCAAGCTTAACAATCTGTACTGTGTAGACATTTCTGATGTTTCCACTCAGGTTTTTATGAACAAATTCAAAGTATAAAGCAGGTGGATGGAAAAATATTGTATATTTACATGGGTTTCCAGCATCCAACATCAAAGCGTTTGCTTGGATGTTTTGCTGTCTTTTCCTGGCAATACCTGCATGTTGGTGAAGGCTGAGTAAAAAGTGAAACTGTTCTTTGAAATGTTCATCCTTGTTTGTTGGTCAGATGACAGAAGTCTGATTCCTTGACTGAAGTTTTGCAGGCGGCCTGGGCTTCCAGCAGTCAGGCTTTTTGAATACATTATTTTGTCTGTGTATATAGAATTCATTTTTGTGGATGAGTTGTCTGCTGTATTCAACGCCCTCTCTCTGACGTCTTGCCAGTTCATCATGCAAATGAAAATTCTGTTCAGAAAGAAATTCTACAGGTTGACCTCAGTTTTGCGCAACGCCCGACAACAACAAAGTGTAGCTATGCTAGAATTCAATCTGCAAAGTGTTTCTAGTTTAAATTTTTCAAATGTAACATGTTAATAATCATGTTAATAAAGACATGGGGAATCTTGCGAGATCTTGATAGACAATAGCAGTGTGTTTGAGAATACAGTGGTGTCTAAGACTGTGATGAAACACAGGGAGAGATACAAAGCGAGGCACCAACTGTTACCTACAATAGCACAAGAGGAGCCTCATTAAATTCACTGCAGCAAACTGAGAGGCACAAACACAAAAAATTAGACTATCAAAGAGCCACATTCATACGGACGACGGCAAAATGAGCTTGGAGAGAGAATGTGCTGTTTCTTCTTCCCATCTGAGGTCCCATTCATTCATGCCATGCAGGGAGACTAACCCCCCCTACACACACACACACACACTCGTCTTTCGCTGGTTGACTGCATCCACTTGGCCATGAGCCCAGACACACAGTGCAGAGAAACAGCCTGACAACAGCTGCAGCCACTACATACACATACAAATCCACACACACACTGTGTCACATCTACAGCACACACAGATCTGGACAAACACACTACAATATGCAATGATATGGATTTTCAAGGATGGAAGCCGGCGTATGTAAAGGTACTGAAGCTGCTAATAGCTTTCAGATACTCAATACCTTTACATTTAATCATTTTCACAACAAACATTCTTCATTGTTGTCATGGTGGACAAATGTCTGAAAAACCCTGGGATACTTGAACTCATCATGACAGCACTGAGCACACTATAGAAAGTGCCAGTCAAACCTATCAGTCTAATCCTACAATGGTGATCATTTAACTACAGCGAGCAGAATGTGACGTGAATGTGCATTATCGTTCTCGCTCTCTATCAAGTGGAATATAAATTAGTCTGACTGTGGGGTTGAGTGGTAATAAAGTGAGATGTCACACTACATGATTTATAAAATCAAGGCATGTGAATATGTATGATTATTTATGAAATAAGGTTTTGAATACCTGCTTTACATACATAAGGCTCTGTGATTCAATACACAGTAATCACTGCTGACGTGAAGATGTATGTATGACTATTGCTGTAAACCTTTAGACATAAGTTCATTAAAGCAGAAGTTTTCCATTTTGAGAAATCCCTTCATTCTTTCTGGTTGAGCAAAAATTTAATTCAACGTTAGTTTTTCAGTTGGTACTTTATTCAGTATTCTTAGAATTTATGTCACTTCAGTATACCCTAACTCTCAATCCACTTTCAATGACTTTTATTCCATGTTCTCAGACTTTGATTTCTATTATCAAAATTCCATTTCATATTCTAAAACTTCAACTTTCTTTCCATATTTCCAGACTTTCATTCCCCATTCTGTGACTTCCATTAAATATTCTGAGGTGTAATGACGACAATGATGCCGATGATGCTACTACTCCCAGCTGGTTTTCCAGGTTTGGGTCAGTCTTGAAAAGAACTGAGTCTTTGGAAGAGTCAGTTTTGAAAAGAGCTGCTCACGGTAGCAGGTTGTTGCTTTGCAGCTCAATGATTTCATGTTGTTTGTTGTCAGGAACATCAGCTCATTTGACATTAAACAGCAAATATGTTCAGTTCACTGACTTTTCATGTCCTGAAACCTCTAAGCAAATGGCTGAAGGAGTTTTCACTGTTTGTGTAAATCACTAATAACAGAACAAAAACACTTCATCGGTTTATCCTATACGATCAATGTCAATTTATTTTTATTAATATAAATGATAGTTATGTATGATGAGATGAATTAACGAAGATTTGTGCTGGATGAAAGAGGTCTACTGGTTGCCATTTGACTGAATCTCCAAGAGTATTAAAGAACAGCACACACAATATGTCATATATCTCATCAATTCATAGTATGAATTAACTATTATATCAGCACTCTATAGACACATTATGAATTGTAATCCAACTCCAGACTTTTACTCTACCCCAGAGGAAGTAGAGTTCAGATGAAATGGAGTTCAGATGAGAAAGCAGAGAATTTACATTGTTGTATTTCCTTTTAGATGTGGATGTCGCAGAATGTGGCAAATTACAGCCAACTTTAAGGTAACCTTGACTTATGTTAGGTGTTGAGTATAAATGTACCAGTTCTTGCAATAGTTTGATGGTTGAAGGATGTGGCCATTGACTAAGCAACAAAAAGTTCTCCACTACTTAGTACACATTGACTTCTGTGGGGTTTTGCCATTCTGAACTGAAAGACGTGCGTTATCAATTGAGAAAACGTGTTGAAAGGGGAGGTCAGTAGCATTCACTGGAGCTGGGCTGGTAACGTGTGCATACATGTTAAGGGAAGAGTTGCTCATACAATGCAGACTAGTACCCTTTACTATGGAAACTCAAGCTAGCCATACCATCCTAAAGCTAGGCAGGATCATGAATTTCAAGACATGAAAGAAAAAGGATTTCCTTGTGTCTGATACCTTCTTATCATTTTTACTTTTACAGAGCTCCTTCTTTCCCAGCCAACTTAACTTGGGCTCAGAAATGCCACCTGCTCAGACAGACCAATAGTTGACCTACTAGACTTTTGAATGATTCATTCCCCAAACCACCTTCAAATTTCCTTCACATTTCCACATCAAAGTAGCCAGACGTGTTACTTTTAGTGAAACAAGTGTTTAAAACACCCAAGTGGGGCATTGTTCATTAGAACAAAGAAACCAAGACTTTTATATCAAACAATGGACAGAGATGTCAGATGACAGAAAGGCAGAGCAAGTTCCTGAAGAGGCCAGAGCGTTTTGGTCACACTCAGAGGAAATGCTTTAAAACGCTCTGCCTAACAATGGCTTTCCTTCCTGCCTGTCTGTAATGGAAAGAATGATAATAGCAAATGCTCCCCTCCCTGATTACTGAAGACAATCTCTTAGCTGAGACTAGTCAAAAATAGATCAGTGTTGTGCTGGTATCCCCGGCGTTATCAGTCGTAACCTTTCACAACACCACACATCTGGATTAACATCTGATTTATGGTATTTGATGTGTCCAGTCTTCTCTCATAATAAAAAACACATTCACATTTCAGGCCTGATCCCGCAGCCACGATTTTTTGGGGAGTGTGCATATTTAAAAACCTATGAATTATTGAACATTGAAGATCCACAGCGTAGCCATGCAGCTGACATTTTAAGGATGCATATCTGTCAAAGCTGACTCGGAGCTAATTCCAAAAGCATTTTATTTTGTTTCATATTCACTAATTACTCATCAGGAGGCTATTCTGTGCTGATCCAGTGGCATTGTGCTGGGAGGACTGAGCAGCACTGCCAGGGAGAACGTTTCTCAATGACAAGTGAAATAGTTACATTTGTGTCTGCTGCACATTGGTATGTATTAGTTAGAGATGCATTTTGTTTTTGCATGCTGCAGACAACTCCTCCTGCCATTGCAGTCTGCATGTTCTCACTATGTATGGATTTCTGGGTGCTATAGTTTCATCCCATACTCTTACACGTGTAGGTCAGATGGACTGGATATTCTAAATTGTCCGTAAGTGTTTGTTTATGTGTGTGTTAGCCCTGAGTAGCTCAACCAATTTGGCATACTGATATTTAAGAGCAAAAATAATCTGTTGGGCAAAACAAAAAACCTAAGTGGGTGTAACACACAGTGGAAAATGAAGTCATCATCTTCCCTTATAAATAAAGTATGCAACACTTTTTCTAAACTAGCCCAAACATTTCTTAGGCATTTGGAATCTGCAAAATTTGACTTACTGGTTGACATATAGAACGCTGATATCAATATATCTGTAATAAGCTAACATTGGCCGATTGTGTATGTTGTTGCATGCTGTTGCTGCTGGTTTAAAACATCACGTTCAGTCTTTGGAAATGACGTACACTTTTATTTGCATATAGACTGGGGACGCTGACAATCCATCACAAGTGGTCAATCATGTTTTATGTGGAGACGCACTGTAATAACAGGTGTGAACTGACCGTCCACTTATGATGGGATCACCCGAGACACTTGTTAATGCCAGGTGTAAACAGTAAAGGTGGAAAGAGACACAATTATCTGTCTTTGTTCAACCAACAAAATGATCTGTTCTGTATATGTATTCTGATTGAAGACCACTAGGAAAACGTGCAGAGATGGAAAGAGTACAAGAATATTATACTCAAATAATATGGGGGCTACAAGTGCACTGAATGTCAATCCAACAACAGCAGTCAAACAACGTCACACCACCGAGCCCTGATGTCCAAACAACCATAAATTCCATTCATATAGACAGATTTTCCAGCCTGTCACTGATGATCAGATAAGAACATACAACAGCCATGTTAAGACTAACTACAATTAACCAGAAAGAGGACAAAACTCACAGCAGAACAAAACATCAACCTCAGGGGCGTCAGCAGTTGAAGTTAGCTGGTGTGCTGAATGGCTGAGGCCCATATGCTGCCTGTCAGTGTGGCTGAGTGTGAGGGATTCAAAGAGAAAGTTTGGTACCTCAAGCCCGAGCATGCTATGCTACTGAGAGCTACTGTGACTTAAAACACTGAACGACACGTTGAGAGGAAGGATGAGCTGAAAGTCCAGCTAGCCACAGCAGAAAAGCTAGTTTTGACTGCTGGACAGCTCTCACAAACAAAAGCTACATCACAACTACCTGTCACTTCATCAGTGCTGACTGGGAGCAGCATGTCTGTCTGACATACTGAAGCCTCTCCACTCATAATGTCCAATGAAAATAATTCCTGAGTTAAATGTGAATATATTTTCCCACACTGCTGCTCTTCTCTCTGCCTCCCCTCTCCTGATTCGGTGAATTAAGGGTTTACTTCAGCCAAACCAGAGTAGGTGTTAATTGTTGGAACAGTGTAAGGATGAGCTGAGGTGGTTTTGGTGAGTTTTACAGTGTTTCTCCAGTTTGAATGAAGAGTATTTTTACCGTAATGATATAATTTTTTCTGGAAATGGAGTCTGGTGGCTCTGGCGACAGCGATACAGCGGCTGTTTCTGGTTAAAGAAAAAGGATCTTGGTCTTTAAAAAAAAGGTCTGTCTCTGCAGAGATCCTTTCAGTGATGTTGTCAAACACTTCTGAGGCTGCCAGAGGCAGAAGCAAACACTTTCAGTGGACGTATACTGACGGAGCACAAACGTACAGAGGGATCACGTCGCGGCTGATGGCTGCAGCACTCTCACTGAATACGTTTAGCGGTTAGTCAGAACAGTCACCCAGCATGCACCTGTTGGTCACATAGCTGCCTGGGTGTGTTTGATTTGTGTCACTTAGCGTACTCGCCAGGTGGTGCATTAAATCAGTGATTACTTAAGGTAGATGAACCCTTTTCTAAAGTATTTTAACGACAGAATGCAGGGTTATTCCTATATGTCAGGCTAGAGTAACATTTACTCTATACAACTGTTTACAGTCCTGGAGGGAAGCAAAAACAAATCTTTGTCTCAATGAGACCACACCACATTACAGTGCTGTGTACTGGACTACTGTGGACATCAAGTTCAACAGAGACAAATATATATCAGTGCTTTATGGACTGAAAAGCAGACACTATGTTCATTTACATACTTGACATGCCACAGCAACATATGAAACAGATTACTGCCTCGCTGAAGACTCTGCATATTGCTTCTGGCCTCTTGGTGCTTATGGTGTGCATCTAAGTTCAAAACTTGTACAGTTTATAATAAGAACATGTTCGAAATGTTCAATCTGTTAGCAGAAGGAAAGAGTTGTCCACAACGAGAACATTCAGACAAGTGTCACACCACAGTCCTCACAATGTTTTGGTTTTCCAAATGAGTGCTGTTTCCTCCTTCCCTCCCTCCCTCAGCTCCTCATGGCCTGTGAGTAGCACCTCCCCCATCCTGTACCTCTCACTCCTCCACAGACCACCACCACCTCCTCCTCCACATGGCTCATGTCTGAGACATGACACTACACGGAAAAGCACCTCCTGCTCCCATTTTCCCACAGCATTCTGAGCCATGTCATTGTGGGAGTGGGACAGTTATTTCATCCTGTTGTGGTTTGTTTTGGTCAGTCATGCCATATTGTCTTTGATATGAAAGCATAGATGGTGTTATTGTGGTGAAAAACAGTTGTTTCATGTCAGTAGGAATTTCTAAGGTTAAGCTGATATTTCCAAGAGAGGGAGGCCAGTGTGGATAGACCACTTCTTTTTTCTTTTGCTGTTTTTAATTCAGTATTATACCACTCTGACTGGCCTGAAATTATTCCTTCTCTATACAAAGAGCTATCTGATTACACCATTTGTTTATCAGTTCAAACTGTTAAATGTTTGAGTATTGTTAAACTATATAGAAAATGTCTAACATTTGTCAGCTGTGGATTCATCAGTCTGCAGTAAAGTAATTAACCTGGTGTGACGCCTCCAAAGGTAGGCATTAAGCTAAACAACAGTCATTTGACGGGCACCTACCATGAGTCATGGCAAGCCAAGAACGGCTCGTTGAGTCAAAATGAGTTGCACTGTTTCTCCAAAGGCATTTGTGTGACTGTTCAACATGGTGGTTCATTCTCAGCACACTAAAAAATGTGCATGAAATAGCTAAAAAAAATGTCATTTCAATCTGTTTAGGTGGTATGATATCAACATGTTTATCCATTTTCACTGAAAGGGCTTCTCACATTCCATTCCAGCCTTTGCCTACTTATTCATTTAGACAAATCAGCAGGAAATTGTCCAAAGGAATGTTACTAGTGTATACATTTTATCCACAAAAACAAAGAATGACCGATGATGCTTGAACTTGACCATAGATTGTAGTTAGTTGCATTAAATCCTGCATACAGTACCATCTGTGGTGTGATGTGTTTTTCACTGTTTCCTTCTTTACACAGTTCATCACATGTGGATGTAAACTCCCTCAAAACAAGTCTTGCAGTCAGGATATAGTTGCTTAAGTCATTGTTTCATTTCAAATCCAGTGCAGAGCCAAAACCAGTTAGTTAATGGTCAGGGTGTTAAATCACCCAACCCCCTCGACACCAATCATCAGCCAAACCGCTGTCTGACACCCCCCCACCCCCCCACCAACCAATTCACAGACAGACGTCAACAGCACGCAGACACCACTTCATTTGCTGAACACAGGTATGTGAATGAAGTACTTTTGTTCTTCTATCCAACTCACCCAGGCAGCTGAACGTCACAGACAAATGTAGACAGATACAATTGGAACTTGATGACAAAAATGTTAAAAATGCAAACATTCAGGGTTTTGCTCCAGAGCTGTATTGTGATGCATCAAGTGGACGCTGAATAAAAGAGAATCATGGTTTTTGTGAGCATTGAAACATCAGTGCATGACTGTAATATGTTCCTTAATACCAGAGCTCAAATGCACCGACAGCACATGTGGTGCATGTCTGCCTCAGGATTCAGGTTCTCAACAGATCTTTTCAGGAAGACCATTTCCAACATTCTCCAACAGTGAGGCAGGAAGAATCCTTTCCAGTCTGTTTAGCTCCACCTTCTATCCGACATGACTGACGAAAAGCAGAGACAAAGGCAGCATCCACACCAATACATTTTCATTTTAGAATGCATAACTTTTGCTATGTTTGCACCTCAGTGTCAACACTACTCAAACCCTCAAAACTCAGACTTTTGGAAATGCTGCTGGTTTGAAAACTCCAGGACTGCAAACGAAGAAAATATGCTGACAGGACCTCCAGCCACCCAGCAGAGCCATCAACATGAAAACTGACAACAACGAAGCCAAGGGGAACGATGAGCACAGAGACATTTGACCCACAGCCGGCCGTTGACCTGTGGATGGAGACAGCTAACAGGGCTCACACTGGGACTGCGAGGTGCATCTTCATCATCTACCATGCAGGAAGGACAGTGAGGAAGACACAATGGAAGACAGTGAGGACACTTGTGTTTATTAAGATTATGCTATGTATGAGGTGAGTGCCAAACACCATCTCCTGGTACTCACCTGAGTACTTGACTAAAAAAAGTTACGTGCACCTCCGCACATGCTGAACGACTGGGCTTTATTCCAGTGTGCAGCCCTTTCCAGTGCAGGTGGTCGACAATCCACACCCCAGAGCAACATGAACTTTAATAAAGTCTCGGCACCAGATTCTTCAATGACTTTCTCTGCATTTCTACATTTAGAATACACATTGTATGTCATTTAAGATGCAACAGCTAAACCTACTATACTATGTCAGAAACCTATTACTATAATGTTTTACAGCAAAGTAAATTCAAGAAACTACCTTTTCTACTACAACTAATGTGACTGTGCTGTTCAGTGGGCTGGTGAGGTAAGAGGCTGCTGGACAGAATAAAAAGATGAAGGAGGTGGCACTGAAGCCAGGACAGTGCTGGGGCAGGCACAAGCTGGTTTACGACCCAAAACAGTATGCAGCACTGTGAACAGACTCTTGGAACCTAAAGAACATAAAGGTATTTCCCAAATGTCAAACTATTCCTTTAGAGTACTGGCTGCCCTGATCTGTACAGATGCGCATGAATGATAGATACTGTGGTTGTTTGTTGCCATCTTGCCCTGTTTTGATGTGATGACACACATGTGATGTTTGATGAATAATTATCGACAGCACTGTCGGCAGCTCCTAAGAATACCTGGAAATTTAAATTACTCTCGCCTGCAGGCGACAGGCATTCTGCTGAGAGGACAAGTAGACACTTACATATGAAAGAAGCACTTGACCCTTTGTATGTTTGTCCTTAACAACATATCTGCCTATCTTCAGTCTGACATGGTCCATAGATGATTCAATCAGCATATCAACATTTACACATCATGAACAAAGGGCTTTTTATCCTCCAAGCGCTGCTATGAAAATACAAGGCAAACACAAGCAAAGTTGCTGACAGCCTAAGTTAACAACATTAGACACAGGGACTCAGCCATATTGGATTAAGCGATATTAGTGAGAAATGGTTTAAAATGAGGTGAAAATGCTCAGACCTGGTGTCTTGTCAGTCAAGCTCAGTGTCCCACAGAACAACATAAGACATCTGGCTACGAGTGCTGTCGTTTATTTTGATTGTGCAACATCCTGCTGCGAGTTAATGCTGTTTGGTTTCACTGCTCTGGAGATGGGGCGACAGTAGGGCATCGGCTGAGTGATGCTACTTTCAAGTCGCATAGGAATAATCACAATCACTTAAAGTAAATGCATCAAGAGCTTGAACTCTTTGAAGGTGTAGACTATGTTTACTCTCAATCTTGGCTTTCCTCCTATGCTTAAACAGAGATATTTTTGTATGCTAAAAAAAGATGGGTGAAGAACAGACAGCATTACAGAGACCGGACCAAACCACAAAACAGTGTTGGAAATCCATCCATAGTTCAGCCTTGGCTTTGTTTTAAAAAGTCACTGAGCAACATGCAGTTATCTGCAGATCATACAGTGTGTCATGGTCAATTTCTTTTATCACATGAACTCGCAGATACACATGACACCTGTGCAGTGTGATAATCTCTCCATTTACACCCTGTGTAAAGCTCTGCCTTCACAGCAGCCATCAGGCAACAGCATGTCCTCATGGCTGACCACAGCATTCAGGGCTGGTACCTGCAATCTTTCCTGCAGGACTTTATTAACCCCCGAGTTTGAAGTTTAGCTTTGAACAACACAAGCAATCATGTTTAGCTTAAGGAGTTGAAGTTACACAAAGTCTGGTATTCAGCTCTCCTCTGTGCAGGACATCATCAGGGTGCACCCTCTGTGTCAGCTACATTACATAACACAAGCCACCAAAATGTTAGTCCCAGTATCCCCAACAGGAAACTACTTCCAACCAACCAAATTCCATTTAATTTTTTCCTAATTTGAAGCTTGTTCTTTAAGAGCAGTACATGTGATACAAATGAGAAGAAACTACTGAACTTATTATCATAGGTACCACTGTAAGTCTAATTAAATGGTGCAGACTGCTCACGTTCGCCCTCCACAGCGGCTTATGGTGTGAAAGCATGATGGAGAAGGATAAAAGTTGAAACACTGTTAAAATAAACGCTGTTTGGCGTATTGAGTGTATGCCGAATTGCACAGTATAAGTATTTGCAAAGGAATTTACATAATGACTGGGAATTGCTGCTCGTTTGTACTTTCTGAGAAGCGAGCAACATTAAAATAAGAGAGATTTCAATGGATGTGCCTGACTGCTCACTTAAGAACGGCATGTACCTTTAACGGAACAAAGTGATATCCGGGCAAACTTATCTTATCCATCGTGCAGACAAAGACGTTTTCGACCTATTACACCGGGCAGTCAATTATGACAGTGATTTGAAACGCAGCTCGGTGTATTCCTCCGGCTACACACCGACAGCATCAACCGTCTGGGCGGGCGATGAACACTGCGTTACCTGAGGACATGGTGCAGACTTTTTTGCTGCATTGACTCACAACTCCGGTGGGACGCACCATGTGACCAAACTCTGCACCGTTATGGAGGACCGAACTGGGCCGGCTGTGTTCTCCAGCCAGCCGTGAACAACCTGACACACCGAGCTCGGCCTCGCAGTCGGAAAACACAAGCCTGAGTGATGAACTTTTAATATCGCCATGTTCGTCGGCAGAGTGCTGCTCTGTGGAAGCTAGTAGGCGAGGTCCTGTACACTGCGGTTGCCCTTGAAAAGCCAAGGCAGTGCTTCGTAGCTCTCTCAGTGTCCCTGCACCGCAACTGATGTGCTAGGAAGACTTTTCTGGAATGAATGACACGGTAATGCAACAATACCTAGAGTTAAAGGCCTTTACGTTAACCGCGACCCTCGGAATTCTCACTCGGGTGCACGTGAACGCGTCTCGCACACGACCACACCGAGGCGCATTCTGCGTACGTGCGCGCGCATTAATGTCTATCAGAGATGACCGCTG
This sequence comes from Chaetodon auriga, assembly GCF_051107435.1. Lineage (NCBI taxonomy): Eukaryota > Metazoa > Chordata > Actinopteri > Chaetodontiformes > Chaetodontidae > Chaetodon > Chaetodon auriga. The sequence continues at coordinate 3,485,487 of NC_135084.1, forward strand.
CAAAAAACTACGAAACTGTTTAGAGGTTACGAAATTGCCTTATTTACCTGTTATTATCTTCTCGGTCGCCGTTTCTTTCTCAGTCATCATTTCCCGCAGTTTCACCTCCTCCCGAGCCTTCTCTCCGATACAGCTACACCAAGCAATTTTCCTGGTTTACAGGGGATACCAGGCCAAAGAGGAAAAATATCAACAAAAACTGCCGCCACGCTGTGAATTCGGTGCTCCTTTCGCCTTTACTTCGCTTTGCCGCTTCCTGTTCAGTGAAAAAGCCGTTAAAAGCACATGGAGAAGATTTAGGGTCCGGAGGTCTTTGAAGTAGGGGGGGCAGTGAGCCTCAGCAGAGGATGTTGAACCCCTGACTGCTGCTGCTGCTCTGTCCGCCCCTCCCAATCACAGTCACTGCTGTCCTGGTCAGGAATGCTGCCTCTGCTTCAAAGTCTGCTGCGGCTCTGCTCAGGACACCCGGTAGGGATGCTGTGCTCTCCACCAGCCACACTGAGGGAGTCCACATTTCATGTAGGTTTGAGGAACAAACTTTCTGAATAAATGACCAGATAAGTTCTTTTGGAAACAGAGTACATAGAGAAATACTCACATAATTTCGCATTTTTATTTGATTGTTAATCTCATTACCCAGGCAGCATATCTGGAATGTGGCCCTCAGCTAAAAATGGCCAAAAGGTGAAGTGATGAAAGTGGGCAGAGTGCTGATAAGCTGGAATTGGTTACACTGGGACCAAATGGGTTCAGTGGGTCATGTGACGAGCCCATGCAGACTAAGTGTATGGTAAAATTTGAGGGTCTTTATGTTAGAGTGACTTAATCAAACTAAACCATTTCTCTAAATCCATATGCAGCGCAGGGTGCTACAATACTGTACAAAAAACCTCTCTCTTTTTTCTTTTTTGCAAAGAGAAAATGTAGAATAGGGATCCAGCAGGAGTCCACTGGGCCAAGTGTATCACAGTCCAGTTGGCTACATTGGCCCAAATGGGCCAGTGTTTGACTGGGACTTGAGTCCCATTTGGCTTTCCCAACTGGGATATGAGTTAGACCATTCTCATTCATATTTCATATTTTTCTTTCTGCTATTCATCTATTTTTGTACTTTTTCCATTTGCTTTTACTTGAATTTGTAATTTATGTAGCTCCACGTGGACCTAGCTGGATAGGTTAACTTTTGGTCAGCTAATCAAAAACAAGTTTGCTGTATTTTACCAAAGTTTATTGGCCAAGACCTCACTTAGCCAGACTACCTAGTGTAAGTCTTTTATTATTGCTTTTTTGTGTGCTCCCAGAACAGCTTTTCTGAGTTTGAAAATCACATTCAAAGACCAATGACGGACCGAAGGGCAGCTGGCAAACTCCCTTAAATCTTCTGGCTTACTGTGTGTCAAATGGTTTGCGCTAATTCATTGAAAACCTGGCACTATGTACCACTAAAGCATATGAAGTGATATGTTAGCAGCCTCTTAAAGGGCCCTGCTTTATTATCTGATCTTGTCATTGGAGAACCAGATGTTGATGATGAGCCACATATAAATGTACTTCCACATTCTTAAAAGAACCATTTTGGATGGCTCTAATTCAAACCCTAGATGCACCATAGCACCAAATGCTTGCTTAAATATGTAGCTGCTCCTTACCAAGTACCACATCATTTGTGCATCTGAAGTGCATGCTGGTAATTTGAGCAAGCTTACCTTCTGTGTTTTCATCATAGTGCAGACAAGTCTGAAAACAGTGAATGTGCATGATGCATTTCTAGTTGCTTTAGTTGCAGCAGTGACTCAGCAGCAAATCCTACTTCATTTACAGTATGTGTGGGTAAAAACAGAGGAAGCAATCTATCATCTCTGAAGAATCATTTGAGCATGTAGATACTTGTGTATTTTGTCTGTGCCAAAATGATCAAAAATCCATTTGGAAACCAGATACCTGTAGGTAATAGTTTAGTTTAGTGATGCCTCAAAGAAAAAAGTAATTTCTAAGAAAATTGGTGGGCCAAGGAACAAGTTTTTCTTTGGTGTGGTGCTATATCTAGGTGTGGATTCAGGAATCCTCAAGGTTTTCTTAACAGTGGAAGATAAGGTAAGCTTTTGATTTTATTATGTTTTGTTATGTTGTTGTTGTTGTTTTGTATATCCAGATCCAGATGCAGATTGAAAGTGAGTTGAGAGAATTTTGCCTTCATTGGTGAAGGTCAGTTTTCTCTAAAAAGAATGTTTTGTGTTTCTTAAAGATAAACATCATGTATTACAAAATCACATGACTGCAAAAGAGGCAAGCACTGTTTCATGTCTCCTGTTTATATTTTTTGTTACTTTTTTAAACAATTGTTGTATACATTCTGTGTTTGTCTGTATGTTTAATTGCTACTCCAACAAAGTAACACTGTGTAGTCATATTGTAATATTGTGGCAGTCACAGAAATCTGTTGTTTAGTGCACCCCACTGGTTCTTCCACTACAACAAGACTAGTTTGAAACCTAGAATATTGCTGGACAGTGAAGTCACAAATGTGCTAAACGTTAGCAAAATTTTAGTTTAGTTTTAGTTTGTTGTTGTTTATGAATGTTAATGTCTTAGACAAACAGTATATTGCAGTAACATACGAGTGCCACAAAAATAAAACAACAAGGCCGCATATTAAAATTTGACAAAAAATATACTTATCAAATAGAGAGAATTAAAAATAAAGACTTGTCTCTAATATTTAAAAAAAAAAAAACTTCAATTGAAGGCCTGGTACCCTCTGCAGTTGAGGTAAATAAAGGCCCCAGCTATTATTTGAGAGTTTACCCACTCCAATACACTTTTGGCTATGGTTCAAAACCCTCCTACATTCACTTGCAAAGTGAACATTTAAATGGAGTGCAAAACTTTTGCTTACATCACTGCCATTTATATTGTCCCTATCTTACAGTGCGCTGTCACTTTATATCAGAATGCATCCGCCCTTTGAAAGATTTATTTAGAAGAAGAAGAATCACTACTTTATTAATCACTACACACACACTACACACAAAATGCAGAATTACAGAGTCCGAAACTGCACACGCCATGCTTAGGTGAAACTATTTCTCCGCTTTTATCCCATCCTGGTATGTCCTTCCTCCATGGCAGACCAGGAGCGGTGGGCTGCCAGCCGACAATGGCACCCAGGGACCCAGTTCCTTTTGTCACCATTGGTCACGTTTTTAGTGGGGTTTTTTTATGGAGGTGCAGGTGAACATGGAGGGGACATGCGAACTCCACACAGAAAGGCCCCTTAAAGGGCAGCAGGTCGACACACCCCAGGCACTGTGGGCCCCGGGACCTTCTAGCTGTGAGGCGACAGTGTTACCACTGTCCCACCGTGCCACCTTTTAGGACCTTTTTTCCTTTTATTACTAGATTGTACATTTGAAGATAGATAGGATAGGGGTGACAGAGAGAGCGCGGACAACATGTAGCAAAGGCCCCCGGGTCAGACATTTTAACTGTAAATGGACTGTTTTGATAAAGAAGTCATAATGTTATGAGCATAATGTGTTAAATTTGAGAAAAAAGAGTTATGAAGTATTTTGAAAACATTACAATGTCATGACCATACAGTCATATCCTTTTGCCTTTTCACAGCATTTCAGTAAGGTGTTACATCATGCTTGTTCACGTCTCATAGTCAAAATACACACTGAATTGGCCGTGTCACTCAGGTGTGAGAAGGTCAGACTCCCACTGTTCCTAAGTGTCGCAACTGTGTCTTGAGTGAGTCTTTAAAGCTGTATTCATTGCATAGCGTGGCTCGGCTCAACTTGACACACTGTTGGTTCCAGGTTTTTTACCTGTTTTTAGGTTATTTTGGAGGTGTTTGCAGTCTTTTTTTTTTTTTTGTTGGAACAGCTATTGGAGAGATACGGGGGTGGGGAGAGAGACATGCAGAAAAGGATGAATGGGGCACACGTTCTACCAGTGAGCTACCAAGGCGCTCACCAGGTATTTTTCTTAATTTAATTTTCTACTGCAGCTATTACTCCCCCTGTGTTGGTAGGATTCTTCAGGTGGTCACCATTGGGATGGTGAGTTAAATGCCATGACATCATCATGACACAAACACAAGGGAACGATGGAGAATATTCTTTGCATTTGAGATCCTTTCATCGGCAACGAAACAGAAAAACATCTGCACATCTTTGGCTTTCACCTGAGAATTTAGTTTGGAACCAAGGATGCAGACCAGAGAAGGATTTAGATAAAAAACAATATTTATTAGAATAATAAATATGGCAAACAAAAGCGCACTCCAAATGTGAGTGGGAAAAACTAAGGGAGCTCCACTGAAATGGTCAGAGGCAAGGCACATGGTGACTTGGCAGGCAGGCAACTGAAACACATAAACACACCTTGAGTGAGATTTCATGAAAAGACATTAGCAAACTCAGAAGGAGAGGAGGCGGTGAATTCAGTACTCTAGTAGGAAGCACGATCATGCCAAGAATTCAGGACAATCAGGCAACAGGTAGGAGAGAGCTCTCCCCTTTTATCCTGTGCCTTCACCAGTGTCATGCGCATCAGGTGTGCACCTGCGCACACCTGATGCGCATGAGCTGGCCAGGTGTAGAGGTGTAGAGACACACCCAGCTAGACAGACAGGGAGAACAGACAGACAACATATAACACTGGGGAAAAGGGAAAAAGGAGAACACTAGGAACAGACAGGTCTGTAGGATCATAACAATGCCCACCGGGCCTGGCAAGAGTTAAGTTTTTTTGGCTAACTTAATATAGGCTAAGTTTTTGTGATTGAACCACACCACAAATGGTTGCTCAGCCACCTTAAGCCTCCAGTGCTAGCTTCATGATCAGCAATTCCTGATTGCCGACATTGTAGTTCTGCTCAGCTGGGGAGAGACTGCAAGAGAAAAATGCACACGGATGCAAACGGTTATCTGGATCCACGTACTGGGAAAGTACAGCCCCTACCACAGTGTCAGATGCATCCATCTCCACTATGAATGGTTTGGCTGGGTTAGGTTGAACCAGAATGGGTGCAGATGTAAGCAGTCCCTTGAGTTTCTTGAAAGCCCTGTCAGCCTCCATTGACCAGCTAAACTTCACTTTGAAAGAAATCAGCTTGGTCAACAGAACAGCTCTTTTACTATAGTCCCAGACAAACCTGCAATAGAAGTTAGCGAATCCGAGAAAACGCTGAAGCTCCTTTCGAGTCTCCAGGACCGGCCCTCCACCACCACTCTGATCTTTTCGAGATCAGCCTTCAGGCTGCCCTCCTGAATGACAAACCCCAGAAAAGAGGTCGTGTTAGTATGAATCTCGCATTTCTCCACTTTGACAAACAGCCGGTTCTCTAGCAGGCGGGAGAGCACCTGTCAAACATGGTTGCGATGCTTATCTAGAGACTGGAAAAAAAAATCATAATATCATCTGAGTACACAAGATGAATTGATTTAGAAAGTCTCTAAGTGCATCATTAATCAGTGCCCGAAACACTGCAGGAGCATTGGTGAGCCCAAAGGGCCTCACCAGGCACTCGAAGTGGCTGAGGGGTGTGTTGAAAGCAGTCTTCCATTCAACCCCCTCCCTTATGCAGACCAGATGGTAGGCATTACTTAGATTGAGTTTCGTGATGATGGTAGCTTCCTGTAGAGAGTCAAAAGCAGAGTTAATGAGAGGCAGCAGGTATTTATTTTTTACAGTGATCTCATTTAAGCCCCTGAAATCAATGCATGGCCTAAGTGTTCTGTCTTTCTTGTCCACAAAAAAGAAACCCGTGCCAAGATGCGAGGAAGAGGGGCGTATTATACCAGCAGCCAGAGAGTCTTTGATATACTCCTCCATCGCTTCCCACTCCGGACATGACAGGCTATAGGGGCAGGGGTGAGCCCTGGAGGAGGTCGATGGAACAGTCATAGGGTCGGTGAGGAAGAAGGGACAGTGCACACTCCTTGCTGAAAACTTCCGGGAGGTTATGGTTGTCAGCAGGAATGGAGGAGAGATCCGGTGGGTCCAGAGGAGAGACTGAACTGCGGAGACTGAAATGGAGATGGAGAGTGACACTGGGAACTCCACCCCATAATTTTCCCCTGTACCCAATCAATCTGCGGGTTATGGAACCGTAACCACGGATGTCCTAAGACCAGTGGGGCATGTGGAGATTGAATGAGGAGGAAAGAGATTTCCTCATGATGATTACCAGATATGATCATCTTGACAGGGGTGGTGCGATGTGTTACTTCCATCATGATTTCGCCATTTAGCACGTAGGCTCTGACAGGCTTCTCCAGCTCCTCCATTTGACAGCCAGCATCCTCAAACCCTTTATCCAACAGGTTATCCTCTGCACCCGAGTCAATAAGAGCTAAGACAGAATGAACCTCCTCCTTCACATAGACAGAAGCCCGTAGGTGAAACTGGCATTTACCTGGAGATTTCACATCCTGGGAGACTGGGCTTGTCAATACCCCAAGATCTACTGACGAGCCGGCCCTTTTGGTCTAGTGGGGCATGACCCAATTTACCACAGTTCACACACTCACTTGCTCGGATCCTGTGGAAGCGCTCAGCAGAGGACAAACGAGCTCTTCCTAGCTGCATTGGCTCTTCCTCCGCAGGCCGGTTGGAGGACGGTTGCAGATGTTCGGCTCAGAATCCGAGCGTATGCATATGAGACAGTGCTATTGTTAGTGCTAGCATTCAGTGCCTCTGCCCAAAGCCTTGCCCCAAAGCAACCCAAACGTGAACAGTACTTTAGCTTGATCAGAGAAAAACGAGCGTGGTCGTTGCCAAAAAAACATGTTACATTGTAACAAAAAACCCCAACACTTACTACAAGTACCGTCGAATGGTTTGGGATGAGAAATCTGCGCTTCTGAAAGCAGAGGTTCAGGGCCGACAGCCTGGGGAGTTAACTGCTGTGTGATCAAACCAGTGAGCTGGGCCATGTGGTGCGAGAGCTCGGCAACCTGAGACGCCATATGTTGTTTGGACTCGTAGAGAGCCTGGAATAATTGCTCATGCTGACCGAGTAGAATGCCCTGGATCGTGACTGCTTTCTTTACTGGATCTGCTGGCTGGATTGTTCTGTTAGGCTTTCACCTGAGAATTTAGTTTGGACCCAAGGATGCAGACTAGAGAAGGATTTAGATAAAAAACAATATTTATTACAATGATAAATATGGCAAACAAAAGCGCACTCCAAAAGTGATTGGGAAAAACTAAGGGAGCTTCGTTGAAATGGGTCAGAGGCAAGGTACACGATGACGTGGCAGGCAGGCAACTGAAACACATAAACACACCTTGAGTAACAGTTCATGAAAAGACATTAGCAAACTCACGAGGAGAGGAGACGGTGAATTCAGTTCTCACTCTAGTAGGAAGCACAATCATGCCAAGAATTCAGGACAGTTACGGCAACAGGTAGGAGAGAGCTCTCCCCTTTTATCCTGTGCCTTCATCAGTGTCATGCGCATCAAGTGTGCACCTGTGGAGGCGGAGCTGGCCAGGTTTAGAGACACACCCAGCTAGACGGACAGGGAGAACAGACAGACAACATATACATACACATATATAAAAGGGAAAAAGGAGAACACTAGGTACAGACAGGTCTGTAGGATCGTAATACTGCGCTTCACTAATTGACCAAGGTGTGGTTTTAGTGACTGCGGTTTTGTCAAGTGAATAAAAAAATTGTGGTTGCAATTCACAGTCATGTGCAGGATGTCTGTGTCATGCAAATGACAATTCTCTCTGACCAATCAGTGGTCTGCACTGTTTTCACTCCGCCATTTAGTACTGGCTTAGCTCACTTGGATCCTTGCCCCCAGGTGATACCAAAAAATGTTCCAGGTACCATCCACTCTTAACAGCTTTTGACAATGGAAAACCAAAAAAGAGTGCTTAGAGTCAAGATGAGCCATGGCATGCAGTGAAAACATGTCCAAAATTTTTTTACAGCCTCTGCTCATCCCTTTTTTCTCATAGCCAACACAACAGTGCAAGAGCCCCATCCAGCAACCTAAGAGGCCATACCTTCAGTTGCAGAAGCAGACCCGAGATCTTTGACTCTTTTAGAAATCCTGTGTTGGATCCTGGCTAACAACTTCAGAATCCCTTACATTGTCCATCTTCTTGATAATTTTCTCGTTGTCACTCCATCGCCCTCACCACCTCAGGCTCAATTTCCTTGCAAGCATCTCCACCCTCAGAGAAAATACAGCATCTCTCTCTTTCTTTCGAACTCCTAAGAGACAGATGCACCAGACACCAGCTACTAGCCCTTCACATAATTCCCCATGTGAAATCCTCCCTGTCCAACCTTTCAACTAAAGCTGAGGACATCACAATAGTCATTTTGGACAATGCATGCAAAATGGAAATGCATTTGATAGATAGATAGATAGATAGATAGATAGATAGATAGATAGATAGATACTTTATTCATCCCCAAGGGAAATTCACAAGCAGCATTTCCTGTCTTCTTGGAATGGCACTTGCTTCTTTGATGTCATCTCTCAACCTGAGGTTATTCAACTTAACACCTATGCAGCTCCTTCTATTGGGTTTGTTGGCTACTATGGAGGGAGATGGTTCACTTATGCTTGGCCCTCAGAGTTCAAATCTCTTGAGTCAGAGTCCTGCTGTCCTTCATCCGTGCTTAATGAGCTATACTGCATTATTATAGTGGCTATTCTTTGGGGACATGGTCTAGGAAGTCCATACTATGCACTCTGAGAACACCACAGTTATAGAGATCTCACCATTTTCAGCCACAACATTCAAGTAGCTTCACCACTGAAAAACCTGTCCCACACTTCACAAGAATCCATTACTAACTGTTTCCCCAGACACTCTCTCAGCCTACCTAACTGGCTTGAAATGGCATATCAGGTCACATGCCAGCTGCCATTTCCCACTGGACATCATGTCTGCTCGCAACTTTATCACCTGTACTCATTCTGTCCAAAAAATTTGGTCCTCCACCACCCAGACCTACAGGAAGCAACATCTTCATCAAACCAGTCTCTGGCCTCCATCGTCCTTCTACTACCCATTTCCATGTCACAGTGTTAATCAAAGGCTTTTGAAAACAGGAACCTGCTCTCACAGCTCTCTCTCACAACCCTTTTAGTCACTGCATTCCTTTCTCTACATTGAGGATACACATCCCCTATGGCTGACCTAACCATAGATCCATTGTTAAGTTTAGTGACTTGGTAAAACTCAGATACCATGTAAAAGTTCAAACAAAGGCAATTTTTCCTAAAGTTTGAAATCTGTGGTGGTGGAGTGGGTCGAGCTGGATTGTGAATTGCTGATCAGAGGTAGTGGGCAGAGCAGGGCAGACAGTGGCTTAAGCTTCTCTGGAGGATTAAACTTTGACATGTTGGAAAAAAAAAAACACACTACAGTCCCTCCTCAGTTTTTGCAGTACCACACTGCAGTACACAGGACGATCTGGCAACTACAACTACTGCAGGCTTCAGGTGTTGTTGATGAGTGGATTGGTGGCAGGTGTGCAGGTGAGTTGGCAGGAGGAGGAAATTTAGGTTGCCACAGAGACAAAGGAGACAAATACTAGGACACACAAGAAAGGGGGAAAACAGCTTAAACACTAGGGATGAGGGGGGAAACCTGCTAGACCCCAACATACAGTACCAGTCAAAGGTTTGGACACACCTTCTCATTCAATGGTTTTTCTTTATTTTTTTACTTTCTACATTGTAGATTAATAATGAAGACATCCAAAGTATGAAGGAACACATATGGAATTATGCAGTAAACAAAAAAGTGTTAAACAAACCAGAATATGTTCTATATTTTAGATTCTTCGAAGTCGCCACCATTTGCTTTGATGACAGCTTTACATACTCTTGCCATTCTCTCCATCAGTTTCATGAGGTAGTCACCTGGAATGGTTTTCAATTAACTGGTGTGCCTTGTCAAGAGTCAACTTCTGGAATTTCTTGCCTTCTTAATGTGTTTGAGACCATCAGTTGTGTTGTGCACAGGTAGGGCTGGTACAAAGGTATATACAGTGAATAGCCCCGTTTGACTACTGTTCTAATCCATATTATGGCAAGAACCACTCAACTGAGTAAAGAAAATGACAGTCCATCATTGCTTTATGACATGAAGCTCAGTCAATCCAGAAAATTTCAAGAACTTTGAACGTATCCTCAAGTGCAGTCGCAAAGACCATCAAACGCTATGATGAAACTGTCTTTCACTGCCACAGGAAAGGAAGACCAAGAGTTACCTCTGCTGCAGAGGATAAGTTCATCAGAGTTACCAGCCTCAGAAAATACAAATTAACAGCACCTCAGATTAGAGCCCACATAAATGCTTCACAGAGTTCAAGTAGCGGACACATCTCAACATTAACTGTTCAGAGGAGACTGCGTGAATCAGGCCTGCATGGTCAAATTGCTGCAAAGAAGCCACTTCTGAGGAAGAATAAGAAGAAGAACAGAATTGCTTGGGCCAAGAAACACAAGGAATGAACATTAGACCACTGAAAATCTGTCCTTTGGTCTGATGAGTCCAAATTTGAGATTTTTGGCTACACCCGCCATGTCTTTGTGAGGCGCAGAAAAAGTGAGCCGATGGTTTCTACATACCATGGAGGAGGAGGTGTGATGGTGTGGGGGTGCTTTGCTGGTGACACTGTTGGTGATTTATTCAAAATTCAAGGCACACTTAACCAGCATGGCTACCACAGCATTCTGCAGCGATATGCCATCCCATCTGGTTTGCGCTTAGTGGGACCATCACTTGTTATTCAACAGGAACCAAACACACCTCCAGGTTATGTAACGGCTATTTGACCAAGAAAGAGAGCGCGTCAGATGACCTGGCCTCCACAATCACCTGACCTAAACCCAATTGAGATGGTTTGGGATGAGTTGGACCGCAGAGTATAGGCAAAGCAGCCAACAAGTGCTCAGCACCTCTGGAAACTCCTTCAAGACTGTCGGAAAACCATTCCTGGTGATTACCTCATGAAGTCTGAGAGTCTGAAGAGTGGGGGTCCATATAACAGCAGCTGTTGTATGTGAGTGCAGGGTCCAATGGATAATGGACAATGTCTTTAAAAGTTGTTGTTGCAGGTCCAAAACCTGCCTACGATGGAATTATCTTTGGCCCGCATGATAGCATCTAATTAATATTAGAGCTGGCCCACTGGTATATTGCATACACCACTAGTACCACAAGTCCCACAATGCGCTGCCAGTGCGTTGGCATGTAAGTCAAAGGCCCGCGAGCACAAGTCCCTGCCCGACTCGTTCATCAGCAGCCTGACGGAGCTCGTTACCTGTGGTCAACTTTCAGCTACCCTCTCCCTGAAAAATGGCTAAACGGATGGTGGACTTTGAAAACAGGGGTTTTCAAGGCAGGTGGGAGGCAGAGTATGTGTTCACGGATATGAAAGACAAAGCTGTTTGTCTTCTGTTCGGAGACAGTGTGGCTGTCATGAAAGACTATAACATAAGAAGACGCTATGAAACGAAACACTGCATAAAGCGCCAGAAGAAATGAATGCAACTGATATTTCTTGTATTTAATGTTTAATGTTGTTGTTTATGGATAAAAACGGTCTTATAAGCTGTGTTAGTTCCAGGTTCAAGTATCTTGCTTAGACTAGTGCGCATCAGAGAGCAGCACACTCAGGTTTAAGATATGTTTACTTTTTGGTTTTTCTTTGAAAGAAATGATTTTTTGGCTGTTGTTGGCCTGTTGGAAAATGTTTTCATTTGAAATTACTATGGAAAGCTGCAGACAAAGCCATAAGAAATGATTACATCTGATTTTTCATTTATTTACTGATTAATGTTGTTTTATAGGCAGTAACTTACAGGCTGTGTTAGTTCCAGGTTTAATATGTGCAATATGGTCATTTCAATCACTTTTCAATAAACATTGAACCAGTCCGGCCTTCGACTTGGAAGATTTTTTTTTTAATTTTGGCCCACTGTGTATTTGATTTTGACACCCCTTCTGTGAATGCTTTAAAACACTTTATCCATTGTTCATCAAAACACTTCCATTTTGCGAGTGATTCCTATTGGCATCACACCGCACCTTAAGTGTGACAACAGGATGGATGACAGGAGCACTGCCATCAACGTGATTTCAAACGATGCTTCTATGTGCAGGATAAATTACTTGCTGCAATGTATAAACAATTTGTCCGAATAGTCAGCACGCACTGCCCTAACTAGCATTTTTATTATTATTTTGGCGCATTTTGATAAAGTAAGTATTAAAGTAAGAGCTTTATCCTGAGCGTAATAATCACCACTTTCAGTATGCATTACTTTCCCCTCTTTGGTAAAGTTTAGTTTTATTAGAAGTCAAAAAAGTAACTGAGCATTCCAGAACAGTTAGGCAAGTATGCCGTTATTTTTTTCTAAGCTAGTAAAAATGAATAGTAGCATATATTGCCTCTACCAAACATGAATTAAACTATAAAAATGCACACAAACCTGTATATTATTGGCAATAAGTTACGTTATATTGGAGATAATCCAGCCATGCAGCACCTTCAAAGTAGCCCCTGACTTCTCTGGTCCAAGGCGTTGAAACGCTGAAATGTCGGGGACTGTGTGTTGTCCAAAGGCTCATGTGCAAATTCAACACACTCAACTTTTCACTTTAAGATTTACTTGGTATTTCTGGGTTTAGTGACAATAAAACGTTTAAAGATAAATCTATAATACAACTTAATCTTCTCACACAGTTCATTTTTTACATGAATAAAAGGAGTAAATATTTAAATTTTTACTTAAGAAATTCTAGTTCTCACTGAATCTTGATATCATAATGTAGCTATTATGACAGTAAACTGAATATATTTTACCATATCAAAAAGTCAGTTTTTCAGTATGTGTTCCTTCATAGTTTGGATGTCTTCAGTATTAATCTACAATGTAGAAAAAAAAAATATATTTTTTTAATTAAAAAACTTTTCCAAACTTTTCACTGGTACTTCACATGTTCTTGCTGACTTATTTTGCCTTCTGAGGTGGTGCAAATTTGCTTAAACATCTGCCTATAAGCTTCTTCATCATCTCACATCACCCCAGTCTATCTGACATCTAATCATGCATATTCATGCTTCAAAAGAGTAATACAGATCAATTGGGAGTTTCTTTCTCTATCAACATTTTTTGCCTCAACATCTATCTTAGCCCATACGAGCTGCTGACCAAATACATCAGCTCTAGGTATGCTGCCAAGCCATCATCTCAACACCCACTCTTTGTCACAGAAACAGAAAAAATGGCCTTTCAGTTTCAGTTTCAAAATCATTTACACAAAGTCCTCTGCATTTAAGGGATATCTTCCCAACACTATTAATAGCCATTCCTTTGCATTGGCACAGCGTCCACAGTAACCAGAGTGGTCATCTCGGACCAAACCACCCAGTTCCTTGGCCACTTCATCAGTTCAATGTAAATGTGATTCTTTCAGAATGCTAAGTCTACACTGAGTCTCCTTCTGCCAGGTCTTTAGTATGTTGCTCAGTAATCTGCAAAATTTCAAGAACTTTGAATGCATTTTCCAGAGCAGTTGTAAAACCAGCATATGCTATGATGAAACTGGAATATAACTGAAATGTTGAAGTTTGGGTTCCAGCTGCTGTTGTTACAGCTTGTAATGTGGCCCCAAATGCAGAACATAGACACAGAGACAAGGTGAAGTAATGACATTTATTCATGAAATAAACAGGATTGGAAGTGAAGACGATGGAGACAGAGGAGCTGGCACGGGTAGTGAGAATGAGGGGAAGCATGGCTGATAGGATTGGCTTGAAGGCTAGGAGATTGCTAGCAGGTAGGCAGACAGTGGGAACAGATGGCAGGAGATGATCTGGGAGCTGAAAATGGAGAGCAGGGGCAGAACAGGAGACCTCAGATGGGTGGCCTGGGAGCTGGACAGGGGTGAAGCAGAAGACCTCAGGACAGGAGGCAAGACAGATGAGCTGAGCAGATTGAAATGTGGCCAAAGGATGGATCATCTCATGAGAGTGGGCAGGAGGTTGACCAGAGGTGCAGAGCAACTTCAGAGGATGACCTGGAGGCTCATGACACAGGCGGGACAATTGTGGAGCTTGTAGGTGTAGTCAATAGAACTACTTATTACTGTTTATCCTACAGCACACAGCACATGTGATGTGGTTCAAGCCATGGCAATTTTCATCTGTGGGTACGCCAAAGGCTCAAATATGGTCCAGACTCCAATATTTCATCATCCATTGCTTGAATTCATGTAAAATTTCATTCATCGTTCCTGGAGGCTGAATCTGAGTTACTTTGGTGATCCTCTGACTTTTCGTCTAGCATGACCAGCAAGGCATATTTTTCATTTGTCCAGTGAAGTGTCTAAATTTTGGTCATTTCCTGACTTTACAACTAGTGCGATTGTCAGTTCAAAATATGTTTGTTCAGTACTGATTACCCTCCCATCAGCCTCAGCTGTATACTTACAATGCTAAATAGAAAATGTAAGCATATTAACATCCTAAACTGAGATGTGAACATGTTAACATCAACTGTTAAACAGTAGTATTATCAGTGTGATCATGTTAGCATGCTAAAATGACGATAAAGCTTGAAATTAAACATTTTATTTCATAAAGAAGTTGAGAATATACTCTCACGAAAGCCAAAAGACTAAAATTTAAATATAACATGAACTAAAATGTTTTTGCCTTGAAACTTCAGGGCTTAAAATTAGTGTTTAAAATGGGTGTTTAAGCATACTGGAGGATCTGTAACAGACATGTCCCTTGTAATTAGCTAGACATCATAATTGAGACAAGGCAAGTTTACTTGCCTTGTCAGCCCTAGATAATGCAATCCATACACAAAACTGTATAGGCCTATAAGATTATCTTACTTGCAGTCATTTCATGGCTGTTTCTTAAAAAACTCAAATAAATTAAAGGACACTTTATTTTGGACACTGTCTTAGAGCTCTGTCTATCTATTAGAGTTCTCCTAAATTACATAGTTCCCTACAGGAAACTTCCCTGGAAATTATTAGAAAATGACAGAATCTGTAAAATGGAGTATACTTCAATCCAGTGCAGTTTGACTGAATTTTGTTTGGAAATATGAGCCACAAAAGCGTACGTCTTAAGGATCTTAAGGCCCTGTCTTAAAGAGGGAACCTGTGGCAAATGTGAGTTTCAAAGCTTTCGTTCAAGTTTTTATGTTGCATATTTCTAAACTAATTTGTGTTTCATCAAACCTGGAGGTTAAAAAACAGCTCAGAAGATCTGATAAAAGGGAAAACTAAGTAGCTCAATAAAGTAGCCAGTAATGGAATTTAACTCAGTACATACAATGAATCCTGTGCTTGAGTGCAATTCTAAACTTTTTGTGGTGTACGTGAGTACATTTTTATGCTTCTTTTTATTTCTACTCCACTGTATTTCAGAGGTAAATATGGTTTATTTCACCACTATTTATTTATTTGACAGTTATAGTTATTACTTTTACTTACTCACATTTTTTTTACATACAAAATATACAAATGGGAAAATTAAAGTAAAATCCTACTATGACATAAAGTGTGTAAGTAAGGTTCTGGATGGACTGGGGTCTCCTTATCATGTATTCTTCAAGTATACTGGAGGGATGAACAGCAGTCTTTCAAAAGATTCATTTTCATGTATCATGCATCAGTATTAATAATTTAATGATATATAATAAACTGACCGAGACAGGGACATTATTCTTCATAAAAAGTACTTTTACTTGAGCAACATTTAGAATGCAGGACTTGCACTTTCAGGGAGTGTTTTTACACTGAAGTATTGCTTCTTTTATTTTAGTAAAGAATCTGAGATCTGACAATATATCATTGCATTAACAATCAATATAATGAAACAGGTCAAATGATCTCTGCCCACATGACTGATTTTCTTGTTACCTGTTTAAGTTTAAGACTCTGTTATAGGCAAAAAGGTGAAGAGTGTTTGCTGTGTGGAGGACCAGAATCTTGATTTTGGCATTTCGTGAGGCTGTATCACCATGATAATCGTCATCTTACCCCATCTAGTGGTCACTCAGTATTTGGCATTCCCTCTGCTGCTCATCATCAATGCATAGAAATACACTGCCCAATATCTAGGAATACAGAAGTAGCTATTGGCTAAAAAAAAAAAAAGAAAGAAAGAAAAAAAGTGGATTATCCGGAGGGATTGACACACTGTTTTTGGATAGACAAAAATCTAAATTTAAATTTTTGAATGCTTTGAGTAGTAAAATGGGGTCATGCAAACATTTTAGACACAGATATCACAACACCTTGGTATGTAAGATCAAAAGTATCTACATGGACAGACACCATGAGGAGTAAGTGAGCCAAACATGTGTTTGTGTGTTTGATCGTTTGTGTTTTTTTGTGATTTGGGTGAAAGTATCTATTAGTTTACAACCATTCGGTTTTAGTCTTTCATTAGGCAGAGTTTCATTCGGCATTTCTGAGTGAGATTTAGTTTTGATACTTTTTAAACTAGTAAATGTGGATTTTTGTGCCATGAAATTCAGCCTATGTATTTGCACAGTAAATGTGTATGTATCTGTGATTGTCAAGTTGAAGCAAGTTCATTGATACAAGACCAGTTATTTGATTGTGCTCTGTGTAGTTTTTGTGATTCAGATGTTTGAGCATCAGCAGGTGTTTACATTTTGTAACTTTATAATCTGACTTGAAGAGCAATGCACAGGTTCCCAGAGATAATCTATCTGCAAGTTCAGCTAACATCCTAGCAGTTTCCTTGAACTGATAAAAGGTACAAATCAAATGCATACAGGTTTTTAGATATTTTCTATTTATGTAGTGGCAAAATAAATATCAACTGCAGTTTGTGTACACTGCTGCTACTAGAGGATGAGACCATGTAATTGCTGGCTTGAAGGCTCCTTTAAGGTGACCAACAGAGGTGGAAATGATTTTCAACATCTATTTAGTCATGACTGTGTATGACTTAAAGAACCCTTCCACCAATTTTTACATGAGTTTATCAAGTCAAAGTAACCCTGATGTCACAGTGGTGTCATCCTTTACGTCTGGGCATCCGAGCCTACAGATCCAAATATTTTATGAGTACCTCTGGATCTTACAAAAATAAGAATGATTTAAAAAATAGTCCCAGATCAGTTCATCTGTCATTGTTAGCATCTGGTGGTAGCTAGCTGCAAAGGCAAGACTTAAAGGCTACGTATACAACATGTATGATTGTCATGCCGTATGGAATAATGACCATTGAGGACTGTTTGCCTCTATGAGGTGGAATAGTGCATTAATTTGTTTGTTGTTGTATAATCAGATATTTGTAATGATATTTCCGACTGTAAGGGTACCTTTAAGGCATCAGCATATGTTGCGATACTTCAGCATAGGATGTGTTATTGTAGAAAGTGAGGGAGAACTGTTGTATGTTTTTTTTGACACGCCAACATTTAATCCTCTGGAGGAGTTTAACTTTTCCAGCCTGGGAGAAAAGCCAAAAGCTTCCACTATGCACAGTGGAAGCTTTTTGAACTTCAGGCAAGCCACCAAGCTAAACAGACAGGACAGAGACATCAAGGTCTGCTGGCTCATTTATGCCATGGATAGCGAAGCAGAAAAGATATTCAGCTCTTTTTGTTAGTGTTCCTCCTTCATCCCTGGTGTTTCTGCTGTTTTCCCTTCCCAAGCATTTCCTGTTTGTCTCTCTCTGTTTCTGTGTGTCAGTGTGTCTCAATCAAGGCATGGCACCTACTCACCTGCACACCTGCTGCCAATCCACTCAGCAGCTACACCTGTAGCCTGAAGTAGAAAGACCCTGGTCCTTCACTCTACTTTTCACCGCATCATTCTGTGTGTCACAGTGGTACTACGGTTGGCAGACTCAAAGTTCTCTACAATTTTGTCTTGTTGTCTCTGAACCTGCCTAATCCTATTTTACCTGAGCTTCAGGTTTGTTGTCTCCTGCCTTCCTGATTTGCCTGCTGCACCCTGATCCTTGTCAGTCTCCAGTGTTTTCCTAAAGAGTCCAGACAATGCCTGCCCTGCTCTGCTGTTTGCCTCCAATTCACAACACACAATCCAACAATCCTCACTCCATCACTCCACATTTCCACCACTAACAAACCTCATAATAAACTGCTCTTAGTTGAATGTTTACCGATTCTGAATTCTACTTTTGGGTCCCTAGTAATACCCAACACTTAGCACTGGTACCTTGAACCCTAAACACATCTTGCAATACTTGAGGGTATGAGATGTTAGTGTAGAAAGTGAGGAAGGACTGTGGTGTTTTTTTTACTGTGTTATGTTCAGAGTCATTCGTTAAACAGTCATTGAGTGTTCTGTTCCCTACCAGTTCTCCTTCTGTAGTTAGATTTCATGCAACATTACAGTATTGGTTAGCTCAAATAATTGGCTATTTCTGTCTAAAATAGATAAATAACATGTTTATGATCTAATCATTGCATCAAAAAATGAGAGATTTGGGTAGATTTTGGTTGGCTTTGCATCCTTTTTATGACCAGGACAGGAGAGAGAAGAAGAGGAGGTGAGGAGTGAAACAGACAGAGGAGACACCAAAGGAGATACTGCAGAGGTGAAGAAGAGGAGGGTATCGGATAGACAGATAAGACGCAGAGTGAACAGTTTGTCAGTTCAAAAGGAGCCCTTGTCACACAATAGAAGCAGAAGCCAAGAGACCACAAAACTGAATTGAAATTGAAATTGAACAGAGCATTGGCTGCTCTGTGCTAAGCCCCCAGCACCACCTCTGCTGGTCTTTACAAGGCCGAGAGGGTCTAGTGGAATCATTCTATTGAATTGGATTGTGGGAAAAGTAGGATTGAGTCTTTTGAAACTTAACATATAGGCTTCAGTAGACTAAGTGTCAGAATATCCTGGCCTCTGCTGCTTCCGTTCTTCTTTTAATCAGCCTTTTGTAAGTCCACCAAATTTGTGGAAGCACATGACTAAATCGGTGTGGTATTTAAGTATTAAGTATTTTAAGTGCACTTACATTTCTGTTGTGGTGGTCTGCTTCATGGTGACCCCCCCCCCCCAAATGAAATAAGCCCCATTGCTGGTTAGTTTATATCCATCTGCAATAACATGACAATACTTGTCATATGTCACATTTTGTTTCTATTACACATTTTATTAAACATTATAAGAGCTCAAGTCTTCTTAAACTATTCTTATATCCAGAGGACGCTCAGTACGCTGCATGTGAATGAAATGGAAATAAAGCTGCAATACTCAGTGTGCATCACTAGAGGGTAGTGCAAGGTAAAAACTGGAGGCTGCAGGCCTCCACCATGCAAGTATGAAATTGGAGCTTGGACAAAGAAATCTGGACAGGCTGAATTAGCTGCTTAGTTGGTTGTTTAAGTTGCTAATCAAGGAGAAATATTGAAATTAGTAATATATACAGATCTGGACAGAACTGCAATCTGCATAATTACATTGCTGATCTACTGTAAAGAGTTCAGTTCTGAGGTTTTTAGTCCTTGAGAAATGCCTTTCTGCAGGAGAATATGTTTAATGTTTTAATTGTGGGGACTGCATGGATGATATGAACTACAATTAAATATTACAATTTGTGAAGATGAGTCCTGTTTCTCTTTTTTTCCTGTCACTATATGTATGTAGTCTGACATTTACACAGAACCTCATAAGCCATTTGCTGTTATAAATAACATTTGAAGTTTCAACAAATAGAACTGAAATACATGTATGCACAGTCTATATTTTTGCTGCATATTATAATTCAGAGGTGAGTTTCTTCAGCAAAATTTGTTGCAATAGAATACAAATACAATAACATTTGTATATTTACTTCACGTGAAGCCCCTTATTTTCAGTTTCACCCAGAAGCAACAGCATATTTTTTATGAAAGCGACATAAGAAGATTTCCAAATGAGGTCATAATAGAATATGTGGAATATTTAATCAAACACAAAGAGACATATTTAATTTACAGGTTGTTCAAGAATATGAATTCAAATGTGGCCCTGTATGTAAAAAGATGAAGCAACATAGAGGTCAGTGTTAGCCTGATACCGTTGCAGTTGGCACGTCTAAAATAAGACGATTTGGTGTTGGTTGTAAACCACACTCCTGAGACTTAACGAATTCTGATTAAGTCATCCTCCTAAGCATGCTGGGAAAGGGTTCACCGACAGGTCGGCCACTTCTTAGGCTTAGACAAAAAGCTGTGCATGACTCAAAACACTGCTTAGCTACCTGAACATCTGTGCTGATTATCTGCTCTGCCCCCAGCTTGTTCTGCACCTTCCAGGGAACAACAAGCACGAGCCCTCTTCTACGGGCAGATGTCAAAACAAAGAAACCTGATCGCTGAAGAAGAGAATTCACTCATCGTTTTAGGCTCCATCTAAATCTTTATGACTCTGGTTTATCGCCCTCATCTTCCTAAGATGTGACCCAGATGAGCTTTATAGATTAAGACTGACAATTTCATTCAGAAAAATTCGCTGTCCTCAGCCTGATCTTGTTGCAGCTCAAGCACATGAAAACAAACTAACAGCACATTTATCTGATAAAAGAAACATCCACACTGTAAGTAAGAGTTACATGTTTATAATAGGACATGGGCTTTTGACAGATACAAGACTAATTCATTTAGGTGGTGCTGATGGTGCCTCTAATTCTTTATTATTCACTACACCATTGATCAGCACTGCAGACCTGTAGGTGTTCATTGTATTTTGGTCACATGTTGTGGTGTTTTAGGGCATTTTTATGGTATTATTTCATATGGTATCATGAAGAATATTCTTTAACTTTCCCCTGGACACTTACTCTAAGTGATTTCCTAATCTGTAGTATGCTTATTATACTGAGCACTGGATTGATTAATGAGGAACTGATGTTGAGACTGTTATATAGCTCAAGAAAACATGATGTATTAAGAGATTTGGCTGCAGAATAAGAGAATGTAGACACACGAAGGATTAGCCTTGCTGTATTATATGATAAAGACTTTAGTTATCCTGAAATTGCTGTCCAGTCAAAACAGAGTATCTCCAAATTAGGTGATTTATTTATTTATTTATTTTTTAGGAAACTGAAATTGACCTTTATAGGCTGAGCTATCTATACATTTCTACTTCTTAAGCAGAATAACCATTTTAAAGGCCACTGGATTATTGGAAGAATGCACTGTCAAAGCTGACAACGGGGCTGATTTTCTTACTCCATGAAAAGTTGACATTTTGAATGCGCATGGTTTTCACAGGACAGAGCTGGTATGTAAAATCAGAGTTCACACAGCAGTAAGTGACGTCAAGGAGAACATCTTTTAAGCAATGAAAAGCAGAAATATTGGAGCAAAGATCCAACTTACTCGTGTTTTTGTGGTCCTTTTATTCTCCTTTTATTCACAAGTGCATCACTAGAAATGTTTTGGTGACTGATTCAGAGGTAGCTCTTTTCTGATAAATCAGTCTTTTACAATTCTGTCTCCAGCAGCACAAACCAGGCCACACTCACAAGTCAGCAGCAACACTCCGAAGTTTCTTGCAAAGCCTCAGCTCTCTGTATCACCATCACAAGTGATTCTTCTCCAGATACCAGACTGAAACCAGACTTTTAAAGCCAACCAATGCTCCCATTCAAACCACACCTGGTCAAGTTTGAAAACATGACTAGGGGGTTTTAATTAGACGCAATTAGAGATGGCAACCATGCGGAGAGCTGGATGTGCCCCCTGCTTTTTAGACTGGAGAAAAAAAGATGCGCTAATTAGGCCGGAGGCTACTTTTATTCATGTGACCTGTGGAGACCCCGCGCAAGCTGTTTAACGCTACCGCTCTGACAATTAAAACGGGAATTCATTTGAATGAGCTGTGCATGTTGACATAAACAGACACCATTACATTCACTGCCGTGGGACGAGTTGTATATGAGCCTTGAATGGTCTGTGTGAATGGAAAAACAGCAACAGGTGACCAGCAGAGGAGGAGGTGGATGGAACCACGATGCAGCACTGGTCCATGCATTGAGAGCCAGGCTGAAAAGATGCTGAGTGACAAAATGTTTCTGTTCCATATTCCTTTACACAAGAGTGCACACAGCAGTGAGTATGTGGACGTTTTACATTATTTGGGTGTTTTATCTTTGGAAAACACCTACATTTGGGTCAAGTTCTGGCTTTCTATGAAACATCTGCACGAAATTTACATTTTGTTCAAACTTCTTGGAAAAAAATATAACAGTGAAATTGAACTTTTTCCTTTTTTTCTGGGGGACCCTTTGAGGACCCCCGGAACCCCTTCAAGGACTCCTAGTGGACCCCCCACAATGGGCACCAGTGCTTTAAAATAGACATTCAGAATTCCTCTTCCTGCAACAAATTAGCTATAAACACTTTTCATACGGCCCAATTTTATACGCCATTTGTGTCACTTAGACCAAACTGGCCATCACACATGAATCATTTTCTTGGCAGCTGCTGTAGTTTTTTTTAAAAAGCCTGTGGGCACCCTGCTGTTGTAACCTACCATCCTCTGGAGAAAAAAAAAAAAAAGAAAAAGAAAGGAATGATGGCCCTATTATAGCCTCAGATGTGAGCGGAGAGTGTCCAGGAAGAGGCTGGGGCTCGGCTTCATTGGCTGAAAACTGCACCTTTTTAGGATTTATCATCTTAAAATGTGTCCCGTTTTGACAGGCCTGAATGAGTTTTACTACCTTTTAATATGTTGCTTAAGGCTTCGCTCAAACTGTTGCTCCAGGCCTACTAGTCCTGTCCTGGTAGGTAAGGCCTGTGTAACTGTTGTGTTTTCTGTGAAGAGTTATTGAGCTTCTGAAGGTGAATTTGTGTTTAGCCAACAGAAAGGAGATCCAGCTAACAAAGGAATGGTTCTTCTCCTCTGTATCCAGGTGGTGGCGGCAGTAACTTTCATAGTTTGACTTGACCTAACCTACAGTAATGGTGACGTGGACGTAAACAACAGATTACATCTTCAAGCATAGATATTTAAAGGATATGATGACAGAATACAAGAGTTTATTTTTTCTGTCATTATTAATGTTATCTGTGTCTTTTGTAATTCCATACAAACCTAAATGTTTATTTTATTAAGCAAAATGACACTTGTTTATCGTGGTTATTTATTGGATAATGGTCATGAATTTCACTCTGATTAAATTTTGTACCTTTGTGGTGGAGTTCTGAGAGCTCAGACTGTATGTCTGAGAAGAAATCTGCCAATTAGATTTACTAGAAATCTAAGTATTTGCATTTTACAGGTGTTTTGCTGATGCATACACTCTGAGAAGCCTTAACAAGTTCGTGTGCATCCTAAAGTGAAATGAACTTTGTCCACAGAAATGTGTGATGATGTTTATGTGAGCAGATTTCCGGCTGATGATGAGCAGGTTTTGATGAAAAGACAACAGTGTGTGGTGACATCAAACATGGCTGTGAACCTCTGCACGGTGCCACCGCCATGAGGATAAAGATGTTCACTCCATAACGCTCATTCGTCCCTGTGTGCCAGACACCATGTCTGTCAGTACGGAGATCCAAGCTAGATTTAAGCCATCTGGACGCGCTCGGTCGACGATGTCTCTCCGCCTGCTTGACTTCCTATCCTGGAGCAGCGCAACAACTCTGGTTGACCCCGTGGTGACCCTGATCCACCGGGTCTCTAATCCAGCACGGGCTTGAATTTTGCTATGTGGAAATACATCATTTATTTTCGAAGGAAGACGCAGCCTTCAGGCTATTTTTCTAGTCCCGTTGTTATTGTAATATGCCCTCGACCTCGATCCTTTTCACGAACAATAAATAATAACAGCTATTACAAAATCCATGTTTAACTTAAAATTAACACATTATTATTATTATTATTATTATTATTATTATTATTATTATTATTATTAGTAGTAGTAGTAGTAGTAGTAGTAGTAGTATTACTTCTAACTATTCTATTATTTGACAAGCGCGCGCTTGTAGTGATGCTTGCCTTAGGGGCATGCTCCATTTTCATTTTTAAAAAATTCTAGAATGTCTTTTACGCGATTGTATGAATGAGACATGCCGTGCAATGGAATATAGAAATGTAGGTTTCATCATAATTAATGATTAATAATAATTAGGGACACGTTAGGCAAGAGCACATGTGTCTGCCTAAACCCTCAGAAATCTAAATTAATAACAAAGTATTTTTCACACACACACACACACACACACACACACACACACACACACACACACACACGGCCTTACAATTCTTCAAATCATATTTAAAACTTTTTAATAATTAGGCTAAATTTATTTCAGGGAACTCATTATTTTACAGTAATTTTCTCTCGGGCCTACAATGATCAGTGAGTTTATTTCATGAATTGGTATATTTGAATTACAAAGGAAAAAATTAATGTGCATTCGCAGAATCCGCCAGACTGGCAATTTCAAAAAGAGGCAAAAAGTGGAGGAGAAAATGAGATTTTTAAGTGAGAAACTGACTGTGACAGAATTTTGACAGCACTGTAAGAGGCAGCGACGGACGTGTTTTTACGTTTCCAACTTGCGCAGTTCAGCCATAAACCGTAATGTGTTTTCATGAAGGAGAACTGGACTGAGTGATGCGCGCCGCGCTGCGTTCATGGCGCTGGAAATCTCACCTCTGCCTCACAAACCCAACGAGCTGCAGAGACACACACACACACACATCCATCCGGTGTCGTCCTAACTGTGAACTGTGCACAGAGACGTGCTTGACCTTTCTCCACTGTGACAGGCCTCAAGGGTGAGCAAATATGGAAATGATCATAATAATAAAAATTAACAAGAAATGTAAACAGAACTCGACCGGTTCTTCTATCACATCACTCATCAGGCTCAATGATCTATGGAATATTTTGAAGGAATCACACGTGGTGCATTTCAAAAGAAAATCTGTGCACAAATGACTGAGATGACAATTTCCGAATAGCCTAAAAAAGATGGTAAGCTCAAAAACAAACAAACAAAACATCTAACAGAGTCCGAAGTGAATTTGATTTATTCTGAATAAAAAGGTGCTGGAGCCCACAACAATAAGAGCCTGATGTGTTCTTCTTCCTGCAGCCACTAGTGTTTGTCACTTAAATAGGTGTTACTGCATGAGAGTGAGAATTGTCCATTATCTCTCCAACAGGATTTGAAAGTCAAGAGTTCATTGTGGGTGTGTACCGGCCTCCCATGGGTGATTAAGATCACAAACAGTTCAAGGATTCAGCACGTGTATTTTCACAGCAAGCGTGGATGTAAATCAGACAGAAACGGTGGAGGACGGAGGAAATTACTATATTTGTTAGAAATCCAAATGATAAATTCGATGTTTTCGGTTGCACTGTCTAGCAATTCTTCTTCTATATGGCCTGAAAAACCTTTTGCTGGAGATAATTATTATTATCGCACAGTCTGTCCTTTCAAAATAAAGCTTGCGCTCCTACAGTAACAAGGTCTTGAATTACAACGGGAAGAAAACGGGCAAGATTTACAGAACATAACTTTCTCGTTTCACTGTATATATGTTTTGTTCTTGCGCGTTTTTGTTGACAAATACTTTTAAAGATAGAAATATTCAGCCAGGCCTGTATGGCCTTGTTGGTATCAGTGGTGAGATTGAATGTGTGTGAGACCCATTCACGGCGTGGCAATAACTTGACACGCAGCGTAATGAAACGCGTCAGGGTTAAGGCCTTCAAGCAAAGCAGCCTCTGGCGACGGGACTGTGTGAGTGGAGGTTTGTTCATGGACAGTTTAAATTCCCAACGCTTGTATCCACATTTTCCTAAAGTTGCTTACAGCTGACGGCCAGTGTGTAGATTTGACGCTTTCCACTATGGAGTACAGAGCAACTTCACAGGCTGAACAGGCTGCTGCGCACCATCACAGGACAGTGAAATCAATATAAAGTTTAAAACTACCATGCCTATTTAGTAGACACCAGGCAGTGGTCCTTTAAATAAAGGAATTCTTAATTACACAAAACACAGTAAATATGATATTAAAAATATGTAATGTGCTTCATATCACTATGACATTTACTTGCTGCTGTAGGAGAAAACGTCCATCACCTTTGGACAGTGAACTGTTTAATAAAAGGCCAAATGTGAAGCTCTGATCAGCTCCAAACCCACATGACTTAGTAAAATAACTGTTTTAGATTAACACTTATTAGCTCAAAGTTTTTGTGAAGGAATTAAAAAATTGTTTGAGGGTTTTTTTTTTGTTTTTTTTTTTATGTTTTTTTCCTTATTATTTTTCTAATAAATTCTTTATTGCATATCAGACACAGGGAACAAAACAAAAACAGACTAACCAAAAAGAGGGTAGATTCAGACTAACAACAGCATCATCCAAGAAGAAAGTTAAAAAAGTAAGAGAGGAAAACAAGAAGACAAAGTCTTTCCCACTCCTGCACCTGCTACTCCATTCCTGTCTTCACCGGATCCATTATTGAAGCTAGTTAAAGCATTTCATTCCTACTTGCTGCAGGTCTTATTTCAAGGATAAGGAGCTCATGTATGAGGCAGACGATTACAAGCATGTGTGGATATATATCACAGACATATGTAATCATATACATCTCATAAATACACACATGCACTGTATATTTTTTGAAACTTCATTTCAAGATAATTCCTGTTTTCTTGTTCAAATCTACCCAACAAGTAATGTATGCTTGTTTTGTTGCTTTTCACCGTGCACAGGTGAGCTGTAGCTGTGTGGCATCTCAGTTTGCCGAGGGCCGTTCTTTCATTATGAAAGAGTGTGGTGCTTTCCAGCCACAGTCCACCATCCTCTGCTGTAGTGAGACCAGCTACAGGAAGATGACTGCAGCTTCTGTTCAACTCCAGTGCTGAAGTATCATTGAGAAGCAGCACTGCCTGTGATACACAGATCAGTCTCATCAACAGTGTGGAGTAACAGAGATGCTTTGACAGAAATGTCATTGTCAAACTTCTGGGCAGCCCCAAACCATGCAAATGAACTTATAGGTAATAACAGTGTCTTCACACAGAGATCAGTAGAGGTCTGCCCAACTTTCCTTTGTCAAAGCATCTAAGAAAAAAATGTAAGACTTATGCTGAATACGTTTGTAGTGTATGATGGGGGTTTTGATTAATATTTGTTTCCTGAAATCCTGTACATCTCAAAATAATCAACTCAACTTACATGGCTCTGGATGCAGGGACCCCTTCTAATAGTATACTAACTACAGCTTTGCATTTGCATTATTAATGTCCTCTGATGGAGGTTTTAAGTGTTTAAATATGCTCACTTCAAATCCCATTTACTTTACATCACTGCTGACCAAAGATCATGCACTCTCAAAGCTTTAACAATGTTTTCATTCATGAGTACATCTTCTCACCTCACACACTGTGTGTTTCTCCTCTCCAGACAGCCACTGGTTTCAATCTTCTCATCCACGTTTGTCACAAATTATAATTTGCTGTTAATATGGAGCAGTTACCAATTCTAATTATAGATTTCTCATGATTAATTTCTACTTTGCGGTGCTTAACGAAGCATTGCGTCCCATACATGACATGGCAGCCAACATTCCACAACTTACCCATCATGGTCAATAAATAAATGGGACGGACAAAGGCATCA
This sequence comes from Chaetodon auriga, assembly GCF_051107435.1. NCBI lineage: Eukaryota > Metazoa > Chordata > Actinopteri > Chaetodontiformes > Chaetodontidae > Chaetodon > Chaetodon auriga. The sequence goes on from NC_135084.1 coordinate 3,513,146, forward strand.
TTCGTTCTGGATATTCAGTTTTTTGTTCATGAAATGGCAAATACACGGGATAAATCAAAGGGGGGGAGTAACGCACGACGTCGCTCTGATTTCCTGGGCTCCCGCTGTCACTTGAACGAGTTGTTTCCATGGTAACAGACAACACAAAGACTGCGGGGAGAGTGATGACACCTGGACAATGTCTTACCAAGGGTTTATTAGCCGTCTTTCTAAAGAGGAGCAGGACTTTTACGACATTAAAAATGCAGCTGCGGAGTTTTACAGGATTAAAAAAGTCCCCCAGGAGATGGAGAGAGCTCTGAATGAGCTTTTCTTCAACAAGCCCGAAGACGTTTACGGTTATCTGGTAGGAGTTTGTTTCCCTGCTGTAACGAGTCCGAGTTATGCTAAAGCTAGCTAAATGTGTACTGTACCGACAGCAACTGTTCACACTCGATGAGGTTAGTCAGCGGGCTCCTTTGCTCTACCGCACTGAAGGCCTACACGGTATTTGCCTCCTCTTCCGGTATTGTCTAGTGCTGCCTTCAAGTACTTCAAAAATGTTCCTACTTATTAAAATGCCCATGAGCCACCAAATAAAATAAAACAAATCAGCCCGAGAGCCTGGCCTCCTACTTCAAATTAGTGCTCTCTCTATTTTTCCATCATGGTTACAGAGTATATTTTCCAGCCGACCTCAACCTGCACTACACCACCTGGTTTGGCTTAATTAGCTTCCTTACGCCATCCACTAATAGTTTCCTTTCTCCTCCTGTCACACTAGTCTATTACAAAGAGGCTTCCTTGGAGGAAGTGAGCACATGATGGGGAGAAAGTGAAGCAGAGAAGACAGAAGTGAACAGTATGGAAACATAAAAGCCATGTCCAATAGACCTTTTTCACAGCAGACATGTTGAGTGGTCCTAACAGAACAAACACAGGAGTATTAATGATGCTGATGATGGCTCAGTTCAATTAAGTGTCCTTGGAACTAGTAAACCTGAATGGAATATGGCCTCTATTAATGTTATTACTTCCACCTGCAGTTTTCCTGCTGTGAGATGTCAAAATGTCTGCTGTGAAAAAGGCCTGGTGGAGAAGAAGTCAGCCTGACAGAAAGTTTAGTCCAATAGCACTGAAAGAAGATTAATGCAATGAAGTTACGACAAATAAATAAATAAATAAATGTTTACTCAAATTTCCCCTTCTTAATTGGTCTCTATCTGAAATATCAAAACAGAGCAAATGAAGGCACAAAATTTGTGTGTAACCCGTCAACAAAGAGAGACAAACAAAATAGGTAAATGTAAGCTGTAAACTTACCGACCGTCTATTTTTACAGCTTTATATCAGATATGTTAAATGTGGCCCTTACAAGTGGGACAATTCTAAAAAATCCTGCTAACACTGCTAATCAGTGTGTAGCCTTACAGAATGCTATAGACATCAATGGATGTGACATGAAGAATGCCTCCTGATAGCAGTCTCTTGTCTTTCCTTAAAAACCTACACGCATATTACCTAAAGAGCATATACTGGTGAAGATCACATAACTGAGCTCTAGTCATCTCACTCAGTGTGTATAGCATAATAGCTTTGAAGTAAAATTTGCCAGGAATTGTTTTTCAGGTCATATGAATGTAGATGGATTTTTTGGATTTTAAGAGAAATTAAGTATTTTACATTGACATTCACTTTGTCAAACATTTTGGGGGTTGTTGGCTTCAAATGCAACACAGATCACCTCGATGGAAGCTCACTGTGCTTCAGGGTGTCAGAGTAGTTGTCATGGAAACCTCAGTACTTAATCGTGGAAGGCTTTTTTCTTATACTTAACATGGGACAAAATTTTTCAGGAACTATGTTTCCACTTAACACTGTTTAGTGTTTTTCAGGGAAAATTGTTGTGAAAATTATGACCATTTTCTAGGATTCTATTTTCACCTTATAACATTTAGGTGAGTTTATGCATTCTTATGAATAGGCTTTGAGGCATTGAGGGGACCAGAGGTTAATCTTGAATTTATTCAGTTTATTTATGATCAAAACAAAAAATCATTCAACAGGTTTTGGAAGACATAATAGATACAATCCAACATAGATCTCCATGTTGCTTCATGTGTAATAAAATTGACACCACCACACTCATTTCACACTCATGGCTGTGGCTTAGGAGGTAGAATAGGTCTTCCAATGATCATAGGGTTGGGGGATGCGATCCCCAGCTCCTCCTCTGTACATGTGCAAGTGGGCAAGACGCTGAACCCCAAATTGTTCCCAATGGTCAGGCCAGCACCTCGTGTGGTAGCTCACTGCCATCTGTGTGTGAGTGGGTGTGTGTATGTGAATGAGAGGCAAATTGTAAAGGGCTTTGGATAGAAGTGCTATATAAATGCAGCCATTTACCATTTACTCATTTTACCTCAAGGTCCATTTTGTGTGCAAATGTTGGTTTTAAAGGTTCAGTGTGTAGGATTTACGGGGCTCTATTGGCAAAAATGGGATATAATATTTTTATTTATGTTGTAAATAGTGTATAATCACCTGGAAATAAGGAATGTGTCATCATTAACTTAATCTGAGCTTTTAATATAGACTGATGGAGTGTGTCCTCCTACAGAGAGTTCGCCATGTTTCTGCTGTAGCCCAGAACGGACAAACCAAACACTGGCTCTACAGAGGGCCTTTAGCGTTTTTACATTACTTGAAGGAAACCACAGATCTCTGACACCCTTGGTCTGGAGGGGTGGAGGGGGGATTTCAGCTGACTGTAGTCTGTAACCTCTCTGCTAGAGGCCACTAAAGCCTACACACTGGACCTTAAATGGCTAAGAGCAAGAAATATTTAAGGGAAGCATAGTGACAGAATTTGGGTATATTTAGGTGTGGTAACTCTCAAAAATTCAGAATGTCTGAAAAATATTGTAATAGTAAATTTCACAATAAATTTCAGACTCAATTTTTAGATATATTTTTTGTGTTTTAATTCGATGTTGATGTTATATTGCACATGAAAAATAATAATAGATCGAGAAAAACAGAGTTAATACTCTGTGTGTGTGTGTGTGTGTGTGTGTGTGTGTGTGTGTGTGTATGGACATCTTTGGTGAATGAGGAGTTAAACATACTTTTTGTACGTTGTCCCTGAATGTAACACTGAAAAGTATTTGAGCTATATATAATAATTGCTTTATTATTTTAGTATATGTGTATATTCATAAGGTAAATGTTTATCTGTGTAGCAGTTTTAAAAACATCTCCATGTGATGTTTCTAAATTTCTCTGCAAATTGCTATCATTAGGTGCTTGCTAATCAAGGGCAAGTTCTGAAATTAGCCTTTAATGATGACACTCTGGCTCAAAGGCTGATTGAATCAGATAATGTCAAATAATTTCAAAGTTCTAAAGTTCAGGAGAAAATTTCCCCCTTTTTTTTTTTTTTTTTTTTTTTTTTTTTTTTTTTTTACCATTGTCTGTCATTTTAGGCAAATTACTTTACAAATCTCTCTGCACCACCAAGGATCAGTAGACTGAAGGGAAGGGAGGTTTATGATGCAGCAGGACAGCTATCCATTGAAACAGAAGTCTTCTGCATCATCTGCAACGAAGAAAAGGTAAAATTCATGAGTCACATTTTTTCTTTTTGGCTGCAAACCTTTCCTTGTAAAATTCAGAACGAGTCCAATACAGCTGTTGAAATTCACTGTTTTCGAAAATGCTTGGACTGTGGCTGACAATCATGGATATTCAGTTCAGTGTATGCATTAAGCGTAAAGATTGAACAAATAAAGGTTTAACAAAGGAGATGTGATTCATTAGTGATGTGCTGATGGTTTGACATGACAGTTAGGGGCCTCCTCCAACATGCAGTAGGCTCTGATGTGAAGAGGCAGCTGCAGGCTAGAGGAAGGTAGCAGTCACACCATGACCCTTGGCCCTTGCCATTTCAGTTTTTACAGTATCACAAAAGCCAGAAAAATGAGATGTGACACCATGAACCGAGGTCACGGTGAGGTTACTGATGGCACACACCTAGGGCCTATGAACGAGCATGTGTCAACTCTATTCCTCAATAGTACTAGTTAGTGCTATAATTAAGTAGTCATTGTCAGCAAGAGGAGACCAGTTCCTTTGTACCAAAGACAAATAATAATAATAATTAAAATAATGTTTTTATACAGAAAATGCATTTCATAATGTGTTAAATATAAATAAATGAGATTTGATCAATAGAATTAAAAGATAAAATAAAAGCACAGTAATATTAACTAATTTCAGAAAAATCTATTCTAAAATAAAGTCATTTTAAGTGACATTTATCTAAACAAAGATAAAGAATTTGTCTGATTTCCCCCTTCATCTGTTCCTGAGCAGCATATCAGTGATATGGTGTTTTTGAAGATGGAGTTTTATGTAAGAATCTTATCGGTTCAGTTGTCTTAATGGCAACTAGTCAAAATCATAATGTTAATCATGTAGTTGGCATGCAACCTAGGTCCCTTCTAGCATGCCTGCTCACCTCCCAAAATTTCCTGTCATGCACCACAAAGACAAGCAGTGACATAACAATTATCATGTGCCCCATCCTCCCTAATTTATTGCCTGTTTGAGCAAATTATCTGAAGAAAGAATATTGTTTCCTTGAATTTCATTCTCTAAAAGAGACATTACACGCAGGATCCAAAGGCAGTCAATCCGGTACAAACCAAACACGTCAGGGGTGCTGCTTTAATCATTTCTTTTCAAACAAAGAATCAAGTTTTTGTTTTTTCATCAAGTAAACTGGACACAGCTGTGCTCTAGGATTATGGAGGGGCCCATTGTCTTCATCATTAACGATTATGTGTAATGACAGGAAGAAGCAGTGCGAGTGGTCTGTGAGAAGAAGGGGGTGGAGAGGGAAAGATGTTGTGGATAAGGAGAGATGATGTGGAAATAGCAAATATTAACTAATTTCCTCCTTTGTCCAACCACACTGCTGTAGGCCAGGTGGAGGTTACTGTGTCAAGAGCGCAGCAGCAGAAATGATTCAGCTTATCACGACCTGAGACCAGGTCTGGCTGGCTGTGCATGGGAAAAAAATACTAATTCTAATGTGCTTCAGCACAAACATGCATGTACACTATTCGTGTGAGGTTGGAAGGATGTTGAAAGCTGGGGGGCCTGCTGCCCGCCAACCATGTCATTCATAACAAGTGACAATTTTGCAGTAAATAGTTTGTTTTTAGGCTTCTTACTATTGCACTATCCCCTTTGCTGTTGTAACACTACACATTTCCTCTCTGTGGGATTAATAAAGGCTTATCTTACTTATCTTAACTTTTTCCCCTCTCTTGGTTTTCAGAGTATGTCCTCAGCTGCCATCTCCAGCCACTTTGGGCCGAAGGAAACTTTACTGGACTTGAAAGCAAAGAGTCAGGAGAGGGCTGTCCATGTGATGACTGCTGTCCAGTGGATCAATGAACCTCTGAACAACATGCTGAAGGTCCAAAACCCCTGTGACCAATCAGAAGTCGACCATTTACTCAGGTAGTATTCAAATGTTTTTCAAGTCAATATGGAGGGTTTCATCTCTGGAGGGGGTGTTGAAATTAAAAAAGCTCTGACACCTTTGATGCTCATGCTCATCATACTCCACAGATCAATTTGAGCTTTTTCTTTTAGTAATAATAATTACTGTACATTTCATATTGTCTACACTTTCTTTCAAAGTTACTGGTCCGAAGTAATTTAAGTGGAACATTTTGGTATCTTTTGTTGTAAATGCTGCTGGAGAAGCTTTTACACCCTGACAATAAATTGGAAGATACCAAATACTTAAAATGGTCAAATTTCATGGATCTGTTCATTGGGCCACTTACTGATTAAGCATTACAGTACATTCAAAACACATGCTGGGAGAGTACGTTCCTGGTTCCAGGACTCCAGGATGAAACGGCCCAGTATCACATCTCTAAGAATATCATTTAAAATACTTTGCCATTGGTTTATAGATGTACACTAGATATGTTGGAAGTCATGAAGCACAACTAGATAGTTGTGCACATTAATCTGGATTTCAGTCCTCTAAATGACAAATTACAAGGTGAAAAAACAAACAAGCATAAATTAATAAGTAGTGTCATTTTGTGCATTAGGATTCAATGAAGACACATTTAGTTTGCTGTGTGCTGACCTCCTGGAGTGGGGTCATGCAGAGAATAATGCTTTGCCCTTGTTTGCCTATTGTCACAGCCTATCATCATCCTATCATCATGATGCACTGAGCTCCTCTCATTGGTTACTTTTGCATTATGTCTCATGACCCACATGAAGGGTTCAGTGAGTTACTATGCATCAATAACAACAACAACAACAACAACACTAACAATAATAATAATGATAATAATAATAATTCCTGAGAGTAAAACACAAGTTTGACGTTGAAGAACCCTGAAGAACCCCTGAAGAACATTCCACATACATGCAGACAATACTCTGTCATCTGCATAGAAATGGATATTTTAATTCTTTCTTTTTATTCAAAGCTGTGTTTTAATTAGTTTATCCTCACCTCAAAATAAGAATTGTTGTGTATTCATTACCTTAGAATTACCCCTTTATCTACAGGGGGAACGGGTCCCCTCCAAGTTGCACTGCCATGTTTCTACAGCAGCTGAGAATGGACAAACCAAACACTGGCTCTATAGAGAGTAACAACCTCACTGCTCACTGCAGATGTCAGTACATGAAGTGAGGTCATCAACCATCAGTGGAGATCACCTGTGTTCCAGATGATGTGTGAAGTGTCACAAGTACTTTGGAGCTCAGTACCTATTAAGGCTGTCAACAAATATTCGATATTCAAATTTATATTCAAATTGAAATAAATAAATAAAAGATAAAACAGTGTGAAAATTAAAATTAAATTAAATTATGAAATAAAAAAAAAACAGTGCTGCAGTCATGCACTGAATGACAGACAGGAGTCACAAATCCAGAGTTCCTTTTGTCCAATAATTAACTTTTTTTTTTTAAACCCGGTTTAAGTCCGACATGTTTATCACTCCAGTTCTAATGTCCAGTGAAAATAATTTATTATGAAAATGTATTTCAACCAATCCAGAGTTAGTGATGATTGTTGAAATAGTGAAAAGATGAACCAAGAAGGTTTTATTTATTATTTCTCTTTTGAATGAAGTGTTTTACAATGATAAAATTACTGTTTTTGTGAATGGAGTCTGGTGGATTTGTTGAGAGCGTCACTTTCACTGATTAAAAATGATATATAGGTCAAGCTGAAACAAGCCAATAATTCAACAGCATGGTATAAGGTATGATTTTCTAATGTAGAGGTATGTAGAGCTTTGAAAAGAAGTTTTTGTTATAATAGTATACAAGTAGTAGTCTTGTGATTTTTTTTTTAGAAGAAATATTGAAATGTCCTTTTTGGCCCATTTTGACAGCCCTAGTACCTACACACATAACACATTAATTTGTTGTTTTATTTAATTTCGCCCCATGAAGACCATCGTTACTGAACAGCCTTTGTTAGAGCTTGTTGTTTTCGCAACCCAAAATGTTCTGTTCTGTAATTGTGCAGCAGTTTCTTCATGGCCCGCTACCTGGAGGAGAAAGACAACTGTAACAAGAAAGAGGAGAGTCATTCACCCCGCGAGTCTGAGGTGGTCATTCCTTCTCCACCACCTGCACAGACCAAAGACAAGAAGAGTGTTGATAAAGGTAGGATAGTGACAAGTCATGTCAGAGTATACTGCTTAATGTTTGATATCAATATCATAAGTTATCCAATTCTAAAATCTGCACCAGCAGCCAAATACTGAACAAGGTTGTGTGTCTTTCCCACAAAGTGACCCTGGAGCTCTCCAGTAGAGAAAAATGAATTATATAGATGTTTTTTTCATGATGCTTAAACACATCAGAAGTCAGTTACAACATAATGTTTGGTGTCATACAACATGAGCTCTCTGTCATACCAACCAACCTGGTGATTGGGCAGTGCCTAATAAGAGGCTTATTATGTATTTGGTCACTTGGGAGGTGGGCCAGCAATTGTATCAGGGTGGCTTTGGCATATACAAAATTATTGAATACAGATATCACTCTAACCTCTGTGTTGACTGCACGGCTTCTCATTGGTGAGGCATCTGACGATGCAACTCGCAGCTGGTTTTCAAAGTTTGGGTCAGTCAGTCTCGAGTGGAACAGAGTGGAATGAAGTGGAATGAAGTTTCAGCTTCTCACCCATTACCACAAAACGTCCCTGCATAACCCTGTCTCTGTCAGAATGTGGTCTTGTGAAAGCTGCTTGCATCCAAACTCCTCAGAAGAGCATTTGTCCTTGCAGCTCATCCAGTTTAGCATGTTTGAAACTGTTATAACTCTTGAGATTGGTCTTTTTCATCACTGTTAGCACATCCCCACAAACTAGTTTAGAAACACTAGGCAAGTGGAGTATTCCCTCTAAAAAAACACATACGTTCAAACCACTCAAATATATATTTTTACGCATTATGTCTGCAAGAGGGCAAACCAGTACATCAAAAGACATACTACTTGTATATTATTACAACAGAAACTTCTTTTAAAAGATTTACATCCTCACACCTTACAAAAAAAATCAAATAAAATAATGTCCTGTACCCTGTTGTTGAAGTATATGCTCGTTTCAGCTTGACCTACATATCGAGTTTCCAGTCGGTGCAAGTCCACATGTCCTGGAAGATTTCAATGTCCCAGACAAATGGGAGCAATTCCAATCACTAATTATCTGATTATGAACCCCGTTTTCCTGTCTTTTTTATCTCTAAGTGACTAATGGAGACAATTTTTTAAGTTTCAGTATTGAATGTGAGCAACCACAAAATTGCTGCAATGTAAATTGCGCATTATCAATGTGCCTCTACTAAAAGTGTTTGTTTTCAATACTGAGATCTTGAGATGAAATGATGAATAAATTGTCCTCTCTGATTTCTAGGTTAAACCATTGTTTGTTTTTTCTCTACCCCTACTTTCATTGATATCATCACTAAGACCAGTTTGCAAGAGAAATCTGCACGTCATGCCTCAGACGCTTCATCTTAGAACTTCTGCCAGTTTTGTTCTCATTCACATAGAAATTACTGTAAATAAGATGGACCTAAGCATATGAATAGAATGAGCAAGCACATAATGTCAAATACAAATTATTTGCTCAAACATTAATCCACTGACTCTGGCTTCCGGAGCTCTTTCTTTTGTCACCTGATCTACAACCCTGAGTCTAAAATAGTTGGGACACTGTATAAAACGTAAGTAAAAACAGAATGCAATAACTTCCAAATGAAGTGTTTACCGACAGTGGTTTTACAAAATGATCCTGAGCCCATGTAGTAATATCCTTTATACAGTCATGTGTTCACAAAGTGGTGAACTGCATTCCATCCTTGCTTGTGAAACCCTTTCATACCCAATCATAACACTATCACCTGTTACCTATGAACCTGTGGAATGTTTTCAGTTGAGTATATGTCAAAAGGGATTAGCAAAGTGTCACATTCTGTTTAATTTATGTTAAACACAATATCACTTGTTTGAAATCAAGGTTGTGGATCAGATGACAAAAAAACTCCTATTAGAAAGAACTTTTATGGTGGAAGCTGGAGTCAGTGGATTAATGTTACAGCAAATAAATTGCATTTGAGATAAAAATGCTTGTTCAGTCTATTTCTATGAATCCCACAAAAAAACTAAAAACAACAGTATGTGTGTGTCCAGCAAACACGTACTGTCTGCATGTTCAAAGCCTGATATATCTTATTCCTGGAAAGCTCCATTGTTGAACTATTATTAACACATAAAAGTGCCACACCATGGGTGGCTTATTCCATTACCTGCTCTTGATAAAACAGGCTGCTGTAGTTCCTTTCAGCTGGTCAAAGTAGCACAGCGGTGTAAACACTGACACAGAGGAACAAACTCCATGTGGCTCTTTTAGGCTTCACAGACAATAATTCACTTACTTTTGGCTTTGATCCCTTCATGGATTTTCTTGATAAAAATAAAAATAATAACAACACTATGCTTATGCTTTAATATGTTAAACCAACTAAGGTGTTAGAAAGTGTTAATGGAGAGTTAGTGAGTCTTTTGATTTTCATGACCCTGCCAACAAATTAATTATATGGCATCAAAACTTGAGAGTGAGATATAATTTCGATGTGCATGACCATGACAGGCACAAGGAGTCTTCGTTTTTGGACCACTGTTATTAGGCAGCTTTCCTTTCATTCTAAGACAACTTTCCACTCATTATTTGGCAGTATTCCACTCATTATGCACAGAGAACAGTGTTTCTGACATTTCATGCACAGCCTTTATAAAATCAAGGCCCTTGTATACAAATAGACTCCCAAAATTGTATCAATACATGCAGATTTATTTTCAGTTTGTTCTTTATATCTTTTTGTGTCTGTCTGTCTGTCTGTCTGCCTGTCTCTCTCTGTCTCTCTGTCTAGTAGTTTTTAAAGGTTTTTAAAGGTTACTTACCTTTCATACAATATACAATCTGCTACTCTAAAGTGCAATATACAATGTGCAGTGATTGTAACTGTTGCCTCAAAACAAAAAGGCTCTGGCCTCTAATCAACCAGCTGGCTGGTTCTTCTTGTGTGGAGTTTGCATGATCTACCAACAACCGGCATGAGTTTTCTCTGGTTTCCCCCCACAGTCCAAAAAAATGCAGGTTAGGTTAGCTGGCGACTATACATTGGCTGTGAGTATGAATGGTTATCTGTCTCTGTGTGTCAGCCATGTTTATACAAAGAGACCCTTCTCCCGGGTGTGACCCACCTCTCACTCAGTGACAGCTGGGGTCAACTCCAGCCCCCCTACGACCCCCTAAAGAAAAAGCAGGTATAGCTGATGTATGGATGGATTTATGCTATACATCAGTTCTATACTTTGCTTTGCTGCTGTGACACTTGTGTTTCCCTGCATGATATCAGTAAATCTTCTCTTGTCTTATTTTCTATTGCTCATTTTAAGTTGCTCTGTAAAAGGCCATCATGTGAAAGCCCAAATGTGTATCCAAACTCCTTTGGTCACATGAATATATGAATATATTCATAGCTTTTAACTCTTTTTTTGGCTTGTATCACAGGCAAAAAGAGCAACACTGCGGAGAAGCAATTTCCTCCAGCAGAGCCACTCGAACCAGTTCTGCCTGGGAGCTTGGCCATCGGCTCAGTGTCTCTGGCTGTGGCCAAAGCTGGAGCTCAAATACAGGGTATCCCTCTCTACAAATACATAGCAGCTCTGAAGAACAGAAAGGTTAGACTGCACAAGCACAAACACATATACACACAATAACTCCAGGGGGACTAACATGTCATGATGTTTTAAATATTTTTGCTCAGGCTCCGACACAGTTTCACATCCCTGTCTCCTTGGTAACTTTGTTGAGCTGTGGAAAGAATTCTCCTGGAAAACTGGGTTTACTGGAGGAAGTCATCCTGATCCCCAAAGCGGGACAACGAGTCAAAGAAGTACTCGCCACTCTTCAGTCACATTTCTGTGTAGCTGCTACATGTTCTGTCTGCCTTTGGTCCACTTCTTCTAAGAGCTGGCTGTTGGTATAGACTTATTCATTCTATAAAGTTAGTGTTCATTGTGGAAGTTCCTTTGCTTCCTTTGTTGCTACTATGTGGTATATTATTGGTATGGCACCTCAGTTTTTCTATATTCAGTTTTCACTATAGCATCTATTAAACATGCTGAACTGTGAACTTCTTCAACAGATCATCAGAATGACCCTTGAGTTACAGAAGGAGATGATGAGAATAATAAACACTTCAACAAAAACTGGGGTGAGGGACACTGCAATTTATTCACTGTAAGAATAGGAACTGAGTTCACAAAGGCTTTATGAGAGCACAGAATGTAAAAGGTGGAGGCAGGATTCGAAGCTTTTTCTGTTACTGAGTTTTCCTAAAAGATATACACAAAAAAGGTGATTTCTATTTGATTTTCATGGCTTCAGCTTCAAATTAACTGAGGTATGCAGGTTGGGGGGTATGTTGAAATGCTTATTAAAGCATTCAGTACTTCTATTTACATTTTCCTTAGAACAGCATTTGTATGTGTTATGTCCTGCATTGTTCAATGACCCCTAGCACTTATATTCATAGAGACTGAGTGGAACACACTCATCCTCAAATAATCTTGCATTGACAACCATCTTATTCAAACCTATATTAATAAATACACATGTATTGTTGTACAATACCTTTCAACAGACACATCCAAAGAGGAGGGGTGTAAAGAATATTGTAGGCAAATGCATTTCTTACAGTTCGATGTGTAAAAGCACAATACATAGATGTTGTGTCTTTGCTCTGAGGCCACTCAGGCAGTACTGTGTGACAGTGGAGCGCCTGCTGTGAACTTCGAGCGACCTGAGCAACCTCTGGATCTGATCACAGAAGCCTGCACTAACATTGGACTGGCACTGGGAAAAGAGATCCATTTAGCAGTAACCTGTGCTGCCCCTGAGCTCATGGACTATGTAAGTTGTAGTCACTGGCTTTATGTGAGCCAAGGTGTGGTCATTTAAATCAAATATATATACATATGGCCATAGAGGTCAGTTTACATTCAAATACAGTATAGGCACAGCTGAAAGAAACAACAGGAAGTGAAGAGAATTTCATTTTTCTTGTTCTCAGTCTAAAGGAAAGTATGAAATTGCAACAGGAGTTTTGAAGTCTCCAGATGAATTAGTGGATATTTATCATACCCTCATCAGCAAATACCCAGCAGTGGTGGCCTTAATCGATCCCTTTAGGAGAGAGGTAAGTTCAAAACATGCCATTACCATACTATTCTTTTGCCAACATGTCGATGTTCATGTATATATAGACAACTTTGTTTATATGGTATGAACAATATTGTTTATACATTGTACGTGTTTCATCTTGTGTTTCTTCTGTTGTTATGTGATGGCTTTTAAGTTAAAGTTAAAGGTTGTGTCATTTTATGTTTTTCTTTTTAACAAATCCCATGAAAAGAACAAAACCAACAATGTCTTTGTCTGTCTCTCAGTACTTTCTGACTTACATACTCTTGTATACTGGGGCTCTCAGCCCCGGCCCTTTGGCTCCCACTGAGGATGTAAATCTTTAAAATTGAGTTGTATATAAGTAGTTTTACTCTTTAAAAAAAATATTGGGATTGACAAATTATCAACCCTAACAGTAGTAAATGTAGAATATTTAATTGTGGTCAAAGAATGGCATATTTCTTCCCAAAATGTTGTAGTACTTGTTGAACCCTATGATTGACAGGTGAAACCTGAAAACTTTCAACCAGAAGTTAACATTGAGCTAACCTTCTGACAGGTTGACATGTGACAACTTTGTTTCAGGGCATCCATGGCCATAGTTGCACATGTAGACTTGCCAATCGTCTGTCATGGAGCTGTCAGGGACCAAGCCAAAAAGGCAAAAAGAAAAAGGTAGACATGATGTTAGGAAATGATAAAAGTAAATAAATCCTAATATAAGAAACTAGAAAAATAAGCTCCAAAAATTAAAGTAGGGTCAACCAAGCAATGAAAGAAACCAAAAGTTCAACCTAACACAACATAATTAAAGGGACCTTGGGCCTGTACTACAAAGCAAGTTCAGCATATCCAGGAAATGCTTTCTTTATCTGTTTTGTCTAAGCCTAATAATCACCATCATTAAGCAGTCACATGATGGTTATCAACTCAGAAAGGTTTTCCCAATCTAAGTTGCAGAATATTGCCAGTTGCAAACATGAACAAGTGTGCTTGCAGCAGAACAGCGTATTTTACAACAAGCATATGGAATATTAGACAAACACGAAGAAGTAAAACGCAATCTGTGCTAAAAACACTGTTGCAGCTTCCAAATGCAGGATGGACAGCTTGCATAAAAAAATAAAAAAATAAAAATAAAAAAATTGCTGACTGTGTGAATGTGTAATTGAATAGGCTTATCACTAATATCACTGTGCCATCATTAGGGCATAAGTAGATCTGACCATAATTACATTTGTGTATTCCATTGAATTGTATTATTTACATGTATCCTTATGGCATGTATTACAATTGTAGCCTTATTCTATCAGCTGCAACCCAGGCTGTATCAGACAGACTTAGGAGGAAATCAATGAGTCTCAGTCATAGGATGATACCGGTCATACAAAAACAATGTCTCTTCTATAAATAATCATTGGGGAAGCCAAATTTTGCTATTCTCTCAACACTCTCACTATCCTCGCTCCATGGGATCTTGTACCAATGGTGATGCCATTTACCAAGAGAATTGGCTGATCAGTAGGCAACGCTTTAATACACATTGACGTATTATCTTGAATATAACTTGCTCTGGAGCAGGCTAGCTATGCAGTTACATTGTGATGTACCCCGGTACACCCCCGAACCACCATTTTAACCCTGAAAATCAAGGATTAAATCTGAATTTACCACACTAACCCAAAACCCTGCTTCGTTCTATAGGCCTGCGTGAAGTGTTGGTAATATAACAGGATCCAAATACACGACACTCTGGTCTGCAGGTAGACACAAAAAGTGAGCCTTTAATAACACACAAGATGATTCCAAAAACACAAAACAGGCAGTAACAAAAACTACGGGAGCAGGTGGAAGAGTGCTCCATAAAAACACAGGAGAAGTGCAGGTTACTAAACTATTAACAGACTGAAAGAAGAAAACAGGCAGGAAGGCTGACAAGGAACTCTAATCATGAACACAGATGACCTGATGCCTGAAAAAGAGAAAACACGTGGACTAAATACACAAGAGGCTAATTAATGAAACACAGGTGATACTGGAAGCAGGTGGGAAAAGACATAAAGACAAGAGTAACACAAAACATGACACATGAGGAGAAACTATGTCAACATAAAACAGGAAATAACTAATCTAAAAACCCCCAAACCATGGCACTCTGAGCTTACATACACACATGCCCGAGACAGACACTTGTTTATGTGTTTGTGAAGTTGACTATGTTCTTCACTCAAATGTGTATCCTTGTTCTTGTGTATGGGTGCTTGTGCTCTGTAAGGACATAGACCAGTGGGAGAAGCTGAGGAATGTGATTGGACACTCATGTTCGCTGCTTTCTGACATCACCTACAAGTCAAGGGTTCCACCCCTTCGAGGAGTCAGAGGTCACATCTTAAAACATATCCATGAGACAACGGTCAGCGATATGATCCGCATCACATCAGAGCACCAAGGTAGCAGATTCACTCAGGTGTGGTAGAGAAACACAATCACTGCTGTGTAAGAAAGATGGCAGCACCATTCCTCCACTCCGTTGTTAATTGGTAAAATACCATTCAACTCAACTGGAGGACAAATACAACATAGACACAGAATTGTTTGACTTTCTGACTCTATTTAGAAAGTCAATCAGTGCAGTTCATGAAATATGCTGGAAAGGAGCAGATAGTTCAATCAAGCATGAAAGTCCCTTTACAATCTTTTGAGAAGTATTTTCCATACTCTACACTTCAATATTTGTGACCAACCGGGCAGTCCATAGTTAAAGTTAGTGTTCACTCTTTCTGTATAGATCACTTTATCCTTTTGCTTCAACCGCTGCTCCTCAGTACTTTCACTCCCTGCACCTCCCCATCCTCCTCCTGTATTCAAAATAAAACTTTTGCAATTTGCACATATTTAAATTTAATACACATGCTGTCTCTGTTGTGGCAGCGTGGATCGTGAGGTCAGAGAGACGTCTGGTTTATGCTTGTATGGGTTTGCTTGGAGAGACACTCCAATGAATGTTATTGCCGCAAATGGTGCAATAGTTTTAAAACCTTGATGAGAGTGTCCTGATTGAAAAACAGATGTTTAAGCCACGTTAACATGAGCTGCATTTACTGTAGGTAGAACCCGCTGAAAGGGAAGGCCTTCATATATTCTAGAAGCACTTGTGGTTGACAGAAGATGAATCTAACTCAGTAGACTCACTGGTAATAACTGCATGAAAGTAACAGATTTCTCAGCGTATGAGGCTTGTAAGAATGATAATATCATTTTGGCCTTCCGCCCAGCTGCAAATTCAATTTCCTAACACAGCCTTGTGAACGAGTAAACACAGAAATCAAGTTCTCCATTGTCCAGCTGTACATTCCAAACAGTCATAATGTCACTCCAATATTGTTTAATACTTAATACTTCTGTCCCATTACTCACTAATGACCCAGCCAACCTCACAAGCAGGAGCATGGGTGACTTTGTTCACGTTGGGGTGTTTGTCTTCTACTCGACACAGGACAGAGACATGTCAAGGAATTGAGCATTTATAGCAAAGAGTTGTACAAGTAGATTTGGTGGAAAGGGATCTGCTGTTTGAGGGAGCTCTCAAAGGATCAGAGCAGCAACAAGGATTCTGGTAGGAGGACAAATCCACCATAAATTAACAATAAATCTTAGTTAAAGCAAAAATACCTGCAAATACCAGCTGCAGCTGCAAACAGCACTGCATGGTGGTATCAGCAGAGTGAAACAGTAAGAAGTGTCATGTTAGAACGGCTGTGCTGTACACCAGCATGAATATGACTGCACATTTCTTGTCACCTGGCAGCCAAACATCTGATGGTGAAACGTGAATCAAACAGCTGATACATGTTGAACTGTGACTTCATGACCTGAACTAAGACTTTATCAGTTTGTCCCAATGGTTTTTCATCTGTGAAATGCTGCTTCTATGGTTGATTGCTATCAATACAAATGACGTGTCTTTGTGTGTGTCTTCACCTGTTGACCTGCCAGGTTCAGTGTTAATGGGAACAACATGCAATGAGCCCTGCAGTGATGACTCTCTGTCCGACATAGTAAGTCTTATTTCCAGCCTCATGACATTTTTCTGATCAGAGCAGTTCTGTATCTCTTCAGCACTTTCTTTTGGTTTAACAGTCAGCAGCAGCCATCTGCAGTGATGATGTGTTATGTGCTCTGAGAGTCACAATCTACTGTTTCTCAGGTCCAGCAGCAGGTGTTGTAGTGATAGCATGACACATTTAACCATGATTGTGTTCTTTCCCCACAACTTCGCCAAATGGCAACAAGACATTGAATGAGTTTCTGAAGAATGAAATTGTTGAAAACATCACGTTCAACAACACCAGCCCCACTAATTCATTGTTTTAAGCCGAAATACCAAAAAGACATTGATCCCAGCTCCTCAGAGTGAATATTGGACCCTTTTCTTAGTCTTCTATGATAGTGAACTGAATATCTACTGGATACTGATTATCAAGCAATATGAATATGTCCGCTTGGTCTCTGGGAAGTTGTGGTGGTGATTTTTCTCTATTAACTGACCGTTTATGTAGCAAACATATCATTGAGAAAATAATATAGAGATACATTGTGAATGAAAGTAACCATTAGATGCAGCCCAAGTCACCAGCAATGTAAATACCTATAATAACATGAAGTCCAATGTGTGAGGAACTTTGTAATCCAACTTAAACATTTAGCTGCCTTCATTTCCACATAATTCTCTATCACACCCCTATCCCCTCCACCCCAAGGTCAGCATTCTCAACTGTGATTGGACCCAACTCCCAACCTCCTATCTGCAGAGCAAACTCATCAGTGTAACCCCAGAGACAAAGTCCTGGTTTCTGTCTCCCTCCCCTTGGTGGCATCACATATCTTTCCTGAGCACCAGTTTCTGAGTCACAGTGTGCTGCTCTTCTTCTCCTCCTTCAGGCTGTGGGTCTGGGCCTGGACTATATCAAACTGGGAGGTCTGCGCGGTGCTGAGAGGATGACTAAATACAACCGGCTGATTTCTATAGAGGAAGAACTGGCCCAACAGGGAATCCTGGGTAGGTTTTTTATACTCCTCCCTTGTCTTTTTTTTCTTTAGCCAGACAGAGAAAGAGGAGACCAGACAAAGCCACGGAGAGAGGGGTAGTAATGCCTGGGCTTGAGAACACATCTCTCCCTCTCTCTGTGTTGGATGTGAAAGGAAACTGTGTGTGAGGAATCATACAAATGTGTATTTGTGTGTGTGAGTGGAAGAATGAAAACCCCTCCCTTGGATCTGTTAATTGGCCTCCTAATTACACACAGGGACAACTACTTTCCCATCCATCATTTCCAAAAAGCAGGCAGGGACACTGGAGGGCTAATGAGAGATGAGTGTGTCTATGTGTTATCATTTCCCATCATAAAAAGTTTATTTAACATGCTTATTGGTGTTTAATGTTTGTGTTGATACTCGATGCTGAAGCCTAGAGTG
Source organism: Chaetodon auriga (assembly GCF_051107435.1). Taxonomy (NCBI): domain Eukaryota; kingdom Metazoa; phylum Chordata; class Actinopteri; order Chaetodontiformes; family Chaetodontidae; genus Chaetodon; species Chaetodon auriga. Next base: position 3,531,417 of record NC_135084.1, read on the forward strand.
TGCGGAGGTGGAGAGAAAGGCTCAGTGTGCTTCAGCTGCAGCAGCAGAAACGTCATTCCAGTCCAGTTGTTTGAGGCATCTATGAACCAGCTTTTGTCCATTCACTTTATTTCATTATTTTCTCTCATCCACAGTCTCCAAGGAGAAGCACCCCCCTCCACTGTTCAGTGAAAAACCACAGGAGCAGTCCACTACTGCAGAGAGTACTCTGTCTGACACAGCCTGCTCACAGGTCACAGCTTCTGTTTCCATCAAGAAAATATAAGTCTTCAGGGCTGTGTCAGAGCTTCCACATTATATCTGACTTTAATAATTTAGTTCTGCTGTTATCACTTACTCAGAGCTGATTCTAAACAAGGTGAATTAAACTAATGTTACAGTCTTGTTTAAAAAAAAAAAAAACTGGTTTAAAAACCAATATGAACCTATTGAGAGAGATGTTAAGTGGGTAAACATGACCTTGAATAAAACAGTTTTGAAAACCCTCATATTATCAGGTGCTGTACAGTGTTCCTTACACAAGCTCAGCTTTCAGGTCACAGCTGATCATCTCCAAACATAGCAGCACTCATGAGCATCCAGTATTCACCATGATGGCAACAGACGAGATCCAGTGGTGGAGGTCATTATTCCATGTGATCACTGCTATTTAAATCATGTTTTAAATTAATAATGTTTATATTACTGTACTTACTTACCGTACTTTTTTTTTTTGCCAGAAAAGACAAGTATTAAGTTCTTAACATTGAAATTGCCAAGGTTGGAAAACACAGAATACATTCACCCACTTGTATATTTGTGTCTGGACCTAAGCACAGCAGTGACAAGCCATATAAATGCACAAGTCTGTCCCTGACTGAGTGAGTGATTAAGTTACACCATTTCTCAGCTGAGTATTAGGTGTTTCCCAATTCCTCATTTCTCTCTCAAGTAGACCTGAACGTTGACTATGTTCCATAACCAAAGAAGTTACTTGGTGCTTCACACGGCGGCCATTCTCTGATGTCACGCTCAGGGAGGGAAGCTCAAATGCTTTTATCAAAAAGGATAAAAGATAGTAGGGCAGTATGATCATCATCATACTGCCCTCTTTGCTTTCTAGTCACATAGATGTCAATTTTCACCAATTGCATAGTGGGAAGATGGCTGCCATGGCTTGCTTTTAGCATTGTCAGACACTTCTAAAGTTTATTTCTAACATTTTAATCCACTGATCGCAATTGCTCATATGGGTTTTACAAGTCTTTTATCATTTTAGCATGACTCCGTTGGACTTCGAGACATCTCTACTTGTTTTAGTTACACTTTGTTCATTTATGGGCTTTGCCAAGGCTTGTCGTTAGCCTGGTGGCTAGCTAACCAAACAATTATGCCCTGTGAGGATGGCATGCTACTCACAGATGCAAACAAAATGATCACTGACCTTATGTAGGATATTCAAAAGCTCTCTGATGAGAAAAAAGACCCTTCCACCTGTCCACACCCCTCTTCTTGCTTGATACCTAACCATCAGTTGTCCTTGCCTGAAATGGTAGTCCGTGATCACAAGAGAGGCTCTGTGGGGCTGCCTCACCACCCAGCCTAAGAATCTCCAACTGCTTCACGGCCCTGTCTGATGACCCTCATGCCCACCCAGTTGATGGTCCTGCAGCTCCTACTCATCCCAACCTGGACCCATCAATGAAAACGGTGTCTGCTGACACTGCAGCTTTGCAGTGAAACCTAATCACCAAACTTCATGCCAAACAGCAACCTCCTCTCCCCACTATAGGATCCTGGAGGAGGCTGTGCTCAGATGTTCTGGACATCTTCCTTGACCTGAGCTGCCAAGGAATCCTTCTGATGTCATTGTTCTAACACAACACTTGCCTGCCCAGACACCCCATACACAGTTGGCTACCCCAACACATCGTGCATCATCCTGCCATGACATGGCATCATCTCCTTGTCCCCTTTCACATTAATAGTCGGGGACTCCATAATCAGAAATACCCACTTCTTCAACGCAACCACCCACTGACTCCCTGGAGCCATGCTTCCCATCATCTTAGACAAACTCCCAGGCCATTCCTGTCCTCTATTATCAAATTGATTGTCCATGTGGGAAAAACATATAGCTTGCCAACAGTCTGAACTGACCAAAAGGGACTTTAATGAACTTTTTAGTTCTTTAAATGCAAAAAGTCTGCTCTTCTTTCTGGACCTATTCCCACACTAGCCTCTGGAAGGTGGTGTTTTCAGCAGAATCCTCAGCCTCCACACTTCACAGACATTTAACAATCAGTGCCTATCCGTCCTTGACCCAATTACACCATCAGGAAAAATCAGGAAACTAAAATCAAATACCCTCCGCTGGCTGAACCATCACACTCAAACCCTTAACAAGCTGCAGAAAACCTGAATGACAATGGAAGATACTAACAATATATTAGTTTTCAGATTTAAGCGCTGGTCTTGACACAGTTGATCACACATCACACTTTGAGTTTAGCTCTGAACTTATTACACATATGTCGAACACAGCTTTTTCTGTCACTCTGGGTAACTCTTCTTATTTGACAGCTGAGTTGAATTGTGGTGTCCCTCAAGACTCAGTTCTTGGCTCCCTTCTAATTTTGGCGAGGTTATTCAAAACCATTGTGTGTTTTACCATTTTTATGCAGATTACACTTTTATACATGCTGTTAAAACCCACAGATCTTAGCAGCCTAGTTAATCTCACATTCTGCCCCTCTAAGGCAAATCCTGGATGTCGCAAAATGTCCATAAATTATAAATTTAATAATAAGTCTGACGTCATTCTGTTCTGTCCCCCAAATTCCATCAACTCCTTTGGTGCTAATCCTGATGGTCTCTCAAATTATAAATGCAGGCTGCTAGAAATCTAGGGGTAATATTTGATGCTGAGCTCTGTTTTGATGATCAAGTGAAAGTGTTGTTCAGTCATGTTTCTTCCAGCTCAAGTTAATCTCTAAAATTAGGTTATTTTTATCAATTGTTGATCTACAAAAAGTTGTACATTTTTTTATCTATTCTTGATTATTGCAATCCGCTTTGCTCAGGGGTCAACCAGGGCTCCCTCTACTGTCCCCAGTTGGTACAAAATGCTGCTGCTCAACTCATTACTGGAACACAGAAGCATGCTCACATCACCCCTGTGTTTGCCTCCCTACATTGGCTCCCTGTTACATTTCAAATTGAAAATTTGATTGCATTCTTTTAATGGTCTGTCACTAATTACATTGCTGATCTGCTGACCTGGTATGTGCCCTCTCAACCATTAAGATCTATGGATGCAGCCTTACTGGATCCATTTAGACATGGGGACACAGTGAATCCTAAAATCACCACTAGGCAACAACTTGCTTTGAAATATTTAAGCAACAAGGATTGGGTTAACTGGTTCCTAGATTAAGTGACTACAATTACGTCATCAGAATCAGATACCTGGTTCAAGGTGAAATGCTGTGAACACCTGGGAGAAACAGTCTGCCACCGGACCGGGAAGTCACACAGTTGCAGGGACGGGTACCACCCTGCGAGTTTTAGATACCTCATCTGGTTCAACCACTGCAGAACATGATGATCTGTCTCAAGGAAAAAGTGATGTCCCAGTAAATAGTATCTCAGTGACTCAATGGCCCACTTCATGGCCAGAAACTCCTTCTCTTCTGTGGAGTATCTCATCTCCTGATCCAGGAGTTTACAGCTCAGGAATAGCGCTGGACACCTGTCTCCCTCTGTCTCCTGCAGCAGTACTGCAGAACTTTTGAGAACAGACTCGCATGTAAGGGCACCCTTGAGATGCTTGAAGGCATTGTCACACTTTTCATTCCATTTCACTTTGTTTGGGGCTGAAGCCTTGGTGAGATCAGTTGGGACTTCTGCCCTCTCTGAAAAGTGGGGTATAAACTTGCTGTTCCACCCCACCAGTCCCACAAATTCGCACACCTTCTTGGTGGTGGGCACAGGATATGAGTGGATGGCATCCACCTTCCCCACTTGAGGATTGACCATCCCCTGTCTGATGACATGTCCCAGGCACCTGCTTGCATGCAAAAGCACACTTGCCTGGGTTGATGGTAAACCCAGCTGTCTTGATCAGGTGGAGCACTTGACGAAGGTGAGCAACATGCTCCTCCCAGGTCTGACTGAAGATGACGACATTATCCATGTAGGTGGCTGCAAAGTGTGGCATGTCTCGCAACACTTGATCCGTGAGTTGGATCCAAATGTTGCTGGCACCCCCTGGAGACCAAACAGCATCACATTGAACTGAAACATGTCATAGGGTGTTCTGTACACTGTCAGCTCCTTGGTCTCAGATACTAGGGCCAGCTGCCAATACCCCTTGCTCAGGTCAAGCGTGGAGGTTAATGTGGACTGCCCCAGTCATCAATGAGGGGCATTAGGTAGGATTAAAACTTTGAGACTGCAGTGAAATAGGCAGAACCTAGATGAACCATCTTTTTTAGGGACCAACACAATAGGCCTGCCCCACATGCCTGTCAAAGTATGAATTATTCCCTGTTGCAGCATCAGCTCAATCTCCTTCTTTAGCTTTGGCACCAAATGTGGATTCCCGGAGCACTTCTGGTGGGCAGTAGCACCTTCCTTCAGGTGGACCTTATGCTGGATCAGAGTTGCAAACCCAGCTCTCCTTCAGGACATTCAGTGGTCCCCTCATTTGGCAATCATAGAGAAGCTTGAAGGGCGAGAATCCTGTTGAAGCCTGTGGTACTTATGGTATGCAAAAAATAGGTAGGGCAGTCATTGGTCCCAATCAGAGCCTGCGAGGAAACAAATTTCCACATCATGTTCTTGCCTGAGGAACTTCTTTCAAGGTGCCCCACTACATCCATGCCTATTCTGTCAAATAGTGTTTCAATGAGAGCCAATGGCTGAAGCTAGGAACAGGCTACTCCCCTAGCTGAAGTTAGCTTGCATTTCACATGAAGTACAAAAATCCTTGACATGGGTGTATATGCCCAGCCAAACAAACCTACTGGCAATCCTGTTGAGGGATTTCTGGAATGCTAGGTGGCCTGACCAGAGGATGGAGTGACCTAGCTCCATCAACTTGCTTGTAAGGCTCTGTGGCAAAGCTAAGGCTTCAACCTTACCCTGGTGTTGGTAGAAAATGCCATTCTGAACCACATAGGTAGCATCATCTAAACAGTCTGCTCTGCCTTGCTTCTCACTCTCTGCCACCAGATCTTTAGTGTTGGATCAGCTTGCTGCAGCGCTGCTATGTCAGAGGCAATATGAAAATCTAAGGTTTGGCAGGGCTTCATTGCTTTCTTATCAAGTTCCCTGGTAGTAGCCAAAACTGCTTCCCTCCCTCCCTCCTTGAGCTCTGGACTTCAGCTGCTTTACTGTACTTGCTTCCAAATCAGTATGGTAAAAAAAGGAAACACCTCAAGGGTATTTCTTGCCTTCTGAGCCCTACTTGTAACCATAACATGCTTAACTGCAGGTTGAGGACCTAGGTGGTGCAGCTTAACTTCCTGAATTGGTGCCTCAACAGTGCCCTCTCCTTGTCCCCTACCAATGACCTGGTTATTATCTATGGCCTGCTGTATTAACAACGGTAGTGTGGGGACATCATTATCAAGAATAACTGGATAAGGTAGTCTGGGCACTAAAGCTACTGGCAGGAGTCTAACCACCTACAGTAACATAAAATTCAGCTGTGGGATATACTTTCTTATCACCATGAACACGCCTAATGTTGGAAGTGGTCTAACCCCACAGTTGTGTAGGAACAATCCTGGACAGAACAACTAAGTGAAAGCTGGCAGAGTTTAAGAGGGCCTCCTAAAATACTGACCATTTACTAACACCAGCACAGTGTGCACTTCTTCCTGTGCAAGGACTGGGTGAGAAGGTATGACAACTGAACATAAAAGAGATGGCTTACTCTGATTGTTTGCAGGACATGTGTTCTGAGTGTGATCATTACACTGATATCAGCGTGGCTCTTGCCTAGAGCTGGAGAGAGACTTTCTAGTGTTCAGCTTACTGGGAGAGAACTGTTTGCCACTGGAATAAGGTCTACCCTGAGCTTGACCACCCCTGTCATCCCCATTGGATTTACTGTGTCTAGGAAAGTAGCCATTGGGGCTGACAGGAAGCAAGCTGGACAGCCTCTTCTGCAGACTTTGGGTCATGTTCACAGATCCAGACCTCCAGCTCCAGGCTCACCATCCTCAAAAACTACTCTAGAATCAACAGCTCATAATTTTTTTCACAGTTGAGATCTCAGACTTAGCCCATTTGTTGAACATGTCCTTCAAATGAACATATAGAAATCTTCTTTCGTAGGTGCCAATCTTTCGTAGGTGGCATCTTAACATAGAACATAAGCACTGTGTGCCTTACCTGTGAGCAGAGGGACAAGTTGAACAGTCAACTCTTTCTTTGGCCAACGGCACCAGTGGCCATTCTCTTAAAAGTAGTCAAATAGTGTTCGATGCCATCTTCAGGAGAGAGTGGTATCAACTTTGGCTCTATGTGGATGTGCGATGCCTTTCGTGGTGGTGGTGGCTCATTCTGCTAGCTGTCTTGTCTGATAATCCTCCCTGGATTTTTCATATCCTTATCATTTCTATCACAGTTCTCAGTTCTGTTCTCATATTCATGTCTCAATTCTTTCATTTGTGTTTGTATCTGCATTAAATGGTGCTGCATTCTCCATCTTTACTCTTGGCATGTGGACTCTCTTTCCATCTGTTCATCTCTAGGTGGTTGGCAGCAGACAAGAGACTTCACCAGGACTGTCATTTCCTCCAGTTCAGTAGAGCTGCTTGCTGCTGTGGCCCCCTGCTGGTCAGCTGAAGCAACAGGTTCTTCCTTTATCTGGTTCTTCATGGTGCTCTGCCTTTGGAGTACCCCTGGGCATTGTGCTCTCCTCAATGTGCTGTCCAGCCTTCCCTTCTGACACCACTTGTTAGGTTGAGTGAGCAATTGAAGGAGGCAAATGAGGAACTTTTATTTTCGATCATACCTGATATACCAGTTCTGCCCCCCCCCAAAAAACTCACACAGACTGCTCTTTATATAAGGGTGTCTGCTGGCACATACCATTTACAGGGACCAACACAGATATCTACATGCATAAATATTCAATAAATCCTTACATAAACCCATCATCAAAAATAAACAGTCTTTATAATTATCTAAACGCCCACACATACTCAATAAATACAAATAAATATCTTACACAAATAAATACATTTAAACAATCACACCAAACTCCCCTCTAGCCACTACCTGCTTGTCGCTGCCCTCCAAGAACTGACAAAAGGTGTGCCAGCCCCTGGGGAACTCTTACCCAAACACCCTGGGAGAAGGAGAACAAGCACCGGTAAATCTGTGCATGACACCAACAGCTTTCAATTAACATCACAATTAGCTTCAGTGTGCATCTCACACTCTACTCAATTATCAAACATTTCACCACTCTTGAGTCAAACATCACTTTACGATATGTCCTCATTCACCTGTGCACATGACACAAACCAACTTCACCATCAAAATCAATCAAAAATATGTTTGTTAAAATATACTCATGTATATGCCAATCTGTATATAACATTAAACATCTTCACTAGTAAAGTATACTATTACTGGAGATCTCGCAACGGCAACTTGTTGTTACAATGTGACATCACTACAGTATTATGTAGTTTTGCATTCTCAGATAACAATCCAAGCCCTCAATAACTTAAAAGGGAAGTTTGTCTCCTACTCCAGTCTGTTGATGACGAGCTGCTGCAGTGCACCTAAAATATTATATTATAGAACAATTACTGTTATCATCTACATAAGATAAAGTATGGTGGTATGCAAACCAGCATTTTTAATTTAATCAGGTATCATCTCATAATTACATCTGCCATTTGTAACAAACCAAACTTCTTGAAAGCGAGTTATGATTTTAAATGTGGACAGACATTCTTGCAGTCCTTGTTAAAACTTAAATGCAATAGGAGGCACAGCTTCCCCTCACCAATGTGACACCTGTGGTAACACATAGCACCAATAAACAGCAGCAGTCAATATGATATCTGTGTGTATATATCTATGGTTTACACTCACAGGCTAAGGACTCATTTGTTTTAGACCTAGGAGAGAGTTGGACTTCAACTCTATTACTGAATTATGTATTACCTCTGATTGCAGATAATGTATTACACAAAGCAGTACTCTGTTTCATCACAGTGGATGGTGCCTCTTTCATCTTGTGTGCCTCCTGTATGTCCTGGACCCTGAGTCTACATTTATGACTGGATGGGTGCAGAGGAAACTCTAACTGGTCACATAGAAAAAGGAACGCAGTCAGGTGAGATGAAAGCATTGGAGTTCTGACTAGGTCACATTAATACACTTAGAATTTCCAAAAAGTGTAACAAAAGATTGACAGGTTTCTGAGATTAACAGCAGTAGCATACGAAGAGTAATTTACATTTTCTTCCATTTATTTTGTCCTGAGGGGGATGGATGAAGCCATCATGGTTACTATACTTTGCACATGGACAACCTTTGTTATTACATTTGTTAGTTTACATTTTAGTTATTATTCTCTTTCTCACTAGCTGCTGTGACTAAAAGCAGCCAGGCCATAGAATCAGAAGTGGAAGCTTCAATCAAAATGTGGCTCTGCAAAGCCAGAGGCAGAGATGATGAAGGACCAGAAGGAGAAAATGATACATGTTTTCTAAAGCAGACATTCACTGGCGCCCTGACAGGATTGTTTGTAGTGTGGGTACATCCAGTGGGTATGTTTCTGGCCCACAGTGGGCCCCACTCTGCTTTATGTGGGCACCCCACACAGACCCCACAATTCACAATTGTTACAGGGCCCACAGTGGGCTGCCCACACGGGCAGAGGGCGTGTTTGCTGGGTTTTCTTTATGTCAATGAATTTGAATTTCCAGATGATTATATTTGAATAATAGCAGAGATGAAACTGTCCACTTCAAATCAAATGACAAAATAAAGAAAAAAGTTTTTTAATGAAATTATTTTAATTCAATATTCATTGCTCTAAAAGACATGCTCATCCATCACACTCCTTCATACTGACTTTAATGAAGAACATAAGAGTATTATGAAACATTGCTTCAAATCATATACTTACAAAGGACAACACTTAAACAATATATCATCAGATCGAATTAAGAGTCAGATAAAAAAATTGTGTTGTTGCATTTATTGTGTTCATTTGACTAGTGGGAGCTCTGTCCTTTAACAGATCTGGATAATAAAAGGCTACAAAAGTTGTGGGAGGACAAATGCCAGAAAGCACACACACAGAGCCATGTCAGCATTGTCTGACAAAGCCTGCCTCCTGTCTGTTTGTGTGTGAGGTAAGGGCCCCTTAACTGGTCAGCACTGACCCCTCTCGTGGCTCCTCAGTTCCTCGAGGAAATGATTGTCAGTGTATAAAAACAGGAGAGCATCCGCTCGGCCCGCGGCACAGAGAAAAAGGCAGTTTGTATCCAGTGAGGAATGGAGGAGCTTCACAAGTGCCTTGTATACCAGCCACATACAGCTGCACCAATGAGCCTGTCAAGCAAGTTATCCCTTATTCACAGCTCTTTTCCATTAATCAGACTGAATCTGGCAGGCACAGCCCTGCTGACACGACAATAGTTCTGTTTGACTTCTTGAGGCTGGAAATGAAAATTTCGACACAAGACGAAACAAAACCTACCATTATACGTCTGTTCCTTTGTTCTTTTGTGTGCCACTTTCACTTAAGTTTAATTGAAGTTCTATTTTTAGGTTATTTCTATTCAATACAATTACTTTATTTCCTTCAAATTTCACATGTTCATGTGGCAAATAAATGAAATAACAAGTGTTCTCCAGCTGCTAATTCTTCCAGTTTCATTCAATTTGGTTTCTTGGTTTGCTGACAGCTTACTGTGGCTGGAAATGTCGGGGAGTGAAGACAACCTCTAATCAATGAAATGTGCAGACGCAAACTGAGGCCGGACACACGGCAGGGTCTCTGCTGAGGCTCCCTGGCAGGCAATTACTGTGTTTGGAAAATAAATGAAATGACTAACAAAATAGGTCAAATTAAGTGTTTCCCAGACACACTAAAAGGACCTCCCTAATTGCTGGTCCCTGAAGGGACAAAAATACAAAAACAACAAAACGTTATATTGTATCAGCCGATGACGAGGGAAAAGACGGAGAAGCTGAGAATGGCAGCGGAGGACAGGCCGAGGGAAGAAAAGGACACAGCGTGGTTTGTGTAATTACATGTTTTGCCTCGATCAGCAGCGTGTGTACTGTCCATCAATCAACATCAGTGAGTCCGGTGGCTGGAGCAGATGGAAGGAAGGAGGAAGGAATTGAGCTGGTCATTGACTTTGTTTCTGCTGAGGGAAGGAAGAGGAAGACAAGACTGGCGTCACTCCACCTCTGAATCAAAGACTATATTGTATGTTGGCATATGCTGAGCTGTGCCAGGAAGAGCTCAACTACAAGAACTTCATTAGACACGGGGACACGAGGAGGCAGAGACATAAATCAAAACAAAGGCTTTCTCTTTTTTAATCTGACTCCTACTCAAGCAGCTCCACCGCTCACTGACACCCTACCCTGTGGACGTTGTCCAACATAATGCACACACCCTCTTTGCCCTTTTGTCATGAGAAAAGAGAGGAAAAGCCAAATATGCTCTCTGCACAGATTAGTTTATCCAATCTCCTCACAGACCATTTCCTGTTTCTATGAGGTCCACTGTTGTGACTCAATAAAATTAGAGTGTGACTTCCCCTGCCACATTTGGTTGAGTGGAGTGAGGAATGAGTGAACGTGTGGAAGACAGAGTGGAGTCTTTGAAGCCTGTTGCTGATGAATCTGCTCTGAGGAAAGACTTTGAGGCACAATGACATTTCCTCCACACTGTTAGGGGGGATTGGGAGCTGGAAATTGCACCTTAGTGCTAAACGAAGCCTAAGCTTTAATTAACAGCAGCACACAATAGATACGGACATCACCCACAGTTCACAGCTCTCATGTTTCAATCCCTCACTCAAGGAAGTGTCTGGGCAGGTGTTGAGGGAAAACAAAACAACACGCGAGCAGCCCACCATTGTGGGTAAATCACCAGCACAGTCATTGTGATTTTCAAAGAGCACAGGCTGATCTTCTGCTCCATACCTGACTAACACCCTCATCTGACTGAGGCTTAAAGGGAAAATCCACTTAATCCACCTAAGACACTTTAACACTGTTACAAAACAGCCAGTGGTGAAGTATTTTGCATTTCTGGACTCGGTGAAATGTCCTGTGGTTTTTCAGTCTTGTGATTTTGTTTATCATATCATTCTGAAAATCAGATTGCAGCTTCATTTACTCAGAACTGAACACAAAGACAGGAGTTTCCAACACAAAGGTCACACGGGGAGAAATCCATTGTAGAGATTTCTCCACCGACAGTAGCCTCAGCAGACCAGAATGCAGTGCAGCTATGAAACAGGTTGTTACATTTTGACTCAGATTTCAATCACAAAGGAAAGTACATCACACATGTTTGTTACTCACAATTAGTAAATCACAATGGAGTTCCTTTTACAGAGAAGAGACAGCTGGAACATTAGGTCTAACCTGGACATACTATACGCTCAGTATCAACATTTGGTGACTTGACAGATGAATCTAATCAAAGTGTTCCCTCATTATGATGATTAAATTGTAATCAGGACTGCATTAGATTTCTCTATATGTTGTTTGAAATCAGTGGTATATAAGCATCATTTCTAGGTGACAGCGTTGTTGATTCACAGAAAAATCCCCTCAAAAACTTGTATGAGGAGTGGAAGTTTTACCAAGACCAGCTTCATCTGTCTGTCTTTGGTTCCTCCACAGCAAAAAGACATGCACTGGATTGTAAAATTAATATTAATCACATCTGTGACTTCACACCTCACACATTAGGTCCTGGAATAAACCAACATCACACTGATTCAACACACCTACACTAATGCAGTCAGTGTGTTTTTAAGCAGCTCTGTTAAATGCCAGCTAACACTGAAAAGCATCTAAAAGTGTTTGTCCCTAGAGTTATGGCTAAAGTGCCACGGCCAAAGACTGATGTCCTTTCTAAAGCAGAACAGGCGGTTCAACCTGCACCGTGGAGGCAGTGTCTTACATAAACTGGTCGCTGAAGAAAGTTGGGGGTGTGAGTACGACTGAGTGAGGGGAACAGTGGAAACAAAGTGTGCCACAGTGGCCTGTCATTTCTCACTGGGAGGCTACAAGGTCAACACTGGTCTAGACACAACAATTGAGAGACACACTTTGCTTTGGAAAAAGCTCAAGGCTGCAAAACCCATCACTGTTCCTCACAGTGCAAACAATAAACTGGGCTTTACGTCAGTATTCAAAAAAGAGCTGAAAGAACACTGAAAAGGTGGTGTGGAATTTACATTCTTCGTGTCACTGAAATGAAATGGCCTTAGATTAAATCACTCTCATTCCACACGCTGTGTAACTTCATTCACAATCAGGATGTCTGCTCTGATCTTTCTTTTCTATGATGCCGAAATTCCCCCTGAACAGTGAAATGATTATTTTAAATGCTTTGCACAGTATCATGAACGGCTGGACACTGATTGAGCATCATGTGATTTTCCTCCGGCCACAGTCACTCCATACAGGATGAACGTGATGTCAGGGCTGACCTCAGCCTGGTGCACCCTTCACGCTGCAGGGGACAGGATGGGATGGAGACCTGCACAAAGGCACAAACACTCGCTGCTGTCTCTTGTGACTCCCACCACAGCAGGTAAGAAGGACTATGCTGAGACTGAGGCCATATTGAAGCGACATGATGGTGTTACAGTATGTTGCTTCAGTCATTTCATACATAAATGTGACAGTTTAACACAGCAGGGCACCAAACAGAGTCACAGAAAGTGATTCATCCTCCAGTCTGAACTTCAACATCTGTCACAAAACTAAACCATCTTTTCAACAAGGGCCAAACATTTTCAGGGACTCCAGAATATGATACTAACTGATGCTTTACATTTGGTGAAGCAGATCAGTCATCACAGTGATTAATATTCTGCACTGTGTGTCTTTCTTTGTGCCAATGACACAGACCTGTGAGCTGCTTAAAGAAGGCTATGATAAAATCAACACATAAGGAACTACTGAGAGACCAAACAGACATCTCCCATAGATGAATAAGCAGCACAGATTATGTCATGTCTCTCCTCAGAGAGAGCTTCTTTACGGCCCACAGAAGGAAGTGAAGGAGATGAAACTTACTGGCATGGTGTTAGGACTCCAGTGCATCCCTCCGTCTCAGCAGGACCCTCTGCAGCTCCTCGTCGCGGTTTGTTGACGGACACGCTGCCTTTGGTTGGGGGGAGGTTCTATTGAATTTCTCCTGGATAATTTCAACAAAAACACAGGCTGTACATACTGGACACTCCATACAGACAGCCTGCTCAAAGCAACCATAACAGCTCGAAATGAGTAGATCTCATTTTAACTGTGTCCTTACTTGGACTTTAACTGGAGTGGATGCATAATTAACAGTACAACAGTAACAGAACATGTGCTCATTGACTCTGCTATTCTTCATCATGTATGACTAGTCTGTAAATACCGCCTTTAGCTCTTTAAATGAGGCACTGGTGCCTTCCGACTGTCAAATATCTAACTACTTTTCTATTAGAATTCAGCATTAAATTCTGGTGTGAGCACATCCTTGTACAATGCACAAAACAAAGGCTCTCCTCTTGTGTAAACACACTGAAAGTTCAACAGTAAAATGTGATGTGTAAGAACACTTGATTGTTTTAAAGTCCCATTACCATGATTCCTTTAAGTTCCTGATAGGCAGAATTAGAGGGCAGCCTCTCCATCTGCTAAAAGGAAAATAGGAGGGAAAAGATAGGCTTGGTAAATAAACAGCAGCCTGACACATTATACTTATTTTTCCTCATTCAGCACTTAGAGGCTAAACTGCCCCTCTTACCACAGAGACGAGACACTGTAGGCAAGCACGAGGATGTATGCTTTCTAGAAGAAGCAAATGTGTAAACACACAATCATTTTGAGTCACGTCAATTTTCCCATCCTCATTACTTATAATTACATCGTAGAGCAGGTCCTAATGCTACCTAATTTGGCCGAGTTGTTGTGGCGGAGGAACACACAGACTAAAAGATGTCTTGGCCATATGTCATGTTTTATCAAAACAAGCAGCTCCTAGATAATCCCACACACTGTTGGATTTAAGAGCACTGAACAATACAATGTACAAAAAAATCATTTAGGCCTGATAACACTGGCCGTCTGCAGCCAGTGGTTTAGTTTGGTGTTTTCAGCAAAGACGACAACACATTTACTGCCACAATCACGACAGCGCCTCACACATGCACTTCGTTTAATGTCTTCTCTGTGTCTTCACTGTTGAGTATTCACTGTGAGACGTCTCTACGGTTTGCACTGGACTTTTCGAGCCATTCTCTTCTTTGTCTGTCTGATGAACTAATTCTTCTTGTGCTTTGTCCAAACAAAGAGTGAATGGAATACACATCACTTCCTGTGTTCCAGCAGATTTTTCAACTGCCAACACAACCGCCTGTGTGTGTGTGTGGGAAGGACCAGCCGCGGGGAGGAATGTGTCAAACGTGAGCTGTGCCTATCAGCCCCCTCAGCTCCTGATCCTATGATCCTCATCACAGTTTAACACAAGTTTATCTCTCAAATGTCAGTTCACCACTAAGATCCATCAGCCTAACCAAGCTAATACTGACCTCCAGCTGCTGGCAGAGATCTCCCTCCATCATTGCCTTTGTATCTCTTTGTCATGAGAGAGTCACTTTATTCCCAAGCGTTCCTCTTTAGACATGGAAAAACATGAACTTTTTAACGTTTTCCACATGTCCATTGGGGTGGACAGCATGCGTTACTTTTCATTTGATTGAAATAAATGAATAAAATCATTATGAAGCTATAAAATAATATATGTTTTTCATTCTATTAAACTAATGTGTTGACATATTTGAACATAGTCCTCAGCCTCTCCCTTCCCTCCCTCATTCAGCTCCTCACTCTTGACCCCCCCCCACCTCCCCCTATTCAACTGTATTTTTTTTTTCAATTTTCGACAAAGTAACTTCCAAAAAAAACTGTCCATGTCTCTAAAAATACTCTCTTGCAGATGTAATTCAGCAGTGTAGTCTCTTCAGCTTTACTGACTTGTACATTAGTTCACTAAGTCTCTCTTCTATGATTCATTCACTGAAGAGTATTGATTGATTTACAGCCTGAATGTTACAGCAGATGAAGCATTTTCAAGACCAACAAAGTCACAGTAATAGTATTAACAGTAGTCGAAATATGGTCGGCTGTGCATGATGTTCTAATTCAGTGGTCAGAGCATTAACAATGGTCTTACTCCTTAGTTGTTAAGAGATATTACCAATTTCTATTTTTCTGCCAGGGTCTCCTACTACAGAGGGATAGGCAAGACATTCCCGAGCTGCTCAGTGTTCCTGGTTTCCTGTCGGCCATCTTGGTTTAGAGAAATTTTAGTTTGGAGGAATTATCTTAGCCACTGTGTGTCCCATACAGAAGCTCTCCAGATAACATGAAGTGTAGGACTGCCACTTGTTATAAAAGATTCAAGCTAATATTAAGATGTTGTTAAAAATCTCTAATGATGTATATTCAAAATTCACAGGGTATAAGCCCAACAGAGTGTGCCTCGCACTCCAGCAGAGGTGACGTACTGCATGGCCCGTCGGCCTCAACAGGCCTGCCTTTGGATGTGGTTTGCAAACACAAAACGGATAAAATGGCTGTGCAGAATGGAAAAGGGAAACGTCAAAGCGTAATAAGAAGTCATGAGAAGAAATATTAAGAAGCATTTTAGATTTGACACTATCAGTGGAAAACTTAATAAAACTATTTGCTGTCTTTAAAATGCATAAGCCATCCAATAAGTTATGAGGCAAATGATCAGATTCTACAAAGTAGTTCAGGACTAGTCTACATGGGCTGCATTCAAACAAGCTACACATTAGTTGATTTTTTGAAAATGTGACAACCATAGTGGAGACTAGAGTAGGTGGAATATTCATAACACACCCACATCAAGGTCACCACACCCAGCTCGTGGAGGTGTGTGCCAGCACAAATGGGAGAACACACAGCGCCACAAGGTTATAGGCCATTACTGACAGTTCACTGCCATGAAAGTAGAAGTTAAAAGCTTTCATGGACTGGCTTTAAATGTAAAAACCAAACAAAACAGCAGGTCACAGATATTGTCAGTGTAATACAACATTTAAGTTACCCGTCTCCTGGTCCTATTAGGCGACTGGCTGACAGGTCGGAGTTGAACGCCTTTCTTGATCCTTTGCATCATTTCTTCCACAGCCAGCTGCTTGACGTCCACCTCTGCAAGTGACACACACAACAAGCAAGAGAGACAAAGATTTCATCACCATGCTTGGCTTTTGTTATCTTTTTCATCTGTTCAACAGCTTCACTGATACTATATGGGACTCTGGCTGGGAAACAGTGCCAAGAACCAAAATGAGTTTAAATGATTTTGAGCTGTACGAGGCACAGTGTAATTCACAGACATCATTAGCCCTGCACTTGAAATATAGCTCATTTGGATGCAAAAGCTTAAAAATGAAACAAGCCCCGAGGACCAATCAATTAAGGTTTTGTTGGCGAAACTCCAGGTTTTTCCTTTTAATTATGCCACAAATATTGACTGAACTGAATAAGTGTGAATCTTATTTGAAGTTGGATTTGGCTATAGTAATGGAACAATTAACAGTCACTGCTGTGACCGCTTATTTCGCAGTATTCAAAATACACCTGTAGAGTTCAGAGCCTTTGTAGTGTGTGAGGTCATCCAAATTTTTCTGGAATGAATTTCAACTTTAACACTATTCAGCAATTTCTCACCCAAAAGTTCTGAGAGGATAAGAGTTTCTCAAGTTCACAAAAGATGGGACCAAAAATCAAATTCCACAATAATGCAGCTCATTGGCAAAGAAATGTGAATATTTAATTTTCTAACACAGAACATTCAGTGGCATACACAATGGAACTATTGTCAGGAGGATGTCTTTAAAATGTCACACAAAAACGATTTTGTGTTAAAGTGATAGGAAAATATTTTCCTCTAAAGTGCTCAGAAAGAGACTATTATTCAGGTGTCAGAGTCGAAGATCCTTGGGTGCCACCTATTCAGCCCTGTCTGTAATTCCAACAAATACCCTCTGCATAGTGCCCAATTCAGGCCTCATATATTCAAACTGTTTAACGAAATGAGGACACAGTATAGCCTGTTCAGAATGTCCTACCTGCTCCAAGAAGTCAAGGCGTCCCTTTTGTTTGGACAAATTGAAGAATTTAACAGGTTGACCTAATAGGCTGATGCTGGAAATCTGAGTTTGAATTTCTCATGCACCACTTGCTACAACATTTGTCCTTCTACACAAAAGTGACATTGATTTGCAAAGGAAAAGGTGAAAAGGATCAAATTTGAAAGGCAAAAATAGGATTCAAGACTAGTTCTCTTACACTGACATGCATGAGAAATAGCAGCCCTGAGGAGAATAAAATACAAAATGAACATAGATCACACAGAGAAAGAAAAGATGCGCTGAATGTTTGAATTCTGAGAGAGCATGAGTTCCAGGATATGGACATTCATACAGCATTTCTTCCATTGTCATCACTTGGAATACTGTACAAAGATCTTTTATTGGAACACAATGAAATTTAATGTTACATTAAATCAGCAGTAATACTGCATGCTAAAGCAAGTCATTTCAAGTTGAACAATGACCATCTCAAATCCTTTTTTTTTTTCATGAAGACAGGAACGACTCCTCAGTCATCTTACTCATGCACCACTTTTCTATTCATAGAGTATATTATTACATCCATCTGTACAATGATGAAATACTAAATGCTGCACAGGTTTTTCTTGTTTATTGAGCTATAGTTATTGGTGACTGGATCACAGACCAAAGGGACAGTCAGCTGGGTCAAACCCAGCAGAGCGTCACACCAGGCCTATTGGAAAAGTCCCTCAGTTGAGCAGGTATGCAGAAGAACTATTGTTCTCTATTTTACTGAGTGTTTTTTCATATTTTCTTCCATTTCATCCTCAATATCGCCATCACATTAAAAATGAGTGTATTTATGAAAGAAAACATTGTTGTTCCTTTAGTTTGTCTGGAGATGTTTGTGCTTGTGTTGGAGGAACGGCAAACTCTTGGTAACAAAACTGCTGCTGGTGAAGAATTAACTGTGTACAGTATATTATATTCATACTGGCACAAAGAAAGACCTCCATCAGATTACACTGTATGCATCAACACCTGGCAGCTCTCCTGTACCATGGTATAAGCAGGTTTAATAATGCATATTTTGTGGATGTTTGGTGTGTGTACCTGGTGCCTTGGCAGAGTCCTGAACCTCCAGCGGGATGTCAGTACTAATGTCTCTTCTTCTTCGGATCAGTGATAACAGGGAACTACAGGGGAAGGCACAGATGGAGATCAGCTGGATCACAGATCAAAGTAAAAAAAAAAAACAAACAAACCAAAGACTTCACCAGCTGATGATTCAAAGAGCATACGATGTGTGATCAAACCTGAGTGGGTTGGAGGTCTGAGGGGCTGGAGGAGGTGGAGGAGGTGGGGGAGGTGGAGGTGGAGGTGGTGGGGGCTGGTTGGTAGCTGCCTGCAGCCTCTTCTGGAGCTCCTCAACTGGCCAGTGAAACACATCCAGTTACAGCACACACACACACACAGCAACATCACCAAAACAGAAAACACCAAGACAAGAAGAAGAACACATAAGAGTCCTCCAGGCTGATAAACGATGACACTTGATTGAGTCTACATCGTGCTCTATAGTGTACAGAGTAATGTCATACAGTTTCAGATATGTTTGCACCTGTAAACCGCAGATCCTTGCATTCCACCTCAGCCTTGGTGCATTTGTCACTGTAATTCCTTGTCTCCTCCTCCATGAGTTCCAGTTTACGCCTCAGTGCCGTCAGCTCCTTCTCAGCCTCACAGCTCCTCAGCCTGTCCTCGATCTGCTTTATCTGAGGATGTACGAACCACAACACACTCTCATTGTTACAGCATGCTCTAGATGCCTGTTTTTACCACAAAGGGCCTGTACAGTCTTGGTCTTATTGCTTATAACTTTATAAAGTTTCATTCAGCATGATTAACCCATAAGGAGCTTCTTAAGGTCTGTGCTGTTGCCTCATACTGTACATGCACTGAACATATTCCTTAAAAGGACATTCCCTTCTTATTCACTTAAAAAGACAAAATGGGAAAAATGGGAGCAATGATAAACTAAATGTCTGTGTTCTACGTCAGCTACGCAGCATTGTGTTGGCTGTGGTGGCTGCGGCTCCTGTGGTGATGATTTCTGATAAGTAGCATTGAGCAGCTGCCAGTTGACACTCAGTCATCTGCTCCCCGACCCCAGTTCCTTAACCAGTGTATGAATTGTTCCTCAAATGAAGGGTATGGCTCACCTCCACCCCGGCACCAGGAGAGATCAATGATCCCACTCAGCTCTAATTGTTTTCCATCAGTGCCAGAGGAGGTGGGAGGGAGCTGGAGGCTACACTGCTGCTTTTAATTATTAATCTGGCAGGTCATGTCCCCTAGCTTTAACTGTCATGACCCGCGATAATTTACCAGGAATTTTTCCCCCTATGTAATTAACCAGATAAATAATTCTTGTTTTGATGTATCTGGATTAGAAGCATTACAGGTGTAAAGCAGAGGGATGGCTTACATATGTATTCATTTTCTTTTCTTTGAACTATTTTTGTGTTTCTAACGAGCAAAGCGTCAATGAATAACTCAAAAGTCTTTTGGTTGACTGTCACAGTTGGTGTTGAAGTCTACCATGTTACAGGTACAACCTGGGCCTCCTGAGTACCCAATGTACCCAAATAACAAATGCTTATTCATGGGGAGACAAATATGGACATCTCATAGCTAGACTTAACTCCAAACTTAAGCCCAACTCCTTGTGTGATGTTAGATCCATAAATGAGTCTAGTGTGTGCATGAGTTGTGTACACAGACCTGGTTCTGGTGCTCCAGCCTCTGAGTCTCCAGATCCTTGGTCAGCTTGGCGACCAGGCTGAGGGCTTCCTGGAGAGCTTGACTGGGTGAGGAGCTCTGCATCAAGATCTGACTCTGTCTCTTCAGCTGCTTTTGCTCAACCACCATCTGAAGAAAGGACCACAAGGAAAATATTTCCCCATATGAAACGAGTCAGGACACATTATTGCAAAGGACAAAACAGCATAATGGAAATTATCCACGGAATGAGAGAGAAATCTTGAGGGCTACTGTAAAAAACAAACCACTCTGGCAAAGTTCTCAGCCTCTGTCCTCAGGTTCCTCTCCAGGTCCAAGGTGTCCTGTAAGGCCTCGAATTCCTCCACAGCAAACTGAGACACTGGACAAAGATTTCCACACTGGGCAATTCGTCCATTTCGCCAGTTAAGTGCAACATGTAGTTTACACTGTACAAGCAATCAATTACTTGTGATACTTTGGTGTAACTACTGTGAGCAAATATAACCATGCTCATGATTAGTATCCATTTTTCATATTAGATTAATAGTGACAACGTTTCTAAAAATGAAGACCTCGTTAACTGCAGGTCCTGCCCTCATACCTCTGTTATATTTCCCCAGGAGTTTCTTTTGCTCCACTGTCTCAGCACTTAAAATGGTGTTGTCCTGTTTCTCTTTCAGCAGCTGCAGATGTAAGAAGAGACAAAGTAGAGAAACAATACAGAGATAAAAAAAATGCTTATGCTCATGAGTTATATTTCATTTTCAATCAATGAAAGTAATGTTGGATGCAGCGTTTCCAATTGGTGCCGGTCCACATGTCCGGTATTTGGGACATTGAAGTAAGATATTATGTGTTTATAGACCTTATTTCCACATGTTTTTGTGCCCAAGTAACTAATGGGACAACAATTTTTGAAGTTTTTTCAGTAATGAGCTGGAGTGCTGCAGCCAGAAGCCACCAAACAGCAGTGTGTGTGTACTCTCAACGTGCGTCCACTACAAAAGTGTTTGTTTTGTCATTGACAGGCTCAAATTGTTACTCTAAGTGTCTGATACTATTACGGAAAGGATCCCTACAGAGACAGACCTTTTTGTTAATGAGTAAAATCTGTTTTGTTTAACCAGAAACAGCCATTATATCGCTCCCACCTAAACCACCAGACTCCATTCACAGAAACAGTCATTTAAAAAAATTTTAAAACATCCAACAAAACTCAACGCCCGTCTTGGTTCGTCTTTTTACTGCTCCAACAATCACAGATATTTTCACATCAGACTTGGGAATTATTTTCACTGAACATTATGACTGAAGTGGTTTAAATATGTCGCACTTAAACAGATTTTCCCAGTTAAAAAACAACATTAATTACTGGACAACAGAACTTCTGCTTTTGTACAGTGCAGCCGCCATGGCAGTGCTGCTATTTTCCCCACTATCAAATATTAATTTTCGCAATTGAATGTATGTATTTTTTTTTGCAATTTGAATATTAATTCAAATTTTTAATATTCATTGACAGCTGAAGCAGTTAAGAGTGGAGAGAAATGACAAAATTAGGTCTGGGTTATAGAACGGACCACGTTGTGAGTGGGATCACTTTGGGTGGACACTGTGAATACTTTTCAATGGTAATGCAAATTCCATGGATGCCAACTGCTGTAAAACTCCACAGAAGAAGAAGAAGTGTCCTACATGGCATCCACGTATCAGTGTAAAACACACACAAAAAAAATTGCCAACTTACTTCTTCTCTGGTTTGCTTCAGTTGTTCTCTTACTGCTTCAAGATCCTCGACTGCTTGATTTTTCTCCTTAAGTGTTAACTCCAACTGACTTTGTAGCTCTAGAGCAAAGAAAATCAAAGCAGTGTCACACAGTCTTCTTTCTCACACACATCATATTGTGTGAGTGTATTGTATTAAGTGTATTTGCATTGGAGTAAATGCTCGGCTGGTGCAACCAATGTTAGTTTGACTGGCCTTAATGCAATGTTGAGGACATACCAGTCATATCACAGTAACTGAATATGTAATATGTATTTCAAATGTGTTTACCCCAGAACAGCAGTGAAAACTGAGAACACAGGATAATATACTGCATAAGCCATACATTTATTTCTTTGTGATATGTGTTTCCAAACTAAATGTGATGTGTATGAAAATACTGTGGGGAAAAAAAAGTTACGAGAAAGTAATGTCAGTCACCTTCTTCACGTGTTCACTTCATAAAATTAAGGAATTTCTGTGCCCAAGAAATCTGAGAAACACTTCTGCTCTGAAATCTTTGAAATTACACAAAGATTAAAATCTGTTAATACAAAGTAGCAGGACCAGGCTGAGACATTTAGGAGGGTACTTAAGCAGAAAAAGGTCGCTGACACCTAAGATTGTTTTTGGGGAGAGATGGAATGCCCTTTGTTAAGTAGGACAAGTATTTTGATGGATAAAATTCTCACATTAAATGAACATGCTAAAAAAATGTGTCGACAGATGAAGAATTTCACTTCAATGGTAGGACCTTCCTTGGACCTTGCCTGTGATGTGCTCAGCTCAAAATTTAAACATGTTCTTTGATCATATTCAGTCTAAACTTTTACATGCTAATAGTGGTATGTGTAGGGTGAAAGTATGACAGGAAGTGCTTTGACTAGCTGTCCATTAACATACAATTATGAATTTTCAACATAATAAGCCCACAATCTTTGAGCAAGTCAACTTATTCCTGTATTCAATCATCTTCTGCATCTGAGTATATCATTTGCAAATGACATGATTATCTCCCCATTTTAATGCCAGCGGCTTTGAAAAACATGAGGAGGAAAGCATCATGTATGAATCCATTATCACCCGGGATATAATTACTGGTTGCCTAAAGGAACTGACCGTGACATTTCCCAGGGACAGCTGGATGAGATAGAAAGTACTTCACTAGCTCACTACGTAGTTACTTGTTACATACTTTATGCATATGCAATGCACTGCTTTGTTTACAAATGAGTAATTTTTTTGTCCCACTATGTTGTAGATATTCTTTTACAACATATAATTTGACTGAAACAATTATCAACTGACGCTGCTGTGAACTGTGAAGTATTACACTTCAGTCACGATTACCAAGGAATCAAAAACAATGACAGAGAATCCTGCACACTGATGGTCACTGATGGGCTGATTTATTCATTAAATAAGTGTTTAGGCATCAGGTAAAATTCATTAAGATTTTACTTCGAAAAGAAGTAAAATCCAATGAAGAACTAAGGCCTGAAATTTGGATTAAGAAATGCATACAAGTGACCAAATGTGTATGTTGAACTGTCATGCAGGACATGAGAGTTTGGGTATGACACCTATTATCAATGACTGGTACCAGATTGTGATAAAGGCAGGAGCTGTGCTGTCAAACTGTACCGTTACCTTCTCTAACCTTTGACAACAATGCCTGAAATAGTTTAGCTGTTTCTGTTTCTCGCTGCTAATTTTGTGACATGCATCACAATTGAAACCGTGAAGTTAGAGACTTCTTGTACCTGAAATGGTGGTCTGGCACTGGGGGTCGAGGCAGACCTCATCAGATGCATGCAGCTCTTCACTCTCCTCATCAATGTTGATCTCAGTGATGGTGTCTGGGCTGAGGTGGGACAGCAGCATCATGCTTTTCCTCTTCAAAGAGCGGTTCTGACGGTTCAGCTACAGTGAGGAGACACAGAGAGAAAGATAAAAGGATGTGCAAACGGTAATCTTTTATTAAGTCTCAGGATATATTATGCGACATGTATTGTAAGGTCAAATTTCTGGGCAAGGAATCACTCATTTTTATAGTTAATCATACAAAAATTATCAAATAAAAGTGTTCAAATAAAGCACCTTAGAAAGCATTAACTCTATTTAAATCATCCTAAATGTAAGCTCCAAACACACTAAACTGACAT
This sequence comes from Chaetodon auriga, assembly GCF_051107435.1. Classification (NCBI taxonomy): domain Eukaryota; kingdom Metazoa; phylum Chordata; class Actinopteri; order Chaetodontiformes; family Chaetodontidae; genus Chaetodon; species Chaetodon auriga. Next base: position 3,555,482 of record NC_135084.1, read on the forward strand.
CTCTGTCCTTAATAAAGGCATGATTTGCAATAAGCCAAGGAATTTTCTTTTTGTCATTATTATTATTATTATTATTATTATTATTATTATTTTACAAAATACTTCTTATCCAAAGAGCACCAGTGCTCCAAGTGGGAGACTAGTAATTAGTATGGAGCATTTTCACATGAGAGTTCTGTCCAACTGAGTACCGTTGTTGGTTCCCTGTTTAAACAGGCCATGAAAGGAGGCAAAAAGGTGCATCAGAACCTAAGACGCATTGTACCCTCCCATGCAAAAACTGTATTAGAAATATGCCTTGAATTCAGAAAGGGACTCACAAAGAGTATTTAAAATGTTATGCAAATTCACATCTAATGCTATGACACATAGTATTAAATACTATTTGAACCTTGAAATTACATGAAGGTGGTATGTTCGAAAAAATACGGGAAATGACAACTTACTTATGTAAGGCTTCTAACAAAAATCTGTTGGACATGATTAAGCAACAAATGTGATTCAAACAAGCAGTAACACTAAACTTTTCAAAAAGTAGGCTGCTTTTAGGGGAGAATAATTTCACAGAGAATTTGCTCAACAGCAGCTACAATAGTCCAACAACACAGCCATGACAATAACACTTAAGTGTAAATGCCGCAGTTACACTTGAGCGGATGAATACACTCACCAAACCTCAATATGAGATTACAAGGTGCAGCCATAGAAACAACTTCTGAATGCATAACTTATGGCATATTCAGCATGTATTCCCTAAAACATGACATGAATCCAACAAAGTGACAGTGCCTGCATCTAAAGCGCCTTCATTTTTCAAATCTGCATAGAGTGACAAGCATGCTTTGTATTAAGATAGTGGGGAAACAGGCAAAGAAATAAGGTAGCAGAGCACCAGCCAGGGCAGATGAGATGTTGTTGATTTCCTCTTTTCTCTGGCCCTGCAATCAGTCATAATGGCAGGACGCATGCAAAAGCAATGATAAGGTGTGAAAAAACAGACATCATTAGAGGAGCACAAGCAGACAAAGAAATAGGCAGTGAATATCTCTCCTTTTAGATGTAATCACAGTTTTCTGACGCGACATGTATTTGCATCTTGCATTTTTGTGCATCATGTTGTGTGATTATCACTTCTAACACATATTCTTATATGGCATTTTTCTTTGAAGTTCTACATGAAGCATGCATACTAAACTGCCACAATAGCCAATCCATTTCTAAAAGTTCAATCATCAGGATGGTCACATGTGTCAATTAAGTAGACCATTACTAAGTAAAACATGAATGAAGCGTATGGGAAGGAGATGGATGCCAATTACAAATGTTTCTTGATGTCATCCAAAGGAAGAAAAGTGCCTGAAGAGGAGGAAAAAGAAGAGAAATGGAAAAGGCGAGCCATAAAAGAAACATTTATTAATGGCATCCTGGTGGGAGCAGATTGCACCAATTCCATCCTTTGATGATGCAGCATCTTGTTTCTGAAATGCAATCAATAATACATAACATGGAATCACATTCTTTTGATAATAATCTACAATTCATGAGAAATGTACATTTTACATGTAAATGTACAAATTACAGACTGAGATAAATCAAAGCTGACATGGCATCGGGCCAGCACTCTCTGGGGGTCACCATTACAAAGTCACGGCCCCTTCATCTTACTTTTGATCATATATCAACACAAAAACATTAAGCATCCAAACCATTTTCTGGCTGGACTCGTCAGCCGCTCACACCCTCCGCAAAATGCAGAGGAGTTAAGGAATTGCTCTGAACTTGAGCTTCTTTCAAAGTGGCCTTGTAAATATTAGGTATGCAAAATTACCATCATGAGGTACAAGGAAATTAATAAAGAGTTCAATTTGTCGGTTCTCCTCTGGGAACACCTCCTCACGTATTTTGGGCTCGATTTAAATGTAAATGAGTAATAAGCTGATGTTAACACCCTCAGAGCGTAGGAATTGTGACTTTACAATACTGCTGAAATACTATTGAAAGGTCAACACCATTCAAAAAGGTAATGTCACTTATCCCAACCTTATTCTATTCAAAGTACTTATGGATTAATTGTGAAGAGATGTGCTGGCTTTCAGCTGAGGTAAGTGAATAGTTGATGTATGGATATATTCTCGGAAATGGCTTATTAAGAACTATCTGTCTGTCGGCTCCCCACAGTGAGTGCTCATACACGCTGCTATATTAGCAAGGCAGGCTCAGGGAGTGTCGAGTTATGGGCATTGTTTTATATCAAGGAAGAAGAGGAGGAAGGAAGCTGTGAGCAGAAGCAAAAGACATCAAATAAAGCCTGACAGAGAGTAGTCACTTAGACTGCCACGGCGCAAGCTTTTAGTCGGTATATTCTTAAGAACAAATAGATTAATTCCTGCTGTCAGACCTGCAGTGGGCTAGTTTATTGCGGCCTCTTAGCCTGCCCTGTTCAGTGGACAGTCGCCTGATACATTATCTTTTCTGAAACCAATTCTTGCACTGAGTCAGTAAGAAAAGAAATGTGACACAAAATCATCTCTCCCACATTTCAAGGCAACGGCAATTCATCACATTTGATTCTGTCATCAGTTGCTAAATATTCACTTTGCACACCCTGAAATTCCCAAACCTGCACATGTGCATCCATAAAGACAATGACAAAGAAAGTACTACAGTGAAAATGTGTGGCACATTTGGTCAGCTCTGTAAGTCCAAGCAGTCAGACATGTCTCTATATTAATGAATGCCCACAGAAAGATTCACAAATGTATTTCGCCATACATATATATTTTTCGATTCACTCAAAAATATTCATTGTTGTATAGAAACATAAAACAAATCCACATATGAAACAAAAAAGTTCACAAATGAATTGCTGCTGCACATACACACATTTCTTACTTTAAATAAACATATCAGAAATCAACAAAAACACGTGTTTAGAAGTATGTGCATTTTTCGTCAAAAATGGATGTTGTTATGTTCATACACAGACTGTTGAACCTGCGCTGACACACTGCTTGTCAGGTGTGAATTTCGCTGCATTCGTCGGGAAGCTTTTTGAGAATCCCTTGACGTGGCTTGATTCACAAATGAATTTCTTTAAACGGGGAATTATGTGCAGCTAATCAGATGTCCCCCTCTGTTTCAGCCAAACCCTGTAAGTGTAGATGTGAGGAGATCATTTAATGTGATCACAGTAGCGTGACATCTGCGCACTCTGCAATTATGAATTAGAACAAAAAAGAGAACAAACGTCAAACAGCTGCCAGGAGTCTGATACGTCTTGTGTCGTGCATCATTAAATATGTTTGAATTATGAACGCCTGCTAAGTTAGTGATGTGGCATTTAACACTAGTGTTAACTGACAAGTTATCTGTATAATGCTGATAGCCAACCTAGGATCATCTATTATTACTATTGGGGCAGTTGTAGCTCAGGAGGAGGCCAATCAGGAGGTTGGTGGTTCGATCCCTGGCCTTGGCAGTCCACATGCCAAAGTATCCTTGGGCAAGATACTGATCCCCAAAACTGCCCCTGATGCTGTGCCATCAGTGTTCATATGTACATTGCTTAAAAGCATCTGCCAAATAGTAATTGCATTAGCTAACTAACCTGGCAAACATTCATATGTGTTATCACGTAGCAGCTACCAGCCTCCATGTTGAGGCCAACCAGCTGGTAGATGTAACCACATAAATGCATACAGTAGATGTCACATTCGGGCTTGTGAGACACATCTCTGCTGCCACCATCTTGCATCTCTAAATGTGTACGATGGTGTATGATATTGCATATTGTGTATATGGATGTAATGTTATGTGATCACATTAAATGACCCTCAAATCTACACTTAAGTGACTGGTTGGAATAGAATGAGCCATGTGCAACTCACACCTGACAAGCAATGCAGGTTTGTACATAAGTTTGTACATAAACACAACAACATCCAAGAATGTTTCTGATGAAAACTATGAATACTTTTAAATCCTTGGATTGCAACTCCATTTATTCAAAACATATTTGTGAATCCTTCGGTGCGTTCATTAATGCTTTTTTCTGTTTTTAAAGAAGATCTGTTTATGTTCATTTTTAGAACATTTATTTTGGAACAATGGTCACAAAAGCTCATTTGGCCATAAATGCAGCATGTACAAGACTGGTCAGATAGATGAACATCTGCTTCATATCTGGACCATTCACTCTGTTTTCTGGACTTGTCTGTATTAAAAACCTTGTTTTACACACATGTCGGGGAGTGGGACAGGAGGTGAGGGCTCTGGAGTCATGAATTATCCACAGGACAATTACTGTATATTTGAAAAGGAGTCAAAATTAGAGGTCAGAGGTTTGTATTATATTTAGTAAGTTCATGTAATTGCACGTAAATTCTTCAGACATTATACTGACAGATGGATCTTGAGCTTGTGCCTGATAAAGGAACACCAGGCAATGCTCAGCAGTCAATGTTTTCTCAGGAAGGAGGCGCTGACTCTCATTTTCACTGAGAATAGAGGAATTTGAACTGCTAAAAATATGAGAGACAATGCTTGTCACACCTCTGTCAACTTGAGGCCACCTTCTCTCTCCTAAAGGTTAAAGGTTAACAGTGATTTGCAGAGTCTGATTTATGCTTTGACAGAGCAGGGCACAACATTGTTGCTTTCTGTTTGGTTTGTCTTTGTCTACACTAGCACCTCCATAAACATGGTACTAATATGGTGTTTTTGAAGAATTTCTAAAGCTCATATACATCAGATGGTTCACAATTGAATTCCACAAAACACATTTCCACCGACATTATCAGTGTGCATAATTTGGGCTAAACTGACTGAACTGCCTGTCGACTAGTAGGTCAGGAGGCCATTCAGGCAGGCTGAAGTTTCAGAATGGCTGCTGTGCCAACCTGTGATCATTTTTTTTTATAACTCAAGGAAGTTTGTAAGAAATAATGTTGTATTTTAAGTGTTGCATGTGTTTTGCTCTATTCCGTCCTCAAGCTGTAAAGATAAGCTATTAGCTGCTGGTATAGCCTCTTATAATATTGCTATCATTAAACTTGTTGTTCGTGGCAGCCATAGAGCCTCACAATCACAATGAAGTTATCAAGTAATCCAGTAAGGAATCAAACGAATTTCGGTGAATAGAACAATAAAACTGTATTGTCCTAAAATCCTGTATCCTCACACACTGCTTCACACCACAGAGATACACACCAAAGACAATCAACAACGATAAAGCCTTACCTAGACATTTCAACATCTGTATGCATTTGCCTGATCGTACGCATATCTTGACGTGAGTCCTGCCTATAAAAAAATCTTACACTGGAGCCCATCATTATGAGGCCATATTAATGGCTTATAGTCACCATTCAATGACACCCCTTATGTTACAGTAGCCTGCAAATGATACTAAAAAAAAAAGAGGGCACATTTCTTCAATGCTGATAATAAACTATAGAGTTAGAGCAGTGATTCAACAGAAACCTCTTGAACAGATGCAATATATCATCATGCTGAATACTGGAATAATAATAAGAAGAACAGTACTGTCACTTGTTATTTCTTAGTTTAAAGATTAAGCCTCTTAACCTTGACAAAATGTAAAATGAATTGCAGCAACGAATAGCAGGCAAAGTCAGAAGATGAGTAGCAGGTATAGGTAGTGTCTCGAGAGCAAAAGATGAAGTTTTTCAAAGCCAGAAATCTCAACAGCCAACCAAAGAATCTTCAAGCAAATAGTATTGATCAACAACCCAGTCAACATAGATACCTAGATACCTGATGGTCATTTGAGGGAGTAAAAATCTTACTTGTCAACCCTGTACGATGAGGATGAAAAACAACCCAAAGGAAAGAGGAAGACTGAAGGCCAAGAAACGGCAAGAAAAAAAGCCTAAAAGTCGACCTTCACCATAATTCTCCCTCAGCCTCCCACTGCCCAAAATCTGGTCCAACCAGGTGGAGCGTGAGGGCTTTTGTCCAGAAATTGAATGAGAAATGATTACAGTGATAAGCTCAACACCAGTGGGCTGCAAAATCACTATGTGCCAGGCTCCCCCACTCTCAATCACAACTCGCATTTTAGCAAGGACTCCAAAAACGTGTGCTCTGAATCAAAAGAATTCAATGCAATTTTAGACACTAAGATATGGGGACAGCAGCAGAACTGGAGGACCACAGAGTGCTTTTGATTGCAACATACAGATTGAATGTGTCAAAGTGCCAGTTACTGAAATACACTGACCAAAGAGAAATCTTAAATAGCTGATTTGATACTATGGTATTTACAGTATTTAGTCAAACGTGTCCTAAATCAACAGATCCCACTATTTTGATGACAGTATTCCTCTTTTGTTTTAATCAATATATGATACAATTTTCTTGGTCCTTTTTTTTTGGAACTTTATTTACAACTTAAATACCAGCTTTTTAGACAACGTAGGCCTGGAATTAGGTCATTTTTAGGGCAACACCACTTGGCCTTTGAAAAATACAATGTAATGGGGCATCATGGCCAAAACCAGTTGTAATGTGATAATTACATATTATGAAGACAAAACAGTATCCAATCAACAATCAGGTGTCACTGAGTTCATTAAAACTGTAACCTGAATGTTTGGCTTTGACAACTGGTGTGACTTGTCATTTTTATATTTTAATGACAAAAGAAAGTCTATAAATGGGCTAAGGGTGATCAAGATTCATCTGAACAAGTTTCAACACTTAAAACAACTATTAACATTTGGGTCTGAGGGCATACAAGTCTTTAGATACACTGCAGACACACAGCAGCTGACAGAAACAGGAAGTCTTAATATACAGAGAAATATTAGTATGATATAATGTTACTTAGAAAAGGGAAGCTAAAAAAAGGAAAAATGCCAATAAGGATACTGAGTACAATTAGCTGATAATTAGCCTGCTCAGCCACCATCATTAATCAATACAAACACACAGTATTAGACTGTAAACTGTTAATCAAACCAATAACTAACCACAGTAAATAAGTATGAGACAACCGTATCATACTTTAGCAGTTACCATGTGTTTCTGTGGTGGTGACAAAACGTTCAAATTATTCAGCAGTATTTGAATTAAACTGAAGCTCCCTGTGCTGATCGGGGAAAATATTCCACCAAACTCCCTTTGAGAAACGTGACATATTAACAATTCCTGACACGTCTGCAGAAACACGTTACTCTAGAAACATGAGATAAAAGGCTTCATATGTTGACAGTCTTCTTGTCAGTTCGGCATCAATATAATCCAGAATAATCAACTGTACTTCCATTCAAACCTTACAGATTTGGGATTTTGTTGGATCAACTCTGTACCAGCCTTTGTTGGTTAATTGTGCTTAGTTGGAGATGATTAAGGAAATGAGAGGAAAACCGTTTAAAAAACGAACATTTGTCACTAAAATCGATGCTGATTGGTGGATCAGATACACACCGAATGAAACACAGACTCCTAACACTGTTCATTCACTGTGTAGCATCAGGGAAAAAATGAGTGCGTCCCCTGAACATGTCAAGAGTGAGTTCACTGTGTCCTTAACAGGTTTTAATGCAGTACACATACCCACCAACATCACTGGAAATTCAATATTACTGAATGCCGTATACAACTCAGTGGTAAATCACATCTCACAGCAGTTAATAAACTCTGTGTGTTCGTAGTTAACTAACACCAAGCAGCAATATTCTTTGAAACTTTAAAGCACACGTGTATTAATATTTACACTGGCCAGTGTTCAGCTGCTCGTGCTTATCACATAACGTTACCTGTTAACTTGTGGGTTAACTGTTAATGTTTCCACAGTGGGAGAAATCTTCTCCAGCGTGATGATGGAGACACACAAGTTTGTTTATTTCCTGCATCACATGTAGTTTCAAATGAGGAAATTTGCAGTTTTCTTTTAAGGACTGAACCGTTCAAAACAGGACATGCCAAAGTGGTTGTGTGGTAGAAGGGCCATGACAGACACACCACAGGGTATCCACGACACTGTCCGTTTAGCCTCGGTATAATTCCTGCCCTGCAGTGTCAGTAACATACAGTAAAAATAATACAGATGGTATGATAGCCTGCTGGTTCATTGTCTTTGAGCAGTACTGTTGACACTATTTGTTTAAAAATGAAGTGTACCTTGGAGGCCAGGGCTTCAGCACTTTCTCTACATGTCCTCTCGATCTCCAGGTTCTCCTGAATGGCACTGACCTCTTCAATGACCCTCTCGGAAACTAAGAAAAAAAATACAATTAAAAACAAAGAAAATGATAAACAACGTCACCTCTATTTTGTAATATAGTGAGAAGCACTGAATGTGTTAAAGTCCCTATTTATTGTGGCATTTTGGGATGTCCTAGACGATAGCTGACAATCATGAGAGTGTAGTAAAAACTTTGGTTGTCAATCCAAAATAATGGCCCAAGATCTCACTGCGAGACATTTTTATCCCTAACTAAAAAACATTAATGCTGCTTTAGTTTCCATGACTGGGTATTGCAGGAATTACAAATCAAATACACCTTGAGTCAACATTTTTCAGATCTCTTCAGTCTAAACTTTCTGTAAATATGTTAGAAATGTTCTGTCTTTATGTTCAGAAAAACATAATCTGGGCACCATCATATTTCTTTCAAATGGTATTTGCCGCTGCAAATTAGTAGCACACAAACATAATTCTGAGGGGACAGAGTTACACACAGAGACATCATTAGTGTTGTAGTACTGTTTTTAAAAAGCGAGATTCTTTGAAACAAAACTTGCAAAGTATGATGTAAAATGACTCTATAATCACTGCTATTGTACAGTTTATACGGGCCAGTAATGGAAGAAGTATTCAGGAGTAAAAGCATTGTATATAGTAATATAGTAATATGCTTTGGCCACAATAACAATTCATTCAACACATTCAAAGGAATTTACAATCTGTACAGCAACAACACCCACAATCCATAGGCAAGAGGAAATAAAAGTCCTCCATTCAAGTAAAAATACAAAGTGTTCCCAAAAAAAGTACCTGTGCATGTTTCATTATTATACATTTAGTTATTTAACCACTTATATTCTTGCAATAAGTCAGAATTTATTGTTGTTAATAGGATGAGCTGGAGCTTATTTTGACCACTTGATATACTGCTGGGTAAATGATTCTACAGCAACACAGAATTTTTAAAGCTCATCATAGGTTGTGTATGTAAATCTGGATGCATTAAGAACTAAATATATCTATCAAATAAATGTAGAGGAGTAAAAAGTGAAATAATGCCCTCTAAAATGTAGTGCAGAAGTATAAAACAGCATAAAATGGAAATACTCAAGTGAAGTACAAATACCTCAAAACTGTACTGAAGTACAATACTTAATAGTAAATATGCTCACGCTTGCATTCCACTACCAATAGGGACAAAGTCAATGTTTCTAACCATGTTATTTAAGAAAAAACAAGGCAGCAGAAATGTACTGAACATTGAAAATAGAAGCCTGACTCGCTAACAAATGTCACCTTGTTAAGACCCATTACATCTGTTTCACATTTGGCCAATCAAAACACCATAAACCAACTGAAACTCCTCTGTCTGCATATTAATGTTTATGAAACTTTATCTTGACATTACCATAATTAGCCTGTTACGTATGGTCTTTTCAAGCTGCAGTGGGCAGTGCTGTTTAGTCATGGCAAGTGGATATACTGCTGTATTTCTTGGGCTTGTATGTACTCCTGTGATTCAGTATTACACATTCATAAAGGTGGTACTGGAGGAAGATCTTAAAAAGAACAGCCAAAATAGAAGCAGCAGCAGAGGCCAAGACATCCTGACTGACAGAAACCCTGCATCTTACAACTCTAACACAACTCAACAGCATTCTTGTGACCGTTACTGCCGACAACTGACAAAGCAACAGACTCACGGACTGACACAGACAAGGAAATGATACATGTTCTTCTTACAATTTGTGCCCTTTAGCAAAGAAGCCCACTAGTCAGTAGCCTTCATTGAGTTGACAATGTTAATAAAATATGAAAAGCAGCATTTAAAATTCTACTGAATGACTACATTCATGTCAATACAAACTTAAAAAGTCAACTCATGGCCATTCAACCTGATCAAAATGCCTTTAAGGAAACAAAGAACATGATTAGGATTTTTTAAATGAGTGGGAGCATACCTGTGACTTCTCATTTCATTTTGCAATTAACTGAGATAAGAGTGCCGTAACACTTGACACTGAAGTATGTTTCTCCTTGTTATTGTGTCTGCTATCTGAGTAGCCACAATGGTGAGTGACCTATGTGCATAATTATGACATCAATTCAAAAGGAAGTGAACTCATTAACAATGTGTCTTTAATTCAGATAAGTTTCCCTACCTTTTCATTTTCACCATGCAGAACCAATGTGCATTGAGCATAGACTGAATACATGCAGGAAGCAACTTTACAGTATGACTATGAATAATAGTTTGGAGTGCATGTGGGCTTTTTTGCGCTGTTGTACTCTCCCAGGCTGAGCAGAAACATTTGCCTTCCAATCTTAATTCTTTGCTAAACTAGCAACAACAGCAACAAAAGGGTTGCACTACAAAGGCACATGATGATGAAGACAGTATTTCTATTTCATAAAACACTGAAGGATGTTTTAATCAAGCAGATATAGAAACTAAATTTACATCTACAACTGTATATTTCTAAAAAAAGAACATGTTTGTTCAATACGCAGAAACAGAATCCTGAAAGTTCAACCTAGTCTAATCTTTAATCTTACTTCTTTTGATAAAACAATCTTATTTTAAGGACCACTTTCTCATTTATTATGAAGCTTTTGACCATGTCACAATGCTTTCATTAGCAGATGGCGCTATCAAAGTGCTCCAAATAATGGTACATCGACAGTTCCAAGACAACTGAGAAATCCCCAGAAGATCATGTGATCATGTCAAAAACTGCAAAAAACAAGAGATTAAGTATACTTTGAACTGAAACTGTTTTGCTAGCTGCTGTCCATTCTCCACCTCCATGAACCTTTCAAGTATACCAGGGCCTTTAGCAAACAAGTGACTGCTTATACATTTGACAGACACAGAGCAACATTATCATCCATTTGGAATCACATGACTGGATGAATGAAAATCAAATATTCACTGTCCTCTTTGTTCCATTTTTGGCCTTCACCAACTCCTGAGAAAAATATCTGGCTCTTTAGCTGCTAAATGCTCCACTATGTTCACCAGCTAGGTGTACGCTTTGTTTGGCTGCTGTTTGGTCCTGACAGGTAGTGTGCAGTGTGTTTATCAGCACTACAAACAGCTGCCTGCTGCTGCCAGGAATCAGGATGATGAAAACAAAGTTTATGAGTGAAAAGCCAGAACAATGAAATAAAATAGGCTAAAAAGTTTCATAGATCTGAGGTGAATTGCAAAGTTGGAGATGATTCTCTGTGGACTCATTACGAGTGACACTTTTCACATTACACACAGTCATTTAACCCGCTGTTGATATGAAAAATATTAGGTAGTTGTAGATAGTCAAATTCCAAATCACAAAACACCCTACACAAGAATTCCCCACCACTTATCTAATTAAACATTGTGGTTGAGCGACGAAGAAATTAAGTATTAGTGCCATTGCTGTGTGCAATTCCTTCCCCTAGTGACACCTAATTAAGACCTTGATGAACGCCAGCGGCGGGCAATATCCGCGCTCCTCTGGCACCCTCCACATCAGTCATTCAATAGCATTTAGCTGCCAGTTTTCATCCTCGGCCTCTTCTCCGTTCCTCTCTGTCTGTCTCCATAATGCCGTGGCCACACTCAGCAACCTACGAAAGGACGCCTTGAACTAAATGACATGTTAATTATAATTACTGGTAGCCATGGTAAATAAACAGCGGTGGAAGTGTTGAAAGTGTATGAGCACGAGTCAACGGGGGGTTCTGACACATCAGAATTGGCAGTCTTAATTGTAAGTTTCGGCCTCCCCATCATCATCACTCCATCTTTTTTCTCCTCTCTTTTTTGTGCCTGTCTTTTTTCATCCTCCTCTCAGGAAAGACAGTGATTACCCCTGTGCCGACGTGCTGCATAATGGTATCAGCGCCGCCAACGGAGCAGTGAATTAAATTGTATCTGCAGCCGCTGTGAAGCCTTGATGAGGGGGGCAGATGCCTTTGTGGTGTTATCATTATAACACAATGGTCATGTTGTCATCAACCTTGCCATCGGCAATTGAAAAGGCATGATTGTGTGTTGGGGGCTTTTTCTCCCGTCCTCCCACTACCCCCCCAGCACCCCCCCCCCAACCCAACCCTGACGCCCCATCCCCAGCCGTTTCGTTGTGAATAGGAGCAATTTTCTAAGAGCTATGAAATCACGAAATAGGTCCTAATATGCAGCTGCTTGGCACAGTGAGGCAGCCTCTATTAACGCGGAAGTCAAACACAATATGTGTTTTGGCTGGAGAATCGCTGAATACATGAGCACAGGCCAGATTTATTCAGATGAAAATCCACACAACTGTCACCGTTACAAAGACAAACTATTTGCTCTATCTTTTGACATGTGGTGCCCTATTTCAAATTCTGTCTTCACTAAAGTGGTCATAGCAAAGCATTCAATCCATAAGGAAAATCATTTTGGAAAATTGAATGGTGGGCCAAAACATTTGAAACATATTTGTAGTGTTTGGAAACAGATTTGTGATAAATGCTGGAGCAGCGACAGTGCTATTCCAGTGCCATTATCTGTGTACTGGTTCATATATTTGTATTGCTGTGATCATTTTGAAAACAACATATGTTTATTACAACTGAACACATGTTCTCTTATCAATGCATATGTTGTCATAAATTAGATCGTATAGGTATTGGTAGGCAGAATGATACATCGCTTTCTGAATGTACTGTATGTTCCTAAATTTCCTAATATCATTTTTTATTTTTGTCTATCAATGTTTTCTTGCCATTTGATTAGAATTTTAGGATATAAATTAAAAAAATGTCGCCATAAAAATGATTGATAAGTATCATTGATTGGCAGAGGAAAACAATACCATTAATAAAGTAGCAGCAGAACAGACATTGTTTGTATGTGTTTGTGCTCATTACATTTTATTTCAGAGGAACATTTAATCAAGGTAAAAAATACTAGAGTAACAATCAGTTTTTGACATGGTTTGACACAAAATAGAGTCTGTTGAAGTGACACCATTGACTGAGTGATGGAGTTCTGTTATTGGTTGGTTGAATGTTTGAGTTTCCCCATTAGCTGTTGCTCTTTCTAAATGAATAGGCACAAACAGTCCTTGGAGCGTGACCATGCGACGTCTTGCCGAGCCTATGTGCTCAACACACTAACACCACTGCAGCGCTGTGAATGCCAAAGGTGATGTCATCATGCAACCATAAACAAAGCTTTACAGCGAGTTGCAGACAGCCCTCAATTGCGACCTTGGGAGCACATTGACCATACACAGCCCATATACTAGGTTTTAACCTAGCATATGTCCTCAAATAAAAAACAGTAGTCAAATAAAAGAAGTCTCAAAAAAGGTCTTGAGTAATGGCTGTCAGATCTCAAATAGAGGGCAGGGAAAAAGCAAGGGTGGAAGAACTCCTGGTGGCTGTCATATTATGAACAACTAAGCATTATATAAATTTCCAGCAGCTACCTGTGCCATTTGGGAGTCTTGCAATTCCTGCAAATGATAAAAGTCTTGTTAAGAAATGAATTCCCACCCTGGGAATCCCGCAAACTTCATTTCATTACATTTCAAGCAATACTAAATGCATCAAGAACAAATATGTATAAACCTATGGGTCCCCAACTGCTGCTTGAAAACTGCTATAGCTGCGAGAAATATGAAATGCCACGTTCATTGCCTGTGATCTGTGTGTTGAGAACAGCCTCATGAAGTGATATTTGACAATCCTTCATTCTATGAACAATAAAAATGTGTTAAACCAAGTAATTTGGCATTCAAATTCATTCTATTAAGGTGTGATGGATTCCACAGTGAATAAATTGGTGCCGGTGAGCATGTCCTGGAAGATTTCAATGTCCTGGACAATGGGAGAAATTCCGGTCAAATATTATTTGTGTTTATGGATCCCATTTTCCCATGTTTTTCTGTCCAAGTGTCTGAGGAAAACAATTTTTGAAAATGGTCCAGCATTGAGCTGCAACCCGCAACCATGAAATAGGCTACAATGTAATCCTCCGGGCATTTGTGCTCCGTCAATGTAAAAAAAAAAAAATTAAAGTGTTTGTGCGACTGTCAGGCTAAGATTGTTATTCTACGTGTCTCACAACATTATGGAAAGGTTCCCCACAGAGATACCGTTTTGTTAAAGAGTTAACCATAAACAGCTGCTATATCGCTCTTGCGAAAGCCACCAAACTTGTAAAGCACACATTATTCAAAAGTTCATCAAAACCGTCTTGGTTCATCTTTCTACTATTCTAGCATATCTAACTAGAGAATTATTTTCATCAGACATTATGACAGGACAGCTTTAAACATGTTGATTTTTTGATTTTTGAATGATGTTTATTTTTCCGTTTAAAGGTGGTGATGATCAGATAAAGGAAACCCTGATTCCATATTCTGTTAGTGTTCAGAGGCTGCTGGTCCGAGTCTAATAAACAAGCAATGTTAGATATTATAATAAAATCAGTGATTGCTCAAAATGAAAAAGCAAAACTCCCAAATAGCTTGCACTCGCTCGATCTGAGGGTAGATGCATTTTGCCATACTGACTGAATATGTTAAGAAATGACAATAAGCTATCAGTGTGTTCCACCGACAGACACGCAGCTGTTGCATATGTTTCAAGAAAGTAAGATGCGGAAATACAATTAAATGTAAATACATTAAACCCAAATACACATGGAAGTAAAGTGACAGATCCCAGGAAACATTCTGTAACTGTTTTCAGATGGAGTAGTACTCCCTGTGGCTAACTGACCTTGCCCCTTTAAACAATAATATGTGGGAAAATATGTATTAAATAAACTGCTCCGCTGTTTTATTTACTTTGCAATTTTGGTTTTAAGATATTGGCCACTGAGTTTTCTTTAAGGAATTTGTTAAAGGTTTTCAGTGCCACAATTGTGATACAAAGGCATCTGATGTATAAATAAGGATGAGCCGTCTTACGGATACGACAGTGAGATAGTTAGTCACCGTCTAAGGCTATTAAGACACAAATAGGTAGATTAGTGAATGCAATGGTCCTCCACGTATGAAATCATGGCTACTGACATTTTGATTATCACCTCTACTGTATCTTGAACACACTCTTAGTCACTCAATTTTGATGCTTAGCAAATCTGCCAAAAACTGTAGCTCTGTGGCTCTTGGTTGAGTGTATGTATTGTGAGAACTGGACACTGTGTTCCAAGATGGTTCCCAATGAAAGCTGTTTACCGTTCACATTAAGCAAAAAAAAAAAGTTTATTCTTTTTATATTCTACACAGCATCCACAGTGTGCAGCACACAATATACACAGTGCCCACAGTACATGTGCAATCTTGTCTTTATCCATGCCTGTGTCCATGTTGGTCTCATAGACTTGACATTGAGATGATGTTTTATACTGTAGATATAACCTTTAGAATGGCAGTCTATGGAGAGGATTTCAGGGCTGCATGGGATTTTTTGTTGCAGTGTGGTTGGCCACTGACGCTGCCATATTGTATCAAATTATACAGATACATCCATGAATTAAAGCTTGCTTGTAAAATGAAAATATGTCTGCCTTAATCTCACCTTCTGGCCATGTACTGACTCAGGAAACATAAACTTACCTTGCTGGAACTCATTGAGCTTCTTGATGGCCTCGTCTCTCTCCTCCTCCAGCCTCTTGCACTGATGTAAGAGACACAGAGAGAGATGCTTTAACACAGGCTCATTGTTGTTTCAATCAGCTTCAAACCTGTTTGCCTGTGTAACAACACAATGCAGAGACTGCATGTCTTAATGTAAGGAAAATGTGTTAAAAGGTATTGAAAGATAAACCACAGGTAGAGCTGATGGGCAGGTGAGGAAATATAATTACTGACACCAAAAAGTGACCCTGGTGCTTCCAAATATTATTTTAAGAGAAAGAAGAAAACTCTGTTCAATTTCTAATACATTTTAAAAAGCCCATTTGAACATGTATCTGAAATTAAACTGTCTAAAAACAATCAGCACACGTTTAGCGCTGTGCAGCTCTATTTGGCTGCAGTCACATTAAGATTAAAACCAGTCTGGAGAGCAGTGCAAACATTTCTGTCATGTCAAATCATTTGTGTGTTTAAATTTAATAATACCCTTTAATACCCATGAACATATATGCAAATTGCCATTATTATGGGCCTCTACAGCATGCCTGGTACTGTTTCACCTGGTGAGTCTGTGTGTGTGTGCGTGTGTGTCTGTCATCATGAGCAGGTGTGTAGTTGATATAAATGAAGGCAAAGTTTGGGTGTGATCTAAGGAAGGGGGTGGTGATTGGAAATTGGAAGTCACAGAAAGTGCTACATTTTTCATACACAACAACAACTGTTTATATGCTGCATGAATGAACAAACAAATGAATTATGGTTATTTACATAGAGACATCTCTAAGATGAACAGGCAATGCTGTCAAAGTAACAGGCCCATGGCATATGAGGAAAATGTGGGCTCACACTGTCACTTTACAGTTGTTCATAAACCCAAGACCCATACAGGTTTGGACCTACACTTTGTTTGATCGGTTGAGTCTGGGTCAGGCCCCGTTCTATTACTGTCCTCCTGGGTCTGTTTAACAGTGTGCCATTATGCATTATACCCGAGTGGATGCCAGAGAACCCGCTGGCCGTGGTCAGCCGGCACTGATTATGATGGAAGTCCTGTGTGTGTATGTGTCTGTGTGCGGTGGTTTGTTATCGTTATTATGCTGGATACGATAAAACTGCAAAGCTGATTGTAAACACGTTACATCATTCGTCACCGTAACAGCAAAAGGCTTCGAACATTGCATAAGGTAAGACACAAAGTTTTGAAAATCACATCGCCGGCTGTGTACAGTCCAAACATCCAACAACAATTCCCAGATTTCCTATGGAACGGCTGCCACATTCATACATTTAAGCTGCACCTCCTAATACATGTACTAAGCCTGTGAAGGCAGGCAGGACGTCTGTGCACAATAAAAATCATTATAACTTGCTGAATTTTCGACCAATTCAGTTTTGTTTTGTTTCAAATCCCAGATATTTATTTATGATACAGGATACTTGCTGAAATTAAGCATGCATGTTTTCATTCCAAAACGCTTTATCTTATGTAGATAGTAACAGTCTTACTTCTGTAATATAATATTTGAGATTAACTTCAGTTAACTTCCTCTATATTGCCAGCTTTCCTGCATGAAAGCTGACTACCATGATATAATTTGGTTTTTACTTTGGGACATAAATGAAGACTTAATCAAATATAAAAGGCACAATTATAACAAACACTAAAGATAAAAGATTAAGTATATTTCTGTCAGGCTTCATAATTCTGTTTTTAATTACATTTAGACATCTTCATATTTTGCTAATCTAATCATCCAAAACTTATCCAGTATATTCAGTGTATCAGCAGTGGAATTTAATTTCATTGATTTTTTATGTATGATAAGAATTAACTGAGATCTGTGCTGCTCATTTGAAGTGTAATACATGGATTTTTGTATGGAAAGAGGCGTTACGTTCCTGCAATTTCCCACTACAGGCAAATACAGAAAATGTTAGTCAGAAAACATTTCTGGTTTAGGTTTGGGTGGTGCCCTGTATGCAACATCAGTGTCCATTTCCAGTCACACACCTGTTTAAGTGATTAACTGCACTACTTGTAGTTGATTTTAGAGATGGTAACAGACATTTTATACTGGTGGTACAATTTTATGGCCAGTGCTAAAAAACTTTCAACCTGTAGCACCAGTGCTATGTGCAACAACAGCTAACATACAGTCCAGACATGAGGTGAGAGAAGTGAGCTTGGTGAACCAGGTGAAGCTGCCAGATTGGATCAATATGTCCAACCATCCTCACATGGTCAACTTTTAACCCATGGGACATAATATATATGTATTTGGCTGAAATATTCCCTTGCTTGATATAAGGACTGCTTACATTAAACATGGTTAGTCATGAATGTAGAATATGAACTTATTATTCTACAACCTATTTAACAATAGAAATGCACTAAATTCAGTTACAGTCTAAAAAATATTTAATGAAAGAGTAAGAAAAGAAAGTATAAATGTGACCAGACATTTAATGCTGGGACTCATTTCAGTCAGGGCTCTAAAGTAGTCAGTTTTGGCACTTCGCCCTAACTGGGGTCACCTAATATGAGCTTCTGATGCCGGTACCAGTTAAGTACCTGACAAGTATTAAAGTCTTACTTTTTTGTAACCTTTTCACTGTTTCGC
The DNA here is from genome assembly GCF_051107435.1 of Chaetodon auriga. NCBI lineage: Eukaryota > Metazoa > Chordata > Actinopteri > Chaetodontiformes > Chaetodontidae > Chaetodon > Chaetodon auriga. The sequence goes on from NC_135084.1 coordinate 3,573,931, forward strand.
CTTAAATGCTGCTATGGTCAGGATTTGGTTAGGTTTAGGACGAAAACAGAGTGTTTAGTTCAAGGACAGATCTTGGTCATGGTTAAAGGAAACCAAATCAACTATTGGTAGGAGAAACAAACAGGGGGCCCCAGTGTCAAAGTCAGCACGTCGACCTATCCATCCCAACCTCGTTCCTGCACTGAAGTAACGATGTCACACTCCTTCCACCTTAGTTACAGGCAAATGCTGTTATTTTTCTTGTAGACAGTCTCTTACTCAAACAGTACCTAGACAAATTGTCATGGCTAACAGTAAGCTGCTACTATTGCTATTAGAATTATTTCTGCTTCTGCTGACTCTGCTGCTCCTTCAATCAATACAGCTACTTCACCCTCTGGGACAACTACTACGTTTACTGTATTGACCCTAAAGTGCTGCTGCTTCCACAACATACAACTATCAGTATCACTGCTGCTACTGTAATTACACTAAATGACATGATTCCTATTGAGATGGTCAAAACAGAGCCAGGCATACAACATGTGTGTGTAACCCTGCCAAACATCAACACGTACCTCCATGGTTGCTGTCTCATGTTTCCTCTGCAGACCCTCGTACTCCTGCAGAGCTGTAGGAAGCAAAGGATGCCAGTAAGCCATTTTCATCAGTTAATCACAATGAAGGAAATGTCAATGAAGAACACAGAGTTCACATCATCCCGTTTAAAAAAAGTGGGAACTTCTCCAGCATGTGATAACTTCTCATTCAGTGACTGGTGCAGCTTATGTCCTGCGCCACCTGACTATGTTGAATATAGCAACACTCTGTCTGAATATTTGCCTTGGGCGTAACTACAATAGTAAGGGGAACTGCCTATAATAAATATGGATTAACAGATAATCTGCAAGCCAAAATAAGCTTTGTTAAGTACAGCTAGGAGACCAAAGCATAGAAAATACTTTTTTTGTACGATAACCATGTAGAAGTCAAATAATGACTATGACTGTCCCTTACAGAGAAATAAAGAAGGCTTCACCTGCTTTCTACTATAACATGGGTTGTATAGTTATGCTGTAGTTGCCTTAGTAAATATGGACCCTTTAGGTGCCTAATGCTGCATCCAACACAAACACACACTGCTAAGAGAAGTCAAATTCACAAGGGGGTGATGTTGAACAGTCATAATGTACAAGTTATTTTTCCCATGGAACAACACACGCTAATCGGTTACCAAATTCAGCCTCCACTTGCTCCTTGTGACGTTCAGGAATTACAGAACAGGAAACTGACTAAGGATGCTCTTTTCTTGCAGTGAGGTAAGTTGTGAATCAGGGGCTTTGTGAAGGAACAGTCTGGTGTTCTGGGATATACAGTATGCTTGTCAGACAGATGAGAAGAGGGAGAAACTGACTAACCTTTTTCCCAAACCCACTGCGAGGATAGGAAATATACAGCAGTTCTATTAAACCACAACATCATATACTACTATGTTATTGTATATATGCTAAAAAAAAAGTAGATTAACCATCATATTTCACAAAAATGCTGCAGTTACTTCACAGCTAATCTGATAATATATCGCTCCAGCAACAAGGAGCCAAGTGACTTTGAATGCAACACTTGCATTATCTTAAAGATTGTGCAAGGCAAACTCAAATTGGTGTCTGTAGTTCATACTGACTCACATTTTGCCACATCTAAACACAGTAGTAGTACAGTAGGTTGACCAGCAGTACTCTAGTGAAGTGGCAGGCTTCTGCAAAGTACATCAAAAATAATGGCTGACAAGTTCTTTATTTACCTCTTTACATTTTCTTCGCTTCTGCCATCAGACAATCAGCTGCTGAGTGGGAGCTCAGATTGTTCGTGCACTTTTTTGAGTTCATTATCTGTCTTTGTATACTTTGCTTGTTATGAAATAAGGGACACATTAACAACTTGAAAGCTTTACCAAAATACATATTTACATCAGAATTTCATCCACACGTCAGATCAGCCGAGCGGCAGCAACTGTACTTCTTTCTAAAAGAATTTCTAATAGAAAAACTACATGCAAGACATGAAATGTAACGAGCCTTAAGCCACTATACTGTATTAATATGGGCCATTAAGGCTATGCAGTGATATCTTAACAGGCATTGCTCTGCAGTGTGTCCTGAAGGCTTGTCACTGTCGTTCTGTGGTATACACAGGGCTGGATTACCAGCTGGGCATAAAACAGTAATATGCACGACCAACTTACAGCATGATATCCACTGACATGAGGACGGGCCTTCAGGAGGGTTTGACTTATTAATGACAGCCCAGCTCATCTAGTTTTAAAGCCGTCTTTATCTTACATTAAATTATTTTGTGTTTAGTCAAGTTACCACAGAGCAGACCACAGCGTGGGACAGAAAGGGGGGTGAGGGGGCCGGCAGCTCACTCTGCCCTCTGGCCCTGTGGAAGTTTAACCGGCCCTGAGGATAAGGAGTCAAAGCCATGTCCTCATGCCGGACACGGACTTTGGCCAGGAAAACTAAAACCCTACGAGCTGGGAACGAGCGAATTGAGCTGAGGTTAGTGAACATCAACCATAAGTTAGACATAATTAGGCCTGAGTGTCAAAGTGTGACCAAAGTTCTGTCCAACATACAGTTCAGGACCCTCAGGACGGAGACTGTTATCCTCCAACAGGCTTTACAAACACCTGTGTGTCGTTTTTCATCAAATTGTCTTTCAGTCTTTCACAGTGAATGCTGCTCGAGCGGTGTGGGCTAGTTTTACCAGCTAGTAACTGGCGCTAAAATACTCCTGGATTCTTAATGTCTACATCGCGCTCATGGCTCTCAGCCCGGGAGCAGAGGACCGTCAGACAGCAGAGCTGTCAGCGGTCACGCGGACAAAACTCCCACCAGCACCTTCACACGGCCGACGGCTCACAGCACACTGACGTACCTTGGCTTGACAGGTCTGAGATGACTTGAATTTTATCCAGCTCCTCTGCAGCCATAGCGAGAAAATCTTGAGCCGAAGTTCAACAGGAAGTGCCTCCTCGCGACACACCTGTCAGGTAGATTCTCTCGCGCGCGAACTACCCTCCACGCATACAGTGAACTCCAAATAAAAGGCACACAGACAGCATTCACGAGACATCCTGCTGCTTTTCCAAGAGTACACAAAAGAATACATACAGTTACTACAGCAGATTTCAGTATACTCAGAAACTGAGTGTAAAGCCTCCATTTGACACTGCATTTAGATAGTTGTGTGTATTTCTTCTGGAAGTGAAGTTGACTTTTATTTTGGAGGAGGAAATAAAGAATATACAAAGATAAAGTAAAGCTTCATTATTCAAACACTGTTTAAAACAAATCTAATCTTAACAATTGTCTTCCAAGCTTTGAAAAGATTTCAGTGGCAGGTGAGCCACTTCCTGTCACTGAATGAAGACTGCGAGCTGTGAGTGAAAGCTCAGAGAAGTTAGCTGACTAAGTGGACATCTGAACCTCAGCTTTTTGTTCTACAAAGTACAGCTGGCAGACAACCCAAGCTGATAATGGTGTCTGTCGAGCATTATGTTTCTGTACAGCCACGGCAAGGGTGGATCGAGTTCCAAAAGTTGGACATGCGTTTACTGTCACCTCACAAAACTGTGCCCTAAAACACCCCTGAGACAATGTGACAGCTGCTCCTTCAACACCAGTGACCTTTTTCTGAAACTTCAGCGTTCAGTGACAAACATTTTAGGGAATAACACGCAACATTTCATATCAGATTTTCTGAGCTGCTTAGTGTGGCTGAGGCCATTTTTTCAGGTGGCACCTTTTCTGCAATTCCAACATTTATCACCAGATTATGTGGAACAGTGGAACAGAAAACACCTGCCCTGACACTCTCTGAATATCTACACATGTATTCAGCTGCTATCACATGAATGTAGACATTCTAAGGGAACACGTGATGAATGACAAGCGTTTAAAGATGAGACAACGGTATACTTAATTTATTTGTGGACACAAACACACAAAACCATTATAGTTTCACAACAGAGAATTAGTTTCTGCAGACAGATGGGAATGTTTAATATACTCTTCTACACTCATTTTTCGCAACACAAATCAAACAGCAAAACACAAATAATGTAAACATCCACTGTATAGTTTCCAGAGTAGGTAGAAGAAGCAAGAGGGAAGAAAGAGTGAAACTACTGGGGACGACACACCGTAAACCTCTAAGCTCTGCTCGTGTCCCGCGTTCCTCTGTTCACTCGGGATGCTTTCCTCATCATCTTGAGAATGCTGACATCAGAAGACTTGCCTGATGGCCAACTTTAGGTCACCGGCATGAAAGAAATACGGCAGGTACCTATCATTAAACAATAACTGGGCAGTGGATAAGAGAAACAACTATGAAATCACCCTCAGGTGAATGGTGATGTTCAGTTTGTGGAGCTGACTTTGTGTTGTTCAGCAAACATTCATTCAAAGGGTACTTTGTAGTTTAGAAAATGACAGGCTGAATCAACCTTTCTGCCAGTCTCAATAAAAACCCAACTTAATGAGCTTCACCTACTGCTACTGGATGCACAGGTACTGTATTTCAGGGACTTTGTTATTTTGATAACCCCCCTATAGATTTTTTTATATATATATATATACACACGCACACACATCTTTCTTCAGTTGGAAACCTCTTGCTTTTAGTGAGAAATGGACATTACATAGCATTTAGTTATAAAAACAAGAGGGATACCCAGCAGTAACACCCCAATAAATAAGGACTGATCTATAATTTCAAGGATATGTTCACGTTTTTGCAATCAAGGGTAGACATTACAACAACAGACACTTTCCATACACAACTTCTGGACACGGATACACTACAGTACATCTACAGAAGGGGTTATTATTGCCCTGTTCTCATTTGGGGTAGGGAAATGGGGGTGGTGTTGGGGTGAGCTGATTAATGAGAAGAAGATGGACTGGTGGAAATAAGAACAGTGGAGAAGGAGGAGGTGAAGTTTGAGATGGGTGAAGGCTCGACAGCACTGGTCTCCGAGCCCCTCCAAGGGCAGGGCTGTAGGCTGAGATGAGGGAAAGGAAGACAAGAAGAGGAGGATGGTGGGTAGAAAGGTGAGCGGGGCTAGAACCAGAGCATCCCTTAGTGTGCCTCAGTGACGGGCAGCAGACTCCCTTGGGTAAAATTCAGCCAGGGTGCTCTGAGGAATCCTCTTGAGCATCTCCTTGGGGAAGATTCGTAGCAGCTGCCAGCCGATGTCCAGAGTTTCATACACTGTCCTGTTGTCGTACGGGCCTGAGGGAGACAGAGGGACCACCAACACTGCTGGTTAGTATCCAAAGACACACATCCAACAGGGGCTGTCTCATTCATACACATTCTCCACTGTACACACCAAGCTACAATCTTCTTGAAAATGGACTGTAAGGAAAACGATTCCCATAATTGCAGTGTTGGAGCTGCAGTAATTGAAATTTTGACCAATTGTTTTGTACACAACACTGACATATTATCACATAAAACGGTTCTGTCCACCTGATAAGCCATTCACATTCACTTTATTCTTGGCTCTAATCATGGGCATTTTTTTTCCTTTAGGTTTGGTGAGTCATCAAAAATAGAAAAATGGGATGATTAAGTGATCCCACTTGTATTGCTACTTGCAAATACTGAGAAAGCCCAAGACATACAGTACAGTCAATTCTGTTTGCCTTTCAAGGCCAACAAACCAAGAGCTTTTATTGTGATGAGAGCGAGCTCTCCAACTGTTTGCAACATGATGTCATCGACTCATCAAAAGGATACAATTTAAGATTTTAAGATTTCATTTTCTTTTCATTTGTCATGGTCAGGTTAGCATCTGACAAGCAGTAACTCACTTGTAACTACCAACATCAGGTGGAAGACACAGAACTGAACCTGAAGACTGAATGTGATGCTCAGTGTAACAGGACATGGAATCTTTGCATAGATGCATCTAAATATCTATGACTTCATTGCAATACAAGAAGAAATATATGAAGGGGACATTACATAAAATCTTAGCCAGCAGGTCCAGTTCAGAATGACAGGATTAAAGCAGCAAACTGAATGTTATTTAAGTTGTTAGGCATGCTAACAACATGTTATCCATGCTCTGTTGGTCCGTTGTTCAATCCACCTGTTCAGTCCAAACTGAAATATTCCAACAACTATTAAACATGGACTGATAGATCTTGTACAGAGAAAGCACGAAATTAATTCATTTTGTAGTCTATTTTGATTTTTTTAACTTAATGAACAACTTAAACATTTTGGAAAACAAACATTTGCTTTTTTTGGGTCAATATCATGGGTCAGCTCGTGTACACAATCAGCTGGAGTGAGAACATGGTTATCCGAGCTTACATGTGATGGCACTAACTGTATTTCTGTTCTATTGCTTTTGTCCATTTGTATTTCATTTCATTTCATTTCATCAAGAGTTTTAATTCTCATATCATTCTATTTTGCCTGATTATATTTGGTTTTTTACTGTTTTCACCTGCCACAGTCCTGACCCAGACCAAGTGATGGTTCTATGCGGACCTATGAGTAAGTAGTAATCTTCATAGTTTTCTTTTGTTTTTGCTCTGACGTGGCTACAGACTGCGGTCAAAGCTAATAATAATAATACATAATAATAATAGAGTAACGGAGTCGGTCAACTGAACCAATGAAATTGGTTGTTTACCATGCGTAGACAAAGAGAGATGACCTGATGGTTTCCTCCAAAATACGAGTAGATGAAGAAAACTGACATTTTAAAGATCAATATGCCAATATAGTCCACCCATTCTTCCGGCAGCCAGTTCTAATCCAGCATGTCTCATATTCCAAAAGGGTGGATTAATCAAAAGCAGCAATGTGAAGCATCATTATGAGACGGAGCAAATGTATCCACAGAAGAGTGAGGACATGCCAAGTAACCACAGATGTAGGTGATAATGCTCAGTTGTTGGTGTGGGTGGAGTAGATGTAGCTCTGTGAGGATCTGTTGGGTGTAACACCATGAGACACATACATGAGGAGAGAACAATAAAGGACATGCTGAGAAAGAGGAGCACAGATCTGAAACAGGTCTGGTCTCAGTCACATGAGATGGTGCATTGGTATGAAGAGAGCGGGGGCTGCGGCCTGGATGAAAGAGGACAACCTGGCCTCCTTGATTGCTACTGTATCATCCATCGCACTGTTCTGTCAGAAGGATGGCAGAGGCAGTTAATACAATGACGAACCTCATCGACTTCCTTCAGGCATTAACATCCTATCAGCATCGCCTGCTGAGGGAATTCCTGAAGGAGGATGAGGCATGTACAAATGACCCAGTGATGCACAGCAATGTAAGATGGCTGAGCAGAGGCAGCGCATTGGGATGCTTCTGGTCCATTGGAAAGGAAATTGCAGCTTTCTAAGAAAACAGCTAAAAAGTCAAAAAGCAATTTCTGACTGGACTCAATTACATCTTGACTATTAATAAATATTCTGCTAAATTTGAAGATATGTGGAATTGTTCAAATTGGTGGTAATTTGCAGTAGTCTTAACTACTTATTTCTTAATCTCTGACCTGAGATCTGGTCCCCCTTCTGAACCCAGCTGTATTCTTACTATTCTTTTCACTATATACTGTTGGAGGGGGAATCTAAAAATATTTCTCTCTCCATTTCCCATCTTGTCTTGCTACAACAACTATTCTCCTGTGGAATCCATCATGAATCAAAAGAGAAAACACAGCTCTGTATGTACAGTATCCACCAAGACGATAAAACCATCTCAACACTGAGCATTGTTTAGGCACTTTGAAGAAAAGAGGGAGAGAAGAAAATGGCCAGCTTTGCAACAGGGAACCTACACAGATCAATATTTTCCAGGGACAAGCTTAACTCAGAAATACAATGTGAATACCACTTCAACCGCCATTTTTCAAAGCAATATACCATAATACATGAGTAAAACTACTCAGAAGCCTGAAGCACTGTTCTACCATTGGTTCGTTTCCTTGCTATTCTGGACCACCATTTTACATGTATTCTGATCTTATTTCTATGAGATAATAAAACATGTAAAGAGCGTGATTTTACTTTAAACAGTACCGAGCACAATATGTAGTACTTGAAAACAAAGGAAATTACCCTGAGCAATAAGGGTGAGTACTTGAGAGAAAGGCAAAGCAAATGTAGTGACCGTAGTGCAAACACATTTTCAGTGAAGTAAAGGTCGTCTGAGACTATGCAAGAAAACTGAATCACACACAGGACTTCAAGGCCACAGAGTGTCATTGTTAGAGACCAGATGGGAGGCAGCGGCCGCCATGCATCTTTTCACTCCCATATTCATTTGCTTAGTAAATTTTGATTTTTATAATCATTAAAGCTTTTTATAACTTTTTATAAATAAATCACAAGAACTCTCTTGTACTGCCTTCATTCCCACTTCTGACTTTCCATCATAATCACTGTGGAGGAAAGCTTCCGTATGTGTCGTTCATTCACTTTCCTCCATACTGAACAGTTTGTTCTGTGTATTGAAATTCCAGTTTCACAGCCAGCTATGTAATAGCAGTGAACAGTCCAACCGGTTCTAGACATCTATATGTGGTACAGTGACTAACCACTGAATCAGATCTGTCCTGCTCCCACACTGCATGAGTTCACAGCTTGTGCAGGAGAGCTGGCAGTGCGCAACCATTTTTAGGAATTACTTGTAGGTATTCAATTACAATACCTAAGAGCTGCAGCTAACAATGATTTTGAATTATTGATTATTATTTATTTGGATCACTTGGTCTGTAAAATGTTGTAAAACAGTGAAAAATGCCCATCATATTTGCAGGCCCCGAGGTGATGGCTTCACATTGAATGCTTCTGACCAACAGACCAAAAGATATTCAGTTTGCAAAAGTATAAAGAAAAAAAAAGCACCAAACTCTCACATTTGAGAAGCAGGAACCAGAGAAAGTTTGATATTATTGATAGATAAATTCATTACATGATTAATAAATTACAAAAACAGGTAATTAATTTTCTGTCAATAGAGTCATCAGCTAAGTGTGAAAAGGCAGATGAAACAATGAACATCCCACATTAGCTGTGGTTGCCAGCCACCACTTGCACCTTCGCTATCATGAAGGACGGCATCATATTACAGCATGAGTAATGCACGGAGATTAGGTTGAACATCTGTGAATTGTTCCTTTAGTATCTTCTTACCCTGAGCAATGAAGTTCTTCTCAAACTTCTGGAGGAACTCGAGGTAGAGCAGATCATCAGAGGTGAGGGCCTCCTCTCCTACTACAGCCTTCATGGCCTGGACATCCTTACCAATGGCATAACAGGCATACTGGAGACAAGAAGAGATATTAATAGTAATAATGGCGACACTTCATACGATGCTTACAAAATAAATGTCAGCTGTATACCATCACAGCCCTCTCCATATATTATCCATGTCAATGCCTTTAGTTATTTACAAAACTGTCACTCAGACTTTATTATGAAGGAAAAACTTTCTGTCCAGGTCACAGGATGCAGTACTTAGGCACAATAGGTGAGATTTGTTACCAGCTGGTTGGAAACATCAGCATGGTCCTTCCTGGTCATCCCTTCACCGATGGCTGACTTCATCAGACGGGACAGTGAGGGCAGCACATTGATGGGCGGGTAGATCTGGAAGACAAGGAGGAGACTGCTGGATTACATGTATTGTTAAGGCTATTTCTATTTCATTGTAACTATAGTGGATACTACAACAACAACAAAAAAACAAGAGAGGTCTACTCAGGATCAGCCCTTCAGAGGACGGCATTCCACTTTTCACTCTCCACTGATATTTTCAATGAGGAGCAACAATCATAAGAGTGATTTAGCTGACAAGCTTTATGTCATAATGAATGGAAAATTCTGACCAAGGCTTAAATTGTGCACAAGTCAGGAAACACTGAGCCTTGTGCTAAATATTGCCCAGCAGCACTTTGTTCCCCTGCACTGTGTTTAACAAGTGCATGGAGGTGGTCAGCACAGTGAAGTCCAGCCCTGCAAAATTCATTTAGATTAGTAAAAGAAATTAACTCAACCCAGGTTATTTTAGTTTTCTTTCTGAGGTGTGACAGTGTGTTTGGACAGATTTTTATACTGCAGCAGAACAGAGCACGATGTGGCGTAGAGACGGATCTCACATGAACAGAGTTTTGGGCTTGTTTATCTGTGCATCGGCATTCACAACTGACACAGTGACACAGGTCAAATCCATGTCAGCGGCCAATCTGAATGCATCAAGGTATGTCAGCTGACCTTCCTCCCCCAACTGGGTTTCTCAACGCAAGGTTCCATTCACTTATCAGATTGGTTATAATGCGTAGTATGATGAGTACGGCATGAACTGACCCTTACTATTAGAGTTGGGAATTAATTTAGATTGAGTTTTAAACATACAGATTTAGGGGGACAGTGTGCGCATGTGGACAGAAGGAAAGATATGAAACAGAAACATGACCTACAGCTGGTAATCATGTAGGTTTTCAAACTGTGAGGCCTGTGGACACACAGCCTGTGTAACTTTGTAGAGATCTGTATTGTGTAAAACATATTGAGCTGGCCAGAGGATTAGCAAACACTGACTAACCCAAACATGAGTTCCAGCTTTCTGGCCAAAGCTGGATGAATGTTGTTTAAAGAAATGACTGATAAATACCTGTCTGTTGTGCAGCTGTCTGTCAACGTAGACCTGACCCTCTGTGATGTATCCAGTCAGATCAGGAATTGGATGGGTGATGTCTGTTAGAGGCACACAAACGTATTCAGTCACAACACATTGAACACATAATCATGTATTTGTTACATACTGCAGTACAATTAGTGTAAACACGACATATAATATCTCAGTGGAGTTTACATTCAAACTGAAGATCATCTACAATTGAGGCACTATTCAAATCATTCTGAGCTGCAGGAATTAAAATAATGTGAAACATAGGACAAAAATAGAGAGAATTTCTGTGAGCGTCCCATTTAAAAGACCGTTATTCTCAATCAAGAGCCCTTGGGAAGACCAGCAGTGTGCAGCAAAAGCTGACACAATCATCACTGCGATGTTGTAATGGGGGACTCCTGTTCGGCCAGATAGGAGTAGGCTCTTCATACATGTTGCTATGGTAACTGCAGGCATCAAAGATGTCTCCTCAGTCTATTTGAGATGCCTAATGCAGTAATTCAAACAATTACTTGCAGAGAGATTTAGTAATTTAAGGACAGAGAAAAGCATTGCTTCGAATGCATGAACTACATATGCTCATAATTCATGTCTATGTCCCCTTCAAGACTGACAACTGGCCCTTCCTACATCCCCATCCTCTTTACTCTGTGCTCCAATAGCAGCTGAGCAAGCCTGGTGCCAAGCAGAACCTTGGCCAACCTTTCCTCTTATATTTATGCTATGTGCAGCACACAGGTAAACCACTGTCTCTATGTTTCTTTTTGTCAAGCTTGTCAGAGCTACCAACATCGAGGGGGGCGGGACTTTGGAACAGTTAAGTGGGAAGTCGTCATTTTGGTCCAGCTCAAAGCTTTTGCTCTGCTGCTCTTACCATCATTGGGCATGGTGAGGATGGGGATCTGGGTGATGGAGCCGTTTCTGCCCTCCACTCGTCCAGCACGTTCGTAGATGGTGGCCAGATCTGTGTACATGTAACCAGGAAAGCCTCGACGGCCGGGCACTTCCTCTCGGGCAGCAGAGACCTACAGATGAAGAGTGGGTGGTGAGTGGGAGGATGACATGAGAGCAGCAAGAAGAACAAGCGAAAAGACACGAGGTGGTTAATATGCATTTACATTCATTTCATCTGTTACATTTTAGTAATTTTTGCAGCAAACGATTGTCTAACAACAAATAACAGCAGACACATAGCAGCATTAGCATTCATTTGGAGCTGTGCTTGAGTCGTCTTGATGAAGGGAAGTCCAGAATTCACTCTAATAGCTCTGTCTTTGGTCTCCACCACCTCCTAAGAAACATATGTGGCTCCTTATTTGCCAAATGTTAAATTTGTCTACCGTTTCATGCTGGATGGGCAGTGTACAGTGGATTTATCTGATCTTTTCCACTCCTGTTGGTGGAAACAGAAAACTGAAACAATGCACTGAGATAAGGAGCTCTGTAAAGCTAAGGGGAACTGCTGCTGATAACGGTTTGCTAGACCGCTCCCGATGACATCCAACACAGCTTAGCACAACGAAGTAGTGCGCTCTGGATTCATGTAGATGTGACACTCGCTGTACACACAGTTTGGAGGTTGTGGTTTGTTTTAACATTTTTCAAAACCACAAAAATAAGGGTAACATTGTTGGCAATGGATTGTACAGTATGTTTATTAGCTGGACTGTCAGGCATGAATGCTAGCATGCTTGGCAAACTAGCCTACTAGCTACAGCAGTATGTTAGGAAAAGCCTCATTCAGGGATGGAACATGAACTGACACATAAAAGTCATCATTACTCTGAACTCAGGAGTGCCTGTCCTCAGTTTAGGGTAGCATTAGCTTGTCACTACTTCGGCGTGGGGAGGTTTACACTGCAGGAACTCCAGCCAGACTTATTACGTGAGATAGCATCGTGTTCAACATCGGTCAGTCCTCGTCTTCAAAGTCTTTACTCATGTAAAACTTAAATATGTACAGTTTGGAATGAAGAGCAGAAATTTAGAATAACCAGTGGTGGATTGTGCATTTACTCAAGTACTCTACTTAAGTACAATTCTGATTGCATTTCCATTTTCTGCAATTTTACACTCCACTACATTTTTGAGTAACCTGTACTTTTTCCCCACTTTATATATTTGATAACTTTAGTGACTAGTTATTTTGCACATTCAGGTTATTACCATAAAATACATATCAACTAAAAAATGATGATGTATTAGCAAAGATTAAGCTTCCTAGCAGTATACAAAGTAATTAAAATGATGACATTTAAAATGTACACATTAATGCATCAGTATTTATAATGCAGTAATATAACACACTATTCTGAAACCGGCCATACTGCATTTTCACTTGTATTTTTTTTTGTGTATTTTGATGCTCATACTTCTGTAATTTTATGAACAATTTTGAAAGCAGGAGAATTTGTACCATGTGGTACTGCTTAAGTAAAATATCTGAACATTTCTTCCACTGAGAATACCAGCTGCTCCAAAACGAAACTTTGTTTCACTGCCTTTATGCATATGTTTAATTAAATGGTGCAAAAGGTGACTTAGAAAGGATCTTAAATACGTGCAGGGAGCAAGTTAACTGCAAATTTAAATAAATAAGCAAAATCTCCAAAGTTCTACAAAATAAATCAGGCAAGAATAAATAAAACTAGCAAAACTTTAATTTGTATTGAAATTTGAGCCCTTGTCCCAAAGTCCTTGTACTGAATTAGTCGTCTCAATTCAGCAGCACCAGACTGTGGTGCAGACAACAGCAGCTCAGCAGCTCCAGTGAGGCCGTTTCTGTTTCTGACACTGTGGTAAACTGTACATCACTGCAACAATGATTCAGGGACTCTGATTTAAAAGTCCTTCCTGCTGTCCTTTGTCCTCCTCCCTCTGCTGCTGATGTGACGCACTGTCTGCAGGTACCACTGGTAGAGGAAGGGGGGCTGCTATCCAAGCCAAATTCTATGTGTCAAACTAAGCTGAACAGTTTGGCGACATATGACAGCTTTCGTTTCAGCTCGTTCAAAACAATTAGCTAACCAGCAGGCTGTGGTTGTAGAAAACACTCACAGTGGATGGCAGACTGCAGGCCAAGTAAATGAAAATATCTCTTTCCACACTTTATCTGCTTTGATAGAGTTTTGATGAAGTACTGGCTTTTTACTCGTAAAGGTTTCATTGCACTCACGGTAACGGGCATACAGTCGTTTACTTGAGCTGCTTCACTGTGTTTGCTCTGCAGTTCAATGTCATTCAGAGTCAAGACCCGCCCTGCTCTACCTCTGACTGGCCTTTGTTGGCTGGGATGGTTTGGTTTAACGGTCAATCAGAGGCAGAGTACGGAAGGTCATGCCTTCCCCATCCTTGGAAAAAAAAATGTCTTTAATGTTTCCCAACAGATCTTTGGGATACAGCAGTTGTAAAGGGGAGTATGATTCATTTCAAACCATAGAAATAAATATTCTTTCTATTTAATCTCATGCACAGTACGACTTAATCTTCCAGTGCGCTTTGATACACTCTTCCTCGTAAACAAAAAAATCTACTAAATCCATTTACTGTTGGAGAGTCAAGTGATGCTAACTCCTTCAGTATCTTTCAGAAGAGGCAAACAGCTGGTTGGAAATGTTGCCTTTCTGTTTTCAGGCCCTTCACAAAAATGACCAAAAGCAAATCCTTGTTCCCAAAGTCAAGTGAATTCAGAGCAAGAGGGAAAGAAAATGCGTTCTATTCATCCTTGGATTCAAAGGTTGATGGGCAGGCTAAGCACTTGTGAACTGTAGATTCAATGCAAAACTCAACCTTCACATGCGTGAATGGGAACTAAAGTTAAATGTTAATGTCCTCCTGGGTCTTTGTACACGCTGAAATACCCATCAAGCTGCCTGAGTCTTTGCTGACTATTGGTGCAGCGTACATGTGCCAAGGTTATGGACAGCGACTCCACGAAGGGAAAACACATATGCACATGCACTATTTAAAAACCTGCATTGTGCTGCCAGCATATTGAGACAGCAAACTGTACAACATAAAGGGATTATTACAGTAACACAAAAGAGTGAGTCAAGAAGGCCTGACTCCACACCACGAGGAGAAAGGAGGGCAGTGGGTAGAGGGGTGGGGAAGGGGCCCGTTTCCTTTTAAAGCCAAGCATACAATAATGAAGTTAAGGTATTTCCTGCAAGAATGAAGGACACACTACCCTCCCTTTCAGCAAGGAGCACATGAATTTAGTGAGTCTATCACCTTTGTGCTAATGCTGCAGAGAATTTAATGTCGGTGTGTTACACGCTACCACATGGTTTGAGGCTTCAATTGCTTATGGAGTCTTCAGAGAGGATTCAATATGTACTATACCCTTCTAAAAATAAGACTGAATACACTGGGCACGTGGTACTTATACAGTGTTATTAAATAACAGAGCAGAGATAGTAAGGCAGATACACTAAATTTCTAATGATGATAAATGGTCCAAAGTACACACATACAGTAGAAGTTTTGGTACAACGCACAACAGTAATACATTAAAGGATACTATAAACCTGGTGATATTCAAGATTTTTTCTTATTGACCACAAATCCTATGAAAAAACCAACGCTGCATGTATCTACTAACAAGTACTGTTTATTAAAGCCTGGCATACAAGATTATTATTATTATTATTATTATTATTATTATTATTATTATTATTATAATACAGCGCTTTTCAGGACACTCAAAGACACTTCACATAAAAAAATAAAAATAATAATATAATAGCAAAT
Source organism: Chaetodon auriga (assembly GCF_051107435.1). Classification (NCBI taxonomy): domain Eukaryota; kingdom Metazoa; phylum Chordata; class Actinopteri; order Chaetodontiformes; family Chaetodontidae; genus Chaetodon; species Chaetodon auriga. The sequence goes on from NC_135084.1 coordinate 3,589,391, forward strand.
GCACCTCAGTACCATGAACACACATACAGCATTCTGCTGCCCCCAAATGCTCACCAGAGCACCAAATGTGGATTAATCCACCGCTCGAAACAGTCCCCTACAAAAGCACAGTCGGGAAATTCTTCTATCTATTTATTTTTTAATGAGACTATATCACAGCGAGCAGATTTAACTGCATCGTGTAACCAGTATGTCAAAGAGTGATGAACTGTCATTGTACCTCTCTGAGAGCCTCAGCATAGGAGCTCATGTCCGTCAGGATGACCAGGACGTGCTTCTCACACTGGTAGGCCAGGTACTCTGCTGAAGTCAGCGCCAAGCGAGGGGTGATGATACGCTCGATGCTGATTGGTCACAGACAAAAAGAAACTTATTCTACTGTACACATAAGATAACATGAAGTCTGAATTGACCCCTAGAATCTATTCAGAATTAATAATTGTGAATGGTTAATCATAATGCATGAATTCAGTAAAGCACACAACAACTGCGATTAAGCGGTAGTGGTATCACTCGTTGACACCGTGTCTGCATCTTACGTGGGGTCGTTGGCCAGGTTCAGGAAAAGGCAGACGTTGTCCATGGAGCCATTCTCCTCAAAATCCGACTTGAAGAAGCGAGCAGTTTCCATATTGACCTGTGAGACAAAAGATACCAGTCAATGACCGAAGCACTGCAGGTGAAAGATGCTGATCCATTCTGACAAAGATCAAGCACAAGCCACCTTCATCTATGTGCTACAGCAAAGTTTTTGAAACTGTGATGGCCGCCTCCCCTGAGGGATGTGAGAGCTGAAGGGGGGACACACAGGGAGAGACATGAGGTGAAGACACTGTGCGAGGGAGGACACAGGGAGAAACACGAGGTGAAGACACTGTGAGAGGTCACACTGCCAGGTGCATGCGTCTGTTGTAAGAACAATGGCAGGCTGGTTATTGTAGTTTGGCCCGCGCACCAACATGGTCAACAGTTGGAGGAGTGTAGATGTTTCCTGAGGGTACCACTACCATCACTCTTTTTATGTTCTCCAGCATCAGAGTAATCCGGTGACAGCTACTCATAGAGGGGGGCACATAGTGTCAGACTTTGAAAACTCCTGTGTTACAGAAATAGCAGCATCTTTTTATAGATAAACTTGTGATCCTACTCTTAAATGAATAACCATTCGGGGTGACACCATTTTGCTTATGAATGAAAAATCGATTGAAATGATACATTTTTTTAGGATCTGCAATTCTCCCAGGATTTTTTTTTTTGTCTCCACCCCTGCCTACTGTCTGATGGGAGGGGGAAAAAAATAAAACATTAGAAATTACAGATCAAGACTTGATAGTCTAGAGTCATCAATGCTGGCAAAAAAATCTAATTGTGACTTTAAAATCTAAAGTCAAATCGAATCGTGGGTTTGCAGAATCGTTACAGCACTAATGACCATGATGGGTGTGAGGAACACTCACCTCCTCTTCTGCTGCCTGTTTCATAATGTCCCACAGTGCAAGATGTTAAGTTGGGACTCTCATTTGTTCCTATTTGCCAACAGGCTCAGTGCTTTGCTGGGTATTCATAATGTCATCCTTGCAGTTGGCATTTCATCGTTTTCGAGACTTGTTCAAAATGTTACAGGAAGGTTCTCATGTCTGTCCACACGACATCTATGTGAAGTTGACTGCAGTGGTTGTTCAGACATGAGACTGGCATGCAAAAACGATTTTACAGAAGAGGTGCATGTCTGAAAGCAGCTGAAGTACAGCAGCAAATCCTCACAACACATTTCATCCATCAACAGTCTTGATAAAACTAGACAAAAATGTTCATGGTTTGTCTTTGATGTAGAGTATTTGTCAGTAAGATTGAAAATAATAAACAGACTAAGACATGGATTTTTTCTCTCAGGATTAAGACCCAGACAAACTCTAAAACTATCTTTTAAATGCATAAGGACTCATTCAATAGGAGCTCTTAGCTCAATACAAGTCTTATACCGTGTTTTAACTTAGATTTTACCTTTAAACAGATGCATTGCTGTTACTCTGTGCACTATGTCCTCTGAATTATCCTTTAAAAAATGCATGTCTATGTGTCGACTCGTGTAAATCCCTACTAACACTGCTTTTCAACTCCTGCTAGACTAACCACAATGGGACGTGAATTGGTGGAACAGGGAAGGATTAGCCTTTAGCAAGTGAAGCAAGTGTGTGTGTGTTTTGTAGAGGTCAACCTGTCACAATCAAGGCATTACTGCAGACAGGAGGAGCAGCTGAGGAGGAGAGAACTTGATACTGCGGGGAGGACAGCGTTAAAGGGCCTGCTGAATTAGTAACCTGTCTACATGGCCAGGGGATATGCTCAGAGATGCAGAAGTAACAGGAGGGACATAGAGGTTAAATCACCTGGCGAATAAAAGACAGAAAGCAGGGCGGGAGAGAGGGGACAGAGTGTCACGTCAGGGCGTCGGGGTTAAGAGGGGGATTAGAGTCACAAATGGGGGGGGTGGGAATGGGGGTGGGGTGGCAGGGTGGAACAAGTGCACGCTAAAGGCTGCAGTTTGTCTGCTTACCCCCATGGCTGCAAAGACAATGGCAAAGTTCTCAGCACTGTAGTCCATCACATCCTTGGACTTCTGCACCAGGCCGGCCTGGCGACAGATCTGAGCGGCAATCTGGGAGCAAGAAAACATAAAGATATAGAAATGAAGACAGGTAAGAGGTCACACACAGTCAGCAATGTGTTCGTCCATCTCAGAGTACTGTTTGAGGCTCTCAGCTCAGGCCCACTGGTTCCTCTCCAAACGCACTCCAGCATGTGACGTTCCTGGTCATGAAGGGACGTACATGTCACTCAGTGCACAATAATGGACAATGATGGAGTTCTATGGATAAGATAAGATATTAGTAGATAAAGTTTGAGCAGTGTTTGCTAAAAAGTACAGAAGCCAGCTGTTTAAGGAAATGATTCGGCTTTATTTAAAAATCAAACTACACATGAATATCATCAGAAGGAACCAATGAGCTTCAAGGTGAGTCCTTATACACAGACAACACTTTGCAGTCGATCAAATCATTTTCAGTTTTAGTCCTTTCATGAAAGTATTCAACAAAACGGCAAAAACAGAATATCAAAGCGTGCTTTAAAAAGCATTCAGTTTAAAGGCTTCATACAGATGACTTACTCTGTGTGATACTTCATGAATCTGTGGAATGAAAGAGGAATTTCACGCTCATCACATAATGTCACGGCCACTGTGTTGATCCAGCCTGACCTCTCCGTGCACCCGAGTTCAGGCACCTGGCCCATAGAGGAAACTACCACCAGTGACCTCTGTGGCATGTGCTTAATGAAACAACAAGCCAAGTTTTCACACCATCCGGACGGCACGAAAAGCGGGTCATCATTAGGCGGACAACACACGCCGTGTTTGTGTGGCTGGTCCTGCAGAGGAACCCTTTTGATCGTGAATGTTTACAGCGCGGATGAGATTTGGGTTGACGGCTGTGTTTATGCTCATAGTACAATAACTGATTAAAGAAACTGATGCTATGACAGCTTTGCTCGGTCATTTTTCACTACAGTGCTAGTTAAAGTAAAGCCTTTGGAGCCTCATAGTTTGGGCCACTCAAGATATTTAAGCTGCGTGAACTGATTGTTTTTAGCCATTTGGGTGCAATGGAACAGGGTGTAAACACACAGTTATCATCTTATGAAGGTTTCATGATGAACATATTAGCAAACAGCTGTCTAATTATACATGTAAAAGACACAGAGCAACCTTTGCATACAATTGTAACTTGTGTTTGTGTCCACCTGATGAATGGAATCACGCTTCTTTTAACTCTGTTTTGGTTTTCACCAATTCCTAAGAAACATGAATCTGGCTGTTGAACACTCCGCTATGTTCAGCAGCTCGTTGCTAACTGAGCAGGTAGTGTACAGTGGGTTTCACACTGACAAAAGCTGACGACTGTTTCTGGAAATTGGTTTGCTGAGAGCGGTGAGACTGAACCATAACAGTAAAGGCTTTTTCTCTTTTTTCAGGCCTCCCTACATTTTAAATTTAAATTTGTCTCAGACAGTAAAATGCAAAATCTACAGTGCAAGAAAACTGATGGAGCTAACTGAGGTTTATTTCATAGAATAACTTAGGAATCTCAAATAAAGCTTTCCTGGAACAGCGATGTCCCTGGTTCCATGGTACATTTTTGAAAGCACAGTAGTCCAAAAAAAAAAAAAAAAAGAAAAAGAAAAAAAAAGATAAATAAACTACTTCATAAAACAGTGGGTTTTGGGGGGGTTGTTCAGGCAGTACAGGTCTCAACGTTTGCAATGAGAAGAATATTTCCATTTTCTTGTAGTTCTACGAGGTTAGAGAGAAGAAAAGCATAACTGTTAAAGTCCTCAGTCAAAACAGTAAATGATGATTTAATATCCAACACTCCAGAAACTCTCATTTATTTTAATCATTTATTACTGTATATGCTGTAACTGCTCCCACCTACCAGTTTCTCGCAATTGGGAAACAAAAATCAATCAAATTCTCACCAAAGTTTAAACACAGCCTAGTGTCAAGCTGCTACACCTTTGGCTATAACAACAACAGCAAAACAAGGTTTTAGTGTATATCAAAAGAATCTCCCAAGATACATGAAGAAATACAACGTTATTACTGTCTGACAATGTCACACAGTAATAACACTGAATGTTGTCCCTGAGCATTGACATGTAAAGGACTGTAGGAGTGAAAAGAAGAATACAGGGGCCAACATTGCTTTCTAAATCCTCTTTTTTATCTTAAGAGCATCAAGAACAGCCAATGGCTTGTCACTCAAGAAACCTCAATTGCACTGGAGTGCTTCAATAGATTGAATCAATCAATACTGTTTCCCCAAATACAATGGAGTTGTCTTTGTGCCAATTGTATATTTCATTCTCATGAATGAATGAAAAAAACCTTTTTTTTTTTTTTTTTGCCTTGGGACCATTTCCAAAGCTCTCCTACTTAAACCAGGGTGCTGTGACAAATACCTCCATCAAGCTGGAAATAACAGATCACTCACCTTCTTTTAGTATGACCTGATCTAGTTGGTTTAATTTCCACTCAGCCACAATAAAGCCGTGTGGGCTGCACAGCTGTCTGTCACAATGATTAAAAGAGACACGAGCAAAAGCCAGAGCCCAGTGTGCTGCACAAACATGACGCTGGTGAAGTTTGCTTTCCTTTCAGGGTGAAGTACCATTTCCATATTTCTGATGAGGGAGACTTTTGCTCAGTTTTTAAATGTTGCTGTCATTTAAATGTAAATGTTGGCAAGTGACTATCATCATGGCACTAACCTGTTAACTTTGAATGTTTTACTTCACTCAACCTGCTTTTAGACATCATGAGATATTCAGGCATGCAAAACACTTGTCTTGCTTATGTAGGACACCCGAGTCATGAATTTCCATTGTGAGGCATGAAAAACACAGGAAAGAAAGCAGAAGTCAAACTGTCGAGTGTCATGTGACACTGAGGGAAACAGTTGACACACATGACCTGACTCATCAATGTTAACTATTTCCACTGATTCTGCCACAGGAATAAACAGCAAATTATCCCGAAGCTTTTATCTTAAGACTTTGCCACTCCAGGTGGCAAATTGAACATAGAGCTTCATTCTTGACCTTGGCAACACATACATCCAGTTACAGCTGAAAAATGGGGCACGTACACAGCGCTACACGTCTGCAGAAGCATCCCCACAGCAGAGCAGATCCACTGTAATCAACTGAAGCTGCTACACTGACAATGCAAGGCGTGCACACCTGCGCAAGCTGCTACTCACCTGAAGCACTGCACCTGTGCCCGCTGTATTTTGGCTGTTAGTTTGAGGAATAGCTAAGGAGTCGAGTTTGTCAAATGCTTAAGAAATGATTATCAAGAAAAACTATTGCCATCTTTGCTGCAATCATGTCTTTAACTATGTAGTGTCAGGGGAGAAATGACCATGCCTGACTCCTCTGCATGATGGATTACTGCTTGCAGTGATATGACACTTGTTGAATATCACTGCACAATGACACTTAACAGTTGATGCTTTTACTAAAACATTTCTCGAGACTGAAGTCTACAATGGATGTGATACCACTACATTTGACCTATTATACACTATAAAAAGAGAAATACCTTATGACCATCTAACAGCAAAGTTCAGACAGTACTGGAAGGTGCAGTCAGTCAGTCAGCAGTGCAGCACTTAACATTATCAGACTTGTGACAGACATGGTGTATTATTCTAACAGCAGCTAATGCAGCCTTGAGCCGTGAGCCTCAAGCTGAGATGAGGATTGGACTACAGACGCCAAAATACACCGCCGTCGACTGGCACGTCAAAACAGCTGGTCCTATTATTGTCTATAGACAAGCCCACACTGGCAGTGGCTAGGCGTGCACCGGCACTCATCAACACACCGCCTGATGATACTTCACGCCATTGTCCGGCCTCTCTGCCCTTGAAAAACGCATTGTTTTTTTTTCTCATAGAAAAAGTTGTGTTGTACTTCAATACAATGTTTGTTGCTTGTTTTTCACTGTAGTTTTAACAGTTTCACTTGTGCCTGTAACTACAAAGCAAAAAAGCATAAATTAAATTCCACTTGCTCCCTCCTGTAGCAGCACCTCCTCTGCTCCCATGGCATGTCGCTGTCCCGTGTGGCGTGTGGTCTTCCTGTTCCTATCGGTGCCAAGGGCAGCATATGAGGTACTACAGCACTACGATGGCAGTTTGTTTTCAGCTTAACTCCACACATTCTTTACCTTTTTAAATGTCTAGTCTTCAGCCTCAAATGTCCTCATCACGTGAGACACTAAAGGCTTTATACAACTACTGCATTTTTCCACACATGCAGCAGTACTACACAACATCTGAAAACACACACTGATGTGTAAAATCATTGGAGTTCACTTAGATTTATTTCCCACTACTACTGATTACCACTCAGGGATTGAGTTGGAAGCCTTTCTTTCACATTGCAATATCAAGCATTAATCTGGAATGATTAGAGAAAAGGAACTGAGATATTTGATATTATTTTATTGTTCTCATTTCTATTTGTTTTGCGTATTGATATTAAGGAACTTCAGAAACCATTTTGTTGGCATTCAGCAGCAGAGGGATTTTTGTGTACCTGATGAAATCAATAAGGTTGGCGGTCTCACCTCATTGTGGGGCAACCCAGCAGCAGAAAAAATTGGGATCTTCTGTCCTCGGGCAATGCTGTTCATGCCATCGATGGCTGAGATGCCAGTCTGAATCATCTCCTCTGGGTAGATACGGCACTGAGGATTGATGGGCTGACCTGAAAACACAGAAAAGGCTTAAAACCCCAAGAAAAACAAGGACACACTTCCCTGCTCATCATACAGGCGACAGGTGGAATATCCTACACCTTAATAGTGTCTACAGCTGTTTGTGAAGCTGATAATGTTTAACTGCTGAGAGGGGTTGTTGTCAATGTCAATTTTTTTAGGTCATAGTTTAGGAACAAGGTCTGTAGGGTAAATAATGTAGAAGATAAAAATTAGAATTTAATAAGGAGCAATAAATCTTAACAACCTGAATATAAGCAAGAACATTCTAATTACTAGCAATGTAACTGATTGAAAGGAAAGTGTGGGAGAAACCAGAAATTGCAGTGTGAATGCTAGATGAAGATAGAAGCTGGCTCTACACTGGAGAGCTGCCTTCAATCTGTATGAAGAAGCAGCTGAAAGAGTGTGAAGAGATGGAACAGTGGGCCGGGGATGAAGGATGCAACACATAGTGTGAGCTGGGAGCTACATTACAGTGCTGGCTGTAATCTGTATGAAGAAGCATCTTAAGGAGGATAACTGGTTGGAACACTGGGAAAAAGTGAGAGAAACTTCAGCCAAATGGAAGATATGAAAAAGTTGAATTCCTGTTGCAAAGTCCCAAGTGTGCTGACCTGTTTATCACTGAGGTTTTGACCTGAGTGTTTGAATGAGTTGGAAGAGCTTGAAGATGAATGGGTTTGAAGGTTTCTCTCATTCACTTCCATCGTAACCAAGTCAGACAAAGTAGAATATTTTGAAAAGTATGAGTAGGATTTAAAGGTTGAATACGGCCCAAGATGTACACAAGATGTGGAACATTAAAAACATTATTATTAACAACACTGAATATTTTTGAAAGTATGACCGATAAAAGCAATAGTTGAAACATGTGGAACTACCTTGATGCATTCATGCCAATTCTATGTGACTAATACGTATAACTTGAATTTTAAATTTCCTCATGTTCCTCCTAACTGCAGTAATGAAGGAAGTGGACAAGGCCTATAGCTACAGTATGTGTGCGCACAGGTCTTACGATACCAAAATGATTTTTCAGCACTTCACTGTGTCGTACCCATGATGTCCAGGTAGTCCTCAGCCAGAACACTGGGCCCACGGTCGATGGGTTTTCCTGAGCCATTGAACACTCGCCCTGAAAGAGGAAGATTTTCTCCTTTGAGCCAAGTAGATATCAAGCCTATCATTTGATAAATAACAACTATTTGGTTTATCTGGAAGTTGAATTCAAAGATAATTACGAAGAAACTCAGATAAAATGAAATTCATTAGATGACACTTCCAACCACATCTGATCTATTCTGTTTTGTGTCAGACTCTAAACAGATAAGAGTGGCTCTGATGGCTCTTGTTGAGTCTACAAGTAACAAGTACAAGTAATTATAAATTCATGGACATGATTAATGATACTTCAAAAACAAAAGCAGACTTACTTTCTACAGCTATTCAAACATATGTAACCTTGTGCTGTACCGAGATAATCACACTGATTGAGACATTCAAGAACATTGCGAAAAAGGTTTGATTCAGTGCCGTTTTGCTTTTACCATTTACTGAAAATGTAAGTAAAATAAGCATATTGAAGGAAAATGCAGTTTAACTTTAAACAGCATTCAACATGCTTTCAAATTTTCATCTTTGTGTTACACAGATAGAAGGATGAAAGGGAAAGTGTGTGGATGTAAAAACACCCAGAGCTGTGGACTAATTAGGGTTATGACTTAGTATTCTAACTAAATCTGGATGTAAAATCAGGTTAGTCATACCCAGCATGTCCTCTGACACTGGAGTGCGCAGGATATCACCAGTGAACTCGCACGCCGTCTTTTTGGCATCGATGCCTGATGTTCCCTCAAACACCTGAACAGACAGACATGAAAAGCCATTAGGATAAAAAAAAAATGTTCATGTTTCTCCGCCATGGTTAGTAACAAGTCGAGACTAACAGTGGACGGCCGCTCTAACAGCTCTGTGAGGCTATACTTGAGCTACATGTTCATGTAAGCCTGTTAACATGCTTACAATGGTAACGGTAGCATGTTAATATTGAACAGGTACACACACATATTAGCAAATGTTGCTCAGGTGTTTGTCAGTTTTTATAGCAGCCAGACTCTCAAAACAAGTGCAATCACTTCCACGTTGGTTAGTAGTCATGAGTTCTGTTTCTCACCTGGACAACTGCCTTGCTTCCGATCACCTCCAGGACCTGCCCGCTCCTCTTGGTGCCATCGGGCAGGGTCAGGTGAACAATCTCAGCATATCTGGGGAACTAGATCAAAGAGATTTGACACAGTTTCACTACAGCCACCCAAAAACTAGATTTATATCATTAACATGAGGGTACACTTGCAAATTTGAGTATTTGGAACCTGAAAACTCTTATTTTACAATACAGTAGAAGTGTTGCCAATCCAGTTTTAAAATGGATTTCTATAATAGGCAAATATAAGAAAATGTAATATGCAAACTCATTCATTGATGTGAAGTTTCATCCACGCAATCTCACCTTCACATTATCCAGGATCACCAAGGGCCCATTTACACCTGACACAGTAGAGTAGGCTGAAAGAGAGGAAAGCTACATGGTTCATTCATTCCTTTATTTCAACAGGCCACAGGACAGGAAAATAATGCAGGCAATACTGACAATATTCACATTTCTTTGTGCAGCTGAAAGACGCCAATCTACATGGAAATAAGTACACTTCCTCACAGGCAACGCTGTTAATAATCATAAGCTGACCTTTCACGGTGAGATTTAAACAGCTTTCATGCACTTCCAGGCCCAAATGTCAAAGGCAGGCAAATGTCAGGAAAAAATGCATGAAATTCACTTATGTTCACGTGTGATGAGTACAATTACATAGGCACGTGGTTAGTGGAAATAGCCCGTGGCCTTCCTCAACATCAAACAATAATAACAGCAGCAAGATGTACTGAAAGTACACACCAGACCACAAAGAAAACTACACATTAAATACATCGCCAAAAACTATGCACACTGCCTTTTCCCTGAACTTCAGCACCTGTGTATTTCTTTCATTATCAATAAGATGAAACAGCAATTTGCATCATCATATGTGCTTAAAGTTCCATCATCTCCATCTCATAAATTAGAGGTAATTTCTTGCCAAAGGCACTGAGGATGTTTATAAAAATGCTGACAAATATCTTAACAATGACCAAATCACAAGAACAGCAGTCCCACACAAACACAAATTAGGCTAACTGAAAAAGGTTGTGAAAAATGTGACACAAATTTCATGTGCACATGTTTTATAAAGCACCTGCAATAATTAATCCACAGTGAAGTCTGCATTTTTCATCAGCAATCCACCTCACACCAAACGCTTTCTTTGTGATTCCTTCTTTAAAAGAATGTCATATGAGAGGTACATTTGCCACATCTGGATATACTTTAGTATTTAGTAGTTTAGTTTATTCTGTTGACGCTGGAGATGTGGGTTCAACATGTGAGGAAAAAGTCTGATGAAAGCAATTAACGAATGGAAGCACAATTACCACCAGACAAAGAGGAGGGTAGACATCTTGACCAAGAAAGGTATGTTTTTGAAAACGTAGGCTGAGTACCTTAGTAGCTCATCATAAACATCAATACTGAAAGTGTGCTCTGAGAGCAATAATCAAAACACAGACAATGTTTCAACAGGTCCAATTTCTCTTCTGAAAAGCAGAGCTACTTTCAGGTCCGCTGCAAAACAAAAGACAGTCGTGACTGGTAACCATCAGAAGATCCGCAGAGACATACAGAAATTCCTTTCTGTGAATGGAGCAATAACGTTCGCTCTGCTGGCATGGAGGCCGATGTATGTTGAGTTTACAAGAAATCCAGTGACACTCCCCCCCGCCCCCCCATCTCGTCCCCCTGTACATCTGCAGACCTGGGGGGTAAAATGCAAAGACATGGGACTGGAGGGGTTGGGGGTGGTTACTGAAGGTGGCGGCATTGTTTCCACTGGGACTTCTACCGTGGTCTGGTGTTCCTCTTTATGTGCGAACCGTCAATCTCTGGGCTGATATCAAAGACGCACGGAAATTAGAGCAGACTGGTACGAACATAAAGCACTAAAGCTTAGCAGGGTGCATCCACTATGCCACTAATTAGGCAGAGGCCAGCAAAATAACCTGTCAATGTGCTACAGTATTGCAGCCACTTCCCACACACACCTGCATTTCACCCTCTATTAGCCAGACAAGTGTGTGTGTGTGTGTGTGTGTGTGTGTGTGTGTGTGTGTTGAGGGTAGAGTGGGAGATGGTGATGGGAGGGTGGGTCAGAGACTATTGAGGGAGCAAGAGAAAAGATGGCTCAAGTGTGATGATAAAAACCAAGGGCACCACAGATACAAAAAAATAAATTTTCCTCTCCAAAATAAAAAGAGTTTTACTCTAAACAGCCTTTATCTCAGTTCCTTCCTCAGGGCCCAGATTCTGCTGAATGACTCAAGTTCTCACACACATTTCTCCGCTCTGCAAGACCTTGCTCTGCAGTGGGGGTGGGGGGCAACTGCTGTTTATAGATAACCTTTGCTTTCCTCATTTGCCGAAAAGACGCGGAAAGCACTACAGGGGGATTCAGTAACGTGCACTACAACTACAACAACTGCACTAATATTATACAACCCCAATTCCAAAAAAGCTGGGGCTCTGTGTTGAACATAGAGAAAACTGAATGTGATCACTTGCTCATCCTCTTCTCATTCAATTTCGTTCCAAATGAATATCTACTACATGTCTTAGGTTGGGTTAGGTTTTAGGCAAAATGACACTATGAGACAGTATAAATGTGTGAGCTACCACAGATTTTGCTATACTGTTTATACTTTCTGCTCTTTCTGCCTTTGTGGGCAATTTCGCAATATCAATGACTAAGACCACTTCACAGATTTAGGTTTTTGAATCAATGAAGTATGTTGATTTGCTAGACTGGCCAAAAGAGACATTTTTACCAAGAGCTTCTCCAAATCCCAGAAAACGTACTATATTAGAATATATATTAATAGTGTAATGATATGGATGATATGGCCCTAAAGTGGTTTCAGGGTATTTCTGCGATAATCATATTCTCGATGATCTGGTGATGATACTGAAACATTCTTTTGGTTTAAGTGGTAGTGGGGTGGTGAAAGAAGTTTGTTGTATTGCCCTCTTCTGTTGGCACAGTCTTCTTGCACTTCTTACATATTACGGTGATTTGTTGTGCATCTGGTCTTTTGTGACCAAACCATGTTACCTTGGCTTTCAGCAAAGCTTGTTGTTGATGTCAGTCAGTAGCAGTGCAGTTATCAGCATTCTTTATGAATTTGATTACTATATTATTGTGAACGTTATGATATGGGAAAACCCTAATTGCAATATAAAATGAACCTCAACAGGAGAGTTCATCTGTAAAGCCCACACCAATGTTGCCCGACAGGTTGGAACCAATGCAGCCGAGCTTAAGACATAAAAAAAACAGCAAACTGCACAGGGAGCAAATCTACAGATAAAATAAATTCATATCTTTGGGAAGCAAAACTGCTCCGAGAATTATTCATTCTTATTATGATGATGACAGACATCTTTATGCTTAGACCCCAGACATTTCCCCATACACAAATATATCCTCTTGCAAAAAAACAACAACAAAAAAAACATGCTTTTATGAAAATTCCAGCACATTTTCACAACGTTCTGTTTTTTCCTCTCAAATGGCAGATTGTCCATGATGGCCAAGTTTATAAAAGGGCTTAACAGCTGCACTTAGTCTACAAATTGCACACAAGTCTCAAAAGAGATACATATGGCTATTAACTATAATAATAATGATGGAGGGAAAATTGGGCTACATAATTCTTTTAAACATCTATAAATCTACTGTATCTTAATGGTAGATGTTTGGTAACAGTGAAGTAAGGAGGTAAATGTAATCTTTCAAAATTTAGACTAACTTTGCTTCTCTCATTCACTGTGTCCATCAAGCCATATTTTACAACCACGGCATAATATATGAACATACAAACAAAGCTATCCAGAAAAAAAGATCATCAACAGTTTACTCTTTGGACAAAGAAATTAAGCAAATGAGATTTGGAGGAAATACCTAACTATCATGCCACAATTTTGAGGCAATAGCATTAAGCAACAGTTGGCGACCGAACTTTCAGTACACTTACAGCTTGTCACAACATTCCTCATGTTACTATTGAAATTAAGGCTCTTGCGAACTGAAAATTGTACTCTTCTGGTGTCAGTCTTTCCACCAGATTCTGGAAGATGACTGCGGGATTTGCTCCAATTCAGCCGTAAGAGCATTAGTGAAGTCCAACACTGATGTTGGGCTGATTGCAATCGGTGTTTTAGTTCATCCCAAAGGTTCTGGGTGGAACTACTGTCAGGTCTCTGTGCAGGCCGCACAAGTTTATCTTATTGCAGGTACATTTATATCAATCACTAGTGAAATGACAAAGAATTCTCTACTTAAGGAACAGTGACATCATTTCATAGTTCACTAGAGAGCACTGAGCAAATGATTTTTCTACTGTAAAATGTCTCTCAGTATATATGCTGGTCATAATATTTTATCAAAAAGTATTTATTTAACAAATATTACAGGCCAATTTATAATTATTTGATCTTTTACAGTCTCAAATGCTGACATTGGTATCTGCATCAAAATTGCTGCACTTTCTGTGCTCTAAATGAAATGTGGCCAACTACCTGAAATAATGAGGAAAACGTCAAATGAAGCAGGCTGTACATCATCAGTTGCTACTTCCTAATAGTTTTTAAGTGTTTTAAAGGTTGATTCCTTACAGCAAGCAAATTTATTAGCCGTTTAGTCTGAAGTGTGAATGATATTTGTATGGGGAGTTCCAAAGGGATTAAAAGCCTAACCCTGGCCCTATATAGTGGCCCATCATTATGTGAAAGAAAAAAGAAAGACGACAGTTCATGGTACCCTCTTACGTATAACTGTGATGATAAAAAAAAAGTGGTTTGCGCTCTCATTTCACGAGATAACGATTGCTCAATGGGCTATACGTTCATGAGGTGTGAAGTAGCAACATTTCCCATTAGGTTTGGAAAACTTTCTCCACCCCTCTTTTGCTACTTCAGCTCAAGTGCAGCAGTCCCCTGGCTTGGCATGCAACGGCAGTGTGGGTCACCCTGCAGCCTGTTCAGCTGCCAGAGCCCTTTGTGTACAAAGATGTTAATTGGTCCTAATCCGCCACTAGAAGCTGTTTTGGTAGCCTGACCTCGCACCCTGAAGGACACCTTGGTGTGAAATACTAAAGAGCCCATTCAAGTGCCAGAGAAAAGAGGCACAGAGCATTCCAACACAATTCAATTTCCCAGCTGAAAGAGGGGGGAACTCAAGGGGAGTGGGAGGGGGTCAGAGCTGGGATGGAGATGGGGGCGCATCATCATTCTGACAATAAATGAGCGCTACAAAGCAGTGGCTGCTGTGATGTGCAGCCTCACAATCATGTCTTAGCCTCTACTTCAAGGGATTCCCACAACCCCACTGGACATGGGAATGCTAATTGCCTCCAACCTACAACCAGCCCTCAACAAGATAAAATTACTTATAATCCTCAGACTCACTCTATAGCCCTTTATTGTCACTTGTTGTCACTGTAACTTTGACAGTTGATGGTTGAAAGTAACTATACACTAATATCAAAGCTATACTTACTTACAATTAACCACAGGGCACCAAACAAATCTGTGCAGCTATGCTGCAGGTCATAATATATCTATCCTCCACTCTACACTTCCAGCAGCTGGTTAAAACACAAAAGAATCGCAAGGGCAGCTTTTATTTTCCAAGTCTACCTTAATGCAACACTCATACACCATAGTATGTTTGTTGAGAGTTATTGGTCATTGTGATCGTTCCTACACATACTGGCCAAGGACAGATCCATTCACAGAGCGACAACAGTGTAAAAGATGTTGATAAATACATCAGAGGCCAGTCCTATTTTCCAAAAACCAATTTTGAACAAAATCAAACTACCACGTAATTTGTTTGAATTAATTTGTAATAATTTATACTACATCTATTTTCCTGTATGGTGTCATACAACTGCATTATATGTTTTGAGATTGTGGTGCAACTTGACAATTTTGTCATTTCATGTCCGGAAATGCTTCCACCAAAACAAAGCCAATGGGCAATATCCTTGCATATAAATGCAAGGAGAAGAAGCCATTTCTGCTGTTACTGTCTTCCCAGATAATTCCATAATGTGAAAAAAAAAAAAAATCCTGAAGACCTCTCTACGTAGGCAACTGGTTTTGTCTCCTCTTCTTTGAGGTTTATTTGCACTTGGCAAACTACAGGTTTTCTCAACATGCCACAGACAAAGTGGATCTGCATCTCTAGGGGTTTGCTACAAGGTACTATAGTAGATGCAAGAATACCTTGAATTTCACCAACACTTGAATGGATTATGCAGTGATGGGAACAGCCAATATGTTCCATACTGTTGAGGCACTGGAGATGTCTAATCTGATTCTGTTGTTCATCAAAGGCAAAGCAGACAACTACCCTGAAGCCCCCAGTCGCCCAGGGTCACTCTGGGAACTGGTATGTAGTAATCTCATTAACTGCCCATTATGGTGGCAATATGAAACACTATGATGGACAATTCTCAACCGCAATCACAGGACAGTAATAATACCAAGGTCAAACAGACAGTACCACAGATGTCCCAAGGTGTGGATGTAATGTTCCTCCTACCATACAGCCAGTTTGGCATGTCCCATCTTGAACTGGCCCTTATGCACTTAAAAGTTGTGGACTTTCTCATTTAAAATTACAGGTGACACAGGAAATCTATTTTTCCCTGATGCATGGTGAATGAACAGTGTTATGAGTCTGTGTTTTACTCTTACTAATTTTACTCAGAAATCTTCATTTCTGAAACGGCAATTACAAATTGAAAACCTAGGACCAAACCATGGAAATGGTTGGTTTCCAGATTACAGGTAAAATAATATGATGTATAATTAATATTCCAAAGAAAGCAAACAGATAGATCCATAGCATCCAACGTTCTCACTCTCATCTTTTAACTCTGTGGTTCTAATAGTGACTTTTGAGCAATTAAGATTTTCAACATTAAAACAGCATACAGTTATATGTATTGTGTTGTAAGTGAAGTGTTTATTGTCACAATTGAGATTAGAATAAATAAATGTTAATAAAATTTGTATTCTTCCTTCCTTTCCCCTTCCTTTTATTGCGATCTGGAGGGAGCTTTATGATGATTAACTGGGCTAATAATAGCAAATGGTAGGGAAATGTCACAAATGTTTACAAACCTAGACTATAGACTAACCCTTAACTATAAAAATAAGGCATAGGCTTTTGTGACTATCAGAAACTTTCAGAAAAACTTAATGACAAACTTGATCATCAGAAAACAAAGAATCATAAAAATGGATGAGGCAATCTGTGCTGGGGTAAAAGCAACATTTGGTCTGTAATCCCATTTCTCTGGTGCCTGACTGTGGTTGATATATCTAACACCTGGTCACCATATCAAAAACTGTAGATTACATTAAATAGCGTTAGCTAATGTGCTCAGAGGTCATTTAGTTACCGTTATTTACTGTTGCTAACCTCATGCATAAGAAGCTCCAGTCTATTTCAAATTAAGCATAACATTAATGTAATTTCCATGCAAATAAATAATAAATAACACACAACTCAAAGAAATATACCTTGAAAACGCATAAAACATTAGCTAAATAACAACACACCAAATGCCAGTGCCTCCATCACCCAGACTGATAATCTGTGAAACTGAGAGGGGGGAGATGAGGGAGTGGTCTGCCCAATCACTGCTATGCTAACTGAGCCGAGAGCTTTTAAGTGTTGCACCACTGTGCACAGCATGCTATGCAGTGGAGTAATGACCCATTCATCTTTTATACATACCTTGACAACTACACTGTCCTTAAGATTCGATATGACAGAACAGTGATACAATAACACAAACTATTAACCACAAGAGTTCGAGACAGGACAATCTGTTCTATTTTCCACCTATTTGTGTAGTGAAAAAGAACAATTGCTATGTTTCTACAAAAGCACAAAAACACATCAAAGATTAAGTTTTCAACCTGCAGAAAGTGCTTTGTGCTTTTATCATTGGAAAAAAAAATTCTGTGCAACTAAAATGAACCAAAAAACAGATGAAGGCCAAGTCAGATGGTTTGTTAACAAATGGCAGACAACTTTTCTACCAAATAAAAGCATTTTAAAATCATGTGGGGTCATAAACAGCAGCCAGTATAGACACACGTCTATCCAACCAATTGCCAACCTATCTGTGTTTTGACAAGTTGACAGTCCTGCTCCTGGTTTTGACACACATACAAAACAAGAGGGGCTTTTAACCCTGCAGGTATGCTGGTACTCCATATAAAGAGGACCCCCTTCCTTACTGCAGTGATTGTGAGGAAATGTAATCAGGCTCGAACCAGGAGCACATTTGTGAGGAGAGTGTCTGCAGAGCCTTTTGCTGGCAGGTAGTTTATGCTGTCTATACAGAAAAGCAGCTCATTAACACAACAGCTTCATTACAAAAGGTGGCGGAGTACTTTGTTTACAATAGCTAGAAGCATGGGCTTTGAAGGAGCAACAGTTTACAGCCATTTGCTGTGGTTGAGTCACGCTGTGGCACACGAGGAATTCATTGTAAAAAGCTTTTAAATATATTTCCACATCAAGACCAGGCCCAAAGTTATAGCCTTTCTCTCAATTTACACAAACAAGACATGGACCAATTGGCATTCATATATTAAAAAAATAATGATGTCCAAATTCATGTAATACTATTGATTCAGAATATATCACCAACACAGTACAAACAGCCAGATTCACGTAAAACTACATACCCTTTGGTATCCAAGTCTGGCTCTAGTTTCACAACTGTCGCCTGGACCAAAATGTGTAGTGTAGTGAGCCTGAGAGGCCCAGTTATTATTGAGGGCGAGCTTGAGAGATGCAACCTAAATACTCGTGAATGAGATTATTTTATTGTTTCCCCTACATTCATTCATTCATGGCAGCCTAACATAACTGAAATTTCAGGTCCATGGCAATCTTTTCCTCATAATATTGCCTTATGTATCACAATTCAACATCATTCCACCATTCCAACAATACAGTCACAGCTCAACACCTTCTGCATGCGTCTACGGAAGTAGAGGTATACCTTCAGGGCTCGGGTACAATACAGCTAGTTAGCAAGTGGGATTAAGGATGGAGACGTCATCTTGCCTTTTGTGCCAGAGCCAGAAAAATGGCCAAATCCATGAAAAATGTGAAAATGCGAATGAAACTCTACAATTGCCCCAAAAATAGCAAAGAGTGTTGAAAAGATGAACACAGCTCTAAAGGTTGCTGTGAGTCGTCTTACACAAATCACAGCTCTTACATCGATCATTACGAAAAACAGCTACGTGCTCCCAGGGAACTGCTCACGTAGCTTCAGTGTCGGCCAGACAAAAAAAACAAACAAACATTATGTTCACTTCACCTGTCTTCCCTCTGCTCCGCCCGCTGTGTGTGTGTGTGTGTGTATATAATGCTTAACAAATTTATCAGACCACCTGTCATAAAAACAAGAAAACATAAATATTTTAGAAATCTTTCAAAAACGTGTTTAAAACGAAAAATATTATTGTTATTTATTTGGCAAATAACAAACTGAAATGACTGAATAGTCCTTTTTCACACATAATAACCAAAAAACTTCATATTTTGTTAGGCCTCCTTTGGCCTTGATAACAGCTTGCATTCTTGCTGGCATTGTCTTTATGTACTTTTCGACAGTCTCTTTTGTTATTGAGTTCAAATAGTTTCTAGCTGTTCCCACAGACTTGCTTTAGATTAAACTTTTGTGCGATCAATCTTTGAATCTACTAAATCCCAAATTTGTTCAACAGGATTCAAATCCGGACTTTGACTTGGCCAGTCCATCAGTTCCTGTACTCCAGATTCCTTTTTCTTGGTCAAATAGTCTCTGCTCAGATTTGAAGTATGCTTGGGGTCATTGTCTTGTTGGTATATGAACCCGCGCCCAATCAGATTCAGTCCAGAAGGGATTTCATGATGCACTAAGATGTTGTGGTAAACGGTCTTGTTCATGATACTGTCGATTTTCACTAATTTGCCCACGCCGTTTCCACAAATGGAACCCCATACCATAATGGAATCCCCTTGGTTTCACTGTGGGTGCAATGCATCTGCATCAAAATGTTCTCCAGCTTTTCTGCGGATATAAAAACGACGATGCTGACCGAAGAGTTCAAACTTGGACTCGTCTGTCCAGAGTACCTTCTTCCAGTCATCAACAGTCCAGTGTTTGTGCTCCCTGGCAAATGTGAGGCGTTACTGGATGTTTGCAGGCCTCGATAATGGCTTCTTAGCAGTTATTCTTCCCTTTAAGCCTTGTTCTGTCAGTCGTCTGCTTATGGTCATTCTGGGGACTTTCTCAGACTCTGACCTAGAAGCATTCATCTCTGCCTGAAGCAGCGGTCTTCCTTCTGTCTCTAGTACTTAAAGTCTTGAGGTGTCTGACATCTGCTTCAGTTAACTTTTGTTTCCTGCCTCTTCCTTGGCGCATTTTGTCAGTACCAGTCTTGCCAATTGACTCCAAAGCATACTTGACCACACTGTGATAACACTTTATGTCCTTCCCTATTAGTCTCAGAGACCGTCCAGCATCGTGAAGTGCTTTCATTTTCAGTGAGCTCTCAACGTTTTACCATTTTGAACAGGAATGAGGAATTTCAAAGTGAATTCAACTACTTCTGCCCAAATTTGAGCCGGCTCACTGGACTTCTCTAAGAAGTCAGATATTAATCAAGCATAACATTCAACCACTAAAACTAATTTTTCTGTTCAGGAATGCAAGTAAACAACTATAATTTGACATATGAATCAAGACACAATAATGTGCTTTACCTTTTTTGTAAATCAGTAATTTAGAAAATTCATGGATAACAATAATAATTATATTCTAGCATTAAAAATATCATTTCGGTTACAGAGCTTCTACATATTGGTGTATTAACCATTACAGAAACATAAAAAATGATTTTGGTAATTACCAATGCTGTTAATTTAGGGCAGCTGTGGTATAAACCTTACTTTGGGTGGTGGTCTAATAAATTTGTTAAGCACTGTATATAAATATATCTATATATGTGCTAATCCCACCCTCAGTGAAACATGAGAGCAAAGGATATTAATGATCGTACAAAAATTTTAGCACACTTTAGCTCACACCACTGCAGAATGAGAAGGAAAGCACTGGTAGTGGCACTCTCATCACATCAAGAGTTTCCCAGGCAACAAAACAGAGGTCGATGAATGTTTCGGAACAGCGCCTCACAGAGGCCCCCACAGACACAAATCATGTGTCATGTATCAATGATTTCCGAAAGAATGGATATTTCATGTTATTTTTGGCATTAAAAAAAGACTTTTTTCCATCTGGCAGGGATTCCCATTGGCCCGCCAGGCCTGTACAATTATAGGGCTAACACTGTACACACTTCTCTAAATGACCCACCAATTCTAGAGTGTCAGGAGATTAATGATGAGCGGTCAGCAAAACAAGTGTGCTACTCATGTAGATTGGTTTCTGTTCATGCAACAGACAGAAACGGTGTCAAATCCTTAGCCTACATTCTAATGTTCTTTCATGAAAAGAATGGCAAACACCCACGGGAGTTTCTTTTTTTCTACTGACAAGCTAGCTGCTTAAGCCTAATTAGAATGTGGATTATAGAACTGTTACAAAAATAACATTGATTTTATAGAAATTACTTTCATAGTGACAGATGAGACATTTGTTTATCGTGACTACATTATTACCGTTAATTAAATCTTCACAAAGAAGTATAGTGCCTTGCTCCATGTCTTTTCATAGCACTAAATGACAGAATGCACTACTAAAACAAAGACAAGCCATTTCGTGGGCTAATAGCTTTTGTCGCATTTGACATGAGAGAGACAAAGGCCTCTTAAAAGAAAAGACTTGGTCTGATGAGAAATCTCTTTATTTGTTTATTTTCTTGCTCTGTTTCAGAGTGGCTTTTCAATAGCTGCCTCTCTTAGAGCTCTGTCAAGTCAATAAGGTAGTGAAAAACCATCTCAACATTGTGATCTTATAGGCTGTTTCATGCCTGGAAACTGGCTATACTGAATAAAATCTCTGATTTCCTACAGCACCCTTCAGTTTTGCTTTAACCTAACGGGGACACTGTTGTCTGCAGCTGTCCAGTCTTCATTCTGTAATATACTAAAACAAATCAAGTCTAATGAAGGACACATTCTGTCTCTATATACTACTTCAACCACACTGTGACAAAGATTGGCTGTGCCATATTATTCTTGATTTGGTTATAACACTGCCAGAAATGTGTTGTTTAATGGGCCATTCTACAAATTTGACACAATGATCAGTGTACTTGTCATCAGAGTACTACTCAGCCTGTGACAACAGTTGTATAATGTTGTCTGTGGCTCTGCAGGACCTTCCTATAGCCTAAGAAAATGTGCTTGATTATGTCACAGTGGTGTAATCAGCATTCACTTGGCTTTATCTAATGCTATCTCGTATTAAGGAAAGACCTTTACTGCTAAACTCCCACTCCCTGATCAATGCCAACTCTAAACTTCCTCCATCTTTACCTTTAGCCTTGCGAAATACAGAAATTACTCTAACAATGTACGATTTTAATTTACTAATTACGTCCAGAGGATTCCACTTTGTTGTTTTTGAGTTGCTGTTAAGCTTCAGTCAATGAAACTCAACACTTCCTGCAGAGGCCTCAAATGTAGTCTTTCAGTGGCTCAATGGACATAATTCCTGTCCATTGTCCATCCATAAAGTCTTTATAAACATGTTACAGCTCAATTTTGTCCATCATTTAGCCATTAACTAATATAGTTACACATAGCTGCAAAGGTGATCCATCTGTCATCCTTTATTCTTCTTTTAATCAGGCAGTTAACAAAAACAGTTGCTACAACCTCAGCCACTTGAGTCCAAATGTTAGATTTGTCGGAATTTTCACAGCTGAAACTACAGAGAAAGGCAGCCATTGCTTTTGTACAGGTTTTTGCCCAACCTCTTTACACTATGACAGCCATATTTAGGCTGTCAAAGTGTGGCCATCTATGTACACAACTATTACGTTTAAGTCTATACTCGTGTCATATATCATTGGAAAACTTTGGTTCTTGTGATTTGATTGGATTTTGAACTGGTTTTCACCAATCACAACAGCAAGTAGAATCAACGCAACAACAAACAAATGATTGTAAAACTGAGGCAACTTTCTGAAGTCTTATAGAGTAACACTGATTGATAACACTTGGACAAAAACAGTATTGCTACATTAGAAAAGGTCCAGATGATCCAAACCAGTAAAATATTTAGTCCACAACACTTTGATAATCCACATAAATCCGTAAAAAAAAAAAAAAAGTATAATATAGCCACAAACAGCAATTCCAGGTTTAAGCCCCTTTCAATCAACAGAGGCAAGAGGTTCAATCACCAATAATAAAAGCTGTAAGCAGCAACAAATGAGTTATAGCCATTTTTGTGCTAAACCCTACACCTTGCAAGGGCCTTTTTGTTAATAGTGGTCATGTTTTTTTAACCAATCTTGCTCTTTTTTGGTACAAATGTGTCTCAGTTCCACAATGCAGTACACCCATTTTGGTGTTGATACAGTCAAAACCCAACAAGTTCTATTCATATGACCATTTTCCAAAAATTTCAAAATGGTGGAAAATCCATCATGGTGGACTTTTTTGTAGAGCGGGAATTGTATGTCCAATTTCAAGTCAATCGGAACTACAGCATGAGGGGCAAGGCCTACCCAGAATTAAATTTTTGGGCCTTAATTACAGCAAAAACACATGGCTAATTCAACTCATATTTCTTTGGAAGCACCTATGCATCATTTCCAGTTACTGAGTGGAGTTTCTAACTCATTCCAGCTCACGGCAATTGGAGCCATTGTGCCAGAAAACAAATAATAATGAGAGTGATAATCAAAGACAATAAACCAGATACAACTTCAGAGCGTTTCAAAAGAGACCAAACCATGCATATACTCCAAATGATTCAAGAACAACTTTAATTAAATTTAGGGTCTCTCTGGGATAGGTCTTTCAAGCTAACTGTACAGGTATTCATGGGAATGGTAAAGGGTTAAAAAAAAAAAAAATGGAATGATGCCTCCAGTCTCATGATCCTGTTCTGAATCTAGATAAAAAGCAGCTGCTTTTATCTATATTGTAAAAACTAATTTAGGCAAATGTAAGAAAATTTAGTTTACACAAATGTGTATGATTAGGTAGGTTTTCAGAGTGTGGCTACAGCCCAAAGCCCCATTTCCTTAAAGCATCTTAAGGCTGAGACATTCTCAGTCCCATTTAACTCCACTGACTATGATCATTTTAGCCTGAAGATGACTTGGGGAAATGAAGTCCAATCTAGTGTGGGTTAATGTTGCAAATGTTTTGGTGTCACATCCAAAGGGCATGTCTTACACCAAACTTTTTGATTCTTAACAATCTGAAGCAGTTGGTGAGGATATGGGGCCAGCTGCACAGCCAGGTAACAAGATGACCACAGCAGCATGACTACAAGGGAGGTGGGAGAAAACAGGGATTTTAATTCAGCTGCTCAGAACATACATTACTACCCTGCTGAAACATTTAGACACAGGCAGCAAATCAACATTACAGTGTCTAGAAGGGTTGTAAAAGTCAAGCCGTGCAGACTCGACACCTGCACCTACAAGTTGTGGTTGTACCGGAAAATGGACTCAAGCAAATAAATAAATAAACATCTTTAAAAAATGGTCCATATATTTAATTTGTTTGTCGCTGGATGGGGTCTGGAACAAAACGTGATTCACATATTGTACAAAAGCAGAAGTCATAACTAAAACAGGAACAGGATGGTCTCACTCTGCTCTGGAAAAAAAGTTCAGAAGTTACTACATTCCTGACTTACTGTAAAACTGTAAAAAGAGTACTGAAACCTGCTCTTGCTGTGTACTCTCTGCAATCCATAGTGGTTGGCAGTCCATTTGAACTAGCGTCTTACTCTCCTGCTGAGCAGGCCCGACGATGGGTTGGACACTTGGCCCTGGCAAACAGGTGTTTTCCATTAGTGCTGGCATTCAATATAATGTATTTCTATTTCTGTAAAGTCTATGGTTTTGCACCAAAATCGACTACACCTGCGGGCATCTGAATGTCTGTCCCAAATAAAAGCAGTAACAGGGACATCAAAGAAAAAAAACTCCTCTGGCCAGCGGCACAGTCTTACAACATGCAACACATACTGTAAATGAAACATGAGCACAAAAAAGTTTCTTAACAGTTATCTGAGATCATCTTTTGGCTCTGAATTGTTGCCTCATCGACAGAATGGATTGGTGCTGTTTAATAATGTGTTTGATGAGAGAAAAAAGGCGAGCCATTCTGCTCCAACAAAATTAGAGAATTTCAGAAGTAGGATGGTTAGATGTTTTTAGGACAAGGGTTTTATCACGTTGCATCCTCTATGCTTAGCTCTCAGACGGCCCGAGCTCCATTAAGTCATTTCCTTCTCGTTTGCTAAGAGGCTTTTAGCCAGTGCTTGCCTATCTGACACTTGCACAAAGAAAAAACCATCACCTTGGCTTCATGGATTGGTCCATGTTCAACAGCATAAAGCGTAAAGTCTCAACATCAAACACACAGAGCAAAGTGCCAAACAACACCACCATTTAAAAAAATCACTGTGTTTATTCAAATAATGTAATCAGCATGGCCTAAAAAATGAACAATAAGGCCACCACATGAACACTACTAATCATGGTGGTCACCAAGGGAGATTAGGCTAGTTCAATTATGCCTTTCTTTTATCTGACTTGGAAAACTAAGGAACAATTAAGTGCACCTTTTCTTTACAGAATATTGTTTAACCATTCCCAAAGCAGGACATTCATCTAAAACTCTGGCATCATCAAAACCCATGTGAATCACAAAACGTATCAAACCAGTGAATTATTTAAACAAAATGTGAATGATTCACTGGCTTCTCAAAAGTGAATTGCTGCCAACGTTTTTGATTTTATCCTACGGTTAACTGAATATCTTTTGGTTTTGACAAGACACTCAAAGACATCAACTTTCTGAAATTGGAATGACCATTTCCACTGCTTTTCCGACATTCAATGAACCAAACGGTTGATTGAACAATGGGGATAATGCTGAGATAACATGTTAGTTTTCCCAATATGAAAATTAAAATTAATTACTTCCCTAAAATAAAACGAATGCCATAATAGCAAATAAACTAGCTTAACTTCCATCTTCACCATCTATCCCTTTATCTCCATTATATTTGGAAAATGAGCAACTCAAAGCAAGCATGCAAACAAAAATAACATGATCACAAATGTTCATAGATTGATTTAAATTTAAATTCCAATTTAACTGCACAAGACATACAGCCACATTAAAATAACAGATTCTATCAAACAACCATGGGAAAATGTGTCAGTAAACCAATGTGATTTTATATCTTCTGAAGTATTCTATCTGCAGCTTCACTAAGATTTGCCAACACCGGTGGCTAAAATTAAAAAAAAAAATTAAATTAAAAAAAAGCACAAAAAAGCACATTTCTTTCCATCAGGCCAGAAACTGGTGGTTCTCTGGTCTCATCAACACTTCAGGCCGCAACACTCATGTGATCGTGTCACATGAGAGATCAGCCCATGTGTCATCAGTTTATGATTCAACATACTGAAGCTACCAATATTTCGAAGTAAACCATATATTATAGCGCCACACAGTAATTTTACGGCAGTACGGACGATCCAAGGGCAGTACAGCTTACGTTCAATGTTCAAATCTCAACTCAACACATACAAAAAGACAGAATTGAACGGTGTCTCGTTCATTCATCTGGCTACCATGCGAGTCAGCTGACTGTCTGCAGTATTAGCTAATCCACTGCGCTAATGACATTCAGATGTGCTTGTACGCAAGTCATCCAACAGTGACAATGATGCATTTGTCTAATATGAAACATACGACTTATATTTAGTATGCTTGCTAAAACAATGCAATACAATTAAGGTTAAGTGTAGCTAAAATGGATAAAGACTCTGCGCCGGACTGGTCATCAGTTAGCTACAGTTAGCATGCTAGCTTAGCTGGTCTGCTACTTGACGCGAATACATAAATGTAGTTAATTTTATAACACATACACATATATCATTTAAGGAAAAGAGTGATGGCAGTTAAACTATTTAATTGTAACCTTATCCCACACTTCACTGCCTGCGAAGAAAAACAGCTAGTTTGTTTAACATCGTGATTCCCAATTTGTAGCTTCTTAGCTAGCTAACATTTACGTATGCTGCGTTCCCGTGTACTAGGAATGAAATTATGTCCAAAGTTGTGACAGAAGATTTCTTTTTGAAGATTGTCAGTTTGGCACACATTTTGCATACGGTTACAAACCAACAGTGCCAGGCTTAGGGTTATGGCTTGTTACTGAAATATCAGTATTATTATTAATATTAGTATTGCGGGAGAGAAAGTATTCCTAAAATTTTGAACAAAAGTTAACCTTATTGAAATCGATCATCCAACTCCAAGGTCCCTGGTCCAGGAACATAATACTGACTTTTAATACAAAACGTGTCTGTTTCCAATTGAGATGACATTAAACAAAAAATGTATTTTGTTTAATGTTCAATTATTAAGTGTTTGTTTCGCATTCCTCACCGTTTGCTTGCCAGTGAATGCAGCACAACAACCTTGATAACCACTAGCTATAGCGGCAGCTATCTCCTGCAGCATGCTAACGTTACATACTTAGCCTGGGTTGAGAGATGTAATTTCTGGTCACAGCCTGGGTGTGCGTCCTCGCAGCCGCTGCCAAGCCGTTGACGTCCATCGCCCTGTTTGCCACCAATGTCGCCATCGTCGGATAAAGAAAAGAAAACCTGAAAAAGCTCAAGTTATTCGATGTGCTTTGCTAACTGGTGCTGAATAACAAAAATGACAGCAGAGCGCTGGTCATATGACACAGAGGAACCGGATGTTCTATAGAGAAGGGATGGAGCCGATGCATTTTTTTTAGGATGGCGACGGAAGGTCACGTTGTTCATCCAGTCACAGCGAACGCACACTGTCGACGTCAAACCCAAAATGGCCAGGATTAACAGCGCCTTTGAGCATTACAGTTGCGACACTTTCATAGACTTCTGTAGACCGAGAATGAAGAAATTAGTGCAACTAATAGCTCCAAGCAGTGAACCCCATTCATTTTCAGTGTTTTCCAAGCACACTCAATGGTAAGCTGATGATTTTTATTTTTATTTTTATTTTTATTTTATTTTATTTTATTTTATTTTATTTTATTTTATTTATTTTTTATTTTTTATTTTTATTTTTTTTTACTTTTCTAAAGTCAGTTGTGGTAGTTTATGTAGCCAGCTTTAGTTCATGTTTATTCTAAACTCACTTCTAATTGCCATTAGCTAACATGGGCAACACTTCACAAGCTACCATAGCCAGGTGTCAGCCTACATTTACTTCAAATTAATTCCAGGTGTTGGTGTTGAGTTGGCATACACAGTTTAGCTTTGCTTATTTAAATTTTTTAAAGTTAGCAACACTTAGTTGTGATTGTATCAGTACACCTGAATACAATGAATGGTCACAAGCTCAGCTTGATAGCAAGGCTAGCTTGCATCTAGCAAGGTTATTCCACAGTTAATGCAATGATTGCACACAGTTTGTTACACAGTGCACCTGTGACAGGTGATAAGATCAACTGCATAAATGTGGAAGATCAGTAGAAAGTATAACTTCAGATAGCTAATTAGTGTTATTTAATATGTTCTTCTGTTGAAGAGCTGCCATGTGAAATACCTTGTTTCTTAGTACACAAGAAAAAAATGGACAGTGGCCACCACTTGCCTAGCTGCCACTAACATTAGCTGAGGCTGTTTAAGATGAATCCTTCATCCGGGTAAGATACAGTTATAAATGACCAAGATCTAAAAAGAGACGATGAGGTGACAGATTCTTAACTGTTATGTTACAATACCTTACTGATGATTTCACCCTCAACAGGAAATGTGTGGAAAGAAGGTTATGACATGCAACCAATGTCCCAAGTTGGAATAGCGTTAGTGTGAAAATGTACCAGATGCTGAATTTATCATGACAACAAGTAAATACAGAGCAAATAAGCATTAGCTGTTAGTTGCATTAACAGCATTTTAAAAAGGGAGCCGATCCAAAAACAGGGAGGCTTCTTTCTAAAATATGTCAAAATGTGATTTAATGTTGAGACCTCACCACATGAACAACAAACAGGAGGCCTGCATGTAAAAAGTAAAGGATAAAGAACAAAGAGATACTGCCAAAATCCCATCAGGCTTTGCAAATCACACCTCATTGCAAGATTCAGTTTGAATCCAAAATCCCATTGGATGAGACCCACCAGAACTCAGGGGAGTCCCTATAACAGGGCCATGATATCATCAAGGATAAAAGAATTAATGTGCCCGGCTCCACCTCACCTTTCCTCTGCAACTTCAAATTAATAATAGACTGTTTGTGTTCACTGAATACGCTTGGATTGTCAAAACGATCAGCTGTTTGAGTAGTCAGCAATCTCAGATTGGCCGTAGAGGGAAGTTTAGATTCACCATTACTTCAACTAAGTCAACTCTCCTCTGTTTCCTCAGCTGCCTACGAGGACCAGCCTGCCGTACCAAGCGACACAACAGCCCTGTCACTGTCTGAGCTCGAAGAAATGCTGAAGAACGCACCAGATCCACTGAAATACATGTTAATCGCCACCAAAGCGATCTCAAGTAAGAAACTTTTGTCTGGTCAGAGACAGGTTAATGATAGTATGTTAATGAAAGCTTCACTGTTGTAAAAGATTTGCTGTGTTGTCAGATGAACAGACCAACAAGTCCTGTTGTTGCTGTTCAATCATTGTGCTTGCTGTTTGTTCCTGTGTGCTTAGCACATTGCATTGATTGTGTGTCCAACACCATTAGGCTTTGTTTTGCGTTGGTTTCTGGTACTACAGTAAAGGCAGTGAGCATTTAATCAGTTAAAAGGCCAGAGCTGACGAACCCTGAGCTGAGTTCATACGCAGGGTTTCTGTGTGATAAAGAGACAGTTACTCTTTTTACACAGCAGTTAAGATCTCTTTTTGCTTCACTTTGAGCGCCTTTCTTTAAACCTTAAAGGTATATAGTGTAGCAGTAGCATAACTCAGTTTTGCACCCCACCACCTTGTGTTCAAAGACATGTAAACACATCCTCCATTGTGCTTCTCACATCTTTTTATCAAGCCTTGCGCTCTTGAACTTTGCATGATGTAGCCACACACACACACCCACACAAGCACACTTTCACATTCATTCACACTCATTGTGACAACTGCCTTTAGGCTTGCGGAGTAGTTGCTTGTGTTACACCTGCTTGTGTTGCAGTTGTAGTTTGACAGTAGTTGTTTATTGATTGAAGGATTATTGGTTGTTGATTAGTATTGCTATTGCACATTTAAAGAGCAGCTGTCTGTGATTATTTGTGTATGTGTGTTGTGGTAACAGCTGGTTGTGAGGATCGGTACTTGGATTCAGCCTTTCACTGTTTACTGTTAAAAAAGTATTTTCAACATTGACATTCTAAGTGAGACTGTATCCAAGGTTGATTATTGGTCCCTGACCTCAGGGTGGTGCCACGTCAATATTAATTCTTATTAATAATTTTATCGCAATTAATACAGTTATTTGTATCAATAACTATCCTTAATATCTGCTAATAACCCAAACTGCTTTTACCAGATCCCAACATTAATATAAAATTGGAAAAAAAGAAATAAAGCCTGGTTCTCTCTGCAGATGATGGAAACAAACACCCCCGCCCCTATCTGAGAATCAAGACATGTTCAAGATATTGAAAATTTGACTGAAACGCTTAATGATTTGCTACTTGAATAACTAGATACCTTTGCTGTATCTAATGTATAGGTGCATTCTCTGTGTCTCTCTCTCTCTCTCTCTCACACACACACACACACACACACACACACAAACACACACACACACACACACACACACACACACACACACACACACACACACACATTCACCAACACAATGTCCTGGTGAGTGAACTGTTGAGTGACAGGTAAAATGACATGATTGCACAGATTTTCCTCTTAAAATCTCTTAGTTTCCTGTTTTCTCATTTTTGAAACTCTGATCCATTCTCATTTGACGCAGCATGTTCTGCACAAAAGCTTGTAAGCGCCTGTTTGAAGATGATTTTGAACCATGGCCCCAGCACAACCACCACACTGGCAGTCACACATCACATACAGACATGCACAGCTCTCTGATGGTGGAAAAGCACTACAGATTGAAGTGGTAAGCACTGCCATGGTGAGGCTGACGGCAGCCCCTAGAGAGCTCATCCAAACGTTTCAGGCCGCATGCAAAAAATAGCAAATTAATGCAAGTGAAGAGCTTCTGCCTACAGGAGCAGTGCCCTCATTTTAGAAATACATATTTTCCCCAGAGTCTTTTATGATCAGTTCAAAAGGACATTATTTCCCTGAAACTCCTCAGATCCACCTATCAAGGCAAATAGGTGTCATAATATTCATGCATTCATTTTGTATTTCTGCTGCTGTTGTTGTTAAAAGGCTCACACAGTGTTGTGATGTATAAATGTTACATTCAGCCCAGTACATTTAAGGAAGAACAATCACATTGGGTGGTTCCACAGTGCACATCATATGTCCATGTAATGTGTTATGTTATATTAAGTGTCAAAGCTGAAAGTAAGGGTATAGAGAAATGGATGGTGGGGGTGTGTGTAGTACATCTGACTGTCATGCAGCAATCTGGAGATCTAGACAGGTTACTTGTTTTTTAATCATGAACCACAATCTTTCCTCAACTTTGAAACTACACAACTCAATATTTTCAATAAGGAAAATGAGTAAAATTAT
This sequence comes from Chaetodon auriga, assembly GCF_051107435.1. Classification (NCBI taxonomy): domain Eukaryota; kingdom Metazoa; phylum Chordata; class Actinopteri; order Chaetodontiformes; family Chaetodontidae; genus Chaetodon; species Chaetodon auriga. The sequence continues at coordinate 3,620,841 of NC_135084.1, forward strand.
TAGAAATTATGTGAAAATAGTTGCTCGTAGTTTTTATTTTAGTATGTCATATGCTTTTTGAGTTACAGGTGTAATTCTCATCTACTGCGAGGCTTGTGGAAAAGGCACTGTTTACTTGTTCCCATACACAGTATTGATGTGACTACGCTGCAGTAATACTGACTGAGTCTCCTCAGTAAAAAGTAGTCATTTCCAAGCTGCTCTCTCTCTTCCTGTTGCTCCTGCTCACCTGTAGCATTACCACAGCTACCTGTTCTCTCCACTGCAGAGCAATGACTCGTTCAAAAGCTGGACTCACTTGTTTACTAAAATTCTTTTCACTTTCTGGGTTCAGCTTGAGAGGAGAAGCTAAAACATTGGATAACATAGTGATATTTCCACTGTTGGGAAGTTACTTTTGAAATGTAATGGGTTACAGACTACCTGTTACCCTGTTAAATATACAGTAAGTAATATAACTAATTTAATCATCAAAGTAATGCACCTCATTCTGTTTGATGACTTTTTGATGGCTTTTATAAGAACTGTTTTAAACTGGGCAATAAAGCTGACAAGTCCTTAAAATAGAAATATAAACCAGGTGGTCTAAACTGGGGAGCGTAAACCTCACAACAGTGCTAACTGAATCTGGATTAAGTTAGTGAGCATTATAAGATCTCACATGCGCTACCAGGTCACTATTCAACGACGGCTAATGTTACTTAAGATTGTCTATGTAGGGCTTCGTAAAGGTGGAGGTGCAAAAGGTGCAATTAATGAAATTAATTAAAACATAAAGATGTAGCCAACTGGATGGGCAATATGCAAAATATAGAGTTAAGTTACATCTTAAACACAAAAATATCAAGGTATGGCGGGAGGTACTTATTGTAACTGATTGTGGTAACATGAACCTGTAGATTTTTCCTCATGTTTGGCTTCAAGCATTTCAATGTTGACAGTATTTTCATCGCTCGTGCTATACGTGGAAAATATTGTTGAATTTCAAGCATTGAAAGTCATTCTTGTCTGGCCACCCTGCATGCTGTTAGCTGGTCGATGGCATGGCATGACTCAGTTTGCCTAGAGGTGGTGCCAATTCAAAAGAGAGAAACAATGAAAAAAATGTTCAAAATTTCACTAGATACCACCCAATGAGTGGAGTCAGTCTACATGTGGTGCTGTGTAAGCCATCCTACCCTTGATGGCATTGCACTCAAATATGTCTCAACAGCTTTGCAGGACCACTTTGCCTAGGTGAATATTGCGGGGGGGGGGGGGGGGTTATTAGAAACACCTCCGAATATAATGCAGCTCAGTACAACACTAACCGGTAGCTATGACCTTGATGCTAAAACATAATTTAATTGATTATATGCTAGCATAGGAAAACCCTGAACATTGCTGGATTACATTAGACTGCACAGGTGTACCTAATAAAATGGCCACTGAATGTACATCCCTGCTGACTCAAGTCAAGGATTCCCTTGTATGCTCCCCTGGGATGTGTGGTTGAGAGTGTGGTCACTCAAAGCACTGAGCTAACCTGCCACCTGAGATATAACAAATGATGAAGTGATGGAGCCATAACATGCAGAGTGGATTGTTTCTGTGATGTCGTTGTTTTTAGGGATCTTGTTTCTCACGGGACCCCTCCAGCAGTGGTCACAGAGAGAGAGAGAGAGAACTGCTGAAATTTTGGCAGGGATTAACCTCTGATTCCTGATGGTGAAGAACACACCTCATGTCCACAATGTCTGAACTCTTGTAATTGGAGGAAGGAGAAGTTTAGGTGTTAGGCGAGCCTACAGGTGTAAGGGTCATTTGGGATTTATACAGAGGTCAGCTCTATTTTGGACAATGACATCATTTTTGGTTATTTTGGCTGTGCCCTTCAGTATATTGGTTTGAAATATATCAAGTGCAGACTGTCAGCTTTAGTATGAGACTATTTATTATTTGGACATCAGATTCAAAAAATCTGCAGCCAAGCTCAAAATGTGACCCTTTGCTTTGGTTTATAGGAACTTGTCCCATTGAAGTCTGAAGTCATTATTTAATTTTAGATTCTGTACTGGAGTAAAGAGATAAAATAACAAATCATGCCAGTGTCCAAATATGCAAGGACCAAGCTGTAGACTTGTACTCTCACTTCACTGTGTATTTAATATGTCCTTCAATGCGCTCAGCTGTCCACATGTCCTTTTCTTCCTACTGTTGAGGTGGAAGAATGTAATGGCTAGTCTGAAGACTTGTGTGTGTCTTTCCTGATCTGCTTTCTGCCATCTCTTTCCCAAAAGTCCAATGAGTTTCTTTTGAAGACTGCCCATTCATGGATATATTATAAAATAACATGTTTTTGTTGAATGCGATTGGTTGCCTTGTTTATTTTGCACCACTGAACAAACTTCTGTCTTGGCTCAAACTGAGCAATTGCTGGCATGCATTGATAGTCAATTGTTGTGCATTTTTATGTGAATGCCTTAACATTAGAATGTGAGTCATTATGAGCATAGAATCATGAGGAGGATATGAATGCATACATGCTGTAAATCAGTGGAAGAAGAACTCAGAATATTTACTTCAGTAAAAGTAACAATACTACAGTGTAGAAATACTCTGTAGCAAGTAAAAGTCGAACATTCAAAACTTTACTTAAGTAAAAGTACAAAAGTATTATCATTAAAATATACTTACACTGCAAAAAGTAAAATTATTCATGGTGCAGAATGGCCCATTTCAGAATAATTCAAATGATTTAATAATGATTTGACATATTAACACACCAATTAATCTAATGCTAATGCCGGTAAAGGTTTTTACTATATGTACCGCTGGGTAGTTTGTGAATTTCAAACTGAGGATCATCTTATATTACATCAGAATTTATTTGTGGATTATATTGAGTATTATTAATCTGAAGCTGCAAAGTAACTTAACATAAATGTATTAGAGTATAAGTACAATGTTAAGTCTCTAAAATGTTGTAGAAGTAGAAAGTGTTGTGTTCGAAATAAGCCCCAACTCAACCTTCATAGGCATGCTCTGGAGCCTAAACTTGCATTATACTTGTTTTTAGCTTTAACATATCAATTTGAAGTTAATGTTGATTGCGCAATGTTGTGGCTGTAGAAAGGCTGGCCCCCTATAAACCCTACTTTCACTATGCAATTTTTTCTGCCACCGGGTACAATCTGCAAGGAAAATGAAGACTGACTGGCGATCCAGGCAGACTCCATTTCTGCCTGCTTTCCTGTCTCCATGACAGATTCAATGAATGAATGAACTCCGCTTTTTCTCCCAATGTTTTCTTCTAATCCACCCTGATGCTGCAGTTACTTACAGTATTTGCGTGAAGCAATACTTTTATTACCCTATATCAAATTAGGACAATTTGACTTTACCTCTTCAGTGAACAGCGAAGGTAACTGTTTACAATCTGATTAGCAACTGAACTTTCAAACAACTTGACATTTTGGCTTATCCCTATGAACAGATATGTGCAGTTAAATTGAATAACAAGCTAATTAAAGGCTAAATCGCCGTCAGACGATGGGCTCTGACATTACATTTTGGCCAGTGTGTTTTGCCTCTTTTGCTCTTCACACAGACTGTTGGTCAGTACTACTCATTCTACAAACAGGACTCAAAATCTTTTCCCTTGCCTTCAGATTGTGCACTTATATTTAGATATCTGCTTGTAGAGATTCATTTATTTGTCCATTTGTCCATATTTCACATAAGCATTTTCATTCATTGATGAAAAATGTAATACATTTCATCTTAATTTTCATTTTCAAAGGAAGGTGCCTTTTCTTTAGTTTTAATCTTGTTTAGGTTGTGAAATAGTTTGTCATCAAATACTTTGCAACATAGTCTCTGGTAAAATGAATACTGTACACTACCTGAACAGCACCAAAAGCGGACAGAACTTGATGGGGACCAAAACAAAGAAAAATGTACAGTGAATAAAACATAATACATATAATACATTCATCAGGTGGACGCAAACAGGACTCCAAACAGCTGCCCTGTACCATGCAGTATTGTAGACCAAAATAATGTTTGAAAATGTGAGAAAACACAATCATGAGTTTTGCAGAATTGTGCAATATCAGTGGTTTATCTGGTCTGATCTTTTATGGTATTATTAAATGCTAATAGCATTGTTGTGAGTTGCTCTGAGTGTCCTGGATACCATAAAGGGATAAAAAACTGCATTCTCTGTCCCTCACACAGTAAATCATTCTGTTGGGGCTTCAGGCCAACACATTAGCAAATTGGTTGTTGTTAGTCAAGTTGTTCGTCATTATATTAAATGGCTTGTTGATACATAAACTCAAAAAACAATGTAGCCTACCATTGACTGAGTGTTCTATGTCGTAGCAAATGTAGCCTGGCTTATTTTTAGTGTGTTTAAGTGTTTAAGGTTAGCAACTATGTACTGCCCAGCAATTTTGAGATGTCTATGCATATGGCTTTCATGTCATATGGGAAGTAGTCTGTGGTAATTGAAAGCACCATATACTCTTGTTTTGAAGATTACAAGTGCAACAGACTTAGACAATGTTTTGAACAGCAGGCAAATCTGATTTAGCTTTCAAATCTGACCTTCATTTCCCAGCTTTACCCACATAGATACCTTAAAGGTGACTGTGGTACTTATAGCCATTAAAAGTGTCAGGAAGTAGTCTTACACGCAGGGGCGGGGCTTGTGGACAGGTGAGCCAGGCAGTTGCTTGGAGCCCCCGGCGACTAGGGGGGCCCTGGCCACTTATTTCCAACAATGATTATTGATAGGCCTGGGCTTTCAGGGACCTCTGTTGGTCCCTGGACCTCACTTTGAGAACCACTAATCTATTTTTTCAGTATTCATCTCAAATGTCCCGGAAATTGTGCATTTATCTGTGCAAAAAACAAATTTTGGGGGCGTGCACGGGTGGGGTGGGGGCCCCAGGGATTTCTTGCTTGGAGCCCCTAGAGACCCTAGCAACGCCACTGCCTACACATACAAATGAAAAGTTCAGTTCAAGCAATAAAACACTCATGTGTGTACATGCATTTGCAAGTACATGAAATTGACATGTTAGCTGGCCCTCAGAAACTTGCTTGTTTGTTTTTGTTTTGGCATGCAGAGTTCACAGCTTGTTCCTGTTCTGCTGTTTATGAGCTCTTCTTCTTCATTGGTGTTAAAATAAAACACTCTTGCTCAAATGAGTACTTGCATTTATACAGTCTTACTTTGTCTAGTATGACTAATATTAGCTAATGATAGTGAACTTAAGGTGTGTATGTGACACTTTCTGACTGTATTCGTAGTGATATTGTGCTTTAACATTAACTGTTAAAGCATAACAGTTATATTTGCTTTAACCTTTTTTGAATTCATACCTGTAATGTTGTGTTTTATCACTGTGGGGCCACATTCTATGCTGCAGTCTTGGCTCATTTGGCTCATGTATGTGTAATGTTGCAACCTCTTCCAATTCTAATTTAAATAAGATTCCAAAACTGAAGGGATGCTTGTGCTGGACAAATTTGTTAAAAGGAATCTGATTCCAATCTGGAACTGCATTTGTGACCTAGATTCCAGAAGAAAAAGTGTTTTTCACTTAAAGTGAAAAGTTCAAGGGCTTTTTCCAAATAAGAAAGAGGCTTTCCAATGTGTTGTTTGAGGTCAAACAATGCAGTGGTCCCTACAAAGCTGTTGTACATTATAACAGGATGGTGATGTGGTTGTTAGAAAACCTTGAACTAGTAAGTTCTGACACCACATAGAATAAGACAAACAGCACCACCCACCTTGTGCTAAATAAATCACAAATGTGTGATTATGAAGAACAAGTGCTCAGAATACAAAAAAATTGAAAGACATTCCCCTTTCCTGGCAAATTACACTGAATGAAGACTTACAGGATGTTCAAAAGAGAAAACAGAGAAGCAACAAGTGAGAGACATGTAATGAGGCACCAATATTAATAGTACAGGGCGGCTATGGCTCAGGAGGTGGAGCAGTCGTCCACCAATCAGGAGGTCAGTGATTCCATCCCTGGCCTCGGCAGACCACATGCCGAAGTATCCTTGGGCAAGATACTGAACTGCAATACTGCTGATGCTATGCTATCGGTGTGTGAATTCATATGTACGTCGCTTTGGATAAAAGTGTCTTCCAAATGATTAATTGCAACTTTGGAAATTGTAACTTTGTTCATGTAGACATGTGTTGCATTAACACTGCATGTGCATGGTTTCAACAAAAGCCAAAGTATGACAATATGACATGATTTAACAGTGATGATGGGATTTGACAAATATGATGATGTCGAATGTTTCCATGTAGTGCGTGCCTTTCATTGCATCCATTTTGGCACATATTTCAGCACCATGGACAGAGAGCAGAAGTCTAATTATCATTAGTCGTGTTTCATTTCATTTCACAGAAAATAAAGAAATTTATTGAATTACTAATTATTTCTACTTTTTACTAGGTGATCAAGGGGTGTTTGAAACAGCAAAAATAAAAAAAAAGTATTTGGCACAAAATATGTAAGTTTATTTCAGTATTTGTCCATGGCCCAACTATGCAGACTGACTTCAGTCATCAATAACATGTTTGAAGTCACTCTTTGACAGAAAAATCACCCAGAATCACAAACATGATTTGTTCAGGGTGTTGGTCAGTTATCTTAAAGCAGCTGGGCAAAATACTTTCATAACACACAACACACTGTCAAAAAATCCTAAAGGAATGACCAAGTTCTGTCAGTGACATTGTGTATATATATATATATGCTTCGGTTGACACAACAACACTACATGCACTGCCATGCTGAGGTGAAATTAATTCTTCTGCATTTAACCCATCCTGGAAGTCATTCCTCCGCGGCAGACCAGGAGCGGTGGGCTGCCAGCAGACAGCAGCACCCGGGGACCCAGTTCTTTCTTGTCACCATTAGTCATGTGGTGATCTTCTTGCATGTTTTTAGTGGGGTTTCTTATTTTTTTTTTTGCATGTTTGTGACACTTCAATGCTTCAGATCATCAAACAAATTTGAATATTAGATGAAGAGAATAACACAACTACAGATGACAAAACACAAAATGTAGTTTTTAAATGAAGGTGTTTGTTACTAAGGGGAAAAAAAACAAACCTACATGGCCCTATGTGAAAAAGTGATTGCCCACCCCTTCTGTTAAAGCATAGCTTAACTACGGTTTATCACATCTTTGGAAAGCTGAGTTCAATTTCTCTAGCCACACCCAGGCCTGATGATTGCCACACCTGTTCTCAATCAAGAAACCACTTAACAGGACCTGCCTGACAAAGTGAAGAAGACCAAAAGATCCTCAAAAGCTAGACATCATGCTGCAATCCATCGAAATTCAGGAACAAATGAGAAACAAAGTAATTGAGATCTGTCAGTCTTGCAAAGGTTATAAAGCCATTTCTAAAGCTTTGGGACTCCAGCGATCCACAGTGAAAGCCATTATCCACAAATGGCGAAAACATGGAACAGTGGTAAACCTTCCCAGCAGTGGCTGGCTGACCAAAATTACCCCATGAGTGTAACAACGACTCATCCAAGAGGTCACAAAAGACCCCACAACAGCATCCAAAGAACTGCAGGCCTCACTTGCCTAAGTTGAGGTCAGTGTTTATAACTCCACCATAAGAAAGAGACTGGGCAAAAATGGCCTGCATGGCAGAGTTCCAAGTCGAAAACCACTGCTGAGCAAAAAGAACATGAAGGCTCATCTCAGTTTTGCCAGAAAACATCTTGATGATCCCCAAGACTTTTGGGAAAATACTCTGTGGACTGATGATACAAACGTTGAACTTTTTGGAAGTTGTGTGTCCCATTACATCTGGAACATCATACCAACAGTAAAATATGGTGGTGGTAGTGTGATGGTCTGGGGCTGTTTTGCTGCTTCAGGACCTGGAAGACCTGCTGTGGTAAATGGGACCATGAATTCTGCTGTCTACCCAAAAATCCTGAGAGAGAATGCCTGGCCATCTGCTTGTGACTTCAACCTGAAGTGCACTTGGGTTCTGCAGCACACCAGAAGAAGAAGAAGAGAAGAAGAAGAAGAAGAATCGGGGGGAGACATTCCCCTTTATTTGTCACACACATGCGAACACTGCACACGAGGTGAAATTTGACTTCCGCCTTTAACCCATCCTGGTCGTCCCTCCTCCGCGGCAGACCAGGAGCGGTGGGCAGCCAGACCGGCGCCCGGGGACCCATCTTCGGCATCACCATTGGTCAGGTGGTGATCTTCTTGCATGTTTTTAGTGGGGGTATATTTTTACGGAGGATACCCCAGGTGAACACGGGGAGAACATGCAAACTCCACACAGAAAGGCCCTCCTCGAGCAGCAGGCACCAAAGGCATGGTGGAGGACACACCCGGTGCCCGCAGCGAGATTCGAACCCGGGACCTCTTTGCTGTGAGGCGACAGTGTTACCCAGCATGTCTACCTCTGAATGGCGAAGACTTTGGAGTGGCCTAGTCAAAGTCCTGACCTGAATCCGACTGAGATGCCGTGGCATGACCTTAAAGAGGTGGTTCATGCTTGCAAACCCTCCAATGTGGCTGAATTATAACAATCCTGCAAAGATGAGTGGGCCAAAAATTCCTCCACAGCACTGTAAAAGACTCATCGCGAGTTATTGCAAACGCTTGATTGCAGTTGTTGCTGCCCAAGGGTGGCCCAACCAGTTATTTGGTTTAGGGGGCAATCACTTTTTCACACAGGGCCATGTAGGTTTGGATTTTTTTTCCCTTAATGATAAACACCTGCATTTAAAAACTGCATTTTGTGTTTATTTGTGTTATCTTTGTCTAATATCTAAATTTGTTTGATGATCTGAAACATTTGTGTGACAAACATGCAAAAAAAAAGAAGATTATATGCTTAAATGAGTTCATATTGTGCATACAGTGAATTGTAATAATACATGTACATAATGTAATATGTTCAGTTTTAATAAGTGCAACATAAGTCACCTCTCAAGCTGGTCTGTCCTTTCTATGGGGCTAGCATACATACTGTATATATGCTTTTCTTTTGTGGTCAACTGTCTTGCAAAATTAGTGTATAAAATGTTTTTATTGTGGGATGAAGATCTGAAAGAATTGGCTCAGTTTCTGATATATAATTTGTCTAGAATGGTTTTGATGTGTGTAAGAAGTGAGTGATGTCAATCTCTTGAGAGTTTTGCGTGGCTTTTTTTTTTTTTTTTTTAAAGCTTGGGTTTGTAACATTGAACAAATGAGGAAGAGTAAGATAGACTTTGAAGGTAACCCATCCCCCAATTACTTATTAGACTAGCTTGGTTTAAAGGTAACTAATCATATTAATTTCTAGAAATGGACATAAAGTGTTTTAACAACAAGAAAAGCTCACCTAATGACAGTCAGTAGGTGAAGTGACACTACCAGAATCAGCAGGTTTGTAGGTTCCAGTAATGTAAAAGGAACTAGCCTTAATGTTAAACTGCAGCCACCACTGTGCCATCTCTCCTCTCATCTCCTCTCATCACCTCTCCTCTCCCCTCTCCTCCACTTCCACCTTTTCACCACCAGCAGCTTCCTCAGAACTGGATGGCACTTGTACATCTGTTGGTTAATGTGTAGTGCGGTCTATAGAAGAAGAAGAAGAATTTGTCACACACATGCGAACACTGCACACGAGGTGAAATTTGACTTCCGCCTTTAACCCATCCTGGTCGTCCCTCCTCCGCGGCAGACCAGGAGCGGTGGGCAGCCCGACCGGGGGACCCATCTTCGCCGTCACCATTGGTCAGGTGGTGATCTTCTTGCATGTTTTTAGTGGGGGTATATTTTTACGGAGGATACCCCAGGTGAACACGGGGAGAACATACAAACTCCACACGCCACGAGCAGCAGGCACCGAAGGCATGGTGGAGCGAGAATCGAACCCGGGACCTTCTTGCTGTGAGGCGACAGTGTTGCCACCGTGCCACCGTGCCACCCACCCTATGGTGCTAATGCAACTGTCAGAGTGACACTGTTTTAGTGACTTTGTTTTACACTTTGACCTCAGACTGTTTGTGTATGAATTGTAAGGTTTAATAGTGGAGTGAGACGACACAACTTCATTTTGCCTTTCTCATAAATAACAGGCTACACTATCTGGTCACAGTTAATCCACATCGACTGAACCAAATGTAAGCATCATCATTAAAATATACAGTAAATAAGCTGATCGTTTCACGGTAATCTTTTACCATATAAATCTACATAACATTGAAGTCTTCAATATGAATCTATTGTTGCATTAAAAAAATGACTCTGATTGTCAGACTACATGATTTTTTTGTCTTTAGCAACGATTGCAGTGCCATAAACTCTTGCCGTGTCTTGGTCGGGTGATTGGCAAGACTACACACTCGACCATTCACAGCATGTCCTATTTCATGACCACGCATGAGTTCAGATGTCATCAGGGAGGCAAGTGAAGCAACTGTTTATCAAACTTACTGAAGCATTGTGTGTGATGCTGGAAAAGAAAGAAATCTCGGCTGTGGATGTGTTATAATATTAAACGCAAATGCAAGAGGCAGTGTAATCTTTGGCCCATTCGGTCATTATTTATACATCTGTTGGGTAGCATCCCGTTAATTAGGACAGGTACAACGAGTTTCACATATAGTTACTTTATTTCCAGAGTTTTTCATTCTGCAAGGAGCAGGCTTGGCTGTCTTGGAGTGAACAGACTACTTTAATGTTTGATCTGGAATTAGAGATGATATGCTTATTCCTGCAGTTAGGATCGGGAATAATGTTATGACATCACAGCAGCTCCTTGCCTGGCTGCTGAAGTGCTTCCGCTACTTTGTGCAAACATTTGTCTGTTCTGACTCACTCATGGTACTCCGTCAAGGAAACATCAAATAGACAGGAGTAGTGCTGCTACAACTCAATGTACTTTTCCTGTCTTTCATTGTCTCACCTGACAGCAGCAACCTCAGCATCCCTCCTCCTCTTCTTTGCCATGCTTACCTGATGCACTCTGGAGAGAGAGCACCTGATTGGTAAATGCTCAGGCGCATGTTGTGGAAGTTGTCATACTAGGTGTGTTAAGACAAAGAAATTCTGACATGTTAGACTTTTCGTCAGGGTGTCGTGCAGTGTCGTTGGGCATCCCAGACACTGCACGACAGGTCATTCAGCATGTCACACTACATGGGTATAGACGCCTGATTGTTGTTCATGATCGGCCACAACGCTAGTAAATGGTCAGCCACAACAAGATCATCTCAAATTGGTGAATCGTGAAATAAGACGTGCTGTGATTGGTCATTGTCATACATGTAGTCTTGCCAGTCACCTGATCAAAACACAGCAAGAGCTCATGGCACTGTGATCATTAGATCTGACATGACCATTGTTGAAGACAAAAAAGTCATGTAACCTGACCCTGGCATAAGAGGGTAGTGTCGGGCCTTAACTGGGCAAAGTCTGTCACCAGATCTTTACCAGTGTACATTCCACAACTGTAAACTTGAGGTGGGTCAATCTGTCATCACTTTTTTCTTGATTCAGCTCTTGTTCAGTGCTCATTAGATGCAAACTAGCTAGCCTCTTTCTTGCCCCGAATGCTGTTAATGCTCTCCAATGTTTGCATGCTGAAATATTCACTTGAAATAGTGTGCACCTCACAAACTATTTTCTTCATACTACATTTGGGCATGATAAAAAATCTTTCATACTATTTTAGCATATCTGATTGTATGTTAGTATGGACTTTCAGACAGGCCCAAGGAATGGGATTGTGATGTCATTAACAGCAAATCTGTCACCAACTGTCACCTTTTCACCATCACCACCCATCTAGCGAAGTCTCAACTTGTTCAACTCTGTGTAACTTGTTTCAACATGGTCAGTAAACACTGCTGAATAGTGGGCTGGTGGGAAAAAAAAGCAAACCCCACCCCAGAATGCTCCACGATTCCATTTCCTATCATAAAAGCCACATGAATATATCATGCTATTCTGAGCTGCAACCTATTTTCCAATGCAGTAGCAAGGGTGCTGTCATTGCAATTGAATATTGTAGTTTTTCAACACATTATGCACTGCAGTTCTTGCAAGCTATGCTAAGCATTTTGCTGAATACACAAGTAGAACCTTTGCTTTTGAGGGGTTTCCGCTTCCCTCACTCCTTTGATTCCGTAATGGGATTAATTATTCTTTGAGGAAACAGTGACTAAGATGTGCAGGTTTTTCACAGGCAAGGGAATCCTGCAGATTCGTAGCACTATGGAGCTTAAAGTTGCTGGATCAGTGTGCTAGAAGAGGGTCGCTTCTTCAGTAAGACTTGTTAGCACATTAATCCCAGATCTACCGTATGGCACAAAAAGGACAAGGCTAAAAAAACAGATATTGAAAACAAGGCAGGATGTAGCCTTTCTTTCACCTCCTAAGAGCTTTAAAACCGGACCATGTGATGGGAGAAAATGTGTTGGTGGTCTGCAGCTATGACAGCCCTGCACGTCCATACACACACAGACATACACACACTCCCACCAAAACCCCTCACTTACAAAAAACCCGACCTTCTTTCTAATTGGACTTAGGGTGAAGGGAGAGAATGGGTGGGGGTGGCTGTGGGGGTTGGTGAGTGGGCAGGAGGCGTAAATGTGACCCTTTTTTTTCCTCTGGGGAGATTCCCAAGACACAGTGGGGAGGATTGGTTTCTTTGGGTCTGCTCACAAAAGAGCCTCAGTTTTCTCTCTTACTGGACAGTCCCTGCATTTCTACTGTGATTAGTCTGCCAGAAGAGGCAGAACTAAACTCAGACCTGAACACAAAATTGTCTGAATGTTACAAACAAGGTTAAACTTGTGGTTGTATCTTTGCAAATCATTGTGCGCAGTAGTGGGATATGTTCTCTTTCCCCAAAGTTCATATATTGCTCTGAAGTCCATTTAGTCCATTCACAGCAACAGCCAGGGGTGGATGACATGCTTAGATCCTTTGCCTAGGTAACAGTTCCAGTGCCACATTGTACATGTGAAAGGCCTGTAACAACTTTTGCTGTTGTAAACATATGGAAGTATAATCAGCAAAATGAAACTTTAATTAGTTTAATTGAATCAGTACTTTAAGTAGTAACAGTAAAATACCCGTTACTCATTATGCATTTGAGTGGCCTGGCCACAGCAGTGCAAGCTTTAACTACTTAAATACTGTAGGGTAATTTAATCTTTAACGATACATGTTTGTTTTTTTCTTAACATCTTGACTGTCGTGTTTTTACAGATGATCATTTGTTTTATATGTAGAATCTTAATCTGTAAATTATGTGTACTTGTCAGATTGTCAAACTGTAATGGATAAAAAGCACAATATTTGCCTCTAAAATGCCATGGAACTGAAGTAAAGTAGCATAAATTGAATGTGAAGTACTTCAAAATTATGCTTAACTACAGTGCTTCCACCAGTGGCATCAGCAGATACACATCATAATTCACTAAGGTACACTACTACACCAGTGCTTCTGGGCCATATCCTCAAATACTGATGAGAACTAGTGTTGCCATTCATTTATGACTGTCGATTATTAAATTACCACTAGATTCTGGGTTTTTTTTTTTTTTTTTTTTTTTTGCAAGTTGTTTTCACTTCCACTGTCTTTTATGCATGTTTGAAAGAGGACTCGGTCTTTTCATGGTCCAGGGGAGGTGTTGTGTTTTTAATGGTGGAACCAGTAAAGCTCTCCCACTGCACACCTCTGCCACGGCACACCGGGTTCCCCCAGCACCTTTTACACACTTCAGAAGGGATTGTCCTTTCACAGCCACTTACCTCAGTCCAAGGAAGTGTACAGATTAGGTGGGTATAGTATTCCCCCCACCAACCCTCTAAAAAGCTAAACAAACTGAAAAAATATTTTTTAAAAATATTCAAATGCTGTGCATTATCGACATTAGAAAAGGTAGTTTGACAAAAAAAAAAAAAAGATATATCTTAAATCTACTAATCTACTAAAACTACTAACTTTTTCTAGAGCTTTCAACCACAGTCTTCATCATCATGGAGGCTAATATTTAAGACCATGAGATGTGGTTGAAAGCTTTTTTGGTTAAATTGTGTGAATGATATTTCTTGCATGTATTCATTTACACCAATCTATTAAATTATACATTATGATGAAATTGGGCCTTTTCTTGAATGATTTTCCAACCAAAATTTAAAAAAAAAAAAAATAAAAAAAAAAAGAAAATAAACAGAAAGAATTTTGATGGAAAATGTCGTAATGCAGTAACTTACAATCACATTTAGTGTAACGGACAGAGACCTGGTACTGACTACTAAAAATAACACTTTCCTGTACTTCCTTATCTTTAACTGATGTTCAGTTCTAGTGTATTTTTTGGAGGAAATTAACTCTAAATTAAAATATAAATTACATGTTTTTTTTTTATCCCAAAAACATGCAACATCAACAACAGCCCCTACCAATTGTAGGATTTGGGCAACCTGCCTGAGAAGCACAATTTAGGACAAAAAAAAGTTAATGAAGGACTCACTACTACTCATAAAGCTTATTGTTGTGATCTCACAGTAATAACTGAGCACGAGGGTGTCAATATATTGGTCAACTCAATCATCTGTCGTCTGGATAAATACAGCTGAGTGATTTTACTGAGGAAATCAACGTGACACAAAGCACCGGGCCGACAAATACGATATTTTAAAAAAGTGAAATCCCCAGTGGAATTTTAACCTGTCTGTCTCACATATCTGTTATCCACCGGTCACAGACTAGTTGCAATACCATTTTGGCAAATATTGAATCTAGAAGTGATACGAATAGACATTTCATTGATGTTTGGCTACTTGATGAATCATATGTTTAGTTCTGTTTTTTAAGCGAAAATGCCCGTCTAGATCTTTGTGAGTTGAATATCTTTGGAACTTGGACTGTTGGTCAGAAAAAAAGAAGACATTTGAAGATGTCACTCTGGAAACTGGGACAGGCATTTTTCACTATTTTATAGACATTTTATGGGCCGCATCATTAATGAGAAAATAATCAGCAGATTAATTGAAAATGAAAATATTGAATTGTAGTGCTCATATATTTGCCTTTCTCTCATTCCAGTTTGTACTGCGGCTATTATTAGTCTGACTTTTAACCGAAAGTTATGCATATCGTTCCACTTTAGTCAAAGAATAGTAGCAATTACCTCATAAGTCATAATACCAGAGCAGTGGGGGAAAAAAACCCTTTCAGGAGCATACACATCAGGCCATGATGTATGAGGTATAACAGTCATGAAATTTATCACAACTCAATTCATAGCAACATGTATGAAAGGAAAATTAAAAACACGCTTGTCTTTGTCTGTAGCCATATACATAATATATATGCACATTTGTACCACACATTTCACAAATTCCAAGATATTTCACAACAACAGCACCAAAGAGCTTTTGATTGATTCCTCAACCCCACTAATACATTCATTCATTCATTATTTTACAGATATACTAATAATCTATTAATTATAGAAGTGAATAATTTACAATAAAATAACAATTTTAAGGTACAATTCTCATTTCCAGTACTTTTATACTACAATAATTCCATTCAGTTTCCACATGCATCAGTCTGCCTACATCTTTTATGAAGGCTGTGGATTTCGAAAATTTCACACAGGAGGAAAGGTTATTATATTGTCTTAATGATTGAAAAACCTGTTACCTTGTAGTATTCAACAAAGCAAGTGGCTTACTAAGGCAGAAAAGCTTTTCTTCAGGACTCCCCCCCTTTCAGCATCTCATTCCTGCGCTTAGCTCCAACATGGAATAGAAACTGTACACCAAAACTCTGAGAACTCACAGTGGTATTAAAATCACAGACAAAAAAAAATAAAAATAAAAATCAGGTACTGCATCTTGAAGACGAAAATGCCACAAAGTGAAGACTTCTGCTGTAAAATGTTAAAATCCCCACCAAACCATAGAGAAAAACAACACTGAACAATTGAACCATCATTCTGTATGACAACACCGTCTCTGGATTATGTTTTGGTTTGGTCCAAACTTAATACAAACGGATACACAAAGACCTTTTTGTAAGCTAAATTTTTGCGAGGCATCTGCATAAGCAAATTGCATTCACGCGTCAAATGCATGGGGTTTGGTGCTGACACTGGCCTTGCAGTGACCTTCAAAGAGAGACATTTTTTCCAGCCTAGTTCTGTGCTGAGAAATCGGCCTTGCTCGTTCATTCATAATCCTGCATTTGAAGTTTTTTTTTTTTTTTCTTTTTTTTTTTTGGATTTGCTGATTGGGGCTCACAAACTGCTGCTCAGGTGTTTGATATCTCGCTTTCTTTCTCTACATCTACTCACTGTAGTGACATGCATCTACCCAACACAATCAAATAAAACACAATTCAGAAAGGTACCATCACTTTACACTTTCTGTCACCAGTCCTATACTTCCTGCTATACATTATGTACCACTTCTCTTACAGCAATAGAGCTTTTGTTGTATGGCGCAGCCAATATGGCTGCCCTGTGGCCTGGTCACCTGTGTATATTGTTATTTTGGATTAATAGATAGGACATTTGTTTCACAGAAACCTGAAAGATATCAGTAATCTCCTCTGAGTGTGTCTCTCTAAATCTCTGTAACAAAGTCCTGTATGGACTGGATATTTTGTGCAAAATCTTTCAACTGCCACCCTGTCTTTGTTAGATGAGCTTGTGTAGGTCTTTGTTTACTTCCTGGTACAAGGCACCAGATGTGCAACTGGAATACATGAACTGCTACAGAACATGACAGACAGATGAAAGAGAATGAGCAAAACAAAACAAAGACAGCAAAAGCCAAAACGTGTCCAGAGGAAACAGGAATCCGTCTATGTAAAAACAAAGCATCATTCCAGAATTTTCTTGTCCATGGATTCTTTGCCATTGGTCCGCGAGTAAGGCTCAAAAGCAGAGGAGCTCAGGTAGCGGGCGGAAAGTTCCTGCAGGTTGCCAGCAAGCGAGCCAGCCATGGACAGGGGGTTGGAGGAAATGCGGGTGGCGACGCCGCTGAGTAAGGAGGGCATGGGAAAGCTGAAGAGGCTGTGGGCTGCCTGTGAGCTCTGCAGGCCCGCCACTGTTCCTGAGCTGGTGACGGCAGGTAGAGGAGGGCTGCTGCCCGCCGTGCCGGTGCTGCCGCCACTGCTGCTGCTGCTGCTACTGCTGCCGTTGCTGGCCATGGCCATGGAGGGAGGGCGAAGAGCAGAGCCCAGCGTGCCGCTGCCACAGTGGGGCAGGAGGCCCGGTAGGCCCGGAGGTGTCAGCAGCCGACCTTGTTCCAGCAGTCTGAGGACACTGCAGGTTGCAGCTGTTTCTGAAACCACTGAACGCAGCTCAGAGTCCTTCCCCTGATCCTTCTTCTGCTTCGTGCGGCGGTTCTGGAACCAGACCTTCACCTGGAGAGGAACACAAATGACAGAAAGAGCCTTTAGAGACACATGCTAACTGTAATGTGTAATATATAGCTCATGTATCATTATACGTTTACGGTATGGAATAAAAAAATATGAATCTAAATACTCAAAACAACATTAAGAAAAACAGTTCCTATTCCCATTCACTGTTACCTGCTGTAAAAAAGATGATCATAATCTGGGAATCTCAATACTTGGAGATAATTGCACCATGAGGTGTACAGTACAAATGTGTCTTCACAGATTAAGCTGATAGCTTTTACCCAATGATTTTGTTCTCAAATCAAAAGTAGCAAAGTGTCTGTTCACCCCCCGACCAATTGCACATGCACGTTCTGATCACACTAATGTGTAGCAGCCTTATATGCACAGATGCTAAAACACACACATACAAGTTGTCCACCAGGTAATGATTGATCAACTGTGATTAATCCAAAGGTGCAGTGATTTCATCCAGTCATGGAGGAGAAGCAAGAGATTAATTCCATCAAAACGTGCTCAAAGAAAGCTGTTCATATGGAAACATATGTTAACTTTCGTAGCCTGTTACACTGCAAAAGGTTCACACATGAACCACATAAAATTTCTCTTGTTTATTGGTTGTTGCAGATTATGTTGCAAAAATATGGTATGATGTTATTTATTTAACGCCGACAATATTAGTTAAGTCTGACAGAAAATTAATCACCAATATTCTGATAATTGTTTGATTGTGTCACTCAATTATCAGAAAAAAAAACATGTTTGCATGAGTCAGCTTTTCTCTGCTTTGCATCTGAATTGAATATCCTGGCAGACTTTTAGGTTGGGGAAAACAGCCAACATCAAGATGTCATCTTGAGCTCTGGGAACTTCTGATAGTTCAGCATTTTCACACTATTTTCTGACATATGACATATTGATTGATCATCAAAATAATTCCTATTTTTGTTCGGATACAATAGAAACTTCAAGATAACCAACAGAGTTGAATGGCTGAAAACCCTGAACAACACATTCACGTAAAGTTTATTCTGCTGTTCCTGCAAAATTTCATTCTCTTGACCTCCATGTTCAACATGGCCACCATACCTTCTTTTAATTATCACCACTGGACCTCCTGGCCCTGAAAAGGTAGATTCCGCTTCCAGAATACATGGAATAGACAATAGAAATTAAGAAACCCAAATTGTAAGCCTGCCTTGTAAAATTCACAGAAGTCTGCCATAATTACATCTCGGAAAATGACAACATCTGATTGGTTATTCTTGTAGTTTCTGAAAATGTGAAGCAAACATTTCCAAAGCTCTACTAACATTGTTTTAAATAAATATTTCAATAAATAACATCATACCACATTTTTGCAACATAATTAGCAACAACCAATAAGCAATAAAACCAATAAACAATATAAACGTATGGAAAATGACAGCATCTGATTGGTTATTCTTGTAGTTTCTGAGAATGTAATTCAACGATTTCCAAAGCTCCACTTAATTTGAATGAAGAGATTCAGATTTTGTGGGAAACATCTACAGTATGGTATATAGCAAATGTCCAGAGTGTCCAGATAAAGTGAAAAAACCCTCATTCAGGATGGTTAAAAATATATATATATACACTCTTGGTGATACAATTTATTAAACGGTAGCAAGAGCACAAACCTTGTAATTTAACACACTCAATCAATCAGTCATCTGGTTCAACAGATCCATTTAGTTATTTTGTCATATCCATTGTTCGGTTTCACGTAATCTTCTTAATTGAGTTAATGTGAAAACTGAAACAAACAGGGTTTTCTATGAATTGTACCTGTAAGTCTCCTGTATTCACACCTGAGTGCTTTCATATGGAACAAACTGTACACGTACCAATCAGCAGCCAGACACCAGCTCAATCACACTGCTAGTCCAATCACATTTGAATATTTTTCCTTCACTACAGTAGGTGGTTTAACTCTTCACTGGCTATTAACCATTTCATGCCCAGAGAAGAAGCCCTGCTGCTCAATCCAATATTTTCTGTCTTTGACATAAAGACTGCTCAGAAGTAACATTTTGTTCATTTTAGAGGTTACATTTTCAGTGCAAAGAAAACAACAAGGTGAAGCTGGTAGCTCAAACAAAGATGATTCGCTGTGCACACAGCAAATGGCCTTAATGTAACAACCCGTGAGTGCCAGGGAACAAAATGTTAATTTCACCATGTTGCCATTAAAAGGCATTTCATCAGGACAAGAAGCAGACACTGGAAGAAAATCCTGTAGCCTTTGTCCTGCCTCAATAGGGAGCAAAGGTTGTTTTCTATATTACCTTTATGTGAGCAAAGTAACATCTTCATACACTTAATTAACTTGTTTTGAATTCATATGAAAAAAAGAAAAGCAGCTATTGTGTTTATCAAGTGAAAACTAGTAATATGAAAACATTTAAAATGTAAAAAGTTAAAGCAAATAAATGACTTAAATTTACACAGCTGCTAATAAAAGTAACAATGACCTTGTTGAACAAACAGATTGAAGCTGTAAGTTGTGTCATTTTGTGAGAAAATGTTGACCTTGATTGGAGGTCTGCAAGAGCCACATTGAAAGCCACAACACATTAGCACCAAAGACCAAGCGCATGGCGCCGTTAGCCGTTTTGCACATTTTCAAAAATAAATAAACAGATGAATGAAACTCCAGCTGAAAATAGAGCAAAACTTTGACGCGGACAACCACGAGTGCCTTTGAGTCCAAATCACACAGGTCGACTGGGTGATTTGCTTTGGAATCTGGTGTCAAAGACAGAGTGCAAATGCAGTTCACTCACAGCGGACACTGCATGACCCACTGCTGACCCCACATATATGACATGAGAAGGACGTCTGCGCCTTTTCTCATCGCAGCTTTAATTTTAGCAGCTTCAGGCAATAATGTCAAACCCTCCATGAGCTGTATCAACACAACGTCAGACTTATTAAAAAGTCCAGTTGATTACATCTAAAGGGATGCATACAGTTAAAAATATATCTGAGGTAAATCCTTAAAGGTGCAATCCATGATCAAAAGTAAACCAGTGGGTCACTGCAGCGCTCATATTCAAAATACTGAAATAGAAGCTGCGAGCACTTCTTAATTAACCGACAGGTCTGTGAATACAAACACTCAACAACAGCTACAGGTTTTTAATGACTAATGACCAAACAGGCCTATGTTTTTAATAATGATCAGCTGAAAAACACAAAAATCTTATCTCTAGTATACTTCTTTAAATTATATGGGTAAAAAAAATGGTTGCACCTTTAAAATAAATAAACTGCTTTGTCTGAAACAGCCTTAATGATTTATTTGTGTCAGGGCTTAGAGATGAAATGCATTTGATTACATGGGTAAATTCACCTTCTTCTGTGAAAAAGCAAGACGTTCTAACAGATCATAACATGATTATCTTAAGTCAAAATATATGGTATTATTTGCTGTAAAAACATAAATACATAAAGGAAATGGCTTTAAATTCACATTGCACATTATTAAAAATAAAAAAAGAAAAACATCTATCATGTCTTTTTGTATGATGATGATTTTTCAGTTTGTACAGAATAAATTCCTAATTTTTAAATGTAGTAGTAAAATCCATACAGACCTGAGTTTCAGACAGATTGAGCTGGCGGGCCAGTTCTGTCCGTTCTCTCCCAACCACATACTGGCACCTCTGAAACTCCATCTCCAACCGATAGAGCTGCTCTGCAGTGAAGGAGGTGCGGGTTCGCTTGGGCCGGTCCAAATCCAAACCCTTTGGCAGGATTATCTCTCGGATAGAGCCTTTAGCATCTGCAACAGTGAGCACTTTAAATTAACGACGCTGAGGCGAAGAGCAGAAGTGAGTAACAATTACAGCAGATAAATGCAATATATTCCAAGGTGGAGGCTGGATTTACTTTGCTAATTATGTGAATTATTCACATAATTCACATTGAATTATTATTAGTGTTATTATGATGATTCTTATTAATTATTATTATTGGTGGCCCAGTAGTGGAGGTGCTACAAACTCATTGTGAGTCATATTCTGAGTCTGTTTACTAAATGTAACTTTATTTTATGTATTTATTAATGTGTTTATTTATTTATTTATTTTGCATTTTAAAGTGTATGTGGACTAAATGCAGCATGCTGTACTTAGAGACAAATGTTGTTTAAAATTATGTATTACATCTATGAGTTTACAAACCCTGTTTTAATATATAAAATTGAAATATATCAACCCAGATTAAATCCCATGAACAAAAACAAATATTGTTATTTGTTACGACCTCAATCAAGAAGTCTTTGAAAATATATATTTATATGTATACAATGTATTTATGAATGTGTTTACCAAATAAATGAAGATTACATAAAAACATATTTAATAAATATTGACAAAAATATTTTGTGGTTCCATTTCAGTTCATTCATGTAATTTATACCTATGCCAGCACAAAAGAGAAGTGACAACAATGGGTGTTGCTGTCAAAATGATATTCAAATGCAGCCAATGTCTGCTGACATTTTTTACAGCTAGTATTACACTGACTATAATTTCAAATCATGTTAAATAAAAGTAGCTGCAATGCTGTAAGAAATTCTTTCCCCATTATTTTAATTCTTAACAAACACACTAATAATGAATTATTTCAATGGCAAACTTTTACCTCCATTTTAGGTTGTGATGATGCTCTGTTTCATTAAATCTTGCGTAACTAATCCTCTGTTTTTGGTGAAGTTATATTTATAGTTTGTTTTCATACACAGTGTTGGGCCAACACTGCATGAAGGAAATTACGTAAATTACTCCCTGGGCAACTGACAGTCAGACACACAATTCCACATTTGATTTGTTGACATAAAATATCTGAAAAACCAAACTCCTATCTTTTCTTTTTTCTGTGTTCTGTGTAATATTTATCATTTGAATATTTATTATCTATAAAGTTTATTGCAGTACATAAAGTATAAACCCTGTAGGCGTTTCCTCTTTAAATGCATGACCTTGCACACATTTAAATTGACTCAGGGACTTTAAACAATATTTTAATCATTTAAAATTGGCACATTTAACATGAACATTCTGTAAGTATGAAATGTGAAGAAAGATTTAGCTCCTCATAGTGTTCACAAAAAAATTACCAAAATGTAAAAAAAAAAAAAAAAAAAAAATCTCAAATCTCTGTGGTCATTCAGCATGGCCTAAAAATAAAGATATATTTATTTGATAACAATTAGCTGTTTTTCATGACAAATCATTTAGTTCTCTTACAATATTATGTTCCTGTAACTGTACACTAATTGTACTGAAACTGGAAAAAAAAATCCCATGGGTCTTCCTCTTTATTTTGAATAGGCTTCATAAATGAAAATGAAGCAAACCATCATCATAATTGATTTTTTGTTTAAGGGTACGTTTTGCTATTAAGTTGAAAGTTAAGTGTGAGACTCCTAATTTAAAGATAAAATAGATTAATGGTCAGCTTACTCTTTTTGTATCAACAACCACTGATGTTACAAAGGCTTCATTTGTCAACTTTGTTCTTGAGGATACTCTCATATTCCTGATTCCAAAATGCTTGTAATCTCACTCCATTTTAGACGGTTTCCTAAAATTAATCTGGACAATCTCTTGAGTATGACGCTGCAAGTTCTCCAAAAAAAAACAAAACAAAAGAAAGACCACAAGCCTTACCTCGGACTAGTATTCTCCGACAGTAGTCCGGGTCCCCCGTGCTCCCCATGTTCTTCTCGCAGCTGTCCACGGTTCCAGAGGGGGAAAAGGAGCCCTGCTGCTCCTTGAGGAAGCTTTTGGACAAGCTGCCCTGGGAGTCCGTGTCATCTTTTCCCTTCTTTGGTCCATTCTTCAGCCCCATCCCTTCCGGCTCTTGGTTGTACCTGACCTCCATGCTCAGTTTATCCTCTTGGACCTGCAGCTTGTCCGCCTCTTTTTTTTCCTTTGTCAGGTGAAAAAAAAAGGAGATTACGGAGAACGCGGCGCACAGATCGTCTGGACAGTGTGGGTTTTAGTTTCAAAACAGCACCTTTCAGCAGGGCAGAGTCAGCTATCTAATGTTTGGTGAAATACTTCCGTCGCCCGACCAAGGAGCCCTATTATCACTGACCAAACTCCCTTGCCCAATGATCATGGACTTCTCAGTGAAACTCAACAGTAATTCAATGCGCCCCTTTCCTCGTTACATAGACATCAGGCTGATAGACGATCTCCAAATAATCAGAGCCATGGATGCGCACTCGCTGTATCAATTGATTACGGTAATTTTGCTGCCTCCACATTTGCGTAACCTCATGAATACACTAAATTGTTTGGGGAAATAGATCAGGTCTTGATAGAGGGGTTTGCTCGTCCCGTCCCCCTCAGTTTGCCTGCTCTCAGCCCAGAGAATCAAGACAAATGATTGGTCTTGTCTCGCAACCAAGCCTCCCTGAACCCCAGATGAACGCACACAATCACAGGGGTACGACTCTTCCAGACCTGAAAAAAGTTCCTGGGTGCTTCATTCTTCTGTCCGCAGAAAACAGCCAGACTTTTTTCCCCCGACTTTTCACAGCGCGCCTGATTGTCGCAGCATGTCAACGAACTTTGATCCCCTTTTCCCTTTGGCTCTCTCACCAATCAACGGTATTCTGCAATGTGCGGATCTCACCACTACGCTATTGTAGGCAAGACAAACTGGGAGAGAGCCACAGAGAGGGAGAGAGAGAGAGACAGGTGAACGGGATAATGAACAAATCCACGTCGATCAGAATTTATGAAGACAATGACCCAGCCAGTTTGAGCACTAGATCAACTCCATGCTCTGCTTTAACGGGAATTGTGTGTAAGTTTCCTGCTGTCCTGTGATCATTCAGAGAGCTACGCAGAGCAATCCAGCGAGGTCCTGGTTGCTAATGCCACATTCTCCAGTATTCAAATGATTGCACACCAGAAGCCACCTTCAGCTCTCATAATCTTAACCTGCGCATTTGAAAAAGACAAAAAGGGGGAACAAAACTTGTCCTTAGTGCTTAGGCTACCTACACTGTCTCTCTCACTCATGCATGCCTCTGGAATGGCCCCTACCTCTCTCCACCACTCGCCTTCCAGCCTACTACCCACCCACCCAACCAACTCTTAGCTATTTTCATTGTCAGTGCAACAATATCTCTGAACACAGCAGTGGCCAGTAATCCAATAAGACCATTGATTAGGCCACAATGATTCAATTCAAACCTGTGGCCTAGTGCAAGGAGCATTCTCTTGCCCTTCTTGTCACCTTAGCTGGCCAGAAGCCCTCTTCAAGCTGCCCCCCTCCCTGAGTGCCATTCATGCCTTTATGGGAAACAGAGAGGAAAAGGAGTGAAAGATGGCAATTATCTAATTGGACTATTAACAAACAATTCTGCGAGTGTGGCTGCCCGGCAGCAGTCTCGGGGTGGGTTTAAGGGCTGCATGTTGGACTAACTTTATTCACTGAGTGTTTGGGGGGCTGCTGCTTAGAGTGGGGCAGGATCCATTGTTTGAGAAAGGTAAAAAGGAGGCTAAAAAGGGAGCGACTAAAGGGGACCTGGGCTTCTTAAGCTGTGCTGCAGAGCCCCAGCCTGGGAAATAGATTGAGGACGCAGCATCTTGGCCTCTCAGCTGCACACAATGGCAGAGGAGGAGAAAAGACTGATGTGTTCAGTTCCTAGATCCCCCAAAATATCACACACTCATGACCACAATGTGCAAAGAATACTGCATGTATACTGTATAGCAGAATGTAATCTGTTTTACAGCACATGGATTTTCCCACGGTGAATGACCAAAACTGTGTTTCAAGCGATTAGAATCAAACTATTTATGGAATTTCAATTGCTATATCAGTTGAATTAAAAAGGACATTCCTCATTATATCAGTCTTGTCTATGATGCATACCAGCACAAGCATTGTAGTGACAAATCCTGCAGAAAATGTGAATTGTATATTAAACACCCGAAACAACCACCAAATTTTCTATTCCAGGCACCCACTATAAGCTGAGATCCATACATTCATAACAAAAATGTTCTTTACACTAGCAGAAAGTTACCTTTTAGGCTCATATCTTAGCCGGAACCTTTTTGGTGCTGTAAAGACCAATCAATTTTAATACTGCTTTAAATTAGGCATATGAAAAGGGAAAAATCCCAACATAAATTTGTTGGCTAACACCATGAGCAGCCATTATCCTTACAGTCTTGAGGAAGGTGTGCTGCTAAATTTTTGTCAGTCATGACACTAGACAGACTGAATATGAAACCTACAGCCTTTAGCTGGTGTCAGTCTGCTACCTGTTTCTTAAAATAGCTGTCTTTGGAGAATCTGCAGAGACTGACTTCAGAAAGTATAAATGCATGGGTAGCATGTGGAACACAGGCGGACAGTCAGCTACAGCAGGCCAGGAGGATGTAAGTCTACCAGTTTATTAATTTGTCTAAAAAGATCCAGCTGATGCAATAGTAACAGTACTAAGGTATTTTGCTGTGGTGAGTTTCACTGTTTGCTGCTGTAAAATGTGGCTAGTTTAGCTTAGTATGCTTTTGACTGACCCTTTTTACATTTGAAAAAGTAGGCTTTTTGTGTGTTCCAACTAAGTACACATAGGAATTAGTGATCGTGTTATACTATACTTCCTTATTTACAACTTCACGATTGGCGAAAGCAAGACAGTGTGATTATGTGGGGGATTTAGGTCTAAGAACACAGTGGTCCCAGTGACTATAGTGAAGGATGTTCCCCACTGTTAATTCTGAGTCAACCATTGGCTTAATTTATTGAAAGGATGGATTTCTAATATTATAGACACGTGAGGTGACCTTTACTAGGATTTACAATGATGCCATTCAATAGTTTGACAACAAAAGTTAGTAATTAGTACAAACAGTTTAAACATCTTAGGGGCTCTAAAGACCCTGATGTAATCCAAAACATACAGGGAGGGCACTCATGTAGTTCAAGGTGCACATGGATGTCTACACAGATCAGCACGGACATGAGCATATAACGACATTAACAACGTGTGGACAGTCACAGTTATGCATACAGAGAGAATGATTCTTTGTGAATTTCTTATGTGGTTACCCAAGACTATGCATTTAATTCAATCTCAAAATGAGTTACATGTGTAGATTGTTAAAATCTTTGGAAGTTTCAGTTCCTTTTTTATTTTATACAAATGTTTTTTTCCAGTTCTTGTGAAATAAATTTGTGTCATCTGCAAATAAAGCAACGTTACTATTTTGGAAAGCTTACAAATATCAGTTGCACAAAATAAACACAAATGGGCCAAACACAGAGCCACACACAGAGTTAACTTTCAGTGATTTGGAAGTTTTTAACTTATTATTTGAATACACCAGTAGCTATTCTTAAGTTACCAACTGTACTTAATCATGTTTCGTCCTTCTAATGCCATATATCTGTAGATATAGAACCAGTGACAGACCAGATGTAGAATTTCTAATCAAACTGTCTTGGCTTTTCTCCTGTTGGAGGTTGAACTCGAAAGGATTGCAGCTTTGGATTTTTATATGGAGGGTTTTCAGCAGTACGGATGTTTTCCAACATAATATATATATATATATATATATATATATATATATATATATATATATATATATATATATATATATAATTTTACACACACACACACACACACACACACACACACAGAGAGACTGCAGAAAACCCTCCATAATGTAATACACTTTCATATACAGTATTCCTCAGTGTGTATTTAAACTAGACAACACACACACACACACACACACACACACACACACACACACACACACACACACAGAATTCTGCAGTGGTCAAATCACCACTATTACAGTCATCATTTTAACACAAACCAGGCTTGAGTGACATTCTTCAAAATACTGAACAATGTGCTGTGCTGTAATGTGACCCTGCTCTGCCCAGTTTTCAGTATTTCAGTTCCAGAAATTGGAGTTGTTTTCTTAATACTTTTAATGTCTGGTTAGAACTAAATGTGTCCCAGGAAATCAAATCAAACCCTACCTAGTCAAATAGAACAAGGGGTGAAATTCAAAGTTAATTTAAGGGAGGAAATGGTCACTTTTGTTGCAGGACCTGCTGAGATGCCAGCATGTTTATGTTTTATGTCTTCTCTTCTTGCTGTGACATATATAAAAAGTCAGTTAACACAGTCAAAGCAAACTAGCAAATGACTGTGTGCCTAATGCACTATTACTGCCTTCTGCAGTTGCAATAAGTTGGTTCTTTGTGGTCCTGTTATTAGGACCCAGGGCTACTTGGCACTTTGTGGCAAAGCCTTTTAGGTTCCCCAATACAAGGTAGGTTGCTGTGGAGAGCGCAGGCCTTGGCAAGCCTTGATGTCGGAACGACAACATGGTAACTCAAGATGAATGGTTACATTCAAAGCCCTGCTGTACGTTTATAAATGTGGTGATTATGTTCCACAGTAAGAGAGCAAGCTGTTCTTGAACCCTCTAAATAAAGAGTTTGTTTCCATCTATGGCGGAGGGCTACACTGGCAGCTGAGCTTAAAAATGATTGGGCACTGATGGTTTTCTCTGCAAGCCCTGAATTTTTATCCTGCTTTTTTCCCTTTGGTACCTCATACTCTAAATATTGAGTGCTTGTGGTTGATGATGATGTTACTGATGGTGAAAACAAACTTCCCTACCAATTAACCTTTATCGGAGCTGCTACAGTTTACACATTAGGTTTTAACTCTGAGTTAATAGGCCACTGTCACTGAAGGAGTTGTTTGTGTGTTTGTGCATCCCACCATTCCTCCAGTCCGCATTCATCCTATCCCCTCCAACTTTGCTCCAAAAAAGGTTCAGGGAGGTGGCCTTTGTTTTTGGTGGTTGTTGGTGGTGTTTTTGTGTCATTTCATGTCATTTTTAATGTTAAAGAAATACTCTGCAGTTTTGCTATCTACTTTTGAATCCTTTATTTTGAAATCCTGAACTCCTGTCACCTGGAACTACTTTTTCCACCATACCACACAAAGCCTATGGATGGAATTGCGTACTAACACACCAGTCATATGGAGAATGATGTCAAATTGAGTATGCATTGCGTTTCAAGTGCATAGTGGATTTTGTGTCGGCAAGAAATTGATGGATGTATACTAGATTAGCAAGAATTTTTGAGCATGCGGCATGAGCTCACAGGATATACTCCACTGCAGCCAACACAGCAAAGGATACACAGCTCGACGAGAAGTCACAAATGCAGGTCAGTTTCATACAACCACGATGGATTCCTGCAATGCTGTCATGTTCGCTTGGAAGACGTTTAATGCTCATGGTTATCACAAATTTTTGAGTGCATGTTGCAGCTATGAAAGATTCCAGCTCAAGCCCTTCAAAGACCCCTCTCCCACACTAAGGTCTCTTTTTAACAGAGACTCTCAGCAATCCAGGCAGTTCTTTGAGAACATCAGGCAATATAACAGATTGGTGTCTATGGCTTCTAATAATGTCTCTGGTAACATTGAATTTTGTATGGAGAGTCTGAAAAATAATTAATTTTACCTAAATATACAAATATACAATATTATTACTGCACTGCAATAAAGGAGGCTAGCAAAGCTGTTAATTTGACATCAGACACTGTAGTATTGGCAAGCAAATATGTAGGGTAAGATAAGTTTTTATTTGATAACTACTAATTTGTAACAGTTTGCTAATGTAGGTTAATTATCATTAAGTGTTTGTTATCACATCATAGTTTAATCTGCCCAATAACAGGGTACTGCTGTATTACCAAATGTTGTAGTAGATGGTTTCACCACTCCATGTCACTATTATTATTTTGTACTCGCTGTAGATTGAGGTTATATTGTTATCACCTAATTATAATGCTTTGTCCTATACAGACTCTTTTTGTTATTGTATGATGATTAAAGTGAGCTATTTTTAGCTGTTAGCTTCTTTGCTATTGTATAGCAAAGTGGGAGAAGCAACACAGTAATAAACAACATCAAGAATAGTGCTTTTTACTGATTGACCATGGGAGGTGAAAATGTCATCTTCTGCAACAATATTTTGTTCAGTTTGGATTTTATGCCAGATTAGCTAACACAAACCTTATGTCTCCATGGTGCAATGAAACAAGCTGTAGTATCAAATTAGCTAGTTTCATCATATGGTTTAGTGTTGACTTTGCATCTTAGCTTAACAGGTAGCTTATGTATAGCTCATGCAATGAGCCACTGGAACCCTAAACAGAGTAATAAGGATGCTGGTTCTCAAATCAATATCTAGAATTTTGATGAGGTTACAAAAATAGAAGCTCAGATTTTTTTGTTTCGGACGCAAGCTGAGTATGAGCTAAGTCTGCAGGGGTGTTGTTGCTCCAGTCACATCTATCGTCCGCATTCAGGTAGATCTTGATGAATCCTTACTAAGGTGGGTACAATGTAGGACCTTAGATTGTATAAGCCAGAGGCATGCACAGGATGTTGATGAATATGTCCTATTTTGACCCCAATTCCACTTCCCAATGTAATTTTGTTCTAAAAAATGACAGCATTTGTGAAATTTTACCCTTTTGGTTGGGCAGAATATCCAGATTCACAGGATGTTGATGAATATATCCTCTTAACAGCTACATCCCAGAACTCATTTGTAAATGCTGACCCCAATTCAGCTTCCCAAGGTAATTTTGTTCTAAAAGGAATATTTGCGCCCAATGTCATAAGATGACATGAAATTATGTCCTTTTGGTTGGGCAGAATCTTCAGATATTTGTCCCAAGGTAGTTTGGGGGCAGATGTGGAAAAGATGGGAATTGGCTTGAACAAAGTGTCTTACTTGAAAATAGTGAATAGACTTTATTTCCTTTCTATCCGATAAAAGGAAAGCACAGTCTATCACAGAGGAAGGAACATATGATTGTTAAATAGTTGGGCCAGTGTGAATGAGGTTTTAAATTTGAAGTGCTGCCAGACCTGAGACCAGATTTTAAGAGCAGAAAGTACTATTGGGTTGGACATATGCCGAGATGTTGATAGAGACAGCGACAGGCACATTAAAGCTAGTAAGTGCCAAGTAAAGTTGATTGGAAGGATTTGGCCTCCAGTAGACATCAGTTCCATCCAGACTGTCAGTTTCTGTACTAATACAAAAAGGCAGGTTAGGCTAGCCCACCTAGATTGATTCCTCTGGAGCACTACTCTGCCAATCCAAGGGACCCTGCTGCTCTATTTAAAGGCTGCAATGGCTTGATTTATAGAGCAAAATAGGATTTTGGTGTGAAGAGAATAAGACTTTGAAAGAAGTATGGGGATTAGGCAAGGTGTTCATATCACTGTATTTTACCAACCAGTGACAGAGGTAAATTATTCAACCTTCGGGAGGAGATGGCATTAAGAGGTCAAATTTGCTTTAAGAAGAGAGTCCAGAGAGTGGATTACATCAGCTCTGAGATATGTGAATGCAGATTTAGCCAGATTGAAAAGTATGTTAGATAGTTGGATCTAATTTGTAGCCCCAAATAGAGTCAAAGTTTTCCCAAAAAGAGAGGATCCCCAGCATGCTTATCACTGGATCAGTCACATAAATGAAAATATCGTCCACATATAGGGACATCCTATATTGTGTTCCTTCACGTTTATAACATGGAGAACAAGGGGAGATCTTAAGTACAATTAACAGAAGCATGATAGCCAGTGTGAAAAGAGCAGGAGATAGGGGACAACCCTCTGGCAGCATTGACTGTGTGTTATTGGTACAGATGGATGTTTCAGGGGAACAGTACAGAAGATGAATCCGTGCACAGAACTTATTACTAAAAACTAAATTTTTGTTGTACTGTGAATAAATATCTCCATTGGACTCAGTTGAATGCTTTCTTTGCATTTAAAAAGGTGTCTGTTTAGGGTGAAAAATGTTCAAAAGCAATCAAATGTTAGACAGAGTGTCTCCCCCTGATGAAGTCTGTCTTCAAACAGGTCACAAACACCTTCACCAGTATTTTCAGGGATATTGAACAATAGGAGCTGCAATTGGTGGGGTCTTTACCTTTTATAAGTAATAGACAGACTGAAACCTGTGTTAGAGTGGTTGACAAGGAACCACACTCCATGGACTCACTGAAAACATTTACAACTGGAAGAAAGGAAGCCATATTTACAGAAAGCTTTGCAAAGCTTGCATAGCTTTGTAATTGATGGACTGATTGACTTATTGATACAGAGAACAGTAGAAATGAAAAGCTAAATTGTTATCAGTGGGGTTAGACACCAAATTATTAGATAAAGTGTGTGTTTTGTGAAAGTAAAACATACATATCCCTTCACATTAGTTCATGGACAGTCTTGACAAAATGTAAATACAGTGTCTCAAGCATCTATTGTCCTACCTGGCATCCAATAATATGGAAGGAAATTAATTCCACTGGTTTCACTGAAGGTGTAGTGTTACTAACAATTCAATACTTGCCAAATTCCTGTAATTTTTTGCATCTGTCATTCAGGTTTGGTAAAGCTCAACAGGCATTTGTTTTTTTCGATGTGGCTGTGCACCAGATGACTGACCAATGCTGCATTTTCAGAAATGTTAAGCTTTTCCAGATATGTCCAGTTTTCTGGACATGACCCACCAAATCAGTGTTTTTTGCACTTTTTCACTTTGTTTAATATTTCTGTGTAACATCTAGGTTAACTAGGTTCTATAGTTTTAAGTGGCAGCCAGTAACATCCTCATCTAACTCTCAAAGAGGCTTCTGTCTTTTTTTGATGTTTTCCATCTTGTAGCTTAGCAAAAGGAGTTGAGAAGATTTAGGCTGCCTATGCAAAGTTGCTGGAATTCATGAAGGTCAAAGCAAATTGTCTTATCTTATTACATCAACTTATGAGCAGGAATAAAGATATTTTATGACTGTAGAAAAGTGACAAATGTATACCTTAGGTATCATTTGTATTTATTAATAACACACTACACATAATTTTGTAACTTTAAAGATAGAAAATATCTCAGCGTGGTAGTACTAATTTGTGTTGGTAATACAAAATTTTAAGTGTGCCATACCAGACAGACTGAAACCTGCAACAAAGCCTTAGCAGTATTTGATTTTTTTTTTCTGTACATTCACTGTGAGTAGTTTTAGATAACACTCTTTTGTCCCGCAGACAGCACATTGCTGTAGTAATTGTCACAGGTGTAATTTGAGCAGTTCCTTTGTGTCTGCAACAGTTACGTCCCCATTGGCAGCCGTAGTGTGCATCGAGACGAAAGCGTGAGGGGAACAATGGAAAGCATCATAAAAGCTTTGGAAAATAAATCAAGTCGTTTTCTTCCTCTCTCTCACCACTCAGTCCACCATTTGTCAGTACACAGATGGATTTTTTTTTATCAGGGCAAATCTTTTGGGAGTGTTTGGAAACACTGCAGGCTTGACTGTGAAGCTGCGCTGCTCTCTGTTTAACCTCATCTTAACTGCATTGGGTGGTAAAGAATTGCAGCAGATTATTCCTGCTGGGAGCTGTAGCAATTAAGTAGTATACAGCTGTTGAACAGTAACCTCTAAGAAGCCAGCATGTTGGGAGTGAGGAACTATGTATTGGCATTGGACCCGTCACGCTCAAGCTCTTAGTCTCTGTCGTATTATTTCTCTCTCAGTCTCTGCACCAAGCTCTCAGAATGAGAGCACAAAATGGTACCCTTCTACAAGGATACAGTATAATTTGGGTGAAATTATTTGCACTTATTCCTGTTTAATAACTTATGGAAAGCCCAGAGAAAAGATACATGCATTAACCCTGAAGGGATAGGTGTTTATATCTTTGATACTGACAACAGCTGTCATGGCAAGACCAAAACCACCAATGTTAGCCTGTCTCTCAGTACCTTCTTTTTGTAACTTTCTAATGCCCATTGGTTCCTACTGAAGACACACATCTTAAAAAATGTGTCATGAATGTACATTTTTATAAAAATTCTAAACAATTTCCCAAAACAGCTGGTCACTGTGGTCATAAGCAAATGTTACTCAAACAGCAGAAATACTGCATTTGTTGGGGACTATATTCAGAAGTGGATTAATCCACATTTGGTGCTGTAGTGAGTATTTGGGGCAGCAGGATGGTGTATGTGCCAGTCATAATAAACTACAGTGTGCATGTTCCTGGTAATGAATGAAAATGTCACTCTTACCCTGAACCAAAATAATTATTTGATAAATAACAACAGTAATATAAATTTGTAATATTGTTATGCAGAATAGGACTGGCATTACTAACAGAATTCTAAATACAACTTGGGACAAGAAGTCACAAGTAGACAACGGTTGGGCACCACTAATTTAGTGCAACCAATGGTGCTGTTAATATGAGATGACCAGACAGTACTAGCTTTTAGTAAATTTAGTAGCTATTGCACAAATGTGTTTACAGGACTTAATAGCATTTAGATATTAAATGATAATGATAAAATGATCAGCTCTCAGTAAAAGGTAAACACAAAGTTAACCATAGCCACCAAAATCTTTAGAAAAATCAATAGTTTAGCAGCTACTGTTGCATACGAGCTGAGGTCTTGAAGCTGAAGTTAACATCATTTATATAACCACATAATGTAATGTTTAGATGGCGACATCAATAGTGCAGACATTTTACAATGTCGCAATTGAGCTTATTATTAGCATTTAATTCTCCTAGCTCTTCTAATAAGAATCCCATAACCAGGACTACAGCCAGATTATAAAAAACACTGAAGTCATGAATCCAAATCACCTCAGCACCACCCCACAAAAAAAAAAAAACAAGCTTTTTGTCGTGTCTACACAGTGGACAGAAATAACAGTAGTGAAGTTGTGTTATCAATGAGCAAAACAATTACAATATTATATATTTAATGTGCAAATATGTATGAGGAGTATCAGAGAAGACACAGAGTAACCTCCACCAAGCAAATAAGACCTGGATCCAAAAAACCTCCACTGAACAACGAAGACCCACAAGGAGGACAGACCACACAAACAAAAGAGGCAAAGTGCAAGAAACATCATTCAGAAGGGACAATAGACACTGAAGAGAGGATAAAGCGGCTCATTGCCATCAACACATGGTGAGAGAACAGTTATAAGCAAAGATGGAGAAAACACCGGCAAAGTCTCCGGGAAGAGGAGAACCAAGATCAGAGACGTCTGGATGAAGCATCCACAATTTTTCTAAGAGTCCTCTGCTGTTCCATGAAATCAAAGTGTCTGTCTGCATTTGTTGGAGGACTGATCGTTTTTAGGCAGTAGGTCTATATGATATGCCTCCAGAACATCTACAGCACACTGCAAGTCAGTTAATGAGGAAGTGGTGTATGGCTTAAGCAAACACAGCTGCACAGCAAATCTAAAGGAAGAGGCAAATACAATGAGTGACAGCACCCCTTTGATCATTTCAGGCAAGAGCGTAAAACTGGCCCACCGTGTCTGGAAGAGCGCATTTCACTCTTATGTATTGAAATTTGTGGGCAAGATAAAGAGATTCAGATACTGTATCTTATACCCAAATTTAGGTGCAATAGGAACTGCAGTCTCCTCACAGATGACAGGCTGCACAAGCACAACAATTAAAAGCGCTTGGAAGATCCACAAGTGCATGAAAACATGACCATATTTTCACCGTCATACAGTCAGTGGTCAATTATTTTCTTGCAGACATTCAACATCAAAGCAAAAAAATCAATAATGTTATACAGCAGCACATTATTCCGAAACAAAACAGTAGTCACATACAAGCAACAGCGAATACCTAGATGAATAAATGAGGCATGAAAACATTTTAGCCCTTCATCTCGTCTGTTTTTGTGCTTCTCAATTGCACCAACAGCTTTGACAAGCGTTTTACAAGATGGTTTTCATCAATCAGTGGGACTTTTAAGAACTATCTTTATGTCAGGTTGCTCAGATCAAAGCGAAAATAACAGTCTTACTGAGAGATGAAAAGGAATCATACTTGAAGAATAGGTAGAAGTGGTCACAGTCAATGGTTGTAACTGACTTTGACTGAGGGACGAAAAGATATATCACTTTTATGATCTTTTATACCAGTGCATCATTTACCTAAAAGTAAAAGTGTTCACACATTCTCATACATCCTAAACAAAGTAAAGTGATTCAGTCTGGTAATGTCTCGTCTAATCAAAACATCCTTTTCATTTCACTTCTGCAATATAAAAGATGTCCTTGGTGCTTCATTAAACTTCCAGTATTAAAAAAAGAAAAAAAAGAAAAAAAAGCTGTTTTTTTGCAGATGTGCTGAACCAAAGTTTGTATAAGGTTTAAATATCTCCATTAGACTAAACTGGTGTAAATAGCCTACATGTTTCATTCAGACCTGTCAGTATTCAGCATGTGTATGTCCATACATTGTTTATTGAAGGATGAAGATAAAATCCACATGACTGTTTTGAAAGTTTATAGAAAAGCACATTCCAAACAGCTGAAACCATTTGTCAATTGAGAGATGATGTACAGAAAATTCATCAGCAACAATTTTGATAATTAATTAATCATCAAAACCTTTGGTTTTAGCTTCTCAAATCAGAGAATTTGCTGATTTTGTCTGATATATATGATTGCAAACTGAATATCTTTGATTTGGTTTGACAACACAGTTAATATGAAGGCATCACCAAGCCATATTTTTCACTCTTTTTCAGTGTTTTATAGACCAATATATAGATTAATCAGTAATGCTAATAATCAGAAGTTGTAACCGAAATTCCAAAATAATAGTTGATCACTGCAAATCCACCTCAGCCACTGAATATGTGTAGTTAGAGGCAACAAAAACATTTTGAAGCACAATATCGTTGGGTGTATGTGCCAGCCTCAGTATGTACTGATTTCTGGAATGTCAAACTAATGTTTAGATGACGACATCAATAAGACAGACATTTTACAGTGTCACAATTATGCTTATTATTAGCATTTAATTCTCCTAGCTCTTCTAATAAGAATCCCATAACCAGGGCTGCAGCCAGGATTTTAAAAACATTGAGGTCATGAATCCAGATCACCTCAGCACCACCCCACAAAAAAAGCAAGCTTTTTAAATGTTTTCATTCATGTCACATTTTGTGTAAATGTTATCTCCCTAAATGCTGTGTTGAAGCCTCCAGACAGCCTTCATTTAAATCTGGAGGACGAATCATTATATTAAAAACAGATAAAACTGATAGAACATTTTTTTTTTTTTTTGTCTGAAAACAATTGAACAATTTTAATTTTTTTGTCTGAAGGAAATATCTGAATCAGCCCTATCAGATCATTCAAACCAACAAATCTTCAGACACAATACTGAGGAGATAAAATCTGTGTTCTTGATTGTAGTGATGACCCTGACCATACCTCAAATGTGTCAAGAAGGTATTTAAAATCACCGAGCAGACTCAGATGCTAACTTTTCTACCTGATCACAACATTACACAAGTTATAATGTTTACTCACCACAAACAAAAAAACAGGAACTTTGTTAAAGAACTGAACCTTTGCTCCATCTAATTTGCTATATCAATGGATGAGCGGACATGTTCTTGGATTTACATGTTATCATATTCTGATTTGCTGCTCCCCCAGCCCATAATCAAAAGGCCAGTTCGCCACTATAAATTATGATGCTGGAAAACATGTCAGTCATTTATTTGCATATGAAGGCAAAGTTCTTGTGCCAACGGCCATTAAACACAAGTTTGTGGAACACAGAATCAGATTGCTGGACAGCTCTGTAATGTTTAAGAATCATTTGATTACTGACTATTGAGCCTCTGGGGCCCTCATGTGGTCTTGGAAGGTAATGCTCCTCAGGTCGGTCAAAGGCTCAGAACATCAAGACCAACATTAGTCACTGGTTTGACAGTAAACCTGCAGAGAATTAGGTCTAATCAGTTCAAAGGTAGTGTAGTGATTGTTTTAATCAAAGTCTGCATACATATATGACTCCTGGAGGGAAATGGCTGGAGAACAGTGTCATCAGCTTTAGTAGAGTGAATGCACAGTCTGTAAAACCTGTGGTAAAGAACTAAGAGGATATGGCTAATTTAAAAGAGTGAGCTTTGTGGGTCGTTCATGTACCAAACCCAAACAACTCCAACTCTGTCTTCTAAAGATTACATTTACTTACTGCCAAGAGGTTTGTCTAATATGTTTTGAAGGATACGCATGCTATTGCTGCCTCGACATTCAGCAGGAACAGTTTTCCAATGCAGGAAGTGTTACATCCCGATTTGGAGGGATGTTATAGGTGTACAAGGTGCAGGACTTAGCCTCCAGAGACCAAGTCCTGTGTTCCACTTGTTTTTAAGGTTAGGCTACAGAACAAGTTGAATTTCTGCACTGTGTCAGCCCTGAGTTTATTATTATTAAGGTTTAGGCCACAAAAAGACAGACAGATCTTGTAGATGAAAATGTAACTGAGACCACAATCTTTCCCTATCCTTAATCAAGTGCTGTGAGTTTCGGCAACAAACGCTGCATAAAGTCTGCAGTAGAGCCACACCTGCAGCTCTGTGAGGCTATGCTTAGACACAGTGGTGCTTAAAAAAAAAAAACGAAAAAAGTCTATCTTATCTTTAAGCTGAACGCTAATGTCCACATGCTAACATACTGTCATTGACAATGTTAACATGGAGATGTTTAGCAGGTATAATGTTTACCATGTTCACCATCAAAGTGTGTTACCATGCAATGTAGCACTGAAACTGGAAATACAGCTCAGGCTGACAGGAATGCCGTTCATCAAGTCATGAAGTTTTGATGGTGTTATGGTGCTAAAGTCTAGGGGTTGGAGGGTTCAGTAGTCAAGAGCCAAAAATGCAGTGAAGACAAATGTAATACAATGACATTTTGTACATTCAGTTAGTTTGAACATTTTGTAAAATTGCAGATATGACCATTAAAAGCATCATCAGGGTGCCATTATCTTTCTTTGAAAATGTATTTGCTATTGCAAATGAATACTCTTTAAATGTTATACTTAGACGACAGAGTCGACCACAGACTGTCATGGACTCTGGTGGAGCTTCTTAGCCCCACCCTCCTGCTCACACCCCTCTGCTCATCCTCCACCCTGCCAGCTTCTCCCACCACTGCTCTGCCCACACCCTACTGCACTCCCCCTGCATTGACTGTCAACCAATCTGTGACCACCCTGCTCTACCACCACACACCTGTTTCTCATCTGCTCATTTGCCCCTCCATATTTATACCAGTCATGGTTCCTTTGTTCTCTGCCAGATCGTTGTTAGTGCTTATGCCTGCCTTGTATCCCGCCTGTTTCCTTGTTCTGCCTTTTTGGATTTTTGACCTGTGCCTGTTACCTGATTGTGTTCCTGCCGACTCTGTACCTCTGCCTGATCAACCTGCTTTTTGGTATTGACCCTAGTGACAGACTGTATTCTGCTCTGCTTAACAGACCCAGTAAACTTGCTGTTTTCGCCTTATATCTGTCTCTGCCTGGTGATTCTGCGCTTGGATTCTCTCTGGTTTGTTACAGAACGACCAGAAATGGATCCAGCAGAATGCCAACATCTCTGTGCGCTGGTGGATACGCAGGGATCCGCTCTCAACACACAACAGAAGGAGATGGCGACAGTAACACAACATATGCAAGCTATCTCCAACAGTGTCGAGCACCTCTCCACCCAGCTACAGCAGCTTCAGTTGATAGCTTCGCCCAGCCAGACCACTCTTTCACCAGCGCTACCATCCGCTCCACCAGCGCCACATCCTAGCCATGAGCCACGTTTGCCTCCTCCCAGTCACTACAGAGGTGAGCCCGGCCTTTGCCATTCTTTTTTTATCCCAGTGCTCCCTAGTATTTGAACTGCAACCGTCTACCTTCCCATCCGATTGCTCCCGGGTTGCCTACATAATCACTCTCTTGGATTGGAGAGCGAGAGAGTGGGGAACTTCGGTGTGGGAAGCCGATTCACCTGTCTCTGCCTCCTTGGAAGTTTTCACTCAGGAGATGAAGAAGGTGTTTGACAGGTCCGTCATTGGCAGAGAGGCAGCACAAGATCTTCTTCAGGCACGCCACGGGAGGAGGTCAATTTCTGATTACGCCATTGATTTTTGCACATTAGCTGCTAGGTGCTCTTGGAATGTGGATGCCCCGTACGATGCCTTTTTGAATGGTCTCACTGACACTGTAAAGGATGAGCTAGCCACCCGTGAACTACCTGTCACACTAGATTCACTCATTGACTTGGCAATTCGCATTGATAGCAGGCTAAGACAGAGGCAGAGGGAGAGGCTAGCCGGGCGCTCTCAGTTATATGCCCACAGATCGCCAGCAGCGGAGCCAGTTCCTACCTCCTCAGATCTAGAGCCCATGCAGGTGGACCGGACCCGGCTGTCCCCAGTGGAAGGACAACGGCACATCACCACCGGCTCCTGCCTGTACTGCTGACAGTCTGGACATTACGTCGCATCCTGCCCGTTAAAAGACAACACTCACTAGTAAAGAGGGAGGTACTTGTGAGCGTTCTCCCTTTCTCGGAATCTTCCAAAACGTTCGCACCTAACTGCCACCCTCCAGTGGAGAGACCAGTGGCTGGAGGTGGCTGTGCTTATTGGCTCTAGGATGAAAGCATGACTGACACCGCGCTGGTCGGACAGCTGGGTGTCCGTACCATAAGGCTACCCCAAACCATGCAAGCCAGCGCTCTCAATGGTCAACCTCTTGCCAAGGTAAACTACATCACTGAGCCTGTCACCCTTCTGATTTCTGGCAATCATTGAAGAAATTTTCCTGCATCTGATTGATACTCCCCAAGTCCCCATAATATTGGGCTAT
Source organism: Chaetodon auriga (assembly GCF_051107435.1). Taxonomy (NCBI): domain Eukaryota; kingdom Metazoa; phylum Chordata; class Actinopteri; order Chaetodontiformes; family Chaetodontidae; genus Chaetodon; species Chaetodon auriga. The sequence continues at coordinate 3,661,109 of NC_135084.1, forward strand.
CCCTTGCTGGTTAAACATAACCCCCAAATTGACTGGGCCATCAACAAGATAGTTGGGTGGAGCTCCTTTTTGTCTGTCAAAATGTCTCTTGTCACCAGGTGCCACCATGGGGCCTACGGAGGAATATCCGGACCTGTCTGCAGTTCCAGCCGAGTCTTTGGATCTCAAGCCTGTATTCAGCAAATCACGCGCCACCACTCTTCCTCTGCACCGTCCGTACGATTGCGCTACCGAGCTGCTGCCTGGAACATTGCCACCAAAGGGTAGACTCGACTCTCTTATCACCTCTGAAACAGCGGCCATGAACAGGTACATTGAGTCTCTCTGCAGGCATAATTCGGCCACCTTCTTCTCCAGCAGGCGCAGGATTCTTCTTTGTGGGAAAGAAGGATAGCTCTCTTCGACCCTGCATAGATTACTGAGGCCTAATGACATCACCATTAAAAACCATTACCCATTGCCACTGCTTTCTTCAGCGTTTGAAAACTTGTGGGAAGCCACACTACAAATATCTTGTAATGCCTTTTGGCTTGACTAACACTCCTGCTGTCTTTCAGGCCCAAGTGAACAATGTGCTGTGAAACATGGTTAATAACTTGGATGATATTATGATTTATTTTTTTTTTCCCAAGTCTCCCCTGGAGCATGTGTGACATGTGAGGCGGGTTCTGCAGCGCCTCTTGGAGAATCAATTATGTTAAAGCAGAGAAATGCGAGTTGCACCAGGACTCAGTATGATTCTTGGGGTTCGTGTTGTCAGCTGGGAGACTGGAGATGGACTCTGCCAAAGTCAAGGCAGTGCTGGAGTGGCCCCAGCCCACAATCCAGAAGGAGCTACAGAGATTCCTGGGGTTTGCAAACTTTTATAGGAGATTCATACGCAATTATAGTTCTGTTGCTGCGCCACTAACTACTCTTACTTCCCCCAAGGCCCCCTTTTCCTGGTCAGCTGCTGCAGAGGCGGCCTTCTGTAGACTTAAGACAGCCTTCACCTCTGCCCCCATCCTAGCCATGCCTGATCCTCAGCTGCAGTTCGTGGTTGAGGTAGCCGCCTCTGATGTAGGAGTGGATGCAGTTCTCTCCCAGCGCTCCTCTGACGATGATAAACTGCACCCCTGTGCCTTCTCTCACCCTCTGTCTCCCACAGAAAGAATTTACGATGTCGGCAATTGGGAACTGTTGGCGGTTAAGAAGGCGCTGGAGGAGTGGAGACACTGGCCGGAGGGGGCGGTGAAACCATTCCTCGTCTGGACACACCATAAAATGTGAAGCCTGATGCCTTGTCGTACCAGTTTCAGAGAACCCTCTGAACCTGACACCATCCTGCCTAGCCAGTGTCTCATCGCCACCGCACACTTCACCATAGAGCAAGAGGTATTGGAGGCCCTCCGTCAACACCCATCTCCAGGTAATGAACCTAGTGGGAGGCTATTTGTCCCTGTATCTGTCCGCTTCCAGGTTCTTCAATGGGCTCACACGTCCAGACTCGTCTGCCATCCAGGGGTCCAGCGCACCTTGGCTAATCTCCGCCAGTGGTTTTGGTGGCCCCAGATGCAGAAGGACGTGCTGGAGTATGTGGCTGCCTGTCCCAACTGCGCTGAGGGGAAGCCATCCAATCGTCCTCCTGCTGGCCACCTTCAACCACTGCCCATTCCTTTCTGGTATTGACCCTAGCGATTCTGCTCTGCTTAAAGGACCCAGTAAACTTGCTGTTTTCGCCTTATATCTGTCTCTGCCTGGTGATTCTGCATTTGGATTCTCTCTGGTTTGTGACAGATCATGAACTTTTATTGTAGCTTAGCATGTTTTTTCAGATCAGTGAATTCCATAAGCCTCCAGGAAAAAACGATTCATGTCCACTGCAACATATAGCTGCTTACAGTTGCTACACTGTACTGTGGGGACACAAGAAAGTCCATTACTGTGACAATAAGAAAACATCTGTCCTACAGCTTTGAATTTGCTCAGTGACAGTATTTTGTTTTCAATGTGCCTTAGTGAATAAGTTTAGTTTCCTCCTGTATAGAGATAATAAAAAAGGTGATATTGATTGTAGATTATGTTTCTCATAAAGGCAGGAGGAGAGAAGTGTATAATCAGGACTGTATGAAAGTGTCCAAGTGGATCACTGAAATCATGCGTATGTCAGAATCAGCTGTTTCATTCATGCTTCACATTCACTGGATCATTCAATAGTAAAATCCAATCATGTTCATGCAGGTGTGCAGTGCAGCCGTGATAAGAGGACACTTCTAATCCTGGTTCGTTCATGCTGACTCCATTTGGTGCTGCAGCTCACATCACCGCCCCGGCCTGCTCCCTGTGTGCCAAACTTTTAATTTTACCAAAATAATCAAGTTATCAAGGTTCAGTTATTTGTCGTTTTACAACAGAAATACATTTCATTGTGCAAATGTAAGCTGTGTCCCCTTCATGATGCACACACAGAAAATACATAGAACAGCATCTTTGCTTTTTACCTAGGCAGTTCTGCTGGTATCATCAATCTGGATGGTTTGCTGCTGAGTGTAAAACAGCTGGGAAGAAAGTCAGCACCTGAGTCTGAGGACATTGGTTCTCTGCTGGAAAATAGGGAACTGCCCCCTTTGAGTTTGGAACAGGTTGCTGCCTAAAGTGAAGACTGTCGAGCACCTTGAGGGTTTTGTGAGATTGAGAGATGTGGCGTTGGCTGTAATGTGTGCCACAGTACAGAACTAATGTGACGTGGAACTTCACATGTTGAAATGGCCTGGGTAGTGACTGAAAGGAAGAGATATGCGTATACAAACAGCTCAAATGACTTTACTTTGCAGGGCTTTGTCTACGTAACAGTTTGAGCAGCTGGAACATCTAGAAGGAGCTTGGAGTAGAAGTACTGCTCCAGCTGGGATGATAATGGGGCATCTGATCAGAATGCCCCCAGAGACCCCGGGGCAGACCAAGAACACACTTGAGGGAATATAAATCCCACCTTGGGCCTTGGAATGTCTTGGGTTTGCTAAAAACAGCTGGAGGAAGCAGATAGAGAGGAATGTTCAAGCTGCCACAAACGACATGTAATAACATTATTAAGCATCAACAATTGAATGGACAGACATAAAAGACAAGTGTCTTCTAGTGAACATAGGCCCACACTGAACCTTGGTCTTCCCATTAAAACACACTTAATTCAATGCTCCTTTGTGACTGCTCTAAATGAATCCTAGTTTCTCATGAGTCCTGATGAGCGGTTGCTAGGACATGGTTGGTTAAGATTATGACAGTTGATTATGACTGTCAGTTGTGCATGGGAAAGGCCCCACTGAAGAAGCACAGCACCACTTTCATCCAACCAGAGTAAGACCAACATTCAGTCCCGCGCTCCACCTGAAAGCGAGGAATCACATCGGTCAGTTGAAATAGATGGAGCTGAACAGGGTCACTCCCTGCGGTTGCGCTTCTCTGAATAAACAATATAATAAAAGAACATTCAGATCAGAAGATTGCAAAATTTCCTCTATCTGTCATTTGCTTCAGTTGCATATGGAAATGAAAGATCTGTGCCTATTCCACTCATTTGGTTATGGTTTCCATGCCATATGAAAATTAACATATCATGTAAAGAGCTTGCTTCAGCAGCTATTAGTCCAGATAGTAGCACACTCATCAGGGCTGCAGTTCAGCTGCTTTCTTGCAACTCTTGGTGAAACTGTCAACAGCCCTAATGGCAACGGTGAGTACAATGGATAACTCTAAAGAAAAATCATTATACTTCTTGTACTTTCTATCGTGTAATGTTTCTGTATCAGTCCAAGGTGATATATTATTCTGTCTGTTTCAGATATTTGTAGAATGTGGTTTACCCAGAAAAACTTGAATAAGCAGCATCTTGGTTTTTGATGATAGCTAAAATCAGCGCTAAGTCATTTTGTAGGACTTGGCATGAGGACATAAAGCAGATAAACTCAGCTTTTGCTCTTTGTTAAATCTTAAAAAACAAAAACACACTGCCTTATGTGGCCAAGCCATTACATCCAATGGAAGTACTGCTGATAGATTATGCATCATTTCACGCTAATTTCTACAAAACTCAACTTGCCATGGTTGAGGACAGTAGAAACTTTGGAATTTTCCCTAAAATGTTAGTTTAGTTCTGTGGACATAGGGAAAATGTGGTTTCTCAACATGAGTTGAGGAGACAGACAGAGAGTTAGCATGTCATTTTTTTTCTTTCTGTGCACTTGATGGTCATTGGTCATTATATTCAATATGACATTGTCTGATTAGTCTTGGAGAGGACTGTAAGGTTTAATCGATTTGGATTTCGTCCACACCACAGCACTGAGACTGTACTTATCAAAGTTTTAAATGACATACATCTGAATAATGATGCTTCCAAAGCCTCAGCCTTAGTATTATTAGATCTCAGTGCTGCCTTTGATACAGTTGATCATGACATACTTCTTGACAGACTGGAAAAGTGGGTGGGACTTACTGGCACTGTACTACACTGGTTCAAATCTTACTTACAAGATAGAGACTACTTTGTGTCAATTGGTGAGCATGTGTCTGAACGACAAAAGATGATGTGTGGGGTGCCACAAGGGTCTATTCTCGGACCACTTCTTTTAAATATCTGCATGTTGTCCCTAGCTCAGATTATGGAGCAACATAATATTTCTTATCATACTTACGCAGATGATGAACTTTATATTTCTGTGTCATCACATGACTACAGTCCCTTACTTTCACTGAGTGAGTGTATTCATCAAATCAATGAGTGGATGTGCCAGAAATTTCTTCAGCTTAATGCAGATAAGACAGAAGTGATTGTTTTTGGCCCCAAAAATGAAAAGTCAAAGATCAGTGCTCACCTTAATTCCATGTCACTGACAACAACAGATAAAGCCAGAAATCTTGGTGTAATTATTGATTCTGACCTGAATTTTAACAGCCAGTTAAAGCTCATTACCAAATCAGCCTACTACCACCTGAAAAATATAACCAGAACTAAGGGATGTCTGTCCCAAAGAAGACATGGAAAAACTGGTTCATGCATTTATTTTCAGTAGGTTGGACTATTGCAATGGAGTCTTTACTGGCCTAAACAAAAAATCAATTGTGATTGTGACTGATTCAAAATGCTGCTGCACGAGTCCTTACAAACACCAGAAAAATGGACCATATTACACCAGTCTTCAGATCACTACATTGGCTTCCTGTGAGTCAAAGAATAGACTTTAAAATCTTCCTGTTGGTCTACAAAGCATTAAATGGTCTAGGACCGAAATATATTGTAGATTTATTAACTCCATATGAAGTATCCAGACCTCTCAGGTCATCAGGGACAGGTCTATTGTGTGTTCCCAGAATGAGAACCAAACAAAGTGAAGCAGCTTTCAGTTATTATGCTCCTTACCTGTGGAACACTCTCCCTGCACACCTGAGGTCTGCACCAACTGTCAGCTCATTTAAATCAGGGTTGAAAACATTATTATTTGCTACAGCTTTTACTTAAAGTAATCATTTTAAATGCTAAATTATTGTCTTAAATGCTAAATTATTGTCTTTTACTGGCTTCTGTTTTTAATGTTCCTTTAATTGTATTTTATTTTTATTTTTATATTCTCTTCTAATCTCTTTTTTTCTTTCTTTCTTTGAAATGTATGATTTTGTATTGATTTTAATGTATTTTTTATCAGAGGGACAAGAAGAAGAAGAATCAGAGGGACAATCCCCTTTATTTGTCACACAGATACATGCCCATATCATGCCCACACACGCCCATGCACTGGTGAAATTTAACTTCCGCCTTTAACCCATCCTGGTCGTCCTTCCTCCGCGGCAGACCAGGAGCGGTGGGCTGCCATCCAACCGGTGCCCGGGGACCCAGTTCCTTGTGTCACCATTGGTCAGGTGGTGATCTTCTTGCATGTTTTTAGTGGGGGTATATTTTATGGAGGATACCACAGGTGAACACGGGGAGAACATGCAAACTCCACACAGAAAGGCCTTTTTTCCTCAAGGCAGGCACCGAAGGCATGGTGGAGCGAGAATCGAGCCCGGGACCTTCTTGCTGTGTTGCCACCGTGCCACCGTGCCACCCTATGCTTATGCTTCTGTAAAGCACTTTGAATTGCCTGGTGTATGAATTGTGCTATACAAATAAATCTGCCTTGCCTTGCCATGCCTAATCAAATTTTTCAAACAAAAGGTTTTTCATGTGTTAGCAAACCCAAGCTCAGGGTTTCTGTGAATCGTTGCTTGTGTCATAACCTCGTCTTATTGCACCAGAGCGCAACACTGAGCTAAATAACATTACCCTGGAACCTAATCTTTTTCCTGCTATCTGCTTCTTCTTTGTTGTTCATGTAAGTGAGTCAGAAACGGTGCACTGTGGCTGGGTCAGAGTACAGTACTTTTCCAGAAAAAACAAGAAAAGGATGGGTGGAGCCATGAGACCCAGTCAGGTATCTACATGCAGCTAGGTGGGAGAGGGAGAAAGAAGAGAGAGGACAACTTGACTTGAGAAACTATGTCCAGGTTTTTAACACAGGCGGCTTATTTACAAAAGTGGCGCCATGAGACACATGTAAAAAAAATATGTACAACACAGAATGAAACAAATGAACAGTGAACTTGGCTGAACTAAACAAAACTCAGCTTATAGTAATGCATCTTAATGTAATTTAACATCATGTGTAAACAGCTACACTCTGACATGCAGCCTCCTGTAACCTCGTGATGTGTCGGTCGCAAACAAAATGGCTCTTACAGCCGGCTCTTTGAAGCGAACGATGGGAGCCGGCTCCTGCCTGGGAGCCGGAGGAGCCGCTTTGGTTTTTTTTTTTTTCTTGACTTTTTTCCGTTCAAGCGGCACGTGATTGGTCAACTACATGATGTGTGGCGGCTTCTGTGTGTACGCACTGAGCAGGAGGGGGCGGAGCGGGGGTTACAGACACAGCGCGCGCACACACACACGCACACACACACACACACAGACACACACACACACACACAGAGCCGTGACAGACAAAACGCTGGAGAGGTGAGAAAATGAGTGACTGCAGGAAATGCAGTAACATTTGATATAAAGTATGTTTTACACATTAGTAATTAACTTTACACATAGTGTTACATTATTTTGGTAATGAATAAATTTAAGCTACAAAAAATCTGAAGAGCCACTTGGGAGCCCAAAGAGCCAGCTCTTTTATGAGAGCCAAGCCGTGAGAACTGGCTCTCTTAAAAGAGCCGGAATTCCCATCACTACTGTAACCACAACTGCTTTAATAAACCCGTCAGGCACGAGCCAGTCTAGTCTGTACCACACATGGTGCAGGTGACCACAGTACCTACATGACAACAGGAAGGTCATGACATTATTCATTCTCCGTGTTGAACCACTTCATATAGTTTACCATGTATTATACAATTACAGTCAGACATACACAGATCACAATCAGCATAATTAACACGTACTTAACCGTAATTACCCATTTCATTCTTGGTCTGTCCCAGTGACATCACTCATGATGTCACCCAGTATACATATATGCAGGAAGTGTTCAAACAACTTGTGTATCTACCTGCGAGACATGGAGGGGAGGGTAAGTAGCAACGGGAGGAAATGCTTGACTTAACACAGAACTGAACCAATTAACCAAACTAAACTTTTAAACAATACTTTTCAGTGTTTCACTTTACCCAGAAAGGAAGTTAACTATCTAAACATAATATTTACACAAACATTAAACACAGACAAACCTGGGATATACTGTATATGTATATTAAGTCCGGCCCCCACAGTGCTTTGAATAATTTGGGCCCTTGGACAAATACAGTTGTCGTACCTCATGTTGTGAAAAGGCTAACAGTACATTATGAAGTGTAATGTTTTCTATTTTGAAATAAATTTTCTATTAATCAATAAAGTGATGCTGAATATACAGTGTAGCCCAGATGAATGTGGATTTAATGTGTCTTATTTCTCTATGATTGACATTGTTGTCATGGCAGCTGCTGTGAGTTGAGGTGTGTTGTCGTTGCAGAGTACACACATTAACGTTACACCACCAGAGAATTTGGTATCAGCTCCTAAATCAAATATGCATCATTTCATGCTAATTTCTCCGAAACTCAACCTGACATGGTTGAGGACATTAGAAACTTTGGAATTTTCCCCAAAATGTTAGTTTAGTTCTGTGGGCTAGGGGAACATGTGGTTTCTCAACATGAGTAGAGGAGACATAGACAGAGAGTCTGCATGTCATTTTTTTCTTTCTCTGTACTTGATGGTCATTGGTCATTATATTCAATATGACTTCGTTTGATTATTCTTGGAGATCCACTTTTTCAAACAAAAGGTTTCTCACGTGTTAGCAAACCCAAGCTCAGGGTTCTAATCTTCAGAATGGTCAGAATCTTGTCAATCGTTGCTTGTGCTCTAACCTTGTCTTATTGCACCTTATTAAGGCTGACATTTAGACAGACGTGGGCAAGGAGGACATTCCACATTCAACAGCTGTTTTGCCAAGGACACATCTTGCTATATGTGCAAACATTAACTGCAAAAGTCATGAACGGAAAGACAAAGTATTATCCTTTTCCAGGATTTTTCAGTAGCTCGGTATTTTTAGCCAAGCAGCCCCTTCCAATGATATATGAAGAGGTTCTAGGTTTGAACCTTCTGGCTGGGGCCGGTCTGTCACAAGTCTCCCAGTACCATGCATGCACTGTGTTCTCCAGGTGTGAATGTAAGCATGGGTAGATGGTTATCTCCATGTGTCAACCCTGTGATTAACTCCCAACCTGTCGACAGTGTAATGTGATGTTTTCCAGTTGCAGCGCAGCTCAAAGCAGATGATCTTTCTGAGGAGACACTGTGTGCTGACAGTGTTCTCTTTAAACATTCAAAGACTTCTCATAATTGACAAGGCGTTCTGATGCCGCATGCCTGCGTCGTTACAGTTTAGTGAGGAGACAGCACCTGTTCATTCAAGACAACGCCTTCAACTATTGATACAGGCAGTCAGATTTATGCATTTTCCTATGAAAATGAAATGTCCATTCAATGCTAATTTATGGCGTTATTCGTTATTCGTGGTGATTTTTGCCGTTTTGCATCATCCCCAACATTTGAATTTGCAAGTGAAAAATGACTGAGCATATTAGTAGTGATGTGTCGGTCACAAGCCGGCTCTTTGAAGTGAACGATCGGAGCCAGCTCCTGCCTGGGAGCCGGAGAAGGAGCCGCTTTGGGTTTTTTTTTTTGTTTTCTCGACTTTTTTTCCGTTCAAGCCGCATGTGATTGGTCAACTACATGATGTGTGGTGGCTTCTGTGTGTACGCACTGAGCAGGAGGGGGAGGAGCGGGGGTTACAGACACACACATACACACACACACACACACACACACACACACACACACACACACAGAGCCGCGACAGACAAAACGCTGTAGAGGTGAGAAAATGAGTGACCGCAGGAAATGCAGTAACATTTGATATAACGTATGTTTTGCACGTTAGTAATTAATTTTACACATAATTCTACATTATTTTGGTAATAAATAAATTTAAGCAACAAAAAATCTGAAGAGCCACTTGGGAGCCAAAAGAGCCGGCTCTTTTATGAGAGCCGAGCCGTGAGAACTGGCTCTCTTACAAGAGCCGGAATTCCCATCACTACTTATTAGAGCTGCGGGGTGCATCACAATGAATCTAGGACCCTGATGAAGATAGACTTCTAACACTTTTCATCAGCTCATTCTTACATCACTCATCACATACCTACCTGATCATGGGTTTCAGCTTTACCATTCTAAAGCATTAAATATGTAAAAACAGAGTATGTACAGCTGACATTGATTGATGGAACTGCAGCAGCGCTATCTCCCAAAGGACTTGTCATACTGTAATCTTCTCATGTTAAAGTTTCTTCTTAATCACATAGAGATGTTTCAAAATCTTTGTCAGAGAAAGAAGCATCAAAGAGACTCACAAACAGGTTTAGTTTGATGGAGCTCAGAATAGAAAACCGATTAATGAGCTGACACTGTCTAAGCCACACTCAAAAAAAAACACTCTCCATTTAGTCCCAGAAGCCTTTTAATACATACATGCTTTTATTTTCAAATCTACACACTTTGTGCTATCTTGAAACCTGTCATCTTAAACATGTCGCATAGCTTTCTAGTTTCATATGTTGCTTTCTTCAACAGAAGGACGCTGTCACCTCCTGGACACTGGGTGTCACCATACTGAGAGCAGAAAACATCCTCTCTACAGACTATTGTATGTATAGCTATCAATTTGATCTGAATGAACATGCTGTGATGTGTGTACTTTGATGTATGTTGTGATATAAAAAAGGGATGTCCCAATCTAGTTTTTTCTTCGTTTATTTTGTTTTGATTTCTGGATTGGAGTAGAGTAAGAATGTGTGATGAAAGAATAACCCACACCACAGGTTTCCTTTCAGGATTTCCTACGATGTTCTGTGTAGTATTCCATAGTATTTTGTTTAATGTTTGTAGTAAAGCCTGTCAGTTTGGCTCCATTGTCCCATTATCCATCCATGCACAGTCCCTTACAGAGTATTTCTAATCAAAGCTTCTTTTCTCTTTGACCTTCAGTTCTAAGAAACTTTTGTAAAACTGATTAAGCAGTTGATTGCATAACAGCAAGTGTGATACCGACACCTTCCACAAACATTCTAATCTGCATTTCCCATTGTTCACATGACTTTTCTTTGACAATGAGAAACACAATATTTATTCAGAATTTTTCCACTGAAAAATGAAAAATGAATCCAATCAGCTTCATCGCGACTGCGTAGATGACATGACATTTTTCCAACAAAGCTGTACTCTGACTAGCTTTTCAGGGCCTTTAACACCAACATTCACATTAATGAGGAGCAGGGCAAATCTGTTATGACCTATGTTTGATATGTTAATCATGTCTATTAATCTTTTCCATGTTTTTAAACACCAGGGTCTGAGGCAGACTGTTATGTCACTGTATGTCTCCCCTCCACATCTGCAAGAGTCTCCAGGACTAAAACCGTGGCAAACAGCAAAAACCCAGAGTGGAATGAAACTTTTACTTTTGAGGTCAATGATAATCTCGAGGTGAGAGCGCTTCAACTGTTCATACATATAACATAGTGACAAAGATATTTCATGTATAGAATGTACACATGTACTGTACGAATTACTCTTTACTCTTTGTTTGAATATTTTACAACATGTGGCCTAAGAATCATATTTGAAGGGTTTTTCTTGAAGCAGTACATGTAGGATTCAGTCCAGAGCTTTTGGTTTTTCATAGAGATAAAAGTTGTGTCTCCTTGAACCTCCTATAAAATTCAGCTTTTGTTCTCATATATCTTCATTAATGGTTCTCTGAGGACATTTTAAATGACTTTGTGCTTAACTCAAAACAAAAATATATGTTAGAAGAATCAGAGGGACAATCCCCTTTATTGTCACACAACATACATGCGACCACGCCATGCAATTGGTGAAATTTATCTTCCGCATTTAACCCATCTTGGTCCTTGTTCCTCCGTGGCAGACCAAGAGCGGTGGGCTGCCATCCATCCGGCGCCCGGGGACCCAGTTTCCTTTGTCACCATTGGTCAGGTGGTGATCTTCTTGCATGTTTTTAGTGGGGGGTTTTTTTATGGAGGATACCCCAGGTGAACGGGGAGAACATGCAAAACAATGTTTTTTGACGAGTGAAATGTAAATATATATATGCTTCTGTATGCTACAATATGTAAAACACATAATACTCTCTACTCTTAGACAATCACTGTAGCTACCAGGAACTCTTTGTTATTTGTAGAAAAACCAGACCCTGCTATAACAACTGTGTTGTGCTTCCAGAATACTCTTGAGATGACACTGTATGATGAGGACTCTCTCAAATATGACAAGCTGATCTCCACCCTAAAGCTTGATATCAGCAGCCTGACTGTAGGGAAAAAGGAAACCAAGGAATTCCTCATAGACCCTCAGGTAAAAATTTCAAACATACCTCCACAGCAATTACACACATTTACATGATTATCCATCTGAAAGAGTTGATTGAATTGAAACTGGCAGATTGCAACAAACCACATTTGAGAAACTAGAAACAGACATGACTGTCCATATGTTTGCATATGGTGGAGGAACTATAATATTTTGTGCTGCAGCATGAGCACAGAGGTGGTGCAGAGGTAATGCTGCTGTCCACCACTAATAGCACCTCTGGTTGTGTCAACACAAATGACAGTATTCACTGGAGCACAGACAGTGAGGCCCCTCCATCATTACCATCATTCAGGTGCCCTTGAGCAAGGCTGTTGACTCCCAAACTGTAGATTGGAGGCAGTCTATAAATCAGACTGCATACCTGTAGAAGCAGACATTAGATAGATTCATGCCTGGATGTGATACGATTACCATGTTTGCTTTCCATCACACATTCACATATTTTCCTGCCATCTTCTCTTTGGTCCCAGGGTAAACTCTGGGTGACCTTTGAGCTGCTGGATGGGTAACTGTTCCTCTTCCATTCCTCAGTATTTCTAAAGTTATGTTTTAGTTGCAACTATTTAGCTTTGAACTTAGTTTGAAATAATTCATGCTTTGGTTTCTCTTTTTTTTTGAGAAAGAAGAGAGAAGGAAGTTTCAGGGCCCCCCACTGATGTCCCCATAACGGTAAGGTGTCTTGAAATCACAGATACAGAATGTGTCTTGCTTTCTCTGGGACACACTAACTGGTGTAAATGTAGTTGTCAGAATATGTCTGAGTCAGAAATAAATATGGACTAAGTGTCTGAGCCTTGTCTGCCTTGGTTTCATGCTGGCTCAATCACAAGAGATGGACTTTAATTCACTGATTAAATGTTTTGTTATCACCAATCGTTCTGGACATCTGATCTTGAATAAAAATCAGAAGCAGACATTTGAGTGATACGTTTGAGAACCCCTGATATAAATGATATTACCACATATCAGGCTCAGGAACACGTTGTAAAACTATTGTTGGTAAAAAGTTGTTTTTATTTACATTTTACACAGCATCCCAGCTTTTTTGGAATCAGGGTTGTACATATTTTGATCACAATAACTCTGCTGGGCTTTCTTCTGTGTGGTGTTGTCCAAAAGCTTCAAGCAGAGTTCTGCTGCACTTTACCAGGAACGGGAACAAAAACTGTCCACCTAAATAGAGGAACGGTTGTCATGGCATAGGTCTTGTTATAATTGCTTTGTTTGGCTCGTTCAACAGAAAGAAGCTGTCTCCCACTGGATCCTGAATGCCACCATACTGAAGGCAAACACACATCAATCCGAAGATTACTGTAAGAACAGCTTTCAGGTCACAGGATTGTTAAATAGCACATTTGTGCTGTGCGTGTTTTTGGAATGACAACCACTTTTTAAAATCATTTTCACCGACTTTATTTATTTTTACCTTTTCACATGAGACATATACAGTGACACGCAGAGGGCAGTGCTTTATCATTGCTGAACTGAAACTGCCATCTGTTTTCATGCTCCTGTCTTTTCTGTCTCTTTGTTACAGTGTCTGAATCCGACTGCTATGTCATTCTCTCTCTCCCCACGGCGACGACAAGGACCTACCGCACAAAAACAGTGTCCAACAATAACAACCCAGAGTGGAATGAAACTTTTACCTTCAGGGTCCCAAGCCATGTGAAAGTGAGTCCACTCAGTATTAGCGTGACATCAAACACAAGCATCTGGCTGACTGTACGGTTATGCTCAGTCCACCCTGGAAAAAAAAAACAGTTCACCTCATCTTTCCTCTGCGGTGTAGCAAGCACATTAATATTCAAATGACAACAGTGTGTAGTCTTTTTTGCTACAGTTTTAACGGTGGCTGCTTCACTTGCGAAGAGTGAGTTCCTCTGCTGTTTCCCCAGAACATTTTAGAGATCAGGATGTATGATGAGGACCCAATGGCTCGTGATGACATGATTTCTACACTTTTGTTTGACATCACCAACCTCACAGTCGGGAAGAAGGAGACCAAGGTCTTCATCATAAACCCTGAGGTAAAAGCATCAACAAAATATTGAAAATGACTTTTGCAACACTTGCTGTAATTGTGATGCATTTTGGCATGGGACTGATCTGTGACCAGCTGTACTTGGTCAGAAGAAAAGAAGTTGTTTCTAAGTGTATGCCATGTTCTTTCTTATGTTAGTAGCGTGAATGTGCTTATAATATGGCCATTAACCAAATGATTATGATTCAAGATTATTCCTGTGTCTATTTCTGTATAGAGAGAGGACACACTGCAAATAGAGTTTGAGCTACTTGACAGGTAACTGAGATTCATATATTGCTCTGTTTACTTTACATTCTTACAAGATATTTGCAGAAATTTGCTCTTATTCTAGTACACCTTCTGATCTTCTTCACAATAAATGTCTTTTTTTTGTAGTAAGGACCAACCATGTGAATATCTCAGTAATGGCGTCCTTGTGGTAAGACTTTTGAAATGGCTTCAGCTTGTATGTCTAAATAAACACACCCCTCCATCCTCCATGTTAGCTGAAACCCTGACAAAGTATGGATGATCACCAGCTTGGAATACAAGAAGCCATGTTATTCCCAAGAACAGGATGACTGAAATCATGGATCAGAGTGACAAGAATGAATGAACGTTATCAACAGAATGTGGAGTAACAGTTCTGATGTATTTCCAAAGACGTTGTGCATTGTGATGCAGAGATATCTACTGAAGTTAGCATGCTAAGCAGCTAGCCTCAGCCAGTCCTGTCTTGTAATACCACTTTGTACCTCAAGAGGTGATAGTCTGACAGTAAAGCCCACTGTGGTTTCAGCTGGCATGAATGCAAGTTTACAACATTTCAAAGCCCTCTTAACTTTTTTAGTCAAGCAACCTTCCACAGGTGGCCAATTCTTACACATTGTACCTTTAAGACGGCTGCAGGAGGATTTTGGAATTGCATCAAAAAGTTGGCATTAATGTTTAAGTCTGAAATCTTTGACTTTCTGTGTGTTATTGAGTGAAACCAAAAATATCAGCGCACCCACTGCCACACTTGTGACACTGATTCATGGTGTTTTCTAAGGGTTCGTATAGCAAGTGTGTAAATCGCCATCAAGCTAGCTCAATGTATTGCCCTCAATAATTTGGTCAAATGGCACAAGGAATCAACGGGAAACTTAAGGTCACACACTCCCATGAATTTCAGTAAAACACTAATTTGACATGGAAATGAAGCAATGCATTTGAGCTTTGATAGTGATTATATATGACCATCAAGCTGCCTCACAACACAGACCAGGAAGGTCCTGATACTTGCACAAACAATTATGAAGTATGAATGTATCTCGCTTTAATGACCCTAACAAGAGTAACTGTGTCTCTGTGTCTTCCAGGCTGCCCCATTCTCTGCAATCGATATCCATGTTGACAAGCTATTAAGCAATAAATGTATGTAGGCTACAATTCTGTCCAATTCAATTAGTCAGGTTGAAATGACTTAAAGCTGTCGCTGTCCTGGTCAAATAGTGCTTTCATTAATTGGAAAGAATGATTGAGCCAGCTTCACAGGCATGAATGACTTCTTTGAACTCTTATGATTGTAGGCACATGACTTCCTTGGTGGCCAACATTCAATTTTAAGCTGCTCAAATCAATGTTTTTATATTTACAATGGCTCAAATGACTGTAATGCGAAAGGGGTAACTCGTGGTAATGAACACACAGTGAATTATCACTCAGCTTCTCAACTCCATTCCCCTCAGCTCTACAAAGACTCTCAAAGTTTTTAACTAATAGTTTTGGTTTCACAGCCTGCAAGTTGACTGTTTTAGTTGTGGAGCATTCAGCAACCATTGAACCAGATGTTCCCTTGGTTGAGACTAAACAGGAGCTAAATGTAGAATGGATATTAAACTTATACAATGGCTTTATCCATCTTTACATTTGTGTTATCTATAGTGAACATTGCAGCCTAAGTGTGGCTGTTCAGTCTTTGTTAAATTTGTAGGTCCTCTCAGTTTTTACAAGCTCAGCAGGCTGTGGAAGAAAACAGTCTGACCAAGAGACATGTAACATACCTCAAATTACAAAAATCAAGAGTCCTTTGAGACGTCATCTTCAGGACAAATGAATGGCTTTGGAATTATGCTAACTATTAGTAATGACTTATGAAGCAACCCTGAATGCTATTGATCAGTTTTCACAGATATGCATGTGATAGTATTCTCTTGCAAATTTCAATTTTTGCCAGCTATTACGGAAATGGTGGTGAAGCTGAGGGGGGCCTTTCAGGAGAGCCAAACAGTTAATCGAAAGGACACCGCAAAACTGTGCTTCTTCATCAATAGAGACTTGGAGACAGAGCTAAATGTTGAAGTGAGTTGTAACTGTCTGTTAGTGTTATCTGTTTGACAGAAAGAACTTTTCACCCTCATGCTGTTCTTTTATAAGAACTTCGTAGCTGCTTTTCTCTACACGCCTACAAAGTGCAACAAATTAACATATTAATCAAAATTGCAAGAAATGTTTAACGTAACATGTTATTTATCTCTTTGTATTCCAGGTGCATGATCATACATTTGCCTCTACTGGTGGAATGCAATATTCTGTAAATGTCAAGCCTCTACCAGCCGAACATGCTGACAAATTGTCCCTTGTTATTGATCAGGTAAGGACTTAGTAGTTTGTGTGCAGCTAGATTAAGTGCTGCCTTTGTATTGAACAGCTGAACATATGAGTCAGAGCCAGGCCAAGCTGTTATTTTTCATTATTGCCTCAGATATGTCAAAATAAAATCATCATCAAAATAATCACATTAACACTCTTCACCTGGTGGTTTTCAAATGAAACAAGTGCTGAAAGCTAGAGTACCTGTTTGCCTATTGACACCTAAAGACAGGAAAAATCTTTTACCAGCTAGAAATAACCGACTGACAAGTTACCGTAGTCACTCTCTTCTATTTCACCTCAGATTTATAGGAGATGAACAGAAGAAATTTTGCCTGTTGGCTGTTTAAATGATATTTGTTTTATAGTAATGTGGCATTTTTTCCTTCACAGGACACAGTGGATTTAGATGTGGAAACACATGAGTGGTAAGGTGTAGCAGTATGGGGGCACCCAAATATTACACCATATGTCATTCCAAAACCATGGGCACTGATCTGCTGCTGTAACAGCCTCCACCCTTCTGAGAGGGCTGCAGGGATTTGCTCCCATTCTACCACAAAAGCATTAGTCAAGTAAATTTTATTTCTAAACATCAATCAAATTTGCCTAAAGGGGCTTTACAAAATGTGCAGCATATGACACTATCGATCCTCAGACCCTCAATTCAGATACAGAAAAAGTTGCCTAAAAAACCTTTTAAAAAATAGAGGAGGCCTCAGGAAGAGCAAAAGAAAGAAAGACAGATGTGTGTACAGAATAGAGTAAAGTGAACTTGACCATTCATGTTGGTATTCCAGTTCATTCCAAAGGTGTCTGGTGAGGTTGAGGTCAGCGCTCTGTGCAGGAAAGTCAAGTTCTTCCACACCAAACTAGAAAGGCATTCTTTTAAGATTCTTTTTAGATTTTAAATAGATTTTATAGAGCTGCTTTTGTTTGTATGGGTATTGTAATGTTGAAACAGGAAAGGGCAAACCCAATCAGTTGAAACAAACTTGTAAGAACACAATTGTCTAAAATATCATTGTATGATTTCGCATTAAGATTTCCCTTCATTGGAGCTAAGGGGCCTCTACCAAACCATGAAAACAGCCAGACCAAAAGTTTACAGACATGCGCATCCTTCTGACCATAGACAACACAATACTGCACAGGGGTGCAACAAACTCAATGCTTCTCATCCAGAAGAGTCAGTCAGTGAAACAATGCTTTTTGGTTTGTGTTCTGCTTCACTTGCATTTACCTCGGACATCCACAGCGAGGGGGAACCTCTTGCAGTTCGTCTGGATTTTGACATCCCACCTCAAGAGAAAGAGTATCTGAAGAAGAGGAAAGTTGTTGTGGCACAGGCTTTGCAGAAGATTTTAGGCCTTGGCTCACAACTAGAACCTGAAAAGGTAGAGTGCAACTCTTGGACATTATTACGTTGTTATTACCTTATTATTGTTTTTTTTTTAAATTCTGGTGTACTGCAAAATGCAGAGATTTACCTGATGGTGAAAGGCTTAATCAGCATTGAGTGAACTCATTTGGCAAGGGCTTGAATGTAACAAATGTTATTCATATATAAAAGTACTGCACTGCAGCTGTAAAAGTTTGCTTAACAAACAAACAAACAAAAAAAAAGCAATATTATGCAAGTGGACCAGACATCATGACCAAGATATGAAACAGTCCTGGCACACACACACACACACACACACACACACACACACACACACACACACACACACACACAGCTACTCTATAAACACACATACACATGCATTATTCCTACATGTATACCATGTCTTTTATCCCAGCATATTCAAATCAGGAGTCATTAGGCAGCTATGTCATTTTTAGCAGTGTTTGTGGCCAAGCTTTAATGTTGGTCCATCAGTCAGATGGTTGTAATTTGGTACAAGCATAAATGTTCCCCACAGGATGAATTGTACTGAATTTGTGACTTCTCTAGTCTATGTAGCTACAGAGATCTTTCATCACATCCAAATGTCAGTTTGTCCATTTCTTTGGTTTACGACCAAATACCTGCCAATGTAAAGACATTACCATCAGCCTGCATGTTTTGTGCTAGTTAGCAAATGTTAGCATGCTAACATGCTAAACTAAGATTACTTAACAAAGGTGACCATGGTGAACATTAAACATTACCTACTCAAGATCACCATGTTAATATTACTGTTATGAGCATGTTAGCATGCTGACATTAGCATTTGGTGTAAAGCACCACTGATCTGTGAGAACCACATTTCTCTATCCTCTGTCCAGGTGCCAACTATAGCAGTGGTGGCTTCAGGAGGAGGAACCAGAGCCATGACAGGCCTGCTTGGTAGTCTGAGGGCCCTGAAGGATATTGGGGTCCTGGATGCTACCACCTACATCACTGGAGTTTCTGGATCCACATGGTGAGAAAACCAGTTGAGTAGTTAGTGTCCACAGTATTCTACTAAGGAAACACTGCAGTGGGGCTGTGAATACGGAGCATGACCTGTTTATGCTAGAAAATAGAATATATCTATATCTATCTATCTATCTATCTATCTATCTATATCTATATATCTATATATATATCTATATCTATCTATCTATCTATCTATCTATATCTATATATATCTATAGATATATAGATATATATAGATATATAGATATAGATATAGACAAGAGTCCCACAGTTTTTTTAAAACTTTTTTTTTTTTTGTATTTTGGAATGGACATTGTGTGTCCATCTCAAAAAGAAAATTGTCCCTCCTCACGAAAACTAATGGTAATTTGTATTTAGCATTGGCAGGTGTGTGCTACTTTCTGCTAGACAGCACTGAAACACCTGTACTTCATCCCCCTACATCTTTACTTTATTTTCTGTGTTGTGATTTGATGTTTTCTCCCTTTTCTTTTACAAATGTTCTTCATCTAATTGTGACACATTACATGCACACATGAAAAGAAAATGAAACAGTGTTATTGTGTTTTATTATATTTCTTTGTTTGATTTGTTTTCAATTACTCTAAATCTTCCTTAGCCTCATTATGTCACAGTAGCTTATGGGCAAATCAGGGGGTAGAATGGATCATCCACTAATCACCAGGTTGGAGGTTCCACCACACCCTCCTCCTGTCCATTTGTTAAAGTGTCTTTGGACAAGACACTCAACCCCAGGTTGTTCCTGATGAACAGGCCATCGCATTGCATTGGTCTGTGAGGGTGAATGAGAGATGAATAATGATTTGTCTGTTAAGGTAGAAAAGTGCTAAAAGTGCAGTGCACTTACTGTGAAGTAAAATGTGATGGGTTAAATTAATAATTAATAATTATTTGTGCTGGCCTTAAACAGTTCTTTCATGGAGGCCACACTTAAAAACAGAGTTATGGTTAAAGCTGCAGTAGGTAACTTGTATAAAAGTAATTTTTTATCATATTTGCTAAAACTGTCCCTATGCCCAGACAGCAGTGCATGAAACATGTAATCTATGAAAAAAACAGCTCCATTGGTCCCACCTACTGCTCCTCCTGCCATCTGCAAGAATCCAACGTGCCTGGCACAAAACAACCAATCAGAGGAGCGTCTGAGGGAGTGTCTGACATCTGTCAATCACTGCTCACACACGCTGTGAATCGCCCCCTTCCTCCGCTCATGCTGCCGGCTGCTGCTCAGTCAAACAGCTCTGTGAGCGGCGTCAGGAGGCTACTGAAAGCTATAGCGGAGCAACAGCTGCCCACAAAGGAGAAACTGCCCATACCACCAACTACAGCATGTACAGCTAAGACAACAAATAACCAGAGAGCTAATATGGTGATTGTTACAGTAACACTCTGCAGCGCGTACGGTATGTTAGCAACTGTGATGTAGCAGCTGGGCAGAGTTAGCTTGTTTCCGATGCTAAGGCTAACGTTACTGGTCGTCATGGCAGCTGCGCAGACGCCGCAGGGAGGAGGGGCTTGGAGGCAGGGCATGAGTGCAGCGGGGGGGGGGGGGGGGGGTGACGTGGAACTTGTGTTGGTTCAAATTTTCGGGGTAATTCTGCTCTCTTCTCCATCTTACCTACTGCAGCTTTAAGAAAATGCTGGCAAACCCTCGGCTGTCTCCTTGTGTTTTGTCTAAGTATAGATTTACCAGGTTATATGAATTGTTTTCAGATCATTGTATCCCCTTAACACAATTTTCCATGTGAACAGGGCTATGTCTACTCTGTATCAAGAAGCTAACTGGTCACAGGAGGACATGGACAGTGTCATCTCAGCAGCGAAGAAACAGATGACCAAGAGTACTCTGAGTGCCTTCTCTCCTGAGAAACTGCAGTATTACAGTGAAGAAATGACAAAGAAGGGAAATGAGGGTTACATTGTGTCTCTCATTGATATGGCAGGCCTGGTTCTTGAGCATCTTGTCTTTGGGAGAGTAAGTAACTGAATACTTTGCAGTTAAGTTATATATTAATTTGAAATCTTAAAATTAAGGTGCAAAGACTACTTTTTTCCTCAAATAATATTTGTTACATGTGGTTGCAATTACAGGAGGTCACCAGCACACTGTCTGAGCAGCAGTTGGCAGTGGATGAAGGGCAAAACCCTTTACCCATATACACTGCTGTCAACATGAAGGATAAGTTATTGGGCTGTGAATCTGAAGCTGGTAATTTTTCTGGAGGATATGTTTCATGTGTACATGAATTAATGTAATGGCTGAAAAATTATCTTGTAATCCTGAACATATTTAGTGGAAGGTAATTGAAGCCCAAGGACATACAGTATACAGCATATCAAATGGAATTGTTCATAGCTGTACCAAAAACAACTGCAGGTTTGATGTGGAACTGAAGTAAAACCTATGAATGTTATGTTTTTATACAAAGGTTTTCAAATGAAATGAATATTACATTTTTTCCAATGTAATGGGCATATGTGAATATCCAGCAGGAAATGAAGAAGTGAAAAAGTGAAAATTCTGAGAAAATGATTGAATTTGTTCTAATATTTTGTAATAATGTAACAAATCTCTTTGACAGAGTGGTGTGAGTTTACCCCCTACGAGGTAGGCATGCAGAAGTATGGGGCATTTGTCAAAAGTGAGGACTTTGGGAGTGAGTTCTTCCTCGGTCACATCATGAAGAGGCACAAAGAAGTCCGCATACCGTATCTGATGGGTAAGACCACGGCGTCTGTCGCAATGTCCATGCACAGTACTACAATACAGATTTTAAGTAGTCCAGTGTTTTATTTTCATTTGTCAACCCTATCAGGAATATGGAGCAGCATATTTTCTGTCAACCTGACCGAGCTTTGGACACTTGCCACCGGGTCCCCGCCTTCTTGGAGCCCCTGGCTCGGACCAGATATCAGCGCATTAGGTACAGCTGCTGGTGTTTCTATTTAATCTATTTTAAAATCCTATTTAAGGCCAAAACCAACAACGTGTCATTCCATTTCTCAGTTCTTTCTCACTTCCCTACGGTGTCAAGTCGTTTTAAAAATCGTTCACAAATATATACTTTGATTTTTACAAAAGGTTCAGCAATTTCCTAAAATATCTAGCTGAGCCATCATAATGTTTAACTGATGCCATTCAAACTGGAGTGAATAGTGTGGATTGTTTTAGGAAACTTTGGTGTGCTAGTGAGTACTTATGGTATGGCACAATGATGTTGTATGTGGGATGAACTAAAATTCAACTACAGTACCCATGTTTATCATAATAGCAAACATGTCTGTCACTGCTGTGGTTGTGCATTGATCACAGAGGATTAAGATATATCAGGCTTTGGTTGCACAATACATGTTAGTAGGATGGATCTATTGTTGGTTTTGGTCATTTCATGGGATAGTTGACAACAAGAAAAATATAGACTATTGTCACTAATCATTTCAAGCATTTTCTTAAGTCATTGCAATCATTCATTGTTCACACAAAACCTTTGACAGTATTAATTACTACCATAGTCTACTGAAGTACTGACACTTCCATGTTTACATCAGAACTTTCTGAATGTCATGTATGTGTTACTAAAATGTTGTGTTCTTTTAACAGAGGTTGGCACTCGACCATCAACTCTCGACACATACCTGATAAATCCACTCACCGATATCCAAAGCATACTGAGTGATTTCATGAAAAATCGTCCAGTCATCGCTGAAATGTACAATTTCATGCGTGGCCTCTTCATGCACCTTGATTACAATAAAAACAGCAACTTTGTTGCCTGGAAAGGTAGGCTCTCTCACTCCTGTTATCGATATGTTGCTTGCACACAACACAGTCACACAAAATTCAGTATCTTTTGCACAATACTCGACCTCTAGCAGCAATGCATTAAGGGTAAATAAAGTTAAAGTGGCATGTACATTTCAAGAATGCCCAGTTTTTTAGGAGACAGGTTTTGATTGATGAAATGGAGAATGATAAATAGGTAGAGGGCAATGATACACCCCAACTTGACCCCTGTTTTACCTGAAAGGGAAAGGATGTCTTGTTCCGTTGGTGCTGACAGGAATAGTCTCAACATTCTGATGTGTATTGGGTTCTTGGATTGAAAAAAAACACAAGATTGTCTTCCACAACAAGGTAGTGACTTTCCAAAGGAGACTTGGCTATAGAACTGCACTGTAATAACATATTGTGCAGCATTTTAACAGCACACACAGCCAAATGCACAAACTAGTTATATTTGCTTTAACTCAATATGCTGAATTTGCAGAGTAACTGCTGAGGAGGTCAACGAGAGCGAAAAGTGCAGGACACTCTGCAAAAACCAAATGTCCTCCACAGATATTGAATCCACTTGAATACACAGATATTGCTCACTTACTTGGTGTCAGGAGGACCCTTACATAGTTTGCTGTTGCAAGGCAGCATCCTTTCATATAATGGTTGTCTAAGAACAGACAAGTAAAGCACAGAATACAATGGACAGTATGTCTGGGTCAGTTATTTGATTTTCTGTTGTCCACCAACAGTCCAATTCTTGCAACTGGCTGAAAGCTTATTTGTTATTATCTGGATTTTCTGTCCAGAGACACATCCAGATGCTTTCCCAAACCAGCTGACACCCAAGGACCCCACCTTGTCCCTGGTGGACTCTGGTCATGTTATCAATATTGGCTGTGCGCCTGTCCTGCGGCCAGAGAGAGATGTGGATGTCATCATATGTCTGAGTTACTCATGGGATCCAGAGCACATCCTCAGGGTAAACAGAAGGAGGAGAAGCTCATCCCGGAAAGAGACAGAATGGTTCCTGAATGTATTCCATAAATTAATTAACATTACTCTTTATGATCATGTTTAATCTGTCAGGTCCTAGAGAAGACAGCGGCTTACTGCAAAGATCGTAACATCCCCTTTCCAAGTGCTGATTTTGCCAGTCTGGAAAAGGAGCCACAGAAGGAGGTCTACATCTTTGAGGATAAGGAGAATCCCAAGGCCCCGATAGTGGTTCATTTCCCACTTGTCAATGTCACATACAAACACTTCAAACATCCCGGTATGCAAATTTTAAGTGGCTGAATTTCAGTGCAACGGTGTTGCTTTTATTACTTTAGCAATATAGCAATCGGAAGAATTCCTATGAAGATTTACTATTCAAGCTAGTCTAGTTATCCTGGAAGTCATGGACCAACAAAGATCTTTTCAAAAGGAAAAATGTTATTGATAATGGCAGGACAGAGTTACTTATTTTTAGTATTATTTGTGCATTTCATACCCTTATTAGATTGCTACAATCGAGAGATTACAGGAAATTTGGGGATATAATGACATGCAACAAAGGTCCCCCAGCCAGATACCCACCTCATTAACCCCAAGGCCAGCAGGGCATCCCATGTACTCCCATGTACTGATGTTCAACACTAATTTCATTGTACACATCACATGAGTCAAAATATTCCATAATAGTTTACGGCTCCTTTTTCATTTTTCACTTAATGTTGCTACCCTCATTGTCCCTTATTTATTCTGAAGTGACAACATAGATGGATGGGTTGTATGAAATAAGTTTTAACCAGTTATATTAATGTCATATGATTTAACAGGTGTGAAGCGTGAAACTGAGGAAGAAATAAAAGCTGGGGAGGTGGATGTGAGCACCAGCGAGTCTCCATACGCCACCAAAAACGTGACCTACTCAGAAGAAGATTATGAGACTCTGGTGGAGTTGGCCTCTTACAACATATTAAACAACAAGGAGACCATCCTTGAAGTCTTGCGCAAGGTCCTGGAGATGAAGACATCCAAGATAAAGAAATAAGAGATGAGGATTTAATAGGCCTCCGTTTACCACACCAAGTTCTTGTATGTTGCCTTATAAATTCTCTTCAATACGCAGCCTATTTTGTCTGCCTCCTATCCAAAATGACCTACCCAAAATAAATAGAGTATATCTTCACAACTACAAGGACTGTATGAATAATCTTGGTCTCAAAAGAAAGCTGGGACCTGAGAGATTACTACAGAAGTGCCAGAATCAAGATATGTGTTACTGTGTCAGAGTAAATTCATAGAAATTAGAAATTTTTAATTTTTATCTCCGCCTAAAAAAAACCCCATTAATTTGAGTGAAAACCACCTTTAAATCATGGGATAGTAGCCAAATTCATCTGCAAATTAGTAAAGTAATATCTGATGAGTAACTGGGTGATTCTTCAATTCAGGGCACTTTTGACTTGTGGAATTTTGAGAAAATAATGTTCTTTGATCTCTGTTTTTTCTATTTCAAAAGGTTTATAAATTGGTCTGGAACAAAGATCGTAGCATAGCTTTGATTGTACTTCATAATAAATTTTGATATTATGATGCTTTTTTCAAAGTTGTCAGCAAAATGTCATTACCATCACAACAACAAAACACTGATTTTAATAGAAAATGATTTTACAAGCAAAGTTTTCACAATCATTCCAGTCAGTCCAAAACATGCTCTTTAAGAATCATGTTTGAAATATCATGTTTTTTCATATGTTGACTTGTCTCAACAATGAAATATTGCGTACTAATCAGAATATTTGAATTGCAATGTATATTTTTTTTTCAGAAAATGCAAATTTAGACTTTTAAACATTACCACAATGATTGAGGTCAAACCCAAGTTAACCGAAAAGCAACATTTTCTGTCAAAAAAATGTATTGTGACGGTAATGACAACATGATTTGGTAATGACATAAAAATTAACACAGGTGTTTTGTTTTGTATTTTTGTTTGTTTGTTTGTTTGTTTGTTTTTGTTTTTTGTTTTTTTACAACAAACTTCTTTTTAACTGCTTGCATTAAAAATAATCAGTTGGTGGACTACCACAGCATTGCTTATGTGATAATATCTTCTTCGGGCTGGCTGGTTTGTTTCTGACTTAAAAAAGGATCTAACAAGAGAACTGGCATGTTCAGCTCAAATGCCCCATATGATGGGTGCCAATCCAAAAATGATAAAATAGAAAATTAAGTTTTCAGCACTCTCAAATAAGTGTGTAGTATTTTAATTCATGCACAGCAACAGTGGTGTGACCCATATTAAACAACAGTCAGGGACCTGCCGGAACAATGTCATAAAAAGACAAATACTAGTAAGAAATACAGTATAGTAAGAAAAATGGTATTTAAGTCATTAAAAAACATATATCACATTCTGTGACTGTAACAACCACATAAGTAACCAATTGATTTTACACACTAGCAATAAGAAAATGCACATAACAATATAAAAACTCATCATGCGCAGAACCTCAAGAGCAGAATTAAAGTGTCTGGCTTTATTTTTAGCACTTTTTTAAATTAACAGCATTCAAATATCACTTTGTAAAAAGCTACTTCAACAGTTTAGAGTGTGCTACCAACATAAACCTTAGACACAAGTTTGTTTCGTTCCCTGAGGGAGCACAACATCTCCCACACATCCTCTGGTAGCCTCATGTGCCTTTTTGTGACTGGCTGGGACTCTGGGACAAGGCCAAGCAGATCATGTGGCTGATACCACAGAACATCCAGCATCTTTCATAAGCAAAAAGAAACGGTTCTTGCCAATGATGTTCATTGTTTTCACAAGGGTACAACCTGCTGCATCTACATCCTGAATGATGCCTGGATACACATCTTAGTCATATTGAATGACACACCATTGTCCTGTCAGTTGATCTGTGATCTCTGAAACAGGGACAAGTGGTGATGGCTGTGTGTCCATCTCAGGTGGCTGCAGATCCAGGGGTGATCCTTCCTGTCTTGATGTTGGCTCATCTCGCTGAATGGCCACTGTCTGCGGGCCATAGCACTTGCACTCCTCTGGAGCTGAACAGAAACAGCTGAGTACCCGCCACTTGATATGACCTAAATTGTTGGTGAAAATCTGTACAAAAATTAACACAATTGGGTGTTACTGAATATGCTACATTCACATAGTAAATAAAGATTAATTTAATAAATAAATATTATAATATAATATTTGATGTATTTTCTGATGTATTTTCATTGTTCCATGGACTCTTTCCAGTTGATTTGGTAGCAAGGCATCCTTTGCTGAAATGTCTTCTTCAATGACATGGAAGAGCTTGATCTTTAATTGCTTCTTTGACAGGACATTGAAAAGGACTTGGTACATCTATTCCATGGGCAACAATAGCGTCTGCAATTCTTTTTATTGCTGACCCAACTCCATCTGTGAACTCCATTTGTGAATTTCCCTTGAAAAAGTATCTATCTATCTATCTATCTATCTATCTTTGCCATGCCTGGCCTCCAAAAGTTCCAAGTCACTCTGCTGAATCCAAACCTAAACAGCATTGTGGAGAGTAAATAAAAAGTCTTCTTGGATCGGTACTGGGTTGTAGGGCCATCACTTATGACAAGGCGGGTTGTTGCAGAGGGGTTCTGTTCCTTCAAGTGGGAGAGCACAGGAGAGAGATGTGCCCATATAGCCAAAGGCTCATGCCTCATTGTTGAGGAAGCTGAACACACTGACGATATCCCTTTTCCTGTGTAGGCAACTCCAGTGTGAAGGGATGCTTGCTTGTGTGAGTTGCCAAAATGTATGGCTTGAATCTCAGATGAAGATTTGCAGAAGTAATTCTCAGCAAAATCCACTTGAAGAATAATCTCACTCTGCCGAACATTTTCTTTCAGACGACTCAGCGTGGAGTACTGATGGCGGATGTTGAAGACATGTCTTGCAAACCTCTCTTTTAAAGCAGTTGTGAAGTCTTCCACAAGAGATTGAAGGGTACCATATATCCGCTCCTTTGTCGTTAAGCGTATATAGAACTTGTGTTTCGTTCCATCTTTTTTTGTCTTCTCATGCTCTTCAACTTTATGTTTCCAATTAAACCAGTAGGTGTGTAAGCCAAGATCAAACTCACCAGTTTGCAGCTCTTTTCCTTTGCAGAGGTTACACTCTCTGTATGCGCATTCTTTTGTTGGCTTTTCACAGCATAAGGTCTCCATCAACCTGTCAGGGTTTTTACTTTGTATCACTCAAATATTTATACTGAAATATATATAAAACAAAATATAAAACAAAATATATATACTGAGAAAAATAAACACAGTATACACAGAGGATGTGCAAAATTGAATTTGGTCGAATATGTATCAGTATAATAATATAATATCAGGCAGTGAAAAGTTCAAGGGCCATTCAGAGGGAGGGATTGTACAGGTTGATGGCCACAGGCAGGAATGATTTCCTGTGGCGTTCAGTCTTGAGTTTTGGTGGGATGAGTCTCTCACTGAACATACTCCTGTGCCTGGCCAGCACATCATGAAGTGGGTGTGAGACGTTGTCCAAGATAGTCCGTACCTTAGTCAGCATCCTCCTCTCTGACACCACCGTCAGAGAGTCACACTCCATCCCCACGACATCACTGGCCTTGCAGATCAGTTTGTTGAGTCTGTTGGCGTCCGCCATCAGCATGCAACAGCATAGAGAATAGCACTTGCCACCACAGTCTCATAGAAGATCCTGAGCATAGTCATGCAGATGTTGAAGGACCTCAGTCGCCTCAGAAAATAGAGACGACTGACTCTGAGACGACGGTCCTTCCTGTAGAGAGCGTCAGTATTCTTTGCCCAGTCAAGTTTATTGCCAATATGTACCCCCAGGTACTTGTAATCCTCAACAATGTCCACTCCGACCCCCTGGATGGAAACAGGGGTCACTGGTGCCTTGGTTCTCCTCAGGTCCACTGCCAGTTCCTTAGTCTTTGCCACGTTTAGTTGCAGATGGTTCTGCTCACTCCATGTGACAAAGTTGTCCACAGCAGCCCTGTACTCATCCTTGCTGATACATCCAACTATCGCAGAGTCATCAGAAAACTTCTGAAGATGGTCTCTGTGCAATAGTTGAAGACCGTGGTGTAGAGGGTGAAGAGGAAGGGAGAGAGAACAGTTCCCTGTGGGGTCCCAGTGTTGCAGACCACTCTGTCTGACACACAGTGTTGCAGGGGCACATACTGTGGTCTGCCAGGTAGTCCAGGACACTAGAGGGGCGTCCACCTGCATTGCTGTCAGTTTGTCACCCAGTAGAGTTGGAAGAATGGTGTTAAATGCACCGGAGAAGTCAAAAAACATAACCCTCACAGTGCTCGCCGGCTTGTCCAGGTGGGCATAGACACGGCTGAGCAAGTAGATGATGGCATCCTCAACTCCAAGTCGGGGCTGATGAGTGAACTGAAGAGGGTCCAAGAGGGCTTGACCATGGGCCGGAGCTGTTCGTCCTGAAGCCAGTGATGGTCCTCATACCGCTCCAGACCTCTCTCAAGTTGTTCTGCGGAGTTTCCACTCCAGCTTCCTCCTATATTTCTCCTTAGCCTCCTTGATTTTCATCGTCATTTCCCTCTGTATCGTTCTCACCTCCTCCCTATTACCAGCTCTGAAAGCCCTCTTCTTCTCATTGAGGATGACTTTGATGTCCATTGTCACCCACGGCTTGTTATTTGGATAACAATGGACAGTCCTGGCTGGGACAGTGGAGTCCACACAGAAAGTGATGTAGTCCTTGATGCACTCTGTGAGCCCATCAATGTCCTCCCCATGCGGCTCACAGAGTGCCTGCCAGTCTGTCACCTCAAAACAGCCCTGCAGTGTCTCGTATGTCTCCTCTGACCATCTCCTCACTGTCCTTGTGGTCGTAGGCTGACTCTTCACCAGAGGCACATAACAGGGAGCGAGGTGCACAAGGTTGTGGTCTGACCTGCCCAGAGGGGGGGGGGGGGGAGCAGCTGTATGCATCCTTGACGTTAGCATACAGCAAGTCCAGGGTTCTCTCCTCTCTTGTAGTTGCTCACATACTGAGTGAAATTGGGCAGTGTTGTCGCCATGGTGACGTGGTTGAAGTCACCCGAGATAGCGATGAATGCACTCGGGTGTTGAGTTTGCAGACGGGCCACGGCGGAGTGAATGACGTCACATGCCAACGTTGGGTTGGCAGAGGGGGGGGGATGTAAACAGCTACGATAATGGCATGTGAAAACTCCCTGGGCAATTAATATGGCCTGAGCCCAACAGCCAGCAGTTCAATGTCCGGGCAGCAGATATGTTCCTTGATGGTAATGTGACCAGGATTACACCATCTGTTGTTGACTAGAACGGCGAGCCCCCCTCCTCAATAAGCCTCTGTTGTCTCGACCCAGCTCTTTTCCTCTGCTGTTTCTGTCCTCCCCTGCATCCTCTGTGTGTTTTCCTCCAGATTTCAGTGGGGATCTCTGATGTTCTGGCCGCCAAGCCGGCCGGCCTCAGCGTGATCAGCTGATCTCTGGAGTAAACAATGCGCTGCACATCGGTGCTGTGTCCCAGTGAGAGTAGTAATTCCAAAGTGAGAAAACAAAGCAGATCTCTCTCGGCCAACATGTTTGGAGAGGGCACAGCTTCAAAATGACGGTCATAAAATTGCAGGTATTAATAATCAAGAATAGAGCAAAAGAATTTGTGAAACAAAGAAAAGAAATAGGAGCGACTGCAACAGGCTGCATGCTACGTTAGTTTTTCAGCCATAAACTGCACATTGGCATGTATTTTGCATAAGCAGGTATCTCTGTTGCGTGAAGTAGATGTCACAACCCAAAAAGGTCAGTTTTTGCAAAACTGTGTATATGACAGCTTCAGCAGTGGACTTTCCATCTTGAACTTCAGATAAATGTTGTGAAGTGTGTCATTTAGAAAACGCTTCTGCTTTTTCACCCTCTGTCGGGTGAGTGTCTTCCTTTTCCCTGTTGTTGCTCTGCTGTTATCGTCTCGTTCCAAGAAAATTTTGTTTTTTTCTCAGTGGTATCCACACTGATTATGTTTTTGTAGGGTTTCCTATGGAAGTGAAGACCAACGGGCCGTTCACTGTTTTTCCTCATCATCTTGGCTGAGAAACCAAGTTGGTTTTGCACTTCTTTGACCAAGTGGTACTTCTTTAGAATCATCAAAGCCAGAATCTTTGACACTACTTGTTTTTCTTTTGTGCCAGAATCCCTATATTTTTTTTTTTTAGCTGAGAAAGTATTACATTCTGAAACAGTAGTGTTCTTCGAAGGGCCTTTGGTTTTAGCTGCATTTATTGCTTTAATTTCATTTTGGGGGATTCTGGTTTTCAGCTTCTCGGAGAGCCTTTGATATCTCTTTTTATACTACTCCACCTTTCTCAGAGCATGTTCGAGCTTCAGATGGCACTCAGCAAGGTCACGGTAAGCTTTTGCCCTATTTGCTCTCATAGTTTTCCGTCCTCTCATATGACTTGGGATTTTATTTTATCTCTGTATTTTTTTGGGGCCATGTTGACACTTTCTAACAAAAATAATGTAAATCATGGTTGGTCACCGTTCATTTATGTATCATAGTAAGGTAGTAAATAGTAAATTAAACTAATATATTCTAGTTTTAAGGTAATAAACAGATAAATTGTCATTACCATCACAGTCACTTGTGTGATGGTAATGACAATTTTCACTCTTTGCAGAAAATGTTGGTTAAGTTTTAGACTTGCTAAGCTAACTGGTTAGCTAGCATAAAATGTACACTGAGTATATGTAAATAAAGTGAAATTTCCTGTTAATGAATTAAAATACTCAAATAGTAACTTGTTTGGTAATGACCCTATGACTAACATACTTTCAGATCAGGATGTATAAAACATCGAATTACTTACATATGTGGGCATAAAAAAAAAAATCAGGCTTCTGCCTCATGTCTGGGAATGGTCCTCTGGAGCATCTAATTTGCATACAACAATGTAAGAACTTTTTGTAAAAACTTTATTGCTCTCTGAAATGTTGTGATGGTAATGACAGATGTATGAGGGACAGCGATATTTAACTATAAATAAATTGCAAATTGAACAAATATAAACTATATGAATTTGAAAAATGTTTTTTTTTTTAAGTTGTTATGAGGAAATGCAAAGTAAAGATTTAATGAATTTAGCACTTTTTATTGCTTTATTATAGAGGGGATGTCAAAAAAGTCTGGGTTGGGGACAAGCCCAAAACAGAGAAATTCTTGCACATTTGAATTTTCAACACATTGAAAAAGTATTAAAACGTCATCGAGACACAGGTTGTTTTTTTTTTCATAGCTATTACAACCAGACCTTAACAAATACGGTAATTATTTTGTCTAAAAAAACATTTTTTTTCTTGAAAATCTATCCTGGGGACAGAAAAACTCCCTTAAATGAAGAAGCACCCAACTGTGCAAAAGTACATGCCAAAATAATGAACCTGAGCAGTTTTACACTGCATATTTACAGTCTAAAACAGATTAAAAATTCATTAAAAAATAGTATTAAATGTCTTCAAATGCAATAAAAAGGAGGTGTGTGTCATAGAGCAAGCTTAGATCTACTGTCCTACACTGATTCTGAGCCAAAAGGTCACATGACCTGGGAGTTATTGAGCTATATTGCTCATATTTACAGTATAAAGTACATTAAAAATTCATATAAAATACTAATTGTGTCCAAATGCAATAAAAAAGAGGTGTGTGTCATAGAGCAGGCTTAGATCTACTGTGCTACACTGATTTTGGGCCAAAAGGTCACATGACCTGGGAGTTTTTGAGCTATATTGCTCATATTTACATTATGACTACTATTAAAAATTCATTAAAAAAAAAAAATTAAATGTGTTCAAATGCAATAAAAAGAGGCATTTGTCATAGACCAAGCTTAGCTTCACTGTCCTATTCTGATTTTGAGCCCATGCTCACATGGCATGGTAGTTATTGAGCTATTTAGCTACATTTTGACATAGCCTACATTAAAAATTCATTAAAAAAAAACAAAACATGAAAGGACTTCAAATGTGAAAAATATTCTCAGCACTAAAAATCCTCATATTTGAGTGCGTACCCCATAATAAGTAAACAAAAAAAGGGTGCCTCCGTAGCCAATAGACTCAGGCCATGACGCAAGTGCCGCTTAATCTCCAGAACATCCGGTTGGAGTGAGATGACGCATGGCAAAGGTGTGAGTTCAGCGATGGGTAGATTGAAGAAATGTAGAAAAAAGATGAGCCAAGACCTCTGGCAGTAAGCTGGAGGTCGCGATGCTCTATTGAAGAAATTCATCCAACATAAATTATTAGTAGAAGTAACCCAAAATTCGTCAAGTGGATAAAGGTTATATGGGCGGACAACAGAAGAGGACTGAAAACAGAGGTTCTTGAAGGTAGGTCATGGTTAAAAGATAATTATTTTTTGCACAGAGATAGAGCAGAGATTGAACAGTGATCTGAGGACGCCTGCAAGAGGCAGGACTCATCCTCATCTCCTTTGACACGGGCTTCCCGATGAGTCAGTGTCAGAAGGAGATGAGGAGTATTGCCCTAACTCACCAGCGTCTTCATTCTCCATTGTTATCGCCCCACAGGCTACAGCTTCAGAACAGGTGTATCTCCTATTCATTTCACTATGAAATGACTGTCGGATACGTTTTTGTTTTTTTTTTTGTTACACAATGCGACTTGTGTGTAGTTTTCAGACTTGTGCTGCGTGCCTTGATTTCTCAGAATGATCAAAGTTCAATGTGCATGGGACAAGATTTCTCACACTGTACTTCCAAAACCAAATTGCTAAATAGAATTAAGCTTCCTGGCCAGAGTCATCATCGTACTGTGAAAGTTATTGCCAAAAATGAGTGAAAATTTCCTTCCTTGGACAAAAATGTCCCAAAGGGTACAACAGGGTTAATACATCCTGGTGACGCCTTGGGATGTGTTTCCAGGCTGTTGACTATATACCACTGTTTGCTTCGTTTGAAGGGCTAAGCCCATCAAACCCAGGGCAGTGGGAAGGAGGACACATCTGGCAGGAATGATGAAGAACAATGCAACATCCAGTCTTCACCCCAGTCAGGTGACCAGGATATGGACCAGACCAGAGAAGAAGGTAAACAAGGAATACACAATACACTGGATGCTAAATCCAACAGTAGAATATGACTAATTATTTTCAAGTATATTTTTTGGGCTTTTTTGCCTTTAATATACAGCACAGTGGAGAGAGAGACAGGAAATGGGGAGACAGAGAGGGGGAATGACATGCAAGAAAGGGCTGCCCGATGCGGGATTCAAACCAGGGCCGCCTGCAGTGAGGACTATAGCCTCTAACATGGGGTGGCTGCTCAACCAACTGAGCTAAACACCGCCTAACCATTTTTTTTTAATATGTTCAGGTTTTGAAACCCATGGCAGTGGGAAGGAGGAGGACATTTCTGGCAGTGACGATGAAGAACAATACAACATCCAGTCTTCACCCCAGTCAGGTGACCAGGAGATCGACCAGACCAGAGCAGAGAGTGAAAAGGTAAGAAACAATAAACTGGATGACAATGAAACATACAACACACACCCACATGAAACAGACTCATTCAGCCCTGTACCCCTGTTTAAAGACCTAACAGATAAAATGCATTAAATCAATTTAACCTCACCTAGCTTGGAAATTGAGGTAACAACTTTAAAAATAACACTATTGCAAATTCCAATTCTTCTTTCAGCCACTAGATGGGGCCAGTGGCGCAGCGTATCAGATATCCTCTTTACATGCGTGCTGTTTAGGAGGTGGGGCAGGGCGCCAGGCCGGCTTGTCTCATAACAAAAATGAATTCTGCATTTTCTCCACAGGCACAGGCATATTCTGTGTAAAGAGAGTTATGGCTCTCCTGGACCTATTTATTGGATATTTCAGTCATTGTAATGCACTGTAAAAAGTCTAGGATCCAGGGAGAACTGTCCAGCCTTCACCTGTTCTGGATACTGTCTGTTCGAAGACTGTAGTGTCCAGGTTGACGTGAAAGTGGAGAGCAAATACTCTCTGAAGGCGGATGTCATTTTTCATGGGGACATGGTGAATCACAGGTGGGATCAGCTCAAGAGAAGACCTATAAGATCACATGCGAGAACAAAAATTTCAAAGAAACTCAGTTCAAAACTTCCCCGCCAATACCATCTTGAGAGCTTGATGAAGTTGGAGGAGGATGCGATGGAATCCGGTTGCAGAGAACAGGCATTTTGAAAAACATAACATATTCTGAGAAGGAAAAAAATAGGTTGCATGAGAACGAAATGATCAGTCTGCAACTCATGTCTGAAAAAGAAGACAATGAGGAAAAGCTCATTCAAAAAATCATACTTCAGCCCAAAGGACTGATGTTGTGGTCAAAAAAGACTATAATTCTTTTCCATCAGCGGTCAAAGACTGATGTGGTGTATCTTCATGCAACAGGTAGTGTGGTGTAAAAAAAAAGACAAAGGACAGAGTGCACCTTTTTACATATATGAACTTGTTGTAAGAGGCCCACTGAAAGGTCGCTCCCCCGTGCCTGTAGCGACATTTGTGACCGCAGAACACACCACTGCATCTGTGTCGTATTTCTTAGGCTCGTTCATCACGGACTGCATGAGAGCACATGGGAGAAACATTAAAAAAAGGCCAGTGATGTACATTTGCGATGGCTCTGCTGTTTTGATGCAGGCCATCTCACAAAATCCGTGTGGCCTGAGCCTCGCGGGGCTTCTTGCCCAGTACTATGACATAGTTACTGGAAAAGCTAAGAAGAATGTCACTGAGCTGCCAATTCTACAAAGGTGTTTAAGTCACATCATGAAGAATGCAAAGGTCCTCTGCAAGAAACAGTTAGTGATGCCTTCTTCTACTAAATATTCATTATTTTCTGTATATTTCATTATGGTTTTGTACTGGCAATATTTATATTTACTTATAACATTCTTTCCCACAGTGCTGGCAAGCACTGCGTCATGTGTATGCATCTGACCGGGCTTATGACTCAGGCTACGACACTACAACAACTTGATGAGGTTGTCCTTCTGTGGTTCTCTCCAGTCCATCAAATGGCGAAAATGTTGAGAAACATTTCCATAACCTGCAGAAAGAACTCACCTCAACTGCGCAGCCAGTCATAAAAGACTGTGATGTCATTGATGAAGACTTTGAGGTAAGTTATCCTTTTGTAGCTACATTTGGAATTTAAATGCTTCATTTTTCTGTGTTGAGTTATGGACAGTAAGTCTTTTGGTCCATGTATGAATTTCAGAGTTTCTGAGAGTTTTTTGGTCTTGATTTTTTCTTCATTAAACTCAATATTTGTAGTTTGGCTTGGAAATATTGACACATTGACATCACAAACAATGCAGTCAACATATATACAATTTCATGTACCACAAAAACAGGATGTTCTAAATAATAACTGGCACTGTCTCCAAAAAGCACTGAAGATAATAGGTGACATGACTATAATTTGGCCTCTTATAGGATATATCGAGCCCAACACCATTTCATGAACACAAGTCATTCAGCAGGCACCCCAGGACACACGGGGAGAGCCAAATGGGTATTATTGCCCCACCTTCATCCTAAAGCTTCTTCAGTACTTTCTGCCTCAGGCAGTTCTGTGGTCAGAACTGTTACTCAGTAAGTCTGTTTACTCCACTACGTATGTTAAGTTTTTTCAGATTGTTTTTGTAAATATTAAAGTAAGGTACTTGTATTGCAGGAGACCTTGGACAGCACGGGACAGGTCCTGTTTTCGACATGCTCTCAAGAAAATACAGAAGAGCTGCCCAGAAATCGACACAGGTAAATGCAAGTGTTAATGTGAGTTAACAGGTAACTGCAATAAACTGCAATGAGAGAATTATCCTTCACAGACTTCACTAATTATCCATCCTTAGATCTAAGATCCTTAGAAAGTCTCAATGGGATCTAAAAAGGATCCGTTTTCAACACAAGAGGCTCACCAGATTTGACAATTTTGTGCACACATACAAGAGGATGCATGAAGCTCTTTTAAGAGCGTACAAGGACTCTCTAAAAATCAAGAAAAAGGTATGATGTTTTCACTGGTTTTCTGGTGAATGCAGTTGTCTTTCACAGGTATAAAAAGCCAAAGGATGATAATAACCACACAACAATATAGAACAATAAATAATAATAATAAATAATGCTTGCTATTACAGACCTCAAATGACTAATAGAACCTGACAAAGACTAACTGCTGATTACTAAAGAGAGGTTAATAACAACAGATCTCTCTTTTTATTAGTCCAAGACACACAGGGTTGATGTTGAACAGTGGAAACAGAGGAAGCAGGGGAGGAGAGGTGTGTATGTCTCAAGAATAACCAAGCCCTTTGATTTTGCGAAACCCCAAAAAAACATGGTAATGAAACAAGATGTTGTAGTGTTCACTAAAGTGTATCATTATGTACCATAACATTCCATATTGTATAAAAAGAGGAGTCAGTGCACCGTTGTGATTACCAGGTTCAGAGGAAGAAGACGTCAAACCAGACCAAAGTAGAGGAGAAGGATACAGACAGCGATGCCACTCAACTTAAACAGGACACACAGCCTCAGGTAATAGTTTAATAAGTTGTGTAATCGTATGTGTAGTGCTCTTGGGGTTTGTGGTAAAAGTCAGCTATATTTTAAGAGATCTAGAATACAAGCCATTCACTTGATAATAATGTTGATAATGCACATTCGTTATAATGAGGGATGTATGCATTTCATGTATTTATTCAGTCTTGTTCATCACAGCTCCAGTCTGAACATCAGCAGTGCTCCATTTTCAATGATGCAGATACAGAGCAGCAGCCCTTGCCAGGACATGGGCCAACAAAGGTTTGTTTTCTAAACAAGTGATGTACTAATTGATATGCAGAGTTTTACTACATTATTCCTTGCATGAACGTAACCTGATCCATAACATGTACACTGTACAGTTGGACACTGAACCAACCATCCAAGCTGACATTGACACTTTGCTGGAGGAGGCCGGCCCACCACCACCCCTGCTGTCTCAAGTGAAGAGTTTGTCGGTCGAAGTCTCAGAAACCCTGACAGTATGTGTGTGGAAGGCAGATCTGACATCCTTTACTGTGGATGCAATTGTTAATGCTGCCAATAAGAGTTTGCGTCACACTGGAGGGCTTGCACTGGCTTTGGCCACAGCTGGAGGGCCTGAGATAACTAAGGAGAGTGACAGCCATATTCAAAAGTATGGCAAATTAAAAACCGGAGAGGCTGTTCATGCAGTCGGCCCACAAATCAGAAATAATCCATCCTCACAAACACTTTCCAAAGCCCAGAAAACTTTAAAGAAGACAATAGAAAGCATCCTGAATCATGTCATAGAACATCAGATTCAATCAGTTGCTGTTCCAGCAATTAGCACCGGCACTTTCAGGTTGCCCTTGGCACTGTGTGCAGAAACAATTGTGTCCACTGTCAAGGAGTTCCATCAGCAACAGAAATTCACAACTCCACACCTCATGGTTCACCTTGTGAACCATGATGAACAATCTGTAAAAGAAATGGAAAGAGCATGTATGGACATACTTTTACCACCCACCACTACCCAAGCCACAGTCTCGGAAAAAAAGCAAGATGAAGAACAGCAGGTAGGAGTAACCACCACACTACTATTGGAGGATTTTCACATTTTGAAACCATATCCAACAAAAATCAGGCATTTTATTCCTGCATATGTTTTGGACTTTAAATTAAAATACGCAGAGTTTTATATTATTAATTATTATTTCATTCCATTTGTAATTCCATTTATAATCAATTGGAGGAGTTCAAGTATATTGGGGTCTTGTTCATGAGTGAGGGAAAAATGGAGTGCGAGATTGACAGTGCTGAGCCGAAAGGTGAAGCTCCCAATTTACCGGTCAATCTACACTCCTACCCTCACCTATGGTCATGAACTTTGGGTCTTGACCAGAAGAACAAGATCCTGGATACAAGCGGCTGAATTGAGCTTCCTCCACAGGGTGGCGGGGCGCTCCCGTAGAGATATGGTGAGGAGCTCTGTCACCCAGGAGGAGCTCAAAGTAGAGCTGCAGCTCCTCCGCATGGAGGGGAGTCAGCTGAGGTGGCTCGGGCATCTGTTTCGGATGCCCCCTGGATGCTTCCCCAGGGAGGTTTTCCAGGCATGTCCCACCGGGAGGAGACCCTGAGGAAGACCCAGGACATGCTGGAGTGATTATGTCACCCAGCTGGCCTGGGAACACCTTGGGGTCCTCCTGGAAGAGCTGGAGGAAGTGTCCAGGGAGAGGGAAGTTTGGGTGTCCCTGCTCAGACTGCTGTTCCCGTATCCCGGCCCCGGATGAAGCGGAAGATGATGGATGGATGATTTTTTAGTGTATTTTAATCCAATTACATAAATAATTGATATATTATACTTTTTCCCAGCTACAATCACTCTGGAAAAAAAAGAACACCAAAGTGGTAGTTGCTGTAATACCATCTGTCAACCGGGCAGGCTGCAGTTTCCTGATACATCACAGTGAACTGTGTTCACTGCGACCTCACCGGTGGCTGAGAGGGGAGGTGGTTGATCATTTAAATGTTACCAACAATATAAGCATATATGATGTTATGCATATTTTATTTTTTGTTTTAAAAAAGGACCTTTCATTACACTTACATAATACTTGTGTGTTTACAATTGTTATTTGATCAGCTGTATATCCTGTCTTCTTCCATATTAGGTTATGCAGGGTCTATTGCATCTGTACGCCAAACAGCTCAACCTTGGATGGGCTGTTTTCATCCTAAACCACTACACAGCTGGTGTGATCCTTTTTGGAACAGCAGACAGGGTCAGACAGGACAGCCTGCGAAGGGTAATGCTTGTTTTCATTGCTCCATCCTGTCCAGACCAGAACCTGCTAATTTGTGTAACAAAAACATTAGAAATGAATTATGTGCAATGAAAGGATTTTGTTTATGTTATCAATTTTGAGAATATGAAGTTTCATTAAAGAGAAAACTCATTTAATTGAAAATTACTTGAAGTGATGTGTTGATGTTTTTGTTTCTATTACAGACAGACTTCAGCAACTATGAGGCCATACTGTCTTTTGTAAATGTTGGGGGAGTTCACTGGAAGTTACTGGTCAGTGGTTGTTACTTCATCTGGTATCTTTTTGTGTTGCTTTGAGATAACGTTCATATATTCTCTTTAGTATGTACTTCCTGCCATGAAGGCTGTGTTCTTGCTGGACCCGATGGCAAATAAATCAGAGCAAGCTGAGTCTGCAGATGCTGCAAAAAGAATACGGTAGGTCATCTTTTTTTTTCTCATAAAGGACAGCCCTCTCATGAATTTGAAGGCAGACTTTGCAATCCTGGCAGGCAATTGATGCAGGTAACCCTAAAAAAACCTAGCTATGTGATTTCTGATAGTCTCGCCCACCTGCTGAGGATTTTTATTAATTTGAAGGTCATTTATTTTTAAACATTACTTTCATATTGATATTCCATGTGTATTGATACAGCATATCTCTTTCGTAGGGATTACATGAGGTTCAGAAATATCACCCTTGGCAAAAATGACTGGGGGAGACTCAGATGTAATAATAATCAATTGTTTAGTCTGTGAAACTTCAAAAAATGTCAATTTCTTGGGTTTATTTGACCAACTGAAGATATTAATGTTAAATAACAGTATGTTATTTAACATTAATAATGTTACTTCTTATCTGCTGGATGTGTAAGTAGGCAACCCAAGAGACCAAAAACAATGATTTAATACAGGTTGAAATGAGCTGTGATATCTCATCAACCTGTGTGATGTTTGTGTGTGTCAAACTCTCCTAATGTTATCCCTAAAGCCTGGACATGAAACAGAAGGGGCACAGAGCAGAGATCAGCCCTGGTTCATCTCCATGCTGCCCCTGCTGAGGCAGGGGGGCACAGTTCCCTCACCCTGAGCGCCCAGCCTGAGCTCACCTGAGTCGGACTTATTTAATCAAAGTGTACATTTTATCATCCTGGAGGCTGAAGTGTGTAGTATTTTGTTTGTCTTGTTTAGTGTTAAGTCTGTTGCCAGTCTTATTTGGGTAAGTTATCTCTTTCAGTTATGGCTGAAGTTTCCTAATAATTTGTGATGCGATCTGGGAAAACCCGTCGGATGTCGCGCTGGCACTTTCCAGGAAAACGTGAAAATAGGTCGAAAGTCAAAATATTGGTGAAATTGGGTTTTCATTAAATTATTATTTTACAACATCTTGTCTATCGTTCCTGAAAATATCTCATTATATTTCGCTGTTTAATATGTTAAAAACGTTATTTAAATCAGGCACGCTGTTTGTTGTCTCCTGATGTAGCCGGAGGCTGTCTCCCTCCTGGCCACTGTTTGGCACTGTGCCAACTGGCCAGCCACTGATTGCTGGGCGGGACCATGCGCACCCTTATATACAGGCGTGTGTGGCCGCGTCCGGTCTCTGTTCCGCTCCTCGCTGCTCCCGTGGTGGCCGTGGCCTGTCGAGCCAGCGTTGTGTGTTCAGCGTGGCAGCTTGATCCCTCGCTGCAACCGTCATCGGTGTGCCCGTCTGGTGTCTGCAACAGCCGCTGAGGCACCCAGATCTCCCTTACCCCGCGCGCCTGACTGCTTGGTCCAGGGGAGGCGAGAGTGGCCTGCTGGATCCCTGCGGTGTCCAGCTTACCTGTCCGCTCTGGCGGTGCATTAGAGCCGCGCCTGTGAGGCTTGCATCCTGTCCTCCGGGTTGCTGCATAGGCTGAACTATTGTGCGGCCCTGTAAGCGGCCGGCCACAGTCATCACACCTGGAGGCGGTGCTGCTGTTTTGAGCTTCTTTTCTTCGTTTTGGTTTTGCGTTATCTGTTTTGGTTTCCGTTCCTTTGTGTTAGTTTTCGTTCTTTTGTGTTGGTTTCCGTTTCTTCGTTTTGGTTCTCGTTTTCTTGGCTTTGGTTTTCTTTATTTCGGTTCTTTTCCCTTTTGTTTATTTTGCATTGTCTGGCGGAGCAGACTATGTTTTGGGGCCTGACGCTGACCGTCGCCTTGTCCTGCTCCGAGACCGAGTTCACGTCCAAGTGGGGCCCACATGGGATTTTCTTGGGTTACATGGGCTTAAACTGGGCATGGGTTTAGAGTGGGCTTTTAATTGGGTTGGTGTTGGGCCCCACATGGGCATCCCAGAAGAATATACATGGGCAAGAGATGGGCATCCCACTTGGATGGCACACATGGGTACTAGATGGGTCCCATTTGGGCTATATTCTCTGTTTGAAACAAGCAGTAAGTTAATTTGTTTAGGTTAAATTAATATGTATATATGCAGTGTTGTATTTTTTACACTTAGGGCATCATCAAAATGTTTTGGTGGTGCCACTTTAATGTAATCTAAACTTAAAAAATTCTGACATACATGGGATGTTTGCACAGCCTCAACCACAGCAACAACCGCACTTGATGCCATCTTGCTCAGTGAACACGATTGACAGCGAGAGAGTTATCACATTGGATTAAAATACGTTAAAACAATTCAAATTGGTCTGTGGCGCACAGATACAAACCTGAAGAAAGCCAATTAAAACGCAGCCTCAGGTCACATGCTCACCTTTCAGGCTCAGGACTGAAGAAGAGTTTTTTTTAAGTTTCATTGCCGCCATAATTTTTGAGGGGGTGTTTGTGAAATCTGCGTTGCGCCTGTAAGCTCACTGAAGGTAAGTCCTGAATAGCTAACAAAAATGTGGAACTGAAAATTCATAGCACTGTGTTAACGCCCAACGTGGTCTCGCCTCGCCATTGCGAAATCTCGTCATTCCGATCATTGGTTTCAATGCATTCGGACGAGCGGCCCATTTTTAACGTAGCTAGGTGGCTAAACGTTAGCTAACATGCTAGGACTCAAGTGAACTTGACGTTTGTTATGTCCTAACCTGCCAATGTAGACTCACTAGAGCTGCACAACTGTCAGATGATGTTTTCCTCCTGTAGAAGTTCTTGCCAACAATTTTTTCTGAAAATATAAATTTAAGAACGATGATTAATTTGAGACGTGCTCACGAAGAAGTACTACATTACCCACAATCCAAACGTGTGACAGCAGGGTCTCTGATTCGTCAAGCTCGCTGTTACCCGCGAATGGGTGGTTCCGCTAGCAGTTAGCGTTTGACGGAATCGTTCTAATAATGCTGAGGCACCTGTTGAGAGCCTGGTTGCTGCTGCAGGCTTTCTGTAGGAATAAACACACTTCGGCCAAAGTTCTCCTTAAAATACGGTGCTGTTAACAGGCGGGAGAAGTTTATTATTTTTTTTAAAGTTTTAACTTAACTTTAGCCCCTCAGTTTAACGATAGTCTGAGCTAACAACGGAGTGACACACCCCCCTCAGCTGCTGTTATCAAACGTCTAATGCCGGTGAGTTTATGGTTACACAGTGTAGATATCTATACATGATGAATAAAACGTCGCTGCAAATTTATGCTTTTTAGATGTAGGTGTTGTCATTAGCATGGCTGCCGTCATGAGGCAGGCTGAGCTTCAGTAACATCACCGTGCTGGCTCCCATTGTCCAGGTGGGGACTAGTTATAACGTTAGACTTCAAAGGATTTTGTTAAATGCTTAGCGTTATGGAGGGGTTGAGTAGGAGATTTTATATCAGGAACCGTAGCCGATGGAAAAAGTGGCCACACGCTGTTGAGCTGCTGTAAAACATTACAACAGCAAATTAGCCTTTTGGCTTTCTCTGCGAAATTTGTTTTGCTTAATTTAATTAATACTTTGAGAAACTGTAGTGCTGTGGTCTGGATTAGCTTTCCTGCCATCACCACCAGCAGAGGATAACTTGCTAGAGATTCAGGTTGGGTGTGCTTATAAATGTTTGGCTTTCAGGTGTGTGGGGTCATTATGCTTTTTGTTAATTTTTTTATTGCATTTAAAGTAACACACTGCTTTGTCCTTAGTTTGGCAAAAGAGTAAAGGGAGCCCATAAATGTTGCATTGATAATTATTTCAGAATCAGCGTTCCTTTATTTACATTTACAATGGGAGCCAGCACGGTGATGTTACTGAAGCTCAGCCTGCCTCATGACGGCATTTAGATTTCATTCATTCATTCATCTTCTATACCCGCGCATCCCATTTCGGGGTTGCCGGGGGCTGGAGCCTATCCCAGCTAGCAATGGGCGAGAGGCGGGGTACACCCTGAACCGGTCGCAGGGCTACATACACAAACACACAGACATACAACTCACACACTCACACTCACACCTATGGACAATTTAAAGACCAATTAACCTAATGAGCAGGGGGGGAGAAAGGGAGGAGTGCCCGGAGAGAACCCACGCATGCACGGGAAGAACATGCAAACTTCACACAGAAAGGCCCTGCCCGACCCAGGGTTTGAACCAGCAACCTTCTTGCTGTGAGGCACGCGCACTACCTGCTGCGTGCCACCGTGCCACCCATTTAGATTTGTTTATATATTACCTTTGGTTTTGCTTGGTGGCAATGTACTTTGAATTCAAATATAAACCTGACATCTTTAGTGTGTAATCATTTCATATAGGTTTAATTGGTTATGGTTGTTTAATGTGTGTGTTTATGGTCCTATCTCTTCTTTCAAAGTAAATTTTAGGTTCACAAATTATTATAAGCATTCTTGAGAATTATCAAGTCAATTTTCCTAGTAGTCCCTTGATAATATGTTTGAGGAAATTTTAATGAAATGGAAATGTAAACATGTCCAAAAAGGAGTAGGAA
Source organism: Chaetodon auriga (assembly GCF_051107435.1). Classification (NCBI taxonomy): domain Eukaryota; kingdom Metazoa; phylum Chordata; class Actinopteri; order Chaetodontiformes; family Chaetodontidae; genus Chaetodon; species Chaetodon auriga. The sequence continues at coordinate 3,705,773 of NC_135084.1, forward strand.
GAAGTATAAAACTTACTGAATCATACCGCTCCTCCACAGAAATTACGGTATAGAGTGCCGCCGTCTCAATAATCCAAAAAATAAATTGATGATTATACACTATATAGCTATATAGCTATAGATTATACACTTATATAGCTAGATAAATATTAGGCGACTTGCCTCAAATGACATTAACCACCACATAAAGTAAAATAATGATTATCTTGTCTTTTCAGAAAGAAATGGAGCGTTCTGAAAGAACAAAAAGAAGGAAAATAGCTGCTAAAGTGGCTGAACATTTTCGTCATGTTTCACATGAAAGTGAATTCCATCCGCCACTGGAATTACAGTTTGGATCTGCCCCTGAGGATTCCACTGAGGGTGGACATTATGTGTACACTGATTGTGTTGAGAGTGTGGCACACGATGCAGTGGAGGAAACGGACATTTTTTACGATGCTTTAGACACTGATATATTTGATAATTCAGAAACTGGGATGCCAGATGAATTCTTTGAATCAGATGACTTTGATTACCTGCATCTTGGATGTTCAGATTCAGATGCAGATTCAGAGACAACAGACACTAGTGGACTTGGAGAGTGGGCTGTGCAACACAATATCTCACAAACTGCGCTTTCTGCCCTGCTGAAAATTCTCAGACAAAAAGGACTGAACGTGCCATCCGACGCTAGAACCCTGATGTCCACAGACCGCACCTGTGACGTTAACAATGTGGCAGGGGGAACATACTATCATTTTGGCATTACAAATTCAGTTGTGGCAGAGTTGGCATGTTTAAATTTTGATCTGCGAGATTTGACAGATGTGCTTACACTTAGGCTGAATCCCATTTCACCCCTTGGCCCTCCCCCTTGGCCCTACCCCTCCGTTTTGCGCGTTCACGTGGAGGGGTAGGGGTGTCCCAATTCCCATTATGACGGAGGGGTAGGAGGAAGTGGTAGGGCTATGTACCCCTCCAAATGGAGATTTTTCCGAGGCACACTCCAAACGGAGGGGTACGACAGATTTCCCAGAATGCCTTGCAAGACCGGCAAGATGGCTGCTTCCGCAACTAAAGAAGTCCACAAATGTAAGTATTTTCTCCATGAATAAAGTTTTAAAATGTACGAAATCCACTTTATTGTCTATTTTAACGTTGTTTCAATGTGTAGTGGTCATTTTCCTCATAAAAAATCCCCCGAAAAAAATCGATAGTAGTCGAGGCTTCAGTTACGTGGTTACCGTTGCCAGGCTGAATGCCACTAGCGGTGCTCTGTGGGCAGCCCTGATGAAAATCTACAGTGATAACGTTATCGATAATAACTTCGGCAACCTCGCTGCTGGTATTCAGTTACATTGATAGCGTTATGGGATACAACATGCAGGAATGTCATACACAAATCGAATGTGACAGTAGCATTAGCCTGTAACTCCATTGAAGTTGTGTACGAATTGCGACAATCCGTGCTAACATGTTATATGGATGTTGTAACCCAAGTAACGTTAATATCACTGGTTTATATGAGATCAGAGATCATGAGATCACAGTTATCCATGTGTGTTATCTATGCAGGGACTCCAGAAGAGACCAGACGCCTCATAAAATTCAGGGCTGAAAATGAGCAGCGTTTTCTCAAATCCAAAGCTGCTGCCAAACAACTTTGGGAGTGAGTATTTTTTTTTAGCTTGCTTGACAGCATACATGCTTATGTTGATTTATTTTTTTCTTGCTTTTCATTGTTTTTACATTACTCCTCATATGTGTTGTGATACAGGACGTTGATCAAAGAGCTTGGGCTTGAGGGTAAAATCACCTGCCAACAAGCATCGAAAAAATGGGAAAATCTTAAAAAGAAATACAAGGTAAGCGAGAAGCACTTTAGTTGAAATTTAAGGCGATGCCTAAACTGTAATCTTTTAAAGTAATCTGTAATCTCTCAGTTAGCGCTGCAATGATGAACTTCATATTTATAAGTTATAACATTGTTTTGTTTTTTTGCAGGAGCTGAGAACTCCCAAGACAGGTTCAGGAACTGATGCCGGGGAAACCACAGCCTCTACCTGGCAGTTTTTTGAGGACATGCACGAGGTGCTGGGAGCCAGGCCGTCTATGGACCCTCCCATTGTGGTTGCCTCATATGATGATCCTGTTACACTGCTTATGGTAAAGCTACAGCCACATCATGTATTGTTATTGATTACTGATCTATATTGTTGATTATAACCCAGCATTTTAAGAAATGTATTTTCTACGTAGTTATGTATTGTACATACATACATATGGCCATATGACCTACTTCAGGAATATAATACCTTCTCATTTGTTTTGTTCTTAGGAGATCGTCGAGCCCACTCCTTCCACCTCAGCCACAGCTTCTTCTGAGGCAGCCGCATCTGATGCCCCTACCACTGCAGCTGCTACTGTGGACATGCCCCCAACCCCTTCACCCAAAAAAAAGAAGAAGAAGCTAAACCACATCTTGGATTTTCTGGTACAGGAGAGTGAGAAGGAGCAGAAGAGACACGAGGAAAGTGAGAGGAAAACAGAGCGTTTTTTAAGCCTGTTTGAGAAACTCATTGACAAAATTTAACAGTTTCTTTTGTGCGATATGGCCCCTTATCACACTAGTTCCTGTGTGTATGTTTGCACTGTTCGATGTTTACATCTGAAAAGTTGTTCTCAGGACCAATTTAAGAAATAATTTGCTGTGCTGTCCTGTGTGTGTATTCTAATGTCTACCTCAAAGACACAGCTGGCTGTTGTTGTTTTTTGTTTTAATATAGTTCTTTAATGTTTTTAAGACAAGTGCATGAATGCATCTGAATGTGATGCCATTTACCAAATAAAGTGCAATATTGTTTTCCACTACAAGTTTGTGAGCATGAATATCACACCAGCTAAACATTAACAACACCTGAAACAGATATTAGCATTAAAATAGATTTATTCAGAAAAAAACATTGACACATGCCTGATGTATGATAACAAAAAAACTATATAGATTGTCCATTTCTGGATCAGTCAGATTTATTTGAAAAAACAAAATAAAAAACTTGACACATCCCTGAGATAAGATTACAAAAAAAAAAAAACTATTTACATTGACCATTTCTGAATCAGTCAGATATTCAAACACACATCCCTGAGGCAGCATAACAAAAAAACTATATACATTGTCCATTTCTGGATCAGTCAGCATCCTCATGGGGCCTGCACATTGCCTGAGATCAGAGCAGCCAGGTGGTCTCTTGTTGCATTGCCAGACCTCTCATTAGCAGCCAGGGGTTCCCGAGGAGGTTGGGGGTCTAGCATATCCTGTGCAGCATCTTCATCTGGCTCCAGCACGTCCCCATTGTCCAGACACACATTGTGCAGAAAGGCACAGGACGCAATAACCTGAGGTGCAAATGTTGGTTTTACCTCCAAGGCTTTGAAAAGTGTACACCTCCACCTGGTCTTCATCATTCCAAAAGCCCTTTCGATTATGCTGCGGCCTTTGGAGTGATGATAATTGAAGCGCCCCTGTATTAGTCCATTAACTGGCTCCTTGTACGGTGTCATCAGGCAGACTGGTGTGTCCAAACACGGATAGCCACCATCTCCTAGAAGAATGTAGCCTGTGGGAGGGTACCATCTTGCTCTGTAAAAGCTGCTGTTCTTCATTACACGCGTGTCATGAACTGACCCCGGGTAACCAACAAAAATGTCTAGGAATCTTCCACTGGAATCACATATTGCCTGCATGTTTACTGAATAGAATCCCTTGTAATTTAAATAGTCTATTCGGTACCGTGCTGGTGCTTTTATCCTAATGTGGCTTCCATCTATTGCACCCACAACATTGTTGAATGCAGGGGTCCCTGATAGGTGGGCAAATCCTTGTCCAACTGCATGAAGCTGTCCTATGTGGGGGAAAGAGATGACACGCTTCAGGTTGATCCATATATCATTTGCTATTTTGTGGATGATGCGGTGGACTGTGGATTTGGGCACATTAAAAACACAAGATACAACGCGATAAGACAGTCCATGAGCCAGCCAGAAAACATAGATGAGCACTTCTAGCTGACTTCCCCAGCCATGGTCCTGCTCACTCTGCAGTAGCCTCTGCAGACTGTTCATTGCTCTTCTGCTGAGGCGAAAGTCCTGCTTCAACTCTGCCTCCACATTAAACCACAACCGCAGGACGGGCACGTTGTGGTTCAGTTTGCAGTATGTTGTAGGGTGACCAGTCTGAAAACAGAAATATGTTCATATCATTAGTCTCAGTTAGAAGGATTTAACTATAGTTTTATATGGGGGACATTTGGCTTTTCCCCAGCCCAAAAATCTAATGCATTAATAGCATTTACAATGCAGTCATGCTACATATTATCAGATCTGCACACTGATCAGTGAGCAAACGGTCGAATGCAAAGTAACAAATGCTATCGCTAGGTTACCAAGCTTTTGAGCACAACCTACTAACGTTACCGACGTTAGCATGCTAACATTAGCATGCTAACGTCAGTAGGAACACAGTTATTTTTATTGCACAAAAACGTTCTCCATTAAATTCTACATACCATAAAACGATCCACCAGCATTCCCAGGCGTCGAAGGCGTCTCTTCTTTCTTTCATTCCTCCGACTAGCAGCAGACAACCGTAAAAAGATCCCAATAGCCCACGCAACAGAGATTACCACAGCAGCAGACGGCATGATTCCTCGAGATCTCCGGCAAACACTTGTCGCATCTGCCTACGTAAGAGGCAGCGGCGACTACTGATGACGTACGCGATTGTCGAAGGGGTGTCCCAATTCGGAGGGGTTGACTTTCGGCCCTACCCCTTGGCACTCCGTTTCAAGGGGCAAGGGACAAGGGGTAGGGCTAAGGGGTAGGGGTAGAAAAGAGAAATGGGATTCAACCTTAGAGTCAATGTTGATAGCCTGCCTCTATTCCGGAGCACAGGTGTTAGTTTGTGGCCCATTCTGGGTAAGATTAAGGAGATCCCAATTTCAAATGTGTTTGTGATTGGTTTGTACTCAGGTGTGACAAAACCTACTAATCTGCAAGACTATTTGAATGAATTTATACAAGATATGAAATCTGTTTCACAGGAGGGTATTCAATATGATGGTGTGTATTTCAGAGTTGCAGCTCCAGATGCATTCATTTGTGATGCACCTGCACGCGCTTTCCTCAAATGTGTCAAAGGTCACACAGGCTATTATTCATGTGAACGCTGCACTCAAAAAGGTAAATATTTAAATGGAAGGATGACTTTTCCTGAGTTGTCTGCTGAACAAAGGACGGATGAGGCATTTAGGGATGTGGCCTACGAAGAGCACCAAACAGGTGTTTCACTCCTAAATGAGTTAGGTGTGGGGTTAGTTTCAAGCTTTGTGCTCGACTATATGCACCTTGTGTGCTTGGGGGTGATGCGCAAGCTGATTTATCTTTGGTTGAAGGGCCCTCTAAGATGCAGGCAGTCTATTCAAATTCTGGCTGTGATTTCAGCATTTATGGTCTCTGTCAGGGAACATTTGCCCAGGGATTTTGCAAGGAAACCAAGGTCTCTCCTAGAAATTAGCATGTGGAAAGCAACTGAGTTGAGGCAGTTTTTGCTTTATACTGGCCCTGTTGTATTGGTTAATAATATTTCTAACAAGATGTATAGACACTTTATGCTTCTGTCTGTATCTGTAAGAATTCTTCTTAGCCCTGATTTGTGTATTGAAAATTGTGACTAGGCTGAAGATATTTTGAAGCTTTTTGTGAAAGATTTTGGTTTGATTTATGGGATGGAATCTGTTGGATATAATGTACATTCTTGCTACACCTTGCCCAAGATGCTCGGAAATTTGGTCCTTTGGATAGCATTTCCTGTTTCCCATTTGAAACGTTTTTAGGTAAACTTAAAAAGATGGTAAGGAGGCCCCAAAACCCTGTGCAGCAAATTGTCCGGCGCATCCATGAGAAGCAGAGAGCAGGAAAACAGAAGAAAGTATCTGTTTCCTCTCCCCTTAAACAGCCTCATCTCTCTGGACCAGTGACTGAGGAACTTGCAACATGCCAGCAGTATAGGCAGTATAATGATGGACAGACATTCATTTCTTGCTCTAAGGGTAATAACTGTTTTACCGTAGGGGGAAGAATTCTCGTTGTGAGAAATATTATTCTTCCTCGTTGTGAAAATGTCAAAGTACTTTGTCACTTCTTTGAAAACTATGACTCTTTTTTCAACAACCCAATCGACTCAGCATGCCTTGGAATTCACTTTGTCTCAAAGTTATCTGGAGATTTGCATGTTGTATCCATTGAGGAATTACAGAGAAAAGTGGTCCTCTTGCCATTCAAATCTGGATATGTGGCATTTCCACAGCTTCACTAGCCTGCTTGTTTTGGATTTTCCAGCATGCTACCATTTGCAGTTGTGGACTTTTTGGATGGTGGAGGTGTAGCTATTGTACCCTGCAAGTGGTTTACTGGACCAGAGGAAGACTATTGTCGCTGGCCACCAGGACGACTCAACATCACCAAAGCAGTGAAGGATCAGCTTGTTCCAAACACAGACTGGCCACAGTTCAGAGTGCGAATTTTGGGAAAAGCAGGTAATGTGACTTTTTTGAGTGGCAATAGGGATGATATATGTACCAACAAATTATACATAAGGCATGTTTCTGAAAGAGTAGTTACTGTTTTTGTGTATGTGTATTGCAGCAAACTATGCCCATGCGAGGGAGAAGCTTTTGAAATCGGAGGTGAACTCGGACTTGCAGAGCGACTCAGATTCTGGAATGGGAAAAGGAAAGCGTAAAAGGTGGTAAGTGAGACAGTCAATATGGTGTCAGACATGTTTGGAAAACCGGTGTGCTATTCCCATAATCCCATGCCCAGTGTTTGGCCCTGATTTAGGCTAAAAACATGGTGTAAATGATACATTTTCATGTCAAATATGAAAGTTAGTGCTTACGGACACTTTGATTATGTCACATGCATAGTACAGAGGATTTTTTTTTTTTATAATGTTTATAATGTATGAGTGAATGTTGCATTTGTTTCAGTTAGAAACACAGGTGTACACTATTAATCAGTAAATCAAAGATGTTAACACATAATTTTATTTATTTATTTATTTATTTAGAGAGGACAGTGCACATTAATCATACATTTCTGTAAATGTGCCAGTGTTAGCCAAAGGCTAGTTTCCAACCGTAGTCCTCCGGCATGGTGTTAAAAGCCATTAAGACATGCAAGGGTCATAATACATAAAAAAAACAGGGACATAGGAGAGATAAAATTTGAAGTAAGAATACACCATATCAATATGACACTAAAAGAGGGACAATCAACACAATACTACCGAGACAGATACAACAGATAGACAGTTATACACGACAAAACCATTATGTGCAGTGCAATTAAAAACAACAACAACAATAATCTACCCCATTTTGTCTATCTCAAGGCAAAGACTTGCATCAAGTTCTGAGGACGAATCCGGCACTGCTACGCAAGATCAACCATCATCCAATAGGTCTGTACCTTCTCCTGTTCAAGGGAACACGCAATCAAAAACTCCCCAATCAGTCAACACCCGTCCCTTTGTCTGGCCAACTTTGCTCTCAACACCTTCAGCAGTAGCTACTACACCACACATCTGCCATAGAGTGCAAGTTGACAACTCTGCATTTCGAGATGGTATGTTCGCACGCATTCTAACCCTCCTGGAGGAAATCAAGGACACGCAGAGGGTCCATGGAAGGATGATACAAACACTCCTTTCACAAGGTGATGCGCCCGCTGTTTCAGTTCTACCAGAGGGTACAGTATTCCCACTGAGGACTGTCTCAGATGTTCAAGAAATGGAGCAGAAATTGGCAGACCCCACCTTCCACAAAGAAGTGGTAAGTATGAGCTAACATACAGGGTTTTTTTCCTGGCTCAGAAAGGGGCTTTGGTGGTGATGTCTGAGGTGTGCGCAAAATTTTGAGATTATGGACTTCTTAGAATATTGAAATGAAGACCAACATGCAACATGCTTTTTGCTTCTGTCATTATTTCTGGGATGCCTACCAGTTTCATGAATATATTATGTTCTCTTAGGCTGCTGTGGTGGCTGATATCAGGGGGGGCTACTGTTGATGAGGCAATGAGGAGGATGATGGGCTTCCTGATGGACAATGCCTTAGCAAGAAAGTAAAACTTTGTTGGCCGCCATGGGAAACTAGAATTCCGAAAGCTTCAATTGTTTGAAGTTGTGTACGGTATGTTTACTTTCCATGGGATGTTTAAATGGAGATCCTGCAACTTCTTTGAATAAAAGCTCAAATGTGGAATTGTATCTCACTTTTATGCTCTTTCTGGATGTTACTTACAGGCAGTTTGAAAAAAAATTCCCTCACTAAGGAAATCACAAGGAAGGATGCTGAAAAGGCTGCGTCCAAATGGTTCATTGGTGCCAGGGACAGGGGAGGAAACCGTGCCATGAGAGCATGTGGCGGAGAGCAAACGTAAGTCTGAAGATATGCATACTGTCTTACATGACAGTACAATTTACAAAATGTTTAGACACTATTCAGCCACAACATTAGCATGGTTAGGTGCTTTTTCTGCACTCTTCACGTTTTATTTTTTGATAATTTTTGCTGTGTTCATGATCATGGCATGAATTTTGGCATTAAGACAAAATACCTGACATTTAAAGGGTTAAAAATATATTAACAAATAAGGAATGCTTTATATTTATGATTAGAAATTATGTTAATGATATACGAAAGATGAGAATCATATTAATTTATTACTTTGTATGTGTGTGTGTTTTTTTTTTCTTTTGGTGATTTTTCACTTAATTTCTGATAGTCGCAGTGGAAACAGACAGGATAGGCAGGACGGAGAGAGGGGAGGTGACATGCAGCAGAGGGCCCTGGCCGCTGCAGTAAGGACTCCGCCCCAGCGGGATGCGCAGCATGTGCCACCGGGTGAGCTATAGTGGGCATACCTAATTTATTAAATTTTATATATATATATATTCTAATTGCACTACATGTTAAATCTCTTCTATCTCTTCTATTCTTGTAAGGAGCACCTGTAACGAAAATTTCCCCTCGGGAATCAATAAAGTATTTCTGATTCTGATTCTGTTGTTTTTCTCAGGACAAGATGAACTTCTGTAGCATTTCTGTCCATGTTGATCGACTGTGCGGCTGAGATGGAGTGGAAATCTGAGAGAAAAAGAAAACACTCGCTGACACGGGAAGAAAGTTTTTTTAGTCTGATGAAGACTCATTGTGTTCCGACTGTCAAAATATTCATTTTTTAGGATAGCGAAGGAATGACCCGCCTTGCACTGCCTGCGATTGTTTAGCCCTAACCAATCATCAGTCCTCATGCCTACACCAAACTAACCAAACCAACGACGGCAACAAGTACTAGCCAATCAGAGGCGGAGGCATTCCTTTTCCATCCTAGGAAAAAATGGACACGACGCTGGTTGTTTGTTCATCGCTTTTGGATCAGCATCTGTCCTCTCTGGTTAATTTTCACTCGATCACTAATAATTCACTTAATTGTATAAATGTGCAATAAATATTAACCATTCTAGATGGTTTACCTGTTTTTTCATCCTGTTGACATTTTTTTTGTTGCCATTTTGGATTTTAATTTTAGCTGTGATTGATTCCTATGGCTTGAATTTAGCTGGGGTGTTGTTGCTGTTGTTTTTTAAATTCAGTCTCCGAGTTTGAGTTAAGATTATCCCAGGCAATATGAATGAGTAATAATATTTAGGAAATAATTGTTTTCTGAGGCTTAAAATCTATACTGATTTACAACACATCTTCATATTTTTGACAGTGTATCTTGGCAGTACATTTCATTGAAAGTGGTATTAACGGGTCTGGTGGCTCGGTGGTAACACTGTCGCGTCACAGCTAGAAGGTGCACCATGCCTTTGGTTCCTGCTGCTCGAGGAAAAATAAGGGGCCTTTCTGTGTGGAGTTTGCATGTTCTCCCCATGTTCACCTGGGTATCCTCCATAAAATACCCCCACTAAAAACATGCAAGAAGATCACCACCTGACCAACTGGGCGCTGGTCGACTGGCAGCCCACCGCTCCTGGTCCTTCTGTGGAGGAAGGACGACCATGGATGGGTCAAAAAGTGGAAAGAATTTCACAGATGCATGGCATGTACAGTTTCCCCCTCAACTCTGCATGTTGTGTGTAAAAAATGAGACGAATAAAGGTCTTAGGTACCCTGTAGATCACAGTAATCAGCAAGCTCATATCACTAATAAATGTGGCAAGGTGTGTCTTCATCTTGTTTTTTCTTCTATTTAAAGGGTCGTTGGAACAGAGAGGACAGCTGGTCTCTATCGACCACACTCAGATCCCCCCCTCCACCCCCACCCCCGGACAATAGCATCGGGCATTGGTGATGTCTGGACGTGTCCTAATCGGGATCAGTGTGCCATTATAATCTGGAATACATTAATCTAGAGACTCTATTTCAACTTTAAAAAGTAAGCACAAGTCTCATATATTGATGTAATATTCCATGTTTCGAGTTTTTGATCAATCTCTGTTCATTATCTTTTTTGGAGAAACTTTGAGTTTGTAATGGTTGTATATGTTAGCTTCTTGCCTGAAACTTAAAAACAAATTTGACGGTGTCATCATGACACCGTGGATCTGTGGATAAAAATAAATTCTACATGTTTAGCTTTATATGCTTGTAATCTCATTCTTTTACTCTTCAGTTAGATTTTGTGATTTATCATATTCAATACCAGTGCAGCTATATTGAAGGAAATATCAATGGTCTCTGTTCATTAAATACATAAATTTAATTTTAGTTTATTTTTATACGCCCTTCTTTAGTAAGCTAAATGTATTTAATTGGGTATAATGTAATGTATTTTAGCCCATATACATCTGCTGTGGCCCACAGGAGCACTACCTAGTTGGGTTTCATCATCAACCCATGAACTCCATAGGCCCCACATGGGAAATGCTGGTTTTGCCGATATGGGACCTGTATGAAGCCCAACAGGGGCCCTTCATCAACCCATGTAAGAGAATTTCTGTGGGCCCCTAGTGGGGATAACCTGCTCTGCCCATGTGGGACTTGTATGAAGCCCAACAGGGGCCCATCATCAACCCATTAGGGCTAACACATGTGGGGCCTCCATGGAAACTGAGGACAAAATTAGCTGGGCCCCAGTTGGGTAGCCAATCTGGGCCCCTCTTATCAGCCCTGATGGAATCCATCTGGGCCCCACATGAGTGTGCTGGCTGGGGGGCTGTTATGGGGCCTAATTGATGAACCACGCCACGTGATGGATATATTTTAAATCCTTTATTCATTTGTCTCTTTTGTTTTCTTTAGTTGCTACTGTTTGATTAGTTTAAGTAATCTCTTGTGTCCTTTATTGTGTTAGATTGATTTAGTTATTTCTGTTTCTTTCCAGATTGTTTAATTACTCATTAAATTCATTCTTTGTCATTTCTTTCATTCTGTTGCACCTACACCACTGTTGTGAAGCCCCAGGGCATGTTTTATTAATTCTGTCTTGTTTTGTTTCAGGTGCTGGCTGCTGACAGCGGCAGTTTAACCTCTGGTGGTGGTGCGTTCCTCACAGTCCCCTCCCGTTTTGCTTTTGCGTATGTATGTGTGTGTGTGTGTGTGTGTGTGTGTGTGTGTGTGTGCAGTGTCACGGGTGGTTCATTTTGGATCCCTTCTCCCTTTTTGGTTTCCTGCCGCATGGTAAGCGCCAGCCCTGACCTTACCCCCCCCCCTTCTTGCCCAGGTGTCTGTTTTATTGTGTGGGGTGTGCTATTTTGTTCTTTTCCTTTAATTTGGTTAATAAAGTTTGTTACCTTTTAAATGATAAACCGTCTTGCCCCGTGGTATTTTTGAACCTGTGTGACCTTGTCTGGTTAAAATCTTAGCTTAGCATTTCCTGGGGTGCAATTCCCCAGGTGGCGTTGTTGGACACTCTGGTGATACACTAACCAACCCCCTCCTCTCGCCACACTACGAATGAAAAACAAACAGCGCATGAAATCCGCCGTACCTACGGCAAACACCCGACGGCGTCACTGAGCATTCATAGTTCTGCGTCGAGGGAACGCGTTGCTCCGCAATTCGCCGCCAAGCCGCTAGGGGGGTGTGGCTGTGTCTTTGTATGGTTTCGGGGGGCTCTTGCTGCCGCGAAGAGGAGTTGTAGAGGTGGTCGTACTTGCGTACCTCCTCGATAATTCTTTCTTCGGCTTGGTCCATTTTTTCTTGTAGCTCTCACCACAGAAACTTTGAAGTCTACACAGCCTACGAAGACGGTTTATCTATCATAGTTAAGGTGACCACATGTCCCGCTTTGTGCAGGACAGCCACGCATTTCCATCACTTTTCACACACTTGCTTTTACAGACACTGAATGTTGTGGACATTTCTTCAGTTGTGTTTTCTTGCTGAGTGAAAGAAAATTGTTTTTCTGTGACTGAACGCTGAAACCACAAATAGAAATCAAAGCACTTCTTTATGCTCTCGCTCAGTTGTACCTGATTTTTTTCTTTCCTGCCTTCAGTAAAATCAAGTGTCACAAAGATCAGTCTCAGGTGATGCATGTGAAATGTTTTGATGCAACTGACGAGCAGTTGCAGTGTTTAACACCCCCTAACATTAACTGTGCAACTTTATCACAGTAGAAACTAAACTTACTTAAACTGTAAACATATTGAAACTCTGGTTTCATGCAAACGTCGGTCAAAATGCTGAAATCGTGTCATGTGAGAGCCAGCTGATAATTGGTACTATCATCTGATAACCTAAACAACTGAAATGGATGACTAACATGTGATCTGGGCCTCTGCATGTAGTTATTTCAGTTAAAGTGTGTCTTAAAACATCACCAACATGCCCATAAAAACACTGAAAGAGTTACTGATTTTTGTAACCATTCCTCCTGTCTAACCAGCAAAGAGGAGACCCTTTTCTAAAGCGATTCAAATGTGAGTGATGGGGTTCATTTGCAGCCCTATCTGTGCAAAAATGCATTCTGAAACACAGCTGAAGTGGAAGCGGGGCCTCAAATGGCAGATTTTGATTTTGGGTTTTCTTAGTGTGGAGTTCCCGCTTTGTAATTCGTCTGATAGTGTTTTCTCGGTGAGCTGCGACAAAGCCTTCACCTGACCTTTGAAACTAGTATTTACACAAAACAGAAAATTAAAACCAGTCTCATTCCTTGGATGTCTACACATACTAGATGAATGACAAGCGTGGGTTGGGGAAGGGATCTGTTCAGGCCCAGTACAGTCAGCAATGATTGCAGTCAACAGTAACGTTTACTTGAAAAGATGTGAACCAATCCTTTAATGTACTGAAATTTCTCAGGAAATATTAGACTTTGGAGAATTTGTTTGTTTTTGCGTTGCTACCGTAAAGGACTTTAATATTGTTTTGATTGTTGCTATGGAAATGAAGAAAATAAACGATAACGCTGAGCAGTGACGTCATCCGCGACGATCAAATCACATTTATGGAACGTAGAACATAGTGACGTTCAAAGGACTAAAACGCTGGCTTTGTTCGCTGGCCTATAAAAAGGGTTGACTTCGAAGGATCAGCGCATTCACTTTCAGGTTTCGGTGGATTCACAGGATCACACTACCGTAGAGGAGCCGAGAGCCCTGTTGATGGCGAGGATGGAGGGGCGCCAGGGTTTCTGGTGTTATCAACAGGGCTACCTGCGACGGAGTGCCGATCACCGCTGGACGCCACTGAGCAGCCGCCTCAGTCAACGACCGACGCCGCTATTTCAGTCGTCCACCGGCAGGAACGTGAACGAGGAAGCCAAGCAGGTCTCGAGTCACTGGCAAGCATGTATGGATCGAGAGGAGCTGCTGATACATCATGCTAAAGTAAGTGATCTCCAGATGAGACTTTGCTTAAAACTACTGACAATTTAACAGCACATTTAGAGGAGAAGAGATTTTGGCCAAAGTGCAAGTGGCTAATATGAAAGATAGCAACTAGCTGCTAGTCTAAGCTAACGTTAGCCTGAAGCTACGCAGCCGTAGATATTTTAGAACTATGCATTGTTTGTACGAGTTTTCTCTGATTTTTGCACGGAATTACTCAGAGATGATTGTAATGGTTTATAAGAGGTTTTGGTGGTTTAAAAGTGTTTTCAGTGGGTTTGAGTTTTGGTGGCCACTTTCAAGTTAGCGGGTCTCCCGCTGTCATGACAACAGCCTCCACACTCCCCTAGAGTAGGCGAGAGCCCTGTTAATGGCGAGGATGGAGGGGCGCCAGGGTCTCTGCTGTCGGCTGGCAGTTGCCAGGGAGTGCCGCTTCACGTATCTCTGTTAAAATTATACTACATTTCCCCCCTTTGTGACTCTAGAGTCACATTGTCATTGATGGTTCGCACCTTGCTAATATTAGCAGAGATCCTAAGGAGCAACAAAAGATAAAGAAAATGTTACCACTTCCTTTAAGAAAGAAAATGTAGCAACTTTCTTTAAGCTAGTGAGGTTTAAGCATTGCTATTAGGTTTCTATTTAATACACAGTAATACCATACTCAATACATGATTCAGTTGTAAGATAAGTGTACATAGTTCAGTGACCCAGATTACTCCTCTTTAGTGATTATTCAGTGCTTCAGGCATGCAAGGTATATAGTCCTTGATATCAGTGCAAGTGATGTTGTTGCTTTTTTAGTTTGTGACATCGTGCTCCCGTGCAAGTGATAGTGGTACAGAAAGGTGTGTGTGTTTGTTAATGGCTCTATTGGAGGAGGAGTAGTGTGAGAGTGCACAGGAAAATCCGTTGAATGTGATGTTTCAGACTGTGGTTTATCCAGCATCTGAATGGCGCTCTCTTTAATTTTAATAGTCTTCTCTTGCTGCCATTTATGCTTGCCAACCAGATGGATATGGTGGAGGTGAGCGCATAGATCCCATTGGTGCATGTAGGTCAGAAAGCATGTAGGTAAGAAAACAACACATGACAATCGCCGCTATCAGTACGAATCCTCCTAGGAGCACTCCTATGATCTGAAGGATTTTATGCCATCACAGGTTATTCAGCCATTCCCAAATCTGAGAGAGGGTTTGATTTTTAGTGTTCCAATTTGACATTGCTACGAGTTCATCTCTTAGGGTCTTCAGGTTGTTCAGTAGTTTTGTCAGATTACCGTCTGTGCCCGTTGCCCTCAGTATAACTGTGCAACACTCATCCCCAAAATAGCTACAGACACCGTGTTCCTCAGCCTTTAATTTATCTATTGCAAATCAGTTTTGTAAAGTCATCTTAGTTGTAGCGTGCAATTGCAAATTGATTCCTTCCAATGATGATATTGTCCAGTTAATAAATCGCTGTTGGTTGTACCATAGGAAGTTCACCCATCTACTGTTTCGTGCTATATAATGCCAGTTTATTATGGGGCCTACCACTGGTATCCATCCTGTCCCTTGTCCAGTCTTTATCCAGTCTTCCCCTATAGCTCGGTGTTCATCTGGCAACCCAGTAGGCTCTTGATTTCATGCCACGTATATGTTATCATATATCGGGCTACCATGCACACATGCAGCAGCTCACATCGTATATGTGAGCTGCATGTGTGTTTATTTTTATGCCATCTGGTCCTAATCTGGGAGGAGGTGGAGTTGCAGCCATTTTTAACTCAAGCCTTTTAATCAACCCTAAAAACCTAAACTCGACTATAACTCATTTGAAAGCCTTGTTCTCACTCTTTCTCATGAAAAATGGAAAACAGTGCAGCCACTTTTATTTGTTATAGTATACCGCTCTTCTGTTCCTTACTCCGAATTTATAGCTGAGTTCTCTGAGTTTCTAGCAGGTTTGGTCCTTAAAGCAGATAAAGTAATCATTGTAGGTGACTTAAATGTACATGTCGATGTTGATAATGACAGCCTTAGCACTGCGTTTATCTCAGTATTAGACTCAGTTGGCTTCCGTCAGAATGTACATGATCCGACTCACTGTTTTAACCACACCCTCGACCTTGTTCTGACATATGACATTGAAATTGAAGACTTAATAGTCTCCTCACAGAATCCTCTTTTATCGGATCATCATTTAATAACTTTTGAATTCACATTACCAGACTACGAGCCAGTAGGCAAAAATTCTTATACCAGATTCCTGTCTGATAGTGCTGTAGATTTAAGGATATGATCCCATCAGCATTTAATTCAATGCCATGTCTCAATACAACAGAGAATTCCAATGCTAACCTTTCTCCCTCCCAAATTGACTACTTGGTTGATAGTGCTACAGGCTCACTGCGTATGACACTTGACTCTGTTGCCCTCCTAAAAAAGAAGATTATAAAACAGAGGAGGTTAGCTCCATGGTATACCCCTCAAACCTGCAAAGTAAAGCAAACTTCACGAAAAATAGAAAGGAAATGGCGTTCTACCAAATTTGGAAGAATTTCGGTTCGCCTGGCAAGACAGTCTTAAAATATAAAGGAAAGTCCCCCACAGTGCCAGGGCAGCCTATGACTCTGCACTAATAGAGGAAAATAAGAACAGTCCCAGGTTTCTCTTCAGCACTGTAGCCAGGCTGACAGAGAGCCATAATTCTGTTGAACCGTGTATTCCTTTAGCTCTGAACAATAATGACTTCATGAGCTTCTTTGATAAGATAAGATAAGATATACCTTTCACCCTAACCCTAAAGTAGCTGTAATAAAACCTCTACTTAAAAAGCCTACTCTTGATCCAGGGGTTTTAGCCACCTATAGACAAATATCCAACCTTTCCGTTCTCTCAAAAACTCTTGAGAAAGCAGTTGCTAAGCAGCTGTGCGACTTTCTACACAAAAAGAGTTTATTTGAGGATTTCCAGTCAGGATTTAGAGTGCATCGTAGCACAGAGACAGCACTGGTTAAAGTTACAAATGACCTAATTGCATCTGATAAAGGATTTGTCTCTGTACTAGTCGTATTGGATCTTAGTGCTGCATTTGACACCCTTGACCATGGTATCCTTTTGCAGAGACTGGAGTACTTCATTGGCATTAAGGGAACTGCGCTAAGCTGGTTTAAATCCTACTTGTCAGATCTCTCTGAGTTTGTACACATTAATGACGATGTCTCTGTGCTCGCTGAAGTCAGCTATGGAGTTCCGCAGGGTTCTGTGCTTGGACCAATTCTATTCACCTTATATATGCTTCCTTTAGGGAAGATTATGCTATGCAGATGATACCCAGCTATATTTATCAATGAAGCCAGAAGAAACTAGTCTAACTAGACTACAAGCATGTCTTCAGGGCACAAAGACCTGGATGACAACAACAACACATGACAATCGCCGCTATCAGTACGAATCCTCCTAGGAGCACTCCTGTGATCTGAAGGATTTTATGCCATCACAGGTTATTCAGCCATTCCCAAATCTGAGAGAGGGTTTGATTTTTAGTGTTCCAATTTGACATTGCTACGAGTTCATCTCTTAGGGTCTTCAGGTTGTTCAGTAGTTTTGTCAGATTACCGTCTGTGCCCGTTGCCCTCAGTATAACTGTGCAACACTCATCCCCAAAATAGCTACAGACACCTTGTTCCTCAGCCTTTAATTTATCTATTGCAAATCAGTTTTGTAAAGTCATCTTAGTTGTAGTGTGCAATTGCAAATTGATTCCTTCCAATGATGATATTGTCCAGTTAATAAATCGCTGTTGGTTGTACCATAGGAAGTTCACCCATCTACTGTTACGTGCTATATAATGCCAGTTTATTATGGGGCCTACCACTGGTATCCATCCTGTCCCTTGTCCAGTCTTTAGTCCATAAAGCAGATAAAGTAATCATTGTAGGTGACTTAAATGTACATGTCGATGTTGATAATGACAGCCTTAGCACTGTGTTTATCTCAGTATTAGACTCAGTTGGCTTCTGTCAGAATGTACATGAACCGACTCACTATTTTAACCACACCCTCGACCTTGTTCTGACATATGACATTGAAATTGAAGACTTAATAGTCTCCTCACAGAATCCTCTTTTATCGGATCATCGTTTAATAACTTTTGAATTCACATTACCAGACTACGAGCCAGTAGGCAAAAATTCTTATACCAGACTCCTGTCTGATAGTGCTGTAGATTTAAGGATATGATCCCATCAGCATTTAATTCAATGCCATGTCTCAATACAACAGAGAATTCCTATGCTAACCTTTCTCCCTCCCAAATTGACTACTTGGTTGATAGTGCTACAGGCTCACTGCGTATGACACTTGACTCTGTTGCCCTCCTAAAAAAGAAGATTATAAAACAGAGGAGGTTAGCTCCATGGTATACCCCTCAAACCTGCAAAGTAAAGCAAACTTCACGAAAAATAGAAAGGAAATGGTGCTCTACCAAATTTGGAAGAATTTCGGTTCGCCTGGCAAGACAGTCTTAAAATATAAAGGAAAGTCCCCCACAGTGCCAGGGCAGCCTATGACTCTGCACTAATAGAGGAAAATAAGAACAGTCCCAGGTTTCTCTTCAGCACTGTAGCCAGGCTGACAGAGAGCCATAATTCTGTTGAACCGTGTATTCCTTTAGCTCTGAACAATAATGACTTCATGAGCTTCTTTGATAAGATAAGATAAGATAAGATAAGATAAGATAAGATAAGATAAGATATACCTTTAACCCTAACCCTAAAGTAGCTGTAATAAAACCTCTACTTAAAAAGCCTACTCTTGATCTAGGGGTTTTAGCCACCTATAGACAAATATCCAACCTTCCCGTTCTCTCAAAAACTCTTGAGAAAGCAGTTGCTAAGCAGCTGTGCTACTTTCTACACAAAAAGAGTTTATTTGAGGATTTCCAGTCAGGATTTAGAGTGCATCGTAGCACAGAGACAGCACTGGTTAAAGTTACAAATGACCTAATTGCATCTGATAAAGGATTTGTCTCTCTACTAGTCGTATTGGATCTTAGTGCTGCATTTGACACCCTTGACCATGGTATCCTTTTGCAGAGACTGGAGTACTTCATTGGCATTAAGGGAACTGCGCTAAGCTGGTTTAAATCCTACTTGTCAGATCGCTCTGAGTTTGTACACATTAATGATGACGTCTCTGTGCTCGCTGAAGTCAGCTATGGAGTTCCGCAGGGTTCTGTGCTTGGACCAATTCTATTCAACTTATATATGCTTCCTTTAGGGAAGATTATGCTATGCAGATGATACCCAGCTATATTTATCAATGAAGCCAGAAGAAACTAGTCTAACTAGACTACAAGCATGTCTTCAGGGCACAAAGACCTGGATGACCTGCAATTTTCTGATACTAAACTGAGACAAAACTGAAGTTAGAGTACTAGGCCCTAAACATGTTAGAAACTCACTTTCTGATGACATAGCAGTTATGGATGGCATTGCGCTGGCCTCCAGCACCACTGTAAAGAATCTGGGAGTTATCTTTGATCAGGACATGTCCTTTCACTCCCATGTAAAACAAATTTCAAAGACTGCCTTTTTCCACCTGCGTATCATTGCAAAAATCCTTACTATCAGGCTGCCCAAATTTGTTGCTGAATATCTCCAGTTGCTCCAGAACGCTGCAGCATGTGTTCTGACAAAAACGAGGAAGAGAGATCATATTTCTCAGATATTAGCCACTCTGCACTGGCTCCCTGTAAAGTTAAGAATAGAATTTAAAATTCTCCTCCTTACTTACAAAACCATAAATGGCCAGGCACCTTCTTATCTTAAAGGGCTCATAGTACCTTATTACCCCACTCAAACACTGTGTTCCCAGAATGCAGGCCTACTTATGGTTCATAAAGACTTCAAAAGCAGAACAGGAGCCAGAGCATTTAGCTATCAAGCTCCTCTCCTGTGGAACCATCTTCCAGTCTTTGCCCAGGGGGCAGATACTGTCTCTACATTTAAGAGTAGGCTTAAAACTTTCCTTTTTGATAAAGCTTATAGTTAGGGCTGACTCAGGCTTGCCCTGGACCAGCCCCTACTTATGCTGCTATAGCATTAGCCTGTCGGGGGACCTCCAAAGATACACCAAGCTCCTCTGTCCTTCTCTCCCTCTCCATCTGCACGCTTTCATGTCCTACCACGGTGTGTTACTAACTTAGCTCCTTCCCCAGAGTCTCTGTGCTTTGTCGTCTCACAGGTTCCCACGGGTAGTGGCTGAATCTGGATTGTGGATTACAGCTGTGACTCCTGCCATACTACTGTTATTACATCCACTGTCATTGTTACTGTGATTGCATTTCTGTCTGTCTCTTTCTGTCTCTCTCTCTCTCTCTCTCTCTCTCTCTCTGACTGCATTTCTGTCTGTCTGTCTCTCTCTGTCTGTCTCACTCTCTCTCTCTCGCTCTCCCTCTCTCACCCAACCGGTCGAGGCAGATGGCCGCCCACCCAGAGCCTGGTTCTGTCTGAGGTTTCTGCCTGTTAAAAGGAAGTTTTCCTCACCGCTGTCGCCAAGTGCTTGCTCATGAGGGAATTGTTGGGTCTCCGTAGATAAAAGAGCTCGGCCTGTACCAGCTCTATATGGAAAGTGTCCTGAGACAACTTTTGTTGTGATTTGGCGCTATACGAATAAAACTGAATTGAACTGAATTGAATGGAGTTGAATTGATTTTGCCTGATACTCACCAGTGAATCCACTTCCTCTACATCAACAGGGGCTCTCTTCTAGTCCTCGAATATGCTTCCTGCACATCAAAGACGCTTTTGATTACACTTCCTCAACATTAAGCTTCATTTACTTCTTGCTAGGATCTGTGTCACTTCTTACCTCTATCGAATACACTTCCCAAACATAAAAAAAGGTGTTCTCTAAATTCACTTCCTCAACATTAAAGGTTTATCCTTTACCTGGGCGGACCACACCCTTCACTCAGAATTTGCAGAAAATAAAGGCTCTGCTTACCTTTAGACTTTTGGGCCCGAGGGTCTGGTAGCAGAGTGTGGACGTGTTGGTGGATTCCTCAGGATTCTATCCCCTCCTGGCTGGCTCACCGAAAATTAATGTGGTGTATTGGAACCGAGGCCCCAAGCCACATGGACCAAGAATTCTAAGTTTTTAGCTATGCTCAATTGTTCAAGAAAATGTTCTTGTTGGTGTTCAATGAAATCATCAGCAGGAGTCAGAGTTCTGGGTAGCAAAGACTTTTATGTCGACACAAAAGGAGAGTTGTTCAACGTGCACACAAGATACACATGAAGAGCTCTGATCTAAAATGGCTGGTGCCTCTGCTTTATACAGTTGGGACTGTACTTGTCCACGCCTATTGTATTGTCCTTTCCCTAAACATTGTATGAGTCTTAATCTTAATGCACCATTAGGTAATTTCTCAACATATATTAGCAGATGGCTTTTTCTGTGTCAGTGGTGAGCAATTCATTTTCTTAAGGGGCCACTTGAGAAACCAGGACTGTTGTGGAAGGCCGGACCAATAGGTTGAACTCAACTCTTAAATGTGGCATGATCGAACTGTCAAAACAACACATGGAGCAAGAGAAAGAGCTCACTGACCTTTATAAGTCCCAGATGTGTGGAGTGTGAAGATGTGTGTATTGACGGTGGCAGACTTCTTCTAGATGATCACAACCATCTTCTTGCAGATAACCTTGCCCTGGCAGGCCTTGCATTCTCTCTCTGGACTGATACCAATGAAGTGCCTGAAATGAGAATAGTGTGGATCACAGACTGAAAGGAGAACAAGGTGCAGTTTGGGTCTTACATAAAGTGATATGTGTTGCAAACTGGTACTAAATTTCATATGATAGCAGCATCAGAATGCATCTCACCTTGTGTAAATGTCTGTAAACTCAAAGAATAATGTCCATCAATGAAATGCATACCAAGCTGTATCAAATGAGAGTAAAAGGCCTTCAAGTTCTCACATATTGTACTGTAGAAGTCCATATGACGTTAATTCAACTACACTTGTGAAACTTGGCCTACCCACACCTTTGTCCTTAATGTCTGTATGTGTGACAAAGTCAACAAGTTTTGAAAAGCACACTGTAAATTTAAATGAAGTGTATTTTTATGAATTCTCATGTGCATTACAGAAGCAAATATCACAACACAGTTATGAACACAGCTCTGACAAGGGAACATTTTTGCTTGCAATGCAAGTAACCCACACAAGTGCTGGACTTAATTAGTGTTGACACAATGCAGAATTAAACATATTCTGCATTGACCTTAGACCAAAACAACAAAGCACAGAAAGCCCAGGATAATTACTGGCTGCTCTTTCTTCGTGTTTGCACCTAATGATATAAAAAAGGGATAATATTACATTTGCATGCAGAGAAACTGGACCCAAATGCTTAACTCAGACAGGTGTAGAGTTTAAAGGTAACAGTTTGATGAGTATTCAAAAACAGACAAGCCTCGTAGAGCCTCAAACAAAGGGAATGACAAGAGAGTGAACAGGCTGGAGAGAAATCCAGATCCAGAGGTCTCCTCTGGGACAGACTAACAAAGCACAGACTGAAGTCCAACTAGACACAAAAAAAAAAAAAAAAAAACAGGAGTCCCAGTTGTTACCACAAGGATGGACAGACGGTTCGATGAATACTGGATAGAAGGCCAGGGTTTAAATAATGTGGCAGCGCGTGAGTCTTGATTGAACAATTGAGAGCAGGTGTGCTCAAGAGAGGAGGAGGCCAGAACAGACCTGTCAGCTACACCCTGCAGTAAAACAAATACACAACAGACAGGAAAGAGACAGAGGGGAAGGGAAACACAACAACACAATTGGGAAAGGAGAGGAAAACTGTAGACCCTAACAGAAATGACTAGCTACAAACAACAGCTACTAATCACAAAGTCACAGTGTGAGCTATTCAAATTACAGCCTCACTGAAGTAACATTTTCAAATCAAACACCCACTTGCTAGGCAGCGAGCTTGCTGGGCATCAGTTTTTAGGTATTATTTTTGATTACCTTCATTAATAAGATCCTGATGAAGAAAATACAGTTGTTTTTAATAGTGTCCCCTCACAAGATCCTATTGGGAAATTATTTCTAACTTTTCTTTCCTAATGGTTAATTAACTTACAATTTTTGACAAAACAGTAATAATTACAAGATCTAAAACTACCAAACGTAGACTATCAATACCTCTCATCAAGATCCAGCATTCTCCAAGCAACAACCAGTTGGCAAAAAATACTGTAGCATACCATAAATTAAAACACTAACATCGTGTTTAGGGCCTAAATTGTCTGTAGGAGCACTCCTGGGTCTCAGCTAGTGACATTCTGGATCTGGTCTTGATTGAAGACTTCCACCATCACCATCATGACCTGCCTGGAGGGACATCAGGAGCCATTCCACGAGAAGGAAAAACATGTTTTTACAGACAAGAAAAAAAGAAAATACAAATGCTTTGATCAGGTATTGCATTACAGTTTATTGTTGTAGTCGTCATTTGTTGCATTCTGCAGGGAGTTACAGCTTGAAGGTAATATAGACTGAAGCAACACCGTAGTACATGCATGATGCTGTCACAGCTTGAGGCTTCTTGTGTAGACTTCCAACTCGTCCCCTGGACACACTGTACTGGGATAGTTTCCCTCAGAGACACAGACCTACAGAGGTCTCACTTTGGTGGAACGGTGGCACTCACAGCTAGAAGGTCATGGGTTCGATTCCCACCTGGGGCGCTGTGAGTGCTGGGGGCTGTCAAATTCCTCTGGTCTGAAGTGTTAAATGTAGGGCACAGATGACTGACTAGCAGAAAACCATTCCAGCTGTTTCCTACTTCTTTCTGAGCTCTTTATTTTTGGGAAACCTACAGAGTGTATGAAAAGGTAACCAACTAACAACAATCAGCGTAGTTACTTCGGGCCACTTTAGTCAGGAAAGACTTCGTTGTTCGGAGGCTGGGTTCGCACAGGAATCCACAGTATTTATTTGCGGGACTTCATGTTATAGCCACAAAGTCAGCATATTCTGTATGTAAAGTTATGTTATAATGGCCACATACAATCAAAAGTTGTTTTTTTTTCATTCTTACCTGTGAAAGGTAATCCCTTGCGATCGAGTTTGGAGTGTAAACCTGTTGGTACAATTCCACGCTACACAAGAATGCGGCAGCTTCTCTGCTCGCTCCTGCCACATTCAATATGGCGGCGAGGTTGGCATAGGACTCCAGCGCTCAATGTGGCATCTACGTGTATATGTCTATGGTTGTCTCCCCCAGGCACACGGAGAATCTTCTCTGTTGCAGCCTTTTTTTCTGCTTGCTATTGTTCTTAGCTCTCGTAAAAGGACGAAATGCAGATACAACAGTAAAATAACAGCTTGGGCTGTTCAGCAGGGTCCTCTGTGAGCGCTCTGCTCATTCATGTGCAAATGAGACGAAATGTGAAACAATCTGCGCAGTTAGACCAGTCTATAGACCCCCATTTGGTCATTCGAGGGGCAGGACCCAAGTTCATAGACATATAAAGAGTAGACGCCACATCGACCGCTACTGCCTATTGGCGCCGATGAGCTGTGGGGCTGCCATCTTGGACCGGTCACCCGCTCCACTCAGCGCTGTTTGGCAGGCGCATTTAATCCATCATAACCCTTGACTACTAGACTGATTTTCACGCGTTTTTTTTTGTTTGTTTGTTTGCACAGACTAATATATGAGAGAGAAGCAGATAGTGGCAGTAAAGTCAACTATTTTAATAATTTGAAGAGACAATTTATGATTAGGCTATATATAAATATTTGCATATCTAAACAAAATACTGAGTAATGAATACATTAAATTTCTATATAAAACATAACAATAGATAGAAGTTATATATATCAGAGAAAATGAATATATATATAAATCATATATGGAGTATCAATATCATTCATATATAGACATATATATCAGATATAGTTATATATCAGAGAAAACTATAATATATATAAATCATACATAGAGTATCAATATAATAAGAGAAGTGAGTTTGGCAATGTGGTGCAGCCTTATCTTGAGAAACACAGGCACAACCAATGACAACAAGGTGGAATGATGGTTGTCGATACCAAACTGCGTCTCCTCAATGTGTTCCCCAAGCAGAAAAACATCCTCTGTTCCAATCTCCTCCTGGACGATGTGTGTGACTGTTGACACCTTTGGAGCCTGCTTTGTTGAAGCCTGGCAAATCACCCTCTGCAACTCTCAGCACCTTATAATAATAATAACAGCACACATCACAGGACAGCTTTCGTAGAATCTGCTGGACAACAAATCCTGCTATGTAGACCACAGCATTTTCTACCAGACCACCAAATCAAGTCGGAAGATAACTGTGGTCACACACAACAGCCGAAATGTTGGTGAATGGAGATGGGTGCTCTTCAGCAGTTTCAGCAGAGGACATCTCTACTGCAGACAGGGACACAGTGTCATCTTGGGCTGCCACATTGCCGGTCTCACTAGGTGACACACCACACCGAACCATCAGACGGCGGAAGATGGCCTGGAACTGGCATGCAGATGGATTGTTATTCCAGCTGCCTTGTATGGAAAACAGGCACACAATACATAAGTACTCCCAAGACATAACATATAAAGATATTAATTAAGTATATTTTCAGAATTTATTGTAATTAAAATAACATCAACCCTACCGGACGCTCTGATTGAATTAAATAGGAGCTCCAAGTGATCCTGGCTGAACCTGTAGGTGAGCACATACCACTGAACTTGGAGCAGTTCAGGAATCATCAGCATCAATGTCTCAATACTGATGACAAGTCTGATGACAGACAAGTACCTGCAAAAGAAAAAGTATTTATTACTCTGATCATGGTGAAACAAGACACCCCAAGAAAGCACCATGTAATTTTGTTCATTCAAAGCAGTAAAGTGAATTTGCCATCACATCCATCAGTAATGTGTAATCACCAATTCTTGGTTGCCTATCACAGGGATGCAAACTCACAGAGAATGAAAATGGTAGACAGCTACCAGGGCGGATAGATAAGTAGTTTGCATCCATGTTTTTAGGAATGGGATCAGTTTCTTGTTTACCTTATACAGTATACTTTTAGGACACTTAACTAACTTGGAACAATGTAATTGCAGAACTGGGAGAACTTGAGAACAAGAACACATGCAACACCTACCATTTTGACACCTACATGTACTTGATATTGTGTAATACATACCATTTCGAAACATCGAGGACCTGAAACACACTGAAAACAAGACAATTCCGACATAAACAAAACACTGAAAAACATTTCAATAAGCATCATGTTAGCATACATACCGTTATGACACTTGTGTGGGACTGAATACAAAACAATTTGAATTGAGAGACAAAACTAAAGAAAAAACATTGTAACAGTAGCATCATATGAACCTGACGTAGAGAACGGAGCATCTTAGGAACTCGATGCATAAGGGAACAAAGTGTCGTTGAACTCGTGTCATGAACTTTTCATGCATGAATAACAAGCACTATTTTAATAGACCTCTTCGATCGGTGAAGGGGTGTTCCATCTTTTGTCACCAAAGTGAGCAAGTACTCCCTGCCTCTCAACAAAAATGCTTTTCTCTCCGTGCAATTCAAAGCACCCAAGGGAGCTTTGAATCCTTTGGCACGAGGATTGCGTCCATTCATTATGTCGAACAGCCTGTCAGTCATCTATAAAGAAATACCGGCATCTACATCACTATCATTACAGGGTTTCATTAGGCATCAGATAGTTGAAGTCAATACTTATCTATTCAAAATATAACAGAGTACTTATTTCTAAACTGTATGTTCAACGAGTTAATATACAAGTATTAGTATTTGTTTAACTTCCTTATTTCCATAGGTCTGCTTTGTAATACAGTAAATTTCAGAGCTTTACCACACTAAAATTTGTGAAGGTATGTATAAGGTTATGTACAAACTTTTGTATTTATTATGAATATGCAAAATCACAGTTTATGACAATATTTGCATGTTGAATTTAGAGTCAGTCAGAATTGTCAACAAATTGTTCCTGATGCTCAAATCAAATTTTAATAATTTTTTTTTTTTAAACATGTGCGGTACATGTCCTATAATCATTAATTGTATTACCTCAATGAATTCTGCTGTTGCCTCTGTTCAAACAAGTACAAACAGCAAAATGTGATCATCCCATCCAGCCATAACTGCAAAGGATCAGACAACAATATTTAGATATAACTTCTAGCAGCAGAGTCATAACTTGTACAAATAGGTCTACAACCGGATGCGGGAAACTGGTTTGAAGCGGCTCTTGTGGGTCTCCCTTCAGCTCACACCCAAGATGGTTGCACATGCTGACATTGGAGGCATGTCCATCCATAGTTACACATACCGCCTGAATGCCCTGTGCATGCAGCTCCTCCAAAGCATGACTGAGAAGGACCGTTTGTGTGTCTGGAGACAGAGACTTAGTCAGGTAGTATGCAATGGGAGCCTTCCAATGTCCTTGTAGGCCAACCTCCATGAATGCAAGAGCCTCAGTAGCAACATCAGTCTCACTGCTTCCATCACCCATGTCCACAAATCCAGACATTGACTGGGTATTTGGATTATATTGTACATGTTTTCTGATGGCCATGGCATCCAACATGAGTGCAACACATCCATGTTTAGCCTGGTCCTCCTGGCATCTTCCTCCAGCATCATCTTGTTCAGGCCAGACTTGTCATCCACCAAACGCAGCCACCTGTAAAAAAAAAAAAAATTGAGAACTAGCTATTTAACGTGCTTGCATCATGGACTACATTAAGACTACCTTTGCAATGTATGTGGTTGTGGGAGGGGAAAATGTTGAGTCTCTCTAAGGACTGCCTTTGGACCATGTAGATGGAGCGTGAGCGCAAACTCCCTGTAGTCTTTTGTATACTCACGGCCCTGCTTTGCCATGAAGTCTATCTGAAGATCTGAAATTTTATGAGCAAAAATGAACAAGTCCCCTTCAGATAATAACTAAGGAGTTTAATAAAGAGTGTAAGAATAACATGTACATGAATTTCAAAGTGCTAATTTCATTTTACCTGAGTAGAATTCAAGCCTCTGTTTGAGCTCTTCATTAATGAGGTTCTTTTCCCTCAAATCCCCCAAAAGACTCTGTACTGTGGTCTTTGCCCTCTTTCCTCTGTCCATGGCGTTCTTCTTCTCTCGCTCCAGACTTTCCACTCTTGCTAGGGCTTCATCGAGTCTGGTCTTAAGAGCGGTAGGAGAAGCAGGCAAAGCATAGCCATGATCCTAGAGAGAGGGATGAACATGGTTTGAGTGATGTTTCACTTCACACACATCACTTTGACACCGCTAGTGTATGGCCCACATTCTTTCTTATAGTCATCACCTGTCAAAGCCACTGCCAGCACCGTGTGTGTGTGTGTGTGTGTGTGTGTGTGTGTGTGTGTGTGTGTGTGTGTGTGTGTGTGTGTGTGTGTGTGTTTGTGTGTGCGTGTGTTTGTGTGTGTGTGTGTGAGTATGAGTGTGTGTGTCAGGAATGCATGTTCAACATGTCTTCAATTGCGTGTGAATGGGTTTATTTGTGAGTGTGTTTAATATGAGTGGCAGCAAACAAGTGAGATTTGAATATGTCCAGGACCATTATGATATGATGTTTACAGCAGAAATACTCACATCATTAGGCTGAGGTTGTGGGTGTGAGGTTCCACTTTCTGGATCATCCTGAGAGGCCACAGACAGGCTCTCTTCAGCTCTTCTGGAGGTAGATGTAGTCCTGCCCTTTTCCAGCTAAAATGAAGAAGAATATACAGGGGTAAGAATCTCACCCTGCCCTGTGATTGATAATAGAATATTGACATTTATGAATGCTAATAGCCTTATGATGATACACCTACTCTTTGGAGGTGAACTGGGAAGCTGAAGATGGATGGAATAACACCATGTCTGAGTCGGACAATCTGACCTGTCCTATCAAAATCGCCCTGCTTAAAATGTTCACACCAAAGCACTGAGGAGTCACTTGCAGTGAATCCTTCCCTCCTCAAAGCCATTTCCCACTTCTTCCTTATATCTTTGTCTTTGGGAAACCTTCAAAATGAAAACGGGAGATTTGGGAGAGTCTACACAAAAACATTTTACAGAGGTCAAGCTTATTTTCTTCCTTCAAATTTCTTACAACCTTTCTTCAACAAAACTCCTATTTTGATGCATATCTGTTGATAATGAACCAAAACTGCTAAAACTGTGAATAAGCTTGTTTGCAAACTATTCTACAGTCAGATGTTCAGTTGTCTGTATTTTTAAGTAAGTGGGGTGGATATGAGACATGAGAGGTAGCTTACTGTTGTTAGAGTGAATTACATGTGAATCATACAGTCTGTGCCACCTGTGTAAAATTCGCTGGTCAATGTTATACCAGTAATATTTGTTTTATTTCTACAATAGCATTCTTGTGTCAGTTGTAATCTAAGTCAGTGTTATGGAATTTGACTTATAAAGTCTCAGTTCATAGATGGGTGAATGCCGGCACTTAACATAGCCTAGCTAGCTGGCTATGATTTCGCTGGTGGGCATAAATACAGTACAGTAATATTCGATTCACAAAATACAACCAATAGTAATGTTCAATCTTACTTGTGAAAAGTAATCCCCCATGCCCTGTTTTCGACGGTCCACCGATTTGAACAGGAATATGCTGCACAGTGCTCTGGCATCTCGTTCCTTCTGCTGCTCAACTAGGAGTACGATGACAGGTCCTAGATGGTAGCCACATTTCTTGCGCCCCAGCAACCAATGCAACGTCTACTGTTAATATGTCTATGGTGCTAACATGAAATATACTATCTCTGGGCTTACTTCCTTCTGGATCATCATTGGTGTTACTATGGTGAACTTGGGCATAGGTTGGCACACCCCCCACCCGCCAGAAACCCCCTCCTCTTTATGCAAACAACCAGGACCATCGCAGGCGATCTCAAACTAACACAGAGTCATAGGAGCAGGTATTCACAGCATTTTTTCGAGCTGGAATATAACTTTTGACCACAAAACAGCAAAGGTGACATACTGTATGATTTTGCGAAATATTTTTCTGCTACTGTTTGGCTGCTGGCTCACCGAGATTTCGTCATACAGCGAGGAGGCAGACATTGTCGTGATCATCAGACTCTCTGCTTTCATATAATACCAGGCTTGTGTGGCGTGTGTGAAGTGGTGAACACAGCAGACGCTCTAAAGTGGACATACACTATTTTTGTGTTTTCATTATATGCCCATCTGATTTATTGCTGTATGAATTATGTTTTGTTTGGGTGGCAATGCTTGGTAGAGGCTTTTAGCAGAGTTTCTCCCAATCATTCTGGTATGCTACAAGTTAGAATTGGTGCTTCCTAGCATGAGCACTGGCCATCTGAACTGCACGCATCTCACCAGCACCCTGTACAGGGGGCGTTTGTATTAAAGAGATTTTAAGGTAATTGGCAGACCTCTATTAAAGCTGACATGTGGTTACAGCAATCTGTATTAAGCCTGATATGACTCTCTTGTTTAGGATACTAAGCAGGATATTTGCTTAGCAACACTATAAACAACATTTCAATGTGGCACATACTAATCTTCACTTTGTAGATTACACATGCTCTCAATTTCTGCACCAGTGCTCACTAGTTTTTAACCAGCAGCCCCACACTTATTCCACCCATCAATCGAAAATAGCGTTCGTGATGAGCCTACTGACCGGTCAAGCCGCAGCTTGGTCTTTAGCCATCTCAAGTGAACACTCAGACATAACTACGAACTACACTCTCTTCTCAGACGAAATGAAAAGAGTTTTTGATCAACCCGTGAAGGGCAGACAAGCCGTGAGTCAACTGCTCGATCTACGGCAGGGAACTCAGTCGGTCTCACAATATGCCATCACGTTCCGCATTCTAGCTGCAGAAAGTGGGTGGGGGGACCCGGCCCTACAGGCAATTTTTGTAAAAGGGTTGTCGGGGGAAATTAAAGACGAGCTGGCTGTCTGGGAGGAGAGCTCCTCTCTGAACAGCCTCATTGAATTTGCCATCTGCTTCGACAACCGCATAAGGGAAAGACGCAGGGAGAGATCAGATAGATCCCGATGGCAATGACCAGTCGTTTTCCAACCCACCTCTGTTGCACCCGCGCCATCTGCCCGAGGAGATGACCACCAGACATCCGAAGCCCTACCCAGCCCGACCAAAGAGCCCATGCAGCTGAGACGAGCCCGTCTCTCCCCGGCTGAGCGTCAGCGACGGGTTCGGGACAAGCTGTTTATCTACTGCGGTCAAAACAGTCACTTCCTGAGACACTGCCCGGAGCTGCCAAAAGACCAGGCTCACCAGCAGGACGGAGGTCGCTGGTGAGCCAGATCTCCTCATCATCCTCGGTCCGGATCCAGGTATCAGGTAAGATACACGGGCCCCAACAAACTCTCCCGGTTCAAGTTTTGTTGGACTCCGGTGCTGATGATAATTTTATAGACATTGACTTTGTTAAAGCTAATAATCTTCCCATGCACAAACTGACCACACCGAAAGAGGTGCTAGCCATCGACGGGAAATTGCTGGAAATGGTAACACACAGAACAGCGCCCCTTAAGTTAATCCTCTCAAGCAATCACCATGAGTATATAGAACTGTTTGTTATATCGTCTCCACTCACCTCTGTTATTCTGGGTATTCCCTGGCTGAAGCAACACAACCCGCACATAGACTGGGCCACTGCCACCATCCGCGACTGGAGTACACACTGCCAGGCGCATTGCCTAAAGTCAGCGGTTTCAACTAGACCCGCTGGCCCAGTCCACTCTCCGGAGGTAATAGACTTAACCAACGTACCACGTGAGTATCATGATCTCAAGGAGGTGTTCAGTAAAGACTCTGCTTGTTCTCTTCCACCACACCGTCCTTACGACTGCGCCATATACTTGCTCCCTGGGGCGTCTTTTCCCACAGCGAGGCTGTATAATCTCTCCAGGCCTACATAAACATACATAAACGACTCCATGGCTGCCGGGCTTATCAGACCATCCTCCTCACCGCTCGGGGCGGGGTTCTTCTTCGTGGAAAAGAAGGACAAGACACTCCGCCCCTGCATAGACTACACCGGTCTAAATGAAATTACGGTAAAAAACAAGTACCCTCTTCCTCTTATAGACTCTGCCTTCGGTCCCCTACAATGAGCCATGATCTTCACCAAGCTAGATCAACGCAACGCTTATCACCTGGTGCGGATACGGGAAGGCGATGAGTGGAAGACAGCTTTTAATACACATCTCGGACACTTCGAGTACCTAGTCATGCCCTTCGGCTTAACTAACGCCCCCGCAGTCTTTCAATCGATGGTTAATGATGTATTACGTAACTTGCTGAACAGGGTGGTATTTGTCTATTTGGACGATATCCTAATTTTTTCTCGCACTCTAGAAGAACATGTCGGGCATGTAAGAGATGTGTTGCGTAGACTGATGGAAAACAGATTATTCGTAAAAGCCGAAAAATGTGATTTCCATGCCACATCCGTAAGTTTTCTGGGCTATATTGTGGAGAAGGGACAACTCCAGGCTGACCCGGCCAAGGTGGAGGTGGTCCGAGAGTGGCCTGTCCCCTCTACCCGAAAACACCTACAAAGATTCCTGGGGTTCGCTAATTTTTACCGTAGGTTTATCCGGGATTACAGCCGCGTAGCAGCCCCCCTCTCCCAGCTTACGTCCAGTAAAGTTCCCTTCACCTGGTCACCCGAAGCCAATGCAGCTTTGAAAAACTAAAGAAATTGTTTTACTAATGCACCTCACCACTCATCCACCCAGATCCAGAGCTGCCGTTTGTGGTCGAGGTTGATGCCTCAGATTCCGGGGTCAAGGCCGTCCTCTCCCAACGCCTGCCTGCGGACAACAAGCTGCACCCCTGCGCCTTCTTCTCCCGACGGCTTGCCCCAGCGGAAAGGAATTATGGCGTCGATAATCGGGAGCTGCTGGCTGTGGTGCTAGCTCTACAGGAGTGGCGTCACTGGCTGGAGGGGGCAGTCCACCCCTTCGTGGTATGGACTGATCACAAAAACCTGGCCTACCTCCGCTCGGCTCGCCGTTTGAACTCACGTCAGGCGCGATGGGCGCTGTATCTAGGAAGATTCAATTTCACTCTCACATACCGCCCGGGTTCCCGGAACATCAAACCGGACGCCCTCTCCCGGCTGTTCGCGCAGGAGAAGGAGGAGGGTGACCCGGAGACGATCCTCCGTCCCAAGTGCGTCGTGGGGGCGGTCCACTGGCAGGTGGAGCAGGAGGTCGTGATGCCCAGCAGGGTCATCCGACACCGGACGAGTGTCCCCCCGACCAGCTGTTCGTTCCTCCATCCGCTAGGTCGGCGGTGCTGACATGGGGACACGCATCCCGGATAGCCTGTCACCCGGGGGTCCACAGGACGCTCGCGCTAATCAGACAGAGTTTCTGGTGGCCCTCCCTGGCCGCTGATGTCGCTTGCAGCAAGCCCACTCACCAAACTGCGGCTGGCCTCCTACAACCGCTGCCCATCCCTTCACGCCCATGGTCGCACATAGCGGTGGATTTTGTCACTGGTCTCCCTCCGTCTGAAGGTAATGACACGATCCTAACCATTATGGACCGTTTCTCCAAAGCAGTGCACTTTGTCCCCCTTCCTAAACTCCCCACCGCTTTGGAGACCGCCAACCTGTTGATCCAACACGTTTTCCGGCTACACGGCATACCACGTGACATCGTCTCAGACCGGGGTCCGCAGTTCACTTCACAAGTCTGGAGGGCCTTCTGCCGAGCCCTGCGAGCCTCTTCCAGCCTCTCCTCCGGTTACCACCCACAATCCAACAGCCAGACGGAGCGGGCAAATCAAGACCTGAAATCCGCACTGCGCTGTGTAGCCTCCCGCTTACCGGCCTCCTGGTCCTCCCACCTCCCCTGGGTCGAGTACGCCCACAACTCCCTGATCAGCTCGCATGTCGCCCTTCACGGTGGTGATGGGCTACCAACCTCCACTATTTCCCAGCCAAGAGTCCGAAGCATCAGTCCCCTCAGTCCAAGCTCAGCTCCGCCGGGTCCGGCGGGTGTGGCATGAAGCCAGGGCGGCACTAGGGAGGACGGCGGAAAGAAACCGACGGCTGGCGGATCGCCACCGGACCCCCGCGGCAGATTACCAGGTGGGACAACGAGTGTGGCTCTCCTCCCGCGACCTCCCCCTCCAGACCGACTCCCGGAAGATGGCGCCCAGATTCATCGGACCCTACCCCATAGAGAAGCGGATAAACGCCAGCGCATACCGTCTCCGCCTCCCGGCTTCTCTCAAGGTTCACCCAGTTTTCACGTCTCCCTCCTCATGCTGGTGGTGGACAGTCCTCTCCAGCCTCCTGCGCCACCACCGCCCCCCCCTCGTCTCATTGATGGCCATCCCGCCTACACGGTGAACCGCATCTTGGTTGTCCGCAGGCGGGTCCGAGGTTTTCAATATCTCGTGGATTGGGAGGGGTACAGCCCCGAGGAGCGCTCCTGGGTATCACGCTCCCTCATCCTCGATCCACAGCTGCTGCGAGATTTCTACACCAGACATCCAGGTAAACCGGGCAGGACGCCCGGTGGCGTCCCTTAGAGGGGGGGGTACTGTGACGACTGTGGTCTCGGGTCAGTTTTGCTCTCCCTATGTCTGATACTGCATTCTGTTCTCTCATTTTTTCACACAGCAGGAGGGAGCAGGAGAGAGGCGGACTGATCTCCTCGGAGCAGACTCAGGATCCACACCTGCACCTCATCAGCCATTAACGCAGCTACTTAAGCCACCTCATGCGCCACTCCTGTGCTGGACTATTCTCCTGGTTCCATGCTGAACAAGCTCTCCAGTGGGATCGCTCGTCTCTCGTCTCGCTCCTCCTGTGTGCTGTCTGTTCTCCTGTGATCATCACTGTAGCCTTTTTGCAGTCGCTTTTAGTTAGTTGTTAGACGGTCTCCCGGTTGTCCAGTGAATTTTCGTGATATTGTTTTGGTACTTTTGCTCTTTTGATTTTTGTCTCTTTTTCCCGTTTCACTGTGATTTTCAGTTTGACTCGCTGATTAGTGTTTGTGCCTGGTTCAGGTGGTTTTTTGTTCTATCTTTTGTAAATAAATCTTGGTTCACTACGCCTCTGCTCCTGGGTCCTGGCCTTCCTTCCTCTCGCCGTGACATGCTGACTCCATTTGGTGCTGCAGCTCACATCACCGCCCCGGCCTGCTCCCTGTGTGCCAAACTTTTAATTTTACCAAAATAATCAAGTTATCAAGGTTCAGTTATTTGTCGTTTTACAACAGAAATACATTTCATTGTGCAAATGTAAGCTGTGTCCCCTTCATGATGCACACACATAGAAAATATATAGAACTTGCTTTTTACCTATGCAGTTCTGCTGGTATCATCAATCTGGATGGTTTGCTGCTGAGTGTAAAGCAGCTGGGAAGAAAGTCAGCACCTGAGTCTGAGGCCAGTGGTTCTCTGCTGGAAAATAGGGAACTGCCCCCTTTGAGTTTGGAACAGGTTGCTGCCTAAAGTGAAGACTGTCGAGTATCTTGAGGGTTTTGTGAGATTGAGAGATGTGGCGTTGGCTGTAATGTGTACCACAGTACAGAACTAATGTGACGTGGAACTTCACATGTTGAAATGGCCTGGGTAGTGACTGAAAGGAAGAGATATGCGTATACAAACAGCTCAAATGACTTTACTTTGCAGGGCTTTGTCTACGTAACAGTTTGAGCAGCTGAACATCTAGAAGGAGCTTGGAGTAGAAGTACTGCTCCAGCTGGGGTGATAATGGGGCATCTGATCAGAATGCCCCCAGAGACCCCGGGGCAGACCAAGAACACACTTGAGGGAATATAAATCCCACCTTGGGCCTTGGAACGTCTTGGGTTTGCTAAAAACAGCTGGAGGAAGCAGATAGAGAGGAATGTTCAAACTGCCACAAACGACATGTAATAACATTATTAAGCATCAACAATTGAATGGACAGACATAAAAGACAAGTGCCTTCTAGTGAACATAGGCCCACACTGAACCTTGGTCTTCCCATTAAAACACACTTAATTCAATGCTCCTTTGTGACTGCTCTAAATGAATCCTAGTTTCTCATGAGTCCTGATGAGCGGTTGCTAGGACATGGTTGGTTAAGATTATGACAGTTGATTATGACTGTCAGTTGTGCATGGGAAAGGCCCCACTGAAGAAGCTCAGCACCACTTTCATCCAACCAGAGTAAGACCAACATTCAGTCCCGCGCTCCACCTGAAAGCGAGGAATCACATTGGTCAGTTGAAATAGATGGAGCTGAACAGGGTCACTCCCTGCGGTTGCGGTTCTCTGAATAAACAATATAATAAAAGAACATTCAGATCAGAAGATTGCAAAATTTCCTCTATCTGTCATTTGCTTCAGTTGCATATGGAAATGAAAGATCTGTGCCTATTCCACTCATTTGGTTATGGTTTCCATGCCATATGAAAATTAACATATCATGTAAAGAGCTTGCTTCAACAGCTATTAGTCCAGATAGTAGCACACTCATCAGGGCTGCAGTACAGCTGCTTTCTTGCAACTCTTTGTGAAACTGTCAACAGCCCTAATGGCAACAGTGAGTACAATGGATAACTCTAAAGAAAAATCATTATACTTCTTGTACTTTCTATCGTGTAATGTTTCTGTTATCAGTCCAAGGTAATATATTATTTAGCCTGTGCCTATTTGCAAATAGTGTAAAGCCTAAGTTATGTATGCATGTATGTTTAAGTGTATGTATCTATGTCTGTTTCAGATATTTGTAGAATGTGGTTTACCCAGAAAAACTAGAATAAGCAGCATCTTGGTTTTTGATGATAGCTAAAATCAGCGCTAAGTCACTTTGTAGGACTTGGCATGAGGACATAAAGCAGATAAACTCAGCTTTTGCTCTTTGTTAAATCTTAAAAAACAAAAACACACTGCCTTATGTGGCCAAGCCATTACATCCAATGGAAGTACTGCTGATTATAGATTAGATTATGCATCATTTCATGCTAGTTTCTCCAAAACTCAACCTGCCATGGTTGAGGACAGTAGAAACTTTGGAATTTTCCCTAAAATGTGGTTTCTCAACATGAGTTGAGGAGACAGACAGAGAGTTTGCATGTCATTTTTTTTCTTTCTGTGCACTTGATGGTCATTGGTCATTATATATGACATTGTCTGATTAGTCTTGGAGAGGACTGTAAGGTTTAATCCATTTTTTCAAACAAAAGGTTTTTCATGTGTTAGCAAACCCAAGCTCAGGGTTTCTGTGAATCGTTGCTTGTCTTATTGCACCAGAGTATAACACTGAGCTAAATAACATTACCCTGGAAACTAATCTTTTTCCTGCTGTCTGCTTCTTCTTTGTTGTTGTAAGTGAGTCAGAAACGGTGCACTGTGGCTGGGTCAGAGTACAGTACTTTTCCAGAAACAAGAAAAGGATGGGTGGAGCCATAAGACCCAGTCAGGTATCTACATGCACCTAGGTGGGAGAGGGAGAAAGAAGAGAGAGAGGACAACTTGACTTGAGAAACTATGTCCAGGTTTTTAACACAGGCGGCTTATTTACAAAAGTGGCGCCATGAGACACGTAAAAAAATATGTACAACACAGAATGAAACAAATGAACAATGAACTTGGCTGAACTGAACAAAACTCAACTTATAGTAATGCATCTTAATGTAATTTAACATCATGTGTAAACAGCTACACTCTGACATGCAGCCTCCTGTAACCTCGTGATGTGTTGGTCGCAAACGAAATGGCTCTTACAGCCGGCTCTTTGAGCTCCCAGGCAGGAGCCGGAGGAGCCGCTTTGGGTTTTTTTTTTTTTTTCTCGACTTTTTTCCGTTCAAGCCGCACGTGATTGGTCAACTACATGATGTGTGGTGGCTTCTGTGTGTACGCACTGAGCAGGAGGGGGCGCGCGCGCGCGCGCGCGCACACACACAGACACACACAGAGCCGTGACAGACAAAACGCTGGAGAGGTGAGAAAATGAGTGACTGCAGGAAATGCAGTAACATTTGATATAAAGTATGTTTTACACATTAGTAATTAACTTTACACATAGTGTTACATTATTTTGGTAATAAATAAATTTAAGCTACAAAAAATCTGAAGAGCCACTTGGGAGCCCAAAGAGCCAGCTCTTTTATGAGAGCCAAGCCGTGAGAACTGGCTCTCTTAAAAGAGCCGGAATTCCCATCACTACTGTAACCACAACTGCTTAAATAAACCCGTCAGGCACGAGCCAGTCTAGTCTGTACCACACATGGTGCAGGTGACCACAGTACCTACATGACAACAGGAAGGTCATGACATTATTCATTCTCCGTGTTGAACCACTTCATATAGTTTACCATGTATTATACAATTACAGTCAGACATACACAGATCACAATCAGCATAATTAACACGTACTTAACCCAAATTACCCACCTCATACTTGGTCTGTCCCAGTGACATCACTCATGATGTCACCCAGTATACATATATGCAGGAAGTGTTCAAACAACTTCAGCATCTACCTGCGAGACATGGAGGGGAGGGTAAGTAGCAACGGGAGGAAATGCTTGACTTAACACAGAACTGAACCAATTAACCAAACTAAACTTTTCAGTGTTTTACTTTACCCAGAAAGGAAGTTAACTATCTAAACATAATATTTACACAAACATTAAACACAGACAAACCTGGGATATACTGTATATGTATATTAAGTCCGGCCCCCACAGTGCTTTGAATAATTTGGGCCCTTGGACAAATACAGTTGTCGTACCTCATGTTGTGAAAAGGCTAACAGTACATTATGAAGTGTAATGTTTTCTATTTTGAAATAGATTTTCTATTAATCAATAAAGTGATGCTGAATATACAGTGTAGCCCAGATGAATGTGGATTTAATGTGTGTTATTTCTCTATGATTGACATTGTTGTCATGGCAGCTGCTATGAGTTGAGGTGTGTTGTCGTTGCAGAGTACACACATTAACGTTACACCACCAGAGAATTTGGTATCAGCTCCTAAATCAAATATGCATCATTTCATGCTAATTTCTCCGAAACTCAACCTGACATGGTTGAGGACATTAGAAACTTTGGAATTTTCCCCAAAATGTTAGTTTAGTTCTGTGGGCTAGGGGAACATGTGGTTTCTCAACATGAGTAGAGGAGACATAGACAGAGAGTCTGCATGTCATTTTTTTCTTTCTCTGTACTTGATGGTCATTGGTCATTATATTCAATATGACTTCGTTTGATTAGTCTTGGAGATCCACTTTTTCAAACAAAAGGTTTCTGACGTGTTAGCAAACCCAAGCTCAGGGTTCTAATCTTCAGAATGGTCAGAATCTTGTCAATCGTTGCTTGTGCTCTAACCTTGTCTTATTGCACCTTACTAAGGCTGACATTTAGACAGACGTGGGCAAGGAGGACATTCCACATTCAACAGCTGTTTTGCCAAGGACACATCTTGCTATATGTGCAAACATTAACTGCAAAAGTCATGAACGGAAACACAAAGTATTATCCTTTTCCAGGATTTTTCAGTAGCTCGGTATTTTTAGCCAAGCAGCCCCTTCCAATGATATATGAAGAGGTTCTAGGTTTGAACCTTCTGGCTGGGGCCGGTCTGTCACAAGTCTCCCAGTACCATGCATGCACTGTGTTCTCCAGGTGTGAATGTAAGCATGGGTAGATGGTTATTTCCATGTGTCAACCCTGTGATTAACTCCCAACCTGTCGACAGTGTAATGTGATGTTTTCCAGTTGCAGCGCAGCTCAAAGCAGATGATCTTTCTGAGGAGACACTGTGTGCTGACAGTGTTCTCTTTAAACATTCAAAGACTTCTCATAATTGACAAGGCGTTCTGATGCCGCATGCCTGCGTCGTTACAGTTTAGTGAGGAGACAGCACCTGTTCATTCAAGACAACGCCTTCAACTATTGATACAGGCAGTCAGATTTATGCATTTTCCTATGAAAATGAAATGTCCATTCAATGCTAATTTATGGCGTTATTCGTTATTCGTGGTGATTTTTGCCGTTTTGCATCATCCCCAACATTTGAATTTGCAAGTGAAAAATGACTGAGCATATTAGTAGTGATGTGTCGGTCACAAGCCGGCTCTTTGAAGTGAACGATCGGAGCCAGCTCCTGCCTGGGAGCCGGAGAAGGAGCCGCTTTGGGTTTTTTTTTTTGTTTTCTCGACTTTTTTTCCGTTCAAGCCGCATGTGATTGGTCAACTACATGATGTGTGGTGGCTTCTGTGTGTACGCACTGAGCAGGAGGGGGAGGAGCGGGGGTTACAGACACACACATACACACACACACACACACACACACACACACACACACACACACACACACACACACACACAGAGCCGCGACAGACAAAACGCTGTAGAGGTGAGAAAATGAGTGACCGCAGGAAATGCAGTAACATTTGATATAACGTATGTTTTGCACGTTAGTAATTAATTTTACACATAATTCTACATTATTTTGGTAATAAATAAATTTAAGCAACAAAAAATCTGAAGAGCCACTTGGGAGCCGAAAGAGCCGGCTCTTTTATGAGAGCCGAGCCCTGAGAACTGGCTCTCTTACAAGAGCCGGAATTCCCATCACTACTTATTAGAGCTGCGGGGTGCATCACAATGAATCTAGGACCCTGATGAAGATAGACTTCTAACACTTTTCATCAGCTCATTCTTACATCACTCATCACATACCTACCTGATCATGGGTTTCAGCTTTACCATTCTAAAGCATTAAATATGTAAAAACAGAGTATGTACAGCTGACATTGATTGATGGAACTGCAGTAGCGCTATCCCCCAAAGGACTTGTCATACTGTAATCTTCTCATGTTAAAGTTTCTTCTTAATCACATAGAGATGTTTCAAAATCTTTGTCAGAGAAAGAAGCATCAAAGAGACTCACAAACAGGTTTAGTTTGATGGAGCTCAGAATGGAATACCGATTAATGAGCTGACACTGTCTAAGCCACACTCAAAAAAAAAAAACCCTCTCCATTTAGTCCCAGAAGCCTTTTAATACATACATGCTTTTATTTTCAAATCTACACACTTTGTGCTATCTCGAAACCTGTCATCTTAAACATATCACATAGCTTTCTAGTTTCATATGTTGCTTTCTTCAACAGAAGGACGCTGTCACCTCCTGGACACTGGGTGTCACCATACTGAGAGCAGAAAACATCCTCTCTACAGACTATTGTATGTATAGCTATCAATTTGATCTGAATGAACATGCTGTGATGTGTGTACTTTGCTGTATGTTGTGATATAAAAAAGGGATGTCCCAATCTAGTTTTTTCTTCGTTTATTTTGTTTTGATTTCTGGATTGGAGTAGAGTAAGAATGTGTGATGAAAGAATAACCCACACCACAGGTTTCCTTTCAGGATTTCCTACGATGTTCTGTGTAGTATTCCATAGTATTTTGTTTAATGTTTGTAGTAAAGCCTGTCAGTTTGGCTCATTGTCCCATTATCCATCCATGCATAGTCCCTTACAGATTATTTCTAATTAAAGCTTCTTTTCTCTTTGGCCTTCAGTTCTAAGAAACTTTTGTGAAACTGGTTAAGCAGTTGATTGCATAACAGCAAGTGTGATACCGACACCTTCCACACCCATTCTAATCTGCATTTCCCATTGTTCACATTACTTTTCTTTGACAATGAAAGAATGCTTTTGATTTAACTTGATTTATGCCAAAGTGTTGAAGCCCCTGAAGTATTTCCATATATTCATTCGTAAATGAGCCAAAATCAAAACTGAAATTGAGTGGAAGGAAAAAAGAGAAATGTAATATTTATTCTGAATTTTTCCACTGAAAAATGAATCCAATCAGCTTCATCGCGACTGCGTAGATGACATGACATTTTTCCAACAAAGCCGTACTCTGACTAGCTTTTCAGGGCCTTTAACACCAACATTCACATTAATGAGGAGCAGGGCAAATCTGTTATGACCTATGTTTGATATGTTAATCATGTCTATTAATCTTTTCCATGTTTTTAAACACCAGGGTCTGAGGCAGACTGTTATGTCACCGTATGTCTCCCCTCCACATCTGCAAGAGTCTCCAGGACTAAAACCGTGGCAAACAGCAAAAACCCAGAGTGGAATGAAACTTTTACTTTTGAGGTCAATGATAATCTCGAGGTGAGAGCGCTTCAACTGTTCATACATATGACATAGTGACAAAGATATTTCATGTATAGAATGTACACATGTACTGTACGAATTACTCTTTACTCTTTGTTTGAATATTTTACAACACGTGGCCTAAGAATCATATTTGAAGGGTTTTTCTTGAAGCAGTACATGTAGGATTCAGTCCAGAGCTTTTGGTTTTTCATAGAGATAAAAGTTGTGTCTCCTTGAACCTCCTATAAAATTCAGCTTTTGTTCTCATATATCTTCATTAATGGTTCTCTGAGGACATTTTAAATGACTTTGTGCTTAACTCAAAACAAAAATATATGTTTTTTGACGAGTGAAATGTAAATATATATATGCTTCTGTATGCTACAATATGTAAAACACATAATACTCTCTACTCTTAGACAATCACTGTAGCTACCAGGAACTCTTTGTTATTTGTAGAAAAACCAGACCCTGCTATAACAACTGTGTTGTGCTTCCAGAATACTCTTGAGATTACACTGTATGATGAGGACTCTCTCAAATATGACAAGCTGATCTCCACCCTAAAGCTTGATATCAGCAGCCTGACTGTAGGGAAAAAGGAAACCAAGGAATTCCTCATAGACCCTCAGGTAAAAATTTCAAACACACCTCCACAGTAATTACACACATTTACATGATTATCCATCTGAAAGAGTTGATTGAATTGAAACTGGCAGATTGTAACAAACCACATTTGAGAAACTAGAAACAGACATGACTGTCCATAATGACCTACATGAAGTAAGTCTGAAGTATCTGCAAAGTGATTTGAAAAGGGTACTGTGATGATTGTTAAGCAAAAGATTTATGACATTATTGTAAATTTGAAGCCATCACCTTGTACTCTTGGAAAATGTAATATATGCCATACATATGGTAATAATATATGTGATTTCATTGCTAACAAGCCCAGCATTATGACATGCAACAGTCTAATCTAAGTTCATGTTTGACAGATGTGGAAATGTCGCTAACCGGTTTAGCTTGGCCTCCAGTGGTTAAAATGAGCTTGCACTTTTTACCTCGGAATGTCTCAAAATAGCTCCACATTTCAAAAGCTGCATGTAGAGGCTCACATAGTAGACATTGTAATAAAAGGTTCATCATGAAATAGCCTGCTCAATGCAATTAAATGCTGAGTAATGTGTTTGCATATGGTGGAGGAACTATAATATTTTGTGCTGCAGCATGAGCACAGAGGTGGTGCAGAGGTAACGCTGCTGTCCGCCACTAATAGCACCTCTGGTTGTGTCAACACAAATGACAGTATTCACTGGAGCGCAGACAGTGAGGCCCCCTCCATCATTACCATCAT
The DNA here is from genome assembly GCF_051107435.1 of Chaetodon auriga. Classification (NCBI taxonomy): domain Eukaryota; kingdom Metazoa; phylum Chordata; class Actinopteri; order Chaetodontiformes; family Chaetodontidae; genus Chaetodon; species Chaetodon auriga. Next base: position 3,749,262 of record NC_135084.1, read on the forward strand.
TCAGGTGCCCTTGAGCAAGGCTGTTGACTCCCAAACTGTAGATTGGAGGCAGTCTATAAATCAGACTGCATACCTGTAGAAGCAGACATTAGATAGATTCATGCCTGGATGTGATACGATTACCATGTTTGCTTTCCATCACACATTCACACATTTTCCTGCCATCTTCTCTTTGGTCCCAGGGTAAACTCTGGGTGACCTTTGAGCTGCTGGATGGGTAACTGTTCCTCTTCCATTCCTCAGTATTTCTAAAGTTATGTTTTAGTTGGAACTATTTAGCTTTGAACTTAGTTTGAAATAATTCATGCTTTGGTTTCTCTTTTTTTTGAGAAAGAAGAGAGAAGGAAGTTTCAGGGCCCCCCACTGATGTCCCCATAACGGTAAGGTGTCTTGAAATCACAGATACAGAATGTGTCTAGCTTTCTCTGGGACACACTAACTGGTGTAAATGTAGTTGTCAGAATATGTCTGAGTCAGAAATAAATATGGACTAAGTGTCTGAGCATTGTCTGCCTTGGTTTCATGCTGGCTCAATCACAAGAGATGGACTTTAATTCACTGATTAAATGTTTTGTTATCACCAATCGTTCTGGACATCTGATCTTGAATAAAAATCAGAAGCAGACATTTGAGTGATACGTTTGAGAACCCCTGATATAAACAATATTACCACATATCAGGCTCGGGAACACGTTGTAAAACTATTGTTGGTAAAAAGTTGTTTTTATTTACATTTTACACAGCATCCCAGCTTTTTTGGAATCAGGGTTGTACATATTTTGATCACAATAACTCTGCTGGGCTTTCTTCTGTGTGGTGTTGTCCAAAAGCTTCAAACAGAGTTCTGCTGCACTTTACCAGGAACGGGAACAAAAACTGTCCACCTAAATAGAGGAATGGTTGTCATGGCATAGGTCTTGTTATAATTGCTTTGTTTGGCTCGTTCAACAGAAAGAAGCTGTCTCCCACTGGATCCTGAATGCCACCATACTGAAGGCAAACACACATCAATCTGATGATTACTGTAAGAACAGCTTTCAGGTCACAGGATTGTTAAATAGCACATTTGTACTGTGCGTGTTTTTGGAATGACAACCACTTTTTCACCGACTTTATTTATTTTTACCTTTTCACATGAGACATACACAGTGACACGCAGAGGGCAGTGCTTTATCATTGCTGAACTGAAACTGCCATCTGTTTTCATGCTCCTGTCTTTTCTGTCTCTTTGTTACAGGGTCTGAATCCGACTGCTTTGTCATTCTCTCTCTCCCCACGGCGACGACAAGGACCTACCGCACAAAAACAGTGTCCCAGAATAACAACCCAGAGTGGAATGAAACTTTTACCTTCAGGGTCCCAAGCCATGTGAAAGTGAGTCCACTCAGTATTAGCGTGACATCAAACACAAGCATCTGGCTGACTGTACAGTTATGCTCAGTCCACCCTGGAAAAAAAAAAACAGTTCACCTCATCTTTCCTCGGCGGTGTAGCAAGCACATTAATATTCAAATGACAACAGTGTGTAGTCTTTTTTGCTACAGTTTTAACGGTGGCTGCTTCACTTGCGAAGAGTGAGTTCCTCTGCTGTTTCCCCAGAACATTTTAGAGATCAGGATGTATGATGAGGACCCAATGGCACGTGATGACGTGATTTCTACACTTTTGTTTGACATCACCAACCTCACAGTCGGGAAGAAGGAGACCAAGGTCTTCATCATAAACCCTGAGGTAAAAGCATCAACAAAATATTGAAGATAACTTTTGCAACACTTGCTGTAATTGTGATGCATTTTGGCATGGGACTGATCTGTGACCAGCTGTACTTGGTCAGAAGAAAAGAAGTTGTTTCTAAGTGTATGCCATGTTCTTTCTTATGTTAGTAGCGTGAATGTGCTTATAATATGGCCATTAACCAAATGATTATGATTCAAGATTATTCCTGTGTCTATTTCTGTATAGAGAGAGGACACACTGCAAATAGAGTTTGAGCTACTTGACAGGTAACTGAGATTCATATATTGCTCTGTTTACTTTACATTCTTACAAGATATTTGCAGAAATTTGCTCTTATTCTAGTACACCTTCTGATCTTCTTCACAATAAATGTCTTTTTTTTGTAGTAAGGACCAACCATGTGAATATCTCAGTAATGGCGTCCTTGTGGTAAGACTTTTGAAATGGCTTCAGCTTGTATGTCTAAATAAACACACCCCTCCATCCTCCATGTTAGCTGAAATCCTGACAAAGTATGGATGATCACCACCTTGGAATATAAGAAGCCATGTAATTCCCAAGGACAGGATGATTGAAATCATGGACCAGAGTGATAAAAATGAATGAATGTTATCAACAGAATGTGGAGTGACAGTTCTGATGTATTTCCAAAGACGTTGTGCATTGTGATGCAGAGATATCTACTGAAGTTAGCATGCTAAGCAGCTAGCCTCAGCCAGTCCTGTCTTGTAATACCACTTTGTACCTCAAGAGGAGATAGTCTGACAGTAAAGCCCACTGTGGTTTCAGCTGGCATGAATGCAAGTTTACAACATTTCAAAGCCCTCTTAACTTTTTTAGTCAAGCAACCTTCCACAGGTGGCCAATTCTTACACATTGTACCTTTAAGACGGCTGCAGGAGGATTTTGGAATTGTATCAAAAAGTTGGCATTAACGTTTAAGTCTGAAATCTTTGACTTTCTGTGTGTTATTGAGTGAAACCAAAAATATCAGCGCACCCACTGCCACACTTGTGACACTGATTCATGTCGTTTTCTAAGGGTTTGTATAGCAAGTGTGTAAATCGCCATCAAGCTAGCTCAATGTATTGCCCTCAATAATTTGGTCAAATGGCACAAGGAATCAACGGGAAACTTAAGGTCACACACTCCCATAAATTTCAGTAAAACACTAATTTGACATGGAAATGAAGCAATGCATTTGAGTTTTGATAGTGATTATATATGACCATCAAGCTGCCTCACAACACAGACCAGGAAGGTTCTGATACTTGCACAAACAATTATGAAGTATGAATGTATCTTGCTTTAATGACCCTAACAAGAGTAACTGTGTCTCTGTGTCTTCCAGGCTGCCCCATTCTCTGCAATCGATATCCATGTTGACAAGCTATTGAGCAATAAATGTATGTAGGCTACAATTCTGTCCAATTCAATTAGTCAGGTTGAAATGACTTAAAGCTGTCGCTGTCCTGGTCAAATAGTGCTTTCATTAATTGGAAAGAATGATTGAGCCAGCTTCACAGGCATGAATGACTTCATTGAAATCTTAAGATTGTAGGGAAAATGACTTCATTGGTGGCCAACATTCAATTTTAAGCTGCTCAAATCAATGTTTTTATATTTACAATGGCTCAAATGACTGTAATGCGAAAGGGGTAACTCGTGGTAATGAACACACAGTGAATTATCACTCAGCTTCTCAACTCCATTCCCCTCAGCTCTACAAAGACTCTCAATGTTTTTAACTAATAGTTTTGGTTTCACAGCCTGCAAGTTGACTGTTTTAGTCGTGGAGCATTCAGCAACCATTGAACCAGATGTTGCCTTGGTTGAGACTAAACAGGAGCTAAATGTAGAATGGATATTAAACCTAAACAATGGCTTTATCCATCTTTACATTTGTGTTATTTACAGTGAACATTGCAGCCTAAGTGTGGCTGTTCAGTCTTTGTTAAATTTGTAGGTCCTCTCAGTTTTTACAAGCTCAGCAGGCTGTGGAAGAAAACAGTCTGACCAAGAGACATGTAACATACCTCTACAAAAACCGAGTCCTTTGAGAGGTCATCTTCAGGACAAATGAATGGCTTTGGAATTATGCTAACTATTAGTAATGACTTATGAAGCAACCCTGAATGCTATTGATCAGTTTTCACAGATATGCATGTGATAGTATTCTCTTGCAAATTTCAATTTTTGCCAGCTATTACGGAAATGGTGGTGAAGCTGAGGGGGGCCTTTCAGGAGAGCCAAACAGTTAATCCAAAGGACACCGCAAAACTGTGCTTCTTCATCAATAGAGACTTGGAGACAGAGCTAAATGTGGAAGTGAGTTTTAACTGTCTGTTAGTGTTATCTGTTTGACAGAAAGAACTTTTCACCCTCATGCTGTTCTTTTATAAGAACTTCGTAGCTGCTTTTCTCTACACGCCTACAAAGTGCAACAAATTAACATATTAATCAAAATTGCAAGAAATGTTTAACGTAACATGTTACTTATCTCTTTGTATTCCAGATGCATGATCATACATTTGTCTCTACTGGTGGAAAGCAATATTCTGTAAAAGTCAAGCCTCTACCAGCCAAACATGCTGACAAATTGTCCCTTGTTATTGATCAGGTAAGGACTTAGTAGTTTGTGTGCAGCTAGATTAAGTGCTGCCTTTGTATTGAACAGCTGAACATATGAGGCAGAGCCAGGCCAAGTTGTTATTTTTCATTATTGCCTCAGATATGTCAAAATAAAATCATCATCAAAATAATCACATTAACACTTTTCACCTGGTGGTTTTCAAATGAAACAAGTGCTGAAAGCTCGAGTACCTGTTTGCCTGTTGACACCTGAAGACAGGAAAAATCTTTTACCAGCAAGAAATAACTGACTGACAAGTTACCGTAGTCACTCTTTTCTATTTCACCTCAGATTTATAGGAGATGAACAGAAGAAATTTTGCTTGTTGGCTGTTTAAATGATACTTGTTTTATAGTAATGTGGCATTTTTTCCTTCACAGGACACAGTGGATTTAGATGTGGAAACACATGAGTGGTAAGGTGCAGCAGTATGGGGGCACCCAAATATTACACCATATGTCATTCCAAAACCATGGGCACTGATCTGCTGCTGTAACAGCCTCCACCCTTCTGAGAGGGCTGCAGGGATTTGCTCCCATTCTACCACAAAAGCATTTGTCAAGTAAATTTCATTTCTAAACATCAATCAAATTTGCCTAAAGGGGCTTTACAAAATGTGCAGCATATGACACTATCGATCCTCAGACCCTCAATTCAGATACAGAAAAAGTTGCCTAAAAAACCCTTTAAAATAGAGGAGGCCTCAGGAAGAGCAAAAGAAAGAAAGACAGATGTGTGTACAGAATAGAGTAAAGTGAACTTGACCATTCATGTTGGTATTCCAGTTCATTCCAAAGGTGTCTGGTGGGGTTGAGGTCAGCGCTCTGTGCAGGAAAGTCAAGTTCTTCCACACCAAACTAGAAAGGCATTCTTTTAAGATTCTTTTTAGATTTTAAATAGATTTTATAGAGCTGCTTTTGTTTGTATGGGTATTGTAATGTTGAAACAGGAAAGGGCAAACCCAATCAGTTGAAACAAACTTGTAAGAACATAATTGTCTAAAATATCATTGTATGATTTCGCATTAAGATTTCCCTTCATTGGAGCTAAGGGGCCTCTACCAAACCATGAAAACAGCCAGACCAAAAGTTTACAGACATGCGCATCCTTCTGACCATAGACAACACAATACTGCACAGGGGTGCAACAAACTCAATGCTTCTCATCCAGAAGAGTCAGTCAGTGAAACAATGCTTTTTGGTTTGTGTTCTGCTTCACTTGCATTTACCTCGGACATCCACAGCGAGGGGGAACCTCTTGCAGTTCGTCTGGATTTTGACATCCCACCTCAAGAGAAAGAGTATCTGAAGAAGAGGAAAGTTGTTGTGGCACAGGCTTTGCAGAAGATTTTAGGCCTTGGCTCACAACTAGAACCTGAAAAGGTAGAGTGCAACTTTTTGACATTATTACGTTGTTATTACCTTATTATTGTTTTTTAAAAATTCTGGTGTACTGCAAAATGCAGAGATTTACCTGATGGTGAAAGGCATAATCAGCATTGAGTGAACTCATTTGGCAAGGGCTTGAATGTAACAAATGTTATTCATATATAAAAGTACTGCACTGCAGCTGTAAAAGTAAATAAATTAAATGATTTGCTTAACAAAAAAAAACAAAAACAAAAAAAAAGCAATATTATGCAAGTGGACCAGACATCATGACCAAGATATGAAACAGTCCTGGCACACACACACACACACACACACACACATATATACACACACACACACAGCTACTCTATAAACACACATACACATGCATTATTCCTGCATGTATACCATGTCTTTTATCCCAGCATATTCAAATCAGGAGTTATTGGGCAACTATTTAATTTTTAGGAGTGTTTGTGGCCAAGCTTTAATGTTGGTCCATCAGTCAGATGGTTGTAATTTGGTACAAGCATAAATGTTCCCCACAGGATGAATTGTACTGAATTTGTGACTTCTCATCTAGTCTATGTAGCTACAGAGATCTTTCATCACATTCAAATGTCAGTTTGTCCATTTCTTTGGTTTCCGACCAAATACCTGCCAATGTAAAGACATTACCATCAGCCTGCGTGTTTTGTGCTAGTTAGCAAATGTTAGCATGCTAACATGCTAAACTAAGATTACTTAACAAAGGTGACCATGGTGAACATTAAACATTACCTACTCAAGATCACCATGTTAATATTACTGTTATGAGCATGTTAGCATGCTGACATTAGCATTTGGTGTAAAGCACCACTGATCTGTGAGAACCACATTTCTCTATCCTCTGCCCAGGTGCCAAATATAGCAGTGGTGGCTTCAGGAGGAGGAACCAGAGCCATGACAGGCCTGCTTGGTAGTCTGAGGGCCCTGAAGGATGTTGGGGTCCTGGATGCTACCACCTATATCACTGGAGTTTCTGGATCCACATGGTGAGAAAACCAGTTGAGTAGTCAGTGTCCACAGTATTCTACTATCAATCTTATTTTCATAGGCAGTTAGCATAGCATACAAGGAAACATTGCAGTGGGGCTGTCAATAAGGAGCATGACCTGTTTATGCTAGAAAATAGAATATATATATATATATATATATATATAGAGAGAGAGAGAGAGAGAGAGATAGACAAGAGTCCCACAGTTTTTTTTTTAACTTTTTTTTTTTTTTTGTATTTTGGAATGGACATTGTGTGTCCATCTCAAAAAGAAAATTGTCCCTCCTCATGAAAACTAATGGTAATTTGTATTTGGCAGGTGTGTGCTACTTTCTGCTAGACAGCACTGAAACACCTGTGCTTCATCCCCCTACATCTTTACTTTATTTTCTGTGTTGTGATTTGATGTTTTCTCCCTTTTCTTTTACAAATGTTCTTCATCTAATTGTGACACATTACATGCATACGTGAAAAGAAAATGAAACAGTGTTATTGTGTTTTATTATATTTCTTTGTTTGATTTGTTTTCAATTCCTCTAAATCTTCCTTAGCCTCATTATGTCACTGTAGCTTATGGGCAAATCAGGGGGTAGAATGGATCATCCACTAATCACCAGGTTGGAGGTTCCACCACACCCTCCTCTTGTCCATTTGTTAAAGTGTCTTTGGACAAGACACTCAACCCCAGGTTGTTCCTGATGAACAGGCCATCGCATTGCATTGGTCTGTGAGGGTGAATGAGAGATGAATAATGATTTGTCTGTTAAGGTAGAAAAGTGCTAAAAGTGCAGTGCACTTACTGTGAAGTAAAATGTGATGGGTTAAATTAATAATTAATAATTATTTGTGCTGGCCTTAAACAATTCTTTCATGGAGGCCACACCTACAAACAGAGTTATGGTTAAAGCTGCAGTAGGTAACTTGTATAAAAGTAATTTTTTGTCATATTTGCTAAAACTGTCCCTATGCCCAGACAGCAGTGCATGAAACATGTAATCTATGAAAAAAAACGGCTCCATTGATCCCAGCTACTGCTCCTAATGCCATCTGCAAGAATCCACCGCGCCTGGCACAAAACAACCAATCAGAGGAGCGTCTGAGAGAGTGTCTGACATCTGTCAATCACTGCTCACGCATGCTGTGAATCGCCCCCTCCCTCCGCTCATGCTGCCGGCTGCTGCTCAGTCAAACAACTCTGTGAGCGGTGTCAGGAGGCTACTGAAAGCTATGGCGGAGCAACAGCCACCCGCAAAGGAGAAACTGCCCATACTGCTGCTGCTGACAACAGCATATACGGCTAAGACAACAAATAACCAGAGAGCTAATATGGTGATTGTTACAGTAACACTCTGCAGCGCGTACGGTATGTTAGCAACTGTGATGTAGCAGCTGGGCAGAGTTAGCCTGTTTCCGATGCTAAGGCTAACGTTACTGGTTGTCATGGCAGCTGCGCAGACGGCGCAGGGAGGAGGGGCTTGGAGGCAGGGCATGAGTGCAGCGGAGAGGGAGGGGGGGTGACGTGGAACTTGTGTTGGTTCAAATTTTCAGGGTAAATCTGCTCTCTTCTCCATCTTACCTACTGCAGCTTTAAGAAAATGCTGGCAAACCCTCGGCTGTCTCCTTGTGTTTTGTCTAAGTATAGATTTACCAGGTTATATGAATTGTTTTCAGATCATTGTATCCCCTTAACACAATTTTCCATGTGAACAGGGCTATGTCTACTCTGTATCAAGAAGCTAACTGGTCACAGGAGGACTTAGACAGTGTCATCTCAGCAGCGAAGAAACAGATGACCAAGAGTACTCTGAGTGCCTTCTCTCCTGAGAAACTGCAGTATTACAGCGAAGAAATGACAAAGAAGGGAAATGAGGGTTACATTGTGTCTCTCATTGATATGGCAGGCCTGGTCCTTGAGCATCTTGTCTTTGGGAGAGTAAGTAACTGAATACTTGGCAGTTAAATTATATATTAATTTGAAATCTTAAAATTAAGGTGCAAAGACTACTTTTTTCCTCAAATAATATTTGTTATATGTGGTTGCAATTACAGGAGGTCACCAGCACACTGTCTGAGCAGCAGTTGGCAGTGGATGAAGGGCAAAACCCTTTACCCATATACACTGCTGTCAACATGAAGGATAAGTTATCGGGCTGTGAATCTGAAGCTGGTAATTATTCTGGAGGATATGTTTCATGTGTACATGAATTAATGTAATGGCTGAAAAATTATCTTGTAATCCTGAACATATTTAGTGGAAGGTAATTGAGGCCCAAGGACATACAGTATACAGCATATCAAATGGAATTGTTCATAGCTGTACCAAAAACAACTGCAGGTTTGATGTGGAACTGAAGTAAAACCTATGAATGCAATGTTTTTATACGAAGGTCTTCAAATGAAATGAATATTACATTTTTTCCAACTGTGGGCATATGTGAATATCCAGCAGGAAGTGAAGAAGTGAAAAAGTGAAAATTCTGAGAAAATGATTGAATTTGTTCTAATATTTTGTAATAATGTAACAAATCTCTTTGACAGAGTGGTGTGAGTTTACCCCCTACGAGGTAGGCATGCAGAAGTATGGGGCATTTGTCAAAAGTGAGGACTTTGGGAGTGAGTTCTTCCTTGGTCACATCATGAAGAGGCACAAAGAAGTCCGCATACCGTATCTGATGGGTAAGACCACGGTGTCTGTCGCAATGTCCATCCACAGTACTACAATACAGATTTAAAGTAGTCCAGTGTTTTATTTTCATTTGTCAACCCTATCAGGAATATGGAGCAGCATATTTTCTGTCAACCTGACCGAGCTTTGGACACTTGCCACCGGGTCCCTGCCTTCTTGGAGCCCCTGGCTCGGACCAGATATCAGCGCATTAGGTACAGCTGCTGGTGTTTCTATTTAATCTATTTTAAAATCCTATTTAAGGCCAAAACCAACAACGTGTCATTCCATTTCTCAGTTCTTTCTCACTTCCCCACGGTGTCAAGTCTCTTTAAAAATAGTTCACAAATATATTCTTTGATTTTACAAATGGTTCAGCAATTTCCTAAAATATCTAGCTGAGCCATCATAATGTTTAACTGATGCCATTCAAACTGGAGTGAATAGTGTGGACTGTTTTAGGAAGCTTTGGTGTGCTTGTGAGTACTTACGGTATGGCACAATGATGTTGTATGTGGGATGGACTAAAATTCAACTGCAGTGTCCATGTTCATCATGATGGCAAACATGTCTGTCACTGCTGTGGTTGTGCATTGATCACAGAGGATTAAGATATATCAGGCTTTGGTTGCACAATACATGTAAGTAGGATGGATTTATTGTTGGTTTTGGTCATTTCATGGGATAGTTGACAATAAGAAAAATATAGACTATTGTCACTAATCATTTCAAGCATTTTCTTAAGTCATTGCAATCATTCATTGTTCACACAAAACCTTTGACAGTATTAATTACTACCATAGTCTACTGAAGTACTGACACTTCCATGTTTACATCAGAACTTTCTGAATGTCATGTATGTGTTACTAAACTGTTGTGTTCTTTTGACAGAGGTTGACACTCGACCATCAACTCTCGACACATACCTGATAAATCCACTCACTGGTGTCACAAGCATGCTGAGTGATTTCTTCAAAAATCGTCCCGTGCTTGCTGAAATGTACAATTTCATGCGTGGCCTCTTCATGCACCTTGATTACAATAAAAACAGCAACTTTGTTGCCTGGAAAGGTAGGCTCTCTCACTCCTGTTATCGATATGTTGCTTGCACACAACACAGTCACACAAAATTCAGTATCTTTTGCACAATACTAGACCTCTAGCAGCAATGCATTAAGGGTAAATAAAGTTAAAGTGGCATGTACATTTCAAGAATGCCCAGTTTTTTAGGAGACAGGTTTTGATTGATGAAATGGAGAATGATAAATAGATAGAGGGCAATGATACACCCCAACTTGACCCCTGTTTTACCTGAAAGGGAAAGGATGTCTTGTTCTGTTGGTGCTGACAGGAATAGTCTCAACATTCTGATATGTATTAGGTTCTTGGATTGAAGGAAAACACAAGATTGTCTTCCACAACAAGGTAGTGACTTTCCAGAGGAGACTTGGCTATAGAAGTGCGCTGTAATAGCATATTGTGCAGCAATTTAACAGCACACACAGCCAAATGCACAAACTAGATATATTTGCTTTAACTCAATATGCTGAATTTGCAGAGTAACTGCTGAGGAGGTCAACGAGAGCGAAAAGTGCAGGACACTCTGCAAAAACCAAATGTCTTCCACAGATATTGAATTCACTTGAATACACAGATATTGCTCACTTCCTTGGTGTCAGGACCCTTACATAGTTTGCTGTTGCAAGGCAGCATCCTTGCATATAATGGTTGTCTAAGAACAGACAAGTAAAGCACAGAATACAATGGACAGTATGTCTGGGTCAGTTATTTGATTTTCTGTTTACTTGTCCACCAATTCTTGCAACTGGCTGAAAGCTTATTTGTTATTATCTGGATTTTCTGTCCAGAGACACATCCGGATGCTTTCCCAAACCAACTGACACCCAGGGACCCCACCATGTTCCTGGTGGACTCTGGTCACGTTATCAATATTGGCTGTGCGCCTGTCCTGCGGCCAGAGAGAGATGTGGATGTCATCATATGTCTGAGTTACTCATGGGATCCAGAGCACATCCTCAGGGTAAACAGAAGGAGGAGAAGCTCATCCCGGAAAGAGACAGAATGGTTCCTGAATGTATTCCATAAATTAATTAACATTACTCTTTATGATCACGTTTAATCTGTCAGGTCCTAGAGAAGACAGCGGCTTACTGCAAAGATCGTAACATCCCCTTTCCAAGTGCTGATTTTGCCAGTCTGGAAAAGGAGCCACAGAAGGAGGTCTACATCTTTGAGGATAAGGAGAATCCCAAGGCCCCGATAGTGGTTCATTTCCCACTTGTCAATGTCACATACAAACACTTCAAACATCCCGGTATGCAAATTTTAAGTGGCTGAATTTCTGTGCAACGGTGTTGCTTTTATTACTTTAGCAATATAGCAATAGGAAGAATTCCTATGAAGATTTACTATTCAAGCTAGTCTAGTTATCCTGGAAGTCATGGACCAACAAAGATCTTTTCAAAAGGAAAAATGTTATTGATAATGGCAGGACAGGGTTACTTATTTTTAGTATTATTTGTGCATTTCATACCCTTATTAGATTGCTACAATCGAGAGATTACAGGAAATTTGGGGATATAATGACATGCAACAAAGGTCCCCCAGCCAGATACCCACCTCATTAACCCCAAGGCCAGCAGGGCATCCCATGTACTCCCATGTACTGATGTTCAACACTAATTTCATTGTACACATCACGAGTCAAAATATTCCATAATAGTTTACGGCTCCTTTTTCATTTTTCACTTAATGTTGCTACCCTCATTGTCCCTTATTTATTCTGAAGTGACAACATAGGTGGATGGGTTGTATGAAACAAGTTTTAACCAGTTGTATTAATGTCATATGATTTAACAGGTGTGAAGCGTGAAACTGAGGAAGAAATAAAAGCTGGGGAGGTGGATGTGAGCACCAGCGAGTCTCCATACGCCACCAAAAACGTGACCTACTCAGAAGAAGATTATGAGACTCTGGTGGAGTTGGCCTCTTACAACATATTAAACAACAAGGAGACCATCCTTGAAGTCTTGCGCAAGGTCCTGGAGATGAAGACATCCAAGATAAAGAAATAAGAGATGAGGATTTAATAGGCCTCCGTTTACCACACCAAGTTCTTGTATGTTGCCTTAATTGGTAATTGGCAGACCTCTATTCAAGCTGACATGTGGCTACAGTAATTTGTCTTAAGCCTGATATGACTCTCTTGTTTAGGATACTAAGCAGGATATTTGCTTAGCAACACTATAAACAACGTTTCAATGTGGCACATACTAATCTTCACTTTGTAGAACTGAAAGTTAAAGTATCACAAATTGTTTATCATTTATTCCCTAAACTTTTTCACCTACCTTAAAATTATAGATCTATCGCAATGACAGAAAAAACAACAAACCAAGTTTCTCATGCATGCTTGCTGACATCCATAAACATCAACCCAACACTGTATGCAGTTTATTGTACATGCATTTCTTTTTGCAGTGTTGAATCATCAGAGAAACATGACATGAGTAAACACTGGAAAACAGCATGGAACTGGAAAACTTTCAATACCTGAACCAGCTTTGATGCCCTGCTCTCTCATAACTATGGCAGTTCACTATTTGTCATTTTGAGTTTGAAAGGCCTTCTATGACATATTAAAGCAATGTTCTATGATGGACCTCTAATTTACATCACAATTAATATTGATTATAAATTAGTATTAATTCAATGAATTTATTGACGCTTTATATGGTCGGATGTCTGTCTTGAAGTATATGTCAATATAATTATTCAAAGATCTCAGCAATGTTTGAAAACTCATATCTTGTATATTCTCTCTGTGAAATGTGCCACAATGAAAATATGTCAGTCTGACCTAAACCTCTACTACTTAACGACAATGTCACATTTATACATTGCACATACTGTTACAAATAGAAAATGAAATATATCATAGGCATACATGGGTGCTTTTTGGGGTTGTTAGGAGGTATAATTTTCACTTTTTACACAACCAGGTTAACTGTTTCTAATTTTGGGGATGGGAAATGTATTCAGTGACTCAGTAAATAAAACCAATGCTGTTTTCCCTCTGCGTACTCCTCTTGGAGCTTGTGTCAAGTGTGAATTTTGAGGGAAGGCGTATCTCTATAATGGATGTACAGAAATGAAAAATAACATTTCCCGAGATATTTGACTGCTGTATTCCTTTAAAACAGATTTAGTAATCTGTCAGGTGAGGGAGGCACTGGGTATGAAGAAGACACTCAGAGACACTGAGTATTAACAGTAAGGTTTATGGCTAAGATTTATTCCAAATCAGACAGTCTGGCACTGGTCCCGGACCAAACAGGCTTTGAGTGGTAAAAGCATTATCGTTGGAAAATGTCTGCCTAACTGGAAGGAAGGCACCGCCTTAAGACTTACAATTAGATTGTGTTAATGGGTGTGATGTAAAGCTTTGTATGCTATCAAGTCCTCTGTGTCCAAATGGAATTGATGGGAATCATAATTTAATTTTTCTTTTTAAACTTTCTTTGTGAACTGTGCTTCTGAAGACTTGGTCACTCAATGGATTACTGTGGAACATATAAATCTAAATCATCTGTATGGTTTTAAAAAAGCAATTTAAAATTAATGCTATTTGAGCTTTAAATTCATTGTAATAGCTGAAATTGTTAAAAATTTTGATGTGATGAAGGAGGAATTCTAGACTACCACCATTCTTTATTTTGCATCAAACACAAAAAGACACACAAAAAGACACAACTGTTTTAATTGCTTGATCATCAGTAGCAGGCCAACTGAAGAATGAAAATGGATGAATACTAAGGGCACAGACTCAGTGCATGGGTAGTCCTGCATGTCCCCACTTGAGGCACTTTGAAACTAAATGACTGAAACCTGCTAGAAGCCCCAACAGGCTGCAATGTTCTTTTCACCCCATGATATCAAAGTGTTACACACCCCCATTAGCTTCAGCAAAGTGGTTGCTGGTCTCTCTGGGATGCACATAAAATGACAATGAACAACAAGCTGCTAATGATAGTAATGGGGCTAAAAATGTAACGTTTGTTCTGGGGCTGGCACGAGAGGAAACGCAGGGGTTCATTGATTTCTTTAATTAAGAAAAGAGCTTCTGTGCAAAATTTTGCACTTTGGCCTGAAATTATTATTATTATTATTGTTGTTGTTGTTGTTGTTGTTGTTGTTGTTGTTGTTATTATTTGGGGGGGGAGTAGCCTTTATGCTGAAGGTACGACATGCAGCAAATGAGCTGCAGGTGGAAGTCAAACCGCGGCCACTGCAGAGGACTGACAGCCTCAATACATGTGGTGCACACCCTACCAAGTGAGCTATAGGGGCGGCCTCATTTAATGGTATTATAGTATTATTTGTATTATCATAGTTTGAAAAGCTCATGGAGTGTCAAAAATGAAAAAGCTTCCTCCACTGGGAACAAACCTCCAGCAACACAGGTGATTTGGCTCTAGTGGCGACAGTTGAAACTGCACGTCACATGATGCTCTCTGATGTAGACAGACTTTTTGCAACACACATCCATTACAATAGAAAAATATGAAGAAAATTTCATGATCAATCACACACATTAAAATTTTGATCTTTGAATTGAGCCATTAGGTCCAGTGTTCAACTTTCATTGGAATTAATTGGTGTCATTGTGAAAAAACATACAGTTTTGCTGAGACATCTATACTTTCCACCAGACAAAGGAATATTGGAATCTACAAAGCAAATGGTCCTGCTGGAAATCACAGTCCCCTGTGTGACGACCAGATTGAAGACCCCAACAAGTGCTGGAGCAATGACGAGAGAGCCCGCTGTACACCAGTTGAAGTTTGGTGCCAGGGCTTTGCTGACCATTCATTACACCAAATTCTCAAACTCCTTGCAATAAAAGGGCTACAGTGAGGACAAGCCACCAAGAACATTCTGGAGGCTGCTGAAAAGGCCTTGCAGTGACTGATCCGGAGGGTGGATCCATGGATCAGGATGCAATTTGGGCATGTCAGGGGCTGATCACCACAGA
Organism: Chaetodon auriga; assembly: GCF_051107435.1. Taxonomy (NCBI): domain Eukaryota; kingdom Metazoa; phylum Chordata; class Actinopteri; order Chaetodontiformes; family Chaetodontidae; genus Chaetodon; species Chaetodon auriga. The sequence goes on from NC_135084.1 coordinate 3,764,757, forward strand.
TGATTTATTGCTTTGTCCATGTAGCAGCTATGGTCTGTGTGATGTAAGTGCAATCATCTGTCCACATTTGCCAGGTTCCACTTGCAGACCAAACTAGTTACCCAATATGTTGTCCATTTTGGAAGACATCAAGGCCTTCAAGTTGCCCACTTTGCATGTGTTGCACTGTCATCCACACATGCAATGCTTTGTAAAGGTCAACAGAAGCCTCAGTTTAGGATTAAACTAGATTTATACTTGATGAAAGAAGTCATCCATACCAAACTGGAACAAGCAACACTGAACAGAGGAGGTGGCCTACAACACCACTTATCAGCTATTTGCAATACAGTCCTGATATCCCTCCCCAGGCAGCTTAACGTGACCTTACCAACTCATAACCTGCGGACTACCAGTAGTCCAAATTTGTCCTCTGTGGAGGACATTTGTAAACCTGCCACCTACTGCATACTACTGAATTAACTCATTTTGCTATCTACAGAGAACATTCAGGGCTTTTCAATGATACCAAATGTGAAGGGGTAGGGCTTTGGTACCTTTCTCTTTCTCACTAAGGCATCCATCAGTGCAAGTGCATTTTATGGGAAAAGGAAAAGTAAGTGCATAATACATTTTATTGAGCAAATTTTGGCTTGAAATGCTGTTGGTATATTTTAGATAAGTCTCTTAACAACACATTAAAACACTGCCTGAATTATTTTAACTATATTTTAGCATAGTATTTACGTGTTTAAAAATGTCCCAAAAAAAACACCTTTTTTTTCTTTCTAAAAAAATGTTTTCAGTGTTCTAATTACCTTACAAAGATTGGGGAATTTAAAACAAAAATTGTGATTGGGCAATATTTTTTTTCGTGGTAGTCAGGAGGATATGATGGCCAGGTGGGTCAACAACCCACCCATTCACACCATGACTCACCCATTAACACCCACTGACCCATTAACACCATGACTCAGTGCAGAGGCGTGGTCACCGGGGTGGCAGCGGCTATCCCTGGAATATGATTGGCCACCCTGCCTGGCCACCCCCACCAGAGCTGCCAATCAGTTTGTCCAAGTCGACATTCAAAAATATGCAGGATGCCACAACTCTTTGCTCTGCACTTCAACTCATGCAGAGTTGCACTCTGCTTGCACTATTTCGTCTCATAAGGAGAAAACAAGGGTAAATAAACCCTAAAAGTCGCTCACAATGTGTACTGTAAAATGATTTACAAATGTTTAAGTTAAGTTGATAAGTAAGTCGTATCTAGAGTTGGTACAGTGCGCTAGCTTAGCATAATGAATTGAAGTCTATGGGAAACATTAGCCTGCGCCAGTAAAGGTGGAAAAAAACAAACATCACAGCAACCCCAGGCTAGACTAATGGACTATAAAGACACACCATATGTGTGCACATACTGTGTATGTGTGTATGCGTCTGTCGCCTTTCAAACAAAAGTTACTAGGTGCTTCATAAAATACAAGTGTGGAGGCTTTTCTAGAGTGGAGGATAGTTATTAGGCGTTAGCTTGTTAAAAACAAGCTAACAAGCAAAAAGATTTATTTCATACGCATGTGCAAACAAGACAGCTTGGGGTTGCTGTAACATATCAATAGAGGATGATATAATTGCATGCGATACCTGTCCTGTCCTGTGTGTTTCAGTTTAAGGAAAGTGATTTTCTGACTTAACAATATTATTTCTAACCAAACAATATGCATGATTTCTTCAGGGTCAGACAGTGATAGGGAGAGAAACAGGATGAAAAGGACTCAAAAAATTGAGACCTTTTTTAAGATAAAGAAAATAAAGGCTGCAGATAACGGTGATCAAGGTATCACTCTCTGCATCCTGAATCAGTCTCAGTCACACACACACCACCTCCGCTACAATTGGGCTGGACTGTGGAATGGGCAGTTTTAATGTAATCAAGAATTATTGATTCAATTCTGTTTAATACTTTACATCTATTTTAATACTCTATTGTTGATGAGTGGAAGTGCGGTTGTTGTTTTTATGAGCTAAAGGACAGTTAAATCTATCTATCTATCTGTTTATCAATCAAAGAGGAAGGAATAGACAAGTAGCCTATAGCATAAGAAGTTTAAATGAACTGAACAGGATATGTCCACAATGTCAAGAAAGGCAGCAGGACGTCTTTAAAACTGATCACATTTGAATAAGTATTAAAAAAATCAGTTGATGTTACACTTGTATTGACATTTTGAGTAACTGATACAACTTTTCCGAGGAACTTTGTATAATGATGAGGTTGAGGGCCCATCATCTGCAGTTCAGCATTCTGCAGGTAGGCTAAATATTTGTCATAATGGATAACCCTAGGCAATTGAATAAAAACAGTGTGTGTTTAAATAACTTCTTGATGCAATAATTGAATATTTCTTTGTGTGATCAGACACTTCCCCTAGTGATCAGTTGGATCAGGAAGATATGAACCATCAGGAGTCTCATAGTCAAAGCTGCACTGACAGTGAAGAGGCCTCCCATAGTTCATACCACACACCATCCCACCAACCAGTTGTCATAATCCTAGTGCTTTGGTGTCTACTGAGGCTGATTTGTTTAAGTGTATATACGTTCTGCATGGTGTTAGAGTTGTAATAAAGTTGTTCATAGCTAAACTAAACTTATTGTTTCTGTCTCTGTAAGGTAACAGAGAGGTAGGCTTACATGCCTATGAAACACAAGCGTTTATCTTTCTGAAACTAATACTACTACTACTACGACTAGATTATACACCAGTATACTTTCCGGAGCACAGATCAACCCACTCAAACAAACAAAAAACATTTCTCTCAGTCAGATAAGATTTCTAAATTCTGGATGCTACACTGTTCTGTGCATTATTTGGGTAAATAAAATAGTTCTATTATTAATACCTCAGCCTACCATTTATTATGATCTAAGACTGTGGGGCATTTTAAAAAATGTCATTTCAGTGTGCCACCCTTCCACAGTCTGTGCCCCTAGCTTGCCTCCCCAAGAAAAAAATTCTAGGCCTGCTGCTGCTCATGTGACCCTTACGACTCACATGATAGCTGGGTGGGTCAACGATCTGCAACAGAATTAATGAGCAGGACTTCCCAGGAGTCGGTCAGAACTGAAGAAGCGACTTGGATGAGAGCCCAAATGTCTTTTCGAACCACAAGCAAGTCCAGTTGTCTTTGGAAAGCACTTAGAAACTTGATGTAAGCAGTAAACACTCCCTTCTTTGACACTACACCATGACACAGGTTTTTATTCATAGCTCAGAGTTGGACTTCTGTCATTATCGCCACAACAACACGAGACAAATACATTAATGTACATAATCAGGCTGTTTGGTGCTTTACATTCTTCCTTGTACTCGGTGATGCAGCACACGCTACACGCACACCTATAGAGCTGAGGTTACATGAAGGTGCTGTGCAGTATTTGTATGTTCTCTCATTTGCTGTGATGGAGAGCAGTCAGCACATGAGTAGAAGGTTTGCAGTGAAAATGGCTTTGTTCGTTGTGTGTTACTGAAAGGAAGATGACTGAGCGTGTCTTCAGTTTCAACAATGTCCACCCGTGTCCCAAACATGTCGGAGAAAACAGCAGCTAAAGCTGACCAGTCACACATCTTTCAGTATCTGCGTGGTGTCTCTGCAGCCTGCTGTAGCTCCAACATATGGTCACCTTTTTAGGAGGTCTGCATCAACTACAGCTTAGCTATGGAGCCTCTGCCTGTAGCTGCAGCCGCTAGGACTTTAACGCCACAACACGGGTATAAATCTGTCTTTAGCTTTTGTGTTTCCCAGCAAAACTTCATTAGACTGCATTCTGCATGTTTTGAGAATTTTAGCGTTTCTACTTGAGTTTTCATTAGAAGCCTTTATCTTGGTGTTTTAATATGACACGGGCCACCCCCTTGCACCCATTTGACAAGCACTGTCAGACCACTGGCTTGTGGTTTTCAGTATGGTCCACATGTGTCATGTTGAAACTGTCATGTGGTGTGTTCTTTAAAAATTAACCTCAAACATAAACACAGGCAACAGTGATTTGGCAAGCCTGAGTAAGGTTTGTTTCAAATTTATCTCAAAATAAGTCATATTAACACAAACACAGCTGACTTATTTCGCCTTTAAAAGCTATGCCTAGGACATGGTGTCCAAAGATACGGACAGCATCACTGTGTTTCTTCTCTATTTGCTTTGGTATGGTGTTGCTGTTAATGTGATGAGTAAAGGCCAGAGCACAGTGACTTTCTGATGGGTGTTTATCTTAACCAGAGTGTTTATTCCACTGATGATGAGCAGACATGAGAGCTGTTCAAGTAGTGCGTTTAAGAGGGAAGCCAACATTCCCTGGACCTCCCCTGTGTTGCAGTATGCCTGTTTTACACCATTTATGGTCACGATTACATTAAACTGAGAACTACTTTTGCAAATGTACACAACAGATTTCATCATCAACTAACTTACTAGAATATTGAAGCATGCCTTCAGCTCCATTAGAATTAATGGATAGTAATGGATAATAACTTATAATAAGCACTGCCATCAACCGTATTTGAAACTATTAATGACTATGTTATTGATCAGATAATCTCATCCAACATCATCCATCCATCCAACCATCATCCATCCAATCATCACCCATCCATCCAATCTGTTCACTTCTTCATTACACTAGGATACAAAAATGTGTCCGTAAAACTTATGACTGAATTCACAATGAAATAGTGATTTGCTAACTTTTCACACCTCCATGTAAAAAGCATGATAAGATTAGCATTTACTCTACTCTCTTCTAGCAAAGGAACCTGAGACCAGAAAGCTGGTGTCCATGTTTGTAAATGTGTTTGCAGCTCAAACCGCTCCAAGCACACAACATGTGAGAGAGTGTTGGGAGAAGGAAATAGGTCATCTCAGAGGATGCATGGTGTAAATGTCTTTCTAATATACACACATGTTCAATTAACTCAAGACACCAGCTAATTCAATATAAGGTTATACATAGACTCCATTATTCACGTGTTAAACTGCATTCATTCTTTTCATCCACTTCACCACTGTAATGTGTAAAATGTAAGCAGTTCGATGGTACACTGGCACATATGTTTTGGTTCTGCAATAAACTTCATAGATTTTGGGGGGAAATTTTTCACCTTTACTCTGAGGTTTATGGATATGATCTCCCTCCAGACCCAGAGACAGGCATCCTTGGCTGGTCTCACCAGCTTGAGACTCTTAGCCACTGGAAGGCTCTGTCAATACAGTATGGGATGGTTATTGCTAAGAAAATCATTCTTAAAGTCTGGAACAAAGATATATCTCCAAGTTTTGAAGCCTGGCTCACAGAGCTCTCAAACACCTTATTTATTGAAAAAATTCAATTTGAGACATCAAGGTCATCAGAAAAATTCCATCAGACATGGCAACCATTTCTTGATCATACAATGTCCTGATTATGTTTGAATATTTTTTTGTCTAATTTTTTTTTAAGTATAATTTTATTACAGTCCTGGATGGCCATAGGAACTGCTTTTATAGAGTACATCGTACAGCCCTCACCTTTTTTTTTTTTTTTTTCCCCAACCTGCTTTGGGGGAGGGGGTGGGAAGAGGGAGGTAATTGCTTGGGTTTTTATGTACCTTGTTGTTCTGTTCTGAAAATGTATAAATAAAGTATTTAAAAGATTAGCATTTACTGTAACTCAAGGCACAACACAGAACTCAAAGCTGTCCAGTTTCTTTAGCATCAAACTTCTCTTTTCTCTTGAGTTCCTTTATTCACAAGTATGTCAGTTAATATATTGTTGTTGTTGTGATGATGTACCAGTTGAGTATGTGGTGACACATAAATGCAGGAATGGGAAAAATATTTAATGTTAGAGAATAGGGAGGTGATAATTTGGGAAAGTTATACTTAAAGTATTTTGTAACAACTTTTTATGAGCAACTCAGCACCAAAGTTGTGCGTCTGGATGGACTGGGTAATAAGTTCTGTCACACTTTATAAATCGGCTGTGATTCATTTCAAAATTGCCATATAATACTTACCAACACTAGAGGGGAACAGATAATAACAAAAAGAGTAAAGTCATAGATCTACTTATGAGGTACAACATTGTAGTTACAGGGGACTTGATGCTGTTGTTACACAGGGTGCTGTTCATGTTGTTATGGAGTACAGTAAGTGCATCTTTTTATGGTGAACTTTATACAGTAAATACAGCTGGACTGGAAACCAGACATGTCCATCTAACAGCCTGGGCAGATGTACAAGATGATCTGACATGAACAGTACAGGACATGAGCACTACAGTCATTGCAAAACTTTACTGAAAGTAAGTGCTCAATATCAAAATTAGAATATGACATGACATATCAGTCACCTCATAGTTTTCAAACTCAGCACATCTCTTCTAGCCTATTTTCAGACAATTTCAACTTGCATCCAAAACTTAACTTTTATGATCTGTTTGCAGCTCTCACAGATGGTCACGCTCATATACCCCAGAATAGTTACCCTACATACCCACCTTGGGTCGTCTTTAAATTCCTTCAGATTGTTGCTCAGTAGGTCATACTGTAAGCTGGTACCTGGCAGTTCAAAGATACCAACAGTATGAAAAACTGCCAGTTTGTTAATGCCTTATTCATTACCTTCACATTTGTTTCCTTGTACCTACACAAATGTATCATTACGGACTGTGCTGGTACACTGTGATTAGGAACAGTTATGCTGTATGTTTTGGGCAGATATCTAAAGCATTATTAAAAAAGCATTTACATGCTGTTATCTACTGACACAAAGCTCTATTGGACATTGAAGACACTACATATTATCAGTGTGGTAAAACATTTTAGGGAAGGAATGTATTTCTCACAATGATTGATAAAAACATGTAATATAATCATTTTATTATTGCTCTTGCCATTTTTGCAACTTTACCTCATCAGATAAATTTATCTTTGCTTGTAGCATGTTGGTCTCCTTCAGGACCAATTTCCTGATTTCCTACAGTGTCTTCCTTAATTTAGATTTGATTGATCTAAGTGCAGACACAATTAAATCAAAAACAGTAAGTCTATAATTGTCACAATTAAATCAAAGAGGCGTTGGTTCAATTATGGTCATTACTGTGGCTGCAGTTTATGCTGTTGTATTAGATCACACGCGCTAGTGCTTTGGGCCAGTGTCTTGTTGATAACGTGCTAGTTCCACGCTTTAGAAAAATACATTGTCTCCAGTGCAAAAATTCAGAAGTTCACCTCCTATAAATGAATATGTGATCAGCTCAGTGTTGTTCACCTCACTGTAAATTTTGCCTATCGCCAGTTTCAAGTTAAAAGTAGTGACATTCCAAATATAATGAAGTATTTACAGAAAGAGGCCCCAGTTGTTCATTGACTTTGACCCATAATTGACCCTTGCATGGTTCACTAAATATAGAAATCCTGCAGCACCTGTTGCCCCTATGGCTTGACAAAAGGCAAGACCATTTGTTTTCAGAGATCAAACGGACAGAATTGCATTTGCACTCAGTGAGACCTCCAAAAGACTGGAGTGAATCAAGCCGATTTGCTATGGTGCATAAAAACATGACTTGTCATGTTACATAAAAACTTTATGAAATACATTGTTAAAGATTAGTCCAGTGGTTCTCAAACCTTTCTTGTTGTTGTTTATATTCCCATGCGGAGATGCTAACAGTGTCCAAAATACATTCCCAGATGCACTCAGACACATCATCAGTGATGTAAAAGTAGATAGAAGAAATTGTGTGGAATTGATCACAACTAATCAAATTTACTTTCACTATATACAGGTTCATTCTCCTAGCTTTATCCCAATTCAGTATTAACAAAATATCCTCTATTTGGATAGCTGGGATGACATTTAGCACATTCATCTTGGTTTGGTGATTTACTTCCCCTGTGTAAATGGTTGTGAAGGCTGGTCGGTGACCACGGCCAGTCAGGGAGGGAGTAATAAGGTAGAGAGTCAATAACGGATCTCCCCGGAGGCCTCACCGCAGTGTTTGTAATGTGTGCATGGATGATGTGCTGTGTTTACTGCGTCGGCAGCCTCCGCGCACAGTGCTGGAGCAGAAAGCCAAGCTGACGGACGCACAGCCGCTCTGCGCAGGGACGGCACAGCAGCAGCTGCCGTGGAAGGAGAAGCAGAAGAAGATGTCAGTGGCGCTGAAGAGAGGGATTAGCGCTAAAGCCGAGTCCAGGAAATGCGCTGCGCGTTTCTGGAGGTTCTTTCCTCATCTTTTGCTGTGTCTCTCTTTGGTGGCATACGCGTCGCTGGGTGCGCTCATGTTCCAGCACATTGAGGGAGGAAACGCGTCCACCAATGTTACTCAGCAAGAGTACACTGAGTTCCTGGATCAGATTGTCAGCACGGTCCAGAACTTCAGCGGTAAGTGCCTACTAATGTCGATAGTCACAAATAAGTTGTGGCACCACCTAATATCAGCAACCAAACGCTGAGAAGTCACTTCTGCCGACACTGATTAAATATGTGACGGGTTTTTCTTCCTCTTTGCATTCTAGTGCTGATAAATAATCCACAATTTGCACCTTGGAAATGAGTATTTCTGTGATGCTAACCATGTTAAGTCATTAATGGAACATGGCACAATGGCACAGTGCGAGCCCTAATTCATTTGTTCTACACCAAACATTTTCTGATTTTCAGATAACGCCGCCTACACGCAACAAGACATAGTGAAGAAAGTCGAGACTAAGATGCGTGATGGGTTCAAGTCCATATGGCTCCAGAGACCTGACCGGTGGACTTTTTTTGGCTCCATGTTCTTCTGCTGCACTGTGTTCACTACAGTCGGTAAACCAGCAGTATTATTATAACTACTCTGCAAGTTGATGGATTGTGTGTGTGTGTGTGTGTGTGTGTGTGTGTGTGTGTCTGTCTGACTGGAGGAAGTTGAGATGATACAATGGTTCTGTATAAAAGTAGAGATTCTTCAAAAAAGCTTGAGGAATATTTTATGTTTTGGACTTTCAGTTTCACTTTAAACCATCATCAGGGTTAGGTAGACGTCAGGTTTGCCCGGTGATTGCTCAGTTATATCATTGCCTGATGTTTCACAGGCCTAAACAGTTGGAAACATAGAACATCAACACATGACAGCACCCAGTACTCTCAACAACATGTAAACAACTTCAGTTGTTCAGTATGATCACAGTTCAGAGAAGCTTTGTACCCATGGCCAATGCTTCTCTGAAGCTGCTATAATGAATATTTACGGTTCAAGTGCGTTTATGCCAGTTTTGTCTTCTTTTTCTTCTTCCTTCTATTATTATTATCATTATTATTGTTATCATTATTTGTGCTGTGAGCTGGAACGAGCTAGAAACATGAAACTCAGCTCAATAAGTGGAAATGATCTGACATCTGCTCTGTGAGCCCAATGGTGGCGCTGTACTTTAGGTAAAACAAAATCCATTTTGGGCAGACCACGCCCCTCACATGTAGGTCCAACTGACTTGAAACTGGACACACAAGTCCAGCTCAATGTGCTCTTCAAAAAAGCCTCACGGACCATAAAAGTCCTAGTAGATTTTTTTGAAAAACAGTAATTGGAATAGAACTTCTTGAATTTTCACTCTATCAACATCAAATTGGGTATACAGCATTGCTGGAATATGATAAATATTTTTATTAAAAATGAGAATGATGGGTTTAAAAACATGGCCGCCATTACCAAAAACACACTGGGAGGGTTGGAGCTTAGCAGGAAAATGGCCATAACTTGTTAATTTTTTGCCCAGTGATTTTAAACCTTGGCACATATCTTCAGGCCATGATTGGGAATAGGCCTAGTGAGGCATTTTGAGCCTGACCCATAGGGGGATCACAAACACCAGAAATGTGTACCTCAAAACCGAGTAGACACAATTCAGATGTGCATGCTCTCAGCACAAGTATTAATCAAAACCTGAAGTGCCATATTGATTGGTGCCAATGAACATGGCCTATGATATGTTTGCTCATCAATTCAAGATGCTTTTGAGCAACTCATGGGCGACATCCCTGAAAATACACACAGAGTTTCATTCAAGTCTGATGTAGGGACAAATGGTAGAACTTTGAGTGATCAGTTATTGAAACGCTGCAAGCTTTGTGACCGTGAAACAAGTGTGTGATTGGTGTCACTCCTTGCTGAAACAGAATTAAACTAGTTGGCAAAAAGGACTTAAACCCAGAATCACAGCTTGCAGTTATATTTGTTATTATGACTATTTATAATCTTGTGCTCAAATTACCATGAGCTGCAATGTGCTGCAACATGAAACCCCATAACTGAAAATGATGTGCAACTGTTTCCTAAGAAATAGGAAATGTTATTTTCCCAAGCAGATGACTTCCTCCTCTGCTCCCATCATAATTGCTACATAACAATAAATGCAATTATGGCTCATGATAACCTATTTACACAGATGACCTATATGGCTGTTTTTCTGGTGAGGAAGGGCTGCTTGACCTGTTGTCACATGGTCGATTAGCTAACATGCTGTATGCAATTAAGAATCACCAGACTGGAAGGACTTAAAATCTCTGTCAATATGATTGTTGAATAGACTGAAGTATGTATTATAATCTGTCAAACAGCCTAATAATGACATAGCCCTTAGTAGTTTCCAGTAAAACATATTATGCCTCTGTCTCCATGTTTCTCTCCAGATAGTCAGTGAAATATATGATTGAAAACTCAACCTCTTTTTCTTCTTTCCTAGACCTTAAAGCAGAATTTGGCATACATGTGTAAGCTCAGTTTACTCAAAAGAAGCACCACACACACACAGCCTTTAAAAACAGTCAGTTATATATAGAACTATATGTAATTATAAGTAAAGTAATGGGTGATGATATCTGAGGTTCTAAATTGGGTTTGACACTTCAGATTTTTAACACCCTGCATTAAAAACTGGGGTATGGAGGTTGAAACGTGTTGGTACTTACCAAGTATAAAGAAAATATTGAGGAAATAAAAGTTGCCTAATGGGAAATGTAGGATCCAGCATTTTTTGCACTTGTAGTAGAGAAAAAAAATCTGCATATTTTGACCCCTTTTATTCATCTATCCTTTTGTGTGACATAAATCCACCCCTTGCTTTCAGTATAGATACTGACAACACATGGGACAAAAATGCAGTAGAGAGATTTCCTTATCCACCTTATTAGCTTATTAGATAATCATGGGATCATGTGATCATATACAATTTAGTCTTTGTGGTTTTGTTCTCTCTCTTCTCAAAATTCTAACTAAAAAAATGGGATTAGATTTGCCTTGTTACTTAAAATCACTCATACAGGTATCAAAGACCATGTGTGTATCATTAAATGATAATTATTAAAGCAATCATGTTTACCCAAAGGCAACTCACTGTGTTGGCTGATTTGGTTCATTTCAATTCAAAGTACTTCATGTAGAAAGCTTGCAAACACAAAAACACACAAAACAAAACAGTCACACAGAAAGCAATTTGAAAATATGAATATGAAAGAAAGGTGTTGAAATACACAATTGGTCCTGGCAGTGGCCAACCTGTATCTGGCCAACAACATCCAACAACACAAAGGCACTTAATATCAAAAAGGCATGTTCTGTCCAAATGTGTCAAGTCTGTTGATTTGTCTAAACGTCTGTCATCGTAGGCTGCAGAGTATTGTAGCTGTCCAATCAGTCGTTTCTACAGTGAGTGGTATTTGTTTAACATTTAGCCCAAACGCAAGAAAAAGGCAGTAATACAAAATCATTGTGTGAGATTACACACCAGTTGTGCTGCTGGCAATTACAAATGCTGATGCAGCAGTTAAGTCACTTCAGTCAGCAGTTCACTTATTACCATATTCAGCTTACTTTATAGCCTACATTATTATATCCACCACTGCTCCTCCTGGACATCCTGAGATACATTTTCAGTGGTCAGCACAGAGTGAGAGAGCATACGGATGTGGAGGGCCTTTTCCTTTTCACATTTGACAGGAACTGTGATGCTGTCTTAAACACGTATTATGTTACAGTCCCAAGAACATCCTCAAAGCTGCTGTAATCAATATTTTTATATTAACAATGGATGAGCAATGAACGACGAAGCAACAGAAAATGCTCACCCGACTCTTTAGCTTCATACAACTCTGTGGAGCTCATTGTTTTTGTTTAGTGATCTGCAAATTTACTGTGATGTGAAAAGCTACAGTTTCTGTCCTGTCCTGACTCGTAGCATCGTAGCTGGTTCTGGCTATCTTGTACAGTGGTGCATCCGAGGATCACATCTTGCAGAAGAACACACTGAAAAGAGATGCTGCACATGTTTGACCAGCACTCGCTGCGTCTCGTGTCACAATATTATCACAAGAGGTGAAGCCATGGGAGAGGACCAGTCAGCATACCTATTTTACTTTGTTGGTCTGTCCCTTCTCACACCCTAATGCTTGCAGATACCAGGCTCAAGAAGCACAAACAGGGGGAGCAAATTAATTAGTGAGTTTTGTTAGTTTCTGTCCTGTTTGTGCTGGAACTGATCATCAGAGTGAATGTTGATCTGGTAGTGGCATTTTATATCTGTAAAGGACAACCTGTATTTTTTTAAAAAAAAAACGTGTCTAAAGACAACAGCCTTGCAAGTGGTCAGTCATGTTTGAGTCTTAGTCTGCTGATATTCTTGTTTAAAGACATGTATATACAGCAGAAACTTGGCCAACTTGCTAGTCTCGCTTTGTGAAACACCCCGAGGTCAGATGACCAAACTGCACTGAAACATCACTTGTTAGGCTTTTAGAAACACTCCTGTGTGACACTGAATGGTTATTGACTTGCCATTTGTTCCTGTCAGAAGTTTTCCCTTGTGGTCTGTGCCACTTGTGGTTTGGTGCACTTTGGTGCTAATGACTGTGTGTTCAGCTTATTGTATTGACATTGCCAGGCAGTAAAATTTCGCGCTGCGTATTACTGCTGCTTAGTCAATGTGTAACAAGCCATGCATATACATGACAAAGGGTGTGGTTTTTCTCATAATAATACTGTATCCACTGTAATAATACTGAACTTTAGTTTACTTTCCTAGTATCATATCTTGCTTTTTAGTTATCTTTCCTTTTTGTCACCACTATCCCTATCTCAATTGCTGCAGTAACTGCAAATTTCACCGCTGTGGGATTAATAAAGGATTATCTGATTATTGTAAGTGTGGATCAAACCAGCAACCTTTTTTGGAGGAGGAGGATGACAGGAGTCAAAATTTCGTTCTGGCATAACTAGAAATCATCCATTACTGTTTGTTTATGAATTGCCTAATCAATCTCTCCTGCTCAAGTTACCCACAGAGGTAAAACTGTGCCAGCAAATTGTTCTGCTGCACTAGGCAATATTGTTACAATAGTGGATCAAATGGCAATGTATGAATTGAGAGGTGTCGTTCATAGTGATGAGACTATGATCACCAGCTATGCCGCTCCCCTGACCTCCATGAAGAGTTTTAGCATGTTTCAGATCATTGATTTTGTTTTATGACCTGCAGCTCTACTGTTTGCTTCACGTTCATCACTGTCAATCTTGCTTTCAGCCACAGCAGGAAGCTGTTTTCAGTGAGAAAGCTCTGATGAACCCACTGTGCACTGTCTGCTCAGCGCCAAATGTGACCAACAAAATGTGATTAGCTGCAGACCACAGTGGAGCATTTAGCAGCTAACGAGCCAGGTATTTTTCTCAGGAGTTGGTAGAAAAGGGGCCAAAGGGGTGTAAATATTGGACTTACATTCATCAGGTAGCCAGAAACATGACTCCAAGCAAATGCTACAGTTGCTCTGTGTCTGCAAAATCTGTAAATAGGCAAGTGTACCTGAGTTCACCTGATCTGAGCCCATATTTATCATGTGACTCAGAAAAGAAAATTGGTCTTAAGTGGTCTACATTCAAAGTGCTTCTATTAGTCTTACACTCACAGAACTGTCTTATCCCATTAACAGTTTCCTGCACTTGGTAAATAACAGGACAAACAAGCAATCACATTGACATGGAAATGTAGACACACTGCCTGTGCAGCTGTGTTTTTTCTTTCTTTTTTCAGTTTACAGTAAGTTGGAAGCACAAACACTCACACAAGGAATTACAGCTGTAATAGCAGTGGTGTTTAGATTATATGATCTGTTTCATTCACTGTCAGATCTCAAACTTTACTGATCTGATGATGCATTATGATATGTCCTTAGGCAATAAATGGAAATCTGCCTGAGACATTTTGATATATCTTGTGTGCAAATTGACAATTTGGCCTGAGGGTGATGCACAAGGAGAGCTCACCAAAAATATTAGGGTTCATCGTAAATCATACCAGAAATATTTACAGAGTTTTTTGTGGAAATATGGTCATTAGATTCAGCTGTGGGAGAGCGAAGCAAAGTGTTAGTCAAGGGGAACTTTGTGGCAGTGGCACTAGATGACAAGAATCTGATCTGTGAAAAACCATACAAGATGTAGACAATGTAGCCAGAAGTTGTTGAGATACTTTGCTCTGGATACATATTGTTCACTTGTACAGTATAGATGCATAATTACAGCATTACTTACTGAAAAGCAAACTAACAAGCTATTAACACAGACGAAGATTATGGCTGCCTTTTTTCCTTGTGTGACTGGTGTGTCTCATCTCAGATGGCAGCTGTTTTAGAGTGGTTAGAATATCTGAGGAGTGTCAGGCATATGGTTGCTGCATGGTAGTTCCTGTGGGGCCAATGCCCCAGCAATAGTTTATCAGAAGAAACCTCTTGCAGTCAGCTCAGGCATCTGGAAGCTGATGCAAGGAACTATATATAATGTGCTTGTGTAGACCTTGGAAACAGCCCACAAATCATCCAGCAGGGAAGCATCTTAAATGTCCTCAGAAGTATTCACCTCTGCATCTATGACTCAGATAACCGCTGTCTTGTACTTGTGGCCTCGACCTGTATGAATACATGGGAATTTTCCTGATCTGATCTGCTCTGAGTAAGGCCTGCTGTCTAAGTATGATATGAATGTATCAGTTTGAAGTTATATAGTGCATAGTGCATGCATTGTCTTGTTACATTTCTTCAAACGTTCAAACAGTTCAAACGTCTCCTACAAAATGAAACAATGAAAATCAAATGGGCAAAATACCATTTAATTTGTTAAGCACATTTCATATCTCCACTATTTCTTCTAGATTCCTTCAGATTCCTGCAAATTGTTTAGATTTTTCATATTCATATTTTAATTTATCCTTATATATTCTTACGTCCTTAAAAGTTCAGTTGCACTTTTATATTATTTCTATTGTCATGTTTCCCAACATGAGGTTGTAATACAAGAGCCACTCTGCACATTTATTTTTTAAAACTTATTTTATTAAATCTAAAAACCATACTTATCCCACTTAAGCCTTTAGACTTAAGATGAACATACCAAGGGCATGACATCTGAGTCCCCAATTGTAGTGAGATGGGATAATTCTTTTGATTTTAATGGCCCCATGGCCTTTTCTAGGGCCACCCTCAGGACAGTAGTCAAAAGAATAATCATCTTCAGTGAGAATTTGTACAAGCACATGTCCATTCTGATTTTTTAGTCTTGCTAGTGGCGCAGCTCTTCGCATGGCAGTGTTGGTTGGTTGGTCGACTGGTCAGTTGCTCGACCCAAACCTCTCAACAATTATTTGATCATTTCTAATGAAAATTTGTACAGACATTGAAGGTTGTCTCATGATTAGTTATAATGCTCTCATAGCCACTTGCATGGCCATAGACTCTGTCTGCTCTTTTCCTTGACATGGTATGATGTGTAAGAACCTCGTGAAGATACATGAGTAAGTCACTCTCAGATAAGTGGTTAAAGAAAGGAAGCCAGCTAATGGCTAATTGCTTAGCTGCAACAGGAAGCCCACAACTCACTGAAGAGAGGGCACTCTCAGTAGAGAATGCTTTTTACATCACCACAAAGAGCTTATTAGAGGTTGTTTGAGGTTAGAGGCACATTGTCTTCTTTGTTAATTTTGCGAGTTGGAAACGGATGAGACTTTTCTCTACCATTGGACTGTATCACTGTGTGTTAATGTATATTGTTTGAAAATAAACATTTACTTTTGGACATACATTGCATGCATTGCCTTTTATTGCATTTGTATTTTGTTTAATTAGTTTTATTGACAGTTGTTAATGATAAAATGTGCCAAATGTTGGATGAGCATTCCTAGAGAGGCCTAGTATCCTTGTATCAGGCTGTGTCATCATTAAACTACTGAGGCCTCTGACAAGCAACACCTCAAGCCCATTCTATAGCCCTGACCTAACTTGCCTTTAATGCACAGTTAGATCCTACACTCAAGCAAAGAGCAGACTTGTTGGCTTGACCCAGTCTAGTATCTACATTGTATCTGCTGAGGGTAAACTACCATGGTTAGCCCAGCTGGCTTGCTTTGCACACCTGAGCTGCACTGTTTACTCCTGTCAGACACCACTCATAATGTTTGTTATTTTATTGCCATTTTATCTTATTGTTTTATTTTTAACCTATTTTTTGGATTCTGTAGCATCAAGTTCAGAAACTACAAACTTAATCTTGTTGTACTTGTGCAATGACAATACAGGTATTTCTTTTTTCTCAATTTAACCTTATCTCAGATGAGGATATCATTTATCTTAGTAAAGATTGCATACCTTCTTCTACTCTTGAACTGTATTACTGAATATGTGTAATCCAGTTCAACATTGCCATTAAATTGGCATCAGTATAATATTTATGATCTCTCCAGAGCTTCATCATTTTCAAAATCATACATTCATACATGTCCCATGTTGTCAAGTCTTGAAAAGATTTGAGTCATTATGTATATTTGAATTTTAACACGCAAAGTCTTCTAAGTTGTATGTGTATTCTCTTAATATACAGAGCGCATGATGAATGAAAGATTGGTTTTGAAAATTGTTGGTCAGTATTTTCCAGAATTTAACCCTTTATTTAGTTTTGGTAGAAACAAATTCATGGTTGTATATTTCCAGGTCAACTAAACATAACCTTGAATCTTATTACTGTGATTAGAAGAGTGTTTGTGCGCCTGATTGCCTTTACCCCCTACAAAACTATGATGATGATGTGATGTCTTTAAATTAATTAAAGTTGCTTCTGCTTCTCTGAACTAAAGTGTTCATTGTCTCCATTGTTGTTGCAGGGTATGGCGAGATCTATCCAGTTACCCTGCCTGGTAAGGTGGTGTGTGTCTTGTATGCCATGGTGGGCATTCCTCTCATGCTTCTGGTGATCCTTGATGTGGGAGACTTCCTCGCCATGCTGATGACCAGAGCCTACATACGCATTCACTCCTTCTGCAAAACCCTCCGCTCCTACACCTGGTCACGAAGGAAGGCTAAGAAGAGGTCAGGAGATTCTAGCCACCGGACCCTGGAGGATGGTACCTTTGTTTTCAGACATGACATTGTGATCCGTGAACCCCTCGACATCCGGCAGGTGCTGCACAGCCAAGCCGATGTACGGCAGAAATCTATCCAGCTCCAAAACAACAAAGAGATCTTTGAGAAGATCCTTGCCAGGGAGAACTTGATTAGAAAGGGCCCACTGCTCAGGACCCTCTCCTGCCCAGAGCTGGACCAGCTGCCACCACCACCCAAAGGATATGCCATATGGGACTTCACAGGGTTAGGAGATGGAATGGAAATGCTGGATGTACCCTTTGTACTGATTCTTCTCATCGTGTTTGCCTACATTTTCTTTGGCGGTTTGATTCTTCCGTTGTGGGAAACTGAATTCAAGGGTTTTGACCCGTACTACTTCTGCTTCATCACACTCACTACCATTGGTTTTGGCGACATTGTACCCAATCACCCCAAGTATTTCATGCTTACGTCACTCTTCATCATTGTAGGCATGGCCATCATGTCGATGGCTTTCAAGTTGGGCCAAGCACGAATTGTAGTCTTCTACCGCCAATTCTTCAAGTTCATCAGCAGGGGAAACGTGAAGACTTTCAAAAATGAAGAGAACGATTAAGTCACCGGGAGAATCTTTGCTTCATGTCCAAGAGGTGCACAAGTTCACAGTCCTGATTTTGACATAGGCCTGAAATGCGAATTTGTGGGAACTTGTCATTCAGTGCATTCTTTGTGCTGGCTGTTAAGTTTTAAGCATGAGCAAAATAAAAAGTGTGCATGTGCCAAAAGCTTTTGCCCAGTGAAGGAGAATGATATTCAAGTTGTTTCTCATTAAGAAGAACTTCAATTTCAGCATATCAAGATACATTATCTTGTCATGGAATGACTATTAACTGTACTGTAGTACTATGTGAAATGACTACTGTAGCAATTGTACTACCTTACAGCACTATAGAGGGTCAACACAGTATTGTTGTTTTTGACGAAAAGTCAGAACTCCAGATTTCTTACTTTTACGAAAATCAAATAAAATGCATTTTAAATTCTGTTTTGTTTGTTCTTTAAAACTTCAATTAATAAAATGATCTCAAATTAACAATCATTCAGCATAAACAAATATTACTTTTTCCATAATGTAAAATTAGCGTTAGGGTTCTGATTGTAAACTGTTAAAACAACATACTGATACCTATGCTCATTAAACCTGTCCAGTCAAAAGTTTCTAGTGTTTGTGAGTAGCCCACACTTGACTAGGCAACCACCTTTTCTACCTTAGGAGCTTAATTTAACTATAAATTAACAAAAATGGCAACACCTGCAGATAATAATCCACTACAGTGCCCCTGAAATAAACGCTAATGATAACTATCATCATAGTTAGTTTGTAAACTTAGTGGACAAAATAACAGTAACCTAGTGCTGGTGATGTTACATTTTATACTGATGCTTTAAAGAGTGTGTGGAGTGGGAAAGGCAATTTCTTTTGAGGCTTGTATAGCTTTAAGAATATAACACAATCAATTACATTTGACGCTGCATTTTGGGTGTACAGCTGCCTTGGTTCTGGGTGCATTTTGACACTGGCTGGCACTCTGTTGGTGTAAGTGGGAAAACCCTCAAAATCCAGGGCTTTATTTATTATAGCATGCAAAGAATGACAGAATCATAAGAATAAGAGTCAGAATTAAAATCAGCTTTATTGTGTATGTATATGTACACATACATAGATTTGACCTCTGGGCTGTTATTGCTCTCAGGGTACTACACGTATCTGTAACAGGTTAATTTAAGACCCAACTGCAGCACTACCTGAATATGGAAGTCTATCAGAGTCTTAGGCAAGGCAGCGATTGAGAGTCTCAGGAAATATTTGATGAACCAAACGCTCGATAGTCAAACTCAATATTAAATTCAGGACGGGCCAAGCAACAAAAGTAGTCAGGTACAGAAGGCTGAGGTATTTACCAGGAGGCAGAAGATCAGGTGAAGTCAGAGACAGGCAGGTAACGAGAAATTCACCCAGTAGAAAACGCTGGAGAGTCTTGCATGATACAAAGAACAAACTGGCACTGAGTGATTGTGGAAGAGCAGCTTAAGTATTGCACTGATTGTTATGAGCCTCAGGTGTGTGATCAGATGAGTCGGAAGGTGGGTGTGGCTGGGTGTGGAAAAGTACTGCCAGCACAGGTGAGAAGATGAGAAGGCATGGCAGCAGGTAAGGTACTGTGACACAGCCACAGCTACAACATTAAAGATTCCCTCCAGTGAAAGTTAAGTTTGTAACCTTGTTATCATGTCCATGTGGTGTTTTTTCTATTCTAAACCATATGCTCATATGCTTGTATAGGGAAATGCAGTGTACCAATGGATGATGGTATCAAAAGCGGATTCAGCTAGCCAGGCATTCATACAGCACATACTTAAGGAACCAATCCCACCATATGCAAAGTGGAGCTATGGCCAAACAAGGGGGCATCAGAAGAGAAGCCAGGTGTAGCTATGTGCAATATTGGAGCCATAGGAAACCAACCGGCCAGGCATTTGGTTTTTATGGGTGGGTCTTGACAATCAAAGCAATTATTATTAATGAATTATTTGAACAAATTCATATTGAATAGTTCAATGTTATATAGGTTAATAAGTTAAAAGATGACCATGAATTGATATGCTTATTTATTGTACATTTTACAGTACAAAATTTGGTTGTCACATAAATGATACAACTAATGGGTGAATGGTGACTTGATGGTGAGCTGTCAGTAGGAATACAAACGTGCTATAGAAATAAAAACATCCTTAATGTTGCAAGACTTTTGCATACAAAAGGAAGATTTGGATACAGCACACACACACACACACACACACACACACACACACATATATATATATATATATATATATATATATATAATAACAACAATAATAGATCACAACCAAACATATGATGGGAGGACCTTGCCTTTTTTGGGCCCACCCATAATGCCAGGTCGAGCTACATATGGTTGTTTTGTAAGGTAAGTTTCCGGAACAGTGGCAGGACATGTTCTGGTTTCAGTTGTTTATGAAGAAAGAATGTCATGATTAAAGGTCGTCCTCTCAAGGTGCTGGTATAACATTAACAAGATAAGGTTGGGTAATTCAAGTGCATACGAGAAGTTTCCCTTCTAGCCTTTCTGCTAGAAAGCAGTGTTTGTGTGTTTGTGCGTTTGTGCGTCTTGTTTACATACAGACCTGTGAGATAAGTTTCATTTTACGTGTGTTCCTCCATTAATAGTGATATTATGTTTCACATTATTACAGGTGAACGTGGTTCGACTTGTTGGTGAGGTTGTTGTGTCTGCTCTTGCTTCCCTTTAAACTAATGTGTAACGTCAAACTTACTCCCCATTAAAACTATTTTCTTTGACACTTCCACCAATAGTTTGTCCAAATATAGATAAATAAAGATTACAGTATGGGGACTGACAGATGATTCACTGTATGTAATGTTCAATGAAAGAATTGCTGAATACAGAAATGGTATGCCCAGCGCGCAGTGCCACTCCAGTGTAATTCATAGATTACAGATTTGTTGAAATTGTTGCACTTTGTAAAAGTTTTAGCATGGCAGAATAAAACAGTTAATAATTAATGCAGATTTTCTGCCTTGTTTACAAACATATTCTGCACAGTTACAAGACATCATCTGTTGATAACTGCAGTAAAACTATAATGTTTATGACTAACCGACAACGAACCACTACCTTTTCACTATCATAAAGCTTTCCCACAACAGACTGAAGTGGCACGTGACGATTACTCATCATCAATAAGAAATGAATTTAGCGGGAGGTACCATAATTACATTTATACTGTGACTTTGATATATTCTGCCGGACTCATAGGTGTAATACTACCGTGCAGTGCACTGAATGATGACTCAGCACTTTTTTCTCCAAGTGAGGAAGCAGAATATTGCAGTTTACTCAAGCTGTCTTAGCTCCATTTTCACAGCCTATTAGATGAGCTTGACCTCTGCACTTTTCCTCAGAACGGATTTTTCAAATGTGGCTTCATTTGCTCAGCACAAGTAAATGAAAGTATTTGAAACACAAACTGCTTGTGTTCATTTGCTTATATTGTTTAATTCAACACTAATTACAACCTACTGGATCCATGACCTACTGTTAAAATGACTTAGCTAGATGATTGGCTGACTGCTGTGTAATATTCTCAACATAATGAAACTATTCATTAAGTCAATTTGACATTTGATCATGTGTTGACTAAACACTGTATTTGACTCATGTATGTAAACTTCCCACTGTATTAACAGGGCCCATACATAACCTTTAACCGTGAGAGTGCAGGCATGTAGGTTCTGCATAGCTGTGCACTGGAACAGAGGTATTATTATCAGGCCATTTGTCACAGCCAAAGTGATATATCATGTTTGTATGTCATCTTTGCATCACTGTCTTGTCTGTTGGTCAAAGCGGCACCGCCTTGTTCAACATGAACCAGCAGCCAGTCTTTCTTTGATAACTGTTTGGTTCATGCTGCTGACAATTACAAGACATTCCTATTTGAATAAACATAAGTGACTGGATTGTTATTCATTTAAGTTGGCTGCAGAGAGAGAGAGAGAGAGAGAGAGAGAGAGAGAGAGAGAGAGAGAGAGAGAGATCAACTGGGTGAGCTGGAATGGCTGTTAACAAGAGGGCGACGCATCGTGCTGTCAATTCAAAAGCTTGTCTAAACACAAACGATCTGTGCTTTCAAGGCAGCACAGAGACAATGAATTTTCAGCTCCACTTTGTGTCTGGCTTCACATTGTTTTCCAGTTTTCTGGGAGACCGTAGAATATAAAAGAGCCCGTTGTGATTGGTCTTTACTTCATACATAATAAATGTTGTCTTTTACTTTTTTTCGAACTTTTTTTTTAGTCTTAATTGTGTATTTCAGTGTTAGTTTCAAAAGGAAATATATGTTCTATCAGTGATTTAGGTTGGGTCAGTTGTATAACTAGGCCCATGCCCGTTGGCCCACCCACAGCACCGTGCCTGGTGCCTGGTGGAATATTGTCCTTAATAGATGGATGGATGATGTCCATTTTATTATCCTTTGTTGTGATGCTCATCAGTGAATAAACTTTCATCCATATTGTATTTTTCATCACCATTTCACCACCACAGTGTCAGGCCTGCACTAATGCATTTTCATCATTGGTTTGCTGTATGCTGCTTTTTCTATTGAGTAGGTGCATGTTCCCTTTAAGTGTGATGTTTTTCCTCCATTTGTGCAGCTCCACCCATGATTCCAACCCCTGCATGTCAGATTACTACAGACTGCAGAGGGCAACTACACTTTTTCGCTAAATAGAAGTGACTGCGAAAACAACTTGTATTTTCTGTCATGAAAAATGTGCAGTATTAATTTATTGGGTCAGACCATATTCTAGGGACTCTCTTTGTACACTGCAATTTATTTTGTTGGAACCTGTTTCACACTAGAGCTTTGGTATGGTCACCATGGCCCAATGACAGCTAAGCCACCAGCCCCCCCTGGATGTTTCTGACTAACTCAGCCATGGAGACAGTCATCATCAGCCACCTAAAGCCATTGCTTAAATGCAGGGGTATATAACATGGTGTACATACTTAAGTATAGTCATACTAATATCTTACAATTGTATTTAGTACAGTGTTTGAGTTGATGTACTTGCTTAATTTTTTGGCATTTATGTAATCTTTTGACTTATGATGCAATCAATCACTGTCATCTGTCAATATGTCGTCATCACTTCCACTGTTTTATTCCATTTTTGATCACTTTATTTCTAAGTGCATTTTTACTACATCATCAGACATTTTATATTTCACCGTTTCAGTTCCTCCAACAGAAGCAAATCAAACTCTGTAAAACAAAGTAGGAATGAATGAATAAGCTGGGATATGCTTTTGATGATTTAATTATATTGTGATGAAAAATGATATGAAGGGACTCAAGTTATTGACTCAAGGAAAGTAGCAATACCACAGATGAAAAAGAAAAAGAGGAGAATGTTGTCTGAGTGCATTCAAGGAGATGCTCGATATAAGAAAGATATGGTTGGAAAAATGAATGCAAACACGTGATGACACCCCACAATGTTTTCAGTCAAGTGACTTTTCACTCTTACCATCAGATTCACTGCAAATTAACAGTACACACACGCACTGGCATTTACAAGAGGACACTTTCATTCAAGAGGTCTTCGATCCCTGCTACATCGATGGGGGGCACTGAATCTCCATGTGTTTGGAAAGAGATAAGTATCAACAGCATGTTGGTTTACCTGTTCACCAATGTTTTCAATGAGTGTGTTTCGAGTCGCTTACATTTGAAAAAGTCCGAAGTCCAGGGTTGAAGAGGGCTGAAAGAGCCCATCCCTGATTGGATTAAATGATGAGTAGTTGGAGTGATGAGATTTCAGACATCGTGTTAAGATCTAAAACCTGTGAACAATGTTGACAAGACAAGTTTTCCTATGAACAAATATTAGTCTGCTAAAGAAACAAACAATTATTTCAGGCAGTTTCTCATAAATAGCAACTTGCCTAGTGAGTCAAAGTCCAGATGCACTTTCATATCCTTTCATTTCCCAATCAAAATGTTATTTTTCGGGTTTGGGTGCCAGCTGAAAAGCCATAGAACAACCAAAAGTCACATTTACCAAACACTGTCATAAAGAAAAACGACAGTGTGTGGTGGGCTGATGTCTGTTTCCAGGGCTGTTTATTCTTATTATTAGAATAACACAGCAGAACACAGCCTACTAGATTATTATTTGCACTGGCCAAGCGTAAATAACCAGTCTGCTGCTAGTTAGAAGTGCTGCATTCAAAACAGTGGCCATCTTGCATGCAGGACAAATCCTGATGGCCCAAATCCTGATGGCCCATCCCCAAATCCTCAAAAAAAGTTTTCACTGGCCCTCTCTGTGTGCCCACCCCTCCAAGACACAACACTTTAAGACTTCCTGTGTTAAACATGTCTTATTTAATGAATTAATCCCCTGTTGAATATAAAATATTAAACTTACATCTACCGAAAGCCATTGCTTAAATGTAGGGGTATAAAACATGGTGTACGTACTTAAGTCTAGTCATACTAAGATCTTAGAATTGTATTTAGTACAGTGCTTCAGTGGATGTACCTACTCAGCATTTATGTAATAATTTGACTCATGGTGCAATCAGTCACTGTTATCTGTCAATATGTCGCCATCAATTCCACTGTTTTTGATCACTTTATTTCTAGGTGCATTTTTACTACATTTTATCCAGTGATTGTGTGTCCTAGCTGTTACAAACCCATCAGTTGCTTAACACATGATGTGACAATGAATAAGACCATGAGTGATTCTGCACCAGGTCAGTGGAAGCCCTGTGGTGTTAGCAGCAGCAGAGCACAAGATGGTGCTGCTGTAAAACAGAGAAAGTGTGAGAGTGAACTCTCACAGTTAGCACCAGACTGTGACTTTTCCACTGGTTTATTTCTCTCATTTAATGTTTGTTCTGGAGGACATAACAACATCTTTGCATTTGTGTAAAAAAACATGTATCTGTCTGTGGTCATTTCACTGTTTTGAATTGGAATCAGGTCTATTTGTGCTGAGCAGTACAGGGACCCTTATAGCAGATGGACCGCACATTACTGGCAAGTGGTAACATAGACCTGCATGGTGACAGTGCAGTGCATTCCCGTCGCTCTCCTAATAATCTGAGCAAAAACACAAGGAGAAATCACTTAGATGTGAAAGCAAGGACTCACGTTTTATAGTTACCGAACTGGTTTTCTCAAAAACACTATAGGAACTATATAGGAAACAGGGATGCTGAGGGGCCTTCAGCACCCGCTCAAACCAGGCATTATAAAAACCATCAGTTGATACAGAAGTGCTGCCACTCTTCAATGCTTTTAGTCATCCTCACAAGGGACCATTGGAACTTCTGAGTTCTGTTCCAGAAGTAAAGAAAAGCTCATCCAAAATCCCACTGGCATTTTTACTAATGCTAACAAGTAAATATCCAGCCTTAGAACAGAGTCTCTCTGAGCGTTATGCATGTGTCCAGATAAGGATGGTAGTCTGTTGAAAACACAATCTCATATTGTTGCTAAATCAAACACAGTTTCCTTGAACGTCATGGCTAAAGAGTGAAATGTCTCATTTCTGAGGAAAATGTCTTGCTCTTAGCTGCATAATGTTCCACTATGATGTTTTTCAGAGTTAGTAGTATTTATGTAGATTAAAATGATATGCTAATGTAGCATTATTATCTTATTGACATTATTATGAGTAAGGCCATGGTGACATGGTTAGAACTCATTCCCAATATTTTGCTCAGACCTTCCCCACACATGCACACACATGCAAGCTTGTCTTACTCTTCTTTTCCCCTTCCTCTCTCATCGTTCATTGTCCCCCCCTTTCCTCATTTAATTACAATTACAATTAGTCACTTGGCAAAAGGTGCTATTACTATGTATCATTATTCTGAATATTATTGTTATTGTGCATGTACATGTGCATGTATATTTATGTGTCCCTAAAGGTTTTTTCATATTAGCTTACTGTCACAATAACATGATGGTGCAGCTCCTCTCAGGTCAAGTGCAGAGCAGCAATTTCTTTGATACTGGAGGGTTTTGATGATAGTAGCTCTAGAAATGAAGATGTACCTAAGGCCACTGATGGTGAGGAATTTGTTTTTGTGTGTTTATGAATCAGATCATATAAAAGCAGAACTGGAACATGAGAATGATGAAACTAGTTCAGACAACATGAGCTGTGAATGGGATAACAGTTAAGATACCGTCATGGTTCCAAGAGAAGTTGACACATATTGTTTTCCAATTGTCCAACCTAGAGAGCCAGATAATCTCAGAAGAGCTACACGTTCCTGGAAAAGCTTGGCCTTCAGCTTTTGTGGTTGTGGCTGGAGAAAAAGAAAGGACTGCCACAACTTCCAAACAGCTAATGGATGCTCTAATGGATGAAAGGATGCTCTGGTTTGGTTTTTCCTGAAAGGAAACCACTTCATCTAAAGACTCCCACAAAAATGTCAGAAATGCCGTTCAACATCTGTCCATCCACAGAACAGCAGAGGTATGTAGGAATGGTTGAAAAAACACCAATGCGTTTGATGTTTTAAACTAGTTTCAGGTTTAAAACCTCTAGCAACATGGTAGATTGTATGAGCTATAGAATGATAAAGGTACTGCGATAGCATGCGTAAAAGTATGAAATATGTTCTTACACAAAGCAGCAGTCCCTTACAAGTGTATAGCATGAGTAAATGAGTCCACCTTAATTTCAACCCACTATTGTGTGATCATCATTTAAAAGAACAGTCCTTTGGTACGTAATGTATTTCAACTGGTTACATGTATACGTGTGAGACATTTACTTAGAGCTGCATTTTACCACATTTTAATAATGTCTGTTATTAACTGTTATGAACTTGTCAGTTGCAAGATAACATCTGGAGAACACATTTTCAAAATCTGTCCAGAAAACATGCTGAGAAAACTAGTGAATTAAGATCAACGTACGTAAGGAGAAACAATTAAAGACCACAAAAGCCCCCTTTATTTCCCATCAACTTGGAACAAATTGACCACACAGACAAAATCTCTCTGACCAAAGAAAGCTTGAGGTCCAGATAATGCAGCACCCCAGAGATGCAGGCTGCAGTGACGAAGCTGTTCATTATAGTATTAGGGTCAGGATGTTACCATGGTAAATTATTTGGTAGGATTCTAAATGAACTAGATTTTCTTGACAAACATTGCATCTTAACTAAAAATCTAAAAATGAAAATATAAGCT
Organism: Chaetodon auriga; assembly: GCF_051107435.1. Classification (NCBI taxonomy): domain Eukaryota; kingdom Metazoa; phylum Chordata; class Actinopteri; order Chaetodontiformes; family Chaetodontidae; genus Chaetodon; species Chaetodon auriga. The sequence goes on from NC_135084.1 coordinate 3,792,020, forward strand.
ATACTTACCTTGATGTAACCATAACAGTATCAGGGAATTTCAACATGCAGTAAAAGAAAAGGCTCAAAGAGCTCTAAAAACAGTTAAGAGGAAATTTTCACATTAGAATTGTGATTTATGGAAGTGAAGCATAGGGTCCGCTCAGCCATTATAGCAATACCCACTGTGATACACATCCAGCAGAAAGTTTACATGCACACTGTGTACATTTTACATGTACACAGAAAAGCACCAACAGATGTATGTAGAGCAGAATTTGGCAGATCCATTGCCTTTTTCTGGAATTCACAAATTTGTCAGTTACCTTAAATACAGCCCCCTAGACACCCTCCATCCCAAAGCCCTCCCAGAGCTGACCAGTCTCACAGCAACTCTGCTTTCTAAACACCAATCATAGCGAGCCAAATGATAATGCAACATAAAGAAACACTGGAAAGAAGAAACTAAATTCTAAATCTGATTAGAATGTTATCTGGCATTAAAGAGAACCGCGAATTGGCCGAATATCTCTCCACTGTGAGACAGAAAGCAGAAACAGATCCTAACCAAGCACAGACTCAGGGGACACAAACTGGCAATCGAAAAAGGAAGACACAAAAAATAAGTTATCCTTTATTGACGCCCGCAGGGAAATTCATTCTCTGCATTTAACTCATCCTCAGCATTAGGAGCAGTGGGTAGCTACTGAGCAGCAACCAGAAGAAAACAGAATATGTGGACACTGTTGGACAGGTGAGATCACTCACCTGCATTCACACACATACATGCACATACAGTACATATCTGATTAAATATGTAAATCTTTATGTTATACTTAGCATATTAATGTTCATATTATTGTTATTGTGTCTAAATATTTGGACAACATCTTTTTTTGTTGTTTCATTTCCAGTAAAGCCCTTTGAATTGAAAAAAAATGTTGATTGTTGAGCAACTCTGCAGCAGTAGCGTTACCAGAGCACAAGATGGTGCTGCTGTAAAACCACAAAGAAGTGAGAGTGAACACTCGCAGTTACTGCTACACTGTGTTTCTACAGGTAACAGTCTGAACCCTGACGGCCTTTCACTGTTGCATTCCAACAGTCTCTCATCCTCTCACTCTCAAATTCACATCTGCTTTATTGGTAGAAGAAGGAAGAAATGTTTGCCACCAAAGTGTTTGGGAAGCTTTCAGGGTTTAAAAAAAATAAATAAATCCATCAAATCAAGCACAGATAATTAGACAAAAAATTTCATTTATGACACCAGTGTCATTGGGACAAAATGATCTGCTGCATTTTTAGGCCTAAATACTAAAATGTGCTTTGTTGTCTAAAACCTTTTTCATGTTATTTTGTCATTTTCAAGGCAAATGAGCCAATATGCATTTCAAAAACAGTTACTTTCAGCCCCAAAACAGGCAATGTAATTTTAAATTTGAAATTAATATAATGGCCTAAATGCAAACACAAACAATGTTGAAAAATATCCTTAAACACATTCAAAAACATACAGAGGGCATGTCTTAATCCCTTGGTGTCCCTTAAATCCATGAATTGCCTTGATTTTCCATTGCTTTGCAAGTAAATGAATAGTTTTCAAATCTGTAGTTTTCAGCATTGGTGCCTCCCTCTATGGTGACTCCATGATGTACAGCACACTACTTCCTGCTTGAATAAAAGCTGACGATAGGTCCAGTTTCACAGTGAACGTAACAGCTGGAACCAGAACTGAAGTAGAGACACCACATCACTGCAACACATCACAGAGTCATGAAGGATGGAAGGAAGGATGTGGTCTCCAACCAGTGTATGTTGTCTCCTTATGTGTGGACAGTGATGTGACCGCTTGGCTTAGAAAAACAATAAATGGAATAAATGGACTACCTAGCCAACAAACTCTGAGCTGAATACATCAACAAAAACAATCTGAAGCAGCAAAGTGAGCCATAATTTGCACCTCATGTGTCAGTGTCCTGTCATTCAGGTGGATACTGCTACTCAGTCTACCACAGTATTTACTGTAAGAGCAGAGCTGCAGACTCTGCTTAAAGGTGATCCATATTTAATTCTAAACTTCCACTGGACAAATTCTCAATATTACATTCTAACCCATAAGGTCTTGAATTGAATCCCTCCACACAAATGTCTTACCACAGGTTCCCCAGTAGATGTCACCATTTGGATGGTATCAAAACTTTCAGTTTTCACTTTCAGTCAGCTTCAGAAATCCTTGTCTGCTCCGCCACTCATGCAGCTCCCTGCAGCCTGCTGTGAGCGCAAGTCCAAGTCAGAAACTGAGATGACTGACCAGGCCACGAAACAAAACGGGGACACATTGATACCTGTCTGTCCGGACAATGAGCACAAGAAAGTAACAGAACAATTTAATCCACTATATATATGCTTTGGTCTGTATCATTTCAAACAGATTAAAACTGAAGAGCACACATTCGGGTATGAATGATCTTTAAGCTCCCCTATACTTCCCAGTTACTTGCCTATAGTATGTAAGTGAGTCAATGGCCTCTGCTCTGCAGCAGGAACGCCACACCAGAACACAGGTGACTTTTAAACAGTGAACATTTGACTTTAAAGAAAACCACACTTTAATACTTTCATTTTTGTACTTTTGTAAACTTATTGTTGAGATCTTTGAATGTGGCAACATCACTTAAACTGGGTCAGCTGGGGCAAGAAACATGAACACTTTGATGATCAGAAATCAAAGTTTACACACTGACTTCCTGGTGCAACTTTAACCTAATATTCTAAGCCCACATTGGAGTGAAAAACCATGCATATGCACGGCTTACATGACAGTGTCGGACTGTTACAACATTACAGGTGCATTTACTTTTCAGCATTATGTCCCAAAGTTACCTTGATCAGCATGACGTTACTGCAACCAATAGAAGCAATGAATAAAAGTCAAATTGTAATAAAAAAATAATTTTTCTTTAACGTTTGACATGTTAGGCGAAAAATGACTCCCAGTGAGCGCTTGTGTTGCTCCATGTCTGATGGATGAAGTTAATAGGACTGTGTTGAATTTGACACACGTATTGTTGAGTTTTTCCCAAGGACCAAAAAAAAAACAAAAAAACATTAAGACAACTTTGACATAAACTGTTAAAGTCCTTAATCAAACATTTAGGTTTGGACTTTTTGTCATGCTTCAGGTTCAGCCGCTTTACCCTTAATGTCACTAATTCCATGCACATTTCACCTCAAATACCAAAATAAATGACATTTTAATTTTCAACTGTGTTTAGTTGAAAAACACAGAAATGTATTGTTGTAATGTAGATTTGATCACTTGAAGTAAACCTGCTGGATTGACAGGGATTTTAATTATTCTTTAATATCTGTATGAAAATGAACAAAAAACATTTGTCATTTCTTGCAGATTTTCAGCAACATTTTAATGGAAGCATATGAATAACTGATGTGCTGCACAGTTTTGTCAGTAAAGAAGCAATGACGTTTGTGTTTTGCACTGTTGTTTATGAACACAGAGTGAGAGCACAGACCCTCCAGCAGGTGGTAAATCATGAATGAAACGTGTATGGAAAGAGATCAGTTGACTGTAGTCCAAGGCATCAGGTCAGGACTGATCTCTGCTGTGGCAGGTTTTGGGTGTGCTGCCTGCCATCCTGTGCACTCTGTGGGCTCTTTTGTTGGGTTTGCGTTATTGTAGCTCTGGTTTGAGTGTTTGGGGCTTATAGGTAGGTGTGAGAGGAGTGACGTCAGCAGCGGGGCCAGGCAGTAGAAAGAGCGTCTGGTCCTCCCAGCAGTGCTGCTGCTGCTGCGCACCGCAGGTAAGAGCTCTGCACTTTCACACGCGCCATCTCTTATTTCTAACTTATCAACTGTTCCACATAGGCTGAGAGGATTTTTTGAAGTTACTATAACCCATCTGTGCCACTTGTCTGTCTCCAGGAGGACTTATCATCCGTCTGTTTTCTATTGTCTTGTTCTTTTCGGGACTAACGCCATGGGGAGATTTGATGCGCTTCGGCAGTTTAATTTGTTAACATGGCTCAGAGACGAGAGACAGTCGAGGAAGCTGATTCTCTTCATTGTTTTCGTCGCCCTGCTCCTGGATAACATGCTGCTAACTGTAGTCGGTAGGTGTACTCCTGCTTTTCTCACCTCTTATTCCTCTGCAAAGTTGTTGGTTCTCTTATTATTATTATTATTTTCTTGCGCAACAGGCAGTCCACTTCACTGTCAGTCCAAATATGTAAATATGTCCAGTTGTGTTTGATTGCAGCGCAGCCTGTTGCTCCTGTCTCCATGAGGCTCTCGTGGAGCTCTCTGTGGACTAAATCCTAAACTGTGCCAAAGTCCTCACATCCAGTCCACACCTGTTCCACGTTTAGTAAACTGGCAAGATAAGATGAGTTGGTCCATATTATATATGTAAAGTATAGCGCAAGTGGCAGGTCCGAACTGGATAAAGCTTTTAATAAGACATTGATCTCCATTACAATGACTGGAAACAAAAAGATCATATGTGAGCTTATTTCATCTATTAACCCTCCACCTGACACTTTCAAAGAGTTCATATTAAAAAGACCTTAATACGCCAATGCTGCTCTCTCAAGTAAATTGTGCATGCCCACCTGACCAGACTTAAGGAAGGCTATTGTAACATATTACAGTAAATCTTGGAACATACTGACGGTCATTTGTTCCATTTGCTCCTTTGTAAAGTATCACCGATCATCCTGATCCACATCACATCCAGAGATTGGTATTTAACACCACAAACAGCAACAATCAAAAAATACCTTTAATTATTCTGAATATATCCCTGGAAACACATTTCACTCCATCACCTAAAACAAGGAGTTGAATTCAGTTGCCTGAGACCCTTTTATTAACGAATGAAGCTGATTATAAGGGATTCATGGTGTTATTCGGGTTTGGACTTTGGGCTTCATTTGGGTTCTGATGCATTTCAGGTGCAAATTAATGATGAGGATGCTTATTCCATGTTTAATAGGATTACCTCAAATTAGTAAATGAATAAATTAGGTGATTGTGATATATTACAGTGGTTTGGTCCACCCCTTGATCCATTAAAATACCTTATTTGTGTCTTCAATTATCCCCTTCAAATCCCATTTTCAAAATATTTAACAGCATCATAAATGAATACATTCATAGAATTTCAAGGTGACAGATGAATGGGCTTAGTTTTAATGTGTAAGAAGAGTTAATGACTGAGACCGGCATCAGCAGTTCACTGTTGCTTTCTTACACGCACAAAATTCTCTCAAAATTTTGTGAAGAGCGTTTTGTCTGCTCTGTAATCAAGTAATAAATCTTTGCTTGATCACATAGTCCATACAACACACGGACATTCGCTACACACCTCTGTCACACACGGACCTCCAGCTTTTTGGCAGAACAGATTTTATGGAGAGAAGATCATGAATTAAAGCAAAAAAAAAAAAAAAAAAAGAAAAGAAAGAAAAAAACCTAATATGAAGCAGACCTTCATGCAGTATTATTACAAAAGTAACCTGTAGACAGAAACTGAGATTGGTTCATTGCATGCAGCCTCAAATATTTAACCCATACTACAATCAGTTTCATTGCATGGATGCTCATAGCCCATATTTCAAATTCCATATATGAGTTTGCATTATTTATTTGGCACCATCAACATCAACAGTCAGTATAAAGCCATAAGAACAATGTCTGATTTCATTCTTTCTTTCTTTCACAAACAAAACCTAAAATGTAAAATGAACATACAGTTTTGTTTGGCTTCTACTGTCCACTGTTACTTTATAATCTAAAGGATTAATATAGAGTAATTGTAGGACTAGCACATCAAACATTTGTTTAAAGGGTGTTGCAGCAGGTTTTTTGTTTTTCCTTCAGTAATTTCTATCATGCTTCATCTACATACATCTACAAACACCTTAACTGACAAATGTAACGACGGAGCAGCAGTGTGCCAGAAAGACTGTGTACACCATGAGAACTTCAAAATTCACCTTACTGATGTGTTCCGTATTTCACAACTGTCATGTCAGGAAACACAGCCAGTTTCTGGAACATAGTCGAAGAAATTTTTGACATGGTTATAGTTTAATTTGTTTAAAACACAATGTTTCTTAACATTTAGTTCTTGAATAAGACGAAAGGAATGCTTTTTAATACCAGTTCCTGTTTCACAGCCTGTAATGTCGGACCGAATCACTGAAAAATCTGTCAGCGACGTCACTGGTTCAGATCCAGACAGGGACCTGTGTCGATCTTGCCTTGTGTACTTAAATCTCTCTAATAAAGCCAGAAATGATCCCCAAAATACCAACAAAAGAGTAGCAGCTTTTTGCAGACCAAACAATCTTGAAATATTTTGGTCTTTAATAATGACTCTAACACTTTGTTAATGCAGTCTGTTGTTTACACTATATGTGCAATACATACTGACATATGTTGAAGCCACATCTGGATTAGCATCATGCCAATGAGCATCAGTCAATGGTTGTGTCATATTCCATTGCATCAATCTCCTCTCGCCTCTTTATACCTGTCAGTTCCCATCATTCCAAGCTACCTGTACAGCCTGGATCAGTCAAAAGACGTGCTGTTGAAGAACAACACGCTATCCGACCAGGGTTCTCGAGGAGCCTTCCACAGCATCGTGTCCTTGTACGACAACAGTGTGAGGTCTATGGGCTCCAACACCACAGCCAGGTCTACTGACCTGGTCCCTACAGCCCCCACTGCTATGGAGCTTCCGCAGAACTCCTCCGACTGCCCCCAGTCTACCAACACACTGGTCAGTGAGAATGTCAAAGTGGGAATGCTGTTTGCCTCCAAAGCCACCGTACAGCTGATTACCAACCCCTTCATAGGGCCACTCACAAATAGGTAGGTTTCTGTTTCTGTGTGGAGGTGTTGGTTATGTAGCATTTACAATCGGTGGAATTAGCTATTTAAGGGTTTTCACAGGCAATCTGAAACATGACTATTGCCTTTGTGATGTCATCCTGGAAATTTGTGTAACCAGAAATTTGTTAAAGCAATCAAAATCCACCTAGTTGTCACATAATGAATAGAAATCTTGCCTTTTAAACTAACATATAAATCAGTTTACATTCTCATTTACCAACTACACACAGGCGACAACGTGAGGATAGATCAGGGGGTGAAACCAAAAATTTTAGGGGATAATTGGCAAAACATTAAGTGGTGAAGTAAATGTCCAGCTAATTTTCCCTTTTCACATCCCATTAGAGCTGCAGTGAACAATGTTTTCATTGATGAGTCTATTTTGATGTCATCAGATTGTTTTCTTTGTTTGTTTTGGACCAAATGTCTGAGGCTTGAAATTTGTGCCTGAGAATTGATTTAGACAATTAATCGATTTTTAAATAGTTGTGATTATATTTCTCCCAATCTATTAATCTGTCAGCTCGGCATTCTGTAAAATGACAAGAAATTTAAGATAGCAGGTCAAACGTGAGCTGGCAACAGAAGTACCAATAAAAATATAATAAAAAGTAAAATGCATAGCTTCACTTTTTCTAATTGTAATTAATGATATCAAAAATCAATCAGGAATGAACCTTCTTGTGAAATTGTGCCACAAGACAAAAAAGATATAGTCTAGACTGGTATGTGCATAAGTTGACTCAGTACTGTAGTGTGTTTCTGGAGTTTCCCTTTTTCAAATTTATGTTTTAGCAACAGAAATTCAGTCAAAAAGTTAACATTATAGCTGCTGCACAGCAGGAAGTCAGGCTTAGGCATTTTGAGGACAAAGAAGAAGAAGAAGAAGGAAGAGGAGGGAGATGAAAAAGGGAAGAGAAAGAAGACAAATGAGACATACAGGAGATGCTGTCAGCAAAATTTTGTCATTTATTTTCATGAACACTGGAGATTTATTTAGTGAGCATTTACGGTGTGCATTTACAGTATACAAAAAACATTTTGATACACAGGGGCCAATTTTTGATAATTCACAAATCTAGCTGGATCATTTGTGAAAGACTAATTAGTTTTACAGATTTAAGAAAAACAGAGTGATGAACTTCATAATAGCTGCCAGCCCAAAGCATCAACTAAATCTTCAAATGTTTTCAATTTTAGAAGGTTTCTGTAGCGCCACCATCAGGAATATTAACCCACAATGCCAGTTGAAGAACTTGGCGTAGGACTGGACCTATGTGAAAACCTTTGTTTATTTTCGTGCATGGGAAGGAAGAAGAAAAAAAACAAGAACAAGAAGACTGCCAAATACAAGAGGGACCGGCAGCAGAACTGCCTGGTGGCATTTTATCTGATTTTAAATTCAATACTTGGAAAGCATTTTAACATCCTGGCCTGAAAGCAGGATGTGTGTACATGGGCTTGTTTTGCTAGCATTGTTCTGACTCTTTTGGCTAAATTTATCTTCACTTGAACATTATTGAACCAATATTGATGAAATTGAACAATACCAAGTCTATAGTGGGATGTCCTCATTTATGGAGGGATAGTGCTTAGCAGTTTATTGAGCAGAGGGAATTGTCTGCATAGAGAATAATGTGAATTCCAGCATTACATTCAAGTGTTCTCAGAGCTTCATGCACTGGCAATATTTTTGAATTAACAATAGATGAATTAATGATGAATGTGCAAGGTGCAACAAATTCACAGCTCCAATTAATTCTGCAGTCTCCCTCAGCTCTAAAAACTCGTTCAGCCTCATTTATGTCATTGCTTTGGTTATCAGACTAGCCAACCCTTCTTAGACCCTTGTTTTTGCTGTTTGAGTGAAAGAACTGTAATAAGCTGTACAATAAACTGTACAGTACCTGAACAGCACCAAACATCAGTCAGTGAAAGTCAGTGAACACAATGGAGCATTTAGCAGCTAAAGTCATATATCTTATCATTTTCTATGCAGGTGATGAAGAAGTTCAAACATTTTTGTATTTTGAAAATTTTAGATGACATAACTATGGTTGATTAATTCAAAATACCAAAGAGCTACTTCTTATTTCTCAGCAATAGAGAAAATAACATAAAATATTAAACTGACACATTTTTCTGAGTGGTATGTAGAAGCAGAGTGTTGTGCTTTCCAACACTAATGGGCAAATTTTTTATTTTTTATTTTTTATTTTTTTGGAAGAAAAAGGCAAGTTAGTTAATGGGAATGCACACACGGTGATGAAAAAGGCTAATCTCATGAATCATTACAGTTTCAAACATGCTAAACTGGATGAGCTGCAAGAACAAATGTGCTTGGATAAAGTTTACGCTCTTCTGAGGAGTTTGCATGCCCAACAAGCAGCTTTCACAAGACCCCATTCTAACAGAGACAGTGTTATGCAGGCAGGTTTTTTGGTGAGCAAGCTAATAGCTAAAAAGCTGAAAATGATAACTGGATAACTATTTGGAAATGAAATGATGGTCTTATCAGGCATTTAATACAATTGCAGAAACATTTGAGAGGAAATTATTACATTTAAAGCAAAATAACATGACGGAGCAAGAGTATCACAGTATGACAGGTTTCCTCTTAGGCAACAGAGGCTTCCTCATAGCCCGGGGCCCAAACTGTGGTTCAGATTTCCTCTTGTGTATGAAGACCAGCCAGCGGCCAATACAGAATAGCATTTATGGTCTTATCTAAGGCAAAATCCAACATGAATTGAAGAGAAAGATCAGCAACAGGCCCCATTTTCATGTTCTAGGGAGGAAAATCGAATGCTGCACATGGTAAACATGTCACTTTAATGCAGTTTTGATTGTGTAATGCCATGTCAGCTACAACAAATCTAATCCAACTCAATCAAACAGAGCGGAATTCCTGATTATGTGTGTTTGTATGTGTATGTGCATGCATGTGCATTTGTCTTTTTCATGCATGGATAGCCGCTCTATGAACGGGTTACTGAGCTTAACATATCTGAGTGTTACAGGCGGTGACACTTGTCACTCAAGAAAATGCCTTCCAAAATAAACTTGTCCTAAAGCCTTAAAGACCTCCATTAAAGAAAAAAACAATTCACATGGTCACCACTCAGACTGGCATAAATAATGGAATTAGTTACTGAGACTATAATCTGTTGAGAAAAACACACTGGCTCTTCCCTCCTCTGAACTGGCCAATTCAGTTTGAAATCATGTTTCCGTGAGGCACAACGAAGCAAAAGGCACTATGGCTAAGGCTAAAAACAAGGCTTTCCCAGTCTGTTACAGGCTTTGTCATGGCTCAAAAACGGGTATCTATATCCTGGACTGGAGTATCTGCAGACTAGTTTCATATCTATTATGTTATAAGCCATGAAAGTCAGACCATACAAATACGAAATCATTAATCTCCCTTTTTGTTACCTTTCTGCCACCTTGACTGTTAGCCATTTGGAGATTTGCACTCTACTGAGTGCACTCTTACTGTAATTCAGATGAGTCAGAGGAGACCAAAGAACAGTCAATATAGGACCAGAAACATGATTTCAAAAGAATGTTGATTTGACTGCTGGATGAATGAATTGGTAAAATGGAAGAAAGTGTTTGCTAATAATATGTAAGATGTTGTGTTTACAGCTTGATCTGTTGGTTAAAAAAAAGTGAAAGTGAAAGTGTCCAGTTTATACCAGTGTATTCTAATTCTGCTGGCTTGGGTTAGCAGCACTAGTAATATTAAGACAAGTTTTCTTAAATCTTTTACAGACTCTAGTAAATTCTCCACATTGCACTTGAATGATTTCTTTGGCTTGTCATTTGATGTACCAGTTACTTAAATAAACACAATAACCTTTTCTGGCAGAGGAAGAAGTTTTACCATGTACATGAGGTGGAACACACTGGCTGAATGATCATTTTTCAAAATATATATAAATATGTATTTACTAACACTTTTTCTTTAGATTTTCTTAAAAAAGATGGCCTTTATTTTAACTTTTTTCATTTTGGAGCAAGTTGAGTGGCACCAACATCACTGGCTCTCACAACAAAGCCAGTATTTAGTGTCTCAGATGGGCACTCAGATATGCTGTAATTGAGGCAAAGAACACAGTCCCATTACTGGTTCTGAGTCACCTTCGCTCCTGACAGAGGACAATACAAGGCAAGTCAAGCATGTCAGGTATCTGTGGGGGAATACAACAGCTCTGATGTGCATGGCAGCTTTTAGCCTTTTAATGAAAAAAGATGTTGTCACCCTCCTCCAGTTTTCTGGTTAAAATGTCAGGCTAACAATTGTAACTGGCAAAAATGTGTCATGCAAATGCAGAATTTCTAGAAATTCTTTGAATTGATGGTGTTACAAGACAGTTTTTTCTGTGGAGTTTATTGTTAGCGCTTTGGCTTTCAGATGATGATTTTGTAGTACTACATATACCTCATACACAATTGGAGACAATCTACATCCTCCATACATGTTCTGATGATCGTAGCAACAATACATCCAAACTAACAGCTTTCACTCATGTTATTCTTTAGCAATGTCACCCCTCTCTGGCTGTAGCAATTACCATTAAAATAATAAGCAGTTCTCCACAACTTCTAACATTTTTTTTAGATCTCTCTTTTTCACAATATTGCAAATAATGAATGTCACCTGGAATGAAGCCATTTATTTCATGCATATTTGCATAGACATGTCAAACTGATAAAATGCTTACTATATAAATAATGATTGCATTTTGTTTGCCTTTTTTTCCACTTTGTCCCTTTAGAATAGGATACCAACTTCCCATATTTGCTGGCTTCTGTATCATGTTCGTCTCTACCATCAGTAAGTTCAGCGAACATGTCTTCATTATCAGAAAATGAGAATGCTTGCATCATGCCTGATGTTTCTTATATTTCTGCTGTTCTCACTGTTGTGAAGTGTTCGCCTTCTCATCGAGCTACACTCTGCTGTTTCTGGCCAGATCACTTCAAGGTGTGGGGTCCTCCTGCTCATCTGTGGCTGGTAAGACCTCCCTCTTTCTATTGTGATGCAATGCTCATATCCAGTCAATCCATTAAAGCATTAACTTTTCAGCTCATCTGAATACATCAATGTGAATTCACAACAGACATACAATAAGTACTGTCTCTGGTGTTGTTGTTCTTGTGTGACTGAGCCTGTTAATTTACATTAGTGCTGCATTATGGGTTGTTTGTAGCAGAAATGTTGTCAAGCCAGACAAAGGGTGAACACCCCAGTCCTGCCAGCTATTGGAAAGACTGTAGGAGGGAGGCAAGTCACTTTCTGAAATGTTTAAAGATGGGTCTGCTTTAGTAGTGATTTAGACTCTTTGTCACACAGGACCTTAATGTTAGCATACTGTTGTTTGTAAGATGACAGACACACACCAATTAGAGTGGTAGAGTTGTAAGTCTGAGAAAACAACGAAATGCAAGTTGAAGTAACTTGATGCTACACACACACACACACACACACACACACACACACACACACACAAAATCTTTTTATTTATGGTTGAGTTTGGGGGATTAATCAATTTTGTTGATTTTGAACAGTAGGTTGTTCTCTGTGCACCACCTTGCAGGATTGCTGATTTCCTCTTGATATGAATTCTGATTGTTTTTTTGAAATCTGGCTGATAATGGAGGTGTCCCCTGCAGATTTCACAACAGAGATCTGTCAGTGTAGGGAGGTGCTAATGTGGGACAGGAGAGAGCTGAGCACACAGCCCTGGGGTGCCCCCGTGTTGAGCACAAGAGTAAGGAGGTGTTACCACCAGTCTGAACTGGATGGGGTCTGTTTGTGAGGAAGTCCAATATCCATTTCCAGAGTGTGGTTCTTGAGCCCACAGTGCTAAGTTTGTCAATCAGTTTCATGGAGGGCATTTTGAATTCTGTGCTGAAATCAACAAATAATATTGTGTTGTAGGTGTTGTGAATTTCAAGGTGGCATTTTCTGTCAATCTGTTGGTTCTGAAAGCAAAATGCTGTCTTTGATTTGGGGTAGAACCAGTTTCTCAAAGCACTTCTTCAGAATGGGGGTGAGTGCCACAGGATGGTACTTGTTTAGACTAGACACTGAAGACTTTTTAGGTACAGGGACGGTGGTGGAAGCAGGAAGGAAAACTCTCAGTGATATGCTAAAAATGTCATGAATTACATCAACTGGCTAACTGGCACAAGTTCTTAGCTCACAGCCAGGGATGTTATCAGGCCCAGCAGCTTCATTCATCTTCACTCTCAGCAGGGTTTCTCTCTTATCCACTGTGGATGCTGACAGTGTCAGGTCTTCTGAAGGCAGGGTTGACTTGACAGCTGACTCTCTGTTGAGGTGATCAAGTGAACATAAAATGTTTTAAATTTGTCTGGCAACGTGGCCACAGGATGGGGCACCCCTGCTTTTGTGGCCTGCGATGGTCTGGATCATTTGCCACATATCTTTTGTGTTGCTGGTGTTGAGGTCTCTCTCCAGTTTCTCCTGATGTCTCGCTGGTATTTTTTATTTTTTATTTCTTTCTCACCTAACCCAATTTTTTGTTTGTGTATAATGGCCTCACCTCTCTATTTATCCAGGTATTCTGACTGAAAAAATATTTTATTGCCCTTTTGATGACCACATCATCAACACATTTTCTGATGTATGATGTCACTTAAGATGTGTATTCTTCAAAGTAGATGTGGTACTCTTGGATGGAGGCATCTGTGAACATGTACCACTCTGTGCACTCAAAACAGTCCTGTAGATCTGCTGTATCTTCATCTGTCCACACTTATTAAACTGTTTTTTCTGATGGTTTGACCATTTTAATGAGCTGGGAGTAAGTAGGAAGGAGAAGCAGGGAAATATGATCTTAATGGGGGTGGGGGATGGCTTTGTACCTTGAAAGTTTGAGTAAACATAGTCATGTATGTAGTTGAGATCAATATGAAGGCTGAAATGGGTGTGGTCCAAGCAAGGCTGCCAGAGATAGGGGGGTAAAAAGTAGGGAAGGAGCCATTGCCCCCACCCCCCACCCCCCACCCCACCACCCTCATTTTATGACCCCTGGGCTACATTAATTTGAGGTCACTGCGTCCAAGATCAAATCATTCCTGTTCACTCCAATACATTAGGTAAAACTTGTGATGGCATCACTGCAGAATGTGTTGTTATTGGTAATACATAAATGGTCAGTTGTTTGGCAGGATCATGAATATTGAGTGTCCAAAACAGGTGAAAAGGTGAAAATTGTTGCTGTATCCTAAGGAATCATCACTGCTGTGAGATCATGGTCAGAAGACATCATGTTTGACAACATGATTTCAGGACACAATTACATTGTAACATGTGATTAAATTATACTTTCACTGCTCGAAAACCAATATGGCAACAAAGAAAACAAAAAAAAAAAAAAAAACATGCTCCACATAATAGCAAAAAGCAAGTATAGAGAGTGTGTGTATCTTCATCTGTGTGTGAGTGTGTGTGTTTGCATTATTTATGTTGTAGGGACAGCAATCTGTTTACACAGTCACATTGTGGGGACTCGCCTTCCTTATAGGGACAATATGCAAGACTTGTGTTAAGGTTAGGTTTAGGTTAGAGTAAGAATTAGGGCTAGGCAAGTAGTGGTTATGGTTATGGTTATAGTTATGGTTATGGTTAGGTTCAGGTAAAAACGTGACATCCTATTGGATGTCAAGGTGGACACTGGCTCAGGGGAAAAGAAAAAGACATAGTCTTATTAAAAAGCCGTTTGTAAGTCTTCAAGAAATGAATGTAAGTCTATGTAATGTCCCCCAAAATGATGGAAACATGACTGTGTGTGTGTGTGTGTGTGTGTGTGTGTGTGTGTGCGCACGCACACTTTCGCACCTGTGTTTGCATGGGTTGATTTACACACAGGCACATTTGCATGGCACATTTTTCTTGCAAGATGGCGCTGTGTTGGATGGCAGCCTGTTGCAGTAGCTCCGTCGTTTTCGTTCGTTTTTGTTCGTTTTTGTTCATTTTTGTTCATTTTTGTTCATTTAGTGTGTTTTCTCCATTTCTTTTAATTTCTATTCCTTAGCTGTGTTTTTGGTAACTGTGTCGCGATGGTCAGGCACAGTTTTACAATTTTATTGTTACTTTTTACACTCTTAAGACGGATGAGCTTGTCACACTGGTCAGGACTCAGTGGGAATGCCGACAGTGCAGCCTAATGGCCTTCACGGAGTCGTGGTTGCATTCAGACGTCCCAGACTGGAGCGTGGAGGTGTCCGGCTTCAACTGTGTGCAGGCGGACAGAGACGTGGCTCAGAGCGGTAAGAAGAAGGGAGGAGAGATTGAGCTGTTGGTGAAGGAGAAGTGGTGTAATCCCGGACATGTTACCGTTAAGGAAGGTTTCTGTTGTCCGGACATTGAGCTACTAGCTGTGGGGATGCAGCCTTATTATTTGCCTTGGGAGTTCACATCCGCCATCGTGATCACTGTTTACATCCCTCCGAAGGCTGACAGGGAAGCAGCGCTTGATGTCATCCACTCCACAGTAGCTACAAATGCAGCAACCAAATGTGTTTGTAGTCATTACTGTAGACTTTAACCACAATACTTTGGACAAAACTGCCAACTTTCAATCAGTTTGTCAATTGTCCCACCAGAGACAACACCACACTTGATTTACTGTATGCTAATGCCAAGGATGCATACAGTGCCACTGCCCTTCCACCCCTAGGCAGAGCTGATCACAGCCTGGTGTTGTTACCACCTCGGTATGTCCCTCTTGCCCAGAGGCAGCCAGTGTCCATGAGAAGAGTGAGGAGGTGTACTCAGGAGGGTAATGAGTCACTGCAGGACTGCTGTGAGACAACAGCCTGGAATGTGTTGTGTGAGCCACATGGGGAAGATATCAACATCCTGACAGAGTGTATCATAGAGTACATCAAATTCTGTGAACAGACCATACTGCCAACCCGGACTGTATGCTGCTTCCCAACAACAAGCCCTGGATCACCGGTGAACTGAAAAGTCTGCTGAGCAAGAAGAAAAAAGCTTTCAGGTCAGGAGACAAGAAAGAACTGAGGAGTGTTTAACACGAGCTGAGGAAGAAGCTGAGGCAGAGCAGAGATGCCTACAGGAAGAAGCTGGAGGCCAAACTCCAGCAGAGCAGAGTGAAGGATGTGTGGACAGGAATGAAAGACGGAGCTCAAGGGAAAAGACAGACCAGCAGCTGGCAGCTTTGTGAGGGCCAATGAGCTAAACCACTTTTAACAGGTTTAGCTCACAGCCAGGAGTGGCCCTACATTCCCCCACCCCTTCACACACCCCCACTATCCGCAACGGTGCTGCTAAAGACATCCTGCGTGGTTCCTGTTCCAAAGAAGAAATCTCCATCTGGCCCAACGACTACCGACCCATTGCCCTTACATCACTCAGGATGAAGGTGCTGGCCAACCTTCGACCGCAGGTGAAATCATCACTGGACCCTCTGCAGTTCGCCTACCAACCCCATCTAGGTGTGGACAATGCCATCATACACCTGCTGCAACATGCTCGCTCCCTCCTGAATTATAGTGGCAGCACAATGAGGATCACTTTCTTTGATTTCTCCAGTGCATTTAATAATATTCAGCCACTGCTCCTGGGTGAGAAGCTGCGAGTGATGGGACTCGACGCACCCACAATCTCCTGGATTACTGACTACAGTCAGACAGACCGCAATTTTTCCAACTGGGCAACGTTCTCTCTGAGACCGTGGAAAGGAGTACAGGAGCACCACAGGGGACTGTGGTGGGGTGTATAAAGGATGGACGAGAGGAAGAGTACAGGACAGTGGTAGACGAAATTGTGTAATGGTCTGGTAGAAATCACCTGCTGCTTAATGTGGCCAAGACCAAGGAGATGGTTTTTGATTTCAGAAGGAACAGGACGACCACACAACCACTGTGCATTCTGGGGGAGGACGTCACAGTGGTGGAGAATTACAAATACCTCGGAGTGCACCTCGACAACAGACTGAACTGGAAAACTAACATCGACGCTGTGTATAAGAAGGGGATGAGCAGACTCTATTTCCTGAGGAGGCTCAGATCATTCAATGTGTGCATCAAGATGTTGGAGATACCAGTCTGTTGTTGCCAGTGCCCTCTTCTTTGCTACAGTGTGCTGGGGGAACAGCATCGGAGCTGGCAACACCGTCAGACTGAACAAACTGATCAGGAAGACCGGCTCTGTTATTGGCTGCAAACTATCTTGGATAACCCTGAATATCCTCTTCACCACCTCTTGGACAGACAGCGGAGCTCCTTCTCCAATAGACTGCTCCAGCTCCACAGTCACAAATCATTCCTGCCACGAGCCATCACACTGTCCAATAGCAACTGAAGCAGTTAATCCACCAACCTAAGTCTAATAACAAAGTACAAATTAACTAAAAATTCAACAACTCGACTCAAACCACAGTCACAGATCCTGACTCTCTCTGGATCAATTCCTCTTCGTCTTCACCCTCTGCCATTTTTCCATCAAGTAAACTCAAGTTCACATGTCTGTATTCCCTGACAGCAAAGACATCATATGCATCAGTTTAAAGATTGGTACGTGATGTCATCATCATATGGAAGTGGCTATTGACTACACAGACATGTCCGTCTATGGCAATGGCTTCACTTACTGATCCTTGGCATTTTTATTTTAGATCGCAGCAGAGAGCTCTGTACAAATACAGTATATGGTATATGGCTGCACTTGAGCTTCAGAAATGCTTGGGAAAATGTACCTTGTGCGGATGCTACTGCACTACTTGACCAATAAAAGAGCTAAGTTACGGAAAAGCTATTTGGTTCAGAAAACAGTGATGCTACCACCATGTTACTAGATATGTAGTTAAACTAGTAACACTACTATTTCTAGCTCCACTACTACCTAACGCTGCCATCTTATCAGCATGGAGCTGCAAAAAATCTTTTAGTATCCATCCCCTCTAGCGTTAGACAATCTAGGACACTAGATAACTTAAAAGCATCACAAGGCTTGAATGAAAAGCGGGTTGGGATATTCTCTGCAACTAAATGATAAGCAATATTAAATCTATTTATGATCCCAAGGGCAGCAAATAAAGAGAATAACAGGGGCCCCAGAACTGTGCCCTGTAGGACACCATAATGCAGCGGAGAGGAGTCACACATAAAGTCTCCAACAGAGACAGAGAACCTTATGTCAGAGAGATAGGACGAAAACTAGTCTAATGTTTTGCCTGATATGTCCACCCAATCATAACCTCTCAATACAATTATAATTGCAATTAGTCATTTTGGCAGACACTTTTATCCAAAGCAATGTACATATGAATTCACACACCGATGGCACAGCATCGGGGGCAGTTTTGGGGGTTCGGTATCTTGCCCAAGGATACTTCGGCATGTGGACTGCTGGTGCCAGGGATCAAACCACGACCTCCTGATCAGTGGACGACCGCTCTACCTCCTGAGCCATAGCCGCCCAATAAGGATATGATTGGTCTACTGTGTCAAATGCAGAACAGAGGTCAGGAAGTACTAACACTGAGCATTCATCAGAGGACATTAGAATATCACTAGAAACCCTCAGAAAGGCATTGCCAGTAGGGCTGTTTCCAAAACCCTGACTGAAACCTATCATAAATATTGTATTTATCCAGAGCAGCAGTGAGCTGCAATGTTGATACTGGTGTGATCCCATCATAAGAGGGTGTCTTCTTGGAATCTGGAGTAATGTAAACAGCAGCAGCAGCACAAACACTGGTGAATTCTCTGGGCAGGTAGTATGGTCAGTGTCTTAACAGTAAAAACTTGACATCTGAGAAAAATTGTCTGTCCACTACATTTGAGTCAGTTTCCCCTCTTCTCACTGGAGTCTTGTGTTCTGTTGGAACATGGTCCACCCATCAAGTGCAGTTGCTTAATCTAGGATGTTGTGACCAAGCCTGGTCTCTGTGAAGAAGTGGCACAACAGTCTCTAATTACCTGAACATTCATATGAACAAGCGCTGTTTGTACTGCATCTGTGTGTTTTCAGGAATGGGAATGCTTGCTAGTGTGTACACAGATGATGAGGAGAGAGGTCATGCCATCGGAATCGCCCTAGGAGGTCTGGCATTGGGAGTGTTAGGTATGTATACCTACCTACCTAGTACATATTTCTTAACATTTTTATTAAGATATTTTTGCAAATAAATTATACCACAGAAACCACAGATTGATATTTAGTGTGCTTTATCTGAAAGGAAAACATTCCAGCCATAGCATATTGTCAAACAAAAAAACTGTCCAGGCCTCTGTAAATTACATATATTGGCTTCTGCCTCTTTGCATAAATACCTCATCAAAAAAGAAAGCATAAAGCTATAACCAAAGACTCAAAGTCATCATTCTAAAACCAGTAAGTGTAAGCAAGTGTAAATTATTGAAGCTGAATGGAGCCAATTCATGATTTTTACTTAAAACTGTTTTTTTTTCCAGCAAGTTTTTAAACTAACCTGACAACCCTGTTGTAATGTGAGCTGTCTTGTAGCAGCAGTAACTAATCATCAGTAACCAATGATTATGAAGTTGATCTCTCCACAACTGACCATCCAGTGTGTCCTCCACAGTTGGACCCCCATTCGGCAGTGTGATGTATGAGTTTGCTGGGAAGACAGCTCCTTTCCTTATTCTGGCTTTCCTGGCTGTGTTTGATGGAGGTATATTTAAATTGCTTCTTAAATCCAAAATAAGAGTAGTTACTGTAGAAGGAATGGTGAAAATAATGTGCAAGCTCAACATTGTCAAACATAATTTTAGCAATTTTTGAAATAAGATCTATTCTTTTAGAAATCAGGCTTACGTTAAGTAGACTGACTGTGTGTCTTTACAGCTCTGCAGCTTTTTGTCCTTCAGCCCACCAAGGTGGAACCAGAGGTGAGTCGGTTTGCCTTCATAATTAATTTCCTGAAGGTTATCACTTCATTAAGATGACCTTTACAGCTGCAGAACATTTTAAAGACGATATTTTTATGGCATTTTTTTCATAATTGGATAGTAAATACAGGAAATATGCAGACAATAGAGAAGGTGGATGACATGCATCAAAACATCAGTGGCTTTTGGTAAATGGTAAATGGAGTGCACTTACTGTAGACGGCACCTTTAACTTGAAACTAGTGGAAAGTACTTTGTCTAACATTCACCCAAGCAAACAAGATCATTCAGGGACAAGTAAATGTTCAGGATCCAGCCTTGAATTCCAAAATTAATTTATTTAAGCAAAAGTTTCTGTTACTGAAGCTGTGTAAACACACAAAACCTGAATTACAAAGTAAACTGTAGTTCATGACAGTAATCATTTGTCTGTGGAGTTGATGGGTATCATTAACTGTGGCTACCAACAGGCCTGAAGTAACTGCCAATTAGAATGCTATTTAAAAGTAGTGTAATGAGTATTAATAGCAGAGCCATGTCACATTTGTCTGCTTCGCTTTACTTGTTTCTCAGCATGGTGCTTAAATGCATGAAAATAAAGGAACTCGTTACCTCACTTGTGCATTTTTAAAACAGACACTGAATAGTGCAGACATATGAACACTACATACTTTTTTTTAATGTATTTTATGAAGATGATAGTAGCAACACACGTTTAACCCCTTGTCAGTGTCCAATGGACATTGTTTAAACATGATATAAGATTTAGAAATTTTTGTTTGTTTAACATGGATATAGCATTTCCTGATTTCTGTACATCCCTTTCGTGTTACCCATTTTACTTATTGTGATTTCATATGTGAGAATAAAAAATTCAATTTACTGTGTTGTCAAACATTCTGGATTATTGAAAGGTGTGATTTACATGCACATGTAAATGTCTGTAATTGTGATAGTAAGATAGTTGGGGCAGGTAATCGTATGGGATCATTAGGCCTAAAGAGAATGAAAAGCCCTTGACAGAGGCTTCAGTGAACTCATTAGATAGTTTTTCCAACACTGATTGATGACTCCTTCAGAACAGCGAAAGAATGCTCTGTTACTTCTTTTGAGGATTACACATGATGTCATATATTAGGAGATAGGAGATAACAACCAAACACAACTGCTAATGGATGTAAAGCCTACATGAGAATCTGTTGTGGTTGTTAGCAAATTCTTCCACCTTTTCAATATCCTTCATCTCAGACATTTTTATGCCATCCAGGAGCCTGCCTAGACATTTTAATGAGGTTCCTCAAAGACTTGCAATAAGACACAATAGTCCTTCAATTAGGAACAAGCTGCATTAGAATCTAACAGTTAGTTTATTTGTCCCCTTGGGGAAAGACATTTTTTCACGCTGTTGGTAATTTTACCCACACACACACTGGACAGAGCTACTGCCATTCTTAGGCTCACACACTTTTATTCTGCTTGCATTTAGTGGGAAATCTAATTCTCATTTTCATATGTGTAATGTGCTTGATTTTTCATTCACTC
This sequence comes from Chaetodon auriga, assembly GCF_051107435.1. Classification (NCBI taxonomy): domain Eukaryota; kingdom Metazoa; phylum Chordata; class Actinopteri; order Chaetodontiformes; family Chaetodontidae; genus Chaetodon; species Chaetodon auriga. Next base: position 3,813,373 of record NC_135084.1, read on the forward strand.
CAAATAACATGCCAGTTCTTAAAAGATTTGCTTTTTTTTTTGACTTTCATTTTAGAAATGTTACAGAGCTTTGAGTCAGTTTACTACAAAACTGACTGAAATTTTACATACATTTTAAATATTTTTTAATTATTTATTCATAGTTTTTGCAAATTAAGCCAGTACTGTTAGCCAGTTCTGATACGTTTAACAGGTGTGTTAGGTAACTTTAGTAACATTACATACAGTAGCTGCCTACTGGAAGGGAATAATATCGTCATTGCCCAGTTTGTGTATCCAAAGGTATTATTATTATTAAGGAATGCAATCCGTGTTATGACATCCAAATCCTAGATTAGTTCTATAGGAAGAGGGTCATAATGGTAATGTTGGAGTCTGTGCAAACTACAAAAGAAGCAAAAAAAAAAGCTTTTTCCAAAAGCAGATTCTGCTGAGGTCTGTACTGTTACAGTTGTGTTTGCATTTGACATAGAATTTTGTTATTATGGCTTTGTCCTTCACAGAGTCAGAAGGGGACACCGCTGTTGACACTAATGAAGGATCCGTACATTCTAATCGCAGCTGGTAAGAAAACGATATCAGCAGAGTAGATCTGACAAAACCTAATGTCACCTCACTGTGGAGAAGCATCACTGGGATATTGCCTGTTATGATGGTAGTGGGAAAGGGCAGTGAGAGAAATTGACTCAAATCTTGTTTTTTGTCTATTGGACATATCGGTGAAATACAAGCAGGAATATGGCTTGAAATTGTGTTGTGAAGTGAGTGCTGCACATTAAACATGGTCATCTATCCATCACAGAAAATACTTTCAACAATGCTGTGTTTTTCTTTTTCTTTTTTTTTTCTTTTTCTTTTTGTGTGTGTACTTTGTTGAGATCTGGTAGGAGCCGGTTTGGTTATTAGCAGATATGAAGGATAGTTATTGCTACCTGTAACAGCATTAATAGCAATAAAATTATTAGTAAGAATTAATAATAACAGGCACCATAACCAACCATGGATACAGTTACACAAAAGGGTTGTTTACTGTTTACTATCAGATGAACAGTGAAAGGCTGAATCCAAATACTGATCCTGACAGACAGCTGCTCTTTAAATGTGGAATAGTAATACTAATCAACAACCAATAATCCTTCAATCAATAAACATCTACTGTCCAACTGCAACTGAAACACAAGCAGGTATAACATAAGCAACTACTCCAGCAAGCATAAAGGCAAGCAAGCATGTTGCACATAGGAACATGTGTGTGTGCGTGCGTGCGTGCGTGCGTGCGTGCGTGCGTGCGTGCGTGCGTGCGTGCGTGTGTGTGTGAGGGGGTGAGGGCAAAGGAAGAGAGAAGGCAAGATGCTGGACATGAATATATCAGTGTCTACAGTCAATAAAGAAGAGAGAGAGAGAGAGAGAGAGAGAGAGAGAGAGGCACTTAGGGGAAGCAAAAAAGATCTTAACCACCACGGAAAGACACAGATCTTAACCTGCAACTTACCTGTGTCCAGGTTGCAGTGTTAGCAGGCAAGGCAAAGCAGGCCAGACACCCCTCTCACTACTTCCTCAAGCTTTTCCTGGTGGATCCCAAAATATTCTCTGGCCAAATGGGATAATTCAACCTGGTATCATGGCAAACATATAATACACTCTCTGGACCATGGTGGTCACCTAGGCTTGAAAAAAATGTCCTCTTATTCCACCAAATTTATATGCAACATCCACTTACACTTTCAAAATAAAGGCTGCCAAAGAACATTTCAGTTAGGTTTATGCATCAAGCAAGAGAGGATCATGGTTAAATGACTTTAGGTTTAAAATAATATAAGAGAACTCTGTGCTTGGGTGGCACAGTTGATTTGAGCATTGTTTCATATGTTGTTTCAGTGTCATTGGTGACTACCACCACTACTGCTTTGGTGCTACTGTTTGGTGGGATGCAAACACAACCTCAGTGGGGAATTCTGTCTGGAGATAGAAAGGGCGCAACAATAGGGTCAGCATCTCCAGACTTGATGTGGGTTTCAATGTTAGTATACCATCTGATTGTTAATAGTCCTGTGAGCCCATATAATGGAGAAATGATCAAAACTGACCTTGGAGTTTGGGACTAGTCAAGTTTCAGTCAGGGCGATGATATATGATATATATGATATATAGAAGGTATCCCTTCTCCACCAGCCATTTAGCATGCAATCAGTCCATTCCGAATGGAATGTGTATTTGCCACTATAACGGAAGAGAAGAGGTGAGGTGAGGCTGAAGGAATAACTGAAGTCCCTCCATGTCTACCTCTTTTTCTTGATCTCTGATGGAAGGATAACAACTGGCTTCATGTTGCAGATGATAGAAGAATGTTGTTGTAGCAGGTCTTCCTGGCAATAGCTGAGTGATCTGTAGCTGCTATCCTCTGGTTGTAGTCCTGAGGTGTTTTTGGTAATCAGCAGTGATGAAAGTGATCCAGGAGACATCTAGCCATCTATCCTAGATGTTTAGCTAGACAAACCTGACAAACTCTCGAAACTATACAAAACAAGTTATCCAAGGATAGTTAAAACAAGGTCAACGGGAATCAGTTGTAGAAACATTTCTCCTCCAATTCAAGGGACTTTTTCAGTTCTAAGTGACTGGTGCAACAAATTTACCTTGGACAAGCCCATGAGCAGCTATTGCATTCAACGACATCGCTTCCAAGTACCCCACAAGTAGGGTAATACAAATGTATATGACAGTGAAATTGCATCTGTGTGTCAGTGAGCCTTCCCCATCAAATCAGTTACTCTGACAACACAGTAACATAGAGCTGTTGCTGTATGCTGTTTGCATGTGTGTTTATGTTCAGGCAGTTGGGGGTGGAAGAATAACAAATAAGGACGGAAGAACAAAAATAGACTATAATTGACACTGCATCCACTTATCCTCAATCTTCCTTCCCTAGGTGCCATTTGTTTTGGAAATATGGCCATTGCCATGATGGAGCCAACGCTGCCGATCTGGATGATGGAAACCATGTGTGCCAAGAAATGGCAACTAGGTATTTATAAAGCTCAGTTCAGCTCAGTAGTTACACATAAAATAGACAGTATATGTCCTTACAGCACAAAAGGTTCACAAACCTTTTAGTTCTTAAAAATGCATGCGCAAATAGGACACCTGCAAACACGCATACACACATTGTATGGTGAAGTTCCAATTAAAATGCTTTCTGTAAAAACAATTGAGTGTGTTAAGGCACAGATATATTTCCAGTCACTTTATTTGGTACACCTGTATAATGTAATGCAATTCAATACAACAGGTCTGCCATAAATTGTACCTTTAAGAAGTTTATATGTAATATATGATTTTTTTTGAGTTGAAAATGTGTAAATTCAATTCTATGTTTATCATTGAGGTCAAAGTTAAAGGTGGTGTTGTACTGGACTAAATTATACTGAGAGGTGTTTCTAATTTTTTAACCTTCCCATTTGCATACATCGGGGAGGCAGAATATTAGAAACACCTTGGTATATAATGCAGTTCAGGACAATACCTCACTAGGACCCGAACTGAACCATACCAGTGTTTTGCATTATGTATTGTATTACAAAATCATGTGTATTTCACATTGCTGCCAGCCTTTTTTCCAGTATGTATATATATATAGTTTTTTTTCTTAGTGACTTGCTGTAGTGCAAAAGTATCGCCACTGCAACCTGCTAGATATTTTCTATCTAGAGGCTTCCTGCAGTCGTTGGTGTTATTAGTTTGTTCCTCAAATCCATTGTATATGAAGTCTAGGTCAGATAAAAAAGAATGAGTGGGGAACAGGATATTAGGGTGTCATATGCTGGCAGGTGGAAAGAACAAGTCTTTATTACTGACAATGGAAGATGTACAGCAGCTCAGCGATGAGGCACTGATAGAGCTCTGCTTATCTTGGAAAGCCTGGCGACACCTTCTGTCTCTCATCTCTCTCTGTGTGTCTGTCTGTGGCCCAGGTGTCGCTTTCTTACCAGCTTCCATCTCCTACCTTATTGGAACCAACATCTTTGGCTCGTTGGCGCACAAGATGGGGAGGTATGGAGGGAAATTATCCTTATCTTCTCTGTCTCTGTCTCTCTCTTCTTCTGTGGATGCAATATCTGTTTCCGCTCCTCTAAATGAGTTTTCAGTGGGTTTGTGTGTGTGTGTGTGTGTGTGTGTGTGTGTGTGTGTGTGTGTGTGTGTTTGTTTGTGTTTGTGAGGCTGATTTTATTGGAGCCTTGATCTTAATATCTGTGTGCATATGCCTTCCTTTGAAACAGAATCTGGGTTTGTATATTCAGAATGTTCTTTTATTGTTAGCATTGCCATAACCTTCTCAGTACTATCATAAAGCAATCCTCTTTAATGTAAAAACAGGACTTTCAGTTTCCCAACTTAACCTTATCAAACTACTAGTATACTACTGCTAATGCTCTCAACACTACCGCTTGTACAGGTTTAATGCTGCTTCTGTTACTCGTACCGGTATTGCTGTCTCTATTCTTGCTGCCAGTGTTAACACTTGCACACTATTTTTTAACACTACTGTTACTGCTTTTACTTATCTTTCATTTGGACTCCAGTATCACATAGAATGTACCACAGGTTTAAAGCAATTTCACATTTTGACATGTCTTTATTCAGATTCCAGCAATCTTGATGTTTATCCAGTTTTATGTACATTCAAATTGTACATTATAGAAACAATCCAAATGAACCAAATAAAATAAAAGAGACCTCAAGAGGAAGGGAGGAAAAAAATAGTTTTTGGATCTTTGGGAATATCATAATGGAACACTTCTTATTTATACATGTGTTCACGTGAAGTTTTTCAGAAAAAACAACAAATGAACAGTGAAGACTAGATGAAAGCATCTCTTCAGAATGCAGCTGTAATAGAAGAGTACACCTTCACTCATCTCTTAAACTCACTGTTAACAATCACATAGCAGCAGTATTCACAAAATGTATGACATAGTGACATTATTTTCTCAAATGGTCCACCACAGTCAGTGGTTCCTACACAGAACGTACCATATTTGTTTCCATTTAAGAAATCACAGCATTTGAAGTAGAATTCTGAGAAGAGAAGGTGGAAGTTTTGGAATGGTGAGGAGAATTTTACCATTATTTTCTGGTAAATCATGATACTGATTTCTTTTAACATTAGTACCAAATCAGTACTTGGCAATTTCCTTCTTCTTTATCAAAATATTACCCCCACCTCCACATTACCCCCCTGAAAACATAAAAAAAAGGTTTATATGTCATGGACTACCAATAAAAAGTGCTAACATAATAAATATACATTGCTCATAGAGATGTAGTACAAAAACTGTTCATTAGCAATTATTAAGTATCTTTGATATATCATTGATACTGGGCGGGGAGAGCTTACATAACTCTGTTCACCTATAACATATATGATTTACAGTACATCATAATGAGTTATGTTCAGCACTAAGTAATGTAGATAAACGCGCATGTAAATAACTCACATCTTCCTTTACTGTAACTTTATGCAGGCATTATTGTATCTGATTGGAGCAAAAGTGTAAAAAAAGTGTAGATAACACTGACCACGTCTGCTCTCCCTTACAGATGGCTTTGTGCTCTCATTGGAATAATGGTGGTTGGAATCAGTGTAATATGTGTAAGTATGAGGGAGGCAGCTACATGTCAGTATGAATTCAAATGTCATTTATGGGATATTTATGGGACATAATGTTGCAGAAATGTGGCTGAATTTTACAGATGATGTGTAAGATATATAATGACTTATAAATGTAAAGATTCATCAGTCTAAAAATATTTCACATTCCTCAGCCAGTAGAAACACAACAGCGGATCTACCAAAGATTTTAAAGTGCTGTCATAATGCGTATGTTTTAACTGTATATTGACGGTGTAAGCGGCTCCTTCAGTAAAAGACTGCTGCATCCAGTCTGTGAAAAAGAACACTGCCTCAGGTCCTTCATTCCAACAGCTGTCAGACTGTTAAACTCCAGGATCCTGTAATGTAGCACTGTGTTGATGCTGTGTTTCTCAACAACTGTTGACTGACAACAACTGTTGTTGTCAGTGCTAACATCTGCTTTAATGCTAATATCTGCTCACATTTATCCATTTCACCTAGTACAATTTCTAAGTTGTATATTTTTCTCAACTGTGCAATAACACTATTTGTTATCCACATTGGTAACAGTATTTTTAGAAACTGTATATATTGTGCATATACATAGACCTAGTATTTCTCAGGTGCAATAGTATTTCTCAAGTGCAATACAATACATGTCATGTCATGTCAGTGATTAGTTTTCTCATACGACTACTAGCAACAGTATTTTTTATTTGTTTACGGCAGTAGAATTCTTTGGCATTTACTATTTTTTATAGTCTGTACAAATGTACATAGACATAGTTTTTTCTCTTTGTATCTTGTGTACTTGTCTATTGTTATTTTGACCTCTGTATGCCGCTGTGCCTGTTTTTTATAACTTGCAGGACTTTTTGAGTCGGAAATTTAGTCGTTACAGACTAAATTTCCGACTCAAAAAGTCCTATCTTATCTTATCTTATTGCTAAACTTAAACTTACTCATTCCTCTCCAAATCTTTTTCTGCCTATGGAGGTCTGCGTTCACAATGGTTTTGCCTCTAAAATCATGTAAAACGTTGAAATAGATTTAAATTGAATAAACAAATAAATGCTTTTTCTGACGCCTGTCTGTCTGTTCTAGGTTCCATTTGCCACAAGCATTTATGGTCTGATTCTTCCAAACTTTGGTGTTGGTTTTGCCATTGGTAAGTCTGCTAAATTCAATACTGTGCTAAACAAGTGTTTTCCCTGGTGAATGTGTAAGATCTTTATTTTTTTGTGGTGTGTTACAGGCATGGTGGACTCCTCTATGATGCCTATAATGGGTTACCTTGTGGACCTGCGGCATGTGTCTGTTTATGGAAGTGTGTATGCCATTGCTGATGTGGCTTTCTGCATGGGATTTGCTTTAGGTAAGCAGGAACCAGAAACACCATTAGCATCACTACAGATGAAATTACAGTACAGGTTATGAAAGTGTACAGTGAATTTGAACAGCAACAGAGAGTGATCAAACCATAGAAATCTCTGGCTCATCTTGATTGTCTAAATGAAATTCTGTAGTCATTGCAGAGCCCTTATTCCTGGTTATTACACAGAAACTACCATATGTGTTTCCAGGCAATCCCTCTGGCCTTCAGTGTTTCACTACATACAATTGAGAAGACAAAAAATTCCAGCCCTGATTGATTGTTATTACATTTAAACTGCCATCTCTGTTTTCAGATATTGTCTCTCGTCTTTCATAGCCTATTTAGCTTGACGTAACGTAACCATAAAGGTAATAGGAGGTTTTGCATTTTCCCTTCCTGATTCATTATTATGCATGAAATATATCTGGCCTTCGGTTTTGAAAGTATTATTACCAAAAGAAGAAACGTGTTTTTGCATTTTCCAGCTCTCACTCTATAGTAATTCAGTTTAACCTACCATACTATATGTTTTTCCTGTTATTGTTTCTTTGCCTTGAATGTTTAGTTTAATATGACACACTAGAAGTATAGTTGTTTTTACAACCGTGATTCACAGTTACTATTCAGAAATATATGTTTCCAGATAATGGTTCTGGTACTTGGTGGCTTGGGTAAAGTGAAGTAACCATGACATAAAGGACCAGTGTGTAGGATTTAGGGTGGTCTATTGAATCATTTATATTTGAATTTGAAATGCTCAACTTGAATAATGCAATTAAAAACTGAATCTTAGCATAATTTTAAATAGAATTTATTAGTTTTGAATTGAATTACAATAATCTTGAAATTGAATTTAATATTATTGCAGTGAATTCATTGCTCTGAAACTGTATTTGATCCTCGCTGAAAATTCAACTCTTCTACATTCTGTTCATGCAATTCAATTTAATTTTACTGAGACACACATCCGGTCAATGGGGAAGAGCAATCGAGTGCAGATTCATACAACTCCTTTTTGGCCCATCAACATTTTTTAACCTATCTATAGGTAACATAAGGGAGTCATGTCACTGCCTTAGCACAATGTGCGGTAGTAGGTGGTAGTGAGACGGATGATTGAGTTTCTGTGGTAGTTTTACATTGCATTTCAAGTGATTGTGTTTAACACCAGCCTGTCAGGACACCCATCGTTTTTCTGACAGGACAAGGACCAGCGCTAGCTTTTATGCCTGGTACGTTTTGTACAGGTGAAGACTTGGGACTTCTTTGCTTCATCTGTAATGAAAAACGCGGCCGTGTGCAGAGCTCATTTTAGACAGAAGATTATGTTCCCAGCGATGATGGATATCATGACAGGATGCCAAAACCAGGACCACATGAGACTGATAACCGGTGCTATTCCTTCAGTACAGACCGCTGCTTCATCAGGTTCACTGTCAGCACCAGCTTCTGGTTCTGCTGACGGCAGCAGAATCATCTCGACAACAAAAACTTGATCTGTGCAGGTAAGTCTGGTTTCCTAATGCTTGTTGACTTCCTGATTATTCAGCGTAATGATTTCAATAATGAGAAGCAACATGTGGTTAGTATTTATTTTTGCAAGGCCGTGTAGCTACCTTAAAACTCACTGGCTGAAAGGCGTAATAGCTAATATTAACTAGCAACGGGCTTTTTTTGTGTGTTTTTGCACAGATAATACACCTGTGATATATTTTCATGTGGTGTAATGTTGGTTTGTTATCAGGTTTAGCAAGTTACTGCAGTAATGTAGGGAGAGAAGCATCTGCAGTGCTGCAGAGCCTGTTGACCCAGAGCAAGAAACCTTCCCACCATCGCCTCCTCAGCCACATGTTGCTTGTCATTATTGAAATCATTACCTCTTCACTTGTGCTTCACTGTGGCTCAAAGTGTAACCTCAAACCTCTCCATCGTTCATTAGGTAGTGTAACTTAACCCTTATATATAATGTCAGCTATGCATATAGCAAACAAATAAGTCCACTGCATATACATAATGTACAAAGACAAAATATTAGACACACCTCTCAGTATGATGTAGTCTAGTACAACTCCAAAAACATTGTGAGCTTTGCACAGGTAGACTTTGTGGATGTTGGCAATTTCATTTAGGTTGATTAGGTTGTTATACTTACATTTTCCTGAAGCTGTGAAGGTCAGCCATTATTAACCACCTGTACAGGACTGTAGCTTCTACTCCCTAATGGAGATCCAGATGTGACAAATGGCAATGCATGGTGAACCATGTTGAGAACATGCATGAAGATGAGATGCTGGAACCAGGTACAGCATACTGTGTACAGTATTTGGCTGGAAATAATCAGTGGTCCAATCTTCAGCGGCACTTGTTGGTGCTGCTGGGTTTATTTTGGTTGCAGTGCACTCCAGCCATGAAATATTTTGGTGGTAAATGTTCATGTTTCATGTTCCATATATACTAGTGTGCCAAGAAATGCGTGTGTTGATATTTTATGAAGGGGAAATAATGCATCAAAATTGCACTGAAGTAAATCAAGGGCTGTTCTGCAGGGGGAAAGGAGGAAAAAGGTTGAATTCTCCAGTTCCATCATGTGTGATAATTTTTTTATATGTGCTGTTTCAGCTCAAGAGCTTTTTTCAAGATGAAGAGTAAAAACACATGAACAAACCATTATACAACTCACACCTCATAGTAATCACACAATCATGTAAAAGCAAAATCTGTGTTTATGAGAATCAGTGGAAGCCATTAAACTGGAAACTGTAGTTACTAGAACAGCACTGGTAATGCTGTTCCTCCTTACTTAGAACCAACACTGCTCAGATGGGGATCCAACTAGCAACCTAACCATCTCTGAAACATTTTGCCATTGTCTAGAGAGTTCCTGCTTAATCTGCATCCCTCAGCAGGTGCTATTGGCCTGGTGTGGAATATACCGACAGTGATACTTTGTCCATCAGCAATCTTCACAAATTCTCATTGAGAAGGATCCATCCAAGAGAGAAAGCAGACATAAGCGGGGCAAACAAGGAAGATTGACACAAAAGGTTTATCTGCTGTGATAATTCAACAACAGTGGGTGTAATTCAGTCATAATCTACAAACGTGATGTTGAATTCCCTGCTCTCTCCCACCACCCCTTTTACTTGCCCTTTGAATTCCCGCCACTTGTCATAATGATGGCTGAATCAGACCCAGGCGCCAAAGATGGAACAGTTGAGCAGTGTCCAACAGTTTATTGAACTGAATAAGAAAGTTGATTTTCAGATACAAGGATGCTAAGCCGGGCAGGTGGGGGAAAGTGGCAGGCAGAAGACAAACAGGAGTGGCAAGGCAGAGAGTTGGCTGCCTTACAGCAGGAGATCCAAGTGATGAATGGCTTGAGGTTGTTTGCGACAGAGACAGAGCATCTTCCCCCACTTGCATCAGCTGATCATAGCATCACCTTACATGCCCCTGTCTATGTCCCTGTGGTAAAGCAATTAGAGAAAGAGGTGTGGACAGTCTAATCATGAACTACATCAAGCCCTAGAGGGTTGATTTGACTGGACCACATGGGAGCAGTTCCTGGATTCAAGAACTAGCTGAGCTAATATTTACAATATTAAAATACTTTACGTACTGTGTTGAGTCTGTAATTTCTACAAAGCAGATCACTATATTCCCAAATAATAAACCCTGGATGAGCTCAAAGCCATCCTTAAGATGATGCCACACTACTGCCGGCCTGTTGCAATAGCACCAGTTCTGCAATTTCCTTAGGGGATCAATAAAGTACTTTTTATCTATCTTAATGAAAAATCTGGTGTTTTTAGACAATCTGCTGAGGAGAAAACAGGTTAACAGAAGGGTGAAATGGGCTATTAACCAGGTTAACACCCAGTACAAAAAAAATAAGTAAAAGTTTCTGCAAGGCAACTACAGGCCAGTGTGGCAGAGAATTAAAAAGATGTCTGCTGTAAACACGGAGGCCAAGGGAAGATGGGTGAGTGTGGAGGGATTCTCTGCTTAATGAACTTAACAGGTTTTTCACCCCCTGACCTGGCATTCAACATGGCGGAGCTCAAACAGACCTTTATGGCATCCTCATATATATATATATATATATATATATATATATATATATATATATATATATACACACACACACACACACACACACACACACACACACACACACATTGTATGCAAGGGAGTACAGTGTTATTCAGTATTGCACATTTGATAAAAAGTACGTAGCAGTATATTGTACAGGGAATGGAGAATTGCACATGGTTTTTGACTTGCACATGGTTCAAGTACAGTGTTTCTCACTATTACACATTGGTCAAAAAATATGTAGCAGTTTATATAAGAAAAATATGTATATGCATAGACTTGATACAAGAAGATAGAAATGTAATATTGAAGAAAAAATGTAATATTGCACTAGATATTGCATGAGATGCCATGGTATGATGAAAACATGGAGTCACACAGTGCAAAAATAGTGCAGAGCAGTAAGTACATAAACACAGTGCTGCATTAGACAAAACTAGAGTTGAACAGTCTGACCGTAGTTGGAATGAAGGACCTGCGGTAGTGTTCCTTCTTACACCTTCAGCAACAGTCTGCTGCTGAAGGTGCTGCTTAGTTTCCCCACCGTCTCATGCAGGGGGTTGGATGGGTTATCTATGATTGATGTCAGCTTGACCTTCTCTCACCCACCTCCTTGATTGTGTCCAGAGGGCAGTCCAGGACAGAGCCAGCTTTCCTTGTTCAGTCTTTTCCTGTCCCTCTCAAAGCTTCCACAGCCCCAGCAGACCACTGCAGAAAGCTGCAGACGCCACCACAGAGTCATAAAATGTTTTTAACAGTGTCCTACATACTTCAAAAGACCTCAGTCTTCATAGCAGGTGGAGACAAACTGGACTAAACAAACAACACAAACGTCCTGTACATTTGTGTTGTTTGTTTAGTCCAGTTTGTTGTTGAGGTGAACACCCAGGTATTTGCAATCCCCCATGATCTCAATATCCAAACCATGGATGTTCACCGGTGTGGTCTATGGTACCTTCCTTCAGAAATTGATCACCATTTCCTTAGTCTTACTGCCGTTTATGTGCAGGTGGTTCAGTCCACACCAGTTGACGAAGTTGGTTATGACCCCACTGCATTCCAGTTCATTCCCCTGTGATACATGTCCAACAATGGCTGTATCATCAGAGAACTTCTGGATGTGGCAGCTGTTGGTGTTGTGTCTGAAGTCTGACATGTAAAGGGTTCTGTTCCCTACGGAGCCCCCATGCTGCAAACTATGACATTGGACACGCAGTCGTGAAGCCTCACATACTGTAGTCTGTTCGGTGAGGTAGTCGATGGTCTACGCAGCCAGGCGGCAGTCAAGTTCAGCTCCTTCGAGCTTCCCCCTGAGCACTGATGGTTGGATTGTGTTGAATGCACTAGAGAAGTCAAAAAACATGACCCTCACCATGCTTCCAGTATGCTCCTGATGAGAAATACATAAATGGAGCAGGTAGATGATTGCATCCTCCACCCCAATGCCTATATGCAAACTGTAGGTGGCCATTCACAGTCATCTGGACAAGAGCAAAGCCTTTGCCAGGCACCTGTTTCTTCAGCTTTTAACACGATGCGGTCTGTCATCCTTGCCAAGAAACTGTTCACTCAGTTCAATTTAGACCAACATCTAATTTTATGGATTATGGATTTTTTAACAGACAGACAGTTCTTTGCAATGGCACTTTTGCAGACACACTGTACATCAGCACAGGCTCTCCACAAAGGGGAATCCTATTCCCCTCCTATTCATTCTTTTCTAGGGTATGAATAGGAATGTAATGCTGCCCTCTGTAGTTTCATAGAATTGTCTATGCACTGCTAGAGTTGAATGTAACCAAGACTAAGGAGACTGTTACTTATTTCAGAAGTCCCAAGGACAGAGCCAGTCATCATACATGGTGAAGAGACGGATATTGTGGATCAGTATAAATAATCAAGAAAGCACACCAACGTCTATAGGGGTAGTACTGACGTTGGTGTGCTTTCTTGTGTCCAAAATCTGACAAACCTACAGTTTCTTCATTGAGAATATTCTGTGTTTTTCCTTCAATTGCTGGTTGAGTCAGAAATAAATATGGACTGGCCAATACTTTTATATAGTTTTGTATAGTTTTATTTTGTTTCTGATGAGTTTGATTGAAGAGTGTGTAATGATTACAAAATTATTGTTTCTGTAAATGGAGTCCAGTAGCTTAAGCGAGAGCAATAAGCATATAGCGGCTGTCCAGAAAAAGGATCTTACTCTATAAAAAATATCTCTGTAAGGACCCTTTCAGTAATGTTGTCGGACACTTATCAGAATATTCTGAGCCTGTCAGTGGCAAAAGGAACACTTAAAGTGGATGTACATTGACGGTGCGCAAAATCACAGAGGGGTTACATTGCAGCCCGTTTTGTAGTTGTAACAGCTGCACCACTCTCGCTCGATACTGCATCAATTTAAAAAAAAACATGTTGTTCCCATTAGTCACTTAGGGTTCATTAACCCAGATATATAACCAGAATCCCTCCCATTTGTCCTGGACATCCTTCAGGACATGACTGACTGGGAGATGTAGTCCACCGTGCTCCTCAGTGCAAAATTAACTGGTTAGTTACCGGTTAATGGGTGTCAGCCTATTGACAGCTAATTAACAGAAACTGACATCTCTGGTGTGGACAAAAGACCAAAATGCGTAGCTGCCTTTACATAGCAAGCAATTTTTTTTAAATTACCTGTGTACCCCTGATGCTCCCTTTTGGGTACAATCTATGCTTCACCAAGCGCACTGCCAACTGGTACAGAGCATCGTTCATACCAGAAATGATTTGCATGGTGAACAAGAAGAATTCTTTTCTGATTTTTATTATTATTATTTTTCTCTGAATAAGTTCAGCATATCATTGTTTGTCTGTGCAAATGTCTGTTTTCACTTTTGCCCCAAGTCAAATTGCCTGAATTGAACTGAAGAAATAGAACTTATTGCTGGACTGTTGTATTATACTGCATTAGTTTTAACTTAGTGTATCTGATCAGCTGGGACCTTATGTATTGATTGTATTTGAATATTTGCCCTGTCAGTGGCTAATGGTACTTTTAGTCCCAAGTTGGCAGCATTGCCTCAACACTCTCCACAATACAAGAATACATAGCTTTTACAAATGTTGTCTCTACTTGTGAACTGCATAATCTATTTTTTCTACAGGCTTCTCCCAGCAGTCCTGCATTTCAACTGTAATGGCAACTCAGAGTTTGCTTGAACCAGTGATGGTTAGCCATATCATGTAGTTCACCACCCAAGGTTCCCCAAAGGTGCCTGGACCATTGGCACTATGATGGAAGCCATCTTATGGTTAGCAGTTTCAGTCACTCTCTAAATATTATGTATTATGTGAGTCAACAATGATATTACTGACAGATCTAAACATTTGTTTCCTTCCCCCAGAATTTGATTCAGCACCCTCATGGACTCTCTGAGAGAGGGCTACTCCAGCTCAACAGAGTCTATAAAAGAGCAGTTCTGTTTTGTCCTCCACTGCACCTGGCTCCCTTTCCAGATAATGCCAAGGATGAGGCAGTTCGCCAGTATCTAGCATGGCATTTATGTTGGCACAGATGGTTTATGTTCAGCCAAAGACACACTCAGTTGCATTTGTTTATTTGTGAGATATCTCAAAAATGTGGAAAGAGATTTTGATTAAATCTGGTAAACAACTAGGCCACAGGCCACGAATTGAGTGACTTTTTTTTTTTTTTCCAACATTTTGTAGAGTGTTTTGGAACATTTTCATTATCTGCTAATGCATATTGGATACAGTTTTAAAAAAACAAAAAAACAAAACATATATCATCATTGTCTTTGTGTGTATTCTGATGTAAAGCCAGATGCAAATGAAAACATTTTCCATTAATGAAATAGATAGTTGAGGATTGCACAGCTTTAACTGGAAGTTTTTTCTTTTTACTGTTTAGATTTCAAAATTTTAAAAAGTTCCAGTCTTGTGTTTTGTTGGTTGGGCAAACTCTTAATTTACATTTGTGTGCCTCATTCTTAACTGCAATTAATGAATATAAAAATAAATTTGTGTGCATTTAAATAGGATGTTTGTTATTAGTCTTGATGCTACTGCCTGCTAATGCAGTATCTGTTCAAGATATCCTCTATAGTGTGTATATATATATATATATGTGTGTGTGTGTGTGTGTGTGTGTGTGTGTGTGTGTATGTACATATATATATATATATATATATATCAGCTTGGGGGTTACCGTTCCGAGTGTCCCGATCACCACTAGGACCACTTTTGCCTTTATGCCCAACATCTTCTCCAGCTCCTCCTTGAGACCCTGGCATTTCTCCAGCTTCTCGTGCTCTTTCTTCCTGATGTTACTGTCACATGGGATCTCTACATCCACCACTGTGACTGTCTTCTGTTCCTTGTCTACCACCACTATGTCTGGTTGGCTCTGTTGACCTTGTGTTCAAGGCTTGCTCTTGTGCGGCCATGATCAGTGCCTCTGTGCTGTCTTTCAGTCCAGCCTTTTCCAGCCACTGGTATGTTTTCACTATGTCAGCCACTTCCTCAAGCTGTTGATGGTACATGCCATGCAGGGGCTTGTCTGTCCATGCCAACCCTTCTGGCTCCTCCTTACTGGGCTTCCGCTGCCTGAGGCATTCACTCAGCAGGTCATCATTGGGGGCCATCTTCCTGATGTGCTCCCAGAGGCTTGTTGTTTGTTGTTGTGCTCACTAGTCCGCAGCCTCCTGTCTTCCGCTTAGTGTGTAGCCTCAGGATGGACTTAGGGTGAAACCCTCCATGCATCGTAAGGTGCTCCCTTGTCTTGATATCAGTGGCATATATATATATATATATATAAATATACACACACACATACATACACATACATACACACACACACACACACACACACACACACACACATACACAAAAACATACATATACATATATATAGTAGGATTTAACTGCATAAAGGGTTTTTGTCCAATAAGCCACTTTCTAATTTTATTGTCATATGAATGGGGCCATCCAAAGCTTTGTAGTTACCACTTCCTCTTCATCAACAAAGTATAAAGTTTAATTTTTGGTAAGGATCAAATAAAGTTTCAGAGCAAATTAATTAAATTGAAAATGAATTCAGTTTCAAGCTACTTCTTGAGGTTCAGTTTTTTAATGCAATTATTCAAGTTGAGCAATCAAAATATAAATAAGTCAAATTCAAGTTTCCACTGACACATTTCTGCCCGTATATAATCCCTTGGAACCAAGATTCATTGTGTTTATGATAGCTTGTTAGCTAGCTAGAATGTCCCATTCATAGCAAGCAGGTCTGTCACTACCCAATCAACCCAACCAATAGTGCTGGTGCGTAGGTCAGGTTCTAACACCTAACCAGTGGGTAATCCTAAGCAGAACCAGTCCCCAAAAAATTGGTCATTCACTGCTCAGATTGGGCATCTACTCAGATCGACTGTGACAGGGTCCTCTTCCCCAGAGCCTGCCCTGTTACACTGCCATGTTTTCTACAGTAGTTTAGAATGTACAAAACTAAGAGAGGGCCTTTCACATTTTTGGGTTACCTGAAGGCCACCAAGGTTCTCCTACACACTTGGAAAGGGAGGGGAGAGTGGATCGGTATTCAGTTGGCGGCGATCTGTAACCTCATGTTAAGTTTAATTGAATACAGGACCCAAATGCCACACTTACAGCAGAAAGGACAAAGACCGGGAAAAGTTAAATGTCTTTTAATCTTCCTTATTGACAGAAACAGACTAAGGCAGTCAAGAAATTTGGGTTGATCTTGAGGAGACTAGACAGGTGTTGATCCAGTTTCCTTCCAGAACCAGACTGACAGGGCAGGGATGAGGACAGGTGAGGGAAAGGCACCTGAGTACATACAAAAAGGAGAGTCAGAAAGGCAGGCAAGTGAGCAAGGAAAACTGATCAAAAGGTACTTAGCAGATTCGGCTGGGTCTCTGTCATTACCGCAGAAATGAACGGATGATTCAACGAATACTGAGTGGAGAGCCAGGGCTTATAAACTGTGACGGCAGGTGAGCCTTGATTGATTGATTGAATGCAGCTGCTCTCCGGAAGGAGAAGATCAAGCCTGATTGGTCAGCCACGCCTCTGCAGGGAGACACATGAACACTAGGCAGACACGGGAGAGACAGACAAGAGACAGAGGGAGAGGGGAAACATAAGACACAAAGGGGAAAAAAGGGGGAGACAAACACCTCAGTGCTATATGCCAGAAAACACACACTGGTCCTTCATCTAGAAAGTGGTTATGCATCTTATAGCACTAATTTGTCATCATTGCACAAAGTACCATATCTATTTCATTTGAAGTCAAAAGTATAAAATTGACTATTTGGAATGGTGATGGAACAGGTGTTGAATTCAGTCAGTAAATAATGGTGATTTCCCATCATCAAATTACCTTATTTCCTTTTGCTACCCCATGGTACCCAAACATGGTACCATGTTATTACTGAGATCACATCACAGCCTTGAGATACCCAGCTGCAGATATTTTAGTTTGATCAACATTCTCACGGTTACCAAAAAATACTAGATTACTACCTCTATATACGAGTAATGTTACCCTTTTGCTACAAGTGTATCTTCTTGTCAGTACAGAGCTGCAGTCATGCCCTCATCCAAACAAAACAAACTAAACCAGTGTGTGATCTGTCCTTTACTCATGTAGGCCCATCTATTGGAGGATCCATCGCTGAGAGTATTGGCTTCCCCTGGGTGATGACTATAATTGGAGTAGTGGATATTTTCTTTGCTCCTCTTTGCCTCTTCCTCAGGAATCCACCAGGACAAGAAGAGAAAATTGTAAGATTCAAAACACACTTTCCGTTACTTACATTCAACCAAATCCTACATAAACACACAGAAATATGGAAGACCTGGAAGGCAAAATCCTAAGTCTAACATTGTTCTTACATGTAGTTAAAAACAGACACCTGAAAAATTCCAAAGTCATACTCCACAGACGTAGAGATATCGTCTTATTTCTTCATATCTGCATACATGGCTAGGACTGAGTTACGGTATGCTGCTTGCACTGTGATCACTTACAGACAATGAAAGTTGGAGTATTTCTATTCATATTGTAGGGAAACATTTTAAAATGTATTTTATTTTCAAGGTTTCAGATTTTTAACAGAATTCATCAACAAATGAACAGACACCACCCCATCCCACTCCAACCTGCATCCAAAAAAATGGAAAAAGCAAATGCAGTCTTCAAATAGAAACCATACCAATTTTGACAACGATGGAAAAAACAAATTGAATACATATTATTAAAAAATTAACAGGTAGAATAAAATTAAATTTACCAACCTCATCACCAGACAATAATGTTGATACTGGATTATTCTGCAAAACCTCTGATTATGTCCAGTGCCAGTGTTTAGGAAAGGAATTCATTCTGTATTCATTATTGAGCTTTCCTCATTGTTTCACGTCTCTTTTTCTGGCTCACTGCAAAGTGAAGATCTGTCTCTTAAGCAGAGACAATGCAGACAGTGTAAACTAAATGTTTCTGTAAAATCAGCAATTGTTTCTCATTTGTTATTATTACATTGTATTTGATCAGCCATCTCCATCATCATTGGCCCAATTTTGCCATTTGACAAGTGAGGGATGCTCCATCTGTTGGATCAAGATGGATAAGGCATCACTCAGACATAACCAATGCACATTAAATACTGTACCTCCACTCATTTGCTGCATTGAACTACTGTAGGGTTATAGAGTTATCCGGAAAACCCAGAACCTTCTCAAATCTAGAGCACAAAGTTTAGCAACAAGAAGGTCTTTTGCTCAGGGAACTTTGATACATGTTGTGGCAGAAATAACACTTGTCAACATTTGTCTTTTCAGGCCATTTTGATGGACACCAACTGTTCAATGAAGACAAGGTCCTACTCCACACAGGGGGTTTCCTACCAGGGTGAAAACACAGATCCAGAATATGACGATTATGATTAACAGGACAGCAGCCATGCAGGTTAACCCCTCAGAGGATCTATTTTGTTGTACAAAACAAGGAACACAGAAGAAAAAAAAGCAATGAAAAAAAAACAGCCAAGATATTTCCATGTGGATGTCCTGCGTTCAGTCTTCACTGTTCAGTGTCCTTTTAGCGGTTTTACTGGAGCAAACCAAAGTTGTTCTTGATCTGTGGTTGCAAGCGCATTGTGTGAGAAATATTTTTTTAGCCAACAGCCTTATTCAGTAGAGAGATGTGTCAAAAAACACTTTTTAGGCAGTAGGAGGATGCTGAGGAACAAGTACGCTTTGCTGGTTTATTTATACAAATCTGTCTTAATTCATGTGCCAGTCATTAAACATCTCATTTCTAGCTACTGTATGTCCATGATACTGTCTGTAGTATTACCACCAGACCTTGGTGTGCAAGTTAGTATTGTATTTGTGAGGTATATAAAGAAAATGTCGTTTGTTTAAAATCCAAGAAGATTTGTTGGCCAGGTCTATTCTCCTTGTTTGCATTGATACAGTTACAAAAGTACGAACTAAAGACTAAAACAGGTCCAGCCCAGCTGTTCTGGCTGAACTGCACTGCAGGGAAGTCAACACATTTGAGCTGTTTAACAAAAAGTATGAGGAATGTATTCTAAATCCTCCTGTTAAGAACAGAACCTACATGTTTTTTTTTTTGTTTTTTGTTTTTTTCATTTTGGCTACTTGGCAACTGCTGTTCAGACTATCTTTTATTTAATAAATCATCGATACTGTAAATTCTCAACTAGTGGCCTTTTTCACCTCAGTGGCAGGGACAACCAGGCCTGACAGGGTTATAGAGACATGCCGTATTCCTAATGTCTGCTGTTCCCCAGTTAATGGTGATTCAAAACATCCTTTAACATATGTTGTCTTCATGTATTCATTATATCAAGACAACAAGCACATTTCCACAGCACACATTCCATCAGTACAACACCCACCACTCTGCTGATGGTCTCATTTTAACAGAAATACTGGCTATATTCACTTCTACGTTTTCTCAATCGATGTTAAAGGCACAGTTCAGATTATTCGAAGTGGGGTTGTGTGAGGTACTTATCAATGGTCAATGTATTACCTACAGTAGATGGCAGTCGGCATGCCCCCAGTTTGGTGACGTATACAGGAGTACTGGTATGGAGGTCAGAGCAACACTGTGCACAGGGTCAGCAGCAAAACTTATTTTAGCCACCTAAAAGAAGGCCCACCTAAAATCATAGAGCACTGCTGTACCCAGCCATCAGGTTATATACTGATAAACACCGATAAATAAATGAAACAACCACATTTCCTGCAGAGTTTTCACATGAAATGTCTTCCAGCCATCCCTTTATTGTTAGGCTTTTAATGTTAACAGTGTAACATGTCAATGTTAAACTGCTGTCACCGAGAGTAGTTTAACATCCATGTGGAAAAAGTGACATGGCTCTGTTGTATGATTAGAACATTTTACTAGATTTATAATGTGAATATGCGGTGGGTGACCCTCCTGAATGTTATTCTTTCCCTTTGCCTTCATTAGCGACCAGCTTTTGTTTGTTCATACAGGCCATATTCACAGCTATTACTGGGGACTAGGCCAATATTTGAATAGTGACTCTGAGAATAATGGCTGTGAGGTCAAAAAGAAACATGTCACGTTCCCTTTGATACTACTGCTGTGAAATCAATATAGAAACCCTATGACCTGTTTCCATGGAGAATGAAAATATATCCAACCCTCTGGAAGAAAAAAGGTTCACACCATATTTATACTTTCACAATGGATGAAACCAGCATTAATAAAGTTTGGCCCATTTAAATAAACTAAATGATTCTACACAATCGTTCATAATAACTCCATATTTGCTGTGGGCTTTTCAGTGCTAGTTATGCAGAAGTGGAACTTGAAGCAAAAGATTCAAACAGATTTCATTTCCTCTGAGACAGGATCCAATGATTGCAATGACTCCATTAAATCCAATTTGTTTTGCTTGAGAATCATCTTGAGGTTTTAAATGCTGGTCTGCTGTTTCACTATTATCTGTGGATTCAAACGTTTGGCCACACCTTAATCAGTGATGTCACTGCAGGTGCATTAATCAGCTGTCCAAGGCAAAACACCTACTGTGATATTACTAATGGGGGGTTTACATCAAGTGTAACACACTCAAAGCTTGAGGACTCCCCTGTGTGATTCAGCACCACAGCACTTTATGTTTTAAGAATCAGATATTGCCTGTGTGAGCTTTAAAAACTGACCTTGAAAAGTTTATAGCTCACTCCATCATAGAAAAAAGCAACCATAGTCAGATTGAATTCCAGCAGTTGAATGGATGGATTGTTTTCAATTGTAAACGAGAAAAAAATGCATTGAATCTTCCTTAACAAATTGCTGTATGTAGTAATACAATTGCAGTAGTATTTCTGTCCAAAATATAGCTAAATACAGAGATGGCTGTTTACAAAAGTCCATGTTCATCTCGTCAAAAAAGCACAGGTGGTATTTACAATGTTAATAATGACTGTGTTCCATGTATATTATCCAGTTCAAGGGTCTTGGTATTGTGCACACTGCTTCACCGCAGTGGGTTTCTTGGCGGAACTGAGGGTAGAAACGCACAGGAAGCAGTGAGCCAGGTGGAGCAACAGGCTCCCATCCATTTTGTGTGAGAAACATTGAACCCCTTGCGGGAAGCAGGATCACTAGCAGTAAGAGACAGACAGTGTACAGGGCAAAGTTCAAATATATGAACTGTGACCTGGATCGGTACAAAATCACGATGAACATCTGTCATGTTCTTATTGTAACTAATTGTAATTTGCAGCTCATTATTGGCATTTGCATTTATTTTACGCTCAGTTGAAGCTTCTGTGGCAGCAGAAGTAAGCTGCATTTTGATTGACAGCTCAGTGGATCTACCCACCAGCGGCTGAGTGGGGGAGGTGTCGTTGTTTCTCGGCTACCTTTCCACTTTGTGTGTTTTTGCTCTGAGCCATCATTATGTCATTACTTACACCTGTGGTTCCCTCATTATGACAAGCTGAAATGTCAGCTGTGGAAAAGGTCTGTTACAGTTACATATTTTCCATAAATACTACATGATAGTGGGATCAATCTTCTCATCAAACTCCCAGCAAGGCAGTGAATAAGCATATTTCCAAAGATGTTGAACTATTCCTTTAAGTAAGGATACTATTAAGAGATGTTCTGTGTCTGTGTTCAAATGTTAAATGTTCATGTTAAATGTCAGATGTTCAGTTGAATGCCTCTGCCAACCAGTCAGGTTGAGCCTCTTGTTCTCAGAGATTACACTTTGTCAAGGCTAAAGGTGTTGATCATGTTCTCCAGTCTAACGTCTAATTTTTCTACAATGGCTTTGGGAAAACAAATGGCAAGACCAACTCTTTTCACCGATCATCTTTGTTAAAACCACTGGTAAGCAAATCAGTACTGATATGTAAATCAGCATCTTTTTCATAAGTATTTACATCATACTTTATGTTTACCATGACTTAAATTGTTGATGCAGTTGCTGTACAAAAAGCAATGAAACTTTTGAACAACTGGACTTCACATGCTTTCTTGACTTTGACAGTAATAGGGCACTCGATGCAATGGATTTTGTGTTTGACGATTGCTACCATTTGATGGTGAAAGATGTGTCTGTCTTTAAATAATCTCAGTGGTTTAATCTCAGGGGACAGAGCCAACAATCTTTAGATTTAGACTGCAAACGTATCGAGCAGTAAAAAAAAGGTAGCTATTACATACAGCTGAGGATGACTGGCGTTAGCCCTGTTGCTACATGGAACATAGCACTATGCTAGGTCCTACAGTGGAAACAGTAAGATAGTGAGGGTCAACATAATGCATGCTGTTGTTCCATCATGTAAGGAGCTATTCATGGCTGGAAAATGACAAATACTGAACAATGGTAAACAACACTAAAGGCAGTGGGAAAAATGAAAATATAATCTATAAATAAAATAAAAATAAGCTATTTTTGGGACATAACCTTGCTCAACACTTGCCCTGTGGTTTTCTCTATATGTCTAGATGATGGTGAAGTTTTAAAAATTCCTCTGATATAATTTGCTTGATATTTCTCTTAGCTTGTTTTTTTTTTTTTATGTTAAATTTTTCATTTCATTTTTCATTAACTTTTATGTAACATGAAAGGTTCAGATTCTAAAGTTCTGTTGGATATAATTATCTTATCTTATCTATACCCAGTAAATGCCAGGAACAAGTGTCACTTTTCAGAAAGGCTGATGAAAGAAATGACAGATTATAGTCAATTACAGAGGCCAGCGAGACAGGACATCAGATGTCTGTTGAATTGAATTTGCATGTTGTACTAATACAGTAGCATACATTTCTTTCCCCTTTTTAAGACCATCAATACTTTTTTATTATTAAGAGCCTACCCATTCAGCTACCACAGTGGTCCAGTGCCACCAATCTCTTGTGCGCTAACTGCAAATGTAGTGAGTAAATTGTGGATACGTAATGTTTTTTTCTAGTTAGTTAGTTCATGCCTTTAAAATTTGTTAATTTGGCTCCACCCTGTGAGATTTCTCTTGACCAATGAGATTATTTGTCCCTGATAAACTTTGATGGATGAATGGAATCTTATGTCTGCCTCCGGTGCAGCGCTGCTTCTGAGAAATGTCTGTAAAAATACACAACAAACTGATTTGCTCTTATACTCCTGTAATGTCCATTGTGTTTGGAATATACTGTGATGTTCAGAATGTTGTGTCACATGCGGTGTTATTGGATTTCCTCATATACTTTTTGATGGGCTGTAAAAAACTGTACTGGATATTAGTGAAGTGGTAAAATCATATCATGTTTATACAAAACCAGAGCAGTTCATCTAGAAATGTGAAAATCATGAGATTTGCTAGTCTGAGTCGGAATAACACAATGTGAAATAGTCTTCTTTGCATCAATTGTTTGAGTTGTTAGTGGACAGTAATATTGGAGATTGTGTTAATCCAAAATTGACTGCAAACATTCAGGGCCCATATCAGTGAGCCTCCTCACGTGTATGTCACTGGCTGGATGTCACTTACCTGTTTCGCTTTGTCTTACGTTTAATATCCTCATTAAATGTGGTATACTCTGAAAAACCAGTTTCCTCTTCAAAAATGACAACATGGAAACAGACTATAGAGACAGATGGATTTTCAGCACCATTACTTTTTGGTGCATTTAAAACACAGAGCATTTAGACCACCGTTGGCACTAACCCTGTTTCACATTACTGACGTGACAGATTGGAGCAAAGAAAGAAATAGCATGTACATATACAATGAAAATATAAACCAGCTCAGAATGTGTGTGCTTTTCAGCTTACTCACAGAAGAACTGACATGACTGCCTGCTTTGGATGGTGGAAGACTGCAGAATTAGTTGCTATGATGGGGAAATGTGGGAGAAGACACACTGTAATCAGCCTGTCTATCTCAACACTGGGCATCAATTACTTTGCAGATGCTCACACAATACCTCCCCTTTCAACTGTGGTTCTTACAGCAATGCACATGCAGGGAAGCTTCACCAAATTTTTTTTCTGTCAACAAGTCCCACTGAAAGTTGAGCTACTTTCAAAGATTCCTGTCTTAGATGGAAAGAATAGGCTGAGCATGAGTACAACAGACAGGCTGAGGAAGTCAGACAGTCGTGTAAGATCATTCGTGGCCTGCTGCTTGGTTCACTTCAACAAACGTGTGCACACCTACAAACCCCTGCAATAATGCAATTGTTTCCATAGCAGAGGCCCAGTGCATGCTTCCAAAATTTGAAACATGACAGTACTACTTTTAGATTTGTCCACAACGGCCACTGATCACTGGCTTTGGAAAATGCTGGTTAAATGGTCACAGCCACCCATAATGTCAGAAGCTATTTGACCATCACAGTGGAGGATTGAGTGGAGTATACTGGTGTTGTAATTGATACTGATGGAGCAAAATAGCCACAGAGGAGGTGCATGATGAGTCCTGAAAGCCATATCCAGGCCAACAGTAGGACCGCATGAAGAATGTGGCCTTCCTTCCTCCTTTCTCATAGTATTATAACCCACTGTGCAGTGTTTTGGCTTCAAACCCATATATTACTCAGTCTCCTGGGTCGTACCATTGTCTCATCATTACCTGAAGCAACAAAGCCCCATGTGTTCTTATTACACAGTGCTGTTTTCAGTCTGAACTCTGGGTAATGCATTGTTCATTTTGGTCATTGATGGGATTTGTTCACATTATGAAAAATATTGCTTTGTTCATTAAATGTTTATTATGGTGGTACTAAAAAACTAAATACTGTAGTTTGACCAAAAAAAAAACCAAAACAAAACCCTTAAGTCATCAGTGATAACATTTCTGCTGCTGATTGCCATTGAAAATATAGGCTTGTTTTCTTTGTGTGTTGATGAACATTGTTGTTGTAAATCATTTCATTTAGATTCATTGGTTGTCTAGTTGTCTACTTTCAAAGTTCTACTGTGTGAGCCAAGTAAACCACAAAATAGAGTGATGGGAATTCATTAAGCTTGTTTATTCAGGTTATGTACAATAAAGCTTCATCACATGAGCCTTCTTGAAAACTGTGTACAACATCCCTCACATACACAAAAAGAGACAAACACCATTTTGACCCGATGAATATATTGTAAGTGCAGTTTCAAAGGTTAGGGCTGGAGGGGGTGGGGGGATTCTGTGGAAGTGGAAGAGCACACTGTAACAACAGCAGCATCAGCAGCAGCAGCAAAAACAGTGCTTCTCAGGCCAAAAAACCCTCAGGTTACATTACCAGACAGATGGGGGGTGAGTTCTGTGGAAGAGCACATTGTAACAGCAGCAGCAGCAGCAGCAGCAGAAAAAGCAGTGCTTGTCAGGCCAAAAGAGGGGTTAACAGAGATTGAACTTCTCTCAGGATCTCATTAGTCCCCAAAAACCCCCAGGTTACATTACCAGACAGATGGACACACAAACTACACATTTTTAAAGAGAACAGAAGAGAAATATCAGAAGTGGGGATTCATTCCTGATTATCAGCTTAATTTCCTACAAAAATATTGCACAAAAAATATGGATACACAGAGATTGAGAGAGATTGACAAGTACAGCAGCCAGTAAGCCAATATCTACATGAGCAACAAATCTATTACACAGAAAAGAATAGGAAATGTGCCTTTACCTCCTCTGAGTCTCACTGATTACTTCTCTTGTCCGAAGACCTTGGACCAATGCTAAAAATCTGTCCTCTGCTAACTCAATTAGGTTCAACATTCAATGCGTTTTGGGTGATGTATTGTTATTTTCGTATTTGTTGAATGTGCCTTCAGCTTGGTTTTTGTCCTTAGAAAGAAATAGTAAGAAAATCTAAAGATGTCTCAGGAAAACAGTAATCCTAGCAATAAAGCAGTGGCTCCAACCCAGGTACTGGTACCAGGACACAGAATGAATATTATTTATATAACATCATAGGCTATTTGGCAGGTATCTTGACCATGGCGCATCTTTCCTCATCACTCCTTCCCACACTTAAAACAGAGACTAATGTTTAAAGTAGGTCATCAGAATGCAAGTGCATAACCCACATACCGACGAAGCTGCACGAGCTTAAACGTTTCTTTAGGGAATGAACAGTCCTAATGTGTTTGTTGACCTATTTCATGTCAGAACCTTTTCTTTATTTCAGTCGTGAAGGGTTAGGGTTGACTGGTCCACAAAAATGCCAACAATCTAAAAATGGTCTCTGGTGCTACCAAGGTTGGAAACACTTGAGTTTAAGCCTGCAGTGTGTTTCAACTAGTTTGCACAACATGTCATCCGACACATCTAACGGCAAGAATGTTTATATTTCAAAGGTTGGACTGTCAGAGCCTTTCCTGTCCCATCGACTTCCAGATTTCTCTCAAAGACCTCTGTCTCACACTTATGAACAATTTGTCCTTGAAAGCATTCATGTGTTGTATGCATAGTTGTTCACATGAATAGTGATGGAAAAAGTTGCATGGAGATAGAGAGAGAAATGATCTTAAGTGAGAAACTGAAGTTTTGCACCTGCTTACTACATGAAGTGGGCCGTAGGATTGTCTGGAAAACGTACAAAGGTTGACTGACGTAGGCCCTTGTTTTCGCTGTTGAACAGGAGGTTTCGGTTTCCCTTAGCAGTCTGTTTGAAGCATACTGAGGCCTTAACCCTGACCCTGTTTTTCCCCAAATGTCACTAAACAACCCACAGAGAAATTAAAAGGTGTTAGGCTGCATTTAGACCACCATCATCACAGCCTGAAAATGGAGTTCTACTTGTAAGCTTGTTGATCATCACAGTTCTGATGGACTGAAACCAAAACTGAATTGTACTTGTGTTGGAAACATATGATGTGGAATTGTTTGGCAAAATAACCATTAGAATAAAGAGAAGGACATCATTACTGAAAAAAAGAGTAATATTCCCTCTTCACAAAACTTCTTTTCCAGTGGCTCTCTGAGGCTGTAAAAGATAGATGAACAGGACAGCACTTTGGAGCTGTAGCTGGTTATGATTATGTTATGAGAAACACTGGTTTGCAATGAAAAGGTGTGAGGCAGTGTCAAAAAGCTGTGTATACACAAAACATAGAAGGGGCTAAACATAAACTCATTTGGGCATGAACAAAAAACTTGTGAAGGCAAATGATGGGCACTAAATCACATTATACGTTTTGAAGCATGGAAATCATCTTCATACACACGTACACTGACACTAAATCAAAGACATGTTGGAAAATTTTAACATCACGAGAGCTCCTGGGTAACATTCATTCAGAGATCAATCAAAAAGTCAATTATGTGCCTGTCTCACATTGCACCCATGAGAGTTTTGATCAGTAAACAATGTGCAATAGTTGACATTTAGACGTTGATGGGATGAATGAAATATGAGTGGGGAAGAAATAAAAAGAAATGGCTCAAAATCATAATCCAGGATAATTACCTCCTTACACCCTCCCAAGAAAAAGAAAATACGGGTTATACATAGTCAAACATATGTCACCTAACCAATATAAACAAATAAACCAAAAGAAAGAACAAAATTATATTTAAGAGTTCATTAATAATTATGCAGCTGCTGATACCTCAAAGAGCTTTATGATTAGGGTAAATAACTTATAAAATCCAAATATATTACATTAAAAAGTGCTCAAAACAAAAGATATGTATGACCACTTGCAGGGTCATCAGACGAATTACATATTGTCTAAACCTGCTTTTCCCCAGTAGAGTCACACAGTTATAGACTCAAATATTTCTCCTTCATATGGGCTTATTACTCAAAGCAAACAAATTTTGAACAATTATTTTCCTTCTCCAAAGTTAAGATGATTCAGAGTAGTACACCACAGAAATGTACACATTTTCTTAAGTCGTTAGGTCAAAGCAGTTACAGACAAGAAAGCAAACTGAATTAGATGCTTACAATGACATTTTGAAGCCACAGAAAAACAAAACTTGAGGATACACATGCAGCACTACTGAGGGCAGATAATAGTGTAGCTCTCAAGCTTCCCTTTAAAAACCAAAAGCATGGAGACGGCATCACATTGTGCAAATCAAAACATCAATAACAGATTTACCATGGATTCTTGGAGAGGAAATTCCTTTACCCATCCTTTCTTTTTCACGTTTAAAAAAAGTGTGAATCAAACACCAGACCCCTACATCCCCATATTTAAAATGGACTTCTGAAATTTCATCTCAAAAAAACAAACTGGACATAAATTTGCTGGAAGGCCTGAGCCCAAAGCACTTGTTCTTCCTCTTTCTCTTTTGTAGTCTTATTTAGTGGAGTGCCTCCACACAGATTTGCTCCTCAGTAATGTCATCCAGTAGCTGCACCTCAACAGGGCTGCATATGTCACTGTCATAGACCTCTGTCCCCATCAGGGCATCTTCCTCCAGGGCTTCTCCTTTGCCTTTAAAGCCTTGCTGCTCTGAAGGAGAGGTGCTTTCCACTGACTCCAGATCTTCAATGCCTGCCCGGTAGTGGATCATTAGCAAGGTGAGGGCTTGGAGTCTCTCCCCAGACTTGGCCAGGGCAGTACTGATTAGTGCCTTGCGCCGGACGTCTGTAGCCTCCCTCTCCTCAAGCAGAAGAGCATTATTATGCTCCAGCTCCTGGTCAATTTCCTGTTGCAGCTTGTCCAGCATCAACTCCAGCTTCTGGGATCGCTCATCTGTGGGAAGCCCCCGGTACAGGTCGCGGCCTATCTCCTTCACAGCAATGAACACACTGTCATCCAGCCCACCTTCCTTGCGTACAAGTTTACTGCTGCCACCACTGCTGGCGGGCTGCTTTGAGGGGCTGGCGCCACTGGTGTAGGTCTCAGTATCACTGCTCTCATTGTCTGAAGTGTTAGGGGTATGCTTAGGTGAGGGCTCCACTACTCCAGGCACCACATCAGCGACCTGCTCAACCAACCGAGTCTTGGGCACCTGGCGGAGGTTAAGCAGACGGGAGCTGGTGTTGATGATATGGCGGGTGAGACCAGTGGTGGCCCGGTTTATGGTGGATTTGGCTTCAGGGTCAGCTCCACGACGTTCAGTCGTTGCCACACAGAAGGGATTTTCAGCGAGGCACTTGTCCTGGCATTTCTTGTGGCAAACGTAGGCGCAAATCATACACTGAGAGGCTGCCTTGGTCCAAACCTTCTTCTTACAGTATTCACACCAGGTGGGGTTCTGGAACTGGGTGTCCTGGAAGTTGTGACGTACTTCCACTAACTGCATGGCACCATAGGCCAAGTCATCCCGCGGTGCTGAGGGAATATGCTCCCTCTCTCTCTCCCTTTGATCCTCATCATGGAGACTCCCCTCTCGCTCCCTTTCTGCCAGCCCACCTGGACACTCTAACTCACCCTCAGCTAAGTAACAGAAGTTCAGGGTAACATCTCCATAACACAGCTTCTCATTGAAACCCTTGTGGGTGCTGAGGCTGCGTAGCGCAGTGCGGCTGACACTAGCTCTGGGCTCTGGAGGTCCCAACCTAAATGTGCTCTGGTACTCTGCTGAAGATGTGGCCATACATTCCAGGGCTATATGCTCCAGCTGAAGGCTGACATGGCCCAGGCACAACAAACTGCCCAGCTTAAAGGGATCTTTGCACCACAGGGCCACATTAAGGTACTTATGGTTGCTCTCCACCTCAAACACCACAGATGCCTTGGGCCAGCGACCTGTCTGGTTACGAAACATGGTTTCTGGGGATTCCCAGAGGGAGTGGTCTTCTAGACTGTCCCGTGTGCTGCAGGAGCTCTCTGAAGCTTTGTCCTTTGCTTGATCGGCCTTGCTGCTGCTGGTCACAGTGGAAGGGACTGGCAGCTCATCACTGCTCTCTGCTGGCCTGGTAGACTGCTTCACCTCAGCCTGTTTGACACATATCTTCTCAGTGCCAGTCTTGTCCTCATTGGCTCCAGTGAGAGGAACTTTTTCTGGAGATTTTTCAGAAGCGCTGATGGTGGTAGTCACAACAGGTGCAACAGTAGCATTTGTAGTTGCAACAGAATCAACACCATCCAAAAGACTGGTTTCTGAGGAGGCTGATGTCAACCTTATCTGAGGTCTTGGTGGCACTGGGGGTCGGGAAGGAGGAGGTGGTGGAGGGATCGTGGGGCGTTGCAGACCCTCCCCTGGATCACTACTGGTCTTATGTGGTGAGGGCTTTGGTGATTCTTTGGGCTGGGGCTTTAGTGGTGACTGGAGACCCACCAGGTTTAACTTGCGATTGAGGATGGGTGATATGGTACCAAGGGGCTTAGAGGCCAAGTTGGCCACAGTCCTTTTGGGGCTTTGGTTTACAGTAAGTAAGGAATCCTCCTTAATGTCACTGGTATTTGTGGTACTGCTGTTAGGGCCACCAGTCTGGCTAGGTTTGGAGTCCACAATCAACTCTTCAAACTCAGAGTCAATGTCTTTGCTGTCCGATATGTCAGACAGGGTGGTAATAGGTGCTGGGTCTTCCTCATAACCTGCTGCCTGGGAACTAAAACCTGTTTCCTCTAGCTGCCCAAACCCTTCCTGAAGAGTTCCAAGGCTTCCAAAAGAGGGAGTCTGGTGACGGACCGGTCTCTCATAAAGTACCACCACCCTGTCACCAGCCTGCTTTAACAGTTTGGGCACTTGAACCGAGGATGTTACTTTGACACCTATCAACAGAAACAAGAACAGGAAATAAGTTGTCTGTCAGTAGCACAAAGAACTGAATGAAAGTTTCAAAATTTTTGACAAAAAGCACATCTCAGACCTCCAATGGCGATTAGACGATCACCCCTCTGCAAGTCTGCCGAGGCTGCAGGGGAGTTGGGTGTGACCGTCTCGATGCTGACGTGCACTGCATCCCCCTCACTGGCAGGGACATGCCTGAACGTCATCCCCACACTGCCACATGGCCCCTTGACAACCTCCGTCTGATGTATGCATGTAACAATAGAAAACAGAACAATGAAGGCATGCACCAATTTGGTGGTTATAGACCGCAAATGCTAATAACTTACTGACTTAATGTAGTGGTAGGATTGTAGTGTATAAGAACATGATTAATTCATGATCATTGGTAAGAAATCTAATGTCTTTTTCAGTACAAAGCAGCAAATTCTGTACTGTTAACCTTATGTCTTATTATTTATGCGTATGTATTTATGGTTATATCAAGAAATTTGAGTATTTTGTGTTCTGAAAGACTGTATTTGGTAAAGAGCATTTTGAAAAGTTGGTTGAAATATTGTCTGATCTGTATTTATGGTCATTTATGATATGGATATTCTGTATCCTCTGAGAGTAAATATTGTATTTTGTATTGAGTATTCACAAATAACTATGGAAATGTTTTGTAAACTTAGTTTCCATGGTGATCTATAAGATTGTTATTAACATTTGGTGAATAAAGCACAGTGTACTGGAGAGGGGTTACAGTATGCGACATGTTTAAATTTTGGATTATAAATTATTATTAGTAACTGTTTATAATTTACTTTTTAAGATGTTTTTTCAAAGTGTTGCATGTAGGCTAATGCATTTGGCTGAGCAAGGCATCAACTAACCCAAATGGATGTTAAATGATCTCCATTAAACTAACACCATGACTCAATAAAATCATTACACTACACTTTTGTAATATAAAGGAACTTAACGTAAAAAGACTTAAAAAGTGATAAACTAGGGGGAAAATAATTTTCTCAGAGAAAGACAAGTAGGCACATACTCTCTTTTTATACTGTACTCACACATAGGTTTCAGAGAACAAAAAATAGATATTAAACATCTTTGTCAAGGTTAAAAGTAAATTTGAAACAATAGCTTAACCCGAACTGATTTGCTAATTTTATGAACAGTATGTCTTTGAAATTCAATGGGCACTCATTTATAAATCCATAAATAAGAAAATACCATTTTATTCACTACTGTGTATATTTCTTTATGGTAAAGTGCCAACGACTACAGGTACTGCAAATCTGTTTTGTCCAGATACAAAACAATGAGAATAAACTGTAAGTTGACTGCAAATGCAACACTGACATCTGCCTCCAGCACTTTGATGAGGGACTCAACCTGAAAGTGGCAATTCTCTGGCAGAAGAGAGAGCTACAATTAACTCCCCACCCCCAGCTCCCTTAATAACAAGCCACTGCACCAAGTCCAAGTCACATATCCCACAACACATCTGTTCAGATGCGGAGGTGACCTGCTTTATGCTTGACAGGTGATCTATCAAATCACAGTACATGTACAGTGGCAAGAAATTGGTGCCTCCTATGCTGATGATGGTGTACATAAACCCATGCAATTTTAACTGTGATTGGTAAAGATTGTTATCTTACTGAAGACTATATGGTGGATCTTTGTGGGTACAGAGAAGGAGCTAAATAAGGTGCAGGGGAAAGAGGATGAAGACGATACAGGTGTCCTGGTTTAAAAGACAGAAAAGGAAGGCCGACAGGATGTGGGTAGACGGAGACGAATGACTGTAATTTCCCCTGCTGTCATTTGTTACCGTTCTGGTGGAAGGCAGTGATTGAGTTAGGGCTGGCCATGAATAAGCAGATGATCTATGTAAGCTGGCAAGGAGAGTGGGGTGGGGCAGCTTCACTGAAGCCTGAGAGAAAGTCCTGATCCATGCTCATAGCCTAGCTCATAGACAGCCAAGCCACTAGTCTTGGCTAAAACTACATCTATATATACTGGATACAAACAATGATGTACTGTAGCCTACAACTAATTCTTTTAGTGTTAAGTACAGTGCAGGAAGCAAAAAACACTTGCCTAAACAATGCTGCTGTGTTAATGGGATCCTCTTTCTTAAAGTTACAAATAAGTATTTGAAGTATTTTTGAAGTATTTAAATGTATATTTACATTTAATTAATCTTAATTTTAATACCATTTGCACTGGCCATAGATTCATGAGACCCAGTGGTGAAGGACAGCATGTCTTTCTTGTCATGTGTAATAGCCTATCAACAGTGAGGGCTACTGTGCCACAGACGAGTGAGCGGAGTTGTGTGTCAAAGGGTGGGCAGCAAATATTGTTGAAGTTACAATAAACATTAAAATCTTATAATCTATTTCTATGATGACAAGTGTGCCCAGTTTCCCAGTTAATCCACAGAAAATGCCTAAGGCTGCTTTTAAATCACATCCATATGGATCATGGATCAACTACATTCTGTTATGGTGTGTGTGTGTGTGTGTGTGTGTGTGTGTGTGTGTGTAACTTCAACACAGCACATGTGTTGACACCAAAACGGTACAAACATTTACCTGTCACCTGGCAAACAGGATTCTGAGACTTGCTCACCAAACAGAAAATCTACCTGTATTTGGGGC
Organism: Chaetodon auriga; assembly: GCF_051107435.1. Classification (NCBI taxonomy): domain Eukaryota; kingdom Metazoa; phylum Chordata; class Actinopteri; order Chaetodontiformes; family Chaetodontidae; genus Chaetodon; species Chaetodon auriga. The sequence goes on from NC_135084.1 coordinate 3,847,340, forward strand.
TCAGCGGGTGTTAAGTTCAGACCCTGCCACAGATGGTGTCACTGTTGTGCAACTGAGGATGATTCTGGTAAGCAACTTGATGAAGTTGTTCTCCTAAATCAGTTGGATGTGCCGTTCAACAACATATTTATTCCTTTGAGTGGTTTTCACACTCTGACGACTCCAGTGCAAGGGTTCAAGGGTTTCTATGTTAAGCTATTTGGACTTGTGAATACCGTTTCCTTGCTGTGTTCTGTTGCACCATTTGATGTGTGTATGTGTATGTGTATGTGTGTGAGTGAGTGTGTGGCTGCCTCAAGGTGTAATCTGATCTGACCACGTTACAGCTCTTCATGAAAGACTAAAAAACCGCAGAGGCAAGAGGTTGCTATGGGGGAGGATGTGGAGGCTAAAGGCCTATTCAGCCTCACATCACACAACGACCATTACTTAGTGCACAGGTAGGCTCTGTTGGCAAACACTCTGAATCTCAAGGTTGTGTTAAACCAGATGCAAAATCCCATCTGGGACATTAACTAGGATACTGAAAGTGGAATAGCACATTTATCCACAATATGCAACTGATAAGCCAGTCAATCTCACAGGGCCTTCCTGTTGCACCAGTCTGGCCATTCTTCTCTGATATCTCTTATTGCCAAGCTGTTTTTCCCACAGAACTGCTGCTCACTGGACGTTTTCTGTGTTCACACTATTCTCTGTAGACTCTGTTGTTGTTTAGACTGTTGTGTGTAAAGATCAAGAAAGAGATTAACAGTGTCTAATACACTCAAACCTCACATCTGGCACCAACAATCATTCCACAGTCAAAGTCTTTTATGCTAGATCACACTGATGTTACATACTTGCATTAACAAGCAGGTGTACAGGTGGAACAAAGCAAAGATTAAGTTTATATTCTAACCACTGAGTCATTGGGCTGTCTCCCCAGTGCATGATCTTACATTTGATTGCATGACATGGCATTTTGAGTATTAACATACGTATTTTAACTTACTCTAACCATCCACAGAAAGAGCATCAACAGACGCAGACAGTTCTTTACATGGATATTGTGAATATTGAGTGAATATTTCCCTTAGTGGAAGAACCACATATCTAAGTGTTGGAAAGGGGAGTATATATTCAAATTAGGAGCCTTCACACTTGAACAAACATCAGATGATGTTAATCCAGTTTAACATCTGTCCCCCAAATGTGACATTAACATGCTTCCTAAACAAGATAATCCTCACAATTAGGGAAATGTGTAAACCTCACACACACACAAGCAAGTAAGCATAAAGACGACAAGCAGTTTCAGAAATGACACTGGAGATATTAACTTGTGATTCATGACACAGAGCAAAATACAAAATCCTCCCAGACTTTTTTAGTATTACATTTTGGCTGATTGTCACACTTAGTTATCCACCACATATTTCACTGGCATTTGGCACATGGCAGGTGGTAACTTCAGATCCTCATGCCAGTGCTGAGTGGATCAGCTCCTGCTTGACTACTTAAGATTCACAAACAGACTTTCAATGCAGTGATATTTTGCCCTTTGAGTGAGAACTGCTGAAAGGTGAGTGTGGGTACTGAGTATCACTAAAAGAGTTGCAGTGTGTATACAGCTGCACTGTGGCTATTGTGCCCACAATAGATCTAGAAAGGAAAGCATACAAATCCATGCCGCTGAAGTGCAAATAGTGGCAATCTCCATTTCACACACACTTACACCACCAATATATGCACAGTCACATACACTCATATGTACCTCATTATATGTCAGTGTCACACAAAACTCCAGTGATAAGACTACTGCTCTCCAGCAGCAGAAGCATTAGTTTCAAAGATAGAAATCTGAGGGTTTATTCCATGTTGTTCAAGCCTGGGTTTTATATTTAATCTTTTGGCCATCACTATGATCAATTAAAAGCATCTAATTCATCTAAAACAACAAAGCTTGTTTCAGAAACTTAAATGCATTTAGCACATTGCCAAACAAAGTATCATTTAAGAAGCACTCTTAATGGTGGAAATCATGTCCTGGGAATCATGCAGGGCACACACAAGCCACAGGCTAACAGTTTCTAAAGACCAGGGAGAAGATAAAATACAGTAGGGGTCAAGGATTATCGGTCTGGCTGATTATCACATCTGATATTCAGCATTTTTACGATTATCTGAATCTTTTTTTTTTTTTTAAATCCAATCGCCAATGAAATCTTTTAAAAATGGAGCCTCTCTCTGTCTGTAGCCACCACTCTGAGGTCTCTTGCAATGTGCCGCCCACAACACTATGTGATTGGTTAAACATCACAAGTAACAGCCTACCAACACTGAAGGCTTTTGTGCCACAGACAAGAACAGAAAAACGCATTTCCATAGTGGAGCAGCTCCAGTGAATGAGTGGACTGAATAATGAACACATTAATGCATTAATCATTACAATCTAGTAATATAACAGACATTATTCCAACAGGGACCATTACGCTCTTTTACTTATGGCATTTTAAGTCATTTTAAAGCTTATACTTTTGTACTTTTGCTGAAGTAAGGTTTTGAATGCACCACTTGTACTTGTAAAATGAGCTAACACTAATTAGCTGAAATTATGTCAGAGAGACACTGGAGCTTAACGCAGCATTATGGAGGTTTTGGAATATTGGACAATCTAAAGTGAATTATTTCCTCGCAACGTAGACATGAACATCTGATCAAACCTTTATTGCTACATTAGTCTCAGTACATGGCCAAAATGATTCGGTAGTCAAGACATTAATCCAGTATCAAAACAGCTGTTAGTTGCAGACCAAAATGAATCTTGTCTTGACTGACTTTCCTGAGAGAAAGTAGCTTCAAATTGCACAGAGTTCAATTGCTGTGTACTGGAGCTTTCTCTCGGGGCTGAGCAACAGTGACTGGACTAACCTTGTTTACATCGACTAAGACAACAAGAAGCTCTTGGTTCCTTGTATCTGAGCAGAAAAGACAAAGAAAGAACACAGCAACCACAAACTGGCCAGATGTAAATGGGGTAATTCACCATCCATTTCAGCAAATCCAGCCTCTCTTTTATCTGCACTGCCACAGAGAACAAATGAAAGGTTAATATGTCCGAATAGCAGCTATCACTGCTTTAAAGTTCTCTCCGTTACCTCCAGGACCAAAACCCAGACAAGTCTTCCTTTGATCCCCTGAATAAAACACTCATTGTGACAAGAAAAATACATCTATTAAACATGGTTAAAAAGTAGAGGAGTAGCCTGGCTCATCCAAGCAGAGATCCAACAGAAAACATAAAGCTGCTACTTCAATTTTTTGATTATTTCTGCCTGTTTCATTTTTAAATTTCATAGCTGAATGGTGGCGCTAAAGATAAACTGCTAAACTGCCCTGAATGACTAGATTTTACCACCATCAAGGAGATAAAAATGTGGTTAAGCAACCTTCACCATTGTTGTCAAATCTTGTGATTGAATTGGAGACCTGATGCAGCATTTGAGCATTTCAGAAATAGTCAAACAACTGAAATTGGGTGTGGAATAAAGAAGTAATGTGGGACTGAGACATGAATGGCAATATATTATTTAATCTGACTCCCAACACATACAATTCCTCGTAAATATACAACAGGTTGAAAGAACTCACACGCCTCTTCTTCAGTACACCATGCTTTATTCATCAAATGCTATCTCGCCTTCATTTTGATGGACTGGTATTTAAGCTCACATTGGTCAGCAGTTCGCCGTGCTTGCACTCTCAGAGTAAGAAACTGTTGAAACATACTATGAAATGCCAGAGGGGGCAATTAAGCGTTATCCGGCATTACCATGATGGGAACTATCAGAGGTCTGAATGGCCTGGAAATGTTGACTTTACAGTTTATAGACTTTACAAAATATCCTTGTTCTTCTCCAGAAATTTAAGATCAGCTTGAGTGAAGATGCTTAAATTGGGCTGAATATTGTTCTCATGCATTTGCGCTGCAGTTTTGTTCTATGTACTGTAGCTCAAACACAGACCTAGTACTGGAAATCCCTGCTTTGCTATTCAATTGAAGAGATTCTATTAATTGTATTCTACATATCATAAAACCTGTGGAAAATTGTTATGTCGACCCATGGTCTTCTCCTGTCTATCCATAGGTGTTCCAGAGTCTTTCCTCCTTGAACTTCTAGGATTAAAATTGTTTGTATGTCAGGAATCATTCTGTATTCACTAAATAGTGCACTATATTCAGTGTGAAATGAATGCTACATATAGCACACATTACATTGTCAGTGACGGTGCAAAAAAAAAAAAGATGTCTCACTTAATTTCCTGCTCTCTGTATAGCCTCACATTGTCTACTGTATCTCCTGATCAAATTTGCTCTGAGCTGCCACACATTACAAATGATTAGTGAATATAACAGAGCTTGCAGGGGGCCACCAACTGCAATTTGCATTTTGCTGTGGTTAAAGTTAGTAAGCTACTGTTGGTCTATCACTGTTCCTTTTATTTTCAGTGAAAACCACGTTATGTGTACCTGTGTGCACAGCACAGTGGCTAGCTGCAGGCTGGTCTGAAACCCTGGCTTGATGAAAAACTTGGATGGAGCAGCTTCTCCTGTTGCTTGGCTGAACATCCCTCTGCAGGTCGGGGAGGGTGCGTGTGAGATGGAGCGGTGGGGGTTGAACAAATCCTTTTCCCTGTCACTGCACTGCTTGGTAATTTAATCTAATACCACATGTCAGATCGATTTGTGTATGGTTATAGGGTACAAGTCCCTGCGAGGCAAGTGCGCAGCAATTCCCTGCCACATCCAATTAGCAGCCCTGGTGGTGATGGGGGTGGAGTGGGCTGAGGGGTGGGGTGAATGGCCAGTAGCTACTCAGGTGTTTACGTGGCCGCTTATTAGGCTGGTTAACAGTGACGCATATTCTGTAGTACGTGTTCTCAGACACAATATCACAGACAGTTGTAGGTCTAGATTGGAACATTTGTCTTTCCTTCATAACTATCCCACACAGACCAGTGCTACACAGATATCATGTGGATGTTCTCATTCATTAGCTCTGTAAAGCAGCCCGATTGGTGCTCCTCTAAGGGGTCACTGCTCCATCCATGGGGGGCAAAAAACAATGCTAGGAAAACTGGAGATCCAGTTTACAGTTAGAGCATTCAGAATAATACCAAAATAACACAGAAATGTATATTGGCAATACTATACTAGCAATAATGTTCTCAATCACATGAAATAAAAAAAAACCTTTAGATAATTATAAAATCTTACATAGGAAAAATAAAATGAACAGCAATGCAGAGCTCTTAGTTGAGTCAGGCTTCATCCATTACAGTATTATACTTGGTATTAAGCTTTTGACGTACTTCAAGATAATACATTGCTTAAAGATCCCCTCCAGACGTGTCTTAAGATGTTAATAACAATTTTTTTTAACAATAATTTGTGTCTGATGCTCAATTATCTTCATCATTAAAATGACATCTATTCCTTCCTCCTCACTAAATTCAACAGAATCTATGACCATGTGCTTATTTTTCATTTCCAAAGTTCGACTGTTGGACACAAGATGAGTCCTACTTCACTGAAAAGTCAGTTCTCCATCTATGTGCACTGGAGGCTTCAAGTTTCCACACTTGTGTAAATGGAATATTGGACCAGGATTGGCTTCAAAATTATCTGTGGTGTCACAAATCATGGCCAAAGGCCCGCCCCTTGAAATCGGCTTTTCAATGAGCACAGAGAAACTTTCCACTTTAACTTAACCACTACACTGCACACACATCATTCTGCAAATTACAAGGAAAAAGGACATTTCTGCCTGGAGGGGGACTCTAATAGTTCATTTCAAAAACAACCACTGTATTCCAAAGTGTCATGATAAAACTGCTGATGGGACACATCTGAGAATTAAAGCTGAATATACCAGATATAAAAAAGTTTGATGTTGTCAGCTCTGTTTCTCTGACTGCTAAGCTAACATTATGTTGGCTAATGTTTCACAACAAGCTGCTGCTCAGCTCATGGCGTTCTGGAGGTCCCAAAAAGTGTAACTGTGGCATTCTGACTATTTTGTACTATCCGCTAGTGCTAGGGGATATATATGGGGATGGAAAATGTCAGCAAACACTAGATATTTTAACAGGCACAGGCTTGGTAAGTGACATTCTCAGACAGAACTGCTCATCTTTCTGAATGACACACAAAAAAAAACAAAACAAAAACATATCGTTTCAAACATCAGAACAACACAGAGTGTCTCTTCTTCTTTGATCATACAAACAGCAGTTTGCGTTACACATTTAGCAGGTAACAGCCAACAGTTTCTTTGTAGTTTGATCTTGGTTTGGTTTAGTTTTTAACTGACTGAATTTATGTAAACTGGCTACGCTGATAAAATTAGAAAAAACAAACCTTGTAACAGTGCTTATCGTGCCCTTGATTTATGGGGGATAACTGTGTGCACGGTAGTTGCAGTGAGAAGACAATTAATGTTTTAAGGGCGTCATTGTGTGGCATTACACACTGCAGATCAACCTTGAATGTCCACTGAACACCAAGCTACAATGGGTAACCTGCTAAATCAATACAAAGATCTGAATGAATTCAGATACAAGCTGACGCTGGGTTTCCCATCGGTAACACCCTCATTACTCACAGATGCTCTTTTCTCACTCCCTTTATGTTTAACTCTACATTACCATGACATTTTTCACATCCATTGAAAACCCCAGCCCTCCCACAACCACTTCAACTCCAATGCACAGGTGTACTCATAGAATGAGAAAAACAACGTGTGTTTTCAACATTAAAGCATTTAAACTTATTCTAGTAGAGTATCCTAAATAAAAGCATGAACCTGAAATTGTGAATAACACGTCAGTTTTGATGACTCAATACTTTCAGAGTAGGACAATAATTATATGTTGTAAAAAAACTGGATGGAAGTACAATACAGCAGTGGATGGCATGTCTTTCTTGGATAAAATCACTATGAAGTTTGTTGTGTGGCTCAATCTGAATTTTCAAGTTGCCTTTTTATCATAGGAAGCAGGTTTCAAAAGCACTAAGAACAAAGGAGTTGTTATGGAGACTCGGGCAAACAAAAAGGTGCTTTGCCTAATTTGCACTTGTATGGACGGCAACAGTGGTCTGCTCGCCCACGCGGTCGCTCTTTGTAGCGCTGTCATTGTCCTGGCATTAAAAAATAATGATCTGTCATGACTGTTACATCATCCCAGTTTATTAAATGGCAACTAAATTCTAGACTACTACCACTGGCTCAGAAGGGAGTAAGACGCCATTTTCTTCATTATCAAGCTGGCATTTCAGTCTTTGCTCTCTTTTGAACACCAATGCTTGTCTGTCATGCAAACACTGAGCCTATCTCCTCTCCAGTGAGCTCACCAGTTGCTTTAGATGCCGGGACTGGCCAAGTGTCATTCTGCTTCTTGGAACCTATAAGGAGCAATTTGACCGCCTGACCGCATAACATTTACTTATCATTCATTTAACATTTGCACAGTTTCTCGCCTAATTTCATCTATAGGCAAACAGGCTACAAGTCTCGGCGTCGCTAAAGTCTCGTCTCTGCTGGCACTTTCAACTCTTTTTAGAAAGAGCTATTCAAAACAGCCAGCTCACACACACATCCTCCTCGACTCAGTGAGTCGGAGAGGAAGAGCACGGCAAAAATAAATGCTTTTATTTCATTTGGCTCTGCTGCTGCACAATAATTCCTATATAATATCATTTTTGTTGAGAAGTGGAAACTGCAAATATACTCAGTGGCTACCATCACTCTAAATAACAGTGACATAGCAGAGGAAAAACAGACAAACCTACGTCATGTCAGCTGTCAGATCTTTCTACATAAATGGAAGAAAGGGCATTCAGAGTAATTTCATAAATCAAGAGCCTGTATTATCTCTGAGTTACTCAAAGATTACAGGGCATTTGGTAAACCAACATGAATTTACAGTGTGTGTGTGTGTGTGTGTGTGTGTGTGTGTGTGTGTGTGTGTGTGTCGTACACTGATGGATGTCATCCAAGGCACAGACTCAAAAAGCCAAACCTCAATTTTCAAAGTGCATGTGATACTGAAATGTTTGCTAATGCTTTATTTTTTGAGCTGGTAATTTACTATGAATGTCCATCAAAGCTTCCAGAAAGATAGAGCCAATTTGGTCCCAAGCATCGGGAAATATGGTCCACTTTCATTTTCATTTAAAAAAAAAATTAAAAAAAATCATTTAAAACTCGATTAAAAATGTTGATCATTTCAGGAAATTTCAAAGGAAAGGGACTAACTAAACATTTTTTTTTACATTTTATTCATCACTGATACAGAAACATTTCAAAGGGGAAACACTGTTGTCTGACATCCGCAGTGATCAGGTATCCCTGGCTCTGAATCTGGCTAATTACAAATCAGTGTGGCCATTATTTCAGGTTATGAGCACCATTTCTGACACTCTGCAGCAGGTTACAGGCAATTTCTTGTCTAATGAGAGACCGTGCCTGTGGGAGCAGAAAAAAAACAAACATTCTAAATGAAAATTGCAAGAAAGCTGTAATACGGCTGCGGCTCTGTGTGTCATGCACATAGCGGCTGGTCTATTGAGTTTCCTCTGAGGTGAATTGATCCATGGAAGAAGCGATTAGAAACAAACAGCTTGTGGGACAAACCTTTCATGTCTTTAATCTACTTTTCACCACACAGCCAGCCGTTGTCAAACAGAATTAGAACAGGCCGTTTAATTGGCAGGACAAGGCGGAAATGGATGATGAACGTGTCAAATGCCGCGAATCAATGTGTGCATCATGAGAAATGACAAAGGTGATTGGCTCTCTGAGATGCTATCGGATTATGTGCTGGACGTGCATGTTGATGTGACAAACAACGCTGCTCAAGTGTTTTTTCCAAAGAGAGACAATGGACAATGACATGGTCTAGTTTCCAGATTTAAAGACCTTTACAGAGCTTCAGATTGAAAGAAGCTAATGTTTGAGGTTACAAGTCCACACTGCAAGAAGGAAAATTCTGCTGGAGTCTGATGGAGACATCACAAATATCAGTAAGTGTCAAAGTACTGGAAGCTGTATAATACTCATTCAGATTCTTAGGTGTGTTTGACCAGTTATTCCTTTATTTAAATCAGAAACCTTTTCTAGCTTTACAGTATTTTGTATTTGGGCAAAGCTTTGTATTTTGCAGCACTGCTGCACTGAGCTGTTTGATGTATTTTGTGAAATGGGTCAGAACAACAAAAGAATGCACATGCACTGATATAAAGAACCAGCCCTAGTTATTTAGGAATTTATTTTTTGTTGGCCTAAAAGCAATACAATTGAAATAAGTATTTAATATGCCAAACCAGCCAAAAACAGACATTATACTGTGATAGATCATTTTATCCATATTGCCTCCTCCTACTTGTACTCCAAAAAATCCTGAATGGAATGTGAACCTGTGGCCTGTCTGATGCTTCAAGCAGCGGATGACTCATTGCTGTAGGGTGTGTGTGTGTGTGTGCGTGTGCTCCTGTGTGTGTCAGCCTCCTCTTCAACTGTCTTTCATCGGTTGTGCAGAGCAGATTAAAGACACAAAGACACCCTGAGTGGAACATCAAACAACAACCATGAAGGGGAGGGATGCGTCTGTGTGTGTGCCCGTGTGTGCGTGCATATGTGCGCGTGCGTGGATGAGTGCACGTGTGAGTTTGTGGGCCGTGCGTCAGAGATGCTAAAATCACCTGCATAAAATTGCCTGTTCTCCCTCTCCGACCCTGACTGGTGCTGCGTGTGTGTGTGTGTGCATGTGTGTGTGTGTGTGTGTGTGTGTGTGTGTGTGTGTGTGTGTTTGAAGTGAATATTGACTACAGTGTGAGAGCCTCTCTGTTCCTACAAGAAATAGAAACTGGGAGAGGAGGAGAAATAGTGCCGTGGCTGATCCTGAGACAGCTGTGGACAAGACTCTCGCATGTTTTCAAGATTATGACTGCAACAAAACCATGAGCAAAAGCCTCACATAATAACAGCTGCAATCAGGTCCTTGGACATTTCAATTCTTACTTTTAAAGACAAAATGCTGGCCTTGAACAAAGATGTACAAAATAATGTATTACATGTTCTGAATAAAGCCATCTCATACGTTTCAGTGCTTTTTACTAAGTATACAGATCATTAAATCAATGCAGCGTGTGTCTATAGACACACCTAACATTAGCTTTGGAGCAGCATTGGAACAAAATTGCTATGACTTGATAATCACTGCCGCTGATTTCAAATACATGGCAGTCAGGGGAAAAAAAAAAATTCTTTTGATTACTGAATTTTAAAAGATTAAACTCACAAGTGTATGACAGTAAGCTTTGGTGGCTTGAATAAAAACATACACATATAAACATCCATCTACACAGAAAGAGTCAGGGTTTTGTATGGTTGGGTACACCGGGTATGAATAATTCCTGTTGTGTGCAGTCAGATTCTGGACTTCATTATCTACTGTATTTTTACAGTTTTTCTCATCGCTATTTCTAGAAATTATCTTAAAGAAGGCACCACTACACACTCGCTTTCACTGACATTACATGTTTTTGACAATGATCATTTCATTTTAAAATGCAAAGGCATCAGATTCAGTAATAAACATGTGTGTGTGATGCTCTAATAATTGTGTGATGTATTGCCTTTATCTGATAAAGATGTTTTCGTTTTGTTTGCTATGTGAGATTTTTTAGATCAACATTAGAAATACTGGCCGTATACTTCCCACACATTTTTTGTCTTCTGTCTTTGTCTATGCTGTCAACTCTCAAATAAAACGGTCAAAATGACAAAAAAAGAGAGACAACCTGAAAAAAATGTTCAAACGAAATGAAACGATTGTAAACTCAGTTGATTAGTTGTACTTGATTAAGACAGTATGACATGAATCAAAGCGCTGTTCCTCCTGATCACTGCTCTTACATGTTGCTGTGAATAAAGCACTGAGCACACACCTTATCCAGTGGAACATTCAGCCTCATGCAGACAGAAATACACACATTTCGTTCATACAACACAAAGGCACCCGCCAAATACAACCAATGTTGCACAACAAGATGCCGAGCTGTAGTCTATGTGTGCACACACACGTCGTACGTCCCTTCGGTCAAGCTGTCAACAAGTATCAGCACTCAGGGCCGACGATGAAATTGACAGGGCAGATGTGCAAACACGCCTGACAGAGTCCCCACCCCCAGAACTCAACACACCATAAAATGAGTGATAATAAAAAAAAAAAAAAAAAAAAAAAATCCACCCAATCTCACTCTGTAATGGAACATGGCTTCATTTACCCAGTTCACAGGTGGTCCGTGTTGTGCAGATGCAAGCACACACAGCACAATGAAGCGGCTGAGCTAAACATTGACCAATGGGAGATAGTGGAGATAAAGGGAGCTCGTTCTCTGTCTTACAAATATGATGAGGGGGAATCCATTCAGAGCTACTAGCATGGTGTCACCTCACAGCCCAAAATGGTCAGTGCTGAGACCAGAAATGTAACAGCAGGATTGATATAACAGCTGTTCTTATAAATGATTATATCTAAAAATAGCGTTACATTTTTAACTCATGTCCAAATATAAAAACAGAATGTGATGCCTCGAATAGTGCAAATCAAACATTAATTAAATGCTGATTTCAGATATATTTGCCATTGTCTGTGTCTCACACATACCAATTTTTTATTGAGATTCAGGGCTGAAAACAACATTACATACGTGTTGTCTATGAAATGTAAAAACTAATTACACAAAAACATCAATATTAGCAAAAACTCAATTAGTTAGATCTTCAAACTGTTTTGCCTTGCTAATCTCAACAATCCAGAAGGTGTTCAGCTCAAAGTGACATGGATGAGCAACGAGGAAGCAAATCCTACAATACTACAAGCTGTAAACAGCCAATGTTCAGTACTTTACTGAATAAATAACTTTAATTAGAGAGCACTCAGACACCATATACTTCAAACTACAGGTCTAGAGAGTAAACCTTCTTGGATCATTTTTGCACAAAAATTTAGTTGCTAACTGTTCTGGCTAGGTGTATTTAAGTAAGTCTAAAACGTCAATACTAAATCTATTAAGTCTATCAGCAGTCACAACAAGAGCCTGGCCCATACTGGAAATTTGAGGCCAATATCATTTTTTTTGCTTACCTCATACTCAACAACTTTTTTAAAGAACTGTGACAAAGACATGTCCTGCACAAGACATTCTGAAAGCTTCAAAAATAAACTTGCTCCATACTCTCTGGTGAACAGATTATGTAACTGCAAAACTGATTCTAAATAATGTCAAACAAATGTCAGCCTGTCCTGAAAACATCATCTGTGCAAGTATGTTCTCAGGCTGTGACCTATGCAGGCTGTAGTAATTATGACAAGAGGAAAGCAGGAAGTCAGGTGACGTGGGATAAAGAGAGATAGAGTCCACATTTAGAGGTAGGTGGGGTGTATGGATGAGTCAAAAAAACACAGGACTTTCACCAAGCAGACCACGGTTTGTGTCCCATGTGAAACAAGAAGTCAGCGTTTTTAAGTTACATAACGCACTTAGGTTACGTAACAGTAATGTTTTGAACATACTAAAAAACAATAATAATAATAATAATAATAATACACATTTCTAGGGGCGGCAAATGCTATAAATCCTGAGTACTGATTGGCCAGTTTGTTGACACTGACTGGTCAGTTTGGTGTCACAATGTTGCAGCGTATTGAGCTGCTCTCGCAACCTCTTGATGGAAAAAGCAAACCAAAGAAACCAAACCATGGCAGAGTGAGAGAGGTGAGAATGAGTGGCGCTCAAAAGCGAAACGTCCAAAAAGAAAAAACAAGACCAGGAGTTATTAAAAAACAAAACAAAAAAAAGTTAACAGGACTTCAAAAAAGGCTCAGTTAGCCATGTGACCCAGCCATCAGACAACACTGTGGCGGCCTCAAAGAGGCACATTCATCTCGACCTCTGCTAAAGAGATCTGCACTGAGGCTTCACAAGAAATACTCCATGGACTTTGTTAAAGAAGCTGCTCAGTTTAAGGAGTTCATGCACAACTAGGAACCAACCACAACCACTGTGCCCTTCAATTGCTCACACTAATATGAAGACAGAATTTATAGCTTTTATTGCCTGATGTTGACATCGCCCTACGTGTAACTTATTCCCAACGATGCCAGTGACATCATTATTCTCTAAACTTGGCTTGGTAAAGACTATATTGCACTCAACCGTGCTTCCGGAAAGATTGAGCCATCTGACACCAGCTTCCATTGACAGTGACACCTTCAGGAACAGGACTTCAAGGAGTTAATCTGGATTTTCCTGTCAGGTGTAGACACTTGTAATAATGGCCTTAATATGCCCTTAGACTGTTTCTGCAGTGGTCTGTATTGGTGGTAGTATTCGTAGCGGTGCAGAAATACGTTGCTGGCAGTGTTTGTGGTTGTGCTGAAATACTGTAGTGTGAGATACTGCGTTTCCCACACACAGACTTCACCTGGATGGGCCACCCAGGGATATTAATGACATTGAACGATACTGATTAAAGTCGTTTTTGAGTAAACACTAAAATAAGGTGGAGGATTTAGCAAAGTTAAACTGGGGAAAAACCCATATAAAATAACCCACCACAAAAATGGGAAGACATTTTTTACATATTCTCAAAGACAAATATTAAAACTTATGTACCTAGCAAATGTCTAACACATCAGCACCGGTTAGAGTAAGCGAGGTGGATGAATAATATTTGGCAATTGAAAACAACACTGAGCAAACAGAATGCCTGTTAACTTGAATCATTGAATTAGAATTGAATTAAGAACAAGTCTGCGTCTCTCTCCTGATGAGAGCAGGTCTCTGCATGGGAAGACAGACACGAGTGCAGTGAAAAGCAGGAGAAAGTGGCTCGCTATGGTTAAAATGAGGGAATATTCAAATGGCATGAAAACCATTAAGATACATGAAACAAGCAGCTGCTGTCATAAGTGAGGGGAGCTCCTATCTGGAAATCATCAAGGGAAAAATGAAGATAGAGAAAGATGGCGAATTGACCTTTTCCAGATGGTATAGCCTTTAATCCTTACTACAGAGCCCTGCTGGGGACATGCAGACTGGAGAAGTCTGATAAATCAGGCTCAAATGCCACCGGGAATCTGCATTTCTATGCGTGTGTTAACAAAAAAGGGATACAAGTGCTTTGAAGTGGGTCCACTTGGAGAGGGCTGTGCTGACGGCTGTATTGGTTGAGTGTTGGGGTGGTACAGTTCGCATATTCATTACTTATTGAACTGCTGGCTGCACCTTAAACTGGCCATGGGGTCAGTTCTGGAGAGAGGTTTGTGTATCATTTGCAAATATGTAAGATATACATGTGCAACAACTGCATTTTTATTCTCTAGCACATGCTTCAGCAATATAGCTCAAGCAATTTCAAAAAAGTAAGAAATGAAGGTCTGAGAGTGAAAGTAGCCTTTACTCATGATCTGCACTTAAAGCAGTTTTTCCTGCCACAGCGAAAAACTAAAGACATTCAAAAAAGAATAAATAATCACAGAACATTCTTCAGATCCACGTCCTCCATACATACACAGTGCCTACATAAATGGGGATACCTCCTCCAAAGGTAAAATAAAGGTTGATACGCAGTTGGGTAAGCTGCTCTAACAGATTCCCTGCCCCATTACAAAAACCAGTCAGTTCATCTTACAAGTTAATGGTACAATTTTTAAGAAAATAGGCTTACTCAGAAAATTTCCAGGGAAAAGAACAACAGACAAGGTAGGTAACCAGGGTTGGCTTAGTTAACTAAGTTAGCTGGACCATGTGCCTATGACACTACCTCTTGATGAGGCGAAATGGACATTAAAAGACAATACCCTCCCCAGCCACAGCCAGTTCACCCGGGTGTCTCCAGACGTCAATGGCTCAAACAAACTGAGTCATCTGTCAACCAGCCAAAAATTGCCTTCACAGATTGTCACAGATGAAGAGGGTCTTAAAGCTGCAGTAGGCAACAACAGAACCATACGAGTGCAATGGCATCAAACACGATGAGCCCAAAGCTCTACGTGGACACGTTAACATACGTTTTGTACTTAACAACATTGGAGGCAAAGGGCGTATTCAAAATTTATCACAAGTACCCACCTGACTGCCAACCACAACTGTAAAAAATGCGAACTGCTGGAGTAAAATCATTACCACTGCTTCAGAAAGCCTGAAAGGAGAGTGTGAGCATGCGCCTGACAAGGAACTTAATGTGAGATTAACGTTATACTATAAGGCAAGTATTTCACGTTTATTATCAGGGTTGTCTAATAATCAGCCCAATGTGGTAGATTTCTACTGACTGTGATTACTTGATCTGGAATATTGATCTACAAGACTAGTTGATCTGTAAAAACATGACAATCACAAATAAACCAAGCTGAGAGCCAACGTGAAGCCTTACAGAAACTCCATCAACAGAAAGTCAGTCTAACCTACAATGTAGTGTCTTGAATAGTTTTTGTTTCAGTTGGAACCTGAGCATGTTTCCCAATAGATTTGACATTTTTTAATAAATGAAATGTCCAAAAATTAAAATGAGTATCTTATTTATATAAAAATCCCCTCCAGATATGTTTTAAGATGTTTTAGATGCACTGTACTTTGACTAATACTGTGTTTCTAATATGGGTTTCCCACAAAAAGTTATTATCTTGTTAAAATCCTTAAAATTACATCTACTCATTGCTGGCTTCAAGTTTCCACATCACACTGGTATAAGGTGAATATTGGGCCGGTACTATGAAATAGAAATGGGCCCCCTCTTTATACATGTACAGTGGACTACTCTTTTAGAATAAGAGGAGAAAAAGATAATGTGGTTAGTTGTGAAAGGAAGGCCTGATATTTCACTGCCCCCTACTGGACGAGGATTCAACTCCCGTCATTATTAATGTGGAAGCACACTGGAGGACAATTATTGTTCAATGGAATACAAATAATCTTTTAGCAACTGCAAATGTCATTCAGGGTGTGGCAGGGATAGCAGCATCAGGTTTTTTCTGGAGCTAGAGCCAGTGATTAGGGCTGACATTTCACTCTGAGACGGTCATTAGTCACCTCCAAGCAAGCCTGATGTGATAACTGCAATATCTCTAAATTGCAGCAATTAGAAAAGGTTTGCCGGAGGGGCCTGAAAATTTTCTTTGCCGCTCAAAATGTCAACAATGGGACAATCTCATCAGAGTAAAGATGAAAATAAGCTTGTATTAATGTGTTGATAAGACAAGCTGTCCAATATATAGCATTTTCAGACGAAGCGCTTGACTTTCACTTGTGTGTTTGAAAATCTCTGCATTTTTGAAAATTAAGTGGAAACTGGTCGAAATCAGCAACAGGTGAATTTTTCTAAATTAACACATATTTGACTGTTATAGCTCTTTGAGTAGAAAAGTATCATTCCACAGCTTCTGGCATCTCTCGATTCCTTGAGACAGATCTGAAATGCATAAAAAGTGAGAGATGGCTCATAGGCCAGGCTCATTCGTCAGGTGCACTGATGCTCCATCGGTGTTGAAAGAAACTTTTAATCTGGTTTTTGGTGAAGGTTAAGTTATGTCTGTGGGAATCCTCTGTTACTTTTACATTGTGCAGCACGATTCATTTTGCCACAACAACCTAAGCCCAAGGGTTCGGCCTCAACGTCATCTGTATTGTGTACATGATTTTAATTGTCTTTAAAACACATATAAACACTCCTCCCATCCCAGAAGTCAAGTCAGATGGTAAAAGGGAGGAGAACCCACCTGTTTGATGGAGCTGCGAGTCTTCTCCTTCCACTGGTGGCTGCTCAGCTCCAGAGTACAGTGCACATAGGTTTCTCTGTCATAGGAGCCCAGGATGAACAGTCTGCAGACATGAAACAGGACACGCAGTAAGAAAACTACAGCAACTTTGAGATTCTACCACTACAACATTTGGAAGCATCAATAAAGTCAAATCAATGTGCCTGGTGTTTCTTTGAAATGTCCAGTGATGTTTATATGTGGGTGTCCTGAGTTAAAATCTGTCAAGGACACAGTGAACTCACTCTTGACATGTTCAGGGGACGCACTCATTTTTCCCTGATACTACACAGTGAATGAACAGTGTAATGAGTCTGTGTTTCATTCGGTGTGTATCTGATCCACCAATCAGCATCGATTTTAGTGACAAATGTTCATTTTTAAACGGTTTTCCTCTCATTCCCTCAATCATCTCCAACTAAGCACAATTAACCAACGTAGGCTGGTACAGAGTTGATCCAACAAAATCCCAAATCTGTAAGGTTTGAATGGAAGTACAGTTGATTATTCTGGATTATATTGATGCCGAACTGACAAGAAGACTGTCAACATATGAAGCCTTTAATCTCGTGTTTCTAGAGTAACGTGTTTCTGCAGACGTGTCAGGAATTGTTAATATGTCACGTTTCTCAAAGGGAGTTTGGTGGAATATTTTCCCCGATCAGCACAGGGAGCTTCAGTTTAATTCAAATGCTGTGTGAATAATTTGAACGTTTTGTCACCACCACAGAAACACATGGTAACTGCTAAAGTATGATATGATTGTCTGATACTCATTGACTGTGGTTAGTTATTGGTTTGATTAACAGTTTCCAGTCTAATACTGTGTGTTTGTATTGATTACTGACAATGGCTGATCAGGCTAATTATCAGCTAATTGTACTGTTTCTAACGACAGTGTGCAGTAAATGGTTTTTCTTTGTGTGTTTTTAAACTACTTTCCTAAACATGATGTGATTGATGGAGTTATCAGTGACTGATCAAACTTGAAAGCTCAGTATTTTTTAGCTTCCCTTTTCTAAGTAACATTATATCATACTAATATTTCTCTGTGTAACAGGACCTCCTGTTTCTGCCAGCTGCTGTGTGTCTGCAGTGTATCTAAAGACTTGTAGTCTCGCCTCCATAAGTTTCTCATCAGTGTTTAATGTTTAACATGTAAAAAACAGTTTTAAGTCATTTTTGTGACTGCTTGTATGACCTCAGAACCACATGTTGATAGTTGTATGAGTGTTGAAACTTAATCCCCCTTAGCCCATTTTATAGATTTTAACAGTAACAACTAATATAATGAGTTCACATAAAAAAAAAAAAAAACTAAAAATCAGCATTCTGTGGAAAAATTAAACTTTCAGGTTATAGTTTTAATGAACTCAGTGCTATTCCACACCTATAATAGCATTTCTTTTCTCCATCTGTCCCATCAGCATGTTGGCCTACATTTTACTTTAAAGGTAGATAATCCAATCCACTTCTCATCAATTCAGCAAGCATCTCCTCATCATTCTGTGTGTACGCTGAAAAAAAAAAACCTGGTGTTCACAAACAGCCCTGGCTCTTTAAATGGGGAAAAAAGTGGCTAGGACTGAACCACAGAACACTAATCCAACCAATCAGGAACAAGAGAACTAGTTGCACACCAACCTCCGCCTCTGCCAGCTTCTCTCCTCCTTCCACATCCTTATCCATGAGGAACGGAGACAAACCATCACAGTAATGAAACGTAAATAACATCAATATTACCTTACCAACTTGGCAAAGATACCACTGGTTACATTATGGGAAGTCATCAAACGTTATGGAAGTGCAACACTAAATCACAAAGACAGTTTACAGCCAAAACTGACTCTGTGCAAAATCAACGGGTCCAAGCTTGTCTTTGTCCATTTGCTGTCCATCAGCATCAGTGTTTGGCCTGCAGGACTTCAACTCACGACTATTTTTCTTATCAACTCTATCTTATATACCATTCTTTCTCAACTGTTCAGTTACATGTCTCGTCTATAAAATGGCAGGAAATAGTGAAAAAAGACTATGTATCATAAGTTCCCAGAGCCAAGATAACATCTTCAAATTTCTTATTTTGTCCACACAGCATTTCAAATATATTCAATTTACTATCATGTAAGGAAGAAGACGCAATTCACTTGCAACTTGTATATATTCTTTCTCTTATATAGTTTATAGCTCTGGCTCTCTCTCTCTTTAAGAATGGCTGATATTCTTTGCTTACATACTGTTGTTAGTTATATATAGTATGTTTATATACTTTGTAATGCTTTTTAAGAACATTCTTTTCTCTTAGTTTTATTCTCATCCTCGTTCTTATTTATTGTACATATTTTATGTTTATGTGTATGTTTAACTTGCTGCTGCAACAAAAGAATTTCCCAATTGGGGTCAATAAAGTAAAGCTTAAGGTTAAGTCTAAGTCTAAGCACGGGCTCTTCTCATTTAGAAGCTGGTACAAGCCCATTGCTGGCATTTATGCTTGAAGAATCACACAAAATTAACAAGATCATGACAATTTTGGCAGAGTGATTTTTGGTTGACCGGCCAAATGATTAATTGACTCATCATTTCGGCTCTATTGGCCAGTTAAGATTTCCTGTTCCTCTCTTGTATTGTCAAATCCCAGGAGCCCCTCATTAATCCACTGCTGTATAAGGTGAAGCTGGACTTGAAACAGTACACTATACCTGACTGTGTACTGTGATAAAGAAAAGATGAGCTCACAGCTACATATTTTCTAGTCCAGTGCCGCCCCCTGCTGTGCTGAGGAGATCAGTGCATCAGACACATTACCCACGAAAGTTATTCCTCAACTTCCCCAGTCTGAATATACTGTTCCTCTACTGAAGGTCCAGTGTTTCAGGAATAGTATGTGTGTGTGTGTGTGTGTGTGTGTGTGTGTGTGATCATCTTCAGAGACATGGTGATGGCCTTCTTCAATAAGACTCAACCGTCTCCTTGGGAAATTTCACTTAACATGCTAAATGGGTAGATACTGTCCTCTGCTGGACATCTACAGTATGCCACACCCAACATGTTCCGACACAGTAAACCTCAAACAATAACTTATAGAGCAAGAGTGTGATATGACCTAATTAAATCTCTCAAAAAGTCCAGGAAGACAACAGCCGCCAAACTTACAACTTAATGCCTATATAGAAGAAAGTGAAATAAGATGGTCGATGAAGAAGAGAGACTGTATGATTATAATGGGCAGGACATGAATTATTAATGACTGAGCCTGATCTGTTCATCCTGTGGGCAATCAAACACACCCAACCACATCCAAGCATTGTTCAACACACACACACACACACACACACACACACACATGCACACACACACACACACACACACACACACACACACACACACACACACACGTATATCAAAGTACAAATGACTTGTCCGTCTCTCCAAGGCAACGAAGGCTGGGCCTCTCTATCAAGGTGAACCTGGGATAATTGATTTGACTCTTTGGCCAATTAAAATTTAAACATGCCAGCTTTGGACAAAGAGGGAGTGTGCTTGTCTGTGAAAGGAGAACCTGGTAAGAGAGAGTGTGGTCCGTTCAATATGATGGGCTTTTAGATGCTATGGGGTTTGAGGATGTCATTGAGATGATGGGGAATGTCATTCAAATTCAGATTACATTTAGATTCTTTCATCAGCATCTCCCTTTGTAGACTTTACATGGGTGGCCGATTCTATTAGACATTGTAGTTTTGTCTTTGAAAAGTCTGCATTGAACTGCATTTTGAAATGCTGATTGGTCAAATGTCAGCCATTCGACAAATGACTTCCTCAATAAAAAAAAAAAGCGTAATGTTGTTTTGCAGCTTATGCTGAAGAAATACCACTGTGTGATGTAGCATTAAGTTTTCCCAAAAATAGAACAAAATAGTGCAAAACAAAGGAAACAGCTCAGACCAAAAATAAAACAAAAAACCACAGCTATATGGACAGGGGTGTCCACATACATTATGTGGGGGGTATATATAAGGAATGAAAGTGTCTCACCTGCTACATTCAGTGAGGGTGACTCTGAGTCGGCCTTCCACCAGCCTGCTGTCCTGGACTGACAGGTCCAAATCATAAGCCGAACCCAGTGGAGCCTGCACTTGGAATGGGAAGAAGGGCTTGTATCTGGAAAGAGACACGGGAAACATCCAAAGTTCATTTTAATTCTGGATTTCCACTATGACAGTAGTGTAAACTCCCTGACTGTGCATCAGTAAACAATCTCTTCAAACAACCAACCAATGCAACTGTACCCACACGATGACCCAACAAACTGGGGGCAATCCCAAATTTCAACTGAAATTAAGAGTTAATTAGATCTGAAAAACCTGTCCACCAGTTTCAAAAGTTATGAAATGGCACATTGTGTGGAATGCATCAGCTCCGCTTTCCATCATTTCTGAAGAACATAACCAGTCGGCAGCCACAGTCAATGGTGGCCACACTGTGACGACTTCAGCTGGGTGTGGTGCTTGGCAGGGAAGTGACTCCTTCTGTGCAGCGCCCTGAATTTTCATAAAAACAGTACCGTAATGCATAAACTTGATGTCTGAGAACACATGCCTGTCCTTTGCTATTTTAGGCTCCTGGTGTTACTGTTGCTGGCCCAAGGCTCCTGCTGCTCTATATATTGGACTTTGTTCAGGCAAATCATCCTCATTACTGACGGAAATGATGTTACTGCCTGACCAGAAAAGTGCTCTGATGGGCGCATATCCACAATCAGGGTTTTGTAAACTGTCAATTTTCCCACGAATGGATGGAAAACTCTTACTCATCAGAGTGGCAAACTTTTAGCACGTATACTGCTGAAGATTTTTCAGAGTATCCTTCTTAACCAGATTCTGACGAATAATAGTTAAACTACTTTTTGTTAAGATGTGGTCTTTTGTTTAAGGTGCCAGTGAGACAATGAAATGGCAGTTAACACTGGGATTAGAAATTGTCCACAAAGGCCACGTTAGAACTTTTACAAGAAAAGCACAACCTGGTGTTCAGACTCAGCAATGTGGCCTCTCTCTCTGTCTCTAAAGAGAACTAAAAGAACTGTTACAGAACATGACTCAAGCAGCACATCAGTCTTTCAAACACAGATCATAAATGTGTATCTTCAAAACTAGCTACCAGACTGGCAAAAATGACATCACAACTAAACAATCCAGATCAAGCTGGGTTTATTAGTCAAACACAGCTTGCTGAGAATATGAGACGAGCATTAAACATTACAGGGACAGCTCAGACGCAGAAGCTCCCTGTGGGGACTGTTAGCCAAGGCGCTGAGAAGGCCTGTCATCAGACCTTCTGGCCTTATCTATTTGAAACCTGAAGGAAATTTGGTTTGCAAGAATTTGGCAGCTGATGGCAGAATTGCCATTTTGGGGTATACACAGAATGTAAATAAATCAGAAATAAAGATGATGGGCTATAACAATCAGTGCTGAAATCTAATTCAAATATGCATTCCACCGGGATGTGGAAAGGATGAAAAATGTTAGGATAAAAAAGACAAACACTCTGGACAACTTACAATAAAAAAACTTACAAAGAGTGGATGCCAGAAAGCTCACAAATGGAGAGAGGTGGAAATATGCTTAAATTGTGCAGATACACCACTAACTGTTCTGCCTCTCTCCAAATATAAAAAAATCATGCATCTATCAATCTAGATAATTGATAGATTGAATTTTTCTAAAAGAAAAAGTAACTGATCCAGGCCTCCCTCCTAAGCTGACTGGACTTCAGAATGTGGGCTTCTAAAGGTTTATGTAAGTTTGGACAAATATTTGGAGATACAGAAATGAAATCTTTTGAATGTCACAATATGGTCAACCCCCTGCTCCTGTATTTAGATTCTTCCAAGTGAAAAGTTATATTTTTGTTTTTAAAAATGAGATCTACTTAAGACATAAATCCACTGATAAAATGTATGCTTTAGATGTATGACTGGGGGGTCAGAACTGAATTTTTGATGAATATGGATAACCATTAAGATAAACAAATGACTGTCAATGTAAAAAGTAAACTCTCATAAAATACTGTATGTCTCCAGCTGATTGGGAGCAAATGTGTAAAAACATACATGTAACAACAAACTCAAACCATTGGAAACATTATACACAGAGGATTATGATTCCATATAATAAGACATCCCAAATTCAATGTAAGTGCAAAGAATTCCGAGATAATGGAGAGACTACAGAGAGCAGATGGCAAACCACACTCATACTATGACCATGTAAAGCAAAAGTGACTTCAGGGAAAATTCCACCTGAAAAGTATCAAATATGTTTGACATTTACATGGAAACTTGACATGGAAAATACCAAAAAAGATCAAGAGGAAGGACCCTCAGGTGTTCCTCATCCTAAGGGTACCAATAATTTAACAAACTGCAAGGAACTGGTTGAAAGATGGTAACTGGAGGAATGTTGTAAATAAAATATATGGAGCAGAAAAAATAACCATGAGAATCAGTAACAAAGTTCATTACTTTGAAGAAAGATGGAAAAATGGGTGAGGTATACAACACACCACATTCCAAATGGCTCTCTGTTAGGTGTGATAATTAAGACAATAACATGCTATCAATTGTCTTCATGTATTTCTCTTTGTACATGTATATAGTACATACCTAATGTGTGAATATATGCATATGCAAGTGTATGCACATACCTGCTACCTGGACATTGTTCCTGTATTTGTATGATTTATCCTCTGACCGTCATCGGTCAACTAAATCCTATGAACTGCTATTTATATTTCAGTTACATTTTTTTCCTTTTCATCGGTTTCTTTGTTTTTTCCGTTTGTTTTTTCCCTTATGCTTTGTAACTCCAGTTAAAATCTGGTCATTTTCTTGCTTCCTGTCCTGTTCGGCCAGAAAGACCTTTCAAGCTACCCTTTGTCACAATCAGTTCATCTTGCCTCTCCTTGCTCTGATCGACTCTGGTGCACAGGATAGCTTTATGGATAAAGATTTGGCCTCCAGTCTGGAATCCCTTGAACAGCTTGAATCCCTACTGCAGCTAGTGGTTCAGAAGGGAGATTTTAATCAGAGTAAGTCATTGCACGTTTCTGTGTCATTGGTCCTGCGTGGCAATCATAAAGAGATTTGAGAACTGAGTGTTCAGTTTAAGATTATCTCCGCTCGTAAGACACCCATAGCCCCGAGGAATCCCTGGTTTAAACAACAAAACCTCCATATTGATTGGTGTAGCAATCTGCTCTTCCTCCAGCAGAGGTTACTGTTGCTTCTCCAAGACCTGGGCCTCCAGATTTGCCCACCAACCCCACTTAAGCCTGGTTTATGCTTCTGCGTCGCGGCGACGCCGTACCTACGGCATACACCCGATGCCATCACTGAGTATTCATAGTTCTGCGTCGAGGGAACGCGTTGCTCCGCAATTCACCGCCAAGCCGCTAGGGGTGTGTGGCTGTGTCTTTGTATGGTTTCGGGGGGCTCTTGTCGGATTCCTTGGTTTTTACCTCCTCGATAATTCTTTCTTCGGCTTGGTCCATTTTTTCTTGTAGCTCTCACCACAGAAACTTTGAAAATGGCGGTGTTGTTGTGCTGCGACCATAGGGCTGCGACTGAACTGGAAATTACGTTCTGAGAGGACCAATCACAGTCCTCGACGTTCACGTCACGACGCGACGCATAGTCAGGATTTTTTGGAGGTGCATGTCAGGCTACGGCGTAGGGTCCGCGTAGGGGTCTGCGTCCACGGCGTAGGTACGGTGTTGATGCGACGCACAAGCATAAACCAGGCTTTACTATCATGGTCTGGGTGAGGTTCTCACTAAAAAGCGGGCGGGTGAAGATGGATCCAGAAAAGATCAGTGGCAGAGTGGCCTAAACCCACCACTCATGAGAACTGCAGTAGAACTTACGTTGCTAATTTCTTCTGCCATTTCAGTAGGGACTACAGTACCAGACTCACTTCCTCCACTCTGGACACCAGAGGCTGAACAAGCCTTTTCCAAGTTAAAGAGTCTCTTCACCTCCACCCCATCCGCATCCAACCTGATCTCTCTCACCAGTTCATTGTGGAGGTTGACACTTCAGACAAAGGTGTAGGGGCAGTTCTCTCCCAGCGCTCCCGTCCTGACCAAAAGGTCCATCCCTATGCCATCCCATCTCCTCTTGCCAGCTGAACACAATTGTTGTTGGTAATAGGGTGCTATTTCCTATCAAACATGCATTGGAAAAATGAAAGCACTGGCTGGAAGGAGCTAAGCAACAATTTGTGGTATGGATCGACCATAAGAACTTGGCCTTCAATCAAACAGCTGTTTATCCCTCCTTGAAGTTTCTTGTTGGTCCCAACCTGTTCTCTTTGTCTGTGTGTGACACTGTCAGGGTGTGGCTTGCTTCCAATCACCTGCTTCCAGCTGCCAATCCACCGACACATCTGCAACCAATCCACTCATTAAACCCAAGCAGTACATCTACCCCAGCTCTTCACTTGTCTTCACCAGATTGTTCAGTTTGCCACAGTGGTATAATGGATGTTACACCAGTGTGTTTTACATAGTCCTCCTCCTCTTCAATGTGTACAGTGCTTTTAGCCGTTTCTATGTTTCCAAACAAAGGAGAATGGAATTTCATGTTTTCCAGACAATACGTTGCTGCGTGCAGATGACGTTGAACCCTGCCAAAAATCTTTGGACAACCTTTTTTGGGGGGTGTCGAGCAAAATGAGGGCTCTACTGGTCAGTGTGGTATAGTCATAATTCATACCGTAGGGCAAATTCATACCTGTGTACTTTCTATACCATTTATTCCATCCACTCCTAGTTACCCCGCGGGATATCTGAAGCAGAATTCCATTTAAAGTTGACAGTCTTCATCACTGCAGCAACAATTATTCTTTGCCATTGAAAGAGTCAGACGTGATCAGAACTTACGGACTGGGCTGATGACTGATAATGCTTCTTTTGAATTGATGATAGCTAGGTTAAAAGAACCAATTCATTTTTTTGAATTATAGAAAAGGTGGAAATAACATGAACACAGTAATTAGTATGTTACGTTTCAAATGATGTGCTTTCTTATGTTTATCTGCTATACTGTATATATATATGTATATATAATATTTTATCTCCTTATTTAGCATGGTGACAATTTTATACTGAAGTGTTTGTTCTTTTTATATATGATGTTTAATTCAAATAATGATAATAATAAATAATCAAAACCTAAATAAAAACTTGAAGTCCCGCTTCACTCAAAGTTTTTTCCTCCTTATTCCTACAATTTAATATTTGAAGTAGTTAAACTTTAGATGACACATATTTGCATAATCACAGATTAAGATTTTTAATGAGGGAGAAGGAGCACCTTTCATTTTACATGTTACTGGTCAAAGTACAGGGCTTTATATACATCTTAAAACATGTCATTTATGAAATTTAGCAAGAATTAAAGTTTATTCTACTGAGCTCACGTCAATAGATCAAGCTCCATGACAACAGAGCCGACACACCCACTGATCAAGACCACGTGATACTGTTGAAATCTCAGGAAGAACCGTCATGTGACTGTCCTGTCAGACTGTTATTTGTAAGGACGAGAATGAACTCTGATGCTAACCTTTTAAGCAAACACAACCTAAAAGCACTTTGAAAAGACAATACCTATTCAGCTTGCATCTAAACAGATCCATCTCCATGGTGACTCCATCTGCTCATGATACGGTGGAGAGCAGCAAAAGCTAGTAAAATGGATGCTCATTGGGGATTTTTTCGTTGTCAAATATATTATGGTATTCCTCAAACATCCTCCACTATGATTCAAACGAATGAACAAGGAAAGCAACCAACAGCTATACAAATTTTTATTTGTATATTATTCCTTTGCAGTCATTAACTGATGCTGAGTGAAACATCTAAAAAAATCAACATCCCCAAATGGTCAATACAGCTCGTACATGTACAAGCTGCTTCCCAGACTCATCTTATCTCCTCCAGTCTTCTGCACATGCAGCTTCCAGATGTGTACAACCAAAAACAGGGCGCTGGAATGATGACTGGGCCAATGGAACACCATCATGAGGCTTTGAACATAGTCTTCCTCCCATAGCTGGAGAGGTGACTCTACATGGGTGCTGTAATGCCTGGATTACCTCCAGTGGGCCGCAGTCCAAGCCCTCCCCTCCACAAAACTACCATCTGTGCCACTCAGCAAATCCCAAGGTCCAGCTTCATTCTCTGAGGCTGCTCTTCATTACATCATCTCATCGCACTCACTCGGCATGATCGTGGGTGATACACACTCACGCACGTTTCCAGTTCTTCTATTTGCTGCAGTGCTCTCCCACACAATTCAAACGGCAGTGAGTCTGTGGCAGTAAATAAGTGTTTAACGCTTGTACTTAACAGTTGGACAGGCACCTCAGATCAGACTTGCTGAAGGGCATTTAATGGGCTTGTGCACTCCCAGCCCAACAAACTGGATGCTGAGCTCTCCAAAAAAAAAAGTGAAGAGAAAATCTTTTCAGTCAGAATTTGAGTCTGACAATAACTGCTCAGGTGAGTCATATAACAAGGTTGCAACTAATGACTGTTTTCATTATGGATTGACACATTTTCTCAATTCATCTTGTTTCTTTGGGCAACAAATTGTCAAAAACAGTAGCAACAGTAACAGTTCAAAGCCAACTCCACAGATAGTCAGTGTAGGCCTGAAACAATGAATCAATTGAGGAAAAACTAATCAGAAGTTTTGTGCAGTTTTCAAGTTATTTTTCAAACAAAATCTGATGGTTCCAGCTTCTCAAGTGTCTGGATGTTCCATTTCTCTCAGTTTTTTATCACTGTAAATATAAACATCTTTTGGTTTTGGGCAGACAAAATGACATTTGAAGGGGCTCCTGAGAGTTTGTACCATTTTCATTGTTTTCTGCCAAATTCAGCTTCCAATCAGATGAGGAAAGCAGAAAATCAATTGAGACACTGGAAACAGAGACTGAAAAATAACATATGATAAATCGATGATGAAAACAGTTGCGACTTCATTGTTTGTCACTTTGATGACTTATTTGACTAATCTTAACTAACTTTGCACATCGTAATGTCAAGAAAAAGGAAATCAGATGGGGCTGTGAGTGGAAAAACTCACTGCTGTGCTGCCAGTCACTCGGCTGAAGGTGGACATGTTTCACACTTTAGTCTGCATTTAGCTGAAATTAGTCCAAAGTCTCTATTGCTTAGGGATGCACCTATCCAATACTGATATCGGTCCAATACTGACTCAAACAGCTGGATTGGGAATCACAGACAAAGGGGCAGATGGATTCAATTCAATTTACATCTATGTGCATTTTACATGTCACTCAAAACACAGTTACAACATACAGCTGCACAGCCTCCAACAGTCACATGGGGACGTACATGTCCATGAGGGTTTCACATGGAGACTCCAAGGAAATGCATAATGTCTACCTGAGACAATCAAATGAAAGTTAACTTTATATCTGACAGCTTTATGAATAAATTATGAGCCTGATAACGTTGTTGGTTAGAGTATGGCCTTATTAATGCCTTCCACTGACGATAGCTGCGGCTCTGCTGCATGAATTAGAATTAGGCTAGCTGTAGGTTCTGATCATTTGAGGGCTACTGTTGTGTGCATGTGATAAACTCCTGTTAATAATCTAAAGTGCACTCCAGCCATAAATGCGTGACAGACTTTAAACTATGTTTTTCAATGTTGTGTCCGTTCACGCTAACTAGCATTTTTTATTTTTTTTTTGCTTTTTTAAACTCTAACAACACAGTAATATTCAAACAGGAACTGGAACGACTTCCAAAGCTCCCCGCCATGCACTAACTGGGACATCTTCAGAGACTTGAATAATAGGGTCACCGTCATTTAGGACTATACATTTCTGCATAATTACCACTGTAGCAGTCAAAACAATAAACATCCCAACTCCAAACCTTGGGTCACTCCTCACATAAAACTGAACCTGAAAGACATGTCATATTTAGTGGGTATTTGTTACATTGTGTCTTACAAAGTTAGGAGAGCAATGTTTATGTCAAACCTGATGTTGCCTTCCACATAAAAAAAAAGGTTCCCACAGTGAGGCATACAGCTTATCAAACACTGGAATCAGATTGATACTCGGAATGGGCAGACAGAAAAATTCAGGTATCAGAATAAGAACTGGAAAAAAAATAAATAAATAAAAAGATGACTGAGCATCCCTAGTATTGACCAGCTGCACTCGAATCTGTGGCTCTGGGTGGTTTGGAAGGAAGATCAGCCACCTCCGTAAAATAAAAGCAAAACTCAGCAAAACCATCTCGGTTCATCTTTCACTGTTCCAACAATTTTATACAAACTTGAACTGTCAGGTTTGTTTGAAATTGGGGGGGATTTTACATTTAAATATGTCCAGTAACAAAGGTGATTACTGGACAACAGAAACTCTGGTTGTGTGACTCCTGTCCATCATGCAGCCCACTCACTGAAGCCAGCACAGCAATGCTTTTTTCACAATCTAATATTCATTTTCACAATGGAATCAGTGAATTGTTTTTTTAATTTGATAATGTATTTGAATTTACAATATTTGTTCAGAGCCTTAATAACTAAGGATGGGCACCTTGACAGGACTCCACTCAGACTGACAGTCAAAGTCAGTAGTCAGATACACATCTGTCATGCTGCCATGCTGCTGTGAGAAGACCCCCGCTGTTACCCAGAGGACATCTGTGACTTCAGTGAGTCTTTTCCAACTAGGCCTTTGACACATGTGTACAGATATTTTTAAAAATGGATGTTTTCCACCCAGTCTTTCAAAAAAAAAGGATTCTGTCCATAAGGGAATGCAAAAACGACTCCAAACGCTCAAACCATAGGTACTGAGGTGAGTCTACATCAACAATCTGTCAATGCCAGAGGAGAACAGTCTGAGTGCTCACAATGAGCTGACTTTCCTTTGGCCATAGTAACTTAAATCACAAACGACAGAAGCTAATTATTTATTAGTAGTTATTTAACACCTTTCTGGCACACGCTGAGCAGCGCTAACCAAACGTGAGCTAACCAGCAGTCTGCTGCTGTTGTTGTTTCAGACGCATGCTCATTACACAAAGCAGTAATGGCCACGACATCATCATCATCAAGGTCTCGGACATGGTGAATTACAAGATGCCTCAAGTTTGTGTCTCTCTGTCACCTCCGCAGTGTCACCAGTGTTCCTGCTTTCAATTTAAGGAACCACACTGAACTCAGGACCTAACAATGTGAGTCACAGTTTAGTTTTGCTTTCTCTCATACACACTTTCTACTTGCCTTCTCTCTGTTTCTCTCACTTCTTGAAAATCAGTTCCTGCTTTCAACTTGGTACAGAGCTTATTAAAAGTGTTTGTTCCCTTTGGGCTTTTCAGTGCTTCATTGCGCTACATCTTTGAATCATAGCTGATGAAATTAGACTTTTTTACTTTGGTCAACAAAAGTCAAAAAGACACAATTGTCAATGAATGTAGATATATTACATACAAATGTGAAACTCGAAATACTTCATAGCATTTTAACTTCACCAGCTTTTATGACAGACCTAAACCATCCCTAAAGTCACATAGACAGTTTAATGGCAATTTTCAGTGTGTCAATTATGCCTGTAGGTGGAAGTTAAAACAGCTGGCACATCATGAAAACAAACTACACAAACCTGCGACAAAGATAGAGAAGGTTACAAATCAGGGGAAGGACACAAGACAATCCTCAAGGCACTGTGTGGTTCAGTGTGGTCAATCATAAAGGAAACAGTTGTGAATCTGCTAGAGTAAGCCTTCCTCAAACACTGGATATCTGTGTGAGAGGAGCACCAATGAGGCAAGCAACCAGAGGGTCTGTCTGCTGAAGGAGCTACAGGGACCCACGGCTGAAATGGGACAAAGTGTGATGTAGCAACAGTTGGCTGGGTGCTTCAACGTTCCTGAGGTTACGGCAGGGAGGCAAAGATAAAGCAACTGCTGAAGAAATCTCACATGACATTTTAACTGGTGTTTGCTAGAAGGCATGTGAAAGACTGAAGTGAAAGGAGGCTCTATGGTCTGTGACGACCAAATGATGCTTTTAAGTCAGAACTTTGAATATGGTTTGCTGACACCATACACCAGCAGAAAACTGGACAATTAATCCACTGCAGTAAAGGGGAACTGCAAATTCCCAACTGTGATAAATTTACAGCATGAGTTGACTTTACTTTATCTAAGTGATGTAACCTTTCTCAGTGAATGGATGGAGGACTGGAAGGTTGTTCAGCTGCTGCAACTCAAAAGATTTGGTCATTGACCATTTTTTTGATCACATGGTCTTTTGAGGATCAGACCTCCAGGTTCATGAACCCATTATTATTAACTATTTTCTGAATCCCCTGTTGATCTGTAAGTCTCAGCAGAGAC
This sequence comes from Chaetodon auriga, assembly GCF_051107435.1. Lineage (NCBI taxonomy): Eukaryota > Metazoa > Chordata > Actinopteri > Chaetodontiformes > Chaetodontidae > Chaetodon > Chaetodon auriga. Next base: position 3,878,660 of record NC_135084.1, read on the forward strand.
ATGCAGCGTGACTTCTGATTAATGACACACTGAAAACAGACGTGATATCTAAAAAAATGGCTGGAAGCTGCAGGTGGGAGGGAAGCAATCTAAAACATGCTGACTCACGGAGTGGGAGATTTTATTTTTGATTATGGCAGAGAGTTTGATTTCCCAAAAACATTGCTTTGCCAGTGTGGCAGTGCAACCAAGTACCTCGTCTAAAATAAGTTGGAAAAACTAGAGTCTATGTTGCACTCAGAAGCAGGGACTTATTTCAGATTTGTTTTTAAACTAACAAAATATGGCTTGATATTTTTTGATCGGTTAAAATGGGACCACAAAAAAAAACCCAGTTACAAATTTTATAGGATTTGGATATAATACATTTAGTCTGACATTTTCATGTATGGCAGAAACGTGTTCAACATATCATTTTTGCTATTTGGAATGCAAAAACTTTGAAGTATGAAATCAGAATGTAGACGGAATCTTAGAATGCCAAGGTGTCGATTAGTTTAGTGTATAAGAAGTTAAAAAAAAGAGAGCAACATCACAATCTGACAGTGTTTTAGAGGAACTTAAAGATGCTCCGAGGAGTTTTTCATGAAAACAAACACAGTGTATGACCAAAAAAAAAAAAAAAAAACTCATATGGAAATGAAGGAGCTATTCTCTGCTGGAAGAAGGGTAGAGGATGTGGGAGGCAGAGCACCAGCTCTGCTGACAGCTCAGGAAACAAAGGATAGTGTCATCACGCGTTTGAAAATGATTTTTTCATTCAAATCAACAGCTACTGCAGCTCTGACAACTTGAGCTGCTCACTTTGGATGAACTACCAGTGAAATAAAAGTGTGAAATGTGATTCTTAAATCTCATTTCCCAAAAAAGAATCTAAGCCGTTGCAGCCCACTGTACCAATGAACACGCTTTCAGCAGTTTGTTTCAGACAGCAGCGCTTCCATAGATGCCGGCTGCGGGCCAAACGGCTCATCTAAGTCCAGCGGTTTCAATGACCAAGTTGTGATTCACTCTGCATGTCAATTTGACTAATGTTAGCCTCTGCTTTAACACAACGTGAGCACGATGACAGAGAGACGTGTCCATCTGTCTGTCAGTCCCACCCACACATGTTCTATATGAGTGTGTGTGTTTGTACATGATCAGCTGATAGGTTGGATCTCGTCTTCAGTGTTTGATAAATACTGGCAAAATAATTCATGACAAAACACATGAAAAACTGCATTGATTGCACAGACGGGGGACATCCTCATTAGACAGGCAGCTTTGAAAATCACTGGACACAAGGAGTCAATAAAAGAAGGAAGGGTCATCCCGTCACTGTGGATAACATGAACGCATCGGTGCCACTCTTTAAAGCTCTCGGCTCAGTTAGCGTAGCAGTGACTGGGTAGACCCCTCCCTCATCTCCCCCTCTCAGGTTCACAGGTTATCAGTGTGGGTGATGGAGGCACCGGAATCTAATGTTTCATGTGATTTCAAGGTACATTTTGCTTGATGTGTATTTTAATTCAATAATTTATTTGCCTGCAAGTTACACTGATGTGATTTTGTTTGTATAACAGACTGGAGCTTCTCATGTGAGTGAGATTAGACTAACGCTAGTAAGTTAGCTTAAGTTTGATAATACCCGAACTAATTTACCTCTGAGCCCGTTAGCTAGCATTCTACAATGTCATCTACAGTTTTTGATATGGTGACCAGGCGTTAGGTAGGTAGGCCATTGGATGGGGTTACAGCCCACATGTTGCTTGTACCCTGGCAGAGATTGCCTCATTCATAATTACACTGCATAATTGTCTGATGATCAAATTCATTGTTAAAAGTTTTTCTAAAAGTTTCTGACAGCCATGAAATGTACTGATTGAGATAAAAGTAACAATACAGACTTTAACAATATCAACTCATCCAACAATCCTCCTATAATAATTCACTGCATGTTTAAATTGGGTGGGCAAAGTTACTAAAATATGAGATAATTAAGATCATTATACATGATGACATATGATAGAAGTGTGTATGTTGAAAGCTCTGGAGAGACACACAAACCATTGTGATCCGTAATTAAACGCTATTATTGCTCTGCTATTGTTACTTCGAGCAGGATGATTCTAAAGAAGTTACCAATTAACAGTTCAGAGGTCCACTTTGATACCTTGAATCATCTGAATTGAATTAGCGAGCCACAGTTCATTGATTTCTGCTGTAGGCTAACACTGCATAGTCCACTCCAGTGCATGGAAAACTGCCATACACAATAGAATTGGGACACATTCAGGATTTATCCCTTATTTATTTCTCTGTTTCTGCTGTTTGTTTATATTTGAGAAACGTGTATCAGTCTGTCTTGGACGTGAAAGCATCATTCTGGTGAAATGTTTGCTGTTTGAATAGTTTTGGAGGGCCTCAGTGGTTATCACATTGTTATGGTTAAGAGTTTCTTCAGCCCAGTTGTTTGTTGTTGTAGTTTGAAGGTAAACAATGTTGTCTGTTGTTGCAGCTTTGAAAGTAAACAGTGTTTCCTGCAGCCTACCTGATTTTGTAGTTTGGTAAGGTGTGTTTCCTTTTGATGACCCGTTTCAGCTGGTTAACTATGATGGAGGTGAGCTGAGGCAGCGGCCTTCCTTCAAACTGTGACTTCGCCTCGAAATCAACCAGCGGGTCCTCGAGGAAGGAGAAGGACCAATGGGAGAAGGGCATGCGCGTGAACTGCAGCCTCAGCCTGCCCACCACGCGCCTCATCTTCACGAACAGGTAGGCAGACTTCCCGAACACCAGGTCGACGTCGATGGCGAGGTGAAAGCCGCCATTGTATTCGATGTCTACCTCAAAGTTGAGCTCCTCCGGCATGCCGTCCTCGTTCAAATGCACCGGCTTCATGAGTGTGGCCGTCTTGAAGACCGGCAGAGAATTGCCCAGGGAAATGTCCCTGAGGCTGAGTCCCTCCAGGAGCCGTCCTGCTGTCTTGGTCTGCAGCAGCTCCTCAAACTCCACCTTGATCTTTTTGGTGAGCCAGTGTCTGACAACAGGGGTGTCTCTGAGCTCCCTGAATAGGAACAAAAATATAGCATTTAGGAAATTGCACGTTTCCGGTTTGGCCGCATCAACGGGCTCGCTTTGAGAAGGCGGTGGCGGCTGCTGTTTGGGGCTGCCGCTGGTGACAGCCGCCTCCTGCTGCCGTGTTGAGACGGCCTCTTGCTGTTTAGATACACCAGATGCCGTGCTGTCCTGCTGTTGTTGGCCTGGTTCGGCATGTTGGGTATTAAAGTAATCCTTCAATGCGTTTTCAGGCACTACTTTGACATACTGCACTGTCCTGCCTATGGGCTCGATGTTTCTCCGATATATCAGCAAGAACTGTAATACCAGCGTAACGACTGCTCCGGAGAACGCGGAAATCAAAATTAAATAAATCATTTCGAGCAGCTGCCGTCTCTGACTCAACGTGTTTTCATAGTCAAACGTTTAGCCGTGTTAACAAAGCAAGTTCCACCTGGTCGCTCTCAAAGCTGCCATATCATCTGCTTCTTTCCTGAGCTTCAGGCTCCGCACCTGATTGGACAAGCGGGTTACGTTGCAGTGCGTAATGACGGAAGCAGAATGTGTTTCTTTTGATGCGTTCAAGGTATGTCGGATTTCCCGGTTACCGAGTAGACAAACCCGTTTGAATTCATCATGGACATGCACCGCCACTGAATAGGGCCTCAAAACTAAAACATTTCATTTTTTGTTAAATCCGCTATGACAGTCAAAAATTTTATAGGCATCATAAAAGTAGATTTTATGGCAGAATAGTTCTATTGGATTGCATTAGATTGTACAGGCATATCTAAAAAAAAAAAAAAGTGACCACTGAATGTGAATATGATAGCATATGGCTGCCACATCACAGAAAAATTAGCTCGTTAGAAAAAAAAAAAAAGCAGTCAATGCTTAAACAGAGGATATTTTGACAGTGTAAAAACCTTATTTTGCTGAATTGGAAGCCTCAGTTTTGTCCAGTGTCAGGATCATGTAGCTGTAAATTGAGTAGCTCTGATTGAGACATTGAGACATCTCTGGTGTCAGATGTGAGTGTCATCCTTGGTCTTACTGTGTCCCTCCACTGACTTCATTTTCAGTTTTATTGTGACAGGCCATATGGAGCTGTGGTTGAGCCCAGTTGTAGCACCAGTAGATATTACACTGTTTGGATGTTAATTGGTTGTCATGTTTCCCTTTGCAACAAACTTGCAATGACTCTCCACATTATTGTACCACAAGTTTTTGAAATCAGTTTTTTGATTGAAATGATTTGAATTTGGTTTCGCTAAGCATGATTTTAAATGATTAGGTCAAATAGCCAATCTGAAATAGATACTGATGTTTAAACAACTGAATATTGAATTAAACAAACAAATGTAAATCAAATAGAATAAAACAAACTTAACAAAGCAAGCCACATTTGTTATATTGGAATAGATGTTCAAGTTCAAAGAAGTGCTGGAAAATCCAATAAAGTGGTGAATTAGACTCAAATGAACAGACCTTTGTAATTAAGCTGAAATAGATTTGCAACTTCAAACAACTTCCCTAAGCAATTAAATAAAAGTAACAAATCCAGATCAACCAAACTAAGACAGAGGTTCAGGACAACAACAACAATCATTCATTTTTTATTATCTAATCAAGGACTGTTGAGAGAGTTGAGAGAACAAATTGTATTTTTTTCACTCAGCAGAATTTTAAGGCAGTCCTTTGACTCATATTTTTGAGTTGAAACAGTAAATTAGCTTTTGCAGTGAATAAGTATATGGCTTCTTCACTTGCAGTGAAACAGACCACATCAGTTTGGACCTGTTCAGATCTTGTATCTTGTCTCCAAATAGACCTGTGTCACTTCACACCCATCTGAGCAAAACAATATCTCTGATCCACCATTTGTCAGGAGACACTGACCATTGCAGTGAGTTTTCAGAGGCCTGAACTGTGGCCGTCTTTAAAGAAAATGATGCTTTTCCAAACATGAATTTTACACTTTACTGTCAAGTGTCTAATTGTCAGAAGAAAGCATTCTTTTTTTGCCACTTTTGGGCACCAGAAATTATTCTGGTCAACATATAACTGCGTATTTACATGTCCAGCGAACACTTTGTTTTTGGTGTCTGATGAGAATTTTCCAAGATGGGAGAGAGGTGTTGAGAGGACATCACCTTAATGAGGGCATGATCCCCATTAACAGACCTCTGCATATGAATGCCCTTTCTAGACAAGGGACCATGAATTTGGTATCATAGGTGTTCTGGTTGTTGTTTGTAATACAAGTGGTACTGACCAATCACGTTTATGCAGGTTTTGTTTGCAAGCAGGTGAGCAGTCCATGTAGAGAGCAAAAGAGGCAGAACATACTAGCTGAATTTCGCTTTTTATTACCTTTTCTTATATCATCTGCATTCATATGCAGATGCTTGTTTATTGAGGCAAGCCGAACTGTTGAGTTGTTGTCTACTTTGAAAGTCAAGTTGCTAATTGCACCATAAACAGTGAGCAGTACGCGGATGAGGAAGTCTTGACCCAGATATTTGTTGTAGGGGTATCTGTTGGCAACACTGCAAAACATTGACTGTTGCCTCCAGAGACTAAATTGTCATCAGATGATAGCCAATGGGTTCAGAGATTGATGAGGGCAAAGTTTTCTGGTTGGAAAACCAAAGCAATGTGATAAAACACACTGTAGATCTGAGGAGAACGCAGAGTTTCTGTAGGTTTATTACTATTCTTGACACCTTTCATGTTACACACATTTGGGCATTTCATCTGTTCTTTATATAAAAATATTGATTAGTGCAACTTTAAATAATGTTTTCCTCTGTAATTGTTCTGGCTTTGCCTTCTGACTTTGCTTTGTGTTTTCTAAGTTCTTGCGTTTCCTTGACAGTCCAGCAGAGGTCCCCAGTGTAATCTTGTTTTCACCTGTTGTAGCTGCTGGCTATTATCTCCACCTCCTCTGAGGACTGCGGTCCCTTGGCTGAGTTCAGTTGAAACAGCATTGTGCTGTTCTGTGTTATGCCTGTTGCTTCTTGTGAGACTAAGATCCTCTGTCTTTGCTTCCATAAATGAAATAAATCACGTGCCTGTATGCATGGTGTCTGGTTTTGGATCATGTTACCAAACTGTTATTTCCAGACATGGACCCAGCAAACTCTTCTCGACTCACATTATGTGATCAACAGCTGCAGCTGATGATGATTCCTTCACCTCCAAACGTTTCTTCCCAGCAGACATTTGACTCGTCAGAGCAGGAAAAGCACAGGTGTCACTAACAACATTAACAATGGCTCTGTCCTAAGTGTCCCAGTCAGCCGTGACAGCGAGCCAGCATGAACAGCACCGGGACCCTGAAACCGAAGCAGCCAAATGGAAGCCATCACTCATTTTCTTCCTTACTCCTGTGCTTTTCCCAGAGTTAAAATGTCTTCTGTGAGAAACGTCCATGCTGTGGCCATCTCCTCACTGTGTCTGTGTGTTATCAGTGGAGAGCTTGTTGATTATGGTGCCTTGAAGAATAAAATCTTTCATAATCTAATTTTTGTTTTGTTTTTTATTTAATTCTTTTTGAATTCCACTTTTTTCCACAACTATATTACCACTGAATGGTAACTGGCAGCACAGGTGCAAATAAACAGTGTGACACTAAACACAACCCATTTGCACTGGTTCATTTCAAACAGTGTAGATGTTTGTGAATTATCTTCTTTAAATCAACAAAAACAATACTGTCAATCCTTCAGCGACTTACAATAGAATCTCCTTTTATCCTTCTGGCTGACATATTCTACATTTTTATGCCTCCTGTCACTAAGCTGTAGATATGTCAGACAGATGTCTGGCAACAATTAATGACAGTACGGCACACAGATGTTCACAACAGAACAATAGCCACTGAGTAAAATTAGCTCCTGACACCGCATCTCTAATATACTCAATGACTGCAGTAGTACAGCAAAGTGTAAAAGTGCAGCTTTAAGAGGGGGTCTGTGGTTGATTCTTGGTCATGATGACGGTAATGGTGATGATTTTTCTCCTTTAATCCAGTAGTGGTAGGTGTCGTGTCACCACCCACATCCCGACATAAGTTTCAATTGGTGTGTGAGCGTCATTTGGTTTTGTGAGATATTTTCACTTCTGTGTGTGTGGTTTCACCAGTCTCTGTGTGAGAAGGGAACTTAAGGGAACTTTCCGTAGAGGTCCCTCTGAATGCTTCAGGGAATGTTCCTTCAAGGTTTTCTGAAGGTTATATTTGCAAAGCTGAAATGTACAGCATTGTTAGGATAGAAATGGGCAAATTTTAAAATGTCCTTTTAGTTTGTAGTGTTGTATGCAGTATTAATATTTTCCATATATGCACACCTCTGCACTTCTTTTAAAATGTAATTTATTTATCTTCAAGAGTGTCTTTCATCTCATTTTACGCTCATTTTCTAGCCCTGTTTTTATGTTCATTCAATAGTTTTTTATGTGAAGCACTTGGTGCATGCCATTTCTTTGTTGTAAAGAAATTTGAGCTGTATTTGTGAAAATGCTCATCTTGCCTAAAGAAAAGGAGCATACTATTTATACATCAAATACACCAAAATACTATGGTGTATATGTGTATTGTGTGTGTATTGACTGCATATTTATACAGAATTATTCTTCTACTATTATCATTATTAGTAGTAGTAGTAGTAGTAGTAGTATAGTATTAGTATTAGTATTAGTATTAGTATTAGCAGTATCAGTATTCCAGTATTCTTGTTACTGACAATGTTGTACAATAGATATATTTCTGTGTACACTGTTACTCTTTATTGTACACACAGGACACACTGGGCACACTTAATATTACTTTATACTCCTATATATTATTATATACTATTATCACTATATATAATTACTATTGTTAGTATTGTTATATAATAGCATTAGTATTAGCAGTAGTGGTATTAGTATTCAACTATTCTTGTTACTTAATATAAAAGGTTGCACAAAAGATATATGTATTTCTATGTAGATGGTTGCTATTTATTGTACACAGTTTATAAATGTACATGTACATATTTCATATTGTTTATTATTTATGTTTGATTTATATTGTAGCAAAGTGTACTGTACATATTTTTACATATTCTCTAAGATATTTCTTATTTCCTATTTCTATTTTATTTATCTGTTCTACAATGGACCCAACATCCCTCTGGGATCAATTAAATATTCTGATTCCGATTCTGAAAATTTGATGGTGATGGGAAAAAAAATCCTCCATTTAAACTGTTCTGTTTTCATATCAGTCTCCCTGCACCAAATGTTTACTATCTGGCACCATTGCTTCCATTTGCGGTCACATTGTTGCAGTCTATTACTGTCATTCTCATCCTCAAAGCTGTCTCTGGGTCAGTTTATCACGCTGTCTGCCTCTGCACAGAATGTGTAGTAACTCCAGGCATTGACAAAGAGGCTCAACAAGATCCTAATGTCTTCATCAAGAGTCCCAGCAACAACAAGCACTGGCAGGACTAAGTGTCAGAGTGTATGTTAAGGGTTCTGTGCTTGTGAAAATCAAGGAAATGTTTGAGGAGTGTGCTGAAGAAATCAGGGATTCTGAAGTGCATCGCTGTTTACAGCCACATGAGAGCAACAATGTAGGACACCAAGGTTTTGAATATGACCTCACTACATTTGGAAGATATTGTGAAGAACAGCACATCTCTGCATGTAGACACACATGCACACTGTAACATGTACAGTTTCAGTAACATGTATCAGTGTTATCAGCCATGGTGGCCTACCATGTCTGTATTCCTTAGTTTAATGTTGCCTTTTGGATCATTATTTTTCAAAATCTGTGTCCCCTCTCGATGTACAACCGATTAAAGTCATTTCACCATGTGCACGGTCACATATATCTACACATCACATCTTAAATGTAGAGATGTTCACACACCATCATGCATTGTGATCCTGTGTAAATTTTAGTTGTGTTGTTCTAAAGGTTTTCTGAAATAAATTCTATTGTTACAGTGCATGGACCTGTTAATGAAAGACGGATCATCATTTGTAAAACACACAGTCACTGGGGCAGTATGAGTGTTGTGTACAGATGCAGACCTGATAAACAGTGCATGTGTGTGTGTCCACAGAACAGCTGGAGGATAGGACTTCACTCTGCCTCACTGCTCATCTCTGTGTCTCTGTGTAAGGTATCAACGTTGGATGTATTCAGTGAAAGCTTTGGGCCTGCTGGAGTTGAATGTCTATGGGTAAACACAGAGAGGTTCTGTTGTCTGATGCATCAAACCACTGACTGTAGCAACAACAAGAGACTAGAGCAAAACAGAATAGTTGTCTAATCATAATGCTTTGTTTATGTGTGATGAGCAACCACCACATTCAAACAATCGTGTCTTTGTCTGTCTTGTGTTACAGATGGTGCTGATTGGTCTGGAAACTCCATTTGGAAATGTGTTGCTTTTTGTTCAGAACTGCTGTTAAATGTTTGTTAGTCCTCCACAGGGTGGCTGTGCGTGACTGTGACGTCATTATTGTGCTGTGAGCGCCATCCTCTGGTCAACTTGGACTACTTCGGCTCTTCCTTCAGTCCATGAGAAGGAGCCTCAGCGAGAGATGGAGAAATGATGCATCTGACTGTTGTGATAAAAACACAGTATTTTGATAAAGCAGATTTTTCACTGTGTGTGAGATCATCACTTCCTTGTGAGGTGCTCCTCCACTTTACTGAGTCTTTAACATATAATTATGTGTCTTCTGCTCACATCTACTATACACCTTTACAGCACAATCCCAGCGTTTCTGGACAATCTTAAGCACTGATGGCAGAAAGACTCAACTTTGGAATTGCTTAGTAGCACTGAAGATTACATCCTTAGGTCAAATACCCATTGGTGGTCATCGGATGTGTGAGATACACAAGTTAAACTGAACATAAATTTACTATAACCTTTATCGACAGTTATGGTACCTGATGAAAATACGACAACCAAAAATGATACATAATCCATGAAGAACTACAGCTGACTTTAGGGCGTAAAGATGCAAGTGAATTGTACTGATACATATCTTTACAGCTCTAAAAAAAAAAAAAAAATCTTAAAAATCAAGCCAGCTTATGATGCATATTCCTTACTTCCTTCTTGACTGATAATCGGCTGTATTAAAAATCAATATTTGGTTAATCATTACAAATGAATGAGAATACAAAAGTATTTTTTGTATTTGAATTCGCAGATGCAGCTGAAGCTGGAAACTCTGTGTAAATGGTCATGTTTGTGTCGTGAATATGTGTTCAATTTAAGAGGTAAAACACGTAGTCTCTGTGACATCATCAGGTTTCTGCAGAGCCAGTGTGAAGCTCAGTGACAGTGGCTCTTGGCAGTGCCTGACTCCACAAATATCTCACTCAAAAACTGGGTAAAGAGAAAAGACTTGCTTTTGGATCCAGCCTCAAGTGGCTGTCTGAGGAACTGCAGGTTTAGGTGCTTCATTATGGTGTCATTTTTCAGCCATGGAGGTTGTGGCTTTGTTCTACTGCAGCTACAGCATTGTGACTGCAAGGGGTAAAATATATCCATTAATTATGTAGATGTCTTAGAAAACGTGCAGATACCACAGCTACTATGGTAACATTTTATTGGTGTGCAACCTTTCATACAGGAACAACAGCTCAAAGTGCTTTTCAGCATAGTAATCACATACACCAAGTGCTTCACATAAATAGTGCATAAATGAAATCAAGCCAGCTTGAAATAAAGGCAGAAATCAGTTTTTCAGCATCTTTTCACTTATAAATGGTCTTATTTTAGCAATGTTTCTATGGTGGAAAATAACATTTTTGCCCCCTTAATGTGTAGCAACACCAGGCTAATAATAGGCCTTCAAATTTTACTTTCCCCTGTGACTCTGCTAATGTTACCTTGTGATGCCAAGACTACTTTAACCATTGTAACATCAATACTAAGCGATTGTGTTTAACTTATGTTGCTGCGAGCTAATCTCCACTACACATCAGCACACCTTAATAGAGTTACATAAGGCTAAAAATTGCTAAGAGTTGTGATTTCAAAACCCAAGACATGACATCAGCTCAATTGTGTGCAATATTAGACATGTCGGAAATTTTCGTTTGTTAAACACAATGAATAAGCTAACGGTAACAAACACGAGCTAGCTCTTATCTGATAAACTACAAAAGCACATGTTTTCTAAAGATGTAACTTAAACTATAAAGTTGATAATGTTAAAAATTCTCTAGAAATAGAGAGATACAGAGATACATATGTAGACAACGATATATAGCTATATATATGTATACATGTAAAATATAGCACTACAAGGGGCCAAGCGTATCATTGTAAATCTATGATAACAAAATAAAAAAAAAAACATCATCTGATTGAGGTTACAAAAATTCATGAGGTCTCCTGTAAGTTTAATAAACAACTTCTTAGGTTACGGTTTAGCGAGTTCATCTAAAAAGCGATGGTAAGACCCCAATGTGAGCCAATGAGAACACTCAGATGTTAGGCACTGCCCAAAGGGTGAAATGCCAAATTTTTAGGGAGTCTGTCACCTGACCCTCCCCTCAAAAAATGTGAAAGACCTTTACCATAGCTAGGGTTTAGCTTGTCCATTCACGGCTACTGTAGGAACATGGTGGTGCAACATGGTGTGCTCAATGGAAGATGACCCACTCCAAAATTTACAAATCCTACTATGGCAAAGGGTTACCAGGATGCCTCTGATTGGCTTACCCTGATAATCTTATCCCAACCCAAGCCAATCATCACTTTCCATGCCTAATCTTAAACTCCTCTTGCTTACATCTAACCAATCCAACCAACGAAAGGAATGTGTAATGGCCAGTCAGAGGCAAAGTAGGGCGAGTCATCCCTTTATTATAGTAGGATCTAATAAAGAGATATGAAGGGCTCATTCTAAGGTAATGAAAACAGCAATATGACATTATTATGATTATTTTTTTCGTTTCCTGTCTGCCAGTGTGTTCCCCTAAATCCTCCACACACTGGACCTTAAATGACTCTGAAACGGAGATATTTTTTGTTTGCATTTACGAGGGGACAGTGAAGGCAGCACCGGTCCCAGCACCTTTTCATGACTGAGGTGCTTCATTTGGCTTTGAGCCGCCTCCGCTAGGCTGGCATTGACGCGTATGCTCACCGCAGTGTGAAGGACTGCTGTCTGTTTTTCATCAGTTAACGTTAAATTGTGAGTTTATATCAGTCTCTTTATATCAATTTCCCTGCATGGGAGACGTCCACGTTTCAAAAATGAGCAGTTTGAGGGCGTGTAAGGAGCCATTCGGTAAGTAAATGTTCACAGACTCACAGACTGTGTGTGGATGTTAGGTTGGCTGAGTTTCCTCTCTGGCTTCACTTTGTTACAGTGTTCACTGTTATTTCATTTATTCCAAACTGTTCTTCATTTCTTTTGCATTATCTTAACAAGCTTTGCAAACTATTACTTTGGACATGCCGAATTTATGTGGTTACTATTCTTTGTTGTTTGTTTGTTTAGACAAGTAAAATACACATTTTACTGTTCGAATTTTTTTTTTTATTTTGTTGGAATTAGCCTCGAAGGTACTTTCAGAACATTCTGTATTTGTTGAAAATCATTTTTGAACCGTTAGTTAGGGGAAAAACATCAAGTGTTTCCTGGTTTACGTCTGCGACCACAACCAAGAAAGTTTCCACAATTAAAAAACCCGTCACGCTAGTAATGGAAAACCCGTTATCTCTTTGACAGCGATGCTTGTTTCTCACAGTTAATGTCTGACCATAAGTCTCATGGACAAATCGGTCCTTAGTCTGGATTCACATGAATGCACCACAGGAGATAGAACAGGCCTCGCTCCATACACTGGCGTTTTTCTGTCAGCTAATAACATGATCATAGATATAAGACAGACATCCTGTATGGATTCATTAATGGTTCATGAACACTGATGCTTCATAGAGTCATGAATAAGGTTGCCTGGTTGTGAAAAATCCCTTTGGTTGGTGATTATCCGCCTCCACTGTGACATTTCGTTTATGTCTTAAAAAGAATGAGGTTGATAGCTCCTTTAAAGGACAAGTGTCATGATGTGCAAATAAAGAGATTTTACACAACCTGGCAACCCTCCTGTGGCCAGAATTTTAGAAATATTGAGGTAAAATTTCCAAATTTCCCCCTAATGCAACTCAGCCTACTAAAGAAGTTTTGGACTTGTCACCAAATACTTCAGTGGTATAAAGGTTTTGATGCATATCTGGAGTGTTTTTGCAGTTGTCTTGTTTTTTTGTTTTTTTGACTCTGTGTGTGTGTGTGTGTGTGTGTGTGTGTGTGTGTGGAGAAATTTGTCTTTATTTAACTTGATTCTCCACGTATGTTAGTGTGGAGGAAAATACAAAATCCTATCTCCCTTTAGCTCCTTTAGCTTTTGCCTGAAACCAGTCAAGCACATTAACACACATCCTGTGTTTGATACAGGATAATGAACATGTGTTTATTCACATTGCGGGTTAATGGCTGTTTGTCTGCAATCCTATATGATCCAAGTATACATTGTAGTTCCTTTCAGCTTTCCTAAACTGTAATTTCTAGCACATCTTGAGTACATCCATAAACTAAGCCAGTTCAGTTCAATTCAGTTACAAGTGTTTGTTGCAATGTTTAAAGTGGAGATACAAGAAGGTTCAGTTGTTACCTGAATTTCTTTTCTTTATTTTGATGCCATTTGAAAAGCTTATCACAGCAGCACACGTTATGTCATTATTGTCAAGTAACTAAAATTGAGAGAAGTGGAGTAAATGGTTTGGTAGGCCAAGTTACCCCCTTATCTGTTTACATATGGTAATCCTACAGTAACTCTGTGAAACCGTTTTAGTTATTCTATCATACTAGACATCTTTCTTTCTGACCTTTCATACCAAAGCTGAGCAGTGTCAGAGCGACATAAAGCACAGCTGCAAAACCGAGTCAGATAACACGCACTAACACATTCACACTGAGACAAGATATGAGTTTGCACCCATGCAATGGTACAAGTGAACCAACCCCATGTAAGGTTAATCATCAAGTTATTAAATGAACTGAATGTCAGATTTTTTGAACACATCCTGGTAGGTCTATCCATGCTTCTTTAACTCTCGCTTCAGCTCCTTGACCCACTTGACTTTTCCAGCACAGTGCCTGGAAACTGTTGACCTTGACTGCCTGCAAGTCAAAGGTCAGACTGATGTGGGTTTTGATTGTCTGGTACAAACAGAGATATGTTTGGTTTAAAGCTGAGCTCTTCGTTGAAACTTGATGTTTAGATCTGTTTGTCCAAATGACACAAAAACATACTTTCTCATTGTTTCTAGCTTTGCAGGTAGTTTTGGACTTATTTTTCCAGGTGTTGAGAAATCTGTCTGTGTCAGTTAAAGATTTGGCAAAGTAACATTTAAAGTTTTACACAGCAACATCTTTCTCTGCCTACTCTGATTTCATAGCGAGTATTTTTCTGGTCGGAAGTAGTTCTAGTTCACACCTTGATCTGAGGATTAGAGTAACAAGGACGGGAATGTTGTTAAAACAGAAAGAAAAATGTAAAAATGACTATAGTTTTAGGGGGAGTTACATGCTGGAACTATTTCTCGACTGATAACAGTTTTATCCATCTGCCCAACACTTCTGAGCAATATCTGTGACTGTTTTGACTGACAACCTAACTGTTGCAGCAAGCTGTGCACAGTCACTGCACCCAGCGTCTGTTTATCAAATGATAGTTCCACCTAAAACCACAATAGTCATTTTTAAGTTTCTCTTTGTGTACAGTTCGGTTGGCAGTGCGGTTTTTGCAGTGTTTTTTGTATGACTAAGGGAGAAACATTCACTTTTGATTGGGTGGCATGTCATTAAAGAGGTAGCGTAAGCATTCGTATACCAGTCTAATGCAGCTGAGGCACACACACACACACACACACACACACACACACACACACACACGCACACACACACACACACACACACAGTGAAAGAGACAGACTTACCACCGACTTTAAGCTATGTTACACATGTAGCAGGGAGTTTGTACAAGGCGTGTGTATATAGCTGCTGTCAGTCTAGACCGGGTCGGGTATTGGCATGCCATTCACCTCCATTCATGTGTGGAAACAAACTCACGATAAAGCAAACGGCCCACTACACAAGCTGTTTAGAAACTGTGCTTTATCCTTTCATAGGAGACATGGGTGGTCAAAATGGAGAAAAGCTGGGTTCACCTGTGTGGAATTATGGCCCTAAGCAATGTATTATGATGTGGTTTATATTTCATCTCTTGAACTTTATCCAGAGCGTGCAGTTACATGCCCCTGCATTCCCAGAGAGGGAGAAACAATGCTCAACTGATCTGGGGTTCGACTTAAACTTGATAATTGGGTGACTGGCTGTAAGTCCTAATGCTTAATGCACTACATTAAAGGGGGAATACCACCCATATACAGCATAGTTGTTGGTAGTTTTGTAATTTTGAGCATATTAACTAGAAATGTGGTAATGCTATTTATATGGTACTGCTATCGCCAGCCTGGACAGTTTTTGAAAACTTTTTTTTGGTGTGTTCAAGGACTTTTCAGATTAGAGAGTCTGCTGCTCTTCTACTGCAAGTAATTTACTCAGCCAGATTTCTTGCCTGGGGTGTGATCTGCTGAGATAGTATGGTGAAGTGTAGGTCCAGTTTTTGAGAAATCAAACAGTGAGTTAATTGATCGATTTGTCAATCGACAGGAAATTAAGTAGCAACTATTTTGAGTAAGTAGTAAGCATTTTTTCAAGGTACAGTGCCAAATGTTTCAGCTTCCCAAATGAGTATTTACTGAAAGTCTTTGTCTTATATGTTTGTAACATGAATGTCTTTGGGTTTTGGCCTGTTGTTTAGGCAAAACAAGAATCTGAAGATATCACCTTGGGCTCCAATAGAGGCCATTTTCACCATTTTCTGATACTTTACAGACCAAACATTTAATCTTTTAATAGAGAAAATAACTGACAGATTTTCCACTAATATAAATATTACTTGCAGCCCTTAAGTGTTTCTCTACACCTCATGATTTACCTCCAATGCCAACATTCAGTAACTCCAGAAGTAGCATGCCCTTTATGTCATGAGGTAGAAAGTAAGAGTATGGAGGTTGCGGTGGTGGATATGCATGTAGCACGCTCAACTGTCATACAGGAGACGGGAGTTCATGAATTGTCGCAATATTCAATTAACATTTGCCTTTTAATAAATATACCCACAGTCTTTCTCTAATGTCATGAGGCTAATGTCTTCCTCTGTTGAGGACTTTGATTTATTGACGTGGCTCAGACAGAAGCATGTATCATGCACAGCATTGCACATCAATCTGTCTAACTCTCATCGAACTATGAGTGGGGAGTTAAAACCACCTTGCAGCTTGACAGAGAGAAGAGAACGGATGTGCTTAAAGCTGGCAGGAAAACACTTGGCAGTGTCCTCTGTGTATAACTTGGTCCAAAAAGTAAATACAAGCAATCCAGATTGTTCCTCCAACATCAACAAGGTGATTAAATTGTCTCTTACACTGCCATTGAGCAGTGCAGCATGTGAGAGGGAATTCTCACATCTGAGCACAATAAATACCAAGTTCAGCTCTCATCTGTCACACACTCATCAAAGATGACCTCAGAGATATTTGACCCACAGCCAGCTGTTGACCTGTGGGTGGAGACAGCCTATCTGAGGCTCAAGCAGGGACTGAGAGGAGCATCTTCATCGTCTACCATGTAGGAAGCTGAACCAGAGGACAGTCAGGATGAAACAAAGTGGGAAAGGAAAGAAGTGTGTAGTTTCCCCATAGCTTATTGATTCCATACTCTTTGCTTTCTAGAAATAAGCTAAAAGCAACATGGAGGCAAAGTGCAACATGTCAACATTTCCTGGTAGTCTTGTGTGGGCTGGTCTACAGAAGCTGTGATGAAGGGGATTTACCTTTCCTTTCCCCTCTAATGGATTACACTGTCTGACACATCCTGTGGACTGTGGCTGTTTAAAAATGACAACATTTAATTCCATAACGAGAAATCCACTGTCACTGCAAGACATGACATTAGAAGTTAGGTTAGGTGGCACGCTGGCACGGTGGCAACACTGTCACCTCACAGCTAGAAGGTCCTGGTTCGATTCCCTCTGTGGGCGCTGGGGGTGTGTCCTCCACCATGCCTTTGGTGCCTGCTGCTCGAGGAAAAAGGGCCTTTCTGTGTGGAGTTTGCATGTTCTCCCCATGTTCACCTGGGGTTTCCTCCTTAACCCCCCCCCCCCACACACACACACACACTAAAAACATGCATGAAGATCACCACCTGACCAATGGTGACAAAAAGAAACTGGGTCCCCGGGGGCTGGTCGGCTGGCAGCCCACCGCTCCTGGTCTGCTGTGGAGGAAGGACAGACCAAGGATGGGTCAAATGCGGAGAAAAATTTCACAAGAAGCATGGCGTGTGCAGTTTCCCTCCCTAACTCTGCATGTTGTGTGTGTGACTAATAAAGGATGTCTTCTTCTTCTTCTTAGTAGAAGTGCACATAATAGCGAGCACAATAGAAAAGTACCACTTTGACATGTTAGACCTACAGTATATGGTGGATTGAGTTCACACTCGTCTTATTTTGTAAGGCTTATGATGATATGCTGTTTGATGTTTTTGCAGTCATAAACATAAACATGTTTATTTGAAGAGGCATTGTAATATGTACATTTCCCTCCATATATACAGATCAGTGTGTTGTGACAAGTACTCATACATGTGGGAAGGCTTGAAACGTATTTCAGCACCTCAAGCAGGAGAAGCTGAAATGAGTGAAAAAGTGAAGAAAGCTCAACAGCCATTGTGAGTTCTGCACTAAGCAGATGAGCCACATTGGCTCAGCTTGGCATCACCACATCTTTGGCAAGTTGCACTCCGTATTTTGTCATATTGTCAAAAATATCATTATCACAGAAATACCCTGAAATATTGTAATATTATTTTAGAGCCGTATCACCCAGCCCCACTGGAGGGTATTTCTACATGTATAAAACATTTTCTTCATATTCATCCAACAGAACAAATTTCTTCTGCTTATTTCACCTCTTTTTTCTGTCATCGGACATTTGGCGTGTATTGCACACTACAACTACAATTTGAAGGATAAGTCTTGTGTTATTCTCTATTTTTCACAGCGTCATCAAATCCAATGACAAGATAAAACTCAGATCTCCAAGCCCATTGGTTCCCAAAGACGTTGTTTCTTTACTTGAACTTTTATTGGTTTTCCCAACAAATGAAATAGGCTTCCAGCATAATACATACAACCCCAGGTCCCCATGCAGGGAAAAAAGACAAAGAGTAAAATGTCAAATAAAATATCCAATACATATCCAATATATAAAATAACTATAAGAAACATGCACTGTTGCTTCAAAAATGTGCAAGATTCTGGGGAACCCGACCAAAGACATCTTGAGAAACATGTCTTGAATGTTGAACGCTTTCCTCCATACATTTAGTCGTACCTTTTTTGGGAACTATTTTACAGCGGATTAATCCACATTTGGTGCTCCAAAGAGTATTTGGGGCAGCAGGACAATGTGTGGGATTGAGTCCAGATAAATTACATGGACTGATGTATGTCCATTATAATGAATGAACATGTCATCCAGTGTAACATCGTGGCTCGTTAATGTGTTTTTAGTTTTTGGACAACAATGGAGCTCTATGACACAAAGGAATAGTGTTATGTATATATCATGTATCAAGCTTTAATACACACACCTAGAAACTAGAAAATGCTCTCAGACCTCCACTGAGTAGGCAGTCTGTGCTCAGTAGAAAACCCACAGGTCAGCTGCCAATGAAAGTGTCCTTACCTCAACAAAAAAACTCCTCTTCTGGGACTCAGTACAACAGTTGGCCAATGAACATAAACCCAAGTGTTGCCTCTTGCATCCAATAGAAAAGCTTTATGATTCTCAGTGAGTATCCACTTCTGCAGAATGGCTGAGCTATTAATGACGTTCTTCTTTCAAAACAAAACCCACAGTTCAACTACCAATGAACAAGTCCTTATCTCAACAAAAATACTCAGTTTGAAACTCAAAAAAACAGGCCAACCTAAAAAAACACAACTGACACTTCTCGGGTCGACTAGGGAAGTTGTGTGATTCTCCAACAACTCTAGAGTTATGTTGTTTAGTCCAGCCAGTGTGGTGGTGTCAGCTCCAGTAAATGGCCAACCTGGGAGCCCAACGGTTTGATGGTGAGTCCACTAGCAGAGGGGATGCATGTGGAGAATGATCTGATTCCGTAGAACAGATGAACTATGAATTATGGATTTTTTGGCTCAAATGGACTGGACCTCTTCCACCTCTGAATAATGTTAAATATGTGCATTTTATGAATTTATTTTAATGACCACAAAGTTGTGGGCTGGGACCGGACATTCAGTCCAGATGTGGGCCAAGGTCTGGACTTTGAGAAGCCCTGCTGTATATAATGATTTGATCATTGTGCCAGAATCTGCATTACATGTCATTTAAAACCAGGCTGACATGAGTGTTTTACAAAGCCTTAGGCTGACATACAGGCTTGTTATACTGTCCGTGAACTACACACAACTGCTCTCTCTCAGGTCAACAGCACCTTGAAAGCTTGTATGTAGGAACTGCCTGCTTACACCGGATCACTTAATCCTATTTCTAGTTTCCCATGCAAATTAAAGTTTGATCGTCACAGAGTGTAACCCAAGAAAGGCCAAAGCAGTTCTTTAGTTGGAGCCCTTTAGATACAATGGCTTCACAGTGACGTAGTCGGATGAAGGCCCACATAGCCCTGTCCAGGTATTTTCTAGAGCTGAAAAGTTGCCTTTGTGCTGCTCTCCAACTCATCCGTGAATGTACCTGTTCAAAATATTTCTTATCAGTACAGGAGGCATTTGATTTAAGAGTTCATGTTGGTGCTGAACAGTATTTTCATTGTTTCTGAGAAGCTTTCATGCATCACAAGCTGGTTTGCTTTACTCAGGAATGATGTGGGGGTAAACACACCTAAGCTCACACTTCACACTTTTTTTATGTGATAATGTATCTTAAATGAAAGGGTCGTGACAGAAGTAATGCTGTGAAAAAGTCTTCCTGTCCTTGAAAATCACAGTTTACCTCACTGAAATGATGATGATGTGTCATTACTACCCAGTTTTATTTTCTGCATTAACATGTCCAAACTACATCATACTCACCTACCAGAATATACTTGTTGGCAGGAGGATGTGGCTTTTCTGTGCATCTGAGCAGTTGATGGTGGTGATTTTGTAGAAAGTGGGTGAAATGAGTAGGGATGGCAGCATATATTCACAGTATTGAAGCCTCTTGCTTTTTTTCTGTAACAGACAGAAGCATCTCTGAACCTGTGGAGGACACAGACACCACCAGCTTTGTGGCAGAATTTGTGAGCATCTTTTTATTCATTCCTCCAGTCACATGTTTATTTAACCTTCTCATCGTCTTGACTTGTCTTCTCTCCAGTTTGCTTTGTGCTGTTGTCTCATTGTTCTTCCTTAGAAAGCACAGTCTTACAGTAATCTGCAAAGAAATGTACCATAGCTGAACACACTGTGCTGCGATTGCTAGCGCCTGAGGGCTCATTGAAGAACAGGTTGTAGCAGGCTGTTCTTTGCACACTAGAGTTATTTTCTTCCACACATACAGACTACACCTTGAATGCTGCCTCATTCTGATGAGCTGACTGAAAATCAAGATGCCAAGAAGAGGGTTTACAGTGCACACAAACGTGTGTTTCCCAAGTTTATTCATTTTACTTTCTAATATGTTCTTGCCTGCCCTTTCTCTCTCTCTCTCTTACAGTCCTTGGAAGCCAATTATCCAGTGCAGGTGACAGATCCCCATGGTAAATATGGGAGAGAAAAAACACAATGGTCCATTTCCAAAGCACATATGGATATACTCTTTCTATGAGCGCTCATACATTGCAGAAATTCTCAAATAAAAGCTGGTATTTTAATACAGATAAAGGGGTGGGTGGATACTTGAACTATAACTGTACAATAGGAGCATTGTAAATTCTAAGTCCATCAGTACATTTGTCTATCTATCTTTCTATCTGGAAGACTATTAATTTGAAACATTTCATGATCAAGATCAAGATCAATATTCCTTTATTTGTCCCGTGAGGGGAATTTCCAGAATACAGCAGCATCAGTAAAGATTAATATAAGAAGTGCATGCGAATTAGAAACAAAAACAGTATACACAAAAGAGTGAGGATTTAAATAAAATAAAAAGAAAGAAATTGTAAAAAAAATTGTAAGAATTCGTAGATCGTATTTACAGACTGTTATGTACATGTTTTTATTGCACAGCTTATTGTCCAGACTATTGCACTGATTACTTGGAGTAGCTTTTATTGTACAGTCTGACAGCTGCAGGGAGGAATGACCTGCGATACTGCTCTTTCAAACACTTTGGATGTAGTATCCTGTCACTGATGGAGCTCCTCAGTGCAGTGAGTGTGTTTTGGAGGGGGTGGGAGTCATTGTCTGTCATGGAGGACAGCTTGGCTGTCATCCTCCTCCCCCCCACCTCATCCACCAGTTCCAGAGGGCATCCCAGGACGGAGCTGGCCTTCTTGATAAGTTTGTCCAGCCTCTTCCTGTCAGCTGTAGTGATGCTGCTCCCCCAGCAGACTACACCATAGAAAATGGCAGAGGCCACAACAGAGACGTAGAAGGTCTTTAGGAGTGCCCCACGCACCCCAAAAGACCTCAGCCTCCCTGAGTAGATAGAGTCTGCTCTGTCCTTTTTTATAAAGTGCAGTGGTGTTATGAGTCCAATCCAGTTTGTTGTTCAGATGAACACCCAGGTGCTTATAAGATGTCACCATCTCAATGTCCCTTCCCTGGATGTTCACTGGTGTTGGTGAAGAGTGCGGGTGCCGACGAAAGTCCACAACCAGCTCCTTGGTTTTACCCGCGTTAATCTGGAGGTGGTTCTGCTGGCACCAGTCCACAAAGTCCTGGATGAGTCCTCTGTATGACCTGTCGTCCCCATCTGTGATGAGGCCGACAATGGCAGAGTCATCAGAGATCTTCTGTAGGTGGCAAGTGGGTGACAGGTGGCAAAAGTCTGCTGTGTAGAGGGTGAAGAGGAACGGTGCCAGCACCATTCCCTGGGGGGCCCCCACACTGCAGAGGACAGTCCCTGACACACAGAGCTAAAATACAGTAAAAATAAATAAATAAAAATAAGTATGACATGAACTGATGGAATCGAATGGAACATGGGAAATTCTGAATAAAGGTCTATCTCTCAGCCTGCACCAAATAAAACCTGGCTCTGGCTGCTATTGAAACAAATTTAGACCAGGCCTCTATTTGAGAATTTATGTTACATACATTTTGAACTGCCGTTTGAACTGTCTTCAGTGATAAATTAATTCCTACTGTGGTTTTTAAGACAATATAGTAATTATAGTAATGTGTGTCCAGCAGATGCTGTGACACTGCACCTGAGCTCCATGCCGTCTGGATACCTGAGGCCGTCTTCAGACAGAATAAGACAGGTCAGTATTGCCACCTTTGATACATATGCATGTGATGCATGCCATCTAATCTTTCTTTATCTCTGTATGTTTTAGACAAGTCAAGTAGTTCAATGCTTTTGAACATTTAACCCCAAACTGTTCCACCTGTTGGATGCAAGCACTGCATAGAAACACACATGTAATATATGTCAGTAGAATTGTAGACTCATTCTGTTTTTAAAAAGAATCCTGTATTGTCAGGTTCATCAGCATGGCAGAGCATACTTCTGAAATTTTACAGATGCAGTGTCTCCCAACCTTCAAAGCAGTCCACCAATGTAAAAGTTGGAAATTTAGCATACTGACCCAGAAAGGTCAGTTATACAGCAACATTTATCTAAAGTTTGCTAAAATTAGCAAACATTACCATTAGCTTCTGGTCATACCGGACCAAGTAAGACTGTATCAGACAAACCCCTCTGTGAGTTTAGTACAGCAAGTGTGTGCCTTATGGCTCAAGTGACTACAACAGGATATGAGTTGACAAGAGTCACCAAACTGACTGAATAATACCAGTTATCAGTGTCTAAAGTTTGCTAACACCACAAGAAGCTAGCATGTCAGGCTGTAGCAAGTTGTTTTAAGGGGAAGAATGGGATAAAAGCCAATACAGTAAAATGTTCCACATAATTTAATGCTTAATGAAACATTTCTGGTATTTTAATACCAAATGTAGAAAACTGGCAAAAGCAAACACTATGTGTATGTTCTAATTTAGGCTGTGAACACACAGGATGTGGTTTAGTTCCTCTGAACCAGAGGGTACAGCTGTGAATATTTCTAATAAGAGAGCAGGAACATAGGCAGAAAGAGTGGTAATGTTATTCTCCGCCATGCAGCTTTCTGAAAGATGGCATTGTTGAAAAGAAACCAACAGGGAAAGGTAGCAGGGAGAACTGAAAAAGGAATGTGTCCATTCCAGCCTGTCTAATCATCACTGGTAAAATGTGTACATCCCTCCAGGGGTAGTCTCTTGATTCTCTGTCTGGCCTTGATGTAGTGTAGTGTGCAGCACAGCTTTTGTTGAGACATGTTTAATTTGCAGAAGCCAGTGAAAATGCATCATGTCCACAGTTTTAGGCACGTAACTTGCATAAGAGGAGACATACACCTGCTACTTCCAAACTATTGGACAAAAAACTGGAGAAAGGCACAGCTGTATTTGAAAGTATGTCCAGTATAATGTGACTGCCTTCCACTGTAGATGGTAAAATGAGCATGAAGTCAACACAGAAAAGTAACTGATTTGTACAGCTGATTGATCTTTAATGTTTGTGAAGTGTTGAAAATGTAACCAACAAACCACATAGTTTTGTGGAGCTGTCTAGTGAATTCTGCAGTGTTTTAGGATTTTAGGAGGTATACAGCAATGGTAAATGGCAAATGGACTGCATTTATATAGTGCTTTTCCACCTTAACAGCCAAAGCACTTTACAATATTGCTTCTCATTCACACACTTGCACACAGATGGTGGCGGAGCAACTCTGGGTTCAGTGTCGTGGTCAAGAACACTTCAAACCCTGGGATTAATGCACCACCACAGCCGCCCATCTATCCATGTTATATTGAGGGTTGAGGGTTAACAGCCTTGCCTTGATGTGTTATGTACCACTGGGTTGGATTTGAGAGGGAAGGTTCTAACAATAGATGGTGAATGGAGTGAAAGACTTAAGTTAAAAGTGTGAAATCAGAAATACTTTACTGATCCCCGAGGGGAAATTGTTTTAGTTACAGGTGTCCATGATAGTCCGTTACTTAGTCAGCTTCCTCCTCTCTGACACCACTGTCAGAGAGTCACACTCCATTCCCACAACGTCACTGGCCTTGTGGAACAGTTTGTGGAGTCTGTTGGCATCCGCCATCCTCAGCCTGCTACCCCAGCATGCAACAACATAGAGAATAGCACTAGCCACCACAGACTCATAGAAAATCCTGAGCATAATCCGGCAGATGGACCTCAGTCACCTCAGAAAATAGAGACGACTCTGGCCTTTCCTGCAGAGAGCGTCAGTGTTCTTTGCACAGTCCAGTTTATTGTCAGTGTGTACCTCCAGGTACTTGTAATCCTCCACAATGTCCACATTGACCCCCTGGATAGAAACAGGGGTCACCGGTGCCTTGGTTCTCCTCAGGTCCACTACCAGTTCCTTAGTCTTTGTCACGTTTAGTTGCAGATGGTTCTGCTCACTCCATGTGACAAAGTTGTCCACAGTAGCCCTGTACTCATCCTCATCACCCTTGCTGATACATCCAACTATCGCAGAGTCATCAGAAAACTTCTGAAGGTAGCAGGTCTCTTTGCAATAGTTGAAGTCCGTGGTGTAGAGGGTGAAGAGGAAGGGAGAGAGAACAGTCCCCTGCGGGCAGTGTTGCAGGCGCATGTACTGTGGTCTGCCAGTCAGGTAGTCCACAATCCAGGACACTAGAGGGGCGTCCACCTGCATTGCTGTCAGTTTGTCACCCAGTAGAGCTGGACGAATGGTGTTAAATGCACTGGAGAAGTCAAAAAACATAACCCTCACAATGCTCGCCGGCTTGTCCAGGTGGGCGTAGACACGGTTGAGCAGGTAGATGATGACATCCTCAGCTCCAAGTTGACACCATCAGGGCCTGGAGCCTTGTTTGAATGGAAAGGAAAATTGGCGACTGTTTCTAATGTCGCCATATTGTAAGCATGTTTGCAATTGAGTCTGGGCATTTGAATGAAAATTACCACACCGGATGTGATGTAACAAATTCTAATCAGTTGTGTTTTTCTGTGTTGTAGCCAGTTGAAGATGTTGAAGAATGCACCTGTCCAACATCTACTTCACCAGGTAGGAAAATCCCTAAATCATTCTGCTTGAAAATTGAATTTATATTTGGCAGATTGTTATCAAAAATATTCAGTGTCATCAGCATTACTGAGGCAAGGAAATTGCATTTTGAAAACATGAGAATAACTTGAGAATTTTCCTTTGATAGTTGACAGTAGAGACAGATGAGAGTGGGGAGAGGGGGGAGTTGGTATGCAGCTTAGACTACCAGGCAACAAGCACACCCAATCTGGTCATACTGTCGGATTTCTCCCAGGTGACAGATAGTCTAAGTAACTGAAGAAATGATTGAAAGTAATAATCAAACTCGTATTTATTAAATTTACACTATATGTCAATATATTGTAATTTTGCAATGCTCACATACAAACATACACTTTTTGAATGAACATCTTCTTTGATCTTTGATCTTTGATCTTCTTTATCCATCTCTGAGCTCAGACTGCCCCAAAGAACTGCAGCTACTAAACAGCCCCTGTGAAAAGTGCTGCTGCCCTGCACCTCCTCCGAAGATCAGTGACCTCATGAATGACAAAGATCTCCTGGACTTACTGCGGCTCAAACTGGATCCAAACCACTGCACCATCAAAAACTGGAAGAACTTTGCAAGTCGCTGGGGGATGAGTTATGATGAACTGACTCTGCTGGAGCACCGGACGCAGGGCTCCTTGTCCCACAGCCCCACCCAGGAGTTCCTGCTGCGGTACAACCAGAAGACGGTCACTGAGCTCACCGAACTTTGCCGCATCTACCAGCGCATTGATGTGCTGCGACTGCTGCAGAGCTGGATAGAGAAAGACTGGCCATCACGCTGGCAACAGACTCTTTAACCAGTTTGTATATTTATCCCATCTCTCTGTTTTCTTCTGTCAGGGTTGTACTTGGTAAGGATTTCTTCTTCATGAGCTTGGATACAGTTCTTTACAGGATACAAGTTTTATCATTAGTATCTAGTCAAGTGATCTTCAGAAAAAGATAAAACAATGGCCAACATGTGAAAACATCCTGCAGAAAATATCAGCATCACTGGGTGCTTCAGCTACCATGGGATCTTACAGACAGTCGTGCACTTACATGAATTACTACTGATTAATAGTTTAGCTCACAGAGCGGCATGACTTTAGTGATAGTTATGTGACTTTTTCTGAAGGCCACTGTCTGTTGGTCTGTCAGTTAGTCCATCACTTTGGTCCACTCTGAAACATCTCAACAGCTGTTGGATAGGTTGCCCTCTAATGTTGTACAAACATTCATGATACATGGTCCTCAGAGGATGAATCATATGACTTCGGTGAGCCTATGGATTTGCCTCGACCAACAGATCAAAGTTTCCAATAATCCTGTGAAATATCTCAACATCTATTTGGCAAATTGGAACAGACTCTTCAACAGACATTCCCAGATGAAGCGTCCTAATGACTGGTGACCCCCTGACTCTTCCACTAGCACATGAATGAGATTCACATTTGTGGGTTTTGAGTGAAATGTCTCAACAACTATTAGATGGATTGCCAAGAAATTTGGTATAGACGTGAATTTTTTGCTCAGGACGAATTGCAATAAACTTTATGATATCCTGACTTTTTCTTTGCACCGTCATCAGGTCAAAATTAATATTTTACCAATACCTTGGTTAATGAACAAATACCTGAAAAACTGA
Organism: Chaetodon auriga; assembly: GCF_051107435.1. NCBI lineage: Eukaryota > Metazoa > Chordata > Actinopteri > Chaetodontiformes > Chaetodontidae > Chaetodon > Chaetodon auriga. Next base: position 3,905,811 of record NC_135084.1, read on the forward strand.
TATTTCCATCACCCAGGGCTGGACTCATTGTTGGGGCTAATTAGCAAATATTAGCATACTAACACACCAATTTAAGCTGGTAAACATCATAAACATTATATCTGCAAAACATCACAAGGTTAGCATTGTCATTATGTGCATGTTAGCATGCTGACATTAGCATTCAGTACAACCTCACAGAGCCACTGACATGGCTGTAGACTCTTAGTCTGGTTGAAGTGCATGTGACTGCATGTTTGTGGATTACAAGCACAGAGAGAGTGGCAGAGTATTTATTTTTTATTAGATTTTTTTTTGTATTTTTGAAGATAGCACTCATACTCATACATGCCATGTTAGCAAGATGTATGTCACAACCTTTGAGTGATTGCATTGGCTGTGTCTCATTTACTGTTCTATTGTGGAGTTATGTTGGAAATATCAAATATGATCGAACACACAATGAAGTAAAATAATTTGTTCATACTGAGATACCAAATTAATTTGGTCAAACAAAACAAAATGCGAACAAAACATTTAAGCACTTAAAACAGCAGGTTTAGCAGTTAAAACTTGTAATGCTCACATAGATGTTTTTTGTCATCCAGTTTTTTCACATTTGAAGAAGCAACTGGATTTTTTTTATTGTACTTGTCTTCTCAGTATGAAATAAACACAAGTCAAACCCTGTACAAGCTTTTGTCATTTTTAAAGGAAATTTAAGGGGCAACATCAACTTCAAAGGCACCTTTTGCTTTTAACAAGGACTCTAATGATATTTTGATTCTCATTAATCTTATTGGTAACACTTAATATCACCACATAATTTCTGAATAATTTGCAAATAATCTCCAAGAAGGAAAGAACTGCAATTTGGTATTGATTATAGGGGATATAGACAGTGTTCAGTTAGTACACTTCGAAATGATTCATTTCAATTAACTGCTATTGTATCCTACATAACCTTTTATTCAGTGTACAGCAGGTTAGCTGAAAAAATGAGAAATCTGAAATTTGTTTGGGCAAGTGTACAAGTCATCAGTTTTATTATTTCCCTTATATTAGTAATGAATTACAAGCATATTGATTATATTGAGTTAATTATTGAACAAAAAATTAACATACATTCACTCACATGATTCACTTATTTAAAATGTGTATGGTAAAGTAATGCACTTCTGAGAAACCTAAACAGCTTGATGTGATCACATACAATACTGAAACAGTTATGTAATAAGTAACATGCTTCCAAATTAACAATGTTTAGAAAATGCTTTATATAAATAACAGGAATATACACATTATAAAAACAGCTTTCTTCAGTAGACTACCCGAAGTTATTGAACAAGAAAGACACTGTAGCTGGCATTATCTGCAGAAAACCGTGGCAAGTGTAAATTAAAAAGTTCACTTCTCTATTTATGATCACAAACTAAGGCATAGAACTGGTTTAGTTACATGTATTTACACTGTTTCTGGGGTGATGCTTTATTTATCAGACTGGCCAAGTAGGAATCACTCAGCATCTGAATCCTTGATATTAAGGCCAAGCATATTGGAGAGGCTCAGTGACATTTTGTCATTTTCATCTGATGTCGAAATTTCAGGAGCTACCAGTCCCAGTACAGACTCTGGCTTTTCTAGTTTGAAAGTACCTCCTCTCACCAACGAATCTCCTGCTTCTGTAGAGGCACTGACATCAAGACTTGGAGCATTAAGTTTCAGATCAATATCAGTTTTCTCTTCGGTTGGAGAGATGTTGGTAGAGGGTACTTTATCTTTAGCAATTTTTAATCTCTCCATAATGTCAATCTTTTCTCCTGCTTTTGATGTTGCATTCACTATTGGCAAGCGGACTCCTTTGCTGACAACATAATCCTTTGTCATTGTGTCAAGTTTTGGTAGGCCAAAGGTATCACCAAATCCTCCATTGCCATTAACGTTGCTTGTGGGCAATCTGTGGAATTTGAATGTAGGAACCTCCACTTCAGCAGTAGACACATCAGTTTCAGAGTCAGCACCACTTCCCTCTTCATCAGTACCTGAGCCAGACTTTAATCCCCATTTGAACGGCCATTTTATCTTACTTTTTGGAGAACCTTTAACTTCAGTATCTGCTTCAGCTGTGATATCTAGTTCAGGTGTGTCGAGGCTTGTCTTCATTTCAGGAGCAGACCCACTGACATGAGGTGTACTAATTTCTCCTTCAACACTGGGAGCTTTGACTTTCACATCAGGTGATACTTCAAGATTTGCACTAGTATCAACCTCTGGAGCTTTTATATTAGATCCTGACAAGTTAAACTTTGGAAGCTTGAAATGTGGCATTTTGGACTTTTCATGACTGACATCTACAGTTGGAGCTATTGAACCTGCTTCAGGTAATTTGATATCTCCCTCTGCTTTTGGTGCACTCAAGTCTACCACAGGGACAGAGAGGTTGGCATCTGCGCTAGGAGTGGTTTTGTTGACCTGAGGTGCCTTTATTATGGACTCAACTGAAGGATGAACAGTTGGAACTTCTACCTCAGGACTTGAAAAATCAAGGTTTGGAAATTTTGAATGAGGAAATTTAAAATCACCCAGATGGGAATCAAAATCACCTTTTGGAGCTTTCAGTGTGACATCATTTGTTTGTAGTTCAGCATTTGGCAACTCACTTTTTCCTGAAGATAGGCTGAGATTTGGTACTTTGAGGTCTGCTTTTGGTAAATCCAGACTTGCTCCCTTTACATCAGCTTTGGACAAATTAGGATCCACATCCTTAATACTTTGCATAGGTACACTGATATTAGCTTTGGGAATACCTGTCTTAAGATCAGCATCAAGGCCTAGATCTGGAGTGCTGACATCTCCTTTAATTGTGGGGGCAGAAAGATCCAGACCTGGACTCTTGAGGTCAGCATCAACATTGAGATTAGGTCCTTTTGCCGTTGGCCCTGATAAACCAGACTTTGGCAATTTCATGTTGGGTATCATGGGTAGTGAGACAATCTCTGGAGCTTGAAGGTCTGCATCTAGGCCTTTGAGATCAGCTTTTGGAGAATTAATGTCAAGATCGAGACCATTAAGATCCACATCTGGACCTTTGACATTAGCAGTGGGCACGCTGATATTGAGATCTGGAGAATCAATCCCAATTTTTTGTCCTGAAAGATTAACATCTGGTGCATTCAGATCCACATCAGATGCCTTGAGGTGTACATCTGGTACTTTCACATCAGCATCAATGTCTGCCTTTGGACCTTTCAGTGTACCAAACTTGGGTTTCTTGAAGTTGAACCATTTTAATTTTCCAGATGGACTATCAATATCTGGAGAATTAATGTCTAATTTGGGGCCCTCCAGGTCAGTTTTTGGTAAGTTTATATTTGCATCTGGGGCATTAATCGCACCCTCCACTTTTGGAGTTGAGACGCTTAAGTCAGGGGCTGAGACATCAGCATCAATATCAACATCTGGAGAATTAACTTTTGGGCCTGAGACTGACCACTTTGGCTTTTTAAGAGTGGGCCATTTGAACTTCCCAGACTGATGCTCAATGTCTACATTTGGGGCTTTAACATCAACATCAGCTTTGGGTACATTCAAATCACCATCAGGCAGATCAAGTGATGCTTGGTCAAGTGCTTTCATATCAGCATGAAGGTCAACATCTGAGAGTTTCCCCTTTGTCCCAGAAAATTGGAACTTTGGCTTTTTAAGTGTTGGGAACCTGATTTTGCTAGAAGGGGCCCCAATGTCAGCAGTGGGTAAATTTGGATCAACATCTGGTGTGCTAATCCCACCATCAATTTTTGGAACAGACAGATCAACATCTGGTGTGCTCAGATCTGCATTTAAGTCCATATCAGCTTTGGGACCTTGAAGTTTGTTTTTCTTCCACTTCAGATGAGGCCAGTTCATTTTCGATGATGGAGCATCAATGTCAAGATGTGGGGCATTAACATCTACATCAGGGCCTTTCAGGTCAGCTTTTGGGAGGTTCAGCTCTGCACTAGGTACATTAATGTCACTCTCAATCTTTGGAGTTGACAAATCAGGTGTGTTTAGATTTGGATCTATGTCTATGTCTGCTTTTGGGTATTTGCCCTTCTTCCATTTCAGGTGAGGCCAGTTGATTTTACCAGATGGAGTCTCTCCATCAATATCTGGGGTTTGCATGTCTAGACCAGGGCCTTTAAGGTCAACTTTCGGCAAACTTATGTCTGCATCTGGGGCATTTATTTCACCTTCCACTTTTGGAGCAGCAAGATCAACATCTGGTGTGTTTAGGTTTGCATCGAAGTCCAGATCAGCCTTTTGGTTATGAAGTTTGGGTTTTTTCCACTTCAAATGAGGCCAGTTGACTTTACCTGATGGGGCATCAATGTCAGGATTTAGGGTTGGAAGATCAGCTTTGGGAAGGTTAATGTCAACATCTGGTGCACTTAGATCCCCATCAATCTTTGGTGTGGAGAGGCTGGCATCAGGTGCAGAAAGGTCAGCATTCAAGTCAGCATCTGGTCCTTTCACTTTGGGACCTTTCCATTTTAGATGGGGCCATTTGAATTTGCCTGAGGGTGCCTCAATATTAGCATTTGGTGTTTCTAAATTTACATCAGGACCATTCAGCTCAACTTTTGACAAATTCATGTCCAAATCTGTGTTTTTTGAATCAAATTTTGGGTCTATATCCATTGTCTTATTATTGAAGTGTGGCATTGTGAATTTTGGGGGCTGGTATTTTAGTTCACCTGTTTTCATCTCTGGTTTCTCAATGTTGAGCGAAGTACTGGGAGTGTTAAGCTGCGGAGATGAGACACTGACATCAGGTGCTTTGAGGGTGCCATCTAGATCTCCCTTTATATCGGGTCCGGTCAGTCCTAAGGAGGGCATTGTGAACTTGGCACCAGCATCAGCTGAGGGCTTACTAAGACCTGAAAGGTTTCCATTGAGAGTGGGAATACTTATTTCACCCCCCAACCCCTGTGCAGCATTTAGGTTTCCACTCTGGCCAAGGGAGACAACTGGCCCCTCGGCTGATGCATCCAGTGACAGATCTTTCTTTTGGTTGAGCATCTGTTGGTTATGAAGTTATAAACAAAATAGGTTAAAATCTATTAAAGCAACTGTTGTGTCATTAATCAATTACATATATGAAGCTCATACTGTTCAGTTATTATTCACACAGAGAGCTGTTGTTCCTATTAATATATTTCCAAACAATTAAATGTTTTAATAAAATGAGCAAAGCAAGCATTTGCTGCAGGTTTGGGGAATTTTTTAGTGGCCTGGGACAAATTGATTAATTCTATCAGTGGAACAATAATGCTAGCCTATGGGCCATATAATAGGCTGCTCACATCAGACTGGGTCACTTGACCCAAATTACAAAAAATATAATTTCTATGTTATCTGTTATGGTTATGTACCATGCAGTTTTGGTTTTATATACCCATGTGTAGAGATTTGATTGGGGTTGGAACTACTTTTGAATGAAGCATTGTCCATATAAAAGACTTCACAGCTATTAACTAAATGTTATTTTCAATGCTGTGAGCACTACAAGTGCAATCCCATTAATCTCCATTGCAGTGGAGGCAAGAATCTCAAAATCTGGTTAAACAAAGCTTAGATTTTCTGCACAGATATAGTAGATACACTAGAGGGTTTTTATTTCGCTGAACCAACCCATGTGATATTTACCTCTGTCGGGTCTTTGAGACCTAATCCCAAAGAGCCAAGGCCAGCTGTGGCGCTCAGGTCCTTGTTCTTTGTCAGAACTTTCATGTTGTTATCATATGACTCCAGGACCTTCAGGATGTTCAGCACTTCATTTTTGTTGAGGTGGTCTAAGTGTACAGTGGCTTCAACAATCTCATCTCCTGGAACAATATGAAACAAGTTATCAGAGCCAGCTTTTCCTCAAATCATTTATTACAGATATTAGTTGAACTCTCCTAAACTGCAATAAGAATAATACATGAACTTCAATATTGACCGACTTTTCTTTTACCTGCTTTCAGGCCACTCTTTGCAGCGATTGTGTCATCTGTGATTCCTGTAATGATGACTCCTTTCTCAGAGTCATCCAGGACCAGGCTTTCTGAAATAGTTCTGCTCTTGCTGTCCCCACTCTGTGTTTAAAAGTGATTTACAAAGTGAGACAGGTGTGCACCATTTTCATACATTTACACCAGGTTTTGTTGCTCTCCTCCTTTTCAAACTGAGGCATATGCATAAAGATATTTTCATAATTGCTATCACATATAATTTGTATGTTTTTCATACTTACCATGATTTCTTGGGTGTATTTACATCCACATATTACACAGCAAAGTTACCTGTAAAATGCCAGAAAAAAAAACAGCTTTAGTTGTTATGTTAATATAGTTTAAATCAGTGCTACAACTATACTATTCACCTAATGGATAATGAAGCTGCAGGGAAGCAGTGCAGAATTTACAGACAAATTATCATTGCTACAGTCTCTATATACAGACTCAGATGACTTAAAGTCATCATCATCGCATGAAATGCCTTTTCCTTTTTCAGTAAGATGTCTAAACCCTCTTTAAGAATACTGCCAGGAGTATGGTTTTCGTGCTTAACGTAATCTACAGTATGTCTGTACAAGCTACCTAAAATATTTGGTAATTCCTAATATTGGACCCCAGATAAACAAAGACAGTTGAACATGAACGTTGACCTTGAATATGAAAGAAGACAAGATGGCAATATTCAAAGCCATAGTATGACTGGAGCACTAGCTGAAGATCTTTATAGAATGTAGAAATCATTTCCATCAGCTGTCACCGGCTCTCACGAGGGGTCAGTTTATCCCTATACCCACACTCCCTCCTGTGCTCTGAATCCTTTACCTGCCTTTAGCAGCTCTTTAATTTTTTTTGACATTGACTGACAGAGAAACGACACCTACACGCAGTGTAACCTCACACTTCAGGAATTTCAAAGCCTCTGCCAGGTTTGTGTGAATGCGTGCACCTAAACCAGTTGGTTTGGATGCATTCTGACTGACATGCCATCGTCCAGCACACACACACATACACAGCACTCCCTTCAACCACACCCCAATATCTTTGCATGTAAATGCTAATGTAATTCACTTGCAGCATAGCCGCATAAATAAAGTCAGAGTAGGCTTAGGTCTTCAGTGGACAAACAAAAGCTTACATAATATATTCACATAGTTCTTACTGAAAAATCAACAACTTTGCTGTGTGCATTGACAGGTGCCTGTGAAGTAACTAGTAACCTGTTGATAATCAACTCAACACATTTGAGGATACATAGCGTGAGAACTCAAAATATACACACGTCACCACTTTGCAGAATTGCTGAAGTTCCTGCAGTTTCCACAGAAATAGAAATAATGACAAATTACATAAGTGCAGGGTGGCTTCAGGCTCTATGCTTATCTCACCAAACTAAGCATTAGCACATTTCAAAGAAAACAGAAAGAAAGAGGTGTATTATCTAAAACTGGGTGGCAGCATCAACATTGTTACCTACCAAATATTGTAAAACAGCAGTGTGTGAGACAGATGACAGTATGTCCCAATGGGGACAACAGCAAGTCACGCTGACAGCAGTACTTGTCAAACTGAATATAATGTTTGATAAAACTGTCTTTAGTTTTATCATTGTATTTTGAAGCCTCACTTGTTGTCAATGCCAGAAAAAACTCATCACATTTTCAAAGGTCTTGGCTTTGCAACGGGGTTATGACAAATTAAAACTGTCAGAACAATTTTGGAGACTGTTACAACACAATATGTAATTCCATAATTTCATTCCATCATATAAGATATATAAGTAAGAATATGGACCTCAACCCATCCATTTTACTTTAAAATTCCTTTGAACCCAGCGTGCATCCTTGCACTACACCTCAATGCAAGTCATGCAATTATTTTAAATAACACTTCATCAGTTTTCCAGGATGAACCTGAAATGACTGATTTGAAGAAACGCTAGGAGCTTTAAACAAGGTACATATCTATGTATAATGTTGGGCATCAAATTAAATCTACTTTTTAACCAATTTTTAAGTTACTACAATTGTCCTCCCAATGATCTCATCATGATGTCTGATATCAATCAAAGACTGGCCATAGAGAACATATTGGATGGACTCACCATATACTGCCGCAAGGGTCACCTCCACCTAAAGAAAGTCCAGGCAGAGATGTCTCCTCCTCAGTGTACCACTGCTGCTCTGTCAGGCAGGATCGGATGGATCTGCCAGTTAAGGGCCTATAAGCTTAAACCCAGCCAGGAGAACAGGTTAGGCCACATCAGTACCGCCTCTCATAGTGCCCCCTTTTCCCCTTACAACACACACACACACTCCCACATACACACACCTTGACTTCAAACACAGAGAGCGACTCACAAGCCATTTGGCAGCCGAAACCTGACTAGAAAGCACAAGAGAGAAAGATACCACTCCTTGTTAACAGGACAAACCAGGTTTACAAAGACACAAACATGTTGCAACACTGTATCGCACACCAACACTCACACACTTCATTTCACTCCCATTTTGTTATCTGACTTTTTGATGTTGAACACACGTTTTTTACAAAAAAATTTTCGGCTCCCAGGCTAAGACACTCTCATTTTGTAGAATTTGGGGTTATTTTGACATTTCTGCTGAGTTTTTGCATGCTTTTGCCTATTTGCAACAAATTATTGTTTCTTCACATTCATAAAAACAAGAAATTGTCAGCTTTTTTGTTGTGTGTGTGTGTGTGTGTGTGTGTGTGTGTGTGTGTGTGTGTGTGTGTTGCAAAGCAATCAACACTCATTTCTACATGAAAACTTTACACCAATAAAAGCATGATAATCATGCTTTATACATCTATGATTTTAACACATTTCAGTATGGTATGAAAACCATTCAATAGTGTTGCCCTAACTAACCTGCATGTACCATTCCATCTTTTAAAAAAACAATAGTTTCTGATTGGCTGGTAGGGTTACAGTGGTACCCACATTCTAAATAAGTACAATATCAGCTAGGAGGTGTGACCACCCCACCATCTGTGGTCTGTTTATTAGGAAGTCCAATATCCACTTCAAAAGTGTGGTTCTCAAGCCCAGAGTGCTAAGTTTGCACTAAATTAGTTTCATGGAGGGCATTTTATTGAATGCTGTGCTGAAATCAACAAGCAATATTTTACTGTAGGTCCTGTTATTTTGAAGGTGTGAAGACTGAGTGGAGGGCGGTGGAGATGGCATTCTCTGTGGATCTGTTGGTTCAGAAAACAGGCTCCAGGGTCCAGGCTGGCTGGGATGTTGTCTTTGATGTGCTGGAGAGCCAGTTTCTCAAAGCACTTCATCAGAATCGGGGTGAGTGCCACAGGACGATAGTCATTTAACCGAGAAAGGTACAGGGGTGATGGTGGCTGTCTTAAAGCAGGAAGGAAAACTCCTCTGTGACGGTGATATGTTAAAAATGTCCCTAATGACATCAACTACTTGACTGGCACATGTTCTCACAGCCAGGGATGTTATCAAGCCCAGCAGCTTCCCTCATCTTCACTCTCAGCAGCATTTCTCTCACGTCCACTGTGGATACTGACAGTGTCAGGTCTTCTGGAGGCAGGGTTGACTTGACAGCTGACTCTTTGTTGAGGTGATCAAGTGAGCATTAAATGTGTTAAGCTCAGCTGGCAACGTGGCCTCGCACATGACAGAGGCACTCCTGCTTTTGTGGCCTGTGATGGTCTGGATCGCCTGTCACATGTCTTTCCTTGATGCCAGCTTTCAGTCTCACTCTGACAGTGCTGTATGCTTCCTTGTCACCTGACTGAAAGACTTTTTCTTTTCTTTTCTTTTCTTTTTTTTTGGCTGTATATAATGCCCTCACCTCTCCATTCATCCAGGCTCACTGATTCAGGAATTATTTTAGTGCCCTTATGATCAGCATATCATCAGCAATTTTTTTTCAATTTTGCTGGAACTTAATATGAAAGCATTGTCTTTGGTATTCTGAATGGTTAATATACTACATTAACCAATATCTTTGATGTAGATCCTAAATAGATTCAGTGTTATGGCCTTAAAAGGCAAACAATTACAATCAGAAACAAAAGAAAATATGTCATAAATTGTATATAAGGAAAGATATATATCCCTCTCTCTCTCTCTCTCTCTCTCTCTCTCTCTCACACACACACACACACACACACACACACACACACAGTATGTTGTATGTTTATTTTGATTGCAATGGAATTAGCTGTTTAGCATTGAAATGTTTGGATACTATTAATAACCTTCTTATTACCTAAATGTTACTACATGTCACCTTTGAGCTAGTGTAGCTAACAGTGAAAAAATGTTTTCTGGTATGCTGCATATTACATATAGACACATATTTTCATTAAACTCAACAAAAAAAACAACAACAATACAAACCAAGATTAAAAAAAAAAATCCATCCTTACATTCGGAGGCTGCAAAGCATCTAATAAAGCCATTTTGTGGATAAATTTAAGGTGCATATTATCGACCAACAGAGATTCAACAGGGGAGATAGTGAGTCCACCAGTAAACCCTTTTAACTTAGACAGAATAAAGTATATAATGTTCTTTAAAACCACATTGTCTTTAATCAGTATCAAACTTTTCCAGGAGACTTAATAGGTTTTGCTGCAGGATCATATCTAAGAAGCTGATTCACAAGTAAGCCAGGTAGAATTAGCATGATCAATGAATGATACCAAAAGAAATTTCAACAATGCAACAAACTGGTGAAATGAGAATGACAGTGCTGCTGAGCTACCATGCTTTGCAGGACAATGAAAGCTATAGCCAGTGTAAACAACAGTGGGCTTACTCCATTCAATACAAAATATCCCAGACCTGAGCCCTTTAGCAGTGGTGGGAGTAAGTCACACATATGCAAGTCACAAGCAAGTCTTAACCTTCAAGTCTCAGCCGAGTCCCAAATTACTGTGGTGAGAATCACACAGGTCAAGCTGAGTCCCTGAGATACGTGCATCTCTCATCTCCTCTGTACTGATGTGTGGAAAGTGATGCCTGCTTCCGTAGTCTCTTTGGTCCTTTCAGTAAAACAATTAGATGCTGCACAGCTAGCAACCACAGCGCTTAGCGGTTTCCCGCTGGTTCCACTCTTCGTGTTTTGATGATCTAACTGTTGGTTGCAGCTTCATGTTAATTGTGCAGACATGAGTGTGGTATCAATCAGTTCATCTCTCTTTAAGAACGCAAATAACTGACTACAAAGTCTCAAACTTTGGCCCACAAAACAATCTCATCATAACATCCATGTAGTAGCTCTTCTGGAGCTTTTTTAAAGTGCTTAGAAAAATGGAAATTTGAACATATACAATTTCATGAAACCTGGGCAACACACTCTATTGATGAAGATCATGTGATTTCATCAAAAGCTTCAGAACAGCTACTAAATGGACCTTGAGGTCAGACTGCTTTCTCAGCAGCTGTTTCCAAGGTCAAGAAAGTAGTGCCTGTGTCAACCCTCAAAAATGGATAAATATTCAAACACAGGCTCTGTTTTCATTAGTAAGCAGATATAAGAGCTCTAATGCCGCTGACGTGTGCTGACATAGACAATAGTGTACTCTGCTTTGCATCATGGTGTTCACCTCCACCACAGTTATTATTTTATTGTATTGGGACATCATCCATTATCACTTACATATTATCCTCTCCAGTGTCATCTTTTCATCTGCAGTGATGGAAAATAACTAAGCACATTTAGTGCTTAAATGTTGTGCTTAAGCAAAATTTGGGACACTTATTGTATAGATTTTGTTACGTGCTACTTTGTACTTGGCTGCATTTCAGAGGGATATTTTGTACTTTTTATTCCAACTACATTTATCTTACAGCTGTAGTTACATGTTGTTTTGCAGCTTAAGATTTTAATAACATATAATGAGGTAGGATCTATTGTTATGCAGAGCTCCATGTCCACAAACCACAACATGAAATGCTAATTATATTCTTCATAATTAATACTTTGATTCTCTGAAAACACTTAGATGATTATAATGTAGTTGACATCGGATTAATGGGTTTTTGTATTGTGGTATTGTTACTTTTCTCTTGTAAATCATCTGATTTGGATGTTTTTGGTCTGATTTGTGCACTCTGTGTTTCAACAATGTGTCAGTCTCATGTAATTACAGGGGCAGACAAAATAATACAAGCACCTGTCGATCTAATGGAACACAATATGATGGTAATGGAATAAATACTATCTCTGTGATGTTAAGGGACAATTTCTTGCTGTGTCAAACACACATTGTTTAATAATTTATAGTGTTGATTAACAGGATTTGCTTTCTATTGTCAGGCATTTCAGTTATTTTGATGGCAATGTTACTTGAGCACTCTCCTTACAAAGATGCATACCAAACTAGCAGCATTAGTCACTACCCAACCCATCCAGCTAATTAAAACAATGTGATGACTGTGCACCAGAGATACTGAGAAGGGAGACAATAGCTAAATGATGAGCAATGGAAACTAGACAAAAAATAGGAGATAAGTGAGTTAGCATTTGAGAGGCCTGCTGTAATATGTTTATTTAGATTCTGTAGGTGGAACAGCTGTTAAGTTAGCCTCTTGAATTGTGTTGTAGGTTGTGGGTTGCCAGGTTGCAGTGACAGTTGTGTGAATTTTGCATGGAGATAGTTTTTCCTACACGATCTGGCAACTTGTCATTGTTGTCAGACAAACTTACAGATCCATATATGACAATTATTTGGAATAATCTAGAACTGTGAGAATTACAGGAGTTTCCCAGGAGAAACAACAAAAACAGGGTGTCACTGAGAGATGGCATGTGGGTATATATCTGACCCCTGCCCACCCCAACAGTGGAGTTAATGATAGAAAAGCTGGATTTCTTTGGACTCTTACACTCTCACTGTTTGAATTTGTTTCTGTTATTGCCATTAAAGCTTGTTTTATGCCATTACTTTTGTCCCACCAACAGCTACAACTGCAGGAATATACTCGGAGAGATGTTCTCTGTTCAGTTTCCCTCTGTCACGGTTTTGTAATTGATTAATTTTTTTTCTTGCCTTTAATTTAATGAAGTCACATTTTCTCATGTGGTGTCCTCAACATAAACTGTCAACAAGAAATCACCCATGTGAAATCTGATGTCTATAACCACAAATAAAACACATGGTTGGACATAACTGTTTTAAAGCTTCAGTAAAAGTGAGTGAAAACAGGACCAATATTGTACACTAAGCTTCACAAGTTAACCTCAAAACCTTCATCATCCCAAAGACTCAAAAGCGAAACTTGAATACAGAGGCGTGTCAATGGGCATCATAGCAGGGGGCAAGGGCCAGGTTAAGCTTGAGAAAAGAGCTGGTTTTAGAACTGTTAAAACCTTTTCAGAATGGCCGCAATCAAAGGTGGGGTGAAAAGCCAACCGTCATGGAGAGGCAGAAACACAATAGTGTTTAGATATGGGATAATGGCGTGCAAGTTCAGACAGTCCCGCCTGGAAGGCATTTATTGTGGTGCAGTTAGTGGTTCACATGAAGCAGCCATAGATAACATTGTCACCTCTGCACAGCAGGCCAATCGCTGCATGAAGGAGGTGAGAGTGGGGGAGGGGCAATGGTGGAACTAAGTACCCAGGGCCCCAACATGGGGAGTGTCTTCCACAAGCCTGAAATAAAGTAAAATCTGAAAATTTAATAATATTAGTTTAAAAGTCATTTTTTTTGTGTGTCTAAAACAACACTGGAGCCTCCCCTTTCAAAAACAAACATTCAGTTCCTCAATAGCCAATAGTTCATGTAGTTGTCTCCAAACACGGTAATTGAAAATGTTGGTTGAATATTCTAAGATTTGATATTATGCAGATTCATTCATTAATACAATGTGAGAATGGCTGTATTATGAGGGGAAGAGGTGCCCCTGACACCACACATGCACAGGCCCCTGATTTCTGGGCTACATCTTTAGGTGTGGCTGCAACTTTGTATGAATTAGACAAAAACACAAAATCAGGGCCATGACATTTTCTAATGCAAGATGCTGCATATGGTTGATGTTAGTGATCATAAATTTGATATATTGAAACCACTTTAAAACAACTCCTGGAAGGTTCCCTTGAGATGTTTGTCTGGAGCAGGTATGGGCCATCGATTTAGTTCCACCAAACAATCAGTCCTGACAATCTGCAGTGAGCAGTGATGTAGTGATGGGACATTCCTCCCACCTGACCAAGAGTCATCTGCCTGTGGGACTGGGAGGACAGAAACTGAACCCACAGATTGCTCAGATTCATACAAATGAATACAGCATGTGGTCATAGACATGTAAATAGGATTCTCCACCAAGGCCCCACCCACACAGCTACAACCTGGGGGATGACGAGTAATGTCCTCTGAATGACTTGTAATGATGTGTAATTGGCTGTGTTCAGTGGTTGGGCCCACTACCAGGTTTTTAGAATGCAACTCAGCTAACTAGTACACAGAATGACATAAAGGAGCTTGTGTCATAAAATCAGGGCTTCATCTTCGTTGGTCTTGAAACTGTGAAGAAAAACAAAAACTCTTGTTTGTCTGTACTTTAAACTTTATTTTCCAGAATGTTGTGAATTTGTAAAACCAGCAGATAAAGCATAAACCATGGCCATTTCTGCCAGAGATGTGACCTCACGCTGTTCATGTCCAAGTCAGTGACACAAGTCTCAAGTTAAGTTAAAGTCCATGTAGTTAGTCTTAAATTCTAACCCTCACATGCACTCTTCAAAACAGTGAAAAACTTGGTTTTTCACATGTAACAATGAGCAACATAACTTTAAGAAATGTTTTATTCTCAACAGAATAGAATTATTATCCTCAACTTTACCTTTAAATCTTTTTAAGTGATAAAAGTCAGTGTCTAACATCAATACAACCTGGATTAATTGATATTTTTATACTGTGTTTCAAATTGTCAAAGAAATTGTCTCAATTATCTTTCATTTGTTTGATACAGGGAAAAAGAAGAAGGGCCACTTTGAAGATGGAGATCCAACTAGGCTAAATATCTAACCGCCAGCTGACCATGGTAACTCAGAACAAAGGTTCAGCATGATGAACTCTGTACTGTTTGATGCTTTAAAGTTTATGCCATACTTTTTTCTTGACATTATGATATATTATTGTTGAAACAAAGTTAAACAGTTTCAGTCAACATCTGTGGGTGTATACTGCTCATTCAGGTGGCACCAGACTATCTGAAAATAAAATAACAAAGGGGGAGAACAAAGGAGGAGAAAGTGATTAAAAAAAAAAAAAGATATCCATTGTCTGAAACATCACAGAAAAATGGAAGTTTAGAGGGAACACAGGCAAGAAGACAGGATCAGCAAGATCAAGACAAGTCTGTGACAGAACTGAGTGGAGTGATCAAGTAAAGCAAAACCAATTTCATTTATGTGACATTTAACGTAGCAATGTGTAAAATAAGCAAATGTAGATGTAAATAATGCACAATGTGAAATATTTAAAATATGTACTTTGCACATTTTTTTAGGAAGAGAGATACATTTGACACATTTATTAGATTTTATGGATACAAACAATGCATTTGGTGACAGTGAATATGAACATCACTTTAATTCCACAGGGCATCTTAAAGTGAAAGCCTGCCCTGTGACAGAAGACAATGATTGTTTCAATTCAGGTCAAGCTCATTGTACAGTTCAGTATGTTAGTCCAGTAATGCAATCAAACTCTATAGGAGCAAGTGCATCCCTCTCAAACAAACAACTAGAAGTGTGTCCAGCTTTGCTAAGTGCTAAGAGTTACGTGATGCTCACAGAAAAGCACTGGTCAGGTCTGACTGTATGGAAAAGTTGCCCCTCCCAGCATGTACAACAAGCTCAACAGAAAGCTACCAGAGATGTTGATCAAGCATCAGCACTGTAGGCAACATAAGTGAAATGACTTCTGTGGGTGGACTATGTGCAGGGTTTTTAAGAGTTTACATACAATATCTATCATACCTTTATCACAAAATAGAATGCTTCACCATTGATTAAGCTACCAAACTGTTTACTAAGTGCTCCATCTCAACCAGAAGTAATAAATCGATAATATCTAAAAATATATTACTGACAGGGTCCACTTTTACTTCTACAGTACTATTACATTTGACAAGTTAAGTCCATTTTTCTGCTAATACTTTTAGACATTTTTTACTTGTAAGAAGCATTTTTGTGCTAGTATTGTAACAGGAGTTAGGTTAAGTCAAGGTGTTTGTTCTGGAGGTGATACGTTGACAGTTTAAAGTGATAAATAATGCAGGTCTGTAGACTTTCATGTTTTTGGAGTCCAGTATTACTTTATATTTAGTTCTTTGTCAGCGTTAAGAAGGTGCAATGGGGAAGGGGATTTTGAAGACAGTCCCAATTACTCTCCTGTCATCTGGAAATCATCAGAAAAGACTCAAATTACACGTTATAGATGGTCCTCTAACTCCTCTGGTACTTGGGGTCATGTGGTTAGAGACCCACAGTTCACACATTGCCCGGACTTACTGTAGATTAAACGTGGAACTATCCCAACATGTCTTGTCCATGCTTTCTCACTGTATCTTTGATTGTTCTGTAGACCTTCAAACCAATGCCCCCTTCCCAAAATCTAGTTCTACAACCTCTCCCAACCAGAATATAAGGACATGGAGATGTATATGCAGAACTCCTTTGTGGCAGGAATAATTCATCCGTCCTCCTCTTCAGTGGGTGCTTGTTTCTTTTTCATCGGCAAAAAGGATGGTATGACGTTGCATAGACTTTCATGGCATGAATAACATAGCGGTTAAAAATAATTACCCATTACCTCTCAGCAGTTTCACCAACCATTTTCACTAAGTTATACTTAAGAAATGCTTATCATTTTGACCACATCTGAAGGGGTGATGAATGGAAAACAGCTTTCAATACCCTCTTGAGCTATTTTGAATACCTCTACACTTCATAGTGTGGACAGACCCACAAGAACCTTGCCAACATCAAATCAGCTAAGCTGAATTCCCAACAGCTCAGGTGGGCTCTGTTTTTTAGCAGCTTTAACTGGCAACATCGGCCAACACAACCAGCCTTTTCTTGGGTTATCATCCCCAGACCAATGGCCAAATAATTTGATGTATTCTGTCTGGTTTGACGTATTTGTGTCCTCTGAGGTTGTACGGAAGGACAAATAAATCTAAATCTAAATGGAGATGGCTAACCAGGAAATGGAAGTTGCACTCCACTGTCTCATCTCTTCATAATCCATCTGTCTTTACTGCCCTACTTCCTGGGGTAGGGTATGCTTGTGTTGTTCGCTACCCCACCTCACCCCATATCCACCCCACCTATCATGTCTCCCAAATCAAGCCTGTCTCCTCCAGCCCTCTGTACCCCCCTCATCCTTCCATGACGGTTGACGATGAGCCCATCTACACAGTCCGGTGGCTACAGGACGTGCATCGGTGCCTTGGATAACAGTACCTGATGTACTGAGAGGGTTACGGTCCCAAGGTCCACTGTTGTGGCCCACGCCACCAGATCTTGGACCCGTTCCTCATCTGGTAACATCAGGACTGTTGGAGATATGTGCCAAGTGTCACCTGTGGGGGGGGGGGGGGGGGGGGGGGGGGGACTGTGTCAGCCTCTGTTTCTGCCCCATCTCCTTTCTAGTCAGGAGAGTCTTCCCCTCTCCCTCTTTCTCTGTCCGTTTATGTTGTGCTCTGATTACAGGAATGAGATCAGGTGTGCAGGTGTTGGGCTGCCATCTGCTAATCATCTGCAATCTTTTCTGCCTAAGGCTCAACCATCATGCCGCCAGATCATAGACTCAGCCACAGAGTCAGTCTTGTTCTAGCTTTTTTGGATCTCTTGTTTGATAAGCCTTTACTAATTCTCACTCTGTGCCTGCTACCTCCCTGGTCCAACTCCTGCCTCTGACCCAGTCCTGGACAACCTTGAAACCTTCTTTGGAGGAGCATTTCCCTCCTTGCATTCTGGACTCCCCTTGCTCAATCTTCCCTCACCAGCTCTCCTTCCTTGCTTGGCTCAAACCAAGAGCTCACAGCTCGGCCTCTGGTCTCCTCTGGCCAAGTTACTCTACTGCTCTATGTAAAGTTAAACTGTTTGTTGATAAATTCATGAATTCATCGTTACATCTACTCGTCTCTACTCCTGTGTTCTGCATTTGGGTTCACAGAACTATAGTTGTATGTAACAGGAGTAAGTTTGCCAAGAAATATTAACTTTGACTGAACCACAGCAGGGACTTGAAATTAATTACTTGGTCTTAAGTGGTATTAGGGCCATTTCCAGAGCCACTGAATCAGACTTTGAAATACATTCTTTTTAATTTAATTTTTATTTGACTCATTTATTCACAAAGGTCTGTTGATTAAAGATTAAAACTGGAAGTGTCAAAAGTATCAAATTAGCCTGTTATACATGCACACTGAAGGATGAGGAAGACAGAATTTCCAAAAACTCAGCTGCAAAAACAACAGCTGCACTCTGTATTTTCATTCTTTAAAATCTTCTTGACTTCACATAAATATCACTGACTACTGTCCGTAATTTTAGTTTCATACTTTCATTTTTCATTCATTTATAAATACTGTTTTACCAAGCTCTGCATGAAGCCCTGAACAGGCACTGAGAGTGCAGCCTCTGATCTGACATGTATGATGTGTAAATATACAGAGAGATATGATAGAAGCTGCTGACGTAGCAGTGGCTATGAATGTGCCTTTAGATTTTAGATGCCCAGCAAAGACTCTCATATAAAACACAGCTAATTATGAGAATAATTATTTTTCTAATCTTGAACATCCTCCAATATTGTTGCCAGTATTCTCTTACCTCTAGTTTGTCTGCCTTTGCAGAAGTCCCTCGAAGTCCAAGACACTTTTTCTATTCAGAAATAACCTGTATATGGGTTTATTTGAAGATGCTTATTTACTCTAATCATGGCTTTGAGGAGAATATATTCTTGTGGAAAAGGTACTTGAACAATGTGTTTTGTTTAAGGGTCAATAAGACTCAGCTAGAGTAATTTTAATACCTTAGCTCATGAATTTCTGTTATTTACTATGGATTACAATGACAAATGCTTAAATTTATGGATTTATGGATCATTTGAGAAAATAATCACTTGTTTACAGATCAGTTCCAAAAACCTACTGCTAGAAATACTTTCCTAAGGGCAGATCATCCCTTACCTTTCAGTTTTGCAGATTAAAACACATTTGTCAGAAAATTTCAGATTTTGACAGAAACATGAATGAAATGATAAACAATTTTCAAGAGGAGGATGCAGGAAGAGAGGATGGAGCAGATCTATCCTCACACAGGTAAAGAGATTCCTATTAAAACAATTATTTCATGTCACATTAAATCAGTCATTTTCTTACCACTGCCCTGTGCTGTCATGTGTTGGAAGGAAAGGATGTGAAACCTTGTATTGCTGAACATAGAAGCTCTATCAGATGCAAAAACATGGATTATCCAGTAGCAGCACACTTTGTTATCACTTCCCCCAATAGGAGGGCATTTAGGTGTCTAACTGTCCAGAAGGGAACACTGTTGCATTCGCCCTCTGAGAATGCTGTCATCTCGTGGACTGAATAAAGATTATGACTTGAAGTGTTTCCTGTCATGTATTTCTATTTATTTGATATCTAGATAAAAGCATTCATGATGTTCATTTAGATCGTATGATATCTATTAGAAATCTATCAAAAATGTATTTATTTTCAACATTTGTTAGATACTTAACCATAAAACTGTATGTAATATTTAAATGTCTGTGTGAGGTATGAGACTCAGTCATTGTCAATCTGTTTGAGGTTATGTGATTGGCTGTAGCTCCTGTCACTCTTGAAAGGCCTCTGGATGATGTTTGTCACTCTAATGATGGAACATGATTATCTAATCACCATCACATGTGTTATAGGGTGTGGCATATTTCACATACCAGTCCTGGGTCTCCCTGGGAATGTAGATCTTGAAGAAGGCCTGAGGCCCAAAATGTCATTTGAATGGAAGAAATGCATATGGAGTCAGAGCGTACTTTCAGTTGTTAGCAGTGATTAGCGCCTCACTACAACCCTTTGTATGCGTTACTGCTCTGTTATAGATTTTACATAAATGACAGTCTTGTGTTTGGTGGAATATATGACTAGATTTACTTGGATTTACTGCCAAATGATCAAAAAGTACCAGAACAATGAGTGTGAGGGGTTGATGGTGAATTTGTTGGAACATGTCTGTTTGCCAAAGACTGCTTTTTCTAGAGTCAAAGAGACTCTGAGTCGGGGAGAAAGAAAAAGAAACATGGGTCCTCGATTCATGTTTCATTCACTGCCTCCACTTCAGGTCTAAACTTGTGCCTTTTAATGAATACCTGTGGAACAGTGCCGAGCAGGCTGTGGTCTGAAAAACAAAGATGCACACATAAACACACTGTTTATGCATCAGTCAGCTTAACTAGTATGTTGTAGGCTTTGCAGCAGAGGATTTTGTTGTCCAGCCACTCAGCAGCATTCCCCTCATAGCTGAGCCTTTTCTCAGTTCAAAGCAAAATTCTTCATTTATCAGTACGGAACTGCAGCTTCTTCTTAGCTGGAGCCTGTGTGTGTGTGTGTGTATGTCAGGGGGGTGGGTTTAAACATTGTCATTCTGGTTATTGCGTAGTGTTATCTGCTAAATGGTAACCATAGTGAGGAAAGGCATGTGGAGTATGTGGAGGAAAGTGAGCTTTTTACAGCTCTACATACTGTTCCAAGCTAGCACTGACGCTAACACAAAGCCCAGCTCATGCATCCAAGCCTGAAGTATGCCAAGGGTTACATACCTGGTGATTGGTTCTTTAGCAGTTAATTCTAAACAAGGTAAACAGACAGAGTCACCACATCCATCACCTGTATAAACTCTCCTGCCATACACAGAGAACAGCCGTGAGATTATTCAGTTTGATAAGACAAGATAAGATAGGACTTTATTGATCCCACACCGGGGAAATTTAAACGCGACAGCCAGCAGGTTACAAAAAGCAGGCACAATGGCACAAGAGGTCAAAAAATAAAAATATAAAAGTTTACAAGATGCAGAATAGAAAAAAAAACTATGTATATGTACATTTTGAGATTATAAAAATAGTAAATGCCAAATAATCCTACTGCCGTGGAGAAGTACTGTTGCTAGTAATCTTATGAGAAAACTAACTACTGACATGACATGACATGATATTGTACTGCACTACACACAGAAAACTATTGTACTTGAGAAAATACTATTTCACTGGAGAAATACTAGGTCTATGTATATGCGCAATATATACAGTTTATAAAAATACTGTTGCCAATATGGATAATAAATAGTGTCATTGCACAGTTGAGAGAAATATACAACTTAGAAATTGCACCAGGTGAAATGGATAATGTAAGCAGATATTAGCATTAGAGCAGATATTAGCATTGACAACAGCAGTGCAAAACAAAAGTGGGTTTATGATGTAGAATTGAGAAAGACAGCATCAACACAGAGCTACATTACATGATGCTGGAGTTTAACAACATCATGTAATGTCAGCCTGACTGTTAAGTAATAGAGCTGTGTGAGAAGAAGGTCTGGTTGTTTCAGGCTTCCCTGATTCTGGAAGTTAAGTACCATTTTTCCCATAGATAGTGTTGCACACCTCCCTGTTGGAGCACTTCTATGTCAGCATGCAACTCTCCCAGTTGAACCATCAATACAAAAGGTGAAGAAGTGCATCAGAAACATCTGGTTCTTTGATAAAAAAGTCAAAGGTACAAGCTTGTGTACATGAATTGATATGTGCCTCTGAACAGTTGCCTAGGCTCACAGTTATTGCAGTATTTAGACCTGTCCGCCATGCCAAAATGACGGACCATCCACGATTTCTCACAGAGTTAAAATAATTCAAACTACTGGCCATGACATACTGTCGTTACATTATCTGGGAGAGTTACATTTTTCTGAGCTAATAATATTAAAGATAGACTTTAAAGAAAACATTGAAAAAACATTATTTTCATTTTAGAACATTTCCCATAAGCCCTGGAAATTTATGTGCTAAACATTCACAGCTTGAGCAGAAAGGTGAGTACGCTGAGGGGTCACAGTTAGCTCAGACATGTCTGTAATAACAGCAGGACACAGCAGAGTGAACACTGCAAGACTGCAGAGATAACAGCAAGAAAGTTGGGAAAAAGACTGAAGAAGAGAGCACTGGTGAGATTTAGCAATATGACCGAAACCAAGTGACAATGAGCAGCCACACTTTTGGATTTTCTGTGGCCACAAAGTCATTGTTGTTAAACTTCATTCATTCATCAAGAAAGTCTCTGTGTATGACTGCTGCAGTGGAGCTGATGGATCATAGAGGACAGTAAACGACGGGAACGTGCTTCATGTTTTCAGTGAGGCAGATGAACAAAATGCTGGAAGAGAGACTGCATTAAGTTAATGAAGCTAGTGGAACAGAGGCAGGACAGGAAGTGATGTCATGACTTACTCACAGGACAGGGAGGGTTAAACAACATAGAGATAAGAAGATGGCATTTCAAGGCAGGTGACACAAGCAGAGAAAGCAGGTGGATATTACAGAGAAAGGAGAAAAAAGAGTTGTAATGATGTTTCATACTTAAGAATTGGTGGCAGCTGTAGTTTTTTGTACACTACCAAATGAGACAGTGACTCAGCCAAGGTAATGGACGAGCGGCGTGGCAGGAGATGATGTCAGATCAGCAGTTCTCTATAACAGAAGAGTCCTTTTGAGTGGAGCCATTGATTTCAAACAGCTGGCTAGTAGATTACCCAAACACCACACAAAACGACACAATATGATACTCACAGAAAATATGATTAACAGTTGGATTAAATTAAACATGAAAAACTCAAGTATTTAAACCATCGAGAGAAATATTGTCTTCAGGTCAAGTTTTTCTGAGGGATGAGGGGTGTTTCAGGGGGACTATTAACCTCAGCATCTATAAATGCCAGCTACAGTCCTGCCTCAGAGGTTTATCAGATAAACCAGAGGGGCTGCCAAATGCTTTACAGTTATTCAAATGAAACAATCTGAAAAGGGGAATTTTTCCATGCTGAAACTTCTCACAACTCACTGACATTTGCAGTGTGGAGAGAGGTCACCAGTGCATCGCTTCACGGATACACTGTAAGGTGTCACAGATGGTGACATACATTTTCCAAACCAACCACTCAGCCCTCATGACTGAAGCTTTTTCTTAAATGGAGGTTAGTGTGGGGGTAGACATCATGCTCCCGTCACCATGATTAGAACTATTAAGGAGCCTCAAGTCCCAAACAGGGACTGTTGCTGTTTCCAAGTCAAGGAAATCACTGTTTCTTGACCTGATCAGAGGATTTCTAAATTCAAATAATCATTAAAAAAAAAAAAATAAACATGGTACCTTAAGCTGTGTTTGATATCTAACATTTTTGAATTTACAGGCTATAGTAGTAGAGCCAGTGCAGACGCTCCACTACATACAACACTGGGTAAACTTACAGTGACTCGTTCGCCTCCCCCTCCCCCTGTCTGACTGAGGATGTGGTAAATAAGTGGTAAGAAAACTTCCTTCCACACAAGGTGTTATTAGAAAATGGAAAGAATGTTTCATATTATCACTCACCTGGTAAAGACATTCATGTGAGAAAACCTGGATAATTCAGCACATTGAGGATGTAGATTTTGAATATGGCAAAAGATGATCCCATGTGAAGGGAAGAGTTGTTTCATACAGCAGCATTAAAGTGGGGCTTAGACAGGCCTGCATTATTATTAGAGCCTGCCATTACCAACCTGTGGGCCTTACAGATGTACATGATGGTGATCAAACCGAAGGAGTGCAGGGCAGAGGCATGGTATCAGTCGTTGATGTAGTACAGTAATGAAACTGACAAAATATGTAACAAATGTTGATTATGAGTTTTGAAGAACGTGTTCCCTGAACACCATGAAAAGGTTCGATTTATGTATCTTCATTTTCAGCGCTGGAGTCTCTTTCTAACTCCTGACATTTTAAGAGATCCTCTTGTGCGTTCGAGTTTCAGCCCTTCAGAAAACCTGTTCCCTTGCAAGCAGCCGGAAATAAACTGCTTGGAATCGAAGAGTTCTGTGCTTCCTGGACTGAGTCATGTCAGTTTTCACCAAACAACTCAAACTTTACAATGATTGTACGCAAATGTTATGTAATGATGCACTTATTTGTGTATGATTGACTTTGGACTGTTTGCTTAGATATTGCTGTAACAACAAAGTCTAAGTGTAAGGGACAAGTCTCGATACAGTGTCTGCTCATGTAATGTGTGCTGTGAAATGCTGTGAAACTGCATTCTTACCACACTGTTGTGGAGAGTGGAGACACAGTGAACCCAGACATCTTGCTGTCTAACCCTTCAGCACTGTTGGATAAACGTTACCTCTGCAGAGCACTGTATAGTTTCATATGATGGAGGAATCAATGACATCTACTCTCACGGCGTATGTCAGTACAATGGGCATTCCAAACATTCTGCATCTATTACACAGCAGACTGTTTACATCCGCAAGAACTAGATAATCGTGAGTCTATCTTGATCACATCTGCACAAGCATGAAGCAGAAAATGTGAAGTGAACCAAGCCTGGGACATGAAACGATCACCAGTAACATCATCAGGCTGCATCTTAAATATCCGTCCTCATCTCTTCTACATTGCACATAGAAGTGTAACATCTGTTTGTAACAATAAAATATACTGTAATTATCCTGTAATTGTACCTGTCTGATTTGAATACATGTGCTCTAAATGCTGCATGTCCCCATTTGGATTTTACGCCTGCAGTCTACCTGTGGCCTCATAACTCCTCATTCTCTCACTGAGCAACAATTTGCACTCCTCTTTTAATTGCAGCCAAGCAGTTCTAGGTGGAGCACAGCAAGTACCATCATGCCAAGACAACTGAACAGTTGGACCTTTCATTGTTGACGCCACATGAATACACCCAAAAACAAAGTGATTTGTTCAGGTACTCATGTACTTGAAAGAAAGTGGCAAAGTAGATGGGATTAGACAAAAAGGAAGACAAAACCAGCTCATGCCATGCTGCCGTCGTCTCTTCACCTGACACGTGTCAAGTTTAAAGCAGTCAGCGAGGACACTGGCCCTTGTGCAACACTAGCTGAAGAACAACTGAAGCATGCCTGGTATCTGGACTAGCTCAAGTATTCTGCCCCACAGCATCACTGTGGAATGACTAATGCAGTAAAATTCACTTTGTACTCATTTATCTTTTTTTTTGTCAACAATTCTATACTGTAGCTGGCATCACTGACGCTCTCATGTGGAAAGAACAGTCAACCTACTGCATGTCTCAGCTCAGCTGTCACTCCTCTTCCTGTGTGCAGGGCCAGAGTTGGTTATTGTAGCATACCTTATGTTAGTTTTTCCATTAGCACTACATCACATTTGCATTTAGCAGTACGTCACTTGGGGGTCAGGATACCATTTTGGGGGTGAATTTGTGAAGTTTTGTTGAATGAGTTTTGTTTTATATGTCATACACTGATTGCAGTATTTTTAGACAGTTTTATATTAGCTAAGTTTAGGCCTACCCCAGAATTTGAATTTAATTTTAAGTATTTTCATTTCTAAAACACTACAGACAAGCCTGAAGGGCTGAGAGCTGATTGCAAAAACAGACTTCTGACCTTAAGTGATCCATTGTTACTGTGTGAAAAAGGCTCTTCAGGCCTTTCAAAAATTATTCCCATGGAACAATCTGAAAAGGCACAATGACTCCTTGGTGGAACTGCTCACAGCTCACTGATATTTTGGAATGTGTGGAGAGGTAACAGGTACACACTGCTTCATTTTAGGGGTTAGAAGGTAAAAACGTTCGATCTGCTGATCTCGAGAGTAAACAGTTTGATCTGATAGGCTTGCTTATACTGCTACAGGTAGGCAGGTGGAGGTTGACACGCATCCAAACCGCAAGGATTCAGAAAACAGACCTGAGAGATTTTCTTCGACCAAAATAGTAAAGATACAAGAGCACACACGCAGTCTGACATTTATGAAGTGAGGGAACTGATTCTGCTCCACAAACTACAACAGTCAAAAGCTCGTGTCAGGCTGACAGCTGAAGGTTCTCCACACTGAAGCCAGTAGTTGCCACATTCCTCAGCTCGCATGCAGGTATTTCAGTAAACACTCAAATATGTATCGTACATTCTTACAGCTAGGTGACACATTCTTTGACTGCTGTGTTGAGGCGACAGACAATAGCAAAAAGATGTGATGCAACCCCACCTCATACAATTTGTGCATTGTTAGGAAACTCAGCAGCACACACAACATACATGTGGATCAGAAGACAGTTGCTTTATTAAAACTACAGGCTAAGAAACAAGTTGATGAGAAATGATTGACATACATGGTATGTTTAAAAGCTTCACTCCCACACAGCGTGCATGGCACCGCGTGAAACACTCCAAGCATCGATCAGAAGCTGGTGATTAAGTTCATGTCCGCCTGAGATGAGCTGGCCAGCAGGTTGTCTTTGACTGGAGATACAAGCTCTCCATCCTTACAGGGAGCCATCTTCTGGGCGTCTCTGAAAAACACAGGATGGGCGGTTTTACAGGTGTTCCATAACAACAGGGCGCATGCAGGAATCCTGAAAACACTTTCCATTTTAAGACCTCACTGACTGATGCGTCACCTCACACAGACCTCAGATCAGCGTATACAATTATTAAGGTAGGTCCCTCACTTTAGTCACGTTCTGATGCTTGCTTTGAACTGCAGCAGTTCATCTTGACCATGGTGACATGACTAAATGAGTTGCTACCACACAATTGGCTGATTAGATATTTGCGTTAACGTGCAGTTAAGCTGGTGTATCTGATAAAGTGTGTCTGTGTGTATGTATGTATACATACTGTGTATACACAATGTACCCTTTCAAAATACCAAAAATGGAAGAGGGCCCCAAAACAAAGTTGGGTGAGAGAACTGCGTAGGATTGTTTATCACTGGAAAGACACATCAAACCCCATGTAGGAGTGCAAAACACCTTCCGGAAGGTTTAGCAGTCTGGAGTGGTGGTGCACTGATCCAATGTGCCAATGTGACACCTCCCAAATATGACCTTCATAGTCATATTGAACCTTTCCTGAGCCCTCACCACAAAATTCAGTGCCAGACGTTTGCAAAGGAACATCTATACAAGCCTGATGCATTTTGGCATCGAGTCCGGTCGACTGATGAAATTAGAATTGAACTTTTTCGGTTGCAATGAGTAAAGGTATGTTTGGAGAAAAAAGGTGCAGAATTTCATGATTTCATGGATCCATCATGCTTTGGGCTTGTGTTGCAGCCAGTGGTACAGGGAACATTTCACTGGTAGAGGGAAGAATGGAACGTCATGTTCTCAGTGAAAAAGCTGAAGATGAAAAGTGGATGGATTCTACAACAGGATAATGATCTGAAAAACACCAAGCTGAAGGTTTTGCCATGGTCCTCACAGTCCCTAAACATCATTGAAAATCTGTGGATAGACCTCAAAAGAGCAGCACATGGAAGATGGTCCAAGAATCTCACAGAACTAGAAGTCTTTTGAAAGGAAGAATGGGCAAAAATCCCCAAAACAACTGAAACACTCTTACCTGCCTACAAAAAACCTTTACAAGCTGTGATACTTGCCAATGGTTGTGTTACTAAGTAATTCAAGTGTGCAGGCAGTCAGCCTGGTGAAGGTGATCTAGAATTTCTACATGACTGACATTCAAATATTCCATTCTGTACAAAGTAACTTGAGTATTTCTCTTTTACTTTTTGAAGCTGAAGTTCTTCCAGAGGCTGCTGATGGTGGCCTGGACACCAGGCTTGTTCTCGTTATTGGGGGAGGGGATTTTCTTCCCAGAACTCGTGGACTTTTTCCTCAGTCCGCTGGCCCTGGCTGGGCCCAGCGCTCGCACCTTTGCTGCCTGACCCTGGCTGCTGGAGCTCGGCCTCGATAGACCTGAAACCTGGAGGGAGAAAGACCGGAGAAAGGAGATAAGATTAAAACACTAAGGAAACCATACAAAAACATTTACTGCTATCAAAAATGTCTCGACCTTCATTATTTGTAAATTGAGAAATGAATTTAAAAAAAAGTGAGGTCAGGAAATTATTACCAATCGCACATATGTGTTCAGAGCAGAGTGGTACTGAGCACATAGCCAGAGTTAGCATGTGGTTATCCATGAGTTTGAAAATACACCGTCCAACACCTCGAAAGTCTATCAATTTAGACGTATATTTTATCTGCACGAACAGAAAGGTTTTAGGGGGAGTTTCGTGCTGTAACTATTCCTGGACAAACAACAGTTGCGTACAGTGACCGTGTAAAGCTTCCAGAGGGCAATACAGTGAGTTTTGCCATGTTCGGTACTTTGTACCTGTACAGAGACCTCTACAACAACCTGAGCTCACCAACTGAATCTGGAAACTTGCACCACCACTGATGAAAGCTTTCCCCCCTATTAATAGATCGTTCAAACAGATGAAGTGTTAAAATGATGCGCATATGCAAATCAATCAAATCAATCTAACAGCTATCAGCATGTGAACAGAGATAGTGAACTGAATTACACCATGTCTCCACAGAGACTAAATTCTATGATTAGGCCTATTGATTTCACTGTCCATTATCACAAAGAGAGCATTTTAATTTATCAATTTATTTTTCAATCAACTGTTCACACCTAGCAAAGGGGTCAACCACACCTCCTCCTTTGCTCAGAGTTGCTCTGAGAATTTTCCTCAGCGAGGACTCCTCAGTTAGAAGCTCTCTGAGTGGACTCTGTTTGTGAATACAGATCCAAGCCTTTTTCTTAGAGTACGTCCATCTGTGATGAGTGACATTCACTTGTAAATGTATATACGTATTGACAGCTGAGTTCATTTATTGGGGTATCCTCATAGACAAATGGTTCAAACACATACTACATTACTGCAGTGTCTTCCAGCCGGCACCTTAGTTGCATGTCATATGCCTCACTCTCCCCTTGTTTCCTGTCTGCCTCTATACTGTCTGCTTTCCAGTAAAACTGACCCAAAAAAACATTGACTAAATATTTAATGGTGTATTTCATTTCTTTCTGACTTCTAACACATGTACAGACAAGTCATTTTCAGCAGCATGGCTGGAATTGTTTTCACTGTTTGTGTGTGTGTGTGTGTGTGTGTGTGGCATCATGGGAAAATGTGGTCTTGGACACACCTATTGCAGAAGAACTACCACAGAAGCAGTTTTGAGTGCTGTGCCAGGTTGTTATGTCTGAGTTTGTCAACATGATAGCGTCCCCAAAACTGTTAGGGCATGTCAAGACGATCAAAAAGAAGGCAGAGGTTGAAGATGGGCGCGATCCAACCCTTGAGTACCCATTTATACTGTAGTAATGACTACTGAGTGCTCATGGGCCAACTTCCAGTACCTTTATTTGCATGGATGATGGTAACGACAATCACATTAAAGTGTTTATGGGTTGGATGGTAATATTTCATGCTTGTCAGGGTGGAAAGAACTCATTACCAGCACACATAACTTGCTGTCATGGAAGACTAATACGTGCTAATGAAACTCATTCTGTGTTTGCAGCTCTATAAGGCAGCCTGTCACAACTGGCCACTGTCCAATCATAAAGAAACTCTGGGAATACTTAGTTTTAATCCTACTGAGCACTAAGGTTCAATCAAACATCTGCAAATGTTAGATGGAACTCAGGCACAAACTCACCTTTGATCTCAGCATGCCAGGTTTCTTATCTGCTTCTGTTAAGTGTGTGGGACTCAGCTCTGGCTCTGAATCTTCGCATGAATTCATTTCCTGAGGAAGCATATGAAAGACACACGTAAGAACACAGAGTCATGGCACCAAAATAGCTCTCTGCACACCTACTCATGAGCCACCAAAGTGTGATGATGATGTATGTGTGAAGGCTGACCCAACCACAAGGGACGTATAGACATTTAGAAACGCAGTGGAGATTTGTATGAACGTACAGATGCAGCATCCCCCTGGTAGGAGGCGGGGAAGCTGTAGGTGGGGACTTCCTCTTTGTGGCAGGAAGTGAGGGATGGCTGTGACTGAGAAAAGTAGGCGCTGTCCTGAGACGGAGGGGAGTCTGGAAGGTCATCCTTGTCCTCTGGGTTTCTGTCAGTGGAGGATGGACATGGGAGTGGCATGTCTCCAGGGGGTCGTTGAGTCTTTGTGGAGGAGGAAGAAGTGTCCTTCTTGTACTGAAACTGCTGCAGGGAAGACAGGCCTGCAATGGACTTGGACTTTCTTGATTGTTCAGTCAAGGTGGAGCTGCCTGACCAGTGAAACAGCCTGAGGCCCTGACTGGTTGAAGTGGGAGATGCGGTGCTTGGTGATGGAGGCGGACTGGGGGTGTCCATAGACGGAGCATCAGGACCATCGCTGCCATTGGACTGGGCGCTGGGGGAGCTGTTCTGAGTGGGACTCTCAGCTCTGGCTTCCACATGCTGAGGTAAATCATCCTGAGCAGACTCATTCGTGCTCAGACTGGAAGCTGAACTTGAACCACTGAAGAATCTACATGAGAATAAACACAACCAGGATCAGGATAATGACTTTCATTACCTTACTGCATACCAAGGCTGCATCACTATGCCAAAAACGATGACAGTTATTTTGGAAAATATTGGGATCACAATTGTAGCCCTCGTTTGAAAAGAATAATTCAATATTTTGGGAAATGTGCTTATTTGCTTTGTTTCAAAGAATGAAGAGAGAGAGAAACTCTACTTTAAAAAAATAAAAGAAAATCACAGAATTTCCAAATGTCAATGATTCAGCTTTCAGAAGTTCCCAACTCAACGCTGAGCCAATGTATTTTCCTTCTCTGTTTCTGCTGGTAATGATCTGTGACACCAGGAGAAAACCAAGAAGTACATAAATAAAAAAAAGAAATGCAGTGATACGAGGTATAGAATGGACAGTGAAACTGCACGGCGTAATCACAGAGTTTAGTCCGTATGGAGACGTGATGTAATTATGAACAGGGTTTGATGCAATGAGCATGTCTGAATAAATTTAAGCTATACTTTAAAAGCAGCCTGCAAAATGTTTGAAAACTCAGACCTACACACTTTACATGCTGATAGTTGTGAATGGAAAATAAACATAATGTCATTTTAGTACTTTATCTATTTGAACGATCTATTAATGGGGGAAAAGCTTTCATCAGTTTCCATGAGTATGAGCATTATCGTGTGGCACTGGGTGGGAGACGTGAGCACCTCTCGAATGGCATCGACCACAAACTTTATCCCTGCACCATCTCTGCAGCGTTTCCTTAATTTACTGCCATTTAGCGTAATATTTGTCATGTCTCATATCTATTTTCTCCTCTGCTTAAGAAACTTCTTGAAAGTCCTCCTCCTTAGCTGTTGTTCTGTTTTTTCTCTCGAGGGCTAAGATGCTTTCTGAATAACTTTTATCTTTACAAGAATCTAGTCTTATCTGTAAGGGGGAATTCTTAGAAAATGTCATAATTCTATGGTATTTTCTTAGAATTTCATCATTACTTGTATAAGGAAGCTTCATGAATACAGCCACAGATGTGCTCTTAGTGGTGCAGAAGCCACTGACAACATCAGCTGTAGTAATGCTTCAAGGCTCATGTAGCACAATAACATGATTCTGTCTGTATTTCATGATGTTGCACTGTCTGGTCAATGTTAAGTGTATCTTTTGTACCTCGATGATGGCAGTGAGGAGCTGTTTCAGAAATTAGCCTCACCAACTGTTAAGCTAAGCCTAGCTAGCTTACCCTGTGTTCACATGGTTTCAGTGTGGTATTACATCAATACTGCTTACAGTTGATGTTTAGTATCCACACAGTCACACAGAGTATGCTGAGTGACAACAAAACTTCTACGCACATGAGGTCCAGACGGGACCCAAAGAATGAGTCTAACAAGAAGACGATCACGAGACGATGACGAGTCCCTGAGAGCGTCACCTGCTGCGTGTGACTTGGTCGTTCTCCTCATCCTCCTGGTTCCTCCTCTGCAGCAGGGTGGCAAAGCGGTTGCGTGGTCGGGACTGCCTGGTTAGCGCTGGCTTGTCTGACTGACGATCTGATCTGGGTCGCTTCTGACTGGAGGCTGAGTACTGCTGCAGCACGTCCTGGTCTGACAGACTGGGGTCTACGGGACACAAAAGACAAGCACACTGCAGATGTCATAACAGGCAGCTTTTGCTTTTTTGTTCCTTTCAGCTTATCCTACCTGGCATTTTGCTGCCACTGTTATTCAGTGTCCTTAAAAGGACCAATTCTAACACCCGAGGATCATTTCATTTCATTCATTTCACAAAAGAGGACAGCGTTGATAAAAAGTCCAGAGTTGGGCCCCAAAAGGCTTATTTAATTCAACTTGCTTTTGAGAAGGACCTGACCAAGACAGCGGAGAGACAGTTTACTGAGGAGGAGTGGCTGCAGCTTTATCAGGCCCTGAGCCATCAGAGTGTAATAAGCAGAGCACGATGATATTAGCAGTGCCGTTTTTCTGGGAGTCGTTTCCTTGAATCCAGCTTGTAGGTGGTTAAAAATTCTCCTCCGGTCCATTTTAAATTGTCTGCCCATCTACTGACACAAATGCTATGTTGAAGTTTCAGCGCTACAAAAAGCCTTTTCAAGCTGTGATACTTGTCAAAGGTGGAGTTACTAAGTACTGAGCATGCAGGGTGCACAAGCTGTCGCTTTTGGCCCTTGTTCTTTTTTGTTAATTTGAAACTGTAAAAGACAGAAATAAAAAATTAATCTTGCTTTATATATTAAAGAAATGTTTCATTTTTAACTTTCTGACTTTTGGAAATCAGGTCATCTTTTACTCTCTCAATTATTCATGGTAAGAACTTTTGACGGAGGGCGTTGCATGGCACTGTATTAGTATTATATGAAATTGTAATGAAGACACAAACATCACATAATGAATATATTAACATGATACTAACATTATACTATACATTCTACTTAGTATTTACTGGTATTATAATACACTAAAATAGTCATTTCTACTAGTTACTCATCACGGCTGTGGATGGTGATAGTGTGAATGTGAAAGACTACGGTAAGTAGAATTTCTACGTGTCCAGGTTCTGAAAAAGAAAAACAATAAATGACTGTATTTTATCCAGTTTTATCAAAACATTCACTGCAGTTCATGTTTGTGCACGTGCTGCAGAGGTGAAATTGGTTCGGCATTTGGACCCCCCCCCCCTCAAATTCACATTAAACAAATGCTTAGAGTGTGACTAAAGTATGAGAGGGGAAGGGAAAGCAAACAGAAGGATGGAAGAAAAGCAAGAAAAAGAAGGACTAACTTGATGCAACATGGATGAAAATAAAAAGAAAGAAAGAAAGAAAGAAAGAAAGAGGTGGAGAGAAAACAGCAAAGCTCCATCTCAAGGGACTGGAAGGCACGACATGTGAACAGCTTACCTTCTCGAGGTCTCTTCACCTGCAGCTCCCTGCAGGGCAGCCTCACTCCGTCCAGGCTGATGACTCTCTCCTTCCCTCTGGTGGAGAGAGGCTTGTCTGGGGAGGCAGCAGACTGGGGAGAGGCAGCACATGCTGGCTTGAAGCCTCTGCTCCAAATACTTTGTCCAGTTTGAGCCGGTGAGTCGTTCCAGCTGTGACTGCGGGGTTTAGAGTGCTGAAAAGACATTTGCAAAGTTGTTCTGAATTAATCGTACTTCTTTTGATCCTCAGGAATCCTTTCAGCGATCGTGATCTGATACCTGTGGGATGGGCTTGTCTGGGTTAAAGTCATCTATCCTCTTCATGGTGTTGATGTCAAGGTTTCCCATGGCCATCTGCAGGCCTTTGTCATCTCCTAGATTACTGGACTCAACATCAAGGATTAAATACTATGTAAGTGATGGAGAGGAAAGCCTGATTTCAAACCATTCTAAGTCAAACACAATCAAGAGTGGCACTGAAGTATTTTCATTGTTGACAAAGACCACATGTGTGACTCAGGACAGGAGGATACAGTCCGGCGTAGCTGAGGGTGGCCTGGTCAATGTCCTCTGGGTAGGGGTTGAGCGGTACAACCTTCCTCCTGATAGGATCAAACACCAGCTGGTAGAGAAAGGTGTTGTTGGCTCTGATGAATCCTTCGATGTACTGTTCAGGGATGACTAGATTCATCTTCAGGTACTGGCCCATCTTTCTGATCACCTGACAACAAGAAACGGTTCGTCACTGTGGCACTGCTGCAACTTACTAACACGATCATTTTTATGCTAGTGTTGGAATTAGTGCAATTAGTGACAACTTCTGACTTACTTTCTGTATACATTTCCTGAGTATTTTATTAAAATGTATCAGCAATTATGTCAACAACTTTTTACCATTATTCAAAATTGTGTTGGATTTTAAATCTTATCTACAATATATACTGTAACACTTTATGCCTGTTCATATTTTGTATGTAATAATACACATTAAAACATACAAAAGAGTATTTTCTAAAATGAGAACTTTTACGTTGTACACGTCTTATTATGGACTTTTTGTTACACCTTTGGAATCCCAACTTCGAATAGCATAATGCGACCTCACTGCCTCAGCCCTGGTCTCACCTTTAGAATATCGGGGTCTTTGGCGAGCCGCAGTAGCTTGCAGGCCTTGCCCAGGCCGATGCCGTGCAGGGAGGCCAGATAATCACAGCCAGAGAGGATGCACATGTAGCGAAACTTCTCCTCGGTGAAAACGTTCCCCAGAGAGCGGCAGCGGCCAAGGTTATTCTGATCTATCTCCAGGCCGTTGCCCTGTTTGTCCATTTTGAGGATGACCTGGATGGTTGTGAAAAACAATTGATTATTGTGTTGGTGGCTATATATGAGTAGTAGTTCATGTGGCCGTTTCTTAAAGGCTATGTTTGCTTTTTGTCTAAAAACATAACCCTTCTCCATATGACCACCAGGTTTCCTCTGTGTTTATACATGTGTATGCAGCTGGAAGTGCGGCCCCTGGGTCGAGCATGTGATACCTTTTTGCAGCCGAATGCCAGCAGGTCAGAGTCTTCTGTGATGACAGCCTGGGCCAAACCACATTTAGTGAGGTAAGCTAACTGAGCATCAGCTTCATATGGAGCCACAACACAGTCCACCCCTCTTGCCCTCGCAGCCTGGTGTAAAAAACAAGACAAACAGTTCCAAAAAACAAACTTCGCCAAGATGAAAGCTTGCTGGATGTAACTACAAAGAATGAAATAAAGTAACAGAGAGCAACGAATGTGTCTGTAGGGCTCAAATGGCCAAATGTATCACTGTGTTGTTCTGGGTACAACGACAAAAGTGCATTGATTCAACTGACAAAATGCACATCGACTTGGGTCTCCTCGACTGATGGCTGGAATCATCAGCTTTTCGAGGGCAGCCCCAGAGTGAACAAGTCATCACCTTGATGAGGTTATGAGCCATGGCTGGGGTGATGTTAACACAGCGGGTGAAACAGTCTCTGGCCTCAGACACTTTGCCTTCACGTAGCAGCTGTCGGCCCTTCTGAAGGTTGGCTTCCCTGCGGCTGAGAGGCACATAAACGAAACAATTAACAATG
Organism: Chaetodon auriga; assembly: GCF_051107435.1. Lineage (NCBI taxonomy): Eukaryota > Metazoa > Chordata > Actinopteri > Chaetodontiformes > Chaetodontidae > Chaetodon > Chaetodon auriga. Next base: position 3,941,486 of record NC_135084.1, read on the forward strand.
CAACACTTTAGAATTGCCAATGAAAATCAGAGTCAGATATCGAAACTAAATGAGAATTAAAATTGATGGTTATGTTTCTGAGAATGTTCTAAAACCTACAAAAGACAAATGTGTTTGGAAAAGGCTCAGATGTTTTTGTTGAAGCTGTCTGAGTGTCAGCTGGGGGTAGAGATGCTGTGGCATCACAGTAAGGTAGGACAGCCGCAGACACAGCTCCGCTTCCTTGTTCAGCACAACAAAAAGGTTTTGGACATCTTTTAGTACTTAATGTTCAAGCATTTGTTTCTGGAGGGCTTTCTTGGTCTCACCCGTCTGCAGGTCTGTACATTCCTCTCTGCACTGTCACACACAAACAATGTTGCACTGTTACTGTGTCGGAATGCAGTTCTTCAGACAAAGCTTGCTTTGTCTGAGCATGCTTGTTAGCAGGTATGAAAAACACCATTTGGCAGAGGCCATCAGTGCTTCACAGAAACTCCGGATGATAACGAAACATTTGGTGTCATTTCTTTCTTTTACAGTATTCTCTGCGGAGCTTGTCTCTGTTTGAATGATGGTGCATTCCCATGTGTTCTATCTCCTTCTGCCAAAGACCCAACCTCACTGCCACTCACTGGATCTTCACCCATGGCTCCACATATGTGATCTCGGGCAGCAACTTACAATTACATTTGATACATTTGTCGATCGTTCTTTTAAATGAATCCTTTAATGGTTTGCTCTCTAAAATGTCAGAAAATAGTAAAAAAAAAAAGACCATCAGACCAAGGAGGAGGAGCAGTCCAGGCAACACCAAGACAACGTCTTCAAATTCTTTGCTGTGCCCAACCACCAGTCCAGAACCCAAAGATATTCAGTTTACAATGACCCATAGATGCTTGAACCAGAGAGTGTTCAGCATGTTTTGCTCAATGAATAACAGAAATGATGAAACAACAACAAAATACTTCTTTCAATGGGCTTATTGATTGATCATCCAACAGTGGGCATTAATGTGAACCAGTGGCTTGGCTCGTCCCAGGAGGACATATCCAGAGTGAGTCTATTGTTTTTCCAACCCACTTCAGATGAAGCCGCGCCCACTTCTGTACGACAAAATGGAAACTACACTCACACAGGTCCCACAGTTACAGTAGCTTGCAAAGTGAGGCGCTAAATGTGATGATGTGCTGTTTAACAGAGGTCTGAGTAATGGGAAATGTTCACTCTGAAGCACCATAAGCTAGGTTTGAGTCCAGCAGAGGGGCTGTATTACATGTAGCTCAGGTTGTTTTGTGCGTTTCTTGCAGATGGTTTGTGTGTGTGTGTGTGTGTGTGTGAGTGTGTGTGTGTGTGTGTGTGTGTGTGTGTGTGTGTGTGTGTGTGTGTTTGTGTGTGTGTGTGAGACAATCTGGAGCTGGGTTTGGGTCAAGGCCGTCCAAGAACGACTCAAAGTTGTGTTCGGTGTGTTGTGGAGAGGCAGTGGAAAGTAGTGCTTAGCACAAACAAACATGAGATGTGTAACAACTATAAAGAAGGATCCAAAAGATTTCTTGATTCTTTAACGGAATGTAACGGATTCAAGTCACTGGCCACAACTACTGTCAGTGAGCAGTGAGTTGCTTGGACCCCCAGACGGGGCAGAAAGCAAACCAGAACGACTGACAGTTTCTGAGGGGATCAACATGAGGAGCTGTGTTCGTGCCTTAAACACAAAGCACAAAAGTAATGGATGAAAAATGTTCATCATCTGGAGAGGAAAACCTCCCAGCTAGCTCAGTGCATAATCAGCTGTTAGCTCCAGCTATAACATTTTAAAGTAACACAGCTCACACTTTTATGTCAAAATTCACAAAAAAACTGGCAAAATAACCATATGAACTTGATTTCAGTTTGGAGCTCAAAAGCATTCTGGGACCCGAGAGGTTGTAGATGACAGGCTGTCCGGGACATGTGCGTGTTGTGCATCCATACAGACACATCCAAGTTAAATACTCACTCTCTGCGAGCTTTTTCCACCTCTTGCTTTGAAGGCAGATTGCGTCCATCGAACACCAGAATTGGTTTGACTCTGAAGGTCAACAGCATGTCCACAAATTTCATGCAGTACCACACATACCTAGGATTGAACAAATGAAAACACCGGTATCAGTTCTGGACATTCAGCCCCCATTAAAGAAGATTACAAAGTAAATATCAACACGCAGTATTTCAGAACATTGTTTCTTCACTCGGCTAGAAAAATAAAGATGCTTACTGATCAGTTGGCTCTCCTTTAGCGAGCTTCTCAGCACATGAGAACGCTCCTTTATGCAGCCAACAGTACGTGTCCACAGCCACGGTTTGGCCTTTGTATTTTTTCACACTGATGGGCTCGGCTGCATCTTTGATGAACTGCAGCAGTCCAGAGATGCCCATTTCCAGCTGCTGATTGGAGCCACAATGATTCCGAAACTGTAAATGAATCAGGAAAATATTGATATAAACGACTGGTCATGCTTTCAATGGGAAAGGTACATCTACCACTCAGAAAGCTTGCAAGAGCCCACATCAATAACTGTTTAACCACATCTTAACCAAATGAATCTTTAACTGAGTTACATTTGACTGCATGCAGCAGGTGACAAATACCTCGACAGACAAGCATCCAGCATCCCCCACAAAAATGAGACAAAGCATTAAGGCGAGAGATGAAAGAGAATTGGATATCACACACCTTCACATGTCACTAAGTCACTCTAGTGTTATTCTCTTCTTAGCACACAAGGTTGACGTTGTCCTCCATGAATGGAAGAGGGGCTGTGATTAGGTTACTGCTTTCAAATCAGTTACCAGAAAAATAGAAATCGTGCCACAAAACATGAACAGAACAACGCGAGGAGGGCGAGACAGTGAATACAGGCCACGTAACAATTTCACAGGGAAGAACAGTACAGGGTAACGTTAGCTGTCGTGTGTTGCATCACGGTGTGTGCAGGTGTGTGTATGTGTGTATGCAGCTGCCGATTAATGGCAGCAGCTGCTCAGAGCTACTGTATGAATGAGGATGCAGCTCTCAGATGGAGATGCAATCCTGTCATACTTTGCATTAAATTGAATAAAGAAATCAGGACAGTGGAATTGTTACAGCGACTTGTGAAACGGAAATACTTTGTTAGCCTCATGTAGTGCATCACTTCCCCACGTCCTGTGTTCAGGTTCAGTGATTATCATTCACCCAAACAGAGAACAACAGAGAGGTGAGGCCAGCTAACACCGCACAGGTTGAGCTTTCAGGTCAGTGAAGGCCTGTGTGGGGGACATCTGTGCGCCGAGTTTAGCACAACACTTAAAATTTCCCCATTTAAAACTTGTTTTGAGCGCAGTGCGTGATTTCTTGTTCTTACAGATATTTCTAGTAGTTGAAGCAGAAATCTAACGAGGTAACGTTATCATGAAAAGTTGAAACGGTGACCGGAACCGATGTCCATGGAGACAACACACACTGACCACGACAACGCACAAAGCTAATATAAAGTTCAGTTCTGTGAATACCGAATTCAGACTTACGTCTTTGCTGTCAACGTTACTTTTGTCCACACTGTAGGGAGTAAAAGCTGGAGCGAGTCTCTTTTTCTTGATATTATATATCAGTTACACAGAGCGAGTTTGGTTTTAGCGGCAAAAGAAGTCGTTCAGTATGAGCGAGCGCTATTGGCCAGAAGGACGGAAGGGGAGGGGTTTACGGAGTGAAAGCGAGTGCGCTCCATGATCTGGCCGTTACGTCACGTTAACATGTTTACATTGTCGTTAACTAACGGCCAGTTGCTTGTTTACTTTGGTACAACTCATTTTCAGTGGCAACTATCATCCCAGCTTCTCCCACACCAGCTGCCACTGTCACACTGCCATCAGCTGATCGAGACTCATCCACATACCCCTGTTGTCTAATGTGCCACATGCACAGTTTGTTTCCCCGCCCTTGTCTCTTGTGAAAAGCGACACGCCGATGTATATATCGAGTTGTGCCAGCCTGCAGAGGAGGGCATGCTGCTTGTGGGAGAGCGCACACCAGATTTGATATTTAGTGATGACCAGATGAAGCTTCTTGAAGCTTTGAAGCCTTCCAGCCAAAAGGTTCACAAAAAAGTTCATTTCTCGAGGCTTCATGTGCACTCAAACCCCCCTGCTGGTCAAAGACTGTTAAACAGGCAGATATATTATAGGTAGTGATGGGTGGTACCGTGCCAACGCTTCAGAGCGGAACCTATAAACTATAGGTAGTTGTAATTTTATCACTTTGTAATACACTTAAGACTGTCCTGCAACAGTGCAGCCATGGGAATGACTGCCAAGAAAAATAAATCAATTCATCTTAATAAATGCATTTCAGGTATCGTTCATGTATTCATTCATATAAATAAAATTTGGATTTTTGTTTAGTGTATTATGGGTATGTAACATGACAATACAATGTAATCAAATATTACTTGTCAAATGTTTATGAATAAATAATTTTGTCAATGTTTAAATAACTCATAATGTAAGGGGATCAATTGTTTTCAAACTATTGCAGTGTTTTAACAAGGTAGGGGGCAGTAGATGTGCTTGTGAACATGAAGAGGTCAGTGAATATGATTGTGCAACTTAAGGACTTTATTCATTTATATTTAGAAACAAATATGGACTGGGTTCAGCCACATTCCCCTCATTATTTTCATGTAAAGCACGAAAATGCCTCAGCATGGATGAGGTGTTGTTGTTGTACCCCAATTCTTTAGCACACAACAAACACTTGACCTTGGATTAAAAGAAAAGACAGTGAAAAATATAGTACATTGCATAACAAACATAAAACACATGTAATAATGTTACTGAAAGTGTACTTATTTTATTGGGGTGAGATCAGATCAAGATGTTTCCACACGGGGAAAACTTTCTGTTTCTCACAGGCTCCAGTAAAATGCACCTCTATGTCACACACAAACCAACAAGTCGCCAACACTAACCCACGAAATGTGAGTGGATCCATTGCGGTATATATATGTTCAGAAATCGCGCCGAGGCTGCGAACGTCACCAGTGACGTCACTCGCCCTCAACGACACAAGCGTCAATACACGCTTTACTAAACACTCCCGGGATTTCTCGACACACGCTCCGAAGCGTCGGCTCTGTACGACCCATCACTACTGACATTATAATGATTTCTTGTTTATCAAGTACACAATCTTGGCTTGATTAATAATGGTGGATTAAAATATGAAAATCAGTCTCACATGTATGTGACTGAATAACCCTGTTTAGTTCTTATGCCCAATAACCATATTTTTTGCATGCACATGTCACCCAAGTATCGCATTAGGTCGCCAGAAATATCTCTATAAAGTCATATTGTTCCTTAAGGAAAACACATAATATCGATGGGGGAGGTGGATGTCCCACACACTAAATTGGTTGTGAAACTGTGTCAGTCAAATAGAAAGGCACGTGGCAGGATTGGAAAGTGTTTTGCTGTGGGTTTTGATATGATTGTTTGGGTGATGAATTTGATCCATTGTATTTCCACCTCTCCTGAATCACATGTGATATTTTGATTCACGTATTTTCATTTCTGTATAATATGTTATATGCTTGGTGTCATACATCATTTTCTTCAGAATGATTTGGAGAAAAGGGATGTTAAAGGTACTGTTTGGTAATTCCCTGGATTACTGCAATCTTTCCCTGGTTTACAGATTAGCACTGCCACAGGTTCTTTCCAGTTTTGTGCCAACTTTCCCTTTTCCCACACTTAATTACACAGTTCAAGTATGATTTCTCATCACATAACAAATTTGGTCCTTGTCTTGTTTTCTCCTTGTTTTTGTACTGCGATTGTGAATGGGATATTTAATACATTATTTGTATCTTCTTTTAGCAGCAATCTGTCTTCATTTTCAGCTATTGTAGCTTCTCCCCTCTTCATCCTTCCCTTTTAACTCTAACAAATGTTTTTGCAGGTGTTTCTGCTTTCTCTTGATCTGTTTCAGCTATAGTTTCATCAGTAACTAAGATTGGATATCCACATTTGCATTTCATCCCATTAATTCCTCTTATCATTCCCCAACTCCTCTGCAATGTAGGTGTTTTCCTTACATTTCCTTGTAAACTTGATATTATGAGTCTTTTTGAACACCACAGACTTGTGTATTTTCACACTCTTTTGTCTGCCAAGGTACCATTTTCTTTTAACTCTCCTCCTTTGAACTGACTGTCTCACATCATCTAAAATGTTCCACAAACAGAATAATTTAACTAATCTAGATCTTGATTAACATTAATATTTGGCATTTCAATTGTTTCTTTATGAAAGCTCTATGAAAGCCTGGTGGTCACTTCCAACTTGTTTTTTAAATAATTCTCAGCAAAAAAAATACTTGTCAATATTCAGACAATGGTGTCATATTATGAAAAATATAAAATTACAACAATGTGAAGGTATGATTTTACACAAACCATGTTTCTCGGTTGAGCTGTAATTTCTGTTAGCGTTCCAATGTCCCAGCTTCACGACGTGACGTGAACGCATCTTACGACGTGTCTCCTTTCCCAGTTTCCTCTGCACTTCCTGCTTTCCCCCGAAGTGACAGGCGGAACGAAAACAAAATGCGATAGTTTAACTTCACTGCTGAGCTGTGATCAATGACAGCGTTATCAAGGCTTCCCGACATATTTCACGGACCGTTCATTTAAATGCCATTTCTTTCTACCTGAAACGCGCGGTCGTAATATAAAATCAACCATGCAGTTCTCTCCCACCAACGGAGATTTCACGTTCGTCTCCTCGACAGAGGCTGAAGGTAGGCTAACGCCAGCACAGCTCCACGGCTAGCAGGCCTGAAAGAGCCAAACACTGTTTACGTGTCTTATTTTAGTTGCTGTAATGCAGCACAATCCCTCAGGTACAAGTTTATTCAGTCTGTAATAGTTTCGAGGTGTGGGCCGACACGGTGTTCCTCGAAATGCTAACGTTAACATTACTGTGCGTTAATAAGTGAGAATGCTATCGTTAGCTAGTTGACTAACGTTAGTTGCAGCACTGAGACGTGTCGTCCACGAATGTAACAGAGATCACTGAAAAATAGGAGGCTTCGTTAAATCCTGCTTATTGTTCATGTTGACATTAAAAGTTTGCTCTGCAAGTCAGTTAGCTCTGTGTCGAAGCTTAATGGTAATCTGCCTTGCCCCAAATGTAACCCACCACTTGTTTACAGTTGTCACTCTCAAACCTTCCACCACATTATGTAACGTCGGAGAGCATAGTAGACGATAACAAACCTTATGAATACAGATGTCATAAGAACACGAGCAGCTAGGTGCTCTGATCAAGCTAAAAATTCTGTAAACATGTTAACAGTTATGTATTTAGTTTAACAGATCGGATATTTTATTGATCCCAAATGGAAAATACAGTATTAATGCAACTAATTCACATAAATCCCGAAAACAAATGAAGTAGGTAAGAAACGAGTGCAACTACAGCGTCAGCTTATGTATAATAACCAAAGCAGACTAGATAAAACACAAAATAGAATGATTAAACAAATGGAGTCCATTTAGGGCTTTGTCATGTGTGTATGTATTCACAGCAAGTGTGACATGGGCCACAGAATTCACAGTTTGAACAGGAAAACTGTCTTTTATTGTGAAAAATGTAAACGTTCAACAGAGGCTCATTGGCTGTACTTATTACTGTAATAGTCAAGGAATTTAAATAGTGGCATTAATTAGATGAAAATAAATAACAGAAATAGATAACACATGTCATAATGCTCCATCATAAGACTCTGACCTGTTGCTCCTTCCTGAACAACAGCATCTTGTGCTCATTTAAACAGGGCAGCACAATGGAGCGACTAAAATACACAGGTGAAGGCACATTGTTCAGCCATATGCTTCAATTGTGCATTATCAACACTGAAGCACTACCTGTTGCTTTGGTCTGAATCTGCATTGAGAGGCTTGAAGGATTTGCCTTCCAGTCTGTTTTTGGCTCGTTCTGCTTGTCTGTACAATCGGTCGATTCCGACCTAAATGACATGTCTGAGGTGCTTCCACAGACATACCCGACATCATTGGAGCAATGTCGGCATACAGGTTGACAGTAATAGTTGTTTATTTTCACTGTAAATAACCAGTAAGTATTATTAGTATTATTTCAGTGCAAATTGGCTGCATGAATAAGACAAACAGTAGAGACAGGATGAAACATCTTGTGCAGTAATGATTATTTCTGTTAGGTTGCTGTCACACACTTTTGAGTGGACTCAATGAAGTGACAAAATGCATGGTCTTGGATCCAAGCAAAGCAGTTTTAACAGCTTTTGACCTATTAAAGAAAATAACCACATTGACATGCACATGTTGCCATAGTTGCGAAATGACTTGCATAAAGTTGTACATGGCTCGTACAAGTCAATTGTAAGATCGCTTCAGGAACACATTTCATGAGCAGCAGATGGATTTATCAGTAGTTTAGCTGTTGAAATCATGTGAAAATCACATATGTGTTATCATACAATCCTGTGTTTGTTTCCTTCGCTTTCACACCACAAACAACTATGGCGGTCTAGAACAGTTCAGCTCAGGTTAGACTCAAATGTTCAGGGATACAAGTTACCAAGGAAGGCAGCTATCTCCTCAAAAATCTAAATATAGGAGGAATCCCAGTGAATTGATATTGTGCCATCATAAAGTTGGTGGATTTGTGAGACACGGATTTAAGAAATCTGACCTTCATGTGTTAATCAGTGGAATGCCCCTTTAAGTTTGGTGCCGTTTAACCAAACACAGAGGACAAACTTATGCAGTGTGGTCGTCCATCCGGGTTTTCATGGCAGTGCATCTGTTAGACATTCATATTGTGTCACACCAGTCTGTGATCAAACGAACATGTTCTCCACAGAGCTCAGCGGCACCATCAGTGCCCCGGACATCAAACTAAACATGGGCGCTGAGAGCGGTAAAGATCCATATGCCACCACCTTCCTGAGGCAGCGAGGCTACGGCTGGCTGCTGGAGGTGGAGGAGGATGACGGTGAAGAGAGCAAGCCTCTTCTGTGAGTACATGTCGTGTCTTTTCTAAACTCATAACTCACTCAGATTTTTCAATAAAAACATGACTTTTGTCAAATGTCATCTGTTCCCAGCCAGTTGGCTGTGTGTGGTGAATCTGACTGTTCACACAGTCTTTTGAGTGGCTGCTACGAAAGGTCTGCACAGGAACAGCCTCTACAGTGGTGTACTACAGTCATGCCTAGAAGCTGAGTAGCTTTAATCACGAGTGGACGGTGTTGTGGTGATATTCGTCATCCAATTACTGCGTGTCTACCACCGAGTTCACTCACACATCATGACCACGCTCTTTGGAATGTTATGGCAGTTTTATTTATTAGCGTTAAAGGGTAGTGCTGGAAAAGTAATCAAAACCAAAATTCTGTTTCTCAGAATGGCCTAATTTCATTCAAGTCAGCATGTTTTATTAATTAATTCCTTTATACATGTTGGCACTTACCCTCTAAGACCCCTGAAAGTACAATAACAATCTATAGACCCTATAGGCCCAAGAACGCAACCAGTCACAGTGTGCTGTGTGCTGAGTCGGCACTGTTGAGCGCAGGTGTGACTGTGTTGAGGACAGGTAGGTGTGCTGTCAGAGTGCAGTCAGGTTAGCAGTAAAACATAAATGTTCCAGTGAGTGTTCAGTATGATTCGTCAGGAAATACATGCTGCAGCTCCTGGAGAGCCAAACACAGCTCCTGGGACTTTTTTGCCAGCTGAATATAATGACAAAGGTTAACCCTGACTACATGTTAATCCTAAAGCAGTAAAGGAGTCTCTCCTGTGTTCTCTTCCCACCCCAGTCTAGAGGCTAAAGCTGTTTTTTTTCTTCCTCAGAAGCAGCAGTCTATGACACAAATACTGTACGTGTTGAAATAATGTCTCTGCATACGCTCAAACAGACACCACAATAGTTTATTCAAATCTATAGAATCTTACTTTTCAACAAAACCTATTTACATTCCAAAACTCAGAGGTGTCCTTGACTACTGAATTTGTTAAATATAATTGTTACTCAGTCATTCGTTCTGTACAATAAATGGTGAGCTCTGTGAGCGCGGAGAATCTTATGCACAGGTGTATTTAATAAGACATGGATGAACTGTTACAGAGGTAAATGTGACAATGAACTGTGACTTAAAGATCAGCATCAGCCCTACTGATGTGGCCCTACTTGTTGCCACTTTCTATTTTTCTTTGATAAACACATTTCATCTCCCTCGTCAGTATCAAGGCAAAGCCTCTGTCTTAATGATGTTGTCCGTGTGAGCAGGGAGGAGCTGGACATTGACCTGAAGGACATCTATTACAAGATTCGATGTGTGTTGATGCCAATGCCATCGCTGGGTTACAACCGGCAGGTGGTCAGAGACAACCCGGACTTCTGGGGCCCTCTCGCTGTGGTGCTGCTCTTCTCCATGATCTCCATCTATGGACAGTTCAGGGTAACCAGGACACAATGAACACCACTGTTTGATCTGCTCTCATGAATTCATCCACACTGTTCCAGGACTGTCTGTTAGCCCTTTCCCACTGCAGGAACTGAACTAGCTGATCTGAACTTGTAAGAACCGTGTGAGGCTTTGGCACCAGGGTCTTCTTTGAATTTGAATTGAAGAAAAGGGGACAGGCAGCAGCCGTTGATATTCTTTCACGTTGTCTCATGGTGAATCCAGGGCTCTCGTTCTGCTGACTTGTTTTAAAGTGTTTGTTGTCCTGATGCTGTTGTACAGTGGTGGTAACTGTTGTTGTGCTTGTTGTAATCATCTTTTTTGTGATACAACAAAACATCTGCTCAGCAGGTCACAGCTGACAGTTCTGCCACCAACCCCTGAAAGCACTTGGAACTTGCATTTCTGTTAGTGTCACCCCCTCAGCAGTGCCCACATTTAGTTTCCCACATGGTGAAAAGAACTGTGGAAGCAAGGGCAGACTCTGTGGTGATGGATACACATTATGTTACATTCCTTTAGTTCCGTCAGTGGAAAGTGTCTCAGGAGCATTTGCATCAGTCACAGTCGAGGATAAAATGCTCACCTGTTTATGTACTTAAGTTAAATGCACAGAAATTCAAAGTCAGCTGGTTCAACTCAGCTTTCATTCCGCAGGTTGTATCTTGGATCATCACCATCTGGATATTTGGATCACTAACAATCTTCCTGCTGGCTCGGGTTCTCGGTGGTGAGGTAAGTGCAGCTGACACCCAGTCACTTTCTGCAGCCAGTCAAAATACAGTCAGACATGACTCTGACTGACTCGCTCTTGTAAAAGAAACATTTGGTGATGGAGTCTTGTTGTTCTGTCGAGCAGGTTTCCTTCGGCCAGGTTCTTGGAGTGATTGGATATTCCCTTCTTCCTCTCATCGTCATAGCCCCTCTGCTCTTAGTGATCGGAGGGTTTGAGGTGGTTTCTACACTTATCAAAGTGAGTCAGAGACAGTCTTTTCTTTTTCATGTTGTGTACAAATAAACTTAAATTGGATAGACAGTGTGTTTGATGGTAGTTGCAAGCAGGGAGAATCTTTTTTGCTGACTAAAGAAGAATAAACGAGGAATTGTTTATGGATGGCCTAGGGACGGTGTCAGAACTGGCACCTTTTTTACCTGACTTTGAGTTTGCAGGCGTGGGCACACTAACTGGAGTAAATAGGTTGGATGAGCCTGCGCTCTGGTCTACACAAGACTCCGAACTCATCGCCTGCTGGTTCACTCACTGCTTGCAGAGGAATGTTGAAAAGAATTTTTTTGTTGTATTGTAGCCAAGGCAGCGCTCCAATCACCACAGATCTGCCTGCATGCCAGCCTAACATCCTCACGCCAGTCGAGACCGCAGGTTACACCTAGTATCAGCTCAGGTCATACTCAGTCATGTGGCACATGCATGCACACTTCCACATCAGGTTATTTTCACACAGTTGAAGTGTGTCTGCAGAGGATCTACACAGAAATACAGATTCCTAGGATGGCTCTCATTTGTCCAAAAACAGCATCAATACACACTCAGGAAGAGCAACTCTGTCAATGTGACTCTACTAAAAACAACACTTTCCATCACACTGCTTAAAATGATCTGAGCTCAGCGATTCTCAGTCAGAAATAATGTCTGTCTGTTCTGTCTTCCAGCTGTTTGGAGTGTTCTGGGCTGCTTACAGTGCTGCATCGCTGCTCGTCGGAGATGAATTTAAAACGAAGAAGCCCCTTCTCATCTATCCCATTTTCCTTTTGTATATCTACTTCCTGTCACTATATACTGGTGTGTGACTGGACGAGTTGAAACTGTGGACCTTTTCATGGACAGTGACCCTGGAGCATGGGAAAAAAAAGTCAAAACTATGGAACCAGGAAGGATTTTTTAAAAAAGGTGTTGATTTCTTTTTTTAAGCTCCATTCAGTTTAGATGGTGGGGATGTTGGGGATATATATCAGTGTATATAGTTTTGTCCCTTATGTCTTTGGTCAATAAAATGCATATGGTTTTACAGCTTAAACCTCTGTATGCAGACTTCTCGTTCTCCAGTGCAGTACAGTCCCGTAGTCCTGCATTTACCCGTAGATCATGCAGAAGCAGAACTAGTCGCAGGGTTGTATATTAATTTAATGATTGTTTTTTACTCTTCTCATGCTGAAGAATGTGGTGCCAAATATTTGTGTGTATAAGGAAGAATTTGAGGAAAGAGACAGCACCACACTGACAGAAATAAAGAGATTGTTGAGCATAATGTTCTTCATTGTTATGCACTGTATGTACTATGAGAAGTGTCCATTTTTGCTTTTCCACAGACTTGTTTTCTTAATTTATGGACGTCAGCAGCAGGAGCAGGTCAACTTGGGCAGTCACTGATAGAAACCGTTGTCTACTAAATGTGGTGCCTTGTTTTCCCACCCCTGTGTCCTGTTTGTCACTAGTTTATTACAGGAATATAATCCTTTGCTTAATAATTACAGTAAATTCACACTGACTTGTCACTTAAACATATAGTGTTTCCTGACTGATTGCTGTATTTTACTATGCAGTTAATACATTGATTATTGCAACACTTTTCAGATGTTCACAGCAGGTTGGATTCACCCACAAAAAGCTTCAGTGAAAACATTCATTCGTAATTCTAAAGTCAAAAACAATTGTGTCCCAATTCCATAATCCATACAAACTCTGTAGGTGAGTTTCAGTATGTAATGTCATACAAAATAAGGCATACTCCAAAAGAGTCCACAGCCATGCTGCTCTGTGCTCTATAGACATGGCTGTGTCTTCAGCTAAATGCTAACATGCTAATAAATGCAGGTCTACTATCTACCATTGTCATAGTGGAGGTGTTGTAACATTTGCTAACTAGCACTAAACAGTGCGGCTGAGGATGTCTGACTGTCTGGATTTGATCATAAACCAAAGTGAAATTTTGACCTGATCATGGCACTGGATGAAAATGATCATCAAAGCTACGTGTGGACCAGATTTCATGACAGTCCATCTAACGCTTGTTTAGATGGTTCGCTCAAATCAGATACCATCCTCATGGTGACGCTAGAGGAAAAGTCTGGATCACCAAGGTCATCAGGACACATCTGGGAACCATGAACATCTGGACCACACTTTGCTGTAATCCATCCAGCAGACATTGAGAACCATGGACAGATGAACCATTTTTCATGTAAATCCAATCAGCACTTGTCCAGATATTTAATGAAAGGCCAAGAAATGTCAACCTGGAGGCCCTACAGGGAAAATGGGACAATCAACAGGGTCAGCAGGATTCACCCTCTGGGGCTGAGTGATTTCAGTCTGGACCACAGTGATGGGCCAACTCACTGAGAGACCAACTCTCCATCTGAGCCACGAGTAAAACCTCCAGCAGCTAATGACTGTTTAACGCTGCCCATCACTGCAGGCCAGGGACAGCGTTTAACATCTGGTCAGTGGGCTTGAGATACAAGCCCACTGACCCAGTGGAGCATTCACGGCTGGTCTAGTTAGAACTGTAAACTCAGAATCTTAATATTGCAGACAAGAAAACCTGATTTCATTTCATGAAATGAAACACGTCTATCACACAAAGATCGGACTGATCGCCCAGTCTTTATAGAAAGTTGCATACAAGAGCCAGAAATGTCTTAGGTTGCTCTTGTGCAAGAACCTGTTGGATTTTAGAATGCATATGATGGATAAAACCAGGAATGGCATCACAGAGGCTTTTGTTTTTTCCTGCTGTCTACCAGCAGAGGGCCCTACCAGAGGCCAGGACTCTGATTGGTCTTTAAGTCACCTGCTGGCTCAGTTTATCCCATGCTGAAGTTACTAATTGATGTTGTCACTCTAATGGTTGAAATAGTCAAAAATGACAGTTGTATAGGGAATGCTAATACTGTTTCATCCTGAGTGGCCTAAGCATAAAGAGAAATGTTCACTACAGTCTGGAGTCACTACAGAAGAGGTTTAAAGGGTTGTACTCAAAGCAAAACTGAAGAAAGAAGAAAAGACAAGAAAATGCTTTGGGAGAGCTCTGGGATCAGTTCTTAACAAGCTGACAGGATGTAATGATCTTGGCTCCTCTATATACCCACCTTAAGTTGAGTCCTCCATACTGCACTGCGCTGCAGGGCTGTGGGCCTTAAAACAATCTAAAACTGCAGACACACAGAATAGAAGTGTACAACAGAAATTTGGCCCTGAATTATCTATCGTTTATCTCTAAGCCACAGATCTTTGGTTGCACAGCTGAGAGCTGGTCTTCCTCTGGTCATTGAGGTTGGCCCAGTCAGAAGCATTGAGGAGGGAAGGTGCAGTGTGAGCTGTGTGACTCTGGTCAAGTGGAAGGTGAGTCCCATTTCTTATACTTTTCAAATGACGATGATTTCAGAGAGTTAATATTCCATGAGATGACAAAACCCTGAAACACTCTGGTGTCCAGAGGAGCAAAAACTGGAATGGCTGTTTGATTCTGTCATGTTTAAATATTCTAACTTTGTCTCAATAGCCTGGAAGAAAAGGCAAGATAGATTGCTTAATTAGTGTTTATTTAGTTTTCTCAGTACTCCATAACGAATGCCAGTCTGATTTAGAAGGTCTGGTCTTCTCAGCGATAGCCTGAAGATTTGATTGTGAAAGATGCTTCAAGATGCTTGTCTCTGTTTTTTGACATAGTGAGCACTGAACTCTGGTCCTGACTTGCTTGAATTCATGGTGTCTTTCAGGCTCTTGGCAGCCCAGCAAACATGTATGCATGACATTCATTCATTCATCTTCTATACCCGCGTGTCCCTTTCGGGGTTGCGGGGGGCTGGAGCCTATCCCAGCTAGCAATGGGCGAGAGGCGGGGTACACCCCGAACTGGTCGCCAGCCGATCGCAGGGCAACATAGACAGACACACAGACATACAACCATTCACACTCACACCTATGGACGATTCAGAGTCACCATGTTTGAATGTGTCACCACATTCAGCATGTTTTTTGGTCTGTGGGAGGAAGCCGGAGTGCCCGGGGAGAACCCACGCATGCACGGGAAGAACTTGCAAACTTCACTCTTCACCCGGGGATCGAACCAGAGACCTCCTTGCTGTGAGGCATGCGCACTACCTGCTGCGCCACCGTGCAAAGCCCCAGTGATGCCAATAATCATGACATTATCAACCAAACTGATAATTTAGTGCCACCATTCAGCGTAATTTGATGTAGAACTGATTTTACTTCATATTCTAACTTTTCGTATTATCTTTCAAAAGTGTTTATTAATGGATGTGTCTCTGCTTCCCGAGCCTCAGACTGTACTGAGTGTTTGGTCAGAGTGATTGTGTTGTTTTCCCCAGTGAGGACACTCCAGCACTCAATCATCCACTGGTCCACCTTCATCACTCAGTGAGTCTGGGATAAACTTCCATGTATAATATGTCACATTTATGTCTCAGCCTAGAGTGACAACTTCTTTATTGCCTCACCTGTCTTTGGCTGACATTGAATAGCAGGCTAGCATTAGTTAACTGGCAGATCTGTGTGCCTGCCATGGCACGGCCTGCCATTGTGTCCCTCACACCTGGCGCCAGGTGAACAGGTAGAGCAGCCACTCAGCCCATGTGAGCAGCGCGACGCACGCAGAGACAAGCCTTCTTTTTTTCACATGACACAGGCAGTTCTCAGCAAAAAATGATCTGTTGACTGTCAAACCAACATCATGCCTTTCACTGCAGTTTCAATCTCTATCTGGAGCATATGTCACAAATGAAACAATATGACACAGAGAGGCATGCAGTGTGCTCAGTGTTGCTCAGTGGTTAATGTTAGAGCCACTAGGTCTTGTTCACAATGAACTTTATGTCGACTGCATGCCTCTTTCTGATGAAAGCTCGAGACGTGTCTTCAGTTTTGTGGTTGTTTTACATTCAATATACTGCCAGCTTTACTGAGCTGTGTTATGTAGAACACTAGTGTTGTTTATTTATATCGCAGCCATGTCTCTGAGGGGTTTTCATACAAAGTCATGGTGTTGACAAAGTGCTATATTTACTGCACATTTCTATACTATACTGTGAACAGTTCAGGCAGTGTAGAGAGTGGAGGAGGAAACCCAGGCAAACAGAGTGAGAATATGCAGACAGTATAAGGGTAATGGCTGAGCCCTATGAGCATCTGTTCTAAAACAGTCCCCGTGAGGAACATATAAATAGACTAAATCATTTCCTCCATAACAGCTAAAACAAGAATCTGTGATATAGAAGTGATGCAGCCAAACTTTTCAAAGACAACCTGTCTCTACATGACAGGTCTGCACCAATGACGAGGAGCTGGTAAACTTTATTCATACAGTGAAAACGTATTTTTAATGACATTCTGACATTTAATTCTCATCTGTTTGCATAACAGTGACAGATAAAATTGAGGAGCTGGAGTGAGCGAAGCTGATCATCTGTTTGTCCAGGCAACATGTGCAGAGCCGTGAGTAAACATTTGTTTTCTTCTTGGTTGTTGTTTGAAGTAACTGAACATTCAAAATCAGTGACAGCCTGTTTCCTGTTTAGTTTAAACATGACTGTTCAAAAGTTTGGAATCACCTGCCACAAAAGCGTGATTGAGCACAGTCAGCACAATACTTTTCTGCTCTGGAAAACAAATTCAGAAAGAAAAAGGGGTTATTTTTGGTGCCAAAACTCTTTCAAATGTTAGTAACACATTTGGTGTCTGAATTGAACTGGTTTTATCTCTGTTAACATCAACATGCCATAATTGAAGGGAAGGAGAAACATGTCAGTATAACAGGTGATTCCTAACTTTTCAACGCTCATGTATATACTGTTTACTGTATGTTATTTTGTGTGTCTTCCAGCTGCTTCTGCACCATCATCATCAGCTGCCAGACCCGGACGTGCTTCAGGAGCAGAAAGAGGCCCTTAACCAATGAATCCAGCATCGACAGACAGCTCTTGGAATATGAATCTTTATCCCAACCTGAATCATAATAACTTAAACCTTCCTGACATGTTGATCATGTTGCATGTTTGTGTTCTACTTACTATAGTATAAATCTTATGTGGATGAAATAAAAAAGCGTATTTGATCAGATGCACTTTTACATTCTCCTGAGACGTCTGCAGTGCCCAGTCAACCTCTGCTAACTGCACCAATAGCTCACTGTAAGGATTTCGATATTTCTGATTTGGCTGTTTACGTGCCAGTGAAGAAGCTACACACAAAATCTTAATCATTTGCCATCTCTTTACTCTTGTCTGACTGGATCAGCCATCACCCAGGCCATCAGCTGCCTTCAGCTGTCCTCCTCCACCACTTCCTGGCTGTGGCTGTGATGTCAGTCAGTGAGCTGATCACAGTCACAGAGGATCTGGATGAAGACAGAGCTGCGATCAGTGGCTCTCTGGTCAGGTTCCACCCCTGTGCTCACACCCATGAAGATGGTGAACTGTGGCTTTTCATTTCATTCATTTTTATTCCATGATGAATTTATCTAATAAATCCGACCAACATTAGCTTCACAACTAGGAAGTGTGTTTTCACTCATACATGTGTGTGAATTGGGTTTGTTCCCATATTCAGACCTGAATGATTTATTTTCTGTTGTTGTTGCATCTCCTGTCAACTGGACCTGCACTGGACCTGTGAAGACTGGTGAAAGGATGCCAGTCCTCTGAAGGCTATCAACAACCCACTCAATATATACCATGAGCAGAAGGACATGCTCAAGCCTCGTAAAGGGACCAAAAGAGCATGCTCAACCCAGCAACAAAACTCCATATTGTACAATATGTAAAGCACATTAAGTTATTGAACACCATCTCTCCAAGAGAGGCAGCATCTCTGGCAGAGGGGGGTAAGAGTGCCAGCAGCAGCAGCAGCAGCCAGAAGAAAAGAAGACACTGACAAAAACTTGTCTTTCCTGTGGCCAGACAAGCTAACAGGATGAGAGTGATGGTTCTTCCATGTATTTCGTCTCTCAGCAAGGCCATGTAAGATATTTCTACTGCTTCACTAAGGTTTATAAAGGTCTGACAAACCCAAAATGGCCCTTAGAAACTGTGCAGAGAGACAGAGTTCTTTCAGCGGCAAGTGGATGCCACAAAGAAAAAGGGAGATGGGAGAGGAGAGCAAAAAAAAAGAAAAGAAAAGGAAGAGGACCGACTATGAAAAGGACCAACTACGAGTCTATAAATCTTCATATTCACACAGGCTTCTCTGGAGTAGTAGAGAAGTTTACTCACAGCCCGACTAAAGTCTTTCCCCTGTAAGACCAGGGCAGGCAGAAGGAGATGACCTGGGAAGAGTTCCAGAATATGACATACTTTTTCTTTTCTTTCTGTCTTTAAGTGTTGTATTTCGAAACACTCATACAACTGGAGTCGTTCTGTGTGTAATGATAACTCTCTTCAGCTCTACTTGATGAGCTCCTTCATTTCAAACCCATCAAACTCATTTGTTCAAAGCCCCACAGGTTAGTGTTGTATTGAGCTGTGAATTTATGGTCTCATTTGTCAAATGACCAACTAAACTTGCACATTTTTAATATTCTAATTTATTCATTCATTTGTGTGTGTGTGTGTGTGTGTGTGTGTGTGTGTGTGTGTGTGTGTTGTATATCTGTGATGTTTGGGCTCTGTTGAATATTTACACTGTAACTGTTGTAAAGAATGTTTAATAAACAGCACAGCGTGTTTCAGTCATTAAAGTCTACATGTCTCATAAATAAATTAAAAATGTATAGTGACCAGGAAAAAATCAATAATTGAATGCACAGTTTATGTAATAAGTAATTTCAAGTCAGGAACCTAATGCCATTATGTGTCAAGGTTTGTTTTGTGGTAGTATTTTTTTTTTTTTTTTTTGTCTCTATAGGCTGCCTTTCAGATGCCTTTCTTTTAAATGATATAATTTCTTGAAAATATCAAAAAGCATTAGCAGTTATTTCTCTGCCACTATCAATCTAACGATAATCAAAAAGGAAAAGATGAACAACAAAGTGGCTCATGCAGCACAGGCTTTGGCCCCGCTGGGATTCGAAATGTGTCCAGATTATCAATGTCAACTTTTCACAGGGAAACTTGGCTGGATGAAACAATGGTTCAGCACCGGGGACAGCGTGAATCATGCTGCAAACTGATTGGCTGTCCAGTGAATGACAACTGCCCACAGCTGGCCCCCTGAGCTCATTTCAGGTTATGTATCAAAATGCATAGAATACAGCAGACCAGTTGTAATGATGGTGTAGATAGCACATGTAGTCAAGTAAAAAAAGAAAGTATTTTTTGCTCAGGTGTGTTACTTGTAACGAGTTACTACCCACTCCTGCTTCTAGTCACCTACATTTCAGAGGGAAATATTGTGCTTTTTACTCTGCTGCATTTGGCTGACAGGTTTAGTGACTTGTTACTTTACAAAACATAAAGATGCACAAGTACAATGAAACAAGTAGTTGCTTAATCATTTGTTGATTAACAGAAAACTATTGTGATAATTGTTTAAGTTATTTTTCCTTTAAAAACATTTCATGGTTCCAGCTTCATAAATATGAAGATCTGCTGCTTTTCTTTTTTATGACTTCAATCATTTCAATGTATTCTTAATAATTTGGGGGTTTGGACTGTTCGTTAGACTAAAAAAATATAATGAAGGTGTCACTTTGGCATTTCTCATTATTTCTTATTTTTACAAACCAAAAAGTCAATTAATGGAGAAAATCACCATCAGATTAATCCAGGATGAAAATAATCTTAAATTGGAGTTCTGTACAGAGTGTTTCACAATCAGCTCCACCTTAATCAACGAAAATCCTGGGTTATAATAATGTAATGACATAACAGTATAGGAGTCTCAGTTTTATACTTTAAGTACATGCTCTTAATTACACTGACATGCTTTTTCTTTTCTAAATGCACGTCTTTTACTTGTAATGGAGTACTTTCACAGTGGGGGATTAGAACGTTTGCTAAAGTATCTGAATACTTCCTCCAACACGGCATAGTTCTGATCCTGCCCAGGGATGTGTCATATCATATCATATCATATCATATCATATCATATCATATCATATCATATCATATCATATCATAACTTCACTAAGAAACGAGTATCCAGATGCTCGCAGTCTGCATGCGTCCCTCGTTGCCGCTTGCTGCTGTGGCTTTGGTTTCTGCTATTACTTTGTCCAACCGCTGTTCTCGTTTGCACTTGGTGTTATCGCGGGAGGTGACACAGAGATACGCTAGCTCCGTTTACCTACCGTGTAACTGACAGAAAGCCCTGCCAGGAGTTCCCCAGCGCCGATGGTGAATAGCCACTGCTGCGGTAACGGGCGGAGGAGAAGAAGCCGCAGAAGGAAGTCAGCAGTGGCAGAGGACAGATAGTTCGGAGTTAGTCTTATAGATTTAGCAGTATTACTTGTATCATCGGATCCTTACAAACCCCAGAAGGGAAGGGAAGGGAAAAATAAGGAAAGATGGCGGCCGCGGCCTCGCCGGGCTCCGGCTCGTCCACCTCCTCAGACTGGATTGTACTGAGAGACGGTTGCCTGCGCTGCGACGAGGAGGGCCTGCGAAGCCTTTCCTACCACCCGGCCCTCAACGCTATCTTGGCCGTTACCAGCCGCGGCAGTATCAAAGTAATTGACGGCACTTCGGGGGCGATTCTCCAGGCTTCAGCGTTGCACGGTAAGCACCGGTGCACTCTGTCAAGCCCTGACACCATCTGTTTCAGTTTTGACTAACCGGCCCCTGGTTGTCAACAGACACTAAACACGACACAGGATGAGTTGTAACCTCAGCTAGCTAACGTTAACGTTAGCTGCTCTTAGCAGTTATCTTTGGGCCTAGTTTGACTATTTGGTAGGATTCGCTTAGCTTGTGCAAAACCACAGTAATTGGACGTTGATCTGTATGTGGTCTAAGTTGAACTAGCGCCTCTTGAACGCCCGTGTTTGCTACTGTTCACCACATTTGCGGCATGACATATTTACCATGCAAGCTAATAGCTAGCTAGTGAACTTAGCACAGCGCTAGTTAGCCCGGCAAGCCGTCAGTTTCTGTCATTCTAGTAGTCAGTCACGATATGTCGGTAGAAGTACATTTCATATATCGGACACCTGTAGAAGCGCACCGACTATGAACTAGTTAAATGGATTACATTGTGTTAATGTGAGATACTGTGATAGCCATTAAGCTAGCTAGCGGCTCTTTAGCTGCTGAACTTTACAACCTATCGTGCGCACTGTCAGTCATTTGGAGGCAGTGGTGTGGTGGTGACAGTGAGATGATTTGATGCTGTTGTGTTGTTGTCACGGGTCATGTGTGCTTGCTCGGCTAACGTGGCTAATTCAGTGGAATACCAGCCTAACACTGGTCTTGTTGATGTTGCATGACAGCTCATAATGTCTGTAAAGGTTCTGGGTCATAACTATTGGAGGAGTATTGATTCAAGGGCAACTGGATTTGATTGTAGTAACTCGACAACATTTCGACTGTACCTTGAGTGGATTGAATTCTACCACAATGTACTGACAGGACATTGCATACAAAGTATTACAAATGAGCTTGTCAAGCTGTGCACCACACTCACCTGGTAACTGCAGTGTTGATCATTGTCCCCTGCATTGTTCACGCGTCACAGCATGTGTCAGAAAATTGTGAGAGAGAAATGCATGAACACAGTTGCTTTAGGCGTCCTGCAGACCTTGGGAGATTTTTACCATTTGTTTATGTCTTCAATTATGATAATCTGCTTATGGATGCCAGTGTTTCTGGAGGAGCATTTACCCTGACTTAATATCATTCAACAGTAATTTAAGTGATATAATTAAAGTTAGAATCTCCAAGATTTTCATGTGAAATAAATGTCGGTTAAGTCACTGTCTATCTCCGAATGAGGTAACACTGTGGTGATTGAGCGTGTATTTGCAGTATTATGGACTGGGTGTCAGTCTTGACATCCCTTGGGAAAATGCTGTAGTAAGTGACTGCTAATGCAAACTGAACATTTCCATCTGCTACAGCTTCACATTAAAAGCATTTAACTGGCTAAAAATGAGTTGACTTTTATTATGAAGTAGTGACAAGAAATGCTTTGTTTGTCAATAAGCTTTGCATTTACAGCCATCTGTTATCAAATATGCATCTACAAAACAAGAATTCCAACATTTTTTGACAGCAGATCAGTTGGAAATATTGCAGGGAGTAATGAAACGAGAAGGAGCAGCCACAGTGAGCTGTTAATGTAGATGAAGAGCTGCAGGCGACAGGCTGCACACTTTCAACTTCTCAGCAAGGTAACAAACTCCTTTCAGTTCCACTGTGCTCTGCTGTCTGCAGACTCAGGCTGTGTGCAGCATAAAGTCAGATCATGGTTGCTCACAGAATGATGGAAAAAGGCCCGTTATTGCCTGATGTCTTTATTGATATGACAATAGTTTGTTTTGCTGCCCCAGAATTATGTGACCTGTGGTATTAAACCGCATTTGCTGTTACCACCAGTAGCTGCAGGTGTTGCCAAATCAACAAAGACTGTTTCCATGTTGACATAGAAATCACCATTACTCTCCTTTTTTGTAATTGGGCTCTTTACTGTCAACGGTATTACTACACACACGGTCGCTCACATAAATACTGTGTGATTGTAGAACTGTTATTTTGTGTTTGCAGCCCATTTGAGGATTGTTACAGATGAACTTTGATAAAGCCTTTTTTGGGAAGTAGGACTTTTAGGTGATAGACATCTTTGAGTACAAAGTGGGTTACAACAGTATTAGATTTTTGGAAAACATCAGTTTCACAATATCATGGTTAATATTATTTGGTTGAGCAGTTGCTTTATTATAATTTCACATGTGAAATTCTACACAAATAATGTGTCCTGACACAAACTTGATATAAAGTTGAAAAACAAAACAAAACACTAATACAGTAAAATTCAATACCATAGATAAGCAAAAATATATTCTATGATAACTGTCAATTTTCATACCATGATGTACCTTGAAACCAGTGTACTGCTGTTACCCTATATACATACAAACACCTTCACTATCTAATGCTGCAGCATTCTATTATTGCTTACATATGTTCACAGGCAACATAAAAGTGCAAATACATCTTGTGAAAGTGAAAGGCAGATATTTACCAAATAGATTTGCACACCTAGTGAGCTGTTGGATCTTCGGTTTACTTTCAGTTTGCTTTAACTTCAGTTCATCTTTAGCAGAGGCTCCCAGTTTTCAAGTCATTGCTGATGTTATGTGTGTTGCCATCAGATGTCTGTTGGTTGCGATGGTTGGACGGTTCAGCCCAGTTGAATCTTCTCTGGATGGATTGTTATGTCATATCCAGCTTTGTTTCAACACTTGCTTTTGGGGAGAAATTGTGGCAAGCAGTGACACCTCATTCTTTATGCCGTTCAGTGTTGTGAGACTCATGAATAGAGGATGACAAAATCGAAGACAGAATGAAAAAAGCCTGACAATGTTTGGATTGTTGAAAGGTTTCCTTTGAAAGTTTTTTTTTAATTTGGAATTTACATTGTTTGCTCTTTCTTTCAAAAAACAACATTATGATCAAATATTTACTCCTCTCTGTGTTTTTTCTACACCCACTAAGTTCATGTTCCAAAATAACCCAACAAATGGAAATCAGTCAAACAATGAAAGTTTGCTGTGAGACGACTGTGACTGCTGTAGCTCCTCTGCTAACCAAGCTCACAAAGCAGATAAACTCATCCAGTAAATCAGTATTCCCCTCAGTCCAACAACACTCAGGTGTGGGGCAAGAGTAATTGAAAGGTACTGCATGAGATAAAAGGTGCATTTTGTGATTATCCAACTAAAATTTGCACACGAACTTGTAATATATAACCTGCTTTGCATGCTGATTGGAGGACTCTGAAATCTGGTTTTGCTTTCATTTTGTTGTACTTCATGTTCCTGTGAATTTTGCCAAGAACTGGATACTGATTTAGCTCGTACACAAATTAGAATATCATAAAGATAACTGCTCCAGTATACATGTCTTCTAGCACAACATCTTAGTCTGACTCTGTGTCTTTGAATCAACATCTGGAATCTAAAGACAAGTGTAGATTTTTAGGGCTCTACCAAACATTTCCTTTATAACAAATAGTCAGTTTCAGCAGAAACATTGTTATAGTAAACTTACAGACATTACAATAAATTAATACAAAATCAAGACATCATCCCTTTCATACTAACAATGACTGCAGAAAGATGTTTTACGGTTACTGATGATGATCCCAAAAAGTGCAGTGCTGGTTATACAAATGTAGTGAATAGAGCTGAGTTCTACTCATTAAAGAAAGTTGATTTAAGGAAAAAAGGCTAACTTATTTAATCAAAATGAAGCACTCTTTTTCTATGTGAGGATTTTGTTTGAGGATTTGTCATTTTTTTTAAGGGCGACGACATAAAATAGTGAAGACAGACATGGAAACCTTATTTTAAGAAATTCAGTTGAAGCTTCAAATCCCCCCAAAAACGTACATTTCTGTAGATTTTGCTGATTTTTTTTCCCCACATTTTGTAATTTTTTTTGAAGAGGTAATCTCACCAATTTTGCATGTATGGTTGGAGATGTTTTTGCTTCATGATGATGGCAGTGTGACAGTCCCTGTGCTTCCCAGGGCCATTGCTACCACTGAGGACACTGAGGTCATGTCCTCAGCATGTATTTGTGGTTGAACGTGGGGATTTTGAGTCCCCAAAGTGCAGTTTACTCTCTATACCCGCCAGATGCATATTCTAACTTTTTAAAGGTCCTGAAAATTTTGGGGGAAGCAACTCATTTTTCACACCACTCACAAAGATTGGCACAAAAACATGTTAATGCAACACAATGTATCTAATGTAGCAAAACATGTACAATTTATTTTGGCCAGGCCTGTTCAGCAAATGTATTCCTAAATTTTTGCTGATGCCTCCAAGTGAAAACAAGTTTATGTAAATATCAAGAGAGAGAAGCAGCAGCTGGTAACTGTCACTTTTGAACAGATTAGGTTTTAAAAGATATCAGGTTAGATGATGGTTTTCTTGGTCCCAGTCTGCTCATTCTACAGAAAGTTAACCACCTCATTTATATTTTGGCTTTCATCAGTGAAGTGACAGCAGTCATGTTCATTTCATTTATTATCATACTTACATACTGTATTCAATTAGATACAAATTGTTTACATCCAGTACATTACTTATGATTTAGAGCTGCAGGAACATTATGGCCAGCTATGCTCACTGGGTACATGTTTGTTTTTGTTGTGTTTAAGTATGTGGAAACAGTCACCTTTACCTGCAGGCTGTGTTGCAAAACAACAACCACATGTAATGCGGACGAAGAGACACGTGACTCATTCAGTTTTTTTTTGTATGGGAATATTCCAAGCATGGCCTCTTCAAAATAGAAATAATTTGTATGTGTGGGCTCATACAAACATGGAATACCAGATAAGATAGTCGGTTCACTGGCGAGGGGGGAGTCATTACACACTAGTTCAGCTTATATAAGCCTGATTCCAAAAAACAAGCTGGCTGGCTGCGTAAAACGTAAATAAAACCAGAATGCAGTGTTTAACAAATCCTTTTTTGACCTATATTCAATTGAAAACAGTGCAAAGACAAGACATTTAATGTTCAAACTGATTAACTTTATTGCTTTTTGTAAATCGACACTCATTCTGAACTTGATGCAGCAACATGTTCCAAAAAAATTGGGACATGGACTAAAGGGGAAGTTGTGGAATGATCCGAAAGCAGCTGTTTGCAACATTCTGCAGGCAAACAGGTTCATTGTTAACAGGTGATAGCCCAGTAGCCTCTGTGATTTTGGTTAGTTTGCACATCAGTGAAAGCATCATTAATGCTTTTTTTAGGGACATCCTGCTTATTCCAGACAAGACAGACAGACAAGATAAGACAATACCAAGACACACTGTGCGCATGTTACAGCTGCATGGCTGCACAGTAAAAGAGTCCGGGTGCTAGACTGACCTGCCTGCAGCCCAGACCTGTCTGTCTTTGGAAACGTGAGCCACGTTATGATGCATTCAGTATGACGATGGAGACCCCGAACTGTTGAGCTACTGAAATTGTGCATAAAGTGAGAATGGGAAAAATTTCACTTTCACAACTTAAACAATTCATTTCCTCAGTTCCCAAATGCTTACTGAGTGTTGCGTCCATGTTGAAATAGATTTGCAAATAATTGCATTCTGTTTTCATTTATATTCCAGCCAGTGGACATACCAAAGGCAGACGATTCAGTGAGTTCTAGCCAGGAAAATGGAGATTAAGTTTAATGTGTACAAACATAACATTATTAACAATATGGCACTTTAAAAAATCTAATAAAGCCACTAAACACTACACAGCCAATGCAGTAAAGGAGCAGAACCTGCTGGTGAATACATCTGTTTTCAGTTCTGCAGGATAAAAGAGCAGAATTGGTGTGTATTGATTGATTTATTCACTAAGATTTGACAAGTTAATTTGAAGTGTCAGTTTGATGAAATCGTCTGTCCAGTTATCCAGACAGAGCAACTGGTGATGGTCGAGCAACTGGTGTCAAAGGTGGCCAGTCAGATTTGTTTGTCAGAACAAATAGCTTTGATTCTTTTGGGCACAGGATAGGAGGCTGTAACCGAGGTTTCCCTGTATTCCTATCTTAAAACTGCACTCCACCAAAGATAAATGTAATTGACATGTCGTCTTTTTCAATGATTAACTTCGGACCTTGCGTCTGACCTTTCTCCTTCATCTGTCCTGACACTGTGTGCTGTCCTCTGCTCCTCTCACAGCTAAACCTGGTGGCCGTGTCAGGTGTCAGTACTTTCCTGCTGTGGACAAGGTGCTTTTTGTGGACGACTATGCAGTGGGATGCAGGAAGGACCTGAATGGCATCCTGCTCCTGGACACAGCTCTCCAGCCTCCAGTGGCCAAGCCTGAGGACATGGTTCAGCTGGAGCTGCCAGTCACAGAGGTAAGAGAGGACTGCATACGTTACTGTTCAGAGAGACACCAGGAAGCACCTTACAGAGATGGTTGTTGCCTCCTAATTTTTGACAGCAGGGGGGTTATTCTGTCAAGGCGGATAAAGGAAAATCCTTCCTTATTTTGAGAAGTTTTGCTACTTTGAATGAAAGATTTCCTTCCATTTAGACAAGGCTACACACTGTGAATCCTAAAATCACCACCAGCTTCAAAATATCAGAGCAACAAGGATTGGGTTAACTGGTTCCTACATTGAGTGACTACAGTTAGGTGGTCAGAATCAGACACCTGGTTGAAAGTGAAATGCTGTGAGCATCCCTGCATTATATACATGAAAACACTAAAGGGCAGATAAACTCAGCACATTGCTTATTTATGTATTCCCTGAAGGATATGGACACATCACTGACACATCATGCTTCAGTCGTGATTTTGAGAGAAGCTATTGGCAAGAGACACAATTAGTAGCAGAGGGTGATGATGAAAATGGATGGCAGAGATCGTATAAAAACAGTCATTGGTGGAGCATGTTTCTGAGCCTCTTGGACTCGCTTGTGCTTGGCAGATTTGTCGCTTTTTTCTTTGTGTGATCCACTAAAATCTGTGTTATATTTTACAAAAAGCATGACTTTGACTGACGTTGCTCTTCATTAAGTACAGTAAGCCTACTTCCATTTGGTTAGATACTTGCACAAACGTTTTTGGTTTTGCGGCTACTCCATCCCTCTCACATTCATCCTTCTTCTTTTTCCTCGTCTTGGTCTTCGTTGGCTTCTTCTTGCTTTATTCAGAATGTAGCAAACACTATAGGCTCAGTGGTCATGCCTCCTGTCAACGTGTTCTGATACATAAGTCAGGTTCCACCTGAAGTACAAATTGTAAACAGACAGCATTTAGTGTGTCTCATGTTGACTGTTTCTGACTGCATCTATAGACTGTAACACGGGACAGAAGTCACATTATCATGCATCAACCCATGACACCATTTTGTAATGAAGACCCGACTTTGGCAGTTCTAACTATAATACATATTTGTTTGTCTTTTCAGGCCCAGCAGATGCTATCAGCCTGTCAGGACAAGATTGATGTGTCCAACACAGAGGGCTATGAACTCTTTCTCACCCAGCTCAAAGAAGGCCTGAAGAATACCTCACATGAGACGGCAGCCAATCACAAAGTGGCCAAGGTTAGTCTGCCAGCCTTTCAAAAGGTGCTCTTGTTGTATTGTGACCTGAATGATTAGAGGTGTGCTGTGTGCTCATACCAGCTGTGGAATAGTGAGAAATTGGTGATCTTTAATTTGACTATTAGCAACACCCGAGAGGCATGACCAGCATTTCAGCATGTGGGATGTCACGTGAGAAATCATGTGAGAGCAGGCAGTCAAGGAAAACTAAAAATACTTCATCAGTCTGAAGTCATTCAGAGGAATTCACTAAACCTGTCCCTCTATTACAATCCAGTGCAAAGACCCTTCAATAAATATATGCCATGTAAAGCAAAGGGTCTTTTAATGAGGGAAAACTATATCAAACACTGTTAGTCAAAGCACCATGTTTTCTATCCATCTTAAAATATATCTGGAGGGGATCTTTGAGGTAAAAAGAAAAAGTGCAAATACTAACAGAGTACACTCCAGGGATGTGACTTTTTCAAATGTTCGCACTGTGATTAATGTGGCAACAATATTACCATAAATGAATTATCATGACATTCATCAAACAAATGTGTTATCTCCCTCAGGGGCGGAGGAAGGTTGTGTGAGCATGATCTTGAAGTAGATACTTTCCTCTTTGTCAGTGCCAGCTAGTGTTAACATTCACTAGAGCTAGACAGAGCAGGAGCCTGGTTTTTGGTCCTCTTGTGGCTTCTCTGCCTCTGTTTGACCAGAATAAGGACACTATCTTGTGGCCAAACAAAACAGAACTGCTAATGATGACGGTAATGCTGGTCCGGGTTCATTAGCTTGTAAAACCAGCTGTGCTTACAACCCTGATTGCAATGGTTCTCTGAGGTGTTCCCTCGCCCATGTAGTAATATCCTTTTTGCAATTATGTGTTTCACAAAGTGTTGAACCTCACCCCACCTTACTTGTGAATGGCTGAGCCTTTCGAGGATGCCCCTTTCATACCCAAACATGACACTCTCATGACTGAATATGACAGGTGAACAGGTTACCAATCAACCTGTTTACCTGTGGAATGTTCCCAACAAGTGTTTTTTGAGCTTTCCACAACTCCTGTCCCAAAGTTTTTGGAATCGGGGTTGTACAGTAGTAACGTAAATAGAGTAAAACTTTTATTCTGGCACTCCTCCAGTACAAAAAGAAAAAACTATCAGTATTGAAAGGCATGAGAGCAGATGGATAGCTTTGTCTGTTTGTTGGTATAGACTTCACAGTCTGTGTCCGTTTGTACTGTGCACTGTCTGTGTGCGTGTTGTATGTACTGCAATGGAGGTACATATCTGATGAGCTGTACAAACATGGGTCTGGAAACACTCTCTTTAATTACTCTAGTGCTGCTAGCTGACTGCTCACTTGTACAACACTTATCATCTTCTTGCACCAGATGGCCCTAACAAGGCAGTGCCTGTGTTTACTACTGTGTTTGCCACTGTTGTCTTTTGCTGTCGGATGTGATATACTACATAAAACATTATTTAATCTGTTAAACCAAAGATCTAAAGAAACCTGGTACAGCTGAAATGCTTTATGAAAAAGAAGTGCCTCACTGTCTTCAGCCTTAGGGAGACTTGGCTGCTTGAACATCGTGAGTTGTAGAGTCCTCCTGTTTGATAAGCTAAATGTCTTTTCAACTTAGACCCTGTGCTGACCAAATAAACATGCTATCTTGTATTTGAAGGAAGAGAAATTTGCGAGGGACAGGAAGACAAACTGCAGTTTTTTTAGTCCATCAACATGGATATGTGTTATCATGTAGGCAAGCAGCAGTGCTGAGATTTCAGTAGTACAGAGTTTGCAGAAAGGTATATAAATAGCCACAGCTGGGTAGGGGAAGAGGCAGCACTGCTGTCACAACCTCTTGAGAATTTGTTAAACATGAGAGTATCCCACAAATGTTGTCCCTGTTTGCTCTACAAAACTCACCACGGCTTCATACTTTGAACATGACCGACACGTCAAAGGAAGTCCATTCTTTCGATGAGTGACAAAAAAAGAGACAGATATGTGGTCGGTCAGGCGTGACAGGAGTTGAATGAGATATGACCCTCATTAACAGTTAAGATTGTCGCTGGACATAGTTTCCAGAAGAATGCTGTTTTGTTTGAAATGTCTTCGTGGATGAAGGAGAATTTTAGAGATAAAACATTTAGGTGATTAAATAATTAGTGGATTGGAAGAAAAAAATTAATTGGCAACCGTGTTGATAATTACGTGTTAGTCATTTTTGGTCGTTTGTAATTATCGGAATACAGTATCTTTTGAAGTGACTGTTGGTTAAATATATCCAGCAGCAGTAGTAGAAGTCACCTTGATTAATCTGACATTTTGGAGACCAAATGATTGAGAAGTGCCAAATTTATCAGTAATGAAAAAATATTCATTGGTTTGCAGCCTTAGAGAGTTTGGATTTGCTAAATCAATCTACTTTTCATATCAGCTTCAAATTTGGATATACTGTGTTGTACATTCCCTTCACAGAATAATCAGGGCCATATGAAATGAAACATTTGATGTAAATATTTACTCTAAAATGTATGTTTACGTAAAGAATGTGTAGAATGTTGGTTCACCTTGAAAAATTGTGTACAGAATGTATTTATTAGAATTCTGAGAAATGTCAAGTCTGATGTTTTTAAGTGAAATCAACTGTGGGCTTACAACAGTAATCAATAAACAATAAATAACATGTGAAAATTATGAAAAGGTAAACAACAACAACGCTAGGCAAAGTAACTCCAGTCCAGGCAGATAGTGACATTGTTATTCAGGAGTTTAATAAATCTGACCAACTATTTATCAGCCTAGACGAGAGTAATTTTTGTACCTTAAGCACACAACATGGCTCTGGTCACACAAGTGACATTTTACAGTGTAAAAATCATCACTGTTCTCTGGTGGACGAAATATGTAATGGTCATGGTTACCAGGTAAAATACATGTCACGGAACTCTGTGATTGGTGGTCTCTCTTGAATTTTGTAGATGACCATGCCAATGCATCTAAACAAGGCATACAGGGAAAAGGTGCACACACCTGTCTGTGAATGGTCTCACAGTTGATGGTGTATGTCAGAGTCTAAAGCAAGCCATGAGGTCGAGAGAACAGTCTGTAGACCTGCAAGACTGGATTATGTCACAGATCTGAGGAAGGATGCAGGAAAATTTCTGCAGCATCCAGAGTCCCCAAGAGAAAAGTACCCTCCATCATTCTCACATGGAAGAAGTTCAGAACCACCAACAGTGTAACTAAATCTGGCTGCACTGCCAAACTGAGTAATTGGGGATGACGGGCCATGGTCAGACAGGTAACCAAAAAGCTAGTGGTCACTATGAATGAGATCCAGAGTTCTTTTGTGGAAATGGGTGAACCGTACAGAAGGACAACCAGCACTCCACCAATCAGGCCTTTATGGTAGAGCGGTCTTAGAAGCCATTCCTCACTGCATGACAGCCCACTGGGAGTCTGCCAAAAGGCACCTGAGCAACTCTCAGCCCATGAGAAGAAATCTTCTGGCCTGACAGAATGAAGATTAAACCAATGGACCACAGTTCTCAGTGGCTTGTGTGAAAGCCAGACACTGAGCATCGGCTCATTAATACCATTCCAACAGCCAAACGTAACATTTTTATGCTGCAGGGAGACTAGTCAAGGAAGGATGGTTGCAGATAAATATAGCGCAATCCTGAGTGAAAACCTTTTCCAGTGTCCTCAGGGTCTCACGCTGAAGATTTACATTTCAAAAAGACAATGACCCAAAGCCAGAGTGTGGACCTGAACCCAACAGAGGACAATGGACATATCTGAAAATGGCTGTGTGTGCTGGCACTCTCTGTCCAACGTTGTTGAACTTGAAAGATTCTGGCAAGAAGAATGGCAGAAACTCGTAAAAGAAAGGTGTGCCAAACTTGTAGGATCTTTTCCAAGAAGACTTTATGCTGTCACTGCTGCCAAAAGTGCTTTAACCCAGTAGTAAATGAAGGGTCTGAATACTTATGTAAATGATATATTTCAGTCTTCTGTTTTTAATAAACAGTCCAAAGAACAGTTTTTGCTTTGTCATTGTATGTAGATTGATGAGAAAAATAAATCAATTTTAATATCAGTCTGAAACGTAACAAAATGTGAACAACTTGAATGGGTCTGAAAACCTTCATGTATGCACTGTAAATGCTTGTTGCAGTTCAATCCAGAGTCACATGACAAGATCAATGTTAATTTCATCTTTGTGTAGTCAGTACAGTTGAAGTAAATGTCTAGCTTGGCTAAGCATAAACACTGGAAGCAGTGGGATATCAGCTGTTCCAGCTGAATCAAAAGTGAAGAAAATGGAACACCTTTCAGAAACTCTTTATTTCACATACCTACAAATAGAAATGTAAAAAGTGGAAATTATGGTTTAAGGAGCTGTCCTCCAAAGGAGCTATTTCTTGACCGACAGCAGACATATGTCTTATTACTCTGTTAGGAGGGAGGGTCCCCTGTCCATGCCTTCATTTTGCCATTGCCAGGTAGCACTGTTACTTCTCCAACAATCAGCACCTGATTTCCATCTGCCAGTCTCTCTTCAGAGCCAACCCCAGGTTTCATCTCATGTACAAAAATGGCTGACCTCCCTCTGAGCACTGTCCCCTCGAAGTTATGGACTTAGCATTCTTGTTACAAACACTCACCATCTTTCCATTGGCAAGTTTCCCAAATTTTTCATCCCCAAGGCTGAGTTGCAGACCTAATCCTCTCATTTTGGTTGTTTGTAATTATTACTCACTCACTCACCTGATTATGAAATAGATTTCCTCAGATGAAAGAACTAATATAAATAATTTTGTGTCATGTTATGATAATTACACCTTACTTATGCCTTGACCAAAATGTACGCTAGATGTGCACTGCATAGCAGACTCCATAGCGTGGCCATGTTAACGTGACCGACCATGTGTACACAATGTCAGACCTGGAGTGAACTTTTTTTGGGCTTGGCCTTTGACAAATACAAATATGTTGGGGCATTGCGGTCAAAACCAATGGTGCAATAGCAAGCGATAGTTACAACAGGAGACAGTATATTGAAAAACAGCACTGAGTTAATTAAAACTGTAACCTGAATGTTTGACTTTTCCACGAAATGCGGATTGATTTTTTTTTTTAGGCGAACAACTCATAGTAATATTTACTCTGAAATTTTATTGATAAAAAAAAGTCTATAAATGGGCTAACAGTGATCAAGATTAATCTGAACAAGTTTCAACAAACATTCAGTTATTAACATTTGGGTCTGAGCTCATACAAGCAGTTTTTACATGTTAAACATTAAACACTGATGAGAAACTTAAGTAGTTTCAAAACACACACAAAGGAAACCATTTACTAAACACAAGATAAAAGGCTTCATATGTCGACAGTCTTCTTGTCAGTTCGGCATCAATCCAGAATAATAAACTGTACTTCCATTCAAGCCTTACAGATTTGGGATTTTGTTGGATCAACTCTGTACCAGCCTTCGTTGGTTAATTGTCTATTTTAGTAGGAGACGATTGAGGGAATGAGAGGACAACCGTTCCAAAAATGAACATTTGTCACTAAAATCGATGCTGATTGGTGGATCAGATACACACCGAATGAAACACAGACTCCTTAAGCTTGGTTTAGGCTTCTGCGTCGCGGCGACGCCGTACCTACGCCGTCGACGCAGACCCCTACGCGGACCCTACGCCGTAGCCTGACGCGCACCTCCAAAAAATCCTGACTACGCGTCGCGTCGACGCGTAGTGACGTGAACGTCGAGGACTGTGATTGGTCCGTTCAGAACGTAATTTTCGGTTCAGCACAACAACACCGCCATTTTCAAAGTTTCTGTGGTGAGAGCTACAAGAAAAACTGGACCAAGCCGAAGAAAGAATTATCGAGGAGGTACGCAAGTACGACCACCTCTACAACTCCTCTTCGCGGCAGCAAGAGCCCCCCGAAACCATACAAAGACACAGCCGCACCCCCCTAGCGGCTTGGCGGTGAATTGCGGAGCAACGCGTTCCCTCGACGCAGAGCTACGAATGCTCAGTGACGGCGTAGGGTGTACGCCGTAGGTACGGCGTCGCCGCGACGCCGAAGCCTAAACCAAGCTTAACACTGTTCATTCACTGTGTAGCATCAGGGAAAAAATGAGTGCGCCCCCTGAACATGTCAAGAGTGAGTTCACTGTGTCCTTAACAGATTTTAACGCAGTACACATGAAACTTTAAACACACGTGTATTAATATTTACACTGGCCAGTGTTCAGCTGCTCGTGCTTATCACATAACGTTACTTGTTAGCTTGTGGGTTAACTGTTAATGTTTCCACAGTGGGAGAAATCTTCTCCAGCGTGATGAATAAGACACACAAGTTTGTTTATTTCCTGCATCACATGTAGTTTCAAATGAGGAAATTTGCAGTTTTCTTTTAAGGACTGAACCGTTCAAAACAGGACATGCCAAAGTGGTTGTGTGGTAGAAGGGCCATTACGGACACACCCCAGGGCATCCATGACACTGTCCGTTTGGCCTTGGCATAATTCCTGTGCAGCTGACGTAAGCAGTGCACTATTTGATGCGGAAGACCAGCCAATCAGCCACACAGCATGCTGTCACACTCCGTTTAGCCTCTGTCTTTCAACAATCAGTAGGAATTGGACATTTGGACCAGTATATTGACAAGACAAGCATATTGGAAACACAATAACGTGATTCCCCTTTCAGTTTAGGTGGTGTTGTCCAAAACGGCATGGATGCTGCACCTAAGCCTTATAATTGTAGCAAAAACCTGCAGCTGAGTCACGTCATTAACGTGACTTCCTATAAATTTAGTATGTAAGTCACATAGTTTCATGCAGTAGCAGCCAGGAAACATACTGTTAGCCTTTCCTGCTCAGCTTCAGACTGTAGTTGGAAGCACAGGGCAGGATGTTTGCTGGAGCTAATGCCCTTCACTTTTCCAGCAGTTGGGGAAACAACAGATGAGACTTTTCACAGTCTTGAGAAGCTGCAGCATTAATTTACTGACACTCCTATCAAGCCTGTACTGTACAATTACTGCCAGATTGACAACTTATCGCTAACCTTTTCCTCTGCTTCCCCAGCATCCATCACTTTTCTACCTCTTCCTCTTGCTCAAACCACACCCTCTCTAGTCACATTTATTATGCACTGCCCTATTCCTTAAAGGGATAATCTATTCTTATGATAGGACCTTTCAAGTAGATTTTAAGAACAAGGACAGGGCTAGCCAACCATAGTGTGCCAGTGACAATCATTAGAAGCCCTCTGATAATAATGATCATGTAAAATTTTTGCAGGAGTGCTCATAAGAATGGTTATAGGGGAAATCTTTTGTTTGTTTTTTACATATATGAAAAACGTATACATTTTTTTGAAATCCCTGAATTTGGTATTTTTGGTATTGCTTTGTGGCATGTATAAAAGAGCTGAGCAGTTGATTCAGATTTTGTATCAAGATGTCAAGAGGAAAAGATGCCACTTTGAAAGAGGTTCATTGTTGGGGCGGGGACAGCAGGCGCTTCAGTCTAAAACGCTGCTCAGCTGCTTTGTGCTTCAACAGGAACAGTGACTTAAGTGGCATCTGCTTTTAGATCCATGGGAAAGACATCAGCAAATAGGCTTGGAAATTGCCGACAGCGCATATATGACCATGGTGCTTATGCATTCGTGTGATATTTAAAGAAAAACAGCACAACAAGTATTCCGCAGGTGACTGAGAATGTCGGCACAGGACATGATCACTGTGTCAGCAAGAATGGTTTGTCGACAATTACATAGAGAGGGATATTACTGTCGGGTTGCAGTGCGTAAACCCCTCATTACAAAGATGACTGCACATTTGAGTTTGGTGGCGCAACAACCACAGGCACTGGTCTCCAGCAATGAGGAAAAGAGTGGTATGGTCAGATGAGTTGTCCTAAACCATATTCCTGCAATTGGGTAAGTGCCTATGTGGCACACACCACAGGAGACAGGCCTGAATGCTTGACCCCTGCAGTGAAGGATCCACTGGTTCTGTCGTGCTGTGGAGGGCATTTCGTTGTCATGGTTTGGCTCCACTTGTCCCCTCATGACCGTAAAGCATCATGTCAGCGTCGTTGACTCTCTGTACTTGTTGCGTCTTGTCCGTGAATTTGAAAACGTCACGCAGCCAAACTTTCTGTGCAGTTTTCCTTTGAAATGTGTGAGTATTCCTGATCTGTGTAGGGAGTGTGTGGTTGAGCGAGAGAGAG
This sequence comes from Chaetodon auriga, assembly GCF_051107435.1. Classification (NCBI taxonomy): domain Eukaryota; kingdom Metazoa; phylum Chordata; class Actinopteri; order Chaetodontiformes; family Chaetodontidae; genus Chaetodon; species Chaetodon auriga. The sequence continues at coordinate 3,978,466 of NC_135084.1, forward strand.
AGAGTCAGTAACGATTAATTGATTAGTTGGCAACTATTAAATTCATCACCAACTATTTTGATACTATTTTAATGGATCATTTGCTTTGAGCACTGAGTCAGAATCCAGCCTCTTAAATGTGAATATTTTCTGAATTCTTGACGCCTCTCTGACAGGAAATTGAATAACTCTGTATTGTAGACAAAACAAGACATTTGAGGACTTCATCTTGGGCTTTGGGAAACACTGTTCAACATTTTTCACCATTTTATAGAGCAAACAATCAATTTATTGCTAAAATAATCGAGAGATTAATTGAATACATAATGCGCAGCTCTGACCTTGACTAAAAATTAAATGCTGACCTTGAATCCCTGCTACAGTTTGTTAACTGTCATGTTAATCATTAAGACTAGGAAACTAATCTTAATGACTGAAGTGTATGGAAAGTTCTGACTTCAACGGTAGAAAAATGTATTTATTCAGTGCCTGTTCATTGGGCATCAGCCTCACATTTACATGTGTATTGTTGAAAAAATGGTCTAGAAACATAAATAAATGCTTCAGGTTGCGGTTATGCCTGTGAGACACAGCTAAGACGCGAGCCTGTATGGAGCCTGTGCAGACAGCTGGATTAAAACGAGACTCAGATCAGTAACGTGAGATAAGGTCTGATACACTTGTAGTCTAGACGTGAGGTTTTCTGCAGAGGTTACTGCAAACCAGTACAAGGAGTGTTCTGACTGATCACCTTTGTCCTATGATGAAACATTTCTGTCTTGATGGGGGTGGTCTGTGTGACAGTGTCCCATCCACAGGGAGTGAGGGGCTGTCAATGGTTTGATGAGTATGAAAATGATGTGAATCATATGTTATGGTCTTCACTGTCAAAAGATATCAACCCAGTTGAACAGCTATGACAGATTTTGGACTGACAGTGCTCTCCACGATCATCTTAAAAACACCAAATGAGGGAATGTGCTGTTTCATCCCTCCAGTGGAGTGCCAGAGACTTGTAAAATCAACGTTAAGGTGCATTGAAACCATTCATCCGGCATGTGGTGGTTCAACACCTTACTAAGGCGCTTAATGTTGGTTTTGCCTTCAGTTTGTCACCTGTGATATTTGTGATAATGTTTATTGGTTGGGCTCCTGCAGTATCTTTTTCATTGCAGCTACCAAATGCTGTTATGAGTGTTCATTGCTTCATGGGTGAAACCAAAAATCCTAATCCTGTAAAAGAAAAGCCCCACTATTTTACTTGTGTCCTATTAACCGAGTATTTGCAAATGGTTTACTGCCTAACTGCACAGTTGATGTATGGACCTCTATTTCTTATCTACCTTTTCTTTCACCATTCATCTGTCTTCTTTCTGTGATATTTTACATTTCCTTCCTTTTTTCAGTGGGCGACTGTGACCTTCCATCTTCCCCACCATGTGCTGAAGCTGGTGGCCAGTGCCATCGTTAATGAGCTGAAGAAGATCAACCAGAACGTAGCTGCCTTGTCTGTGGCCTCATCCATCATGGACAGGCTCTCCTACCTCTTGTCAAGTGCCAGGCCTGAACTCGGGGTGGGCCCCGGGCGCTCTGTAGATAGGTGAGCAAGTAGGAAAACAAGTGATAATTTCACTGAACAGTAACTGAGCAACATACCAAGATTTTCCTTAGGGAGTTAATAGTTCTACATGCAGCATTTCTGAGCATCACTATGAAAATGTTATATGTACTGTTGATATATTGGATGTTTTTCAGAATTTAAGACCAAGGTTTTTCATTACCTCTCGTCACTCTTCTCTCTTCCTGCTATCATTGGTTTTACTGAAGTAGATGAACCAGTTAGAAGAGATTACAACTATGGTGTTTGACTGGAATTATACTTTACACTGTTTTATTTGGCTTTTGATAATTTTCTTAATTATATGTTTGTAATGGAATTTGCACTGCTAATGATATCTGCAGGACCTGGCAGGTGTCGTAGGAAAAAAAGCGCAAATTTTCCTCTGAATGCAATACTTTAAGAGCACCAATTACTTATTTTTACAGTTTGATTATTTATTAGTGTGCACAAATTGCTAAATTCTAACCAACTTTATGCATGGCAGAATAACAGTGAAAGGTGACGTCAGGCCAAGAACAGTCAGATCTAAATGAGCCATTTGAATTTAATGCAGTTTTGCTTTGGATTTAGCCTGTTTACCTGTTAGGCAATGCTGTGTTATGCATATTTGATATCCTTAAACTCTTTCTACAAATTATGAATTTGAGAGTGCACATTATTCATTAATGCACACAAATTATTCATTTTTCTCCATGACAGTTTTCTCCCAGCAATTGGGACCAAAGTGCATTTTCTTTTTTTTCCTGGGCCAAGGGGCTGGGTACTGCAGCCATGTCAATTAGTGTTCGCCATGCAAATGTTTTTTTAATAGCTTTTTGTCATGGACAATGGTTCTTGGAGGGTATATGGTTGTGTGGTTTATGATGCACAATATGCATATGACAAAGGATTTCACAGACAGTCCACAAATAGATGTGACAGTGACACATTCCTGACAGGCGTATAGAATACTAGACATGATTCTAAAGTGTGTTGCTTTCTCCAGATCTTTGATGTACAGTGAGGCCAACAGGAGGGAGACATTTACATCGTGGCCACATGCTGGGTACAGGTGGGCTCAGCCCGATCCAATGGCTCAAGCGGGCTTTTACCACCAGGTGGGTACTGAGGGGATGCAGGTATTCTTATTTGCATGAAGTCAGAGGGCTGTTTTGCCTTTGTGCATGTTGATGTTTTAGGTCATTACAAGATTGTTCAGTCAGAGGAAAAAAACATTGCTGCAGTTGACACAATGTAGCCATGGAGACGACTCACGTGTCATGCCAACAACCTAAAGCATTGTCAGTGTCTGTGGAGTGGAACGGTAAATATTAATGTTGCCATTAACCACACATTATAATGTGCAGTAATGTAATATCAATTCTTGTTGAGTTTGCTGTATTTCCACACATGCTGTACAAACTCAAGACATTGTAGCTGTGTAATTGTGAGCTTTATTGATCCCCCACTTCTTCCACAGCCTGCTTCAACAGGGGATGACAGAGCCATGTGTTTCACCTGCAGCGTGTGCCTGGTCTGTTGGGAACCTACAGATGAGCCGTGGTGAGTGGAGATCATTAAGAGTGCATTAATTTAGGTGCTATGACAGATTAATCATGCACCGATTTCTTACTTTGACACACAGTTGCACATCCCTGTGAGCTTCAGTGCAAGTCCATTAAAATGAAAACCCTTGCTTCATCAGGGTTGCCTTCATTACCACCCTGATGAAGGCAAGATAGCCGAATATGTGTGGAGAATAAAGCATGGCGAAGAGTTGTGCGACGTGTGTTAAGTTTAACATCAAGGATGCCCAACATTTCTCTACCACTCCCCAGGTCTGAACACGAGCGTCATTCCCCCAATTGCCCATTTGTGAAGGGCGAGCATACACAGAACGTGCCGCTGTCAGTGACATTGGCGACCAGTCCTGCCCAGTTTCCCAACAGCCCCGACAGTTCGGACAAGATCGCCTGCTATGGCTTTGGCAGCTGCCCGCAGTTCCTGGCTGCTGCCACCAAGAGGGGCAAGATCTGCATCTGGGATGTCTCCAAAATGATGAAGGTTGGAGCATTAAACTGTGAATGTCTGAGACACTACCATCTGTCTTGTGCTTCACTTTCAAAGATGTTGGTGACAGAGAGAAAAGTTAGTATTGACCTCCCATTAAAGAGTGCATGATTGTGTGCCAAACAGGTGCACTTGAAGTTTGACATCAATCCATACGACCCGGCCATCCTGAGGCAGTTGATCCTGTGTGGTGGTGAGCAGAGCCAGCAGACGCTGACTGAGTCTCGGAGACCAACTCTTGCCTGGCTAGAGGAGTCATCCTCTTGCTCTGACCTGCCCAAGCTAGAGGGAGACAGGTAAAACACACGCACACACACATATTCACATCAAGTATATATACACTCAGATCAGCTCTCACAAGCACACACACAGTGTAAACAAGTTTCTCACAGTAAGTGCCTCAGCATTTACTACAGCCAGTATATTGAATATCACAGTTACATGCAAATAGTTGGCCTCTGCTGTCTTATCCATGCTTTGTTTATAACTGGTATATACCTCCATTTGAAATCCAGAAGAACACATAAATAATGCAAAAAACCTCAAGGTGCCATGCAACAATGCATCCTTGAGGCTGAGGTTACTGTGACAACACGTGAACCATGGTGTACACCAGACACTAAACAAAAGGGAACTCAGGGACATGTAATGTAGTGTTGTGAGCCACATGAGCTTTAACAGCCCAAACCGAAAATACAGCTGAGCAGCCGCGCCATGTCAACCCTACAAGAAAACAAATGGAACAGCTGTGCTGAATGCTGATGGAGTATCAGTACACCTTGGATATGAGACTGGCTTACAAGTCAAACCTCATAGTCATGAACCATTATAAGTTTTTCTCTCCATAGACTGATACCAACACTCGCAGTGGCCTTGTATACAGTATCTGATGGCAATAGTCTCTTTGGTGCAAATGTCAAATCCCTATAATGCTACCTGACTGCATGGAACTCATTAGAAGCATTCTTATGTAAGGTAACATGAGGCTGGAACTGTAGCACAAACAGACTATCTTAACACCAAGCAGTGCCTTGCTGCCCTGTCTGGTGGAAAATGTCAGGCCTATTTCACCTCCAACGGCAACTGGGGGTTAGATTTGGCTCCTGTAGCTATTCCCAACTGTCATGTCATGGGGTCTTGAGATACACCTGTAAGTCAGTACAGCAAGGTGAGAAATGACATCACTGGAGGTCAGCAAAAACAACATTTTAGGTGTTTAGTTAGATTAACTATATGTGCAGACGTTTACACATCATTCTTTTTAAGTGTGTGGATATTTTAATTACGTCAGTCTAGACAGTTCATGAGATTTATCATAATGTAGTGTCTATCTTTGGCTACATTTGCTCATGTCACTGTCAACACATCTGGTTTCATCTGCCACTTCCATTTACATTCAACTGCATTTATTGAGAATCACATTATGTGAGGACAAGAGGTGTTGACTATCCATAGTAGCTTAATGGATCAAAGTGAGCTCAAAGTTGCAAATGACCTGAGCATAACTAAACATTTAACAGCTGCCCATCTAAAAACATTCAAATGAAAGTAAAGAAAATGCAGGGAAGCAATCACAGATACTACTAGCATTTCTACAAAAATCCATTTGTCACATGTTAAGTTGCAAAGTCATCATTTTGATTTTACTGAAGCCTCAAACATTTCATTAATAACTCCTCCATTAAATGACCATTGCCACAGAAAGAAGTCTGTCTGTCTTCGGCATCTTCCTTGTGGTGTGTTTGATTCCTGCTAAAACCCAAAAATCTCTCCCCCCAGGTGAAACTCCTGGTGGCTAACGAGTCAGAACCAGTAACCCCAAGTGTGATATCTGTCATGGCCCTTCTTTTTTCAGCCTGCATAAATGACACCACCCCTAGATGACATTAACCTCAAAATGAACTGCTAAAGCTTTATCATACAGTGACCCAATCCTTACTTTGTGGGAATCTTTTGTGTCAGTGAGTCACAGCTCGGTTTGTGTTTTATCATGTTTATTCTTCTCTTGCAGTGATGACCAGTTGGAGGATTCAGACAGTGATGAGCATTCCCGATCAGAGTCAGTAACAGGTATGAAGACATGAACTATCACTGTTTGTCATTTGTTGGGACATGTGCCCTGGATGAACCATATCTGAACCCATGTGGATACATTTAAAAGCACCTCTCATTTTCTCTTCATATTTGACATCTAGCCTAATTAAAATAGCATTTTCCATCACTGGAAAGGAAAATCCTCAGACCCTCCTCTTTTGCTTCTGTTACAGGCCAGCAGTCCCAGTGGGAGAGCATGGATGTGAGCCTAGGGGTGACAGCGCTGAGTGTGCTCCAGCAACCAGAGAAGCTGCAGTGGGAGGTGGTGGCCAGTGTGCTGGAGGACACTGTCAAGGACCTGGAGGAGCTGGGTGCCAACCCCTCATTGAACCAAGCCAAGGCCCACAGCCAGGCCAAAGCAAAGGACAAGGTCCCTGACCACCACAACATTCCCTTCCCCTGCCTTCTAGCTGGAGGCCTGCTCAGCTACCGCTCAGCATCTAGCAATCACATGGCTGGACCCCCACCCCCACCCTCAGCCCCAGCTACAACACGCAGGACCACAGACGGTCCCGTTAGGACTCAGGGCCCTGAGCCTTTCCACCTTGGGCCTCTACAGGACCAGGGCCCCATGGAGATAGAGACTTGCAGCCCCCAAACTGCATCCCAGGAGCAGGGCTTCTCTAAACTTGCAGGTTCGCAACCTCCAAGTCCTTCTACTCTGCCAGCTGTGCGCAGGACTATACCCGTGCTTCTGCTGTACAGTATCAGAGAGGTGGATGACAAGTCCTCAGGGCAAGTGTTTGCTCAAATGAACAACTTATTGAGCAAGGGGCTCCATGAGGAGGGCTTCACTGTGCCACAAATAATAGAGATGGAATTTGACACACATGAGCAGCTTCTTCTTCAGGATCCTCCCATCACTTACATTCAGCAGTTTGCTGATGCAGCAACTAATCTGGCAGGGTTAGATGGTCACGTGGACAAATGGAGCACACTGGCTGCTGCATCTGTCTCCACCCCACCTCGACCTGGAGCACTGGTGCAGTGCTTGAGGCTGCCCAAACAGCTGGAAGAGGAGAATCTTTATGTGGAATCTATCACACCCTGCTGGGACGGTGTGCACCTTCTGGTCAGCCTGCAGCCATGTGGTGCTGAATCTATTAGCGCCACAAACCAAGTAGAGGCCCTCAACAATCTCAACCGCCTGCACTCTGCCTTGTGCAATCAGCTCAAAGGAGACTCCCTACACCCAGTGGCCAATGGGGTAGAAGGCCACCACCAAGGGGGGTCACCACCTCAGACACCCCTCATCCTGCCCCCAGGCGACCAGCAGCAGAGATCCCTCAGTGGGGGGAGTGGAGGCTATCTTGCACTCTACAAGCTCAACTATTCCACCCGTATTGTCACCTTAGATGAGGAACCCATCAAGGTGCAGCAGATCTGGGACCCATGCGATGCCATCACCTCTCTTATCTTGCTTCCTCCAGATGTGCTCGATAGCAGGGAGGATGACAGTGAAGAGGCTCCAGAGGAGACTCTCCCCTCTGGGTCAAAACCTGGCTCTTCCGGGTTTGGAATGGGCCCAGCAGGCTCTGTTGGTTCTGCACCTGGGACTGCATGTGGAGCAGCCACGACCAGCAGCAGCGCTACTATCACCAGTTCCTCCACCTCTACCTTGAGCCACAAAGACTGCAAGAGGTTAGAGGTGGCAGGCCTGGGCCACCTGGTGGTAACCACACGGGCTGGGTACATTATGATACTGGACCTATCCACGTTAGAGGTCCTGGCCAAGGTGGAGCCGCCTAAGAAGGAGGGGTCAGCTGAGGAGATGGACCCCTTTGTCTCAGTTACCTATTGCTCTGGGACCGACCGCCTTTGTGCCTGTACCAAAGGTGAGTGTTTCCTTCCTAGACCTGTGTCCCTGCAGACAGCAGTGCTGTTGACTGCTGGGGTGGTTAGGCAGGCTTTAACTTGGCCTGATGAAAGATGTTTTTGTTTTGTTTTGGAATGTGTTCATGCTTATTCACGTATTCATTCTTTACTTGCTTGTATTTAATGTATTGTGTTCAATTCACAAATGGCCAGTAATGGCAAGGCCTTTTCATTGACAAACTTCTTGGTGTTGTATATTTAAAAAAAATAATATTTTTAAAGGACAGTTTTGCTTTTACTGTATATTTTTCTTATTGTCTGTAATCCCATGAAAAGACCCAAACCAACAATGTTATTCCATCTCTCATTGTTGACTTCCCTGTCCTTTCTGTGGCTGTCAACTCCAAGTCCATTCAGAAATATACAAAATATCACCGGCATTATCCTTCAAAAAGGATAAAAAGCATGTTTAGACCTGTGAAATCTCTTAAATGGACAAAAGCTAATCAAGTCTTACTGATAAATTCAGCCAGGCCAATATTTTGGCTGAAATTGGCTCATTGCAGATGTATTGTCTGGGTGGATTTGTCAGTTGATAAATTAAAAGTACAGAAATGAAGTTCAGAAAAACCAAAGGTATGTTTAAAAACTGTCATTATTCTACAGTTTGTCCACAAGAGAGCTGTTTATTAAAATGACACTTTTCAGCTGTAAACTGTCCTACCCAGGACATTTCTTCAAAAAACAACACACACACACACACAAAAAAAAAAATTAAGAGAACTGTATCAACAATGTTTCTTTTGTTATGGGTTGCGTGAAGAAAATGAGTAATGGGCGATATCATCAGATCTCAAATATCAGCATCTGTATTGGCCACAAATCTCCTGTATCGTTGGGGATATTAGGAACTGTTAAACCAAGTTTACAGCTTCTGCTGTAAAATTGAGATATTTTGTGTGGCTTAAAAACACTTTCCAAGATGATACAGGCAAAATATTTTTGGGTGCAGAGTGAAGCAAAACAGTCCAAACATTTGAAGCATTACCATTTTATTGTAGGTGTAATGGTATGTGTATTTGTTCCGAACCATTGGTTCCAGGGTGTTTGCTTCAGTATGTGACTCTCGGTTTAGTACACCCTGTCACCCAGCTGTCAAGTTACTGAAGATCATGTAGTGTTGCTAATCCACTGTATGGGAACATTACGCTTTCCTCGTTAGTCACAGCAAAAATGGTAATGGCGTCAAACTGTGTGTTGACATTGTTCAACAGAAGTTGAACAATTAAATAAAGAGCTGCTCAGAGAGAACTCCATGACAAATCAAAGCAAGAGCTTCCAATATGAACATCCAGCCCTTTGTGCACTTTTGTGGAGCTGTCACGCCACTGCCGGGGCAAAACCTTTCTGAATGTTGTGGCTGCAGTCAGGGGTAGAAGAGTAGTGTACAACAGAGAGTAGACAGGCAAAACAAATGTTCGGAGCAGAAGGTGGGGAGTTAGTCTCTTGAATGGATCATCATCTGTTGTTTGAAAGTACGTCATATTTGGTGAAAGTACTTTTCAGCAAGAACAAATCATATGCAAAGAGTGCATGAGACTTGTGTCGGCACCACAAAGCAACACAACTATAGTAGTAGCAGTACGATGAATGGATGACGACCAAGAAGAATTTGGTCGCTAACATGACTTCACTGAATCCCTGCTATTGTCCTGCATCAGCTCAGACATCCATAACAGCAACGCTCCTCAGCATGTCACTGTACATGTTTATCAGTGGGGGAAACGTAGTGAAATGTCTTCGCTTGTTCCTCAATCCAGAAAGTGTTGACAGGCTGGTGTTTCTACAATTAGAACCATGGGCTTTATTTTGATGCAGAGATTTATTAATTAGCAGGGAGGTGAAACTGGAAGCAGTACTCCGTTGATTTCATTTTGGGTAAAACGTTTTGATACAGTTTTCTGTTTTGATGCAAACATTTCCACAGTAAGCAGGAAAGTATCACAGCGTGGAAGTGAAGGCAGTGCTTTCTGTTTCAATGTGAAAGTGCTATCAAAACATTTTCTCCCTAAAAGCAATGAATAATCTTGTGGTCCAGCCCAGTCTCTGTGGATATGTGACCATACTCAGTGGAGAGAATACAGGATTTAGCTTGGGCTCGGCTTTAATATGCCTTCATGTGTATGCAGGCAGCTTGTTGTTCTGCCCTCTATAAACAAGCTCAAGTTGTTCAGGCATCATCAACAGTCATTTGCGTTATTTATTTTTGTTATTTTGTCTTAGACAGTAATTGATTGCCTAAACTGTTACACTAAAAATTATACATAATGAGCAACTGTTTACATTCTTCACGATAAATTACAAAAATGTTATTTATATGAAAACATATTGAACCATGACTCAAAGCTGAGGTACATACTGAACCATGAGTGTTGTCTACTGCTATGTTCCTACAGTACTGATATGTACTTGTTGATGTTCTGTTGATATCTGACTGCTCTTGTTTGTGCTCACTCAGCATGTACTGTAAGAAGACATGGCCATTTGGATGTAGTTTTTTGGAAGTTCATCATACAGTTTTAATGTCAAGCTTCGCTGTTGAATACATGTTTTATCAACTATGTCGAGTGACTCTATATAATTCACTGTATCTGTACACTGTAGTGTTCAGCACCTGCAGGTAGTTCTAAATAGTGTGTAGATAAGTAAACTAAGGTGAATGCTGAAATAGGAGTGAAAGAATCTGTAGGGATTCATTTTGTCTCTCCTCTGCTCTAAAGGTGGAGAACTTCATTTCCTTCAAATTGGAGGTGTGTGTGACGATATCGATGATGGAGACATGTTTATTGATGGCCCCCTTTCTAAAGGGGCTGAACTGCTGCTTGAGGGGGCCAAGCCCTCCTCCAACCCCTCTAGCCCTGGGATTACAGGTAGAGCTGATGCAACACACCCTCAGTCTGAGTTTTGCATCTCAGCATTCAGTTCTCTGGCTGCTCTGTGATACTGTTGATCTGATGTTCCACTATTGTCCCCCGACTTGTCTTTGTGCAGGAGTGGACCTCCTGGTGGACCAACCGCTGACCACGGAGAGCCTGATGTCCTTGGTGGAGCTGACACGCTTCGAGACATTGACTCCCCGCTTCTCGGCCACAGTGCCGCCGTGCTGGGTGGAGGTGCAGCAAGAGCAGCAGCAGCGACGCCACCCACAGCACCTTCACCAGCAGCACCATGGAGATGCAGCCCAACATACCCGCACCTGGAAGCTTCAGAGTGATAGGTAGCTTCTGTTCGCTTTATTGATATTTTCAGGTGGAAGGAATGGCTCGACATGAGCAACATAGCACATTCACAGGAGCAGGGCCTTTGTGTGTAATCTATGTATGTAATCACACATATGTAGGCTTTGTTTCAACATATTTTACATATCAATCATATCGTGGTCTTAAGGTCAGTGCCATTTAGATAAAATATACGCAAAAAATATACTATTTCCACATGATTTCTTTATTTTGGATTTTGCCCAGGTATAATATGACAAACAATTTTTCATTGTTTCTTTAGCAATCTCTTTCTATCGTGACAAATTTGAAGGTAAAGATGAAAAAATATGAAAACGGGCAGTCTTGGTACCCTTGGCCTGCTGTTCCCATCTATTATTCCAATTGTCCTCAGATATCTCCAGGCCTGATTCCTTCCTTCCTTACCATGTCACAGTTCTGATTACAAAAAATCAGGAGGGGACCGGCGCTCAATGCATACAGCCAACATATAATATTTTTCTGTGCAATTCAAGTGCAATGAAAAGAGTTGAGTTATTTGAAGTACATGAAAGTAAATAGAAAGTGAAAGTAAGAGAGTGTTGTAGAGCTGTTCTTAACTTGCGGATGCTTCTTCAGATTTGAAGTAGAGCTCTTCACAGCTGACGCACTCTTATCACCCAGGCACAGTTTGCATTTCACTGCCATGTTCCTGTCCCTTTCACCCACAAATTCACAATAATGTGAATACTTCTACAATGTATTCCACGACGTCCGCTCCAACATCTCGCTAGCTTAGTCACATGACTGTTGGATTGGATACCCTCCACTAGTATGCAGCTACGCCCAAGAAGTGGGAAAGACACAGAAACAGTGCGACTGTGTCAGGGATTGTCTATTTAGTTTTTTTTTTATGGCAATTAAAGAAACAGGAAAATCCAATAAAATTTCACCAGCAACAGATTCCTAATTTGAAATATAACTCAAAAGCTGATTACTTGATCTTTGCTTCCTGCAGCTCCAGCTGGGATGAGCATGTGTTTGAGCTGGTGCTGCCCAAGGCCTGCATGGTGGGCCACGTGGACTTCAAGTTTGTCCTGAATGCCAACATCGTCAACATTCCTCAGATCCAGGTCACTTTACTGAAGAACAAAGCGCCTGGGCTGGGCAAAGTCAGCGGTGAGGGCACTGCCTTGAGATTTATTGTTTCTGAAATCTTTGAATGCTGTTCACCGTGAAGTACTGTGCACATACATCCATGTTGGTAGACTGATATTTGTAGCAAGTTCGGTGTCACAACATGTACTTTTGTCTTTCCAATATTTCCAATTCACTTTGATAAAACAAATTGGAAGGTTTAACACATGGAAACCACATCTGTGTCTGAATGTTGCCTCTCATGTCTTTAACAGAGACAGCAGTGGACAGGCAGATCTGCTTCCCCCTCTCCAACGTCCTCCATACCAACGGAGAGAGGAACGGCCAGCCTATGCTGCACGATTTCACAGAGGACATTCAGTTCATGGACATAGAGGAGACTTCAGGTAAAGAATACAGTCAGCTTGATTGGTTGAACTTCAGTTCCTGCCAGCAGTATTATCTTTTGTTGGGACCATTGCTAGGTAAACAATAGAAACGTTTCAAACTCATCTACCAGGAATGTGCACATACTTGCCGCTGTCGCGTCTTTCCGGGTGGAGCTGCACTGTGTTGAGGCAAAAGTTGCGCCTGCTGCAATTTTTTTGGCTGGACGACCTTGCATTGTTTTTGCTGCAGCCTCCTGCATAACATGCAGCCCAGTGTTGATTGTGTCACATGATGTAAAATTCTGGCCCAAAGTATAAGTGTTAAAATGAAGCTGTTGTATTTTGGTGCTGCATGTCGAATGTTAGGCTGATGGATATTTACAGTTTCAGGTTCCATTAGCTGTGTTCACTGCCGGCTTGTCATTGAAGTAGTGCAATAAATAGCTCTGATGTCTTAAAATTCCTGCTTTGACTAACCTTTTAGAGCAGAAGCTTGTTTTTCAACTTCAGAAACTTGCAATATGTGTGTTTTCCACCCTCAGTGAAGTAGTGCTTTATGTGGTTGCTGTAGGTTCTGTGCTGTGTCCATTCCTAGAGGACCACAAGGAGGACATCCTGTGTGGTCCAGTGTGGCTGGCCAGTGGGCTGGACCTCTCTGGCCATGCGGGCATGCTAAGCCTCACCAGCCCCAAACTGGTCAAAGGTAACAACAGTCACATTGTCTCTCACTGAACCCTGATGGTTCGGGTTTTTGTGTGTAGGTAGATTAAATGAAGAATCATCCATGAAGCTGTGTGTCAGTGTTTCTCAGTTGTCCTGTTCCTCCCTCCACTGCAGGCATGGCAGGAGGGAAGTACCGCTCCTTCCTGGTTCACATCAAAGCAGTGAGTGACCGGGGTATGGAGGAGAGCCCCCGGCCTGTGTTAAGAATGCCCAGTGCCAAGCCTCAAGGCACCAAAGCACACTCACTGTCTACCCTGCTGCAAAGGGCTCAGGCCTCCAAGGTACAAACCAACCAACCAGCTTCTAGTCTTTAGAAAACATTGTTTTTTATTTTTTCAAGTCTGTCTTAAAGCAATCAGATGCCTATGTGAACACTGAACCAGTGTTCAATTGCTTTAATCATTCCTCCAGTCCATACTAGCCATGAGGAGATTTCCTCCTGGTGTTCTTCCAGTGTAAGTGATAAGGCACAAAATCCACAGTCGTTTCTGTCCAAAATATATGAGGCTTCAATAGTCTGAAGTGTTCCAAATTGAGTCTAAATTCCCTCTATTACAGTACTATTAGGTGAGGATGAATATTACTGTCACACAAAGTTGGACTCGAGTCCTAAAACGATATCACAGCAAGCAGAAAGCGTTTCAGTGTGCATATGGGTGCCTGAAGACCCTCTTGAAAAGACTTGAAAAAATATGAACCTGTTATTTTAAGTATGTTTTTATTTCTCAATGATTTTTTCATTGCAAAGCAAAGATACTAAATACTAAAATGTCATAAGACATAATGAGCATTTAAATGTGAACTGTGTCCATTACATCAGTAGTGTGTGCCTACAACACACACCGTCATTCAATTATGCATGCGTCTGCACTCTTGTGTGTGTGTGTGTGTGTGTGTGTAGGAGAAGGTCTCTGCAGTGAAAACAGAGAGCCAAGCACCTTCGAAGAAAGTCGAAAACCTGCGAGGCTGTGACCTGCTGCAGGAAGTTTCAGTCACAATCAGAAGGTTTAAGAAGACGTCAATACCCAAAGAAAGGTCAGATCACTGCTGGGACGGAGCATTGCTTTCTGTTTACACTGTTGGCAAAATGTTGTCATAGTGAACCGTAAATAGTAACACACATTCAATCAGCTGACCGTGTCATTATTTTTTATATACATGTATGTATATGTTGCAGAAACCTGACCGTCTTTTTGTTCTTTATGGTTGTCAGGGTCCAACGCTGTGCTATGCTACAGTTCTTAGACTTCCACGAGAAGCTGTTGGACCCGCTCTGTCGGCGGACAGAAGGCGGTCCGGCCACTGAGCACGCCCAAAGCCTCATCCTTGACATTTTATGCTGGCTGGCCGGAGTTTTCTCCAATGGACCCTGCAGGTAGGGCTAAAGCTCCAGCACAGCAAACCAGACAGTGTCATCTACTGTGAGACGTTTTTCAAAGACAAGTGATGTTTATGGTGACTTCTTTCTAGCTTAAGAGAAGGAAAGGAGAGCCTGTTGGCGAAAACCCGGACACGGCTAACGAATATTGTGCGGATGTGTTTCTTTGAGGCCGGCCGGAGCATAGCGCACAAATGCGCTCGCTTTCTTGCACTTTGTATTAGGTAAGAAACAGTTGATTTCAGTGATGATGCTTTTAACTCTTTTCCACAATGGGAACATTTGACGACCCTGCACACCTGGAGCGTCCTATAATCTGAACCTAAAAGAGCCTGTAATGGTTAGGTTATAGTTATATCTCTGTGCTTTTTATTTGCCTTCAAGACAAAATACAATATAATGATGCAGTAGTAGTTTTGAAAATCCCAAGGCTACCAAAATGTTACTGGGAAATGCAATTTGCAACACTGTCTGCACAGAACATTGCAGCAAAACACATGCTGGATCTTCTGAATGGTAATATCACCTGTATATTGAAGCAGATGTCCCAGAAGAACCCACGATCATGGCTGCACCTCATGTCATGGGATGTAAAGTTCCCACAGTGGAAAAGGCCAACATGACGAAGAAGTGGTTCTTTCTTAATCACTTGTGTATTTTGTGTTGATAAGGAGATAATAATGAACATGCTGTGTTATTTCTCGCTGTAGCAATGGAAAAGGGGACCCAAGTCAACAGGGTTTTGGTGTGAGTCTTCTGCAGGCTCTTCTAGACAATATGCCTTACTTGCCTGCAGCAGCAACTGGTGGTAAGTAACTGAACGACAGTACAGAGCAACAGACAGCACCTTTTCCTCGTTTCTCTTTCATGACTCTGCAGTATTCCTTTTCTTACCTCTTCCCTCTCCTGTCTGGTTTCAGGCTCTGTGTTCTGGTACTTTGTGTTGCTGAACTATGTGAAGGAAGAGGACCTTGCAGGTTGCAGCACCGCCTGCGCCTCCCTGCTCACCGCCATCTCTCAGCAGCTACAGGACCGCCTCACCCCGCTGGAGGCACTGCTGCAGACTAGGTACTATCTAGTTGAAGAATGGCTTATAGCCTCTGCAGACTAGTGATGCACAAATTACTTACTGACTACTTACTTACTTGGTTGATGCAAGTAATGCTCATTTACACTGTGTGGTATTATCACATTAGGAGTGTGAGGACACAGTACTTTCTTGTTGTTTCTACCTAACTATGCCTCTCCTCTCCCACCTCCTGTCCACTTCTTTCCAGGTACGGCCTGTACAGCTCTCCATTTGACCCGGTGCTCTTTGACCTGGAGGTCAGTGGTTCCTCCTGTAAGAATGCCTTCAACAGCAGCATTGGAGTCCAGTCAGATGAGATTGACCTCTCTGACATTCTCTCAGGTATTAGCTGTTCACACCATGTTATTCTGCTGACTTTTTAAACCTGCTCACTGTGGATTGAAGATGCATCTGACAGTCACTGAGAGACACCAAATCTGAAATAAGAACACTTTAAGTTTATTTGAACTTATGCAATGTATTTTGGTTATTTAGCATCAGGGGACCATGCATAAAAAACTTCCGCACTGTTCACCTGAGAGGGATGTAAACAGCATTGATATCACCTGAAAGTCAATACACTAATGATGTAACTGGGATGGATTAATCTAATTTAGTTTAGGTGCATGAATACCATAATGATTTATAAAAATGTCACAGTTTGTTGGGCACAAAACAAAAAAGAGTTCATTTTTATTTCTCTACTTTGTAATTTTCTTTCTTGAATGTTTATTTTTTGTTTTGGGTGTGATGTGTCCTGCAGGGAATGGAAAAGTGAGCAGCTGTGCAGCAGCAGAAGGCAGCTTCACAGCATTAACAGGACTCCTGGAGGTGGAGCCTTTGCACTTTACATGTATCTCCACTAGTGACGGCACACGGGTGGAACGAGATGATGCCAGCATGTTCACTGGTAAACACCACTTTTCTTTCATTTTACTTGTCTTTGGCTCGTGGCCTAGCCATTGTCTGAACTTCTGCTCTTTACTCCCAGTGAGTACATTTGGCATGACGCCGGCGGTGGGCGGCCTGTCGACAGGAACGGTTGGTGAAGCTTCTACAGCTCTGAGCTCTGCAGCGCAGGTGGCTCTCCAGTCACTGTCCCATGCCATGGTCTCTGCGGAGCAGCAGCTGCAGGTCCTGCAGGAGAAACAACAGCAGCTGTTGAAACTACAGCAGCAGGTGAAAGGCCAAGTCACACACAAACAGCATGTCACTTTAATGTTTGGAGGAGCATGAGCGCTACATTTACAGTGAGCAAAGAGGAAATCAAATTCAAGGACAGAATCTTCAGACATAGTGAGGAACTGACTTCCATGGTTCACCGTGTCACACTGACCCTTTTCAATGCAGGAGCCTAAGCAAACCTGGCATAACATGTTGTGACTGTCAGGGGGTTTGACACAATTACACAGTTCCACACAGATTGCATAGATCTTCTGTGCTGCCAGGTTGAAGATGTGTGTGACGCAGCCATGTTTCAGAATTTGTGGCTTCTTTGCATCCACATGTGAAGCGTTGTAGTACACAGGCTCATTGGTTCTGCTCATGCTGAGCTTCAGGTGATTGTTGTTGTTGCTCCATGTGATGAAGCTCACTGTCAGTCCTCTCTACTCCTCTGGAAAAATAGTCTCTAAGTGACAACGGCGTGTTTCTCACTGGAAATTATTTACTGGATCATATGTGTCATCATACATGTATAGTGATAACCTCCATTTCAACAAAAAACACAAAAACACACGTACCTTTTATTAAGTCCTCAAAGTCTTCACTACATATATGAGTCTGGACAGACATGAATGTAAACAGCAGCTTGACTGGATGGCAGGTTATTGTCATTCCAGTTATTATCATCATGGCTGTGTTGCTCTTGTCACCTGTGTTTACGAGGCAGGTGTAGAATTCTGTCTGTAAGTATGTATAGTACCAGTCAAGTGTTTTTATCTTGTGGTTCATAGTACATGTATGTCTGTCCTGACAACAGAAGGCCAAGCTTGAGGCCAAGCTGCATCAGACCACCTCTGCAGCTGCTGCTGCCTCCGGTGTGGGGCCCATCCACAACTCTGTGCCTTCCAACCCCTCGTCCGCTCCGGGCTTTTTCATTCACCCCTCTGACGTCATCCCTCCGACACCTAAAACCACACCCCTCTTCATGACCCCTCCTCTCACACCACCCAACGAGGCGGTGTCTGCGGCCTTTAGCGCTGAGCTGGCCCACCTGTTCCCCGGCTCGATGATGGACCCTGGGCCTGTGAACCTGGCTGCACACAAGAACATGCAGAAAGCCAAACCGGTTAGTTCGATGAAGTTTGATGAAAGCTGACTCATCTCTCATGCAGGGCTGGGTGTTGAACCTCCATGCTTTTCTAGATTGGTTCTAGATTGACTACTTGCATTTAAGCTCAATAAAACATTAGCTTTATCTATGTTGTGATATATATTAATCAAATGATTAGAAAAATTTTTATACATTCTTTGTAGTTTCTCCCAGCCCAAGTTTTATTCAAACATTTTTATATTCCTCTAAGTAAGGTATCTAAAAAGTACTGGTAACAAAACTGTGGCATTGTATCAACACTAGATGTGCCACCCAGCCTGGCTGTCATTCACTGTGACAGAAACATGAACAAACTAAGGAGAGTCAGTGTTAATTGTTCTATACATCAGTTCAAGCAAATGTGAAAGTTTGTCTTTGTTTTTCATCTTTTGAATTGTGAAATAATGCTTTGTTTTTGCTGCAGAGCCCCATGGGCAGTGGTCTGGCTTTGGCTATTTCCCAGGCGGCTCACTTCCTGCAGCCTCCGCCACACCAGTCCATCATCATAGAGCGGATGCACTCTGGTATGTCAAGTGGAAATATTCTATATTTACCTCCTAACTGGAGCTGAAGATGTGTTCAGACTTTCAAATCATGTTTTTTCATTTATCCATGAGCACCGTGTGACAGCTTCATTTAACAATCTTGAAAAACAGAGTCAAATTTTTTAAAAATGAATTTCCTGGTTCCCCCTTTCTTTCTCCCAGGAGCTCGTCGCTTTGTCACACTGGACTTCGGCCGCCCCGTCCTGCTGACTGACGCTCTGATCCCAACCTGTGGCGACCTGGCCTCTTTGTCCATCGACATCTGGACGCTGGGGGAGGAGGTGGACGGCCGTCGACTGGTGGTGGCCACCGACATCAGCACCCACTCCCTCATTCTGCACGACCTGCTGCCACCACCTGTCTGCAGGTTCATGAAGGTCCGTCCTCTGTCTCTATTTTGCTTTGGATTGTTGCAGGATTGCTGATCAGATGTTTGGAGTTTTTTGTGCCTTTGTTAGTCAACCATAATGATGTGTTTTTGTTGATTCTTCTAACTCTCAGATCACTGTGATTGGGCGCTATGGCAGCACCAACGCTCGGGCCAAGATCCCACTGGGCTTCTACTATGGCCACACTTACATCCTGCCATGGGAGAGCGAGCTAAAGTTGATGCATGATCCTCTGCGGGGAGAGAGCGAGGCAGCCAGTCAGCCAGATGTGGATCAGCACTTGACCATGATGGTGGCTCTGCAGGAGGACATCCAGTGCAGGTAAGACTGGAAGGAAATCAATAGCACTAAAATATTCAACTGCATTCCCTGTTTCTTGGGTTTGACTTTTGTTGACGTTTGTTTACATTTTTGTTATCTGAAGTTGGTCCCAAGCACCTAATTTTTGATGACATCATACAGATTGTGAAAGACCGAAAGCTCTGATGGGCTAGGGACCGACATGTATTCTGTCATTTTTCATGGCTCAGTCACAGCCCAAACCCAGTATCAGGCCATCTCATGACTTTCTGACTTCCGTACCCTGTCTGTGGCACTCAGCACCAAGCCCGTTGTTTTCTAATGAAGAGATAACTCTGTAAAAACAGCCCACAAATGTATGGTTACATTTTGAAAAAAAGGCTCAAAATTTCCTAAAACAGCTGGACACTGTAACTGTCAGCAAACGTTCCTCAAACAGGAGAATATAGTGAATTTATTGATGAAGCTTTTCGAGGTGTATTCATGCACATTTGCTGCTCTCCTGTTCTTGTTTACCAGGTACAATCTGGCTTGCCATCGGCTCGAGACCCTTCTGCAGAACATTGACCTGCCACCTCTCAACAGCGCTAACAATGCCCAGTACTTCTTACGAAAACCAGACAAGGTGGTGGAGGAGGACCAGCGTGTTTTCTCAGCCTACCAGGACTGCATACAGCTGCAGCTGCAACTCAACCTGGCTCACCATGCCGTCCAGCGGCTGCGTGTGTCTCTGGGCGCCAGCCGCAAACCGCTGCCCACAGCCGGGGCTCCAGAGGCCCAGGAGCTGGTGAACAACTCCTCCACCGAGCAGCTGAGGACCATCATACGTTACCTGCTGGACACGCTGCTCAGCCTGCTGCACTCCAACAACGGTGAGCAGGGAACGAGACATAGCTGGTTCTGCCGGTCTGTGAAGTGTGATATTTTACAAATGACAGAGTTACATATGTCTGTTTTTCTTCTCTTGAATTTAGCTAGTGGAAGGCATCATGCTGAACATTGTTCATTCACACTTCATTCATTCATGTTCCTGTTCATTTTCAGGCCACTCTGTGCCCTCTGTGCTCCAGAGCACCTTCCATGCTCAGGCCTGCGAGGAGCTCTTCAAGCACCTTTGCATCAGTGGGACGCCTAAGATCCGTCTTCACGCCGGCCTGCTGTTGGTGCAGCTCTGTGGAGGCGAGCGCTGGTGGGGCCAGTTCCTCTCCAACGTACTGCAGGAGCTCTACAACTCAGAACAGTTGCTCATATTCCCTCAGGACAGGTAAGGCCATCAGATTTTGATATTCTAGTAATTGTAATAGGCCACAGAGCACCATCAGGCTGATGAGAAGCAGATGACTTAGTGTGTGGACTTGTATTTTCACAATCCTTTCAACAAAGCAAGCAAGCAACTAAGCAAGATTAGGGTTTGTTTGTTCTGTCCAATTTTAGAGAGACAAAAGGAAAGGAGCACCATGCAGAAGTTTGGGCATCCCAAGACACTTGGTCTTACTAAGCTTGATAGTGGCGTGGCTTTTTCACAGTCATCACTAGGAAAGGCCAGGTGATGCAAATTTCAGAGCTATAATTACTGTAATTACTGGAACTCATCAGACTTTGTCCCAACATCTAAAGCCATCTCATGCATTTTGGAAACAATTCCTATGGACGGATTAAATTGAAATACAACATTTTCAGTCTAAACTTTGTTCTCGGCAGTAATTTATTTTCCTGTGTTCCTCCATCACTGAGTGTAGCAAACAAAAGCTGTTATTGTCATTTTTAAACAGGAACATACTTGAAGCGAGTTAACATCAGTGATCTTCCCAATGTGTTTACTATGTGGTTGACATAAGATGTTATTCCCCCTCTGCGTACGTTGTTATGGTGACTAAAGCGACTGCAGCATTGTGAAGCCTGAAACGTGTTTGTTGCTGCTCGCGGCTTTTATTTTGGTTCAGTTAGGAACCGCTTCTGTTGATCTTAAAATGTTGGAACCTGGAATCACCTCTTGCTGCTGTATTTTAAGATCTGTGTTTTTGTCTGTCAGTGTGATGTAGAGGTTGTTCAATCGCAGCACTGCCTGATGCCTTAGCTCAGCCGATCAGCAGTTTGCTTCTGAGAATAAAGAATGCAAGAAATGGAAAAGTGTTTTATTGCACCACAGTGCAGCTTTCTGTCAGTATTTGGAGCAGTTTAGTTCGTCTACTTGTTTATTTGAGAGCCAGATTGTGTAACTCGGGACACCTCTTTTGACAGAACATACAAATATACCTGGTCTTCTTTATGTTCAGACTCCGCAGACAATAACTGCAGTATTTTCCATCTCTTTTCCTCCCAGGGTGTTCATGCTTCTGTCCTGCATTGGCCAAAGATCCTTGAGTAACAGTGGTGTGTTGGAGGGCCTCCTGAACCTCCTGGACAGCCTGCTCTCGCCACTACAGCAGCCACAAGCTGCAGCCCAGCGCAGAACTGAAGGTAAAGCAACAGTGCACAGCACAGCTTCACAGGTTTTGTTCGGTAGATCAGGTACAAAAGTCTGTGTATGTGTTTGTGTGTGGTTATTTTCCAGGTGTTTTGGATATTCCCATGATCAGCTGGGTGGTGATGCTGGTTTCCAGACTGTTGGATTATGTAGCCAGTATAGAAGATGAGGCCTCAGGTGGAAAGAAGCACCTTGGAGGGAAGGAGCGGGAGAGAACTCCTACAGGTAGATGAATGACACAGTTGTTCTTCATATCACATTTTTCTTCCACAACAGGACTTAACTTTTTGAACTAGTAAATTTCAAAGACACACGTGAGCTTTTGAAAGCACAAAGATCCTCTTTGATCCCTGAAGAATCAATCATTTTCTGTTCCAGGACTGGAGGCTTGTAGAAAACCTATTGCTTTCATACAATACCCTTCAACTCGTAGTGTTTTTTCATTTCTTTCATCATCTACTCTTCATTTTTCAAAGCACTCAAAACATGCGACTCTCACTTCTACAGCTGCTTCCAGCACCTGCCTGATCTCATTCTGTCCCCTCTGTGAACTGATGAGTGCTGTTGTTTGTCTCGGCTTCAGGTATTCAGTGGAGCTTCATCAATAACAGCCTCCAGTCTCAGAACCCCAGCAGGTCAGCTAAAGGCAGCAGCAGTCTGGATCGCCTCTACTCCCGCAAGATCCGCAAGCAGCTCGTCCACCACAAGCAGGTAAATGTGTCTCATTCCAACACCAACACACCTTCAAACCCACAAACGTGTGCGTGTGTTAAATTAAATTCATATCCTTATAAAAATGTGCATACAGTCCCACAAAAGAGATCTCTTTCGCTTGCTCATGTCCTGAAGCTGCAGCATGAAATGGGTTGTCTGAAGCAAATGCTTTTGCAGTGCTTATATTTATCATGCCCTTTTTATTGTAGCAGTTAAATCTATTGAAAGCAAAACAGAAAGCTTTGGTGGAGCAGATCGAGAAGGAGAAGACTCAGAGCAACAAAGGCTCCTCCTACAAACTGCTCGTGGAACAGGCCAAGCTGAAACAAGCCACGTCCAAGGTGAGTGTGTGTGTACACTGTGGGACTGGGAATAGTTCAGTGAGTAGATGAGATGATCTCCAGAAGTAAGCACTGATTTACAAACTTGCTGCTTTCGCTGTTCAGAAATGTAGCACTTAGTGGAATGTACAGTAAATTGAGTGGTGCATGAAAGAGGGAATGATTTGGAAAAGAAATCTGAACAGCAGCTTTTCCCTCCCTCTCTCTTCCAGCACTTTAAAGACCTGATCCGTCTGCGGCGGACGGCCGAATGGCCCCGCTCCACGTTGGACACTGAGTCCACAACAGCCAAAGAAGCCCCAGAAGTAGAACCTCTGCCCTTCACTCTGTCCCATGAACGCTGCATCTCTGTGGTGCAGAAGCTGGCCCTCTTCCTCCTCTCCATGGACTTCACCTGCCACGCTGACCTGCTGCTCTTTGTCTGCAAGGTATTCACCTGACACTTGTGTATGGACTTCTTAGATTGTGTCATTTCTAAAACCCATAAATAAATGCTTTTTTTTTAAACCCCTCAGGTCCTTGCAAGGATAGCCAACGCCACGAGACCCACAATCCACCTGTGTGAGGTGGTGTCTGAGCAGCAGTTGGAGCGTCTGCTGCTCCTACTTGTGGGGACTGACTTTAACCGGGGGGACATCTCCTGGGGAGGTGCATGGGCACAGTATTCCCTCACATGCATGCTGCAGGACATCCTGGCAGGTGTGTTCAGTTTGCTCGTGGTCTGGTGTCACATCTGTTTTGACATGATAAACAGTGTGTTTGTATGGACTCTGTCTGATTCAACTGGTGTTTGATCAGCTACAAAAATATTTTGTCTGACACAAATCGTTGTTTGAGTTTCAGTCTGGATTTAGAGCAGCATATTCAACCGCAACTTCTCTTATTCGTCGTTTGAAAGTTAGATCAAAGCTCAATAGAGGACATTACATTGGTTTTTCTTGCATGATTTGCAGATGATTTGTCAAAGGATGTTTTGGTTGTCATGAGCCATGCTTACATTGTGGCTGTTGGGATAGTCATGTCTGTTTGGACAGTAGGGCCATTTAGCATTGCTAGTATGCTAACATGCAACACTGTGATGGTAAACATGGTGAACATTATCCTGTACCAACTAAACGTCAGCATGCTAACATTGTCTTTGTGAGCATGTTAGCATTCTGATGTTAGCGTTTAGCTCACCGTAACACTGTTGTGTTTAAGTATAGCGTCACAGAGGCATGAGCATGCTACGACTTTATTCTCAGTGTATCAGGCTTTTTTTCGAACAATAACCCTCATATTCTGTAGTACAACATGAGCCTGGACTAGCACACTGCTGTATAGGCCTTAGTTATTTTTGGTAATTTTTTGATTACAACATTCAAATATTTGTTGTGGATGACTGTAAGTGTTTGGAATTAAGCGTAAACTTTGTTGTCCTCTCAGGTGAACTGCTGTCCCCAGGCTCTTTGGACGTCATGGATGAAGTGGTGGGTGAGGAGGCAGGGGTATCGTCCGCCTCTGCGGGGGTTGATTCGGACGACTCCCTGCCCCAGCCGGCGCCCATTCCCCTGGTAGAGAGCATTGATGAGGCCCTGGTGCCTGATATCATCGCAGGTACTACCGGGACCTCCTCAGTATTCCAAAGTGCGTGGGTAGCCCGTCCATTCTCCACACTTCCCATAACACCACACTTTGATCTCTGTTTGTGTGGTAAAATGTTCTTCTCTTTTTTGCATAGCTGCATGTTTACTGTTTTCTCCACAGTGTGGTTTTATGTGTTATTATTGATTTATTTCTCATTTATTTATGATATATTTATTAGAAAGAGTGTTCATTATTTTGGGTGGGATTTCAAATATGTGGACATTTGACGTAGGAGTGTTATTATGGCTTTTGCATTATTTTAATGTAAAGTTAACATTCCGTTGTTCCCATACAGAAACATTGAATTTGGTTACTGTGTCTTGTGTCCAGTAAGATTAGCATTCAAATGGCCTATTAACATGATAAAGAAGAGCTTCACTTGCTTTTGTGTTTTCTAGTGTGCTTGCTTGGCAATATTAAAGCTGTTTTCATTATCCAAAGGTGCGCCACCTCTGTCATCTTTGGAAAAAGATAAAGACATAGACTTTGACTTGCTACAAGACCTGATGGATGTTGATATTGATCCTTTAGATATTGATTTGGAAAAAGATCCGCTCGCTGCGAAAGTGTTCAAGGTATGTTGAGTATGACATCCTGTCTTTCTTATCCCCATGAACTGATGTATGATGGGTTATTGTCGCAACTGACGGAGGGAAAAATCAGATTTTGAGACTGAAGTAGTTTTTCAATATGGTCGAAAGGAATGAAATTACAGTTTTACTATAAATAAAGGGCAGAATATTTCTAGATGTATGTTTACAGGAAAAGTTGTAACATTTCGAGATTGAAGTTGTAAGTTATAAAATTATAATTTGATTGCCTAAACATGTATTTTTACAAACAATATATTATTTAAATAGAACAGTTACTAAAAAATTGCAGTTTTTGTTAAGTAGCATTTTTATGAAAATATCTGAAGAATATGAGATAAAAGTCATGAATAGGTGATGAAATTCATTCACGCTCTGAGAACGACTTAATTGACATGAGTTTTCTAACAAAAGTACAACTTTATGTCACTTAATTTTTTTCTTAAAAGATGAAGAAAAACGTCTTGTTTTTCTTAATGATGACCTTAATATTGACTGAATTGGTAAAGTGATGTCTCTGCTTTCTTCATGCTATTTTTGAATTGATGTAATCAAGAAGTGCAGCTTAACACTTCTCATGTCCTTTCCCAGCCTATAAGCAGCACCTGGTATGACTACTGGGGTGCTGACTATGGAACATACGGTTACAACCCATACATTGGAGGGGTTGGTATCCCAGTGTCCAAACCTCCAGTTGCTGCTGAAAAGACTGGGTCACAGGGTCTGTCAGTGTCCGTGTCACAGGGTGAGTGGAGGCTGGATTTTATGGCTGCTTTTGACATCTCTAAATAAGCTTTTTGATGTCTTTCCACCTGACCTGAAACCTTGTGTCTCTGTGTTGCACAGCACTGGATGCCCGGCTGGAGGTGGGCCTGGAGCAGCAGGCTGAACTCATGCTCAAAATGATGGCAACTCTACAGGCTGACTCCATTCTGCAGGCCCTCACTTCAAGCTCCTCCACAGGTAACTACACAAAACCAAAGAAAGCAACACAATCATTTAAATAACAACTCTTCATCAATAACTGACCTCAGGTGCTCAAGACAAAATATTCCTTTCAGTATGTCAGTCGCTGTTGGAGTTTGTATTGGCAGTGTGTATATATCATCCTGTAAGACTTGCCCACTCTCTGGCTTTCAGTGAGCCAGGCCTCCAATGGGACTGATGACTCCCTGCTCAGGGCTCTCCATGGAGGAGGCTCTCCTCCAGGCAGCAGCTTGATGGTCCAGCCATCGTCCATCCCCATGTTGAGTGCTTGCTTCAACAAGCTCTTCTCCATGCTGCAGGTCCACCATGTACAGGTCAGCACAGCGCAGCATTGGCATCAAATGTGTAAACTTGTTCAACAGCACTGTTCCTCATGTCAAGGATTTTACTTTTTTACTTTTTTTGGACAGCATTTGCAGTGAAATATGTCCAGGAGATTCTGTAGAACAGTGACAGGGAACCTTTTTCCTGTCAAGGGCCATTAAAATTTTTATAACATCCTTCGAGGGCCAGACTAAATTATTGAACACCTGTCTCACACCAACCTCTGCTACGGCTGAACTACTTCTCTTTAGCTGGACGTCTGATGTCAGATGGTAGTGGTGATGATGATGATGATGCTCCCAGCTGGTTTTCCAGGTTAGGGTCAGTCAGTCTTGAGCTGAACTGACTCTTAGCAAGAGACATTTTTTTTTTTTTACTGCTTATTGCTCACAGTAGCAGGTTGTCGCTTTGCGGCTCAGTGACTTGATTTTGTTGTTTGTCAGTCACTCCGGCTGGTTCGACATTAAGCAGCAAATATGTTCAGTTCCTTGTGTTAGTTTTCATGTCTCACCAAATGCCAGAAGGACTTTTCACACTCAGCAGCATATTCAGACTTTTGTTCTTGCAGAGCAGGAAAATGCTTAGTGTTTCCTCTTTCCAGCTGCACTCGCCACAGCTTTAATTTCACTTCACATCATTTCACATTTGAAAGCAAAGAGCTGAGAAGCTGCTGGAGCTTGAGGTTGAGCTCTGGGAGGTTCTTGGTAATGTCCATCATGAAGGTCAAATCACACAAACACTAGCTGTCACTGAGTTTCTACATCAGGTTTTCCTTCATCTCTATGAATTATTCCAGACAAACTGACACTTCAGAACACTTTTACGTTGTCTGTGTGGGACCGATGGAGCCGTTTTTTTTTTTTTTCACAGATTACATGTTTCATGTAGTGCTGTCTGGGCATAGGGACAGTTTTAGCTGTAGTGACAGTCGAGATCGACCTTTTTCATCACTGACTTGTCTTTAAGTTCTGTCTTTATCCAAGAAAGCGCAAACACTCTGTATCTACTTTTGTTTTCTGGACAGTCTGCATGATGCATTTTGTTTTAACTGCTGAAAAAAGTAGTTGCTGTCTAGACAGTTTTTTTGTATTTCTGAGTTGCTTTTTTGTATTGATGAATTCCCTTGCATGCTTGATCAAATGGTCTCGCAGGCCGTTTACACCCTGGAGGCTGGAGGTTTTGTACTGCTGTTGTTAACTCAACTCAGTGCCATTTGAAGCATAAGTGAGAACAAAGTGAATGAACAACCTTGTCTTCTCTCTCAGCTGGAGTCCCTGCTGCAGCTCTGGTTAACACTCAGTCTCAACACATGCTCTGGTGCTAGTGAAGAGAGTGGATCAGACATCTTTCTATTCAATGCCAGCAGAGTGCCCACCATCCCACTCAACCAAGGTCAGGACTCCACCACACTGTTTCCCTTCTCAACACTTCTGATAGAGCTGTAGATGAGGAGTCTGTTATGTTCCTGTACACTGGCTAGTTTTTTTAATTGGAGTCGTATTAAACATATATTCTGTGTGTTTGTGTGTGTGTCCAGCATCCATCAGCAGTTTCCTAACAGTGCTGGCGTGGTACCCCAACACCTCCTTGAGAACGTGGTGTCTCGTGCTGCACTCTCTCACCCTGATGACTAACATGCCAGTCTGTGGTCAGTCCACCCTACTTTTACTGGTTTCCATCTGTGTCAACAACTGTGAAAAGTCTTACAAGTCAGTTAGATTATGCTCTCAGCCTTCCTCTCGAACAGACAGTTTCTTCTGTGTACTTCCTGAAAGAGCTTCCTTAGTCATTATGTCCACAGTGATTGGTTGGTCAGACTGAGGATTATCAGTAGATGTATTTTCAGATTTATGTTATTTACATTAATCTTTTTGAAACTTACATGTTTCGTTTGGTTGTTTAAGATTTGATTTTCCAGCATCTGTTTTTCAACATAATGCATGGATGTTCTTCAGCATTCAACTCTAACATTTTCTATGTCAGAACGTCCTTGAATGAAAAAATGCCCCTGCTCAAAAATAAATTGCCATGAGACAATAACACACAGTAACTCTGACCAACAAAGGACAACTTCAATGAATATGTCCGACAAGTTTAAAGTCTCTGCAAGGTGATTCTACTGAAATAACTGAAAACCAAGGATGGAAGATTGGAATTCAGCCTACAACTTGCCTTTGAAAAGAGTCAGTAGTCAACAACACAACAAAATGTGTAAGGTGAAAGTCAAAGGATCTAAATAACGCATCTATACAAGGATATACCTCAATGCAGTCAGCTTACGTTTACATTTACATTACAAACCTACGTTTTTTGCCCTCATAATGCTATGGTTGATAGTTACCAATTGTCTGTTGTTCAATGATTTATATTAAACCTGTGCTTGAACTTCCAGCCTCCAGTAATGGGATGAGCTCTCAGGAAAGCACAGCACAGCAGATGGTGTCTGATCCCACCCTGGTCCATGTCCTGGTGCGCTTCCTGTCCAGCAGCAGCACCAATGGGACGAGCCAGCACAGCTCTCAGGTGGGACCCACCACCACCCAGGCCATGCACGAGTTTTTGAGCCGCCTGCAGGTCCACCTGTCCTCCACCTGTCCGCAGATGTTCAGCGAGTTCCTGCTCAAACTGATGCATATTTTGTCTACTGAGAGGTATTTACATGTCACAGCATAATCAGTCATTTTGACAATAATCACAAAATGAGAAATTTCAGGAGATAGCACTATCAGCAATCCTGAGCCACTAATGTTTCTTCTTAACCCTTCAGGGGTCCGTTCCAGTCAGGCCAGGGTCCGCTGGATGCCCAGGTGAAGCTGCTGGAGTTTACTCTGGAGCAAAACTTTGAGGTGGTTTCGGTGGCCACCATCTCCTCCGTCATTGAGTCCATCACATTCTTGGTTCACCACTACATCACCTGCTCCGACAAACTGGTTTCCCGCAGTGGCTCAGACAGCTCTGTGGGAGCTCGGGCCTGTTTTGGTGGCCTGTTTGCCAACATTATCCGGCCAGGGGACGCAAAGGCTGTCTGTGGAGAAACGACACGCGACCAGCTGATGTTTGACCTCCTCAAGCTGGTCACCGTGCTGGTGCAGCTGCCTCTGTCTGGGGACAGAGAGTTCAGTGGTCGCCTGCCGCCGGCCGGCAGTGGTGCAGCTGACAGCAGCGTGTCGGATGAGGAGAAGGTCTGTGGCAGCAAAGAAAGCGTGGCTGGTGGATCTGCATCCAGTCAGGGTCCTCCCGCAGGTGTGGCCGACCTGGTACTAGCCAATCAGCAAATTATGAGCCAGATCTTGTCTGCACTGGGCCAGTGCAACAGCAGTGCCATGGCCATGATCATTGGTAAGATGAATCCACACAGAAATGTCAAGAGTGTCATTGTTTTTCGGCTTCTTGTTTTGGTTTATCACCCACAACTTTATGGTTTTGGTTGTCTGTCACGGCTCTCATCAAGCTCATCTCAAGCAACAGAGCAGTGTAGCTCATTTAGAATTGAGCAGAGAAAACCAGATAGATTTCTCAGTAATTAATTGTCAGAGTCGTCTTATAAGATGATAATGTGGCAGTGTTGTGTTCCCGAGTGGCTGAAACATCAGAAACTGCTGCTTTCAATGTGGGAATAGGGGGCTGTAGGAAGTGTTTATGCATGTTAATTTCTAAAAGAATTTTCTGAATGAGAAGAAGATAAATCGACCACAAGGGATAAATGTAAAAATGTGGCATAACTGTACCACAAGAGAAGAGTCATACAGTCAGCAAACTGACTCAACAATGTCAGCTATACAGCAACATTCAGGTTAAGGTTCCTAACATTATTGAACATTAGCTACTACTCATAGCAGACCAAGTGAGGCTGTAGCATCAAAACCCCTGAGTGTATTGAGTTGAATAGCAGCATGTTTTATTGCTTTTAAATCAAACTTTCATTGATAACAGGAAGACTGTGTCAAAAATTCTCTGTTTGGATGAATTGCTCCCTTCATGAACCAGAGAACCCAATAATTCAAATATGGAGAGGATAAATGTGTTCTACTGTGAGCTGACGCTTCTCTCTGTTCCCCAGGAGCCAGCGGTCTCCACCTGACCAAACATGAGAACTTCCATGGCGGTCTGGATGCCATCTCAGTCGGGGACGGCCTCTTCACCATCCTCACCACCCTCAGCAAGAGGGCCACCTCGGTTCAGGTCATGCTACAGCCCATCCTCACATACATGGCCTGTGGTTACATGGGTAGACAGGTGAGCATCAGACTGTGCTGTATCACATTTGACATGAGAATAAATGTTTAACAAATGTAGTACTATCCAAACCTTTAATGTGTGTTTTATTGACATTTTGTAGGGGTCTCTTTCCACCTGTCAGCTGTCAGAGCCTCTTCTGTGGTTCATCCTGCGAGTGTTGGACACCAGTGAGGCTCTCAAGGCCTTCCATGACATGGGTGGGTATATCCACAGCACTTCATGTTGTCTTACCCAGCTTTACCTAGCTGAACCTTCAGACAGTGAGGCATCAGTACACACGTGAGCATGGATTCTAGATTTTAAAAAAATTGATTCATTAAGAAACTACAACTTCCTTGTGTTTCATCAGGTGGTGTGCAGTTGATCTGTAACAATATGGTGACCAGCACCCGGGCCATTGTGAACACAGCACGCAGCATGGTGTCCACCATCATGAAGTTCTTAGATTCAGGTCCTGGAAAGACAGCAGATGGCAACCTGAAAGCCAGAGTGATGACATCAGAGCCAGACAATGCAGAGGGACTCCACAACTTTGCTCCTTTAGGTGCTTTTAGTTGTTTACATCTCTGCTACATCCTAAAACTTAAAACCTTACATCAACACTTTTCTAACTCTAAATGTAAATTTATCTCTTCACAGGCACCATCACATCCAGCAGCCCCACGGCACAGCCAGCAGAGGTCCTCCTCCAAGCCACGCCGCCCCACCGCCGGGCCCGCTCAGCAGCCTGGTCCTACATCTTCCTGCCAGAAGAGGCCTGGTGTGATCTCACCATCCACCTCCCTGCTGCCGTGCTGCTGAAGGAGCTCCACATCCAGCCACACCTCGCCTCTCTTGCGAGTGAGTACCACCCAATTTCATATTGAAAGCAAATTAAAGTCATGAAAAGTTTGGAATTGCTACCAGCCAAACCCTTTCCATCTCACTTGAATGGAAACTCAGCTGTCGCTGCTGTATGTTTTACTGTGTCCTCTTCCTCCTCCCGACCAGCCTGCCCATCCTCAGTCTCAGTGGAGATCAGCGCTGATGGGGTCAACATGTTGCCACTCTCCACACCAGTCATCACCAGCGGCCTGACATACATAAAAATCCAGTTGGTGAAGGCGGAGGTTGCGTCGGCTGTTTGCTTGAGGCTGCACCGGCCTCGTGATGCCAGCACTCTGGGTCTGTCTCAGATCAAACTCTTGGGGCTGACGGCATTCGGTAACACCTCTTCTGCAACTGTTAACAACCCCTTCCTGCCTTCTGAGGACCAGGTCTCTAAAACTAGGTACTAAAAACTGATCCTGGATTGAGAGTATGTCCATTTGTATTGGATGTACATGTTGTTGTAACCTTTTCCTTCTCCCTGCACAGCATCGGGTGGCTGCGTCTTCTCCACCATTGCCTGACCCATGTCAGTGACCTGGAGTCCATGATGGCCAGTGCTGCAGCACCCACCGCCAACTTGCTGCAGACCTGTGCGGCACTGCTTATGTCACCTTACTGTGGGATGCACTCACCCAACATCGAAGCTGTGCTGGTCAAGATCGGCTTGCAGTCCACCCGTATAGGACTCAAACTCATTGACATTCTACTGAGGAACTGTGCCGCCTCTGGGACTGACCCTGGCAGTGAGTCACGCGCATCTGCATCACTGCTGAGTGTTAGTCATTGGCAGCAGATCTACAGGACCTTAAACACATCAAAAAAAGTCATAAAATATCCAAGTTTATTCCCTTAAGAGGTCCTTAAATTAGGTTGTTAGAGTCTGAAAGACAAGGGCACATTTCAGATGTCATATCCCCAACAGGTTTGTACTGCAAGGCCTCACAGTTTGAACGATGGTTAGTTTCCAATAATACATGAATATTGTGTTGTATTGTGTGTACATGGATTTAAATCCTTCAAGGAAATTGCTGTTTTCCCTATAATTTGTACCAAAATAGTTTGCAGTCCTGTTTCCATGTCATTAAAACCTCACAGAACCTTAGTGGTCCTGGGAAGTTTGAGTCCTAAATCCAACCTGAGACTCAACACTATGTTTTTGCTCTATTTCATCAATTTCTGACTTCATCTCGCAAGGCTAATGCTTGCATTGGCTACACTGCCTTTTCCCAATGAGCATTTTCTGTCTTTTTGCAACACATGACCTACATGGACACAGATTTCTTCATAGATTATATTCAGTAGCCACACCTTGCCAAGCCTAAATGTGGGTGTCAACAAAGCTTTGGTGTCTGTGAAGATTCTCAGTCATCCAGGTCATGGTTATCCAAGGAAGGTTGAATCTAGAGCAACTGGACTTGGTTGTAGACACGTAAAAACGTTTTGCCTCTCCTTCAAGGGGTCGTCAGTTCTAACTGACTGACTGAACAGACATTAACACTACCGAACCAAGTGCTGTCAGTTACCCTGGTAACAACCCCACATACCTGAGACTTCCCATCAGTCAGTCAGAGCAGAGGAAGCCCCTTGGATGAGAGGCAAAACATTTTCAAGTATATAGTATAGTATAGTGCTTATAAGCTGATTCCCTCAAACATAGGTACACACACCTGATACTGTGACAAGGCTTCTTCCTAATAGTTAAGTCAGGTAGCAGAGGGTAGTTCACAGGGATCAACAGTCATCTGATCTTTTTGTCTTTGCATCTGTCTTTGTAGACTTGAACAGTCCTCTGCTGTTTGGGCGACTGAACGGCCTCTCCTCAGACTCCACCATCGACATTCTCTACCAGCTGGGCACAACACAGGACTCTGGAACCAAAGATAGGTATGCCAGTATCCTGTTTTCACCTTGACGCAAACTGTCCCTCCAAAGCTCCCCTCAGTAAGAATAACAGCCAATGAGAAACTGTCTGAGAATTTGTCAAGGTGATTTTCCAGACAGACTCATACACTGAGAGTAAAAAGTGTCTTTACACTCTCCTTGTCATCTTTTACTGTCATTTGGTTGTTTGTTGCATATAAATTCCACTGTGACGCACCTGACACTGAGGGTCTGCGCAGATGATGCTGTGTTTTCCAAACCAAACCATGAGTTATTTATCAAAGCTTGTGTTTTAACCCTTCAGGATCCAGGCACTCCTCCAGTGGGTTCATGACTCTTCACGGGTGGCGGCCCACAAGATGAGCGGCCCCATTGGATACGCTGCTGCCAGTGCCTGCTCTTCCTCTGCTTCTTCGAGGGAGTATGGCCTCCTTATGCCTTCGCCGTCCCACCTGCACTGTGTGGCAGCCATCCTGTGGCACAGCTACGAGCTGCCTGTTGACTACGACCTGCCTGCACTGCTCAACAGAGAGCTCTTTGAGTCAGTCACAGTCTTTTGCTATATTGTAGAGACCATACATACACACACACATACATACATACATACATACATACATACATACATACATACATTTGTCTCTATTTGCCCAACTGTTACTTAGATGAACAATCCAATTCCCTCCCCGTAAGCAGGCAAGAAGTCAGAATAGTCTGAGTCTGTGGATGCTTAAGTATTATTTACCCTCCTTACTTACAATGAAGATGTTAATTAGATTCATGCATGATAATTGATGTCATTCATTTTCCTTCCCTCAAGGCTGCTGTATAACTGGTCCATGTCGTTGCCATGCAACATTGTGCTGAAGAAAGCCGTGGACAGCCTGCTGTGCTCCATGTGTCACATCCACCCCAGTTACTTCTCCCTGCTTATGTCATGGATGGGAATCGTCTCAGTGCCCAGCACCAGTCACTCTCAAGCCCAGCACCACCGTCTCTCCATGACTGATGACGGCAAAAAGCAGCATGACGCCAACACCAATGCTGCAGGACTCACCGATGACTCCAAGCATGCAAGACCCCCCATTCATCTGTCAGAGTCCCAGTTGACCACGTTGGCAGCTGCCTCCCAGTCTCCAGGAGCCATAGAGCAGCTGCTGGACTCGGGTTTACCCTCAGTCCTGGTTCGCAGCCTGGCCCAGTTCTGTGTTGGCCTCCTGGCCAGTGCCGACCTGCCTCTGCCTGCTGCTCAGGCTGAGAGACGACACCACCATCACCACTACCACTCATCCTCCTCATCCTCACACAGTCGGCCGCCTCTGGCTGCAGAGCTGGCCGCTCCAGTGCTGCGGTTCCTGACTGAAGTAGGCAATAGTCACGCCATGAAAGACTGGTTAGGAGGGCCAGAGGTCAATCCTCTGTGGACGGCACTGCTTTTCCTGCTGTGCCACTCCAGTGCCAGCGCAGGTGCCAGTGCAGGCTGTCAGCCTCTGGGTGCTGGATCTACAGCAGGTCCCCCTCCATCCCAGCCTCAGCCTCCAGGGTCACGCTTCTCCCTGGCATCTTCTGGGCAGGCAGGAGGACTCACCACGCAGCAGAGGACAGCTCTGGAGAATGCCACCGTGGCCTTCTTTCTTCAGTGTATCTCCTGCCACCCTAACAACCAGCGACTCATGGCTCAGGTCAGCTCTTACGTTCCACTGTGTTGGCACAATGGCAAAGACTAAAGCTTTCACTTGCTCTGAGACACCAGGAATTGAGTTTTGACATCTGAGACAGAGAGTTGCTTCTGTAATAAGTCAACATTTTAGAGACTTGTTTTTCAACCCAACAAAGCCATACATCTTAATATGATACTATTAGTCATGTTTGAAAATGTACAAGCTAATTTCTTAAAGGTGAGAGACTCTTTCATTTGGATTTTTTCATCTGGATTTTCTGGCTGCAGGTCCTGTGTGAGCTCTTTCAGTCAGCACCCCAACGAGGCAACGTGCCGATCTCTGGAAACATCTCGGGCTTCATCCGAAGGCTTTTCCTGCAGCTCATGCTGGAGGATGAGAAGGTCTCGGTCTTCCTACAGTCTCCATGTCCGGTGGGTAACTTTTTCTGTTGTTGAATGTCTCCTCCCTCTCCTGGCTATGTACAGCCAAGCACTGCCACTTTGTGTGGAGGTGCACTTTCAATGTTTTTTTCTTTTCTGTTACAAACTGAGAGCTGCCTTCACCAATTAGCTTCAATTGAGTTATATGCAGAGATGTTTACATGTAACTTCAGAGAGCTGTTGTCTATCATGAACAATACACTCCTATGGTAAATCTTGCTCCATTATTAATCTCTCCCACCCTTTCCAACTCTGTCATTATGCCATCAGTTAATGAGGAATGATGCTTTTATCATCAGTTGTTATTATAGTCCAATTTCAGCACTATGTTCAAACTAAGCTACATGTGAACTTGCATATGGTGCAACAGACTGCTCAATTAGAATGTGAAGTTAGGGTTTTTCCGAGATCATCAGATTGTCCACATGAAGTAATGAGGCTATAGCCGATCACACAATCTGGGGCACATAACATACATGACTGACTTCATAATATGTATGACAAAACATGAATGAGTATAGCACAAACTGATATTGTGGCACCACCGACTGATGTAGTTTTCAGATGTAACCACAAGAGGACAGTGCAGCAATATGAAGCAGAGGCCCCCTGTCCTATCCCAGTGACTCAGACTGATAAATGCCGGGTATAATGTGTCCTCAATGACACCTAAATGCTCTATATTTTACACAGCTCAATGATTGGTTGTCAGAAAAGCTGTTTAAGGAGATTGTGTGTGCGTGTGTGCGTGCATGTGCGTGTGTGCAGGGTACAAAAAATTGGTTTTAATTACCCACAGCTAGACATTTTTACAGCCTAGCTGTCTCATTGTTCTCAGTATTATGGCCTATTCTTTCATGTTGCCTGCGAGCAAAAGGGACCATGTTTAGCAAGGTAGTTTGGTTTGTTCAGTCTAGACAACGTATTACAGCAACTGCTGCCCAGATTGTGCAACCATTGTCATAAAATTACATTATTTTTTTCCGACCTTTACAGACCTTTTTAGACACTCAATGAGCTTTTTCTTCCAATCCAAAGTCTCAGCACAGATAATTATTAAGAGTGTACAACAAATGCTGCACGCTTGCTCACTTGCATTTAGATCGGACAATGAGGAGGAGTACAAAACTGCACAGACTCTGCACAGGCTGCAGAAAACAGAGAGGCAAAACAGAAATATAGTTAGAAGCTGGGAGGTTACTTCTCTCCTGCTGATGCCAGGCACACGTGGCAAGGCCTACAACACATCATATGAGGGAACCACCGCAGACATAACCAACACCACCTGAACAGCTTGAAAAATTTAATTCCCGCTTTGAGACCCTCAGCAGTGAAAGACAAAGGAGGCTTTCACACACTCAGAACATGCAAGAACCTTCATTAACTGTCTCATCAGCTGGTGTACACACAACCCTGAGAATAATTAAACTCAGCAAGGCCACAGGCCCACATTACATAACCAGGTGGCCCCCAAGACGTGCTACAGAACTGGCTGATGTTTTCACCTCCGTCTTTAACCTGTTCCTTGCACAGGCCACAGTTCCAACCTGTTTTAACCACCACCAGGCCAGTTGCACTCACTCCAATCATAATGAAGTGCTTTGAGAGAGTGATTTTGGCCCATATCCAGAGTAAATACTCTGGACCCTCAACAGTGTGCATACTGCCACAACAGATCCACTGAGGACACTATCTCTGCAGCTCACATAGCCCTCTCCCACCTGGAATACAAAGATGCTTACATCAGAATGCTCTTCATCGATTACAGCTCAGCCTTTAATACAGTCCTCTCCCCCAAACTCACAAACTGTACAACCTTGGACTGAACCCTCACACTGAGACTGGCTGTTGGATTTCCTCACTGAGAGACCACAGTCTGTCTGAATTGGAAATTTAACCTTAAACAAGGTGATGATGAGCCCTGGCACCCCACAAGGATGTGTCCTCAGCCCCTTGCTCTACACACTATTCACCTTTGACTGTCACCTCACACAAGGACAACACGAAGCTGATATCTGCTGACAACAACACAGTCATTGGTCAGGTCACTGGGAAGTGGAATTGACACACAGGAGAGAGGTGACATGTCTAGTGACATGATATGACAACAACTAACTCTCTCGCAATATAAATAAGAGCAAGATGATAATGGACATGAGGTAGGAGATGAGACCTCGTCAACTGCTGACAGTCGGCGAGTTTGAGTTAGAGAGGGTCAGCAGCTTGATGACCTCACCTGGAAATGTGCCATCAACAAGGGGGTTTTAAGGAGACTGGGGACATTTGGCATGTCAACGAGGATTCTCAGCAGCTTCTACTGTTGCATCATTGAGAGCATCTTGACCAGCTGCATCACTGTGGTATGGGAACAGCATCAGCGTGTAAAGCACGTGACTGCACAGAGTACTGAAGACTGTCAGGGCTACCATCTCTGCAGGACATCGACCGCCAGAGAGTCAATAGAAGGCTCTGCAGCAGCATCATACTGTGTTTGGTAGTAGGAATGATCCTTCTAACACCACTGGGCTCAGCTTGTCTCCTTCATTTTTTCCAGATTCAGTTTTATTTTTTCCCAAACCAACACAATCTCTTCTGAGTCTCAGTCAGGACATTGGATATACTGGCATAGACCTTTCTGAAAACCTTTCAGAAACAATCAAATGGTCCATATCTGCTTAAAAAGATTTAAAAAAATTCACCGATATCAGTCCCAGACACAATACTCTTTAGGCATTCAAATTTCTTGAAGCAAAGCTGATTCTTATTTTTTTGTGACATGCTAACGCAAAACTGATTTGTTCTTTTTTTGTTTTCAGTTATACAAAGGACGCATCAATGCCACCAGCCACATGATCCAGCATCCCATGTATGGAGCAGGCCACAAGTACCGCACCCTCCATCTGCCCATCTCCACCACACTGGCTGAAGTCCTGGACCGGGTGTCTGGTATGTTTCAATACAGGCAGCTTAAATCTTCCACATCAATGAGCTGACAAACACAACGTAACATAGAACAGGTCTTGGGTTGGTGCTCTGACCAGTGTGGATAGGTTACAGCTGATAGAAGAATCATAAATGCAACACATCTTGTGACAAGGGACATTAACTCCATCAGCAACAGAAACCACATTTCCACCAAAAGTACCTGGAACTTTTAGTGTTTTAGTCCCAAGACTGAAAGTCCCCTCCACATCCTTCTTCAGCTACTGACCATTATTTGTTTTTTTTATTGGTCAATGTTATTTGGGCATATTATTCGAATCAGCCTTTTTAGTTCAGGCTTTTATTTTCTAAACTTGTAATAATTTGAAATTGTCTTAAATGAAGAGATACTGAGAGACAACATGTTTCCACACAGAACACACTGTTCACTCAAATCATGGGTCAGTGAAATAGTATCCCAGGCCAGCAGTTTGCCAGCCTGGAGGTAAATACATATCTTAGGAGTCACAAGACAATTACCAGGATAAGAAAGCAAAAGATAAATACGGTAAATAAAAATATTTCCCAAACAGTTTCAATTTGCAACCAACAATGTTTTCCATTTCAATCATATTTCTTAAACATATGATGACTTCATGTCCCAATCTCTCAAAGATGGACTGCTTCGAGTTGAACTTGCATGAAGGATGGGGGGGCCATATTTAATTGGATGATGCGAAGTACAACCTAAATTATTTGCATCCTTCACTCTGACCTAACTCTAATCAAGCGATGAATGATTAGAGACTAGTTTTTAAATCACAATAACTGCAATTTTAATTATAACCCAAAATAATGTATCACATAATAATTATATAATAATTAGTTGTCAACCCTGTGGTTTAGTCATGTGCCCTTGTGTTTTAATGCTGGGTGTTCTCTGGCCATCAAGGTCAGCAGTGCAGCACTGATGCTTTGAGCTGCAGTATTACTTGTTAGCCTTTAGCCAGCTATGTGCATGATGAATGGCTCACCTCTTGGGACCTTGAACAGCTGATAGAAGGCCCGATACACTACTGCTCTTATAAGGCTGTGTGGATGGGTGTGTGTGTGTGTGTGTGTGTGAGTGTGTGTGTGTGTGTGTGTCTGGGTGTGTGTGTGTGTGTGTGGGTGTGTGTGTCTGGGTGTGAGAGTGCTTGGTGCTCTATTACCACACAGATTTTCTGAAAAAAAAATCTACATTTTTAAGCTTGCCAATACTTGTTTTTTACAGTACATAAATAAATCTAAGTGATGTCACACTTGGTCATAGATCATTCTCTCGTCTATCCATCCAAACAGATACACCCAGCATCACAGCCAAGCTGATCAATGAGCAGAAGGAAGACAAGGAGAAGAAGAATCATGAGGAGAAGGAGAAGATGAAAGCAGACAGCGGCTTCCAGGACAACTACAGTGTTGTTGTGGCCTCAGGTACTTAAATCTGTTCCTTACACACCGCCTGTCCAGTGGCAACCTCTGCTCACTGAGTGTCTTGTCCCACCTCGCACAAGTCAGTCATACTGAAAAGAGAATTGTGTCGATTGTTTACTCACAAATACAAAGCACTAAAATTACAGTGAGTGCTATTTGGAAGTGATTGCAAGTGGTGCTTTTCAAAAGAAAAAAGGTCTTTAAGTAGAATGATTAATGTCAGGCTGTGACATTTGGACAACCTGGGCATCAAACAAAATGGCCGCTTATTGTCTTTTATTATGTCTCTAGATGTCAGTGTAGCTCGAAGGAGCCAATTTATGTGATAAGATCATATTCTTAAAGGAGTAGTCAGCCCATATGAACATTGAAACTGTAATTATTTGGTCCTCCTGCCCACACCAGCATTTACAAGATCACTTCCTAATGTGCTTCAAATGTAAGTGATGGGGAACAGAATTCAGTCCTTGTTCTGAGCTAAAATACATCCAAGCTGAGCTGAAGTTAATATTAGCCTTCAGCAGCCCAAATTAGTCCAATCAAGTGAGTGTCTTCCAAAAGTCTGTTTAGGACAGAATTCCCTCTTCAGTGTACCAGCACGATGCCCACTTGCAAGCATTACACTGTTTGTGTGCAAATTAACCTGTAGACCAACATGTGTAACCCTCAAAAATATTCATGGTGGTTAACCATTAACATACACATAAATACACACATAACATCACACAACATTCATACTGTACAAAAGCAGTTCAGAGTGCTTCACATAAAAACCAAACAGCAAGAAAGTATGCAAAAGTCCCACTTAATTCTTAATTTATGCATCCCCATTGTGCACCCGAAGCACACCGCTGACCGTTTCAAATTGACAAGATTAACAGGCCATAATGTCTGTCTCTGCCATCAGGCTTGAAGTCTCAATCCAAGCGAGCTCTTTCAACCCCACCCCGACCTCCTTCAAGGAGGGGTCGCGTGATGAGTGACAAGTTGACTGCTTCGTCTGGTGCGGACCCTTCAGCCAAAACCATCAGTGTGCCTGTCTTCCACCTCTACCACAAGCTCCTCCCTGGTACGGCACACACAAGTGCAAGGTTAACATGCCCACTCAAATATTAGTGAAGTGAATTGTTGTGTTCGCCCTGTCCTCTCGTCCAGGTCAACCCCTCCCACCTGAGATGACTCTGGCACAGCTACTGACGCTCCTGTACGACCGCAAGCTTCCACAGGGTTACCAGTCCATCAACCTGACAGTCAAACTTGGCTCCAAGGTCATCTCTGATCCCAGCCTTTCCAAGACAGACTCTTTCAAGAGGCTACGCACTGAGAAAGGTACCAAAGCAGGCAGCTCTACAGTACTTGGGGCAGAATTTTCATATCACTTCGATTCCCAAAAAAAGTTTGGACATTGTAAAGTGTAAATAAAAACAGAATGCAGTCATTTGCAGACAGACAGTGTTTACTGACAGCAGTGTCACAAAGGTGTTGCCGAATTCATGTCGTCATATTCTTTATAGAATCATGCGTTCACAAAGTGGTGAACCTCGCTCCATCCTCGCTTGTGAATGACTGGGCCTTTTAAGGATGATCCCTTCCTTTCATACCCAGTCATGATACTTTGCAGTGTTTGCCCTAGTTATCTGCTTTGTGGGGTGTGAGTACACAGCGTTTTATAAATCGGATTTTGCCATTTTTATGCCATTTTTGGGATTCCGTGTACATGTACACTTTTT
Organism: Chaetodon auriga; assembly: GCF_051107435.1. Classification (NCBI taxonomy): domain Eukaryota; kingdom Metazoa; phylum Chordata; class Actinopteri; order Chaetodontiformes; family Chaetodontidae; genus Chaetodon; species Chaetodon auriga. The sequence goes on from NC_135084.1 coordinate 4,019,787, forward strand.
GCATAAACCCCACGCACCATTTTCTAAATTATTACAAGTGAACAAAGCCAACATGAAGCCATGTGGACTGACAAGTCACTCATTCATTGGACACATCCTCAGTGCTGGTTTAGTGACTTGAAATTCATGCTTATGTTGCTCTGTAGCTGTAGGATGTGTATGGAGACAGCTGGTTGCCATATGAAGTCAAACAGTCATTATTTGTCGGTTGTGTTCATAGCTTGTTTCCGCAGCCCCCAAGTGGCCAAAAAAATGAACTGATCCAGATTTAAACACAAACGTTTCCTCTCACCTTGGAAATATCAGTCTGGCAAGACAATCCTGTAAGGATCAGAGTCTATGTTTGACTTAAGATCTGGTTGTTTAATTCAACTCAAGGGTCACTTACTAAGTATGCTTGGTTGAAAGCTCCAGAAGAAGCAAGAAATAACAAACCTGTTGCCAGAGCTTTCAACTGTATGACCAACTGGAAAAAACCAGGAAGTTGACATTGAGATAGGATTGTTTTATCAAATTACTTGTATAGATTACTTTGTAGGTGCTCTCCTTCATGCTTTCCACCATGAGAACATGGTTTATGTAAATTTAGGAGTTAGCTTTTTAGTTACTTCTAAAACCACATCTCTACTGTCACACAGTCTTGTGTTTGACCACTTGGCATTCAAACCTGAAATCTGGACAGACACCCTCCTTGTCAAAGCAGCGTAGGTGGTCCCAAGCCAAACAGGCATCCACATTATAGTTCATTTTATTTACGTTAGGTTTGGTGCCAAAGCGACCTGTGATACTCCAGTGTCTAAAAATCCTTCAGATAATATTAAACATTCTAGCCGTTGGGCTCTTAACATTTAATTTTATTCATCTTTAATGTTATAAAGGGCTCGGTCTGGACCTGCTCTGTATGAGATGACTTCTGTTATGATTGGACTTAATTTGCTATGAGTCCTGCTCATGGCTACCAGCTGAGGCACCACTCAGCATGTGGTGGAATTTTACCACTTTTCACTAATCCATCAACTGCAGGCCCTGTTAAGGTCCATTGATTGAGCACACTACACTGTTCTTAGTCCATTGTAAAACCATCTGAATGGAAGAGAAGGAGATGAAGAGATCGTGGTGGTTTTAAGACCACTTTTGTAACTAAAAGTGATGTGACTCGACAGGGCTTTGAAACTTCAAATGCACATGCATTTTAAATGGGTTGTTCTGCAGTAAAAATCCAGTCCACACTTTTTCCAAGATTTAATGGAGATGTACTTTGGTCAGGCCTCAGCTCACATCACCTGGACTATTTTTTGGACTGCTTTGAAAGAAAAGCTTTGAATTCTGAAAGTTTGTGGAGCATTAACTGTTAAATCGCGCTCTTCTACTTACGTTTGGATCCCTCATGCTTGTTCGTGTTCAGAAGTTGCTTTTGCACCGTATTGATGGCATCTTTAGATGTTAATGCAGCTTTCATGTATGTACAATGGCATTTAGAAAGATTATGTTTATACCAGGGATGCTGCGCTGAATAATTTGGCTCAAGGTATTATGTCGGTAGTGTAATTTTTAGCTCTTTACTCTCTCTGTCTTATACAGTGACACACATAATGAAGCACTGTGGGTACAGGACAACTAGAACTTCTTTACATCTGCTATTAACTTGCTGCCGCTGAAGCTGATTGTGGCCATTCCGGGCAATGCTTGTGATTCGACCAAAAGCGCTGCAGTATATTTCAAAAGTGTCCCAGACGCAGCTCTCAGGTGTGCTCTGAAAGCATGTGCCTCCTCTGTTTTTGACGGAAGCGCTGTCAAGCTGCAGAGAGCAGATCGGGTGGGGCAGGAAGTCAGACAGCATCGAGAGATTTTCAAAAGAAAACATACTGTGCAGCCTCCTGATTGTATATCAACAATAAACAGACTTAAAACAGACAAAAAAAAGAAACTATTTGACTATGCAACCTACCTACCCGCGGTAGTATCACACACCAAGGAAAAACGATCTTATTAACAAACACTGAGCAAGTCAACAAAATAGGGCAGCAAAACACTCCTGGCGGGGTAAGAAGCCGTGTGGAGGACGTCGCAGCAGGAGCGTGTCGAGGCCGTGCCTGGTGGACTCAAGCCGCTGGTCAGGACAGGTTGTTGCTGGCATTAAACTGCTGACCCTCCTTTAGCCAGAGGGCAGCACTGTCGGCCCATAGAGGTGGTGACTCTAGGACTGGTTAAATTTAGCTGTCTTTTCTGCAGGCTCAAGGGTCAGAACTAGGTCAGAATATTTTTTAACATCAGTGTCTTGTTTTGATGATCTCAGCACTGATGAATCTGCAGAACTGCTCAGATATCTTTTGTCCATTGGCCATGTCCTGTCCACAGTCTAAAGTTTCCATTTTAAAAGCGTAGTCTCATTTGTTTGGATGACTTTTATGATGGATTGTTGGGTAATTCCGTATCATCCTACTTTGAAGGACAAAATTGAATGTATCAGCCTGTTTTTTTTTTCCTTTTACATGGATTGCATTTTGAAGTTTATCAGTAGACCTTTCATTTTGAAGGCATTTTGACTGGTAATAGCAGGAAAGTGCAGGTGTCACTCATATTAATGATGGCTGACTTGAGAAAACAAGAGAAACCCCTACATTTCCACTTCTGTTTTCCCTCACAATGATCATATTATTGTATTTAAAGACGAGCGTAACACATTTGAACTGCCGACCCAGCCGTCAGTGTTGGAGTTGGAATGTTGCTTACGTAGACACCAAGTTTTGCTAAGGAAGAAGAATTGTGGAATAAATTGCATGATATCGCTTGTTCTACTGCATCGATTTTCATCCTTTTTTACTGTCCATTGTGAGTTAGAAGTAGAAGTAGTAGTTTAAGTTCAGTGCTAACTCAGTGGAGTTCTCTTCTGAGGTGCCACTCACGTTGCCAGGTAGTGTTCATCAAGTGAAGCAGCACAAATATCGGCATTGTTGGAACAATAATCCTGGCATACAGACAGACAAAATGAGCCTTGATGGTATTCAAACTCTAAAATTGATTTTGCCGTGCTCTTGGCCAAAGGGCTCTTGAAGTTCAGCAGAATGCAGTGTACATTAAACACTTTTCCTCTTCAGGAAATGAACACCCAGTAGTCTGGAATGACCCACAACATTAACTTTCAGGAATCTTGTCAGGCTTTGGTACAAGGGTCTTCATGACCACTGTATCTTATAAAGTGGGACATTTTAGATATATTTCATTAAATTGGTTATATTGGGGTCAACAAAGTATTCTTTATGGACTGGTAGGCGAGTGAAGGAAAAGGTTTTGGGATAGACTGTTGTTGTCAGCAAAACAAAAAGTTACCTCTGTGCTTGTTCTCATCTGGTCATTAAGATAGAAGTCCAGAGCTGTTGACCTTGCTTATTTTTCAGGGTGTATCTATCCATCTGTATCTATCTATCGATAGCGATAGATAGATAGATAGATAGATACTTGTTTACTTCACCCACAGTGCTCACAGCCCTCCATGAAAGATGACGTTTATGTTGAGTTATATCGCTCTCCTCTTTACGGGCTGCAGGAAGCAGCCCAGCAACCTTATGTTGTTCTTCAACCTTGACATTCCCGAAATGAGAAGGTACTGATTTGCCACTTCCCTTCCAATGAACTCTAATAAACTGCCCCATTCTAAAATGTGCCTGCTGTCCAGACACTAACCACTTGATGAGGTCAGTCATTGTCTTTATTTAACCAATATGTCCTTCCTGTCTGTGGCTGCTGAATTCAGATAGCCTCATTACATGAGCTGTAGAGATTAGATACCCAGCAGCACAGAAAGGCTAACAAATAGCAGGGATTAGTGGCCCAGTGGAGTCTCTCCCTGATCCAGACTTTGCATCAGAGATTTCATTTTCAAAGTGAATTCACTGTCGGCTGAATATGTTTTATAAAGCTGCTCTAGTTGTTTTGCCTCTGAAAGAAGTGACCCTGACTGCTGCATGCCAAAATGTACTCAAGTCATGTCTGGCATACGCTACATTTAACTGCACTACCTTTCCCTGAGAAATACTCGCAAAAACCTTTGAGATTCACGTCTCCTTCCCTGAAAACCTTTTTACAGCAGACAAATGAAGGGACATGACAGTGAGCCCTGATAAAGACGCTGAGACGTTTCCTTCAATTTCACTGCTGAGGCTCTCAGCAGACACAAATGTAGACTCCATTTACATCTGGTTCTTGTGATTTATGTGAAGATTCAGTGTCAGGCACACATACCAATCTGTACCTTTCACAGAGCCAGTGGCAGCAGTATGCTTTGCTTTGAACAAAGTGCTTGTCAGTGCCTGAAATGCCCCCCTCACACACACACTTTTATAAAGCAGGAATTGGATGGGGGCCGCATCCAATATGTTTTGTAATTTTCCTAAACCGAAAATCCGTCAAGCACACCTACCTAATGCTATGACTTACCAGTTGTGCCCAGGTGTGAAAGTAGTAACAGGTTTTTCATTCTCTTTGTGTGAACAACCAATGGCAACATTCACATTGGGTACAAACATTTCTGTTTTCAGACATGGGCCGATGATACATCATACAAACGTATTCATTTGAACCATGCTGAACCCTTAAATGGGAACTCTCAAAGGGGAACTGATAAACATCCACAAATGATGTCACTTGAGTCAGTGTCGGGTGGAGCTGAAGACTACAGGTTAGAAAATGAAATGAAGTCATGGCGGACTGACTGCCAATCTCAGGCTTGAGTTACATGAGCTGCTACGAGCACAACACACCCAAATCTCCATCCATACTGTTGAGTGTTGAGTTGCATGATGGGAAATGCAGGCGCCAGGTTTTGACAAGAAGGAATAAAATGCGTGGAATATAAAAGATATTGATTTTGATACTTTATTTTTTCTGTCAAGCGTGAGTCCAACAATGATGTTGAGTCTTTGTTGTCTTCATGCAACTTTATTTTCTTTCCATGCAAACAGTCAGCCTCTTCTAAAGAGCTGTTTCAGTCATTGGCCTCCATGGTTTTGCTTGCATTTGAAAGACCAAAATCCAGTGGTGGAAGTACTGTTTAATTATTCCTCCGGCAAGCTGCCAAATGACCCTGTCGTCCTTGCCCTCCTGAAAACAGGAGCATTCTCTAATCCTGTTTTGGAAGTTCAGACACGTTAATCTCTGTTAGAAACCCTTTTATTCACAATCCCAGTCACTTTTTAATTCATCACCAAGAGAATGTGTGGGATAGCAAAGATTCCCTGTGGAGAACTATGAATCATCTCTGGTTTTCTCCTCTACAAGAGATGATGAGTGACTTTTTCCTCACGTGACCTATCAATCCACCAGAGCTTGAGAATCATAAATCTGCAATGATGCGCCGTCACAATGAAATGGTGGCAGGTTAACACTGGTGGAGGTGGTGTGTGTTATGCCTTTCAACCTTTGTTTCATTTTGACCGTCTGACTTTGTCTTCAGTGCTGTATTATAAGTGTAAACAAGGGCATCAGGACGCTGTTTCATTTTCTCCATTTTGATCAACACGTAGCACATCCAAGGGTAAGGCACCCTCGACTGCATGCTTTTAAAGGCCTGTTGATGAATGAGAGCAACTGATGGAGATGGTCTGTGCAGATTGGTAGCTATGCTTGGGTTGTTTCTTCTCCTCTTCCTGCTCTATGATTGTTTGAGTGGAAGAGAAATAGACTGACAGCAAAGAAGTGCTTTGGAGATCTGGAGTTGGAGTGTATTATTGTGTCTGTCTGTCTGTCTGTCTGTCTGTCTGTCTGTCTGTCTGTCTGTCTGTGTGTGTGTGTGTGTGTGTGTGTGCAATTCCCACATTTGTTCAGTAGAGAGAGAAGAAATATTACTAATACATAACATAAAAGGCTTAATACAGACAATATCGCCAACAGTGAGAAACTGGAAGAGGGTGAGATAAACCACATGGATAAAGGTTAAGAAAAACCACTGACTCTGTATTTTAAAATGTATTTAGCACCCCTAACCTCATACCCCTTATTCTCAGTGTCATGTCAGTTGAAATGGAACAGCCAAACACAGCCTGCTAGAATCAGCCCAACTTAGGCTTTCCAGTGAAGCCAACAAGCATCCACCTGAGCATGCATCACATAAACACCACACTCTCTAGAACTTCAAATCTTTCCTCACAATCACCAAATTAGAAGAACATTCAGAGCACTGACCTCCCCCAAGGCCAACAGTCATTCTTCTATGATCTGCAAATCTGCAAGTACAACTAGATATATTTCCAAAACTACTAGAATTTCACATTTGGATATGAGTAAGAGTAGCCTGTACTTAGGTGCATGATATGCATGCATTTACAGTTCCATAGCTATTCCTTAGTTTGAGAGGAAAAAAAAAACCAAAAACTTGTTACAAGTGTACCAATTCTCGGATGAAACCACTGTCCCCGAGTGCTCCATAACAACTGCTTTCTGTCTGGAGTCTGTATGAAGTTTACGGTCCCCTGATCGTGGATTGTTATGTGGAGTCATCAGTATTGTCACTTCAGTGATGGGATTCTCCTCACAGTAGACTTCAAATTTTAACCAAATTCAGTGCTAACAAGTGTCCCAGATACCAGACAGTGCATGAACATACAACAGGTCCTCTCTTTGCTCTCCTTGCAGTGGATCACTGTGACATGCTGAACAGCTGTCCAGAGGACGAACCAATGACGCCTAGTGAAGATTGTCTGGACGCTGCCACTGACGAGTCCCTGCTGGAGACCAACCCCATCCAGTCACCACTGCAGGTCTTTGCAGGCATGGGCGGCCTGGCCCTCATCGCAGAGAGGCTGCCCATGCTCTACCCAGATGTCATTCAGCAGGTGAGACTCAGAGCCAGCAGCACACAAGCAAATGCATGGACCAAGTATGTCGGTCAAGTAGAGCTGAAATCTTCACCTAAAGCATGTTCATGTACACTGTAAAACATGTTTAGGTCTGAGAAATTCTTTTTGATAGAGTAAAATGTATTAATCTGTTGTGTTTTAATTCATGCATTGGGGAATCTTCTGTTTAAACCTTCCAGTTTAAGGAGAAAAAGTACCAAGGTGTGTGATGGTCATCCAAGGAGGTTTGATTCAAGGGTAGCTGGACCTGGTTGTAGATACTTAAAAACTTTTCGCCTCTCTTCCAAAGGGCTTCTTCAGGTCTAACTGGCTGGTGGGGAGTCCCAGTTGAGTTGAGTCCCAGTGCTGAGTCCCTCTGTGAGATCGTTATCAGTTAGAATTGACAGAAGCCCCTTGGCTTTGCCTCATTTTCAGTGATGTACAACCAAGTCCATTTACCCTAGATTCAACCCTCATTGGATAACTCAGGTGCTTGACTTGGAGACTGTATGCTGAAATAGCTTTAAAGTCTGCCCAATGGTTTCCTCCTTGGTTGAATAAGGATGAAACTGGTACTTTTACTTTGAATATGAAATGTTGGTCAGTGTCAGTATTTGTTCACAGATGGAGAGTAAGAGTTTTGTTTTACGTTCACTGTATGTTGAGAAGCCAGCAGCCTCTCCTGTCCCTCAGGCTTGAATCTACCACATCATGACACTGCAGAGTTTGTGTTCTCTTAAAGTTACCCGTCAGCGTTGTCTCGTATTGACTTTTCCCGGATGGTCGTTCACAGGTCAGTGCCCCAGTGGTGCCCTCTGCCACACAGGAGAAGCCCAAGGACAGTGACCAGTTTGAGTGGGTGACCATCGAGCAGTCAGGTGAGCTGGTGTACGAGGCGCCGGAATCCATTGCCGCCGAGCCACCGCCCATCAACAAGCAGCAGTCCCAGTCGTCCTCGTCGTCATCGTCCTCAGTGCAGACCATGTCACCAATCCCTGCCCACTCACTGGCAGCTTTCGGCCTGTTCCTGCGCCTGCCAGGGTATGCAGAGGTGCTGCTGAAGGAGAGGAAGCACGCCCAGTGTCTGCTGCGCCTGGTGCTGGGCGTCACAGACGATGGAGAGGGCAGTAAGTCTGAGAGCACTACACAGCTGCCAACACTGACATTAACTGCAGGTTTCAACACCTCTGCTGAGTTCTTCATCCTCGGTTGTTGTGTTTCTTGCGTCTGACTTTTCTTCTTGAATATTAATGATGTCTCCTGTATTTCAACTTCATACCTGCCTCTGCTTCTGCTCATATTATGTGAACTACTTAGTGGGATGTTCTGATATGAACATTTCGCTGATACTGAGTTTTTTTTCCCCAGTTTGCTGGAATGAGAGTCTTTGTTAGTGATAGATGTCGGAGTAACTTTGTTCATCTTGTTGAGCGATGCAGGTCCCACAGCACATCAGGCAGCCTCTGGAGAGGCACATACTGAATAAAAATTGTGTCATTATTCACCTCAGGGGTGTTTCATTAACGTCTCACAACTTCCCCTGAAATGATCTAAAAACGTGTTGGTCACTGCACAATACCAAAATGATTACATTGCAGGATCATATTATCATAAGATGAATTTTATATGCATTCCATGCTGTACAACATGGTTAACCTATTCATGGCTTAAATATTGCTACAGGAATTTTAACACAAATATCAGCTCTTGCTTTAGATCAAAGATAGATCAAATAAGATCTACTAGTACTTACTCAGTTACAACTATTCAATCCAAACTACAACATGTATTTAGCTATATGCATCTAATAGTATTAACTGTTTCTGCTCATGTTTAGCATCTGTATTTTTGCCACATTTTATGATGGATTCAGTGTCTTTATATTGTCACAGTGCAAAATCTCTTGATAGTGGATTCAGCAGTGGTACACTGATATTGGCAAACCAGTAAATCCCTCTTCAACACAAACCTGAACAAAATACTTTGGCATCCTCTTAGGTCATATCCTGCAGTCCCCGTCAGCCAACGTTCTGCCCACACTGCCGTTCCACGTCTTGCGGGCGTTGTTCAGCAGCACTCCTCTGACAACTGACGATGGCGTGCTGCTGCGCCGCATGGCTCTGGAGATCGGTGCCATCCACCTCATCCTGGCCTGTCTGTCGGCTCTCAGCCACCATGCCCCCCGCAACCCCAACGCCAGCACCAGTGTGTCTGAGGTATGGCCTGTAACACACACATACACAGTTCTAATGATATTCATTAAAGTTTTTACTTGAACGCGGTTGTTCCCTAACCTTCAGCTGTCCATTTGAAGAACCAAGACTCGCCAGACTGGCCTCAGAAATGCAGAAATGTCCTCAGTGTTTGTGATCGTCCCTCCAACTTGATTAAAAAAACAAAAGAAAAAGAAATTACAAAGACGAAAGTACAGAAACACACTTAACACTTCCACTTCTCTTCACACACATGCACACACACACACACACACACACACACACACACACACAAACAAATTCAAAAGCTCCAAAACACCTTCTGAAGCAGATGTAGCCGAGTTTCTGAATAATGTTGAAACTTTGTGTCGCAAATATTAACATGAATCAAACAGACTAAGATAGAAAATATCACAGTTTTTTCAGCTCTGATCAAATAAAGTGTTTATCTTTGATTGTGTTTTGTGCTTTGGACATTTGACTCTTGTCAAGTTCTCGTGCTTCTTCTTCAGACTCTTCCAGCTCCACACCAGAAGCTAATCTGGTCCTTCGCCTCAGTGATTGTTTTGTTGTTTGCTGTGATAGAGAAACAAGGGAAAAGATCATTGCCGTTATTAATGGCTCTCTGCCCTGCTGGCCTTTCCTCAAGGTCTCTTTTGCATATGTCCCAGAGAGCCCCAGACAAATAGCTTAATTGTTCAGCCCGAATGATAAGAGGCAAATGAAGTTTTGGAGAGAAATGGGAGCGTGTCAGAGACGTGCTTTGTATTATTGACACCTTCAGGGTGAGAAGCAATGGAAGGGCATTATCCTGAAAATAGATTGACCCTAAACTCCCCTTGACTGTCCTGCCTGTTAAACTGACTGAGAAGGTTTCTGCTAAACCATCTGCAGGTCCTCAACAGCACCTGGCTGAAGAAAATGCAAAGTATGGAAGTCTGAAAGAAACATTGAAGATAAACTGTAGGTTACTGTGGCAGGAGGAGGTGCAAGTGGGTGCTACCAAAATGAGTCAAATATTATTTCAGAGAACAGTGTTACTTTAATAAAGAAGCCAAAAAAAGTTAAAAATATGACCTGATAATTGAACAGTTTCGTGTTTTGTCGTGAATTGTGGTTGAAAGTGTTTGGAAAAAGTGTTTTGTAGAGAACAAAGATCTGCTAAAACTACTTTTATCCTGGTCATTATCTTTCTTATGAGGTTATAAAGTTATTTTCACATTTATTTTGTAGCATTGGTTACAGACAAACTAGGCCTAAACTGCACTCCCTTAATTATTGATGACAAACTTAATGATGTCTGGCGTCCAGTTTTGATAACTGTAGTACCTTCAGGCCACTCTGTGGTTGAACTGCTCACAGTTCATTGACATGTTTAGCCTGGGAGACATCCCAAGAAGGAAATTTTAGGAAATTTTTAAGTTAGGAAACACTGTCATATGGTCACTATATGGCCATCAAACAGTCCAAAGACCATATCTTTCAGCATGTTCGGACAGAGCAGTCTTTGGCATTTATTTTAAGGAAAATATTGACAATTAAGTCAATAACTCAAAACAGAAAACTCTCCTCTCCACTCCAGGAGTTGGCAGTGTGCCAAGTTGAATTTCATTGATCAGTGAAATTGCAAATTACACAACCACAATTTTAATAAGCCAGCAACTACTTTCCTTAAACATAGAAGGGAATTATAAAAAAATATCATAAGACAAAGTGGTCAGTGTGAATTAAAATATCGTTAAAATGTGTTGGTTTACATGTATTGAAATTCTAACAACAATTCTCCAACTTAAAACTGTCCTTCCAACCCTGTACATTATCTCATGTCTGTGTTGACAGCCGCAGATATCCAGTTGTCATGGTGGAGGCACCAGTGAGGAGCAACAGCTGTACTGGGCTAAAGGAACTGGTTTTGGTACTGGATCTACAGCTTCAGGCTGGGATGTGGAGCAGGCCCTCACCAAACAACGGCTAGAAGAGGAACACGTCACCTGTCTGCTGCAGGTAAATCTACCCATCAATGTCACATCATTCTTAAACTAAGCAAATAAACTAAAAAGATTAAGATTTTCCTGTCTTGCAGCATGAAAAGTTGATTCTCAATAAGGACCTAAAATGTCTCAATTAAATTGGTTAGTTAATGAATTAGTTCATAGCCAAGTCTACTGTAGTGACATAGCTTGGGTAAGGTCATGTAAAGTATGTATTTACAGTATATGGGTCAACTGAAGCAGCTTTCATGAGTATTTCATCTTACGGTGTGTCTAAATTGTTTTGTTCACTAGGTCTTGGCAAGCTACATCAACCCAGCGGGCTCCAGCAGTTGCCACAGTGCTGATGCCTCTTCAGCAGACAGCAGAGCCCAGAACAGCTCAGCACTGCCAGCAGTGCTGCAGGAGCTGCTGAGCCAGTCCTGCCTCATCCCAGCTATGTCCTCCTACCTGCGCAACGACTCAGGTAGGCTTCCTGTTTTCACAAATAAAGACTATGACACTGAAAGTAAAAGAGGTAGCATGTGGCATCCAGCGAGGCTCGCAACACTAGCAGCAACTGCCAGTTTCTACCATTAGCACTGGGGGCTACTGGTTGGCTGCAATGGACAATCAATGAGTGATCAGGTATCTTGAAAACAGCTTGTGTTTTCATGGATACCTGAATGTGCCTGAGTGAGGCTTAACAGCGCAACACAAGAGTAAGACATTTGATTGTCTGTGTTGCTCAGGAGGAATGTACTTATGTGAGGAATTGTATAAGTACATGTCTAGCTCTTTGAAAACAGGCCTCTAGAATGAAGTGTGTAGGGTATTTATGGGTGTAGAGATCAAGTTCCCATTACAACCTGCGAATCATTTTGGGGTATAATGTTCGGTTATTGGTTGGAGTTAGCTTGCAGACTGAACTGACAATAACTAATCAGTTATACAAACCAAGAATGGCTTTTGCTATGAAATGTATGCAGGTTAAGTACAAAAACAGCCTAAAACAGCTTGTCTTTTTCACAGAAACACATAGTACACAAAGAGAGTTTCGAAGTATATGCAATGCCTTTAGCTAGCTTTTTCTGGTCATGCGACCCCCATCATGTTACGCCTGGACTGTCTGCCTTCTCGAACATGGCAAAGGTTTTGACATGGACTCTAGCAGTGACAAAAGATGAAAGAAATGATTGGTCACTTTTTCTAGAGCCAGAGAAAAGTCCTGAAGCGGAGATCTTTGTGTCGTGGTGGAAAAATGGTTTGGAGCAAATATGATTGTGAGGAAAAAAAACTGCCGCTGGTGTTGACAAGAGTCTCATTCCCCGCCATGGTCTCTTTTGTTTATATCCCTCTTCAGCAAAATGTCACACTTCATTAGTCGTAATATATTGGTGTGTAAAAAGGTATCCGCAGTGCCTTAAAGATCAGGAGGGACCCCAGTGTGTGGAAAAGGAAGCTGTCAGGGATGGCTGTGAAGGTTCATCATTAAATCCTGCTCATTAACATGGCAGCAGCGTACACACCCGTGTTTGTGCACCATTTCCTGGGGTCTGTTTATTCTTTGTTCAGAATTGTTTTCATCCTGATGAATGATTTAAACCACTGATATCTGTTGCTGACATTGTCTGAATTTTCTTATTGTCTGTGGATTTGTGGACATTGTATGAAACGCTGCCCACTGGTTGCCTTTGATGTTGAGATGGTGGGTTCAGATGACTCTGGTCTTTGATCTCAGGGATAACTGCAGGCTGGAGCTACTGCAGTGTGGCCTCCAGTTGTGAATTATAGGGGGAGCTGTCTGTGTGCAGTATATGTTGCTTTGTGTTTTTAAGTATGTGTGTGGTGGAGATGCTGGATTTTTGCTGAATGAAACAGCAGATGGAGCCACAGCATCTTAGACTGAAGCTGAGTTTGTGCGTCTCTTTTAAATCACATTGAAGTCACAGAAGCAGAAGTCTAATGAGTCCACATTCTTCAGAGACACCATCCACTCAAAATTTTGTTTTTGTACTCGAGCGTGAAAAAACTGGCACTTGCAATTTGATCAGTTCCTTTCATAGTTTTGTTTGAGGAGTGTGTGGATTTGATAAGTTTGTCATCTTTGGTGCAGTGTCATTTGATGTCATGGTGTAACACTGTGGGGTCATTGCTGTGGAGCTGGACGTGTCGTGGTGCAGCTCTAACCAGCTTTATTTTGCACACGCTCAGGTGGTCGAGCAGTGAGCTTCCATCAGAGCTCTCAGTACACTGTGGGCTTCAGCACTTTCCAGGTCAGGTCAGTCCATTGCTTATATCCGGCCTCAGTTCCTCAGGGACTTGCTGGTTATCAGTGTTGGGCTGACCCTTTTCAGCCTGGCTGCAGTCATGCTTCAAACTGCTCTCCTCATTCGTGCTGCACTCGGATTTCTTACAGATTGAACAAAGGAACAAACGGCACATTCACAGGAGGGTGTGCAAATAAATGAAAGAGCCAGGAGAGATAATACATGATTAGAAGTTCTAAAAACTATGAAAGAATACATATTGATTGAAAGTATCACAGTGTGTCTTCAGCTGACCTCCATCCTGGGGAAAGCGAGCTGGCTGAAGTTTGAAAAAACACAAATGTCACTTTGTAACAGTGTCTGTACAGTGGTGTTTGTATTGTGTCTGTTCAGAACATGGTGGTTTATGTTGATCATTTTCATTCTTATAGCTGTAGCCATTTTAGATTAGATTAGATTCAACTTTATTGTCATCATTAGAGTGCAACACAGAGACAACGAAATGCAGTTTAGCAACTAACCAGAAGTGCAAATAGTCATAATATTTAAAGTATAATAAATACATAAAGGTAGTGCAATTGGCATGAGGTATAAACAGTTTGAGGTATGTGCAGGAAGTGCAATTAATTTCTATGAAATTATAAAACATGTGCAACACGGTCTGTAAACAGGTGACACAGCTGACCACAGCTGAATTTAACAACAGCGATTTTGAGGTCTTGCCTCCTGTGTTGATATTGGAGGGTTAACATCACTAACAGCTGCTGAAGCCCAAACAGGCAGCAGTAATGTGTTACGTGATAATTGTATGTGATAATTAGAATATTATGGAAATCTTACTAACATCTTAGTGTAACACATTCATTTTAAATGTGTTCCGCCCAACACTGCATATAAACATACAGTGGCATGAAAACGTTTGGACACCCCTGCTTGAATTTCTGTTACTGTGAATAGTTCAGTAAGTAGAGGATGAACTGATCTCCAAAAGGCATTATGTTAAATATTAAACATTCTTAGTGCGTAGATTAGTGCATTATTTTAGTTTTGTACAATTTTAGAGTAAAAAAAAAAAAGGAAAGGAGCACCAAGGAGCGCACTCCAAAGGCTCATACCTTAATTTCATTGTAAGGGCCAAGACCTGTTCACAGTCATCTTTAGGAAAGGCTGGGTGATGCAAATTTCAAATAATTGATGTCCACACAGTAGGAGAAGGCTTTATGAAGATAGCAAAGCATTTTCAGGTAACCATTTTCTCAGTTTGGAATGATTTCTGGGATGAAATCCTCATTCAGTCATTACCCATTAAAACCAGACAGTCTATTTCCAGCAGTTGAAATTCTGTTTGATCGGGCTCATTTTGAGTTTGGATTGAACATGAGACATGAGGAGCTCAGCATCGGTGTTTCGGCCCTCCCACTACCGTGGTGTACTGTTGCCTCTCAGCCCGGAGGCAGTTCCAGCTGAGCGTGTGCCACCTCTTTGTGCCTAATGCTGCTGGGGTGTTTCAGTTTGCAGGAGCGTCTCTCTGTTTGCATGCTCATGTGTGCTAATGCGCCCCTGGTCTCATAATTAAATAACAGCTGATAAAAAGCATTTTGAGTGTTGTAATTGCTCCTCATTATCTGGTAAATGCTCTGACACACGCTTACGTGTGTGTGTATGTGTATGTAATATGGAGTTTATAGACCCTTGTTTGATAACATCACCACATGCTCTGCTGAAGCATAGCCTTAATGATGACATATTGTCCTGTAAGATCTATGCATTTACCACTCAATTTGATAACCACTGACATTATACTGTGCCAACTAGCCATTGCACGTAGTTAATTGAAGTCATGGGTGACATGCAGCAAGTCAAATGAAACCCGGGGGCTCGCAGACCACCTTCTGTGTGAGAGCTGGTTGCCCAGGAGCTCTGGGCTGTCAGTAAATGTCAAGAAGAGCTGGCTGTAATGAAAAACTGGGAGATCTGAGAGCCCCCCGCTTCTCAAGTCAGACGAGCCTGTAGTTGGTGAACATGTGTTTTCTATGCTCTATTTATTGCAAAGCAAGACAGAAGAAGAAAGAAGGGAAGAACTTGTGGAGCTACGATTGAGCTTTTGTTTATTCAAATGTGTATACTTGATCACCTGCATTAGTTGCAGTATGAATGTGTGGTGTCAGTTGAAGACATGTTGTTACCTTTGCTTTTAAGCAGCCACACAACCACATTCTTGGTGTGTTGTTTCTAGGTTTTATTGAATATTTCCAGAAGAGCCTGGCTAATCAATCAGCAGCAGATATTCTCTGCAGACACGAGCTGATCACAGATGTATCAGGTTTGCATAATTCGACTGAGTTCAGTAAGAAGCTCTTATGTTTCTTTTTACACTACGTGTCTTAGACACAAGTGGAACCCCTACAAAAAATGTTTGGTCATGCTATGAGTTCATATCATATATTGTTATTGGATTTTTTTTTTTTATTTTCACATACTGATATTGGCATCTGCCTCAAAGATCCAGTTTCAGTTGTTCTCTTGTTTCCAGCATATGTACAGCAGAAAGAACAGAAATAATTCTATAATCTCTGTGTGAGTGTGGCTGTGGGCGACACGTTTCCTTCCCATAGAAATGGTTTGGATGGCTGTAACGTGGAATTTTGCCCACACATCCAACACTCAACCGAAATACAATGCTGCTTCATGAGTATTGTTTTGCATTTTTACATGGAATAATAATCATTTCAACCTCTGTATTGAACGCAGCCTTACACGGCCCAAGCAGATGCTGAAGGCTTTGTCCAAGCCTGTGGAGCAGATGTTTGATGTTCTTGAAGAAATATAACACCTTATAATCTCTTCAGACAGTAATATAAGGACTGTAATCCATAGACAGTGGTTGCAGCATAATATCTGTGCTGTAAAACACTTCAAAGGCAGCATGTTGGGAGTGTTGACAGGTTCACACTCAGCTAATCCTCTCTCCAAATTGGACTGCATGAATAAGATGTCCTGCCCACTCCTGAAGAGAGTGGGCACCGGAAGAGGCTTTATGTAGGGAAGAACTGTAATCTATTTAAAGCTCTGCTAATCAATATTTTTATATCAACAATGAGTCGAATAACAACATGTTAAAGGCTGCACTCCCAAGTGAATAACCCAGAGAATTGCTCTTTTAGCTCCTAGTTGTTGTTTTGAGGGATATCTATGGTTTGGTTTAGTCTCATCACTGGTTACTTGCAGCAGCAGACAGCTGTTTGAAGCATTCACAAGATGGATGGTGGTGACCAAAACAGACAGTGAATGTTTTTGATGATGTACATGTATCAGGTGGACACAAACACAGATCCAAATGAATGTTAATGTTGCTCTGTGTCTGTTGGGTGTTAAAAGAGGCAGCTCTGTCATCACATCTCTTGTCATACCATGCTAGAATGCTGAATTATGTCTCATGTACAGGGGAAATACTATCCCAATATACAGTACTTAAATTTGACCAAAATACAGAGAACAAATTCTGGAGATTAAAACAGTTGCAGTATGAAAGGTGTGTGGAAAAGTGCCCACTGTGATCATGGTGACTCTTCCCCTTAACTTGTAATGTCTTAATTCCACTTTGTGTTTGTTTGTTTGCCAAAATATAAAGTACTCTGAACCAGCTTAAAACACGAGGCAGCCAATGAGCTTGACAATTCACAGGGCTGTAATTAACACTGACCTAGGTGTGGGGGGATCAAAAACTTGTGCATTCTAGATGGAATTAAATTCACTGCATCTTCAAAATCACCCTACCTCCACTCGGATAAATCCCTTCTAAATAGAGCCTCATCTCTTCCAACTACTCTAAACACCTTTCATTTGCCCCCTGGTCTTACCTTGCTTACTACCACACAGGCCTCTATCTCCAGCCGCTATTTCCCCCGCTGCCTCAGAGCTCCTCAGTCCTGTCAGCCTAGCGCATTGTTCCACATTAATCATCAGTATCTTGGCGAAGCCTTTTGGGATACATTACGGTTTCCCGTTGTTGCCTGGCACTCCATCACAGGAAGCTAAGCCATTAGTGAGAGGTAATACCTTTGAATGTCATCGCAATACTAATTTATCTTAATTGAAGAATGGTATGCTGGCACGTTTTGGTTGACACTAAATGGTTTCCAGATCTGATATGGGATTTTTTTTGTTTGTTACATTTAACTTTACATTCCTTCAATTCTATGCCTCAATTCCCCTTTTGACTCATTTAATACAGACAAGACTTTAAGTTGATCTGGGCTTCTACAGGCAACAGCACTTAAGTAATGGCTGTTTTGGTCCATCAGTCATGTTGAGTGGGTGTACTTATGGTGTTGGAGGGTAATCTGAACATGACTGGCCTGTTGGAAGGTGGTTGGTCATGATTAATCACTCCAGATTCAATAGAGACCAGGTGGAACAGAAGGCAATCCCTTCATAGCCGGACAGCCATGTGTGTTTATGGAGCCTCCCTACAATTGAATGTGTGTGTGTCTGTGTGTCTTTGTGAGCACTTTTTAGGTTTTACTACTATATAAGTTTGTGTCCAGTTTTTCATTTGCAATTTCAGAGGTTTTACCAGCCTGGTAAGAAAAAAAAAGACTTCTTCCAGAAGTGCTTGACTTCACACACAGAAAAGGAGTTCTTTCTGCCAACTCATACACACTTAGATCAAGGATTTCCCCCACCGCAAGACATTGTATTAGAGTCAGTACAAAGTGAAAGCTAAAAAAGCGACCGCACCACCTTCATTCATTACCACTCCTTCCCTGTGGATTTGTGGATTTGCAATTTATCGCTACTCACCCGTGGAAATATTTGATTCTATTACCACAGGGTTTACTGCAAGCAGTTGAAATGGGTAGATATGCCCTTTGAAGTGTGTGGGGCAGAGATGAGAGGTGGGGTGCCACCAACAGTGAGCATCATTGCAATTACAGGCGCCATGGTGCATGTCTTCTCCCTGTCTAATGCTCTGAAAGGTGTGTTGTGTCACACTGAAGATGTTTGCCCCTCTGATTCCTTCCTTTTCGCCTGGAGTCTTAAGACAAGAAGAGCAGTCAAAAGCCTGAAGTGGCTTTCAGTTTGGATGTCGCATGCATCAGTCAGCAGAGGGGAACTATTTTCTTGTGATTATGAACGTGCAAGCATTAAGATGCCTTTTGAATCCTAACCAGGTTCTCAGAGGCCTATTTCCCTCCCAGTGTATGAGAACATATACCTTTCACCTGCATATGCAGTTAAAATAACCCCTGTGATGATCCTCACGCTTTCCTCTCACAGTTATCCTTTCACACATCCTTCTTTGGGTTTCTCACAGATAAGGCTTGACGCTATCCTTATTGATGTGCTCAGATGTTTATTGTTCAATTGCACAATACATCTAGACGTTATTCAAATCTTTATAAAAAGCCTTTTCATACAGGAAAAGGATAGCTGACACTACCCTGAAATCAACATGAACATGAAAAAAATCAAGAGAATCTTTCATCCCCAATCCCACTCCGATTCATCTTACATCTAAATCAGCTGCATTGTTAAATTACAAGTTGATCTCCTTCTTTAATGTCTTGCAGATATAACAGACCCATTTTCTCTAAAAATATTGCCCTATTTTGGAGGTTTCATCCCCAGCAAGATGTTAAAGTTGTAGCCCGTATTTTCTTAAATAGAAATATGTTTGTTGTTGATGGTTGTTTGTGGATTGAGGGCATTTTTGAGATGGCAGGTATCCTAGGAGACAACAGTACAGCAGAGCTCCTCCAGGGCCATGTTTCTTGGGAAGCGTACTCTGACAGGGGCCCAGAAGCTATTACATTTTTGGCCCTGAAGACTGATTGAATATGGCGGCCAACAGTGTCTCCAGAGCAGCTTCCCAGCAGAGTTCTTACTTCTTTCTCTGCTTTTAATCGTGTTGCTTGAAATGCCTTACAGGCAATTAGCAATTACAGTCCCACCAGTTTGAAAATTAAGTAAGATGGAAAATAAATGGAAAAGCATCACTGTTGTCCACAAGACTGTCTTGTTTGGCTCATGATTCCAATGAGTCTAGCAGTCCAAGGAAAAGAGATCAAGGAGAGGTTTGTGTTCCCTGTCAGGCCAGGGGGTTCATTCCTGGCTGGGGGCTTTTTAGAGTCCATCTGGCTCTGCCCATAGAGGTCGTAGTATAGTCCTGGTCCTGCCATGTTTCAGCCCTTTGTTATCTCCCTGGCTCATGGCTGTGACTGGGCAGTATGGCTTCTTCATCTTCATCCTTAGCCAGTCTGTATAGTATCCTCCTCCTCTCTCTGTGGAAGATGTTCATGTTAAACATGTGTCACTTCCTAGTTAAACCCTCTTTCCCTTGTGTTCCCACCTTTCCTGTAGAAGTCTTATCCGGCAGGTTTTAAGAAATAAATTCTCTTTTGCTTTGGCGCTTCACAGTGTGGTGTAGATGTAAACAAAAACAATTACGAAGAGGTTAAGGAATGTGCCAATGATGCCTAACATGGCCAAGATGGATTCTTCTTGCTCCTCCTTGACCTCCAATGTCTGTACGTCCTCAAGGGTGATGACTGTAGTGCCCATGATCCTTATGCTTACCTTAACCTGGCAAGGGGGCACTTATCTGGAATAAAAGGAAATTATGGAGACCATGTCAGAAGTTGTCACACTTGCATGGAAAGCAACAACAGAGCTTGGTCTAAATTAGCATGCTGCTTTCAAGGCTTAGTGTTGCTCTTTTGTCCTCCTCTTCCTGGTAATCTACCGGTTTTTGCACAAAAAACAGCTCTAACAGCTCTGTGTTCAGTTAGCCCTGCCAACGTAATCCTCTCACCAGAAGGAAATCAATCATGAATTGAACAAAACAATGGCCACATAGAGCATAGTTGAGATTCGTCTGTGAACACCAGTGTTTACAACCTCCCACCACTTGAAGCCAAACTCCTCGAGCACTCAATCAGGCTCATCCCTGGATTTTCTGAAATGAAACTGTTAATTTGCCACCACCAACAGTCAGTGGCATTTCCCCATGACAAAATAAGCATGCTGCTATTTAAAGCCCCGTCAAACCCACCCAGCTCTTTTCATATGCCTTTAATGATTAACCACCCCCGGGTCCTCCTAAGTAGTTATTCAGAGCATAATTCCCACCTTCCCTCTGGAGGAGTCTTGGAAGGTGAGGACGAGGAGCTGGCGATGAAATGTGTGAGCCAAAAGGTAAACAGGATTATTCTTGACTTGGGCTCATATGTGAATGGAGCTACAATCATCTTCACCCCTTTAGCTCTCATGTCAACATGCAGTGTAGTTGTCACTAAATTAACTGAAATCACTGAAATTTCAAAAAGAAGGACATTACAGACAAATAAACAACAATGGTATAAAGAAAAAGTAGCTTACCCTAAGGTGTCTAAGGTGTGAGACAACATCATCCGGCATGCTTTTTTGATCCTCACTGGAAAAACACGGCTTTAAGGACATTCTACATGTGGCGACCCGAGGGAGAAGGGGCGGGGATGGCTGTGTAGCCACAGTCCCAGTGCCTGTGAGCGACAGGCAGAGTGACGGAGAGGGCAGCAGAAAGCAGCGGTGTCTGTACGGCTTTGCGGTGCTCAGCTACGCTTCCAGCGAAAACCTCCTTGTGTCACTTCTCCACTCCCCCAGTCTGTGGCGCCACCTGTCAGGTTCAACAACCCCCCACCGGCCCAACTTCTCTTTTGATTAAGTTTGCCCTCCAAGTCTTTTCAGGCAGGTGTTTATCAGAAGCTGCTAAAAGCACTAGCAGCCTCCGTTTAGGGGGCAAGGAGAACCCCTCTCCCCTTTTGCCCCCTCCCACCTCCCAACTGTTCCCCTCATCCTCCCTGCCTGCTCCTCTCTTGAGTCACTGCTTTGCCTAAAGTCCTCCACACAGCTCCTCCACCTCCCTCCCCAGCTTATCACCAAATCTACACACCCCCCTTGCTCTGTAGCGTCCCTTGCACTAGCTTCAGACTCCTCTGGGGAACAGTGCAATTAGTGCCTTTCAAAAAAGACACCTGCCCATCACCGGAGCCCCAATGCCAATAATACTGTGCATGATTACATCTATAGGATCAGCTGATGGTGTCTCGGTGACACACAGCGTCCGTTGAGCCCTGAATTATACGAGTCTGGCAGGTGATATTCCAGAAGAGGAGGAAAAGCTGTAAAATCCCATGGAGCGGACGTCTGTGGAGAGGCACAACCAGCTGGAGCGGCAGACAGTCGCTATGGCATTATGGATCTGCACCTACCGCCACTGACAGCAGTGTTACAGTAGGTCTCCAACACCAGTCACTGTGGGAGGACTGTGTATTGCATAACCGAGCAGAATGATGGCGAGAGAGGGAGGACGGATCCTGATGGCCGTGGCAATGGAGAAGGAGCATGAAAATGAGAGAGAAAGAGAGAGAGAGAGGGAGGGAGGAGGAGAGGAGGAAGAGGGAGGGGGAAACGACATCGCTCATGCTTACTGCTGTCTCCTCCTCTCCCACTGCTGTGGGGGCTGGTTGAGCACACACACATGCACGCACCCGAACAGCGACCACCTAAACAACACACAAAAGCAAAAAGAGAAAAAAGCCAAAAAGGAGATGATTCAGCCCCAGTGTGCCACACTCTGCTCTGAGTTCAGTCGAGCCCATCATGAGCTGCTGTTATTCTGACAGACCTGCGGAGAGGGGAGGAGTGGAGGAGGGGCCAACAATAGGAGGCAGCGGCAAAATAAAGGATTGTTGGGGCTGAGTGGAGGACAAAGGGGGAGGCAGTGTAAAGATTTGGGGGTCTGTGCATACACTTAGGTGTTTATCTCCAAAGTGTGGCTTCGGAAATAAAGATACCATGCCTGCTGCGCTGTCTGTGGGTTTCTTTTGCACTCTACCTCCCCTCCTCATTTCCCATGCTTTTTTTATTTCCTAATTACACTTCTGTGCTATGTCCTCTGCTTTGCAAAATCAACCTCACTGTCTACATCAGCACCAAGTTTAGTTACTCATGGTTAGTTTCTCCTGACTCGGTGCTGAATTGTTGGGTTAAATAAATGAGGAAAACTGCATTCACGTACAGGTTTTTTTTTTTTTTACTTAAGTATATGTCAGTGCTGTTGAACTGCAGTTTTTAATGTATGTCAACAGGCTTCTGACCCAGTCATCCCATTTCTCCACGCATTATGACTCATTCTCACTCCTCTCTCCGTCTTCGTCCCTCACATCATCATAGTTTATTTCTGTTCAGGTGGGCGGCAAATGTGCCCCTTCAGCCAAAAGTGCAGGATGATACGTACAAGATACATTTTGGTTAGAAGTTAGCAACAACACCTGCTGGACAGGTATCACAATTATTGTTTCAATGTTGACTTCATGAGAGCTCAGTGAACATACCTCAAAATTCCTAATGACTCAAAGAGGTTTCGGAGTTAATTGACTGAGACAGTGAAACCATCTGTTCTGCTTGATTTGATGGAGCCTTTATTGCCCTTCATGTCCCCCTCTCTATTCTGCATTTTCTTATTGTCACAGCAGTAAGCCACTCACAAATGACATAGCAGTATTTACCTGCCCTTCAAAAGTTATGGGTACACTGATAAACAACCACACATCAGAGCCAAAATGGTTTCATTTTTGTGTCTCAGAGCTTTTGTCCCCTGTGTTGAGTGTCATGACAGGGCCGACATCACTGAGAATTGCTTCTTATTGTCGCTGTATATAAACTATATAAAGACACCATTTTGAAATTACTCCAAGCAAATTTTACTGCATTATGGGCTGTAAAAAGATTTTATATCACCGCGTATTGGATAACATATATACCGATGCAATCAGAGATGCACTGATAGGTCGGCTTATTGACCAGAATTGGCTGGTTTTCAGCATCATTGGCCATGACCCGTGACTGACTGATTAGATATATCTGATTCTGTGCAGGTCAAATTTACACACATGCAGCCCGTCCCCCCAACAGGACCGCCAATCCCATTTAACAGTCAGTCTTTTATTATGACCATAAAATTTTAGTCACAAAAATGTTACAAAAATGTTTGTGTATGCTGTCAGTCATAGTTCTTGGAAAGAAAGAAAATCTGAGTCGGCCAAAATCACAATGCACGTCAGACTTACAAAAAAATCTGAAATCAAAATCGGCCAAGAAAATTGCAGTTGTTGCGTTTCTGATAAATATATCTGTAATAGGCCGATAAAGCGGTTGGGCTGTAGTTGCAGTTATCGTGACCTCAGGGGTAATTGAGTGCTGTGGCTGAATTGTAGGAGGTCAGTAAAAAAACAATACTGCAACAATCTTCTTTCCTCCACACTCCAGTCCTCTTGACCCCCATCACTGACCCTTCCTCTGTGTAATTACCTGCTAGTTATGGGTGCTGACCAGTTGAAGAAGGGATGAGCTTTCAGAAGCTGCTTTTTTGAGGAACACATACACTAGTGGTTTCATTTACGTTTGGCCCCTTCCCTTGAAAGCACAATGTGTCACAATTATATCAATATAAATCATAATCAATATCACAACAGGACATCATATGAAACTCCTTACGTTTTTGCCCTATACTGTATGAGTGCAGATACACGCTGAATTACTGGGATGTTTTCATCATTTTCGCTGTGACAGAATGCTCTCAAGCATGTGGCATCAGTGACCGGGCAGTCAGTAAAGCTAAGCTAAACTAAATAGCTTGTGCAGCTTTCAGGATTTTTACATGGTATTTTAACCTCCCAGAATCATTACTGGCCACCCTTTTATGGTTTCCATTTTACTGTCAGAGTCATCACATTTGGAATAAGGTGAGTCCAAAAGTTTTATTGAACACCTCATTATGAAGTTTTATTATTATTATTTTTATATTGTTATTCCCTCTTCCTCTTTATATAACAATGTAGTTCTAATATAGGCAAAAAAAAAAAAAAAAAAATCATTCATTCGTTGTAATGATCTAAAAGTTTTGAAATTATTTGTTTATACTCAAACTCAACAGATTAAATGGAAAGGTTAGTGATCTACACAAGAACTCATTGTGCCTTTCAAATAAATATTTTGTGCAGATAATTAAAAAGTAAAAGGATAGAAGGCAGATTTTTCTAGGTCACAGTAACCAGTTTCAAATAGGACTTTACCAGATTTTTTTTTCTTTGAGCTCAAGTTTTCCTGCTTATTCTAACCCAGTTAAGATGTCCACACAGAGTATGTCAACCTAAAAAGTAAGTTACTTGAGTGGCTTGGTTTGTAAAGGGATTCTTTGTGCACAAAAGTGCAGCCACTCTTCCTTCTGTCTTTTGAAATGGCACAGACCTTCAGGCACTTTTTATCTGTTTGTTCCACATAGTCTTGCTTTGATGCACATTATCTACAGTGTCCACTGAGGCAGACTGTGTGTTGGCGGAGACATGTCACAGCCTTACTATTTCAGCTCCTCTCTCCTCTGTTCTGTTGCCCTAGAGGGGTCAGGAAGACCTAACACTGTCCAGCTATGAGCTTGAGTCAGAGTATTAGCCACCCACTCGGTGTGACCCTCATGCTCAATGCCTGTTTCCCCGTGGGAATTCAACAGACACCCATCCCTTGTGGTAGCAACCGGCCCACACACCCACTCTCCTGTTCACCCATGAGTTGAGGCTGAGTGGTAACTCATTGAATGTTTTTTAGCTTTCTTTTTATTGAGCATTACAGTAAACGAGTGGTTGTGTGAAGCATGTGGTTTTTATGAAGACCAATGGTATGTCATTACCTGTTGTCTCAATGGGTTTGTTATGGCAGCACTGAGCGGGATATCTCATGAACAGAGTGTGTATTAAAAATCAATTTAGATTCTGTCAATACTATGGCCACCCAGTGAAACTGTGTCCAGTGTTTACTTTCACATGTAACTTCAAGTCAGACTTACTGGAGAAACATAAATTTACCTGTTGCAAGAAGCTTCCCTGTGTGTGACTATTGTAAGACAGTATGTAGTATGCAGTTTTTTTTTTCCTGGAATGGCTAAAGCATGACCCGCCCTGCTCTGCCTTTGATTGGCTCACCCTGATATTCTTACCATAACCAATCTCACTCCTCATGGCTAAGCATAACCAACCCAACAAAGGCAGTGAGTACTAGCCAGTCGGGCAGAGAAGAGTGGATAATGACTTCACCATCCTGGAGAAAAAAATCTAGCATACAGTATATATATATATAGATATAAAAATGTGGTCCAAGGCACAAAGAAAAAAATGTTCAAAAGAAGAAATCCTAAAACAGGCAGACCACACTGCAGGAATGATGTTGAAGAGATGCGATGGGCCTATGAGGAAGCTTTCTGCAAATTGCATGTCAACAAATGCTGTAACATGGGCTTCAGAATAAGTGGTGAATAAGAAGCCAGGTGGTCAGAGAGGGGGAGGGGGGACTGGAGATGGAGAGAGGGAGTCATCTGCACCTGGTCCAAGCAGAGAGGTCTGCACTTCAGTGTCAGAGGAAACTACACTAACTCTGTCCATGGTGGTAAACAATCAATACTAAAAGCCTCCAACTTGAAGAAATTGAAGTGTCAGAGCTTCAGCAAAGTTAAATTGAAGTTGGAGATGCCATCTTCAGCATGGAGCAAGCAGCATGTCCTAAAATGATGCACTCTCACCAATGTAAAATTGCTCTTTTCTTGTCCTTTTTGGTGTGAAAGCGATCAAAGTACCTGTCTTAATGTCCTCTAACAGATCTTCAAACAACTAAATCCTGATGGATGCTGAATCTTTAATTCTGATACTGATGTTTTAAAGTTAAAAAACTACATATTATAAGAAACATAACATGGAGAAGCATTGGATATTGATATAAATTTGATTATTAAAAATGGACCTGATGTAAAACTCTGAAGAAGCTGAAGCTGCTGACATTCTCCATAGTAGTCCCATTGATGGTGATGGGGGCATGTTCTACTTCCTGTCACTTCCTAAAGTCCACAATCAGCTGCTTAGTTTTTGCTGATGTTAAGATGGGTGTTGTTGTCCTGGCACCAAGATGTCAGGTGATCAGGCTTATGACAGTCGTGTTGTCTGCAAACTTAATCATGGTATTGGAGCTGTGGAACTCCTGTTCATTCAGTGGTGCACGAACCGGAAGTGCCACAGGAACTTGGCAGGAGAGGGCCAAACATGTATCCTGAGGGGGTGCTGGTGCAGAAGGTGAGGATGGAGGATGTGGTGGGGCATATTTATGCAGCCTGGTTTCTGTACTAGGAATGTCTGTACAGAAATCCATGGCAATCCAGCAAATTTGTTGACATATTTCAGTTTGAACCAAAGAACACTGACAAAAACTGAACTTAGACAACTCAACATACCCAGTTTTACATAATTCTAAGATAGCTGTAGCCTCGTTTGGCATGCAGTAGCTTCAGGAGCATTTAGCAAATTTAAATTCAGAAGTTTCTTGCTCCCTTGAATGATTGCAGCAGTGTATACAGAAACATTAAGATGCTTTATGAGCAAATTTTCATCAGTGATGAAGGATGGCCTCCCTTGTAAGATCACACACCCATGCACAATTGCAGCACCAGCCAATTAAGGGCAATTATCAAGTGTGAATTATCAAGCCTCTGCATCTCAGCAAGCCTCATTAGAAATGGGTCATGGTCCCAGGAGCTGAATTATGCGCTGCTCTGAAACGATTAGTATTGTTCGACTCAGAGAAAGAAAAGCTTTATCTGAGCAGAGGTATTTCACATTGTATCCATTCAGTTGAAGGAAATTTTGGCAGCAGGGATCTTTCCCCCGAACTGATGTACTGCTATCTAAAATTGGCTGTGATTGTCTCTCCGATATGGATATGAATACTTAATGTTTTCATGTTTCCACACTCTTCAGCCCTGCTGTGGCATTATCTTCAGTAATTAACACCACATTTCTAAACAACCTCCCTTTTTACACCCGTCTCTGTTCCCTATGTTCTTGCCCCCTCCCCCATCTTACACCCTCCCTGAAATACCAAATGTCAATCTGTCAGCTGTAATTACTGGAATCTTCCTTTCTTCACAAGGGACTGTGGGTCAGAATAGGCACTAAATTGGATGAAAAGTATGCCAGGAGTCATAAGTGAAGAACAGGCTTTGGAGATTAATTTGAATTTCTCTATTTGGCATTTGATAATGGTGCGAGATTTTTCTGAAGTTGATTATCAGGCCTATTTCCAGGTTTGAACTGTGTGGCCACAAAGTATCCAAGATGAGATACTGTTGTCTTTGTACAAGTGTGCAAGGAAGTCTTCAAGGAAAAAAGCTTCATGTGTCTTTACATTAGGCAGTACACAGTAGAGGGAGACATAAAATACATGTTCCAGCAGCCATGGGCTAGATTAAAAACCTTCGTGTTGTGGGTGCATGATTTGCTCTTAATGTCACTGAGCCACAAGGACATCAATGCATCAATAGCACCACTCAATACAATCACTTACTAATCTGTGCTGTGATGATCACAATGTTTCATATGCACAAAATATCCAGCATTACTTTCTCTGTAATGCACTCTCTCTGTAGCTAACAGGTTTATGCCCAGTGTATGATGCAGGTCACTGCCAACAATAAACTAATCAGAGATGCAGGGATTTTGAATAAGTGATTTTTAACAATGTCCTGACAGGTGGTGAAACAGGCTTATGGGCTTGCTGACCATGCTTTATTCACCAAACATTATCAGGGATGCCAACATGTTTTAATGTTGCTCACAGTAGAAGCTACTTGCCAGGCTATATTTAACATAGACCTTGACCATGTAAGCCGTGTCACAAATATATAGGTTTTGGTCCAGAAAGGATAATAGGCAAATCTTTGCCAATCATATGCATACCAATATGTGTAGAACGCTGAGCTGAAGGAATGCATTCATTTGACTTTTTCCACTGACAGTACACCACATAGTTGACCTGATAAGTCAGTTTTTACTTTATGCCACTTGTTTGGGATTATTGTGTTTAGTACAACAGTGTTGTTGCCTGCTGTTTGACCAGTTTCAGCAGCATCAACTGATGTGCCAGTTTGGGCTCAAACCTCAGTGCTACACTGCTGTATTGCTCAGCTGAGACCCACAGGCTAAGAGGCAAGGAAAGGACAGGCTAGGCTGGCTTGACATACTTGAGCAGCCCTTATCCCCCTGGATGTGTGTTGGTGTACAACAGGAGCAGTAATTCTGCAATGTAACATTTCACTTTCCGGCCATCCTTTCTTACTGGTTCCTGGTGTTGTGTGTACATTACAGTACATTTTCTCATTACCTGCTCATGTTCTTTCCATTTGCATCTTCTCTGTTGTTTTTAAGACTTCAGCCAGGGAAGGGCTCAAAACACTGTTTACTGTAGATAAGTGTTATCCAGAAAACCTTGGTGGATGATGATTAATGGGCTAAACAGATGGCTCTGCCCATGACTCCCAGCAGCACCAACCGCTGACTGGACAGGAAGTGGAAGCTTAGGTCAACAGGTCAGAGAAGGCCTAGCACCCTTTGTGCATACACAACAGAAAATATTGTGTCAAACTAGGATGTTAACCTCACAAATACATTATGATATTTGATGCAAGAATAATGATCGGGTGCATTAGGGGTGATGTGTGTGAGTGTGTGTGTGTGTGTGTGTGTGTGTGTGTGTGTGTGTATATATATATATGTGTGTGTCTGTGTGTGTGCATCTTCATATCAGTGGTTATGTGTGTGTATTTTGGATGATTCACAACCTGCGGCTTCCTTACATACTCTTATGCTGAGGCAATTGACTCGACACTAGGTGAGGCTACAGGGCCAACAGGGACACATAAGAATCTCACAGTAGCGCCTTTATTTCAAGCAGCCCTTACATATGCCATGTTAACTCATCGCAGGTGCCCCTGTCCAGGCCTAGGGGCCACTGTTAACTATTAATCAGCCTGAGCATCCAACATGGCTACACGCACTACCCGTTTCTGTATGGCCCCCAGAAGACCCTAAATCACAGAGAGTGGAGGCTTGCTGTTCGTACCTCTGTAATGACTGCAGGTCAGCACTTACAAGATAGTCATAGCTGTGATGGATGCCCAGCCTCTTTGGGCTGCCACTTGTCCTGTGGCTTAGAGAACAGGTTCTCAATTGTATCCTTACCCTTTGCACTGCATCACTGTTTGGTGATGGAGTTTCTTGAATTTCATGGAAATTCACACAGAGGAACCCCTGCATTGGTTGGTTTCAGTGATGATGATGATGATGATGATGACGCACTAGGAGGTGACAGGCTAAGCATGGAAGTTCAAGTGGATAGGCCTTGGACCAGTGGGCAATATGAGGGGGGATGTCACCCCCCTTGTTAGCCACATGATCAAGGTGCATCCCCTTTGTTAACCTACCACCCCTCCATATCCCCTACTATCAGAGAGAATCTGTTGCCCTGACCACAGCTCTGACATATCAGTAGCATAACTGTGCTGTGTGTTGGTAAATCCATGGTGCTGTCTGTGGTGGGGAGTAGCAGATAGAGTTATGATTTCACCTTTTCTCTCAGCCCCACCCTTCTTTCGGTTTCCTGTTGGATCTGAAATATTCTTTCAGCTATCTACTATTGATACCCAATTCTGTACTATATTGTAGCCTATATACTCTACAGAGTGGTGTCACCTTCATGATCGAAGTGACAAATAGCAACATGTAGTCACAAAAGAACAAGAGCATCATAGAGACACACTGCTGCCTGTAGTATTCCTGTGATACAGCAGCATGCTGGTCAGAGTTTCTGTTACTGTGAATGGTTAAGTGAGCAGAGGAGTTAAAGATGAAACATCCCTTAAACCTTTTAAGAATGATTAGGCATTATTTTTGTTTTGTATAGTTTTGTCTGTTGTTGTGCCTTGGTTGTGGTGATTTTTTTTTAAGCCGATACAGTGAGTAGGGAACCATTTTAAGGTTGAAGTGAGCTGTAAAGTGATAACGTTGAACTGGGTGTTGTTTTGATGTTGTTTCCTACCTAATGTAATAAAGTGATTGAAGAGAAGTCAGTGGTTCAAAACCAAAGAGTGACAAAAGAAATTGTTTTCTTTTTTCTTTACGTGTTTTTTGTTAGAATACAAGGTACCTGTATAGTTGTAATCTTCACTAACTAATTATTGATTTACTGTATTACTTTCAGTACCAGTGGTGTTAGGAGCCATGTGCTACACTTTTAATAAATAGTTCTTAATAACCCTGCCTTTGACTAGGTTATTACAAAACCTGCCCATCATGCACCACACCACCCACCACAAGTACATTCTCAGCCTGTGGGAAACACTGCTCAATTATAAAAAGGTTCTGTCCCTCATATGTTTTGCTGCAGCAGGTTGTCCAGTGTCTGAAAAAATGTGAAAAAATGGAAAAATAGAAAAAAGGGAGAATAGAGGCTGTGTGATAATCAGAAGACCCAAGTTCATTCTATTGTGCATGGCACTCACAGCGTCCAGTATCTGTGTTTGCTGATGTGCTGTGCCTATTTTTATTCTTTTCACTATCAGAAGAGTCTGCTTGTAGGGAAGAAACAAACTGAGACTGGCTCAGAGCAAGAGGAGGAATTCTGATGAGTTACACACAAATGCTCCAAGTAATTACATAGATGTATATAGAAGGGATTGGGATTCCATGCTAGGTGTCACCCAGAGACGCTGGTTATAGGATTTGAGAGCAGATTAAAGCCCTGGGAGGTCAGTGTTGTGCAGATGCTGGGAGGACAGTAGGGAGCTGGGAATTTCAATATAAATGTAAAACAGTCCGGGAGCCACAAACAAGAGCTGTTCTATTTATTTTGAGGCTGACACTTCAAGGCAAACACATGGATGCACAAGTACCTCCACACACACCAGACTGATCCCCTCGAAAATGATATGGCTGACATGGTCAGCCTATTGATGCTTACTTCACTGTCTCAAGAGACCCTTGTATTTGATTGGCTTCTGCTCAAGTGCTGCTTGATGTAACTGACAAAGTGTCAGTTGGCTGAAAATTAACGCTGACTCTTGGATAACCACACGGGTTTTCTCATTTGTTTTTGCATTGACACCAGCCAACACTGGTTTGTGAACCATTTACTTCTTCTCATAGTAACTTGGTATCATTGGGCTTTGCAAGGATTACTTCAAGGATGTGTGTTTATTACATATTCACACACAGTTTTTTTAGCTACACTGGTGACAAGGGTGTAGGGATGGCAATGTCAGGACAGTCAGTCTCATCACTTTGGTCCAGACTGGAATTTCTTGAGCTATTGGATGAATTACAGTCTATGGTTCTGCAGTTATTTCTGGTCCCCAATAGGATGAATCGTATTGACTTTGACCTTCTTGACTTCTCATCTCAGTTTTTCACTTAACCACCTAAATATCTCAATATGTACCACATCAATTTCCACAAATTTTGGCTCCAGTGAAGATGAACAGCTTCACACTGACCCCAGACCACAACTTTATATAGCCATGAAAATACATGTAATGAAGGTTCAGCATAACTACACTCTGAGCAAAAATTTGGTCCAGACACACACAGAGAATAGAAATAACTTTGGTGATCCCTTGACTTTCATCTGGTGCTATTATTTGATCAAATCTTCAGACATAGCTACGTTTGTATGGAAAGTTTTACTTTCTGTTGGTGTCCCTGTTTCTTCTTTGTTTTCTTTTTTATCTGTTAATGCACAGTGTAGATAACTATTGTGAACACTGACTACCTTGAGTTCAGGTCCTCTGAAAGTGGTCAAGCATAATTTCAGAGTTGTGTGCAAAATCGATAACCAAGATGTGAGTTTTACACTCTCACGTATGTTAGTCATTGTAAAGCAAAAATAGACATTGTTGAAGAGAAAGTTCTTCTTGTATTATTCCTTTGATCAAAATGTTTGCTGCCACGCATGAATCTTGATTTAGCATATGTCTCCAGCTGACTCTGGCTGCATGGCCGTCCACGTCCTGTTACTTCAGGCCTCAGTTGTGGGGCGAAGTCAGGAGGAGCTGTCAGGTTTGGTTTGTGAATTTAGAAAAGACTGAGATAGACTGTTGAGTGTCATGGTGTCTGCTGCCGTCCATACAGTCCCTTCTTTATCTCCTCGTCTGCTGATCTCTTTGGCAGTCTTTGCATTCATTTGTTCATATTTCCTTGTTTCTTCATATTTCCTTTGCCTCTTTCTGGGTGGCACAGTGGCAACACTGTCGCCTCACAGCAAGAAGGTCCTGGGTTCGAATCTCGCTGCGGGCACCGGGTGTGTCCTCCACCATGCTTTGGTGCCTGCTGCTCGAGGAGGGCCTTTCTGTGTGGAGTTTGCATGTTCTCCCCGTGTTCACCTGGGGTATCCTCCGTAAAAATATACCCCCACTAAAAACATGCAAGAAGATCACCACCTGACCAATGGTGACACAACAGAATGGGTCCCCGGGCGCCGGTCTGGCTGCCCACCGCTCCTGGTCTGCCGCGGAGGAGGGACGACCAGGATGGGTCAAAAGCGGAAGGCAAATTTCACCTCCGTGTGCCGTGTTTCTGACCATGTGTGTGTGACAAATAAAGGGGAATGTCTCCCCCCGATTCTTCTTCTTCTTCTTCTTCTTTCTGCAAAAACAACATCCCCAACTCCTGTTCTGTCTAATCACTTTATTAGGAGAAATGATCCAGCAAAGGCATAAATAAAAGAGTACATTTATTCATGGTTTCCATGTTGCTAATTTACTCCTTGACCACCTGACCACCTCAGGGTTGCACCTTTGTCTTTTTATCCATTGCTGGAAATCTAGTCATTTTCAGTATCCGCTTTCATGTTACAACCTTCAAGTACTGTGATGTTTTAATGACACTGTCAGCTCTCTCCACAATCAGTGTCATTTCAAAAATCTAGATTTTTTTCTTCTCTCTTGTTTCTCTGAGCCGAGCTATATAATATAAGATAAATGCCTATGCATTTTTTTCCTCGTGCGCTTGGAAATGGAATGTTTTTGTAATACAGCATAAAGGGTGGGTTTTAGTTGTGTTGCTGTTGTTGGCAACAGTAGAACACAGCAGTCTCATTCAACCCTGGATGAGAGATGTTGGATTTAGATCTTACTGTGATGGTTTCTCAGTTAATTTCCAGCTCCAATTCCCTGGAACACCCAACCATAAAAAGCACTGTGCAGAGGCATCTGGTGACCTAGTGTTGGATCATTATAGTCATTCTATGAGTTACCCTGTGACTGAAAGGTGGATGTTCTGGGATATAGGCTGTTGTAACAGTAATGGATCTTGTTTTTATCAGTGTGTGTATGTAGACAACCTGTCTCTCTTTTGTTCCTCTGTCCTTTGAGCTTCACTTTGTATCCTCGTCTCCCTGCAGTTCTGGACATGGCACGCCATGTGCCCCTATATCGGGCCCTGCTGGAGCTGCTGAGAGCCATTTCCACCTGCACGGCCCTGGTTCCTTTGCTGCTTCCTCTCTCTGGAGACCCGGGGCAGGACGAGGAGGAAGAGGATGACGAACACTCTGAGGGACAGACCTCTGTTGGGATGCTGCTGGCCAAGATGAAGACATGTGTGGACACGTACACCAATCGCCTCAGGTGAGATGGTGAAAATCCCTGTGTACCTTCTGATGATTCAGGGAATAATTTAATTTGTTTTCAATTCTTAAATATTGAACCCAAATGTTTCACAGTACTTAAAGGTGTACAGTTACATATACCTAGAAATATCTTCACATTTGCTATAAAACACACTTCATACATAATACGTAACGTCTAATTTAATACTTTGACCCAACCGTGACCTTGCCACTTCACAAAAACACATTCCAGTATTATTTACACCCCTCCTCTCTGCAATCTTGCTGAACTGGGAATCTTTACATCTATAACCCTGTTCAAACTTGGCATTAAAATGCAACTGGAGTGAAGTGAATGTACCCCGAGAGGCATTGAGGACACATTAAGATTCAGTCATGAGGCTGCCTTTGGAGGTTGTCAGGGACACATGTTAGCCTCACCGTGTGTGTGTGTGTGTGTGTGTGTGTGTGTGTGTGTGTGTGTGTGTGTGTGTGTGTGTGTGTGTGTGTGTGTGTGTGCGTGTGTTTGTGTGTGTGTGTGTGTGTGTGTGTGTGTGTGTGTGTGCGCGCGCACGTGCATGTGCGTGCGTGCGTGTGTTTAGCTCATACATTATCTTAGTTTAGTCAAAATACCAATATAATAGAATTTGTTCTATTAAGAAATGAAGAACAGTTAGCTCTGTCAAAAGGCCAAAAGAGAACATGTCACTCAGCTAGTGAATGATGTGTTGGCCATAAGTATTCATGTTTTTAAGGGTTATGAATGTTACAGGAATAATAACAGCTTTCTAATGTTAGTGCTAAGCAACATAACTTGAAATTAGGTCCATTCGTATGTGCCTTCATATGGTGATATCCATATGTATCGGCATATATAGATGAAATAAGCAGATAGGAATGTCTGTTTTGGGTAAAGGAATGAAGTAAATACCTAGCAAATCAAGGTACTTTATCATACTGACACAAGACAAATATAAAAATCCAATAATGTAATTAAATTGTCCTGCTCATTGATTTGCATAAGTCCTCACACTTGTCAGGTATTTAGTGACGAACCACCACAGTATGAACAGTATGGAAAAATCTCTGGCTGGATAAATTGATATTGTATCTCAGTATATATTGTCATTTCTTCCACTCCTTCCTGAAATCTGCTTCAGAATTATTTATCGGTAACTTTAAATAGAACTGTATCTTTTAAATTACAATTGTGCACAAGATTTTCCTTCCTCATGGTATATTGTGTTGGTGCAGTGCAGAACATTGTGGAACATACATTTCTACTCATACTTTTGGGTGGTGGGTACTTACGTTGAGCCTTGATGAACTGTGTACACTGTCCGACATGGTGCAGCTGTTCAGGGCACACACAGCCTATGTCGACCTGAATTAAAATCAGTGAAGACAGTTCAAGTTAGACGGTGTCTCTCTTATGAAGAGGATTTCAACAGGATTTGGACTGTCCGTCTTCATCCCTACAGACTGCTGCCTGCTGTTTATTGAGCAAACAAACTGAACTGCAACAGGTTTCACCGTAAACTGATTGCTTTAAAAATGCCTCAATCAACCCTGATCCTATTGCACAGTAGCTCAGGACATCACTAGTTAGTACATCTTCTAAATCAATATTTCTGTTAATGCATGGCCTTTATTTTCAGGAAGACTAGGGGAGTCTGCGGTTGTGTTTGATGACAGGGCTTGGACAGGGCTTACATGTACCACTTCCCAGGTTTATAGCACACACAATCACAAGAACACTGAGGCTTAGAAAACCTTGAGCACACACACTTGTACTTGAACTCACACCCACATGCAGACATTTCAATGAAAAATGAGCCTGAGGACAAATGGCCAGTCAGGGAGACTGATCATTTGGGATCGTCTCAGCCAGTTTAGTCCCAGGCTTTCTGCTGTACTTCAGTCCAACAAACAGTCAGGACATGGACACCAGGAGGGTGGGGACTATCTGAGGGACAGTCCCTTAGTGTGTTTATATCCGCCTGTTTATGCACGTTACACAACTTATTGGCTATGCCAGAAAGCTGAAACAGTCTGAAAGTTTTAATTCTAGGCTGTGGTGCAAAAGCTGGTGTCCCCATTAAAAAGAAATGCGTGTTCAGTGTTCACTTTTCCAAATGTTCAAGAGAACTACAGCTGATTCAGATTAAACTGCCACTGCTGCCCCTTTAAGTTCCCTTTTATTACTCTGTTTTGAGATTCTTTGCCTTACATTGAGATCAGATACATGATCCCAGCAGGATAAAGGCCTGACCCAACAGATACTGGGTGTGGAATGAAATCAAATCATGTTAACGGCTCATTTTAATTTGTGTAGTGTGTCATAGTGGAAGACAACCAGCCCAAAGAATCTGATGTCATTTGTCATAAACATGTCAGAATTTCTTGCCTTCTCCTGCCTTGTTGACGGCTTCTACAGTGAGTTCGATCATTCTGACTCATAAGAGCAGGGACACTTCCAAAACACAACTGTAAATGTGGCGAAGTCAAAAGAGGAATGATTTTTCATTTGATTGAGCTCGTAATCATTTTTACTCTCACCCTGGAATTAGGAGCAACATATCAATGTTTATGTTTGTAAGTTACTACTACAACTAAAAGTAAGATCACTGCACATGTTCACAATGTTCTTCTCTGGTATTTGATTATCTTTTATAAATGGAGGGTGGAAATACATGTTTGCAACAAGACTTTAAAGGGAAAATGGTTAGCTTTACCTTTACCTGGATCTCTGAAATCCAAGTTATCATACTGCACCCAGTATTCCACTGTGGCTGAATGTACTGCATATTTATGTGTGTTTCAGGTCAAAGAAAGATAAGAGTAAAGGTGTGATGAAGACAGATAGCTCAGATCCAGAGCCTGAGGGTTTGACTCTGCTGGTGCCTGACATCCAGCGGACAGCTGAGATAGTCTACGCTGCTACCACCAGCCTGCGGCAGGCCAACCAGGGTATGTATACAGCACATGTGGTTTTATTGCCAAACACTGTAGCAGCTGATTAAATCACACCCTGGAGACTCTTGGGTAACAGCAATATATATTTCCAACAATACATTTGAACTCATGCTCAACACAAACCCAGTTTCAAGAGAAAGAGTCTTGAGTTGTGTCTCCACTCCTTCCCTGACTCTCCATTTTTCTCTCACACCCTCATCCTGTTGTCTGTGTCCTGCCCTCTTGGTGCAAGGACAAGAAAATGGGTCTCTAAGTTGGGCTGACCAAAAGGTCTGAATTCCCTCAGCTGTGATTGACTACAGCCCGAAAATTTAATCTCAATCAAGGACGCTATTGCCTTGTTTTTCAAAGTTGAACTTGACCAAACAGTCTCAAGCTACTGGTCAAGCTCACCCAAGGTACTGGCTAAAATATCTTCTAATGAGACATTTGTGGCTCTTGAAGTCCTTAAGGACTGTGTGTTCCTGAGCTCTTGTCTCTAAAATTAACCCACAATGCTTTGGCACCTTTTCTGAGGCTCTGAAACGACTCCTGAGGCCAGTGGAGAAGATGCACAGGACAGCCTGCTCAAGCCGTGTCACTAATTCAGACTCTGTATTGTAAAGGACAAAGTACACATGTCTTCATTTGTATTGTACATGGAAAAAAAGAAAGAGATTCTTCTAGCCAGCCTTTAGTCACCTTAAGAAAGCAGCACATCAATAAAATGTCCACCGCCTGATGAAACATTACACCTCCCCCATTACCTCGTTGATGCATAGTACACAGTATTAATTATCCCCCACACTCTGTCTAGAGAATTTTAATGCTCGGTCCACATAAACAGCCGTCTAACTGATCACTTGGGGTGGGGGTGGGGGGGGATGCCATTAGATATAGTGAAAGTGTGCATGTGAGGAAGGGGTATGGATAAAGATCAATGTCATGTCACTTCACATAAAGAAATCCATATGATAAATGCCTCTGGAATCACACATCATACACAGCTGAGTAAGAAGAAATATCTCTCAGAGAAGCTACAGTCAGACAGGAGCAGGCTGGTATTGACCGAGGAGAGGAAGTATTCCTCTGAAGCATCGATATATATCTGTGCTAACCGAACAGGACAGAGAAATGGTGATATCAACAGCCCTAGTATTTTTCTGTCTGTGTAAAAGTTCCTTCCTTACCCTGGAAATAGTCGTTTGACTAACAACAACCTTCTTTATTTGGCAATATGATGAGATTATAGCAGCAGCCTGTATCATGTGGCACAAGTTGTTAGTAGATTCAGATTCAGATTCAGATTCAGAAGTTCTCAAAATACAGAACACAAATATTGTCAAACCACTTGTTGTGTGAAAGTACCTTTATTTTCTCGTAGCTCTCCATCGTTTATGTAGGCTATGATAACTCTGTTCACCAGAATAGTTGCTGATATCTGTGCACACGTCTAAAACATTACAACAGTAGAAACACTAACAGTCAGATGAGTTGACAAAAACAGGTAGTTTAGTCACACCACTTTGGAGGTCAACACAAGCAGCTTCTCTATAACCTGGATCTGTGTATTTGACAAAGATTGCAAGCAGCTGCTTGCTAAGGTGACCTAAGCTGATGCTTCTCTGCCACGGTTACTCTCTGAATGCCTCCACCCTGCTCTTTTTTCACTTGTTGTCATGCTTTTTGCCCCCACCCCAAACCCCCCCCACCTCCTTACCAGAGAGGAAGCTGGTGGAGTCTTCAAGGAAGGTGTCAAGTCGGCCCAAGCCCCTGTCCATTTTACGCTCTCTAGAGGAAAAATATGTTGCTGCCATGAAGAAGCTGCAGTTCGGTGAGTTTAAGTGTGTTCTTTGTGTGTAGATACCCATTTATGTATGTGTTAGTTTTCTATTTCTTTACACGATACACAGAGGGGCTGTAAATGCTTTGGAGTGTCAATACCTGTTGGTTTTAGTTGCACGTTATGTCAACAAAAACTATGCTGTAATCCACCACTCTGCTTCTTCCTCCTTTCCACAAATACACACACTGTTCTGTCTGTCTGGTTTGATCCATAATCTTCATGCAAGAACTCTGAAAGGGAAAAAGACTCAGGCTTCATTCCCATCCTCCTCATCCCTGTTGTCTTGTCCATCACTCTCCATTCAGCCATGTCATGATTAATTACACCAGATTTGCTGTGTTGCAATTGATTTTGTAGGCAGCTTGATGTCTGAAGTAATTGCAAGTGTCTTGACTGTAAACAGTGTTCGTTCAGAGTGCAGACAGAACGGAAACAGAATACCCAAGACAGTGTGAGGGCTAGACTATAACTCACTGTTACAAGACTTTTTATTGTATCATCGCATTTACAGTACAGGGAGAGTCCATTGTTGGACATGTTGGTTCCTGCCTTTTTGGCTGAAGTTGTGTTCAAGTAATGCCGTAAAATCGTGCTACAAATGTGATTTTGCTTTCAGCTTTAAGCTTTGATCAAGAACATTAGCAAAAGAGAATGAGATTTGATCCTTGTTTCCAACCCCTGTCTTTATGCAGTTATATTGTTAGTTAGTTGTGTCTTTGAGATAAGCAGCATGTGATGCCAATTCTCCAGCCAGAAAAACATTAAACCATTGTAGAAGAATGGAAATATGACATTTCTGTTTGTTTCGTGTATTAATGTGAGGAAGGTTTCATCAGGTCTGTGTGGAGCAATGAGACATTTTAATCTGCACTGCTCCGTCTTCTTCTCTCACCTGTCGTCTCAGATAGTTGCTAAGACCTAGTCCACATGTACATGAGCCTTTTTCAAAACATAGCTTTTACTGTACGTTTTGGCCTTCTGTTTTTGGTCTTTGATGACTGTTTATGTGCTGTTTAATTACATCTCCTGTCTCCTTAATACTGAAGGCAGAAAATGTCCAATGAGTGATCTTAAATTAAGCAGAAGTAACATTGAACGTTCCTGTAAGAAACACATTGGGACACATTATAGCTTGATTTCGAGGCACTACTGCAAATCAAATCAAATTTTACTTAAAAACTGGAAGGAGTTTCCTTTAAAAATTATATTTTACTGCACCACATGAACACCCAGTCACTATTTGAGTCCTTGATTGATTTCTTTCTTGCATTATTACCTTAATTGAATTGCAGTTGCATATATATCCATTTAAACATGGCCAATTTGGGAAATGAATTCATTTGAAGGTGTTATTTTGAGTGTTTACACAGTAATGATGGATTTTTGGGTGTAGCTGGATATGAGAATGGGAACATTGCTGTACAGAACAGTGACTCAACTTCCTCATGGTGGTCTTTTCTCTTTCCAGACACCTTTGAAATGGTCTCAGAGGATGAGGATGGGAAGGTGATGTTCAAGGTCAACTACCACTACATGTCTCAGGTGAAGAACGCCAGTGATACAAACAGTGCAGCCCGATCCCGCCGCCTCGCCCAGGAGGCTGTCACCCTGTCCACCTCTTTGCCCCTGTCATCCTCTTCCAGTGTCTTTGTCCGCTGTGATGAGGAGAGACTGGACATCATGAAGGTGAAGTACTGTTTCAGTTTTGTATCTGCTGTGTAAGGTCCAGCACCACACTACAGACTTTTGAGATGGTGTCAAACCATACAGCTCAAGGATTCTTAATTGGTTTGGATGACCGTTGTGCACATTGTAGTCGAATATGTCACTGTCATGATGTCATGGAAGTGTCATAGTGCTGTTTGGTTTATGTGGGGTTGCACCCTGTGATTAATAGAAACCACTAGTTTGAGAATTGAGTAAGACTGATGGAACACTTGTGTCTTCCACAAGGATTTGGTGAACTGTGTTACTGCGTCTGGTGTTTCTATCATACGACTTGTCAGCCATAGCTCTTACTCATTCCCCCAGTGACATTTAATAAATGGCTCTCACCCCACAAGTTGATTAATGGTCTTCTTCTTTGCTAAATGTCAAAATCCTCATCAGTTTAGCTCAGTTTTGGCAAAAGAAAGGCAGCGGCATACCAACAACAAAGTCATCACCAAATGGAAGCGTATGAACACAGCAATGCATAGCAGTGTAATAACAGCATTTTTCTGAGTGTTGTTTCTGTAGCTAGTGTTGGAAGTTACTGCAACGTAGGACAAAAAGGAGATTTCACAAAACTAAATGAACAAAATGCTGTTCACCACTCTAAGGTCTTAAATCCTTGAAATTTATCCTACAATTATGGATTTGGGTTGAAGTTGGTATTGCCTGCTGTTAGAGATGTAGTATGTATTAGGTGATGTAGGTTATTCAACATTATTTTAGATAGTTTACATATATATATTCAGGTCCTTGGAAAAGTTTTAAGGTGCTTGTGTTTGTTTGATTAATGAGCTAATCTGCTTTAGTGAGGAAATAAATTGTTTTTTTGCTGCAAATGCTATGAGAACTGCAGATAGAACTGGGCTCTTTCTCTTGGCTAATATCACCCCTTTGATATTTTGCAGTTTGTCCTTTGTTTAATCCATTTCACTGTTATCTCTGCATCCGCCTTTCTTTAATTAACTCTCTTTCAGTGTGTGATTACCAACTACCCTTTCTCTCGCTGTTTGTATTAAAGCCTTTCCCTTCTTGGTGTTTTCAGGTGCTCATCACAGGCCCAGCCGACACACCGTATGCCAACGGCTGCTTTGAGTTTGACGTGTATTTTCCCCAAGACTATCCCAACTCACCTCCTCTGGTCAACCTGGAGACCACCGGTGGGCACAGTGTACGCTTTAACCCCAACCTCTACAATGATGGCAAAGTGAGTTGAAAATGCTCCAGGACTGAAAATGTTGTTTTTTTTATCCTTTGAATCTAATTGATGCAATTTGAGTCAGAAATCACACCCTTCTTCCAATAATTGTCAAGCACCACATACTCTTTCTAGTGATGGCAGTATCTCTGTCTAATATTTAAATAGTTTCATTTTGGAGGCAATCTTTCTTTTTTTAATTTTCATGTTTGAAAATGAGTTTTTACTACCAAATTTCAATTCAAAGCACCGCTGACGAATAATCTTCAGTCTGCACCCAACACAGCATTGCACTGCTGTCATTAAAATTAAATGTAATGAAATGTGAAATAAGCATCTAAACAGGAAATGTTGCAAACTGGACTTTTGCATTGGAATGAGTCCTGAACCGACATCTAATGAAAATTAAATGGAAATGGACTTAATTATGGTTGATTTCATAATGATAGGATTCTTCCAGGCTTTTTTTTTTTCTGAAGTCTGTCATCAATCCAAACCACTGGGTTGGAGATGTCGTTGGTTGAAACACACGAATCAGAGGACAGTACTGCAGTGCTTTGGTTTCTAGCTAAGGTCGCCCTGCCTGTAGGAGTAAACTTGTTTTAAGGTTTAATGTTGTCATACATCATGGAAAATGGAATCCAATTTGATTAAGTGATTTCTTTCCATTACAACATTATTTTTCTTATTTTCAAGTGAGTGTGTCCCATCAACATAGTTCATATATTCCAGGATAAAGACCCTCTCCTCTTTCAGTTTTATGCAGTGTTAAAAACCTGTAGTTTCAATTCAGTTGATCAGTTTCAAAGTGCATCATAAAAAGCATCTTGGAACATGATGGCATTTCTGAGTCACCCAAGATTTCTCATTATAACACGAGTGAAAATAGCGGAAGGACATTTGACTTGCAGTCCAACTCAAACATCTCCGCTGGCTGTATTATGGTAAGGATAAGGAAAATCATGCCTGGTTGTCCATCAAGAACCCAACACGGTCCTGAAGTGTCAAATTAACCCAGTGTACCTGAAGACCTTACCAGTTCTGTCAATTTGCAGTTTTTATTTAAATTTGACATCTGGAAGTGGACATGCCCCCCCCCCCAAGGCTTTCTCCATGGTGGAATATGTATAGCTCTCCCACTGTGGACCTGGCTTTCTTCCATTTAGGAGCTGGGGTCAAGGTGCCGAAGCTCAGCCCATCTGCTGGCTCTTGTTAGGCAGTTGCTGACATTTCACATTCATTTCCATTCCTAGACAGCTGCTATAAGAAATAGCTGGGGCTTCCCACATCAGTGGTATAGCAAAGGGGAGGCAAGCTGCCATTCATCACACTGATGAGGCATGGATGGATGGTTAAATGGAGGAAAGAGAAAGAAGATGCATCATCGGAAGCTTGTTGCCAAGGGGTGTTGAAATTGAACTGGAGGTCTTGCCTTGCTCAGCTGTGTGGCCAATGGGCATGCATCAGTACAGGGATTTGAAGCAGCTGCAAAGTTTTAAACTGGCCAATCTTTGAAGTTAAAAAGGAGCAAAAATTATTTGCTTCATTTCAAGGCTTTGTATGGAGTTCAACAATGGATGGATCCATTCTCCTAGCCTAATTTTTTAGATACTCATTGTTGAACTCTTTGAAAATTAGAAATTAAAGAAAAAAAAATAAGAAAGAAAAAGAAACGCCAGTTTATGCATGAAAATGTTTTATATCATTGAGTTGCAGCCTTTTCCCAAGTTAAATTAATTGACTTCTGACTAGATAATCAAGTTGCTGGTGAATGCAAGAATGCACAGTGTGGTGTACCCCCATTCAAGACTAGCATAGACCATAAAGGAATAGTTTAGTATTTGGGAAATATGCTTTCTCTTCTGGAGTTAGATGAGAAGATTGATACCACACATGTCTGTGCTTATGTTGTATGGAGCTTAGCATTAATATCAAACATAAAAACTACACATACCAACCATCCCCTCACTTTATGAACACACTGCGTGTTATTTGTTTAACTTACACTCAAACAAATGGCAAGAGCATCGCTTGTGCTTTAAGTATTTCTTTGGAAATAACAGGGTCTAGCACCAGTGTAATGGCTGTGAGGCTTCATCTTGGCTATGCGTGGGCTGTATGTCATGTTGCTGAGACTGACTGCTTCCTTTTTTCTGTCTGTGCTTGTGTTTTAATCAGGTATGTTTAAGTATCCTCAACACATGGCATGGGAGACCAGAGGAGAAATGGAACCCACAGACCTCAAGCTTTTTACAGGTGAGGTGAAGATCCGTCATGACAGTCACCTGTCTGGATGGATCAGCAGGGCTGTTATCTGAGTCTTTGTGTCATTCCACCACCTGGGGCTCTGTATTAATGGACTTGGTGTTTTGACAGCTGACATGAAGGATCCTTTTTAAAATCAAGTTATTACTTTGCCTTGGTGACAGTGTGTGGGTGTTGATCAAAGCAAACACAAAACAGTATCATTGGAAGCTCCAGGTTATGCCTGCTTACACTCATAACTCATCTCGAAGTCGTCTTGAAATCAGTTGTCTTCATTTTGTACGTTCCGCCCAGATGGCATCTGTTTTTAGCCTTGATTTAATGGACTGTTATCACTTTTTATGCTGAAAATGTTTGTACTCTTGTCTCCAATAACACTTCTGTCATCTTATTTTAATTTATGCTTCTTTTAATTCCTTTTCTTTGAATTGTTCATTTTAAAGACAAGCCTGACTCACTGAACATTTATTTTTTCTTTACAATTTGTGTCCCAAAGGTTCTGAAAAAGCCAATGTTTATCATTGTGCGCTTGTTGTCAGGTACTCTGCTTAGAATAGTTTTTATGGATATTTGGGGTTTGACATCAGAAGCAAATTTATCTGCCTGTTCCATCAGCTGCATTTCTGCCACGTATAAGCTGAGCTATGGTATAGCTGCAGTTTTCAAAAAGAATTTTATTTCTTCAAATGTTATTCATGGTGAAGGGAATATGTTCGCTCACCACGCTTTTTATAAAGAGAGTAGTTTATCAGTGCTTTCATCATCTAAAGCCTTGAGGGTTTGAGCTTATAGTGTGTGCTTATAGTGTAGATAATGTATTACATTAACGGACTACCAGGTATCAAACATGATGCACGGGCTTACGGATAAACACACAAGTTCTTGAACACAGCATGTTGACACACCCACACCATTATTTTCTTGTTTGCCATGAACACAATTGCATTCATTTTTCATATATATTGATCCAACAACAGGAGAGCCAGAGCCTTACAAATAGATTCCTCCTCTTTTTTTTTTTTTTTTTATAATTCCCTCATTTGCAGGGTTGGAGAGTGCATAGAGA
This sequence comes from Chaetodon auriga, assembly GCF_051107435.1. NCBI lineage: Eukaryota > Metazoa > Chordata > Actinopteri > Chaetodontiformes > Chaetodontidae > Chaetodon > Chaetodon auriga. The sequence goes on from NC_135084.1 coordinate 4,064,627, forward strand.
TCTCTCCATTGATTATCATTCCAGTTAGTGTGCTGCAGATCAATAATGGAAAATAAGGGGTTCGGTGAATAGGAGACAGGGGAGTGGGCTGGGATCAAGCAGTCATCAAACAGGTTGGATATCGGCTTTGAAACCTGGCAACCCAGTATAAGACAGACAGATTGCCCCAGTTGAAGGTCATTGGTATCCACTTGATGGAGCATTTTCAAGTGCACATCATCCAGCTCCATCGTGGCTTGGGCCAGCAGGCAGGCCTCCAAGCCGAAGATCGTCATTGTTGGTAATGTTGTGGCTTGGAATGGGCGGAGTGATGCAGGAGGATGTCCTTAGTCTCCTTGAGACAGGCCGCGGCATTAATTGAGCTGTTAATAAAGATATATTGAAGGATATATTTTTATGGGGCCAAGATATTCCTTGCTTTTTTCAGACTCTCTTCCACCACTGCCAAGATCATTTAAGAGTCTGTGGATGTTGAGGACACTCAGGGGATGTTGGGGTAATTTACCAATAGATCAGGGTTATTCCTGAGGAGATGGACACATTGATCGTATTAGAATGTGGTTTTCATCCCAGCTTTTCTGGAATATAGACCTTTTATATCATTTTAGTACTTAAATTTCACAATGAAATTTTCTGTTTGCATCACAGAGAGAATCCTGAATATTTCCATCAATGATTACATTCCTGTCTGTCTCTTTTTTAATTCGTCAACCTGCTGCAGGTGCTAGTGTCGGTGCAGTCCCTCATTCTGGTGGCTGAGCCCTACTTCAATGAACCAGGGTATGAACGCTCCCGCGGGACCCCCAGTGGAACCCAGAGCTCACGGGAATACGATGGCAACATCCGTCAGGCCTCTGTCAAATGGGCCATGCTGGAGCAGATGCGCAACCCCTCACCTTGCTTCAAAGAGGTATGAATCACTGTATTGCAAGAAGGTGTACGGACAGACACAGTCACTCACTTTATCTCCTATATATTATAGATCATACCGTGTTTTTTTGAAGTCCAGCTGTGCTTTGGGGTTTTGGGACAACCATACATTATTACTGCAATATACAACTTGTGGTAAAACATCAGCCTTGTCCCTGGAGTCTGTCAGGAGGAGGAATAGTCCTGTTGATGTGTGTATATTTCCCAGTCGGTTGCCCGGTGGGGTTGTGGGAAAAGCACCTGGATTTAAACAGATGTGTTTTGTTCACAGAGATAAGAACAAAAATTCTGATTGATCTGATCACCTTGACAGGATTACATGAATAAAACATAAAAAAAACCCTGAAAATACTGTGATGCAGTGCAGAGGTTTCTGAATGCACGGCTTGGATTTGGGTTTACTGCTCTGTTTAGTTATTAATAACATCAGTGTGACCAGTATTGCAGTTTATTACTTTCTCCAAATGAATCTCCAGACATATATTAGTGGTCTACATTATGGTGATTTATGTATTGATAACAACTGTACAGTTGCCCTCCACTGGTAATGATGATAAACTGTAGGTGTAATGATACTGTTGACAGTTCTGCACTTAAACTGGATGAGCTAATTGCTGGCTGAGCTTTTTCACAGGCCTGAATCCAGAAGGTCCTGATTCATCCAGTTGATCCTGTTTGATGGCTTCATTAATGTAGAGGTTCTTCACTATTCAGTTTGTCTTTTTGGACGATGTGACCAAACAGTCTGTTCTCTGTCTGTTCAGTCGTTACAAATATGCATATATAATTGGTCTCTCTTACAAAAACGTAGATAGATATGAGAACAAGCAGGCGTATTGGACACATACCAAGTGAAAATCTTTTAATGTTCATTCTATTTGCTATAATAACAATAATAATAATAATAATGATAACTTTGTTGGAAACCTCTCATATCTCTTTAGTGTATCCACAGTCAACTTAGAAACACCTGAAACTTGATTGAGTCTTGTGGTCTGCTGCAGTGAGCATCACGTCTGATAATGCATTTCATAGAACTATTGGATTTTAGAAAAGTTTAATGATAACCACAGAGCCATTAAGTCACTTTGACCAAAAGAAACACAGATGAATAAAACAGAATGTGATAATTTGCTAATCCATCCTGATTTTTTGTAAATATTTGCTCACTCTGAATTTGATACCATCAAGCGTCCAGGTTGTATATCTGAGAAATATCAAGTTGAAATATTCTAAGTCTATCTGGCCATTGCACAGCAGACGATGCTGGGATTAAAGAAGAAAAAAAGTGGGTCCATGACATCAGCAGCCAGTCTGTGAAATGGACCGTTGGACCGAGAGATATTGAGGGGACATAGTAGGACTTGGCAATGCCACCCGGCTGAGCAATCTCACACATCGCACACAGAAATTCAATTAAGCTTGGTGAGATACTCCCATGTGCTTTACTCACCACTGGCCTTTTAGCGCCTTTAAGGCCTCAGCTGAGACGAACATTGACACAGAAAAAAAACAACCAGCCATGAAAACAATGGATATAGCAGTTGTTGCCTTCTTGCTGCTATCCACTCACACATGTGTAATTCTGCTGTTTAATGCAGTCCAAGGTTATCCTTTTAAAAAATAAGTCATCTAATGTGAGGAGTGTCTGGAACTTCAAATCGTCCCTTTCACAGTATTCCATGGTTTCATGTTTCTTTGTGCCTAAGAATTGTTCATTAGCTGAGAAATAGATGACACTGCTGTCTTAAGAGGGCTGAACAACAGGCACATTTACACATCTCTCATATGTCAAGTCTATTTTTTTTTTTTTTTTTTAGCTGAGTGATGTACAGAGTGAAGTGTCTTTCACAGACTGCGGGCATCAATTCTCAGGCATCACTGAAATATTCGCTTTGATTGTGATTCTGCTACTTTAACACTGGTAATGAAAATTTAGAAATCTCATGTCACACATTTCAACAGCTGTATTTCACACTGGAATGACAAGTGCTTTGATGAATTCTCTAGAGAAGGCCAGGGAATGTGGGCAAGCTGGACAATCAAACTGAATCGCCCTTTCATTTCACCTGGTGAAATGACCCACCCGTCTGACACCGTGTTCGTGTTAGCTGATTTCTGTTTGGGGAGGGGATGGTACTTTGTTTTCTGCTGCCATAACAGACTTATATCTGTTTTGCTGACGTCATTTTCAGTCAATGCAGATGCTGTGGAGGCTGTCTCTTGGAGCAGTTACCCCTGAAACATACAGTCAGACAGTGGACTGTTCCTGAACAGCATTCATGGCTTGTTGAGCATAAAGTATCTTGGTTTCCATCTGCTGTCCTTGGTGCTGAAGATGCAGCAGTGTCTGCTGACGTGGTGGCTTCTGCTGCAGCTCGGCTGGGTGCGTCTCCAGACTGACGCTGTCAAGTCACTCGCTTGCTCAAGCACATCCTGTCAGTCTTCACGAGGCAGCATCTTTAGCGCTTTGAAACTCGACACAGAAATGTGGCAGTTTTATGAGTGGGATTGAGAGGCATCCTCTCAGTGACCCGTCGTGATGATCGAGCGTAGATATAGATGTTCCACATCTGCAGTTCTCCGTTCTTTGGCTCACAGCGTTGTTTCTGTGTGAAAACCCAGTATATCATTATATGTGTGCTTCCCTACAAGTGTCCCTCCAGCTCTTTGGAGGCTGTGTTCCAGAATGAGTGAAAATCAATAGAGTTGCTCAGCCTGTCGTAGAAGATGCCCTCCATATGAATCAGTTGGCCTCTGTCTTCTTGTAGCTGTCTGATTTTGCTGTACAGCTTCATCAGAAGCCTCCGTATCAACCTTTGCTGTTCCAGCTGCTCTCTCACTCTTGATGAATTACAGCAGGCTCTTAACTGGCAACAGCTCCACTATTCTCTAACCCTGTCACAGAGTTCTTGCATGTATCCATCATCTTGACCTCATTTTGAGCACTGCTGCATCCGTATTACAGAAAATGTGTTCTGAAGCTGTGGTGACCGTATGAGCTTAGTGTGGGATTCAGCAGTAGAGCAGACTCCTTCCTACAGAATCAACTAAGATTCCATTTTCTACGAGCACTTTATTTGATTTGTTGTGAAAATTGCCTGTTTTCTCCAAGCTGCTGTGAATTTCCACCGTTGTCATAGTACAACTCCACAGTCAGCAGTTATCATTGAGCTGTCCTGACTAATGGACGTGTATGTATCCTTACATTTTACTTGATGAAGATGAATAAAGGCTGCTGTTTTATCCAGTAGTATTGCGATAATAGAGCCGAGCAGCACTCCAGTCAGTGAATGAGGAAGACATCCTGCACCTTTACTTTTTCCATAGTTTGTATTGACAAGAATGGAAGGGACTGCTTTTTTGTTTGTTTGTTTTTTCATTGACATGATGTCACATTATAAGTCACAAAGAACATTTCTGGTGAGTAAAATTTTTCAGCATTGTTTCTGTCCTGCTCTTTGCTGCCAAGACATAGCACAGAGGTCGTGAACCATGTGTTGTGGAGAGTCTACACGCTGTCATTATATCTGATCGCTCAGGTCCACTCACTACCTTGTTCAAAGCTTTCAACAGGATCACACAGTCTCCATCAGCAGATGGACAGTTGCCACGAAACTGTAGATGCTCAGATTTTTTATTTTTTCTTAAAGGTGTTCAGAAATTTCCTATAGTTGGACCAGTTGAGATTGTTTTGTCCAACACTATGAAACTTGCACAATGTGTAGCCAGTCATTTTTCAAATCAAGACTCAAATGCAGCCACATCAAGTTTGATGCTGAGTGCTGATGATGGTTAGACTGTTGTTTTGTTGTTGTTGTGAGTATTGGATTAGTGGGTCCAATTATAGTGAAAAGATTTTTTTTTTTTTTTGATGTGTGTGAGAGAGAGAGACAGAGAGAGTTCAGTGTTACCACACGCTATTTATAGAGGGAGAGCTAAAGAATGGAGTACAGGCTTGAATTATGCAGGAGCAGATTGTCAGGTGGAATTAAGGACAATGGGTCGCATGTTAAAATATGGATCATAGTGTGTGAGCGTGTGTTTGTGTCGGAAAGAAGGAACGAGACTACACTTGTAAATGTGCGTGTTTGAGGTAAGTAAAGACCTTACGGTGTGTTTGGTGTTAGCAAGCGGGGTGCAGCATCATCACATTCACATTCGCACCCAAGTGTGAAAGACCCTTTGGAGGCACTGACAGGTGACACCCTGCTCCGCATCATCTCAGGCAAATAGCACCAACACTACCCCCACTCGTGCTTCAGTAGCAAAGGGTGAGGGTCAATGTTATGGACCAGACCATCTGATTCATAGTTTGAAGGCAAGAGGGGGTCACATGACAGATCATGCAGTGCCAGTAGAATTGGAGGTTGAGTCCTCTTCCATATATTTTTGGCTGACGTCTGGAGGCCGTGCTCATGTGGATTGAGAACTGCACTCGATGAACCTGCCACAGCTGCACAGAGGATAGTGCTGCCTGGCACACTCATGTTTTTCTCTCAAGTAAATCTGTGCAGAAACACTTAAAGTCACACAAAGTCCTTCCATTCACTGCGTAAAGTATGGCATAGTAACACTCTCACACACAGCGCTAAGTGGTAGGAAGCTGCCCTGACAGGGAATTGGATTGTTCCATTGAGTACTCTCTGTCGCTGCATTATTGATTAGTGTTAGAGATGGGATCTCGGTTTTGGTGTAACCAAGCCACCAGATTCAGGTGTTACCTTTCCTCTCGGACTGTGTCGACTGCATGTGCATGGCAAACTGTAACAGTGAGAAAATAGTAAAGATATCTGGTGCTGGTCTTTCCAGCTTTAGTAACATTTTAATTAAAGAAGTAACTTCCCCTGCATGTTACCTGCCTAAATGTCTCAAAGGCAGTTACACTACTAAAGCTAATTAGCATCATTTTAGCAATGCAAGTCTAAGTGTGCACATTTATACTTTATCAGAGTTGGAAATATTTATGCTCCAGCATCAGAGCGGCTCATGGCTGAGATCAGATCAGGGTTATGGCAGGGTTGAACGGGAGCGCTGTGAAGCTCTGCCCACTTCCTGTTTCCCTTTGGCACCCGTGTTAACCAACTGGGCTGTTCAAACAGAGCATGCCCTGCGTGGAGTGCTGTGCCTGGCTTGTAGTCTGCACTGATAGTTTTGGAATCTGCACTATTTTCTCTGCCTGCCGCAAGCAAATCACAAGAAAACACTGCAAATCTAATATAAACAATGTAAATGATATAAATGACCTTATTCTCATAAATAATGAAATATGCAGACCATTGTTGCCAAACCTTTTTGTTTTCCTGCTCCTCTCCGTGCTGTCCTCCTGTAGTTTCAACACACACACTCACACACAGGCAGGACGTCGCAGATCATCACAAGGCGATGTTCCTTTTGACATCATTATTGCAGAAGAATTGATACCTCGCTTATACAGGAGTGCATAAAATGCTGTATGAGGCCACTGCATCCAACTGGTGAAATACCCAAAACTAAGAATTTAGAACTTTTTAATAGCTGCTTGATTCGCTCTTGCCCTTGACCCTTCATGTGCCAAGTGCTTCCATACACCCATTCCTCCGCTCCTCTTCCTCCTTCACTTGCCCTGTGGAATAATGAGTGGACAACATTACCTCAAAGGTCACTGAGTTTATCTGGCTCCATCAGAGGGCCTCGCCTATGACTGCACATGTGAACAGAATGTACTTGTGTGTACATTTCTCTATGTGTGTGTACGTACGTGCATGCGTCCATGTGTGTATAAAGGCATGTATTTGCTGAAAGGTCATTTGTCAAGACGCCCTCATTCAATGTTTGCTTCATGATCACAGATGGTTTGCATAGAGCTTCCATACATGCTGTGATCGATGGCCATGTCTAAATACCAGAAGTTAATCAGCTGCTGGTCCTTGCCACATGGAACCCCAGGGACAACACTCCCTTTTAACCACCACACGTCTGAACATGTCCACGCATATGTAAGGCATGTCCTTGTGTTTTTATGTTTCCTATCACAGATTGTATTCAGACTCCATGTCATTGCTGTACCTTGTCGCTTTCCAAAAAGCTCGAGCAGCAGCTGATCTCACCACACAGACACCACACAGCCGTGACCTTGAAGCATTCCCTCTTAGCTGGGGACTGTCGCCCACCTCACTGAATGTGACTTAAGCAGCCGAGGGAGTGGGGGGTTGGGTTGGAGGAACAATAGACGGAGGAAGAGATGTGAAGTAGCGGCAAAGATGGAATGAAGATAAAGAGAGCAGAGGGAGATGGAGAAGGAAGGGAGATTAAACACATACCCCAACCCCCAAACCCTCTCTGCTGCCTCTCCTCTCAGCAGATCAGCAGCCCCCATAATATCTAATCCACTCCCTCCATCAGCAGAGCAGCTACGGAAACATCAGCTACAACACGCGCTGCATACTGCCCGATCGGCCCTGGCGACTGTTGCTAGGAAGTTGAGTAGAGCGGCAAAAAAAGCCGGGGAATTGGGTGTAAATGATTGACATCAGCTATCAAGCGGTGTCGCACATATAATATCAGAGAGTGAGTTGAGCACACTTGATAATAAACAGCCCCTCAGTAATGGAGAAAGAGAGAAAAAAGAGCAGTTGATCTTGTGGATTGTTCGTCATAGGACAGGAGGAATTTGTATGCTGTGTGTAGCACGAGCTTCATTCAGTACGCTGTAGAAAGTGAGAAAGACTCAGATCAAAAGAAGAACTGATAAAAGATTATTTTGTTTTTAATGTCGAACAGATACAATCTGGAAAATCGTGCCAAAATCCAAGCATTTTGAAACGTCCTTTAAATCAAACACATCGTACACATATAAAAAGCCTTCATGGTACAGTAGCCATGTAGTCAGCAGCCAGTAAAATTGCTCGTTTGTGAGTGTTGGGAGTTGTTGAAGCTGGGAAACAGAACTATGGCTCATCCTGACAGCTTGATGTGCGTCCACACAACACATGGAAACAGGCTGACAATGAAAATGGTGAATGCTGTGTGTGTGCTGTGGTGTGCTGATGCGTGTGAGTGGCCCATGAAGGTCTTTAGCCATGCTCATGGTTCTGTGAGGCTGTACCTGTGCACAGCTGTGCTTTGAGCTAAATGCCAAAGCTGATATGCTAACATACTCACAATGACAGTGCTTATATGCTGGTGTTAAGCAGGTATGGTGCTTCCCGTGTTCACATCGTGCTAACATTTGCTAATTAGCACTTCAGACAAAGTACAGCTGAGGCTGAAACAAATGTCATTTTCTTTGTTTAGCATTAGAGAAATTAAAAAATGTGACCTGCTGGTGGCACTAGAGGAGCAGTCACCTAAGTCAGTAGAATTCATTCTCTAAGCACCATGGGTATCTGTACAAAATATCATGAGAAGTCTATGTGATACTTCATTTTTGTTGAGATGTCACTGTCTGGACCAGAGTGGGGGACAGACCAACACATATTCCTACAGTCACACTGGTAGTGTGACTTGCCTTACCAACACCTGAGCTTACGGTGCTTTCAGAATGAGCGTGCTGAGAATTCATCTTGTTTTCTTCACACAAATGTGACCAGTGGAGTGTTTCTGCAGTCTGTGCACATCTGCCCCAAACGGCCAAAGTATAGACTGAAGCAACAGTGAGTCAGTGTGACAGCTCAGACGTTATCTGATCTCAATACTTACTGCAGTCGGAAGCATCTCTTCACCTGAATTTGCAACACCAAGAACAAAAGTGTCTCAATTTGTGTTGCAAAAATTAGATTTTTTCAGTGGGAAATGCTAAATTGTTAACTTTCCTGTGTACAGCTTGATGCACAAGTTATGTCTTGTATCTTTTGCTGTAAATCCCATCCATAGTGGCTAGTAATTGAATGAGAACAAGTAAGATTTAGGTAAATAAGATACAAATTACCATTGACAAGCTGTAAATGTCACTGCACTGCAAAAGACTGAAGAGAGGTTTGTCACAGTGAGTTACATTTGTAACCACATTAACTCTTATGTTTAATATACAGGGTTGTGTGTATTAAACACTGCTGTGTCTTGTGTTTGCAGGTGATCCATAAACACTTCTACCTGAAGCGAACTGAGATCATGTGTCAGTGTGAGGAGTGGATCGCCGACATCCAGCAGTACAGCAGCGACAAGAGGGTTGGCCGCACCATGTCCCATCACGCTGCTGCGCTAAAGGTAACGTCATTAAAGAGGCCGTATGATGGTCAATTTCGGGTTCATAGTATTATTTTGGGTGTCTTCTGGAATGGGTTTACAGGCTTCAATGTTAAAAAAAACACAGCATTTTTCCTCATACTGTACAATGTTCTCTGAAATGTTCTGTTTTAGCTCCCGTCTCTTTAAGCCCCCCTCCCAAAAAGCCCACTCTGTTCTGATTGGTCAGCTGCCACAGGTCGAAGCAGGCATCAGCTCTTGGTTCATTGTTGAGCTGACTTCAAATGATTTCTCTTGACTTTCTCTTCCACCATTAGTCCAGCATCATGGACACTGGGAAACAGACCTGTGGCGTGTCCTTCCGCTTCGACGTGTCCAGACAGCACATGTGCACAGGCTTACAAAGAGACTGAAGAGTGTGTAGCTAACATACTCACAGTGACAGTGCTTATATGCTGCCATGTTCACCATCTTAGTTTACTGCTCTCAGTATTAAGTTGGTTTCAGCTACATTAGCCAAGCAACATGCTAATGCCGAATCAAGCAGACTAATCTACAAAATAAACAGTAAAACAAACAAAAAAAATGGCAAAACCTCCACTTCCAAGTTTGAAGCTTGTACGGTGAGCGGCCCTTGTTGATAAAGCAGTCTGGCAGAGTAAAGTTCACACACAATTTTCCAGTTGTTGTGGGGACATTTCCATCACAGTTCTATCAAAAATAAAGTTAATCCACTGCCTCTTGACATCCTCTGATGGTGGAAGCAGATGAAGTCTTTTGTGTTGGTTCTCACAGCCTAGAGCCAAGAAATTAGTTTTTCTGAGACCTTCCATACCCTCGTGTCACTGGAGCCAGCGTTAGAGAAGAAACAACAATGGCAGACTACAAGGTTGATTCACTAGGTTTTAGTGAGTGAGATGGTCACCCAGCTGGAGATGGTGCTCTGTTACAGAGTGATGCAGACAGATGACAGAAGAACAGGCTGACGAGGTGTGTCAGGCAGTTCACTGTAGGACACAGGAGCTCCCTTTGACATGAACTTTGGGGTTTGTAACTTTACAGACCTTTTACATGGACAAAAAAAAGCTATAGAACACATGAAATCAGGGGTGGGGTCTCTTTTTCTATCAAGCATTATTTCAGTTTTTATAATGTCCTTTGAGGACCATACATCACACCAACCTCTGACTTAGCTGGAACTGCTTCTTTTTGGCAAGGCGTCTGATGTCAGATGGTAGTGATGATGATGATGATTATGCTGATGATGATTACTGTTCACAGTAGCAGGTTGTTGCTTTGCAGCTCAATGACTTCATGTTGTTGGTTGTCAGTCACATCAGCTGGTTCCACATTGAACAGCAGATATGTTCAGTTCTTTTTGTTAGTTTTCATGTCTCACCAAATGCCAGAAGGACTTTTCACACTCAGCAGCATATTCAGACTTTTGTTTTTGCAGAGCAGGAAAATGCTCATTGTTTCCTCTTTCCAGCTTTAAGTTCACAAAGCAGAGAGCTGAGAAGCTGCTGGAGCTTGAGGTTGAGCTCTGAGAGGTTCTTGGTAATGTCCACCATGAAGGTCAAATCACACATTTGCTGTCACTGAGTTTCCTCCTTCATCTCTATGAATTATTCCAGACAAACTGACACTTTGGAACACTTGTTCTTTGTCTGTGCTAGCAGCTCCACAGCAGCAACAAGTCAGTGCAGTCATGTCAGTGTAGTGAGAACTTCCATTTCAACAAAAATATTCTTGATATCGGGCGGCATGGTGGCGCAGCAGGTAGTGCGCGTGCCTCACAGCAAGAAGGTCGCTGGTTCGATCCCCGGGTCGGGCAGGGCCTTTCTGTGTGAAGTTTGCATGTTCTTCCCGCACACGTGGGTTCTCTCCGGGCACTCCGACTTCCTCCCACAGACATGCTCTAAAATTGTCCTTAGGTGTGAGTGTGAGCGTGTGAGGTGTGTCCGTCTCTATATGTGGCCCTGCAATCAACTGGCGACCGGTTCAGGCTTTTATTAAAGTCTTCATATATAACATACATTCTGTGAGTCTGGACGGACATGAATGTAAACTGCTTGGTTGGCGGAGGCTTTCAACTATGAAGTGCTTATTCTAGTTTATATTTAGGAATTGCCAAATGTTACCCACCCCTGCACTAAAAGGAAGGAAAAGACCCCAAAGTGTGATGGGACCACTTTAAATGTACTGGATGTAGTGAAGTTGACTGCTATTATAAAGCAGGTTTCCTGTTTCCATGCTGTGAAATGAGCAGAATAGAAAGCTGACTGTAGCAGGTCAGTTCAGTGCATGTAAACACAGTTTGTGTTTGAGTGTCCTGCTAATAAACAGTGAATTGGCTGCAGGCGACAGTGGGCCATGACAGGCCACCTTAATTCCTGAACCCAGCCATCTTCCACTCCAACACTCACTGAGAGTGTCACAGGAAGCTCTCCTCTGTTTTCCCTTTGGCAGTAAATAAGCACAATTAATCCCCACTGTAAATAATTCATGTCCACTGACTGGAGACCTGAGCGCAGCCAGCTGTGCTCCCACAGCTGCAGGCCACTGAACACCTTTGCCATTTAACCTCCATGTAAATGAATGTTTCTTCACCTCCACTCTGCTTCATTTCCCTCCATCTATTCTGTGTTCCAACAGAGATGACTTTTGATTTTTAGAAAGATTATTGTTTTTAGAATCGACCGTGTAGAGAGAGACATGAAATGGGGGGGGGGGGGGGGGGGGGGGGGGGGGGTACGCTGTGCCATAGAGCTCCATTGTTGTCCAAAAACTATTAACAAGACTAATTGAGTAATTCCCTCTGCAGACAGTCACTGTGACACGGGTCAGAACTGCTATGGGGGAGGGAGGGGGGGGTGTATCTGACTGGCATCACTATCCTGAATGGAAATTAATTAAATGATATCAACGTTTAAATGTCAATTAATCATCTTTCTGAAAATAGAGAGGGAGAGCAGAGAGAGACGAACAGGGCACACACAGTGATAAAGAGCCTTTCTGTGGACCGAGAGATGAAACTCAGACTTTACCTGTTAATATTTGGATGTCATTCAGTCTCATTTTGTGGTTCATCAGTGAACAGTGTGCAGCTACACTGCAGACGGGAGTCTTTGCTAACATGCTCACAATGACAGTGTTGAAAAGCTGATGTTTAGCAGGAATAATGTTTGCCATGTTCACCATTTTAGTTTTGCATGTTAGCACGCTGACAATCGCCAATTTGTTCTTAACACAAAGCGCAGCTGAGGCTGATGGGTCAACAGTTTCATGGTAGCACGAGATGAAAGGTCAGGGAATGCCACTGTGCTGCCAGAATACTCACTAGAGCACAAAAAATGTCGATTAATCCACCGCTAAAAATAATTCCCAACAACATGAAATGATACGTTTGTCAGGTGTTTTCTAAAGATTTGCACCTTCAGTAGGATCCAGCAGGTTTGTAGCTGCGAGCCACAGTCAGGCTAGAGGAGTCAGTCACACTGATGCATCGTTAGTTTTGGCCTTTTCGTGGGATTCTTTGACAATGAAAAGACTAACGAATAGCACTAAACTGATCATTTAACGGTTCATTTGCCACATTGATAATTACTTCACAAATGAGATCTGTTCCTTTCATGTTCGATGTAACATTGATGGACAGACTCGTGCACGTGTGAATATTATATATTTAAGCAATACATCACGACAGGCCGCGATATACGCTCATTATACCACAGCTAGGGGGCGTTCTTCGACCCTCAATTAACCAGAAATACATATTATCTAATAAAATAGCCCCGCCGGAAAAAAGTAGTCCCACCTCTCCGTACGTTAGCTCTGCATGTCGTCTATTCGTCGCCTTTTTTTCGGGAGAAAGTCACTGCTCAATCAACTCTACCATTGTTAACCCTATCTGGAGGTGAAAGTTAACCTTAAACAATTGAATTAAACTAATTTAGTCTATTTGTTAATGTTGTCAAAACACCGCAGCAACTTTTTGCTACTTACTGTAACAGTTTGTTGTCATGGATACGTTGTTGCTTCTCTGACAATCAGCCCCGTAATGTAAACATGCGAGGCCCCCCCGCAGTTAACTGAGTGAGTGGTCCGGAAGAATCCACCCAAAACCTCAATGAATGAGAGTTTTTTTAATAGTTTTAGCTTTGAGTGATCACTGACTTTATTAAGCGACTATATGTGACATCGCAGCAGGCACCTGGAGACGCAGCAGCGGCATCTGAATATCATGACTTTAAAAGCACCAAATTACTTGCCTTAACGAATTTCGTTAGTAAATAATGTGAAGAATTGTAAAATATCATTTCCATGAGTCTGTTCAGATCATCCTATAGAGCTCTAAGTGTCATAGTCGCTGTCGAGCTGCTGATCCTCATCGACGCACAGTGCAGGATTTTATAATCTAATCTAGCTAATAATAATACGGCCCAGCTGACAATAATAACAACATTGAAGAGGAATACACAATCAATTTTTTTTTTTTTAAATCTTTATTTTGTTTTTCATTTTTCATAAACAGGAAAACAAACATATAATACATAAAAAGATTCCCCTGAAAAAGGAGTGAACTTATTTTGAATCATCTTGAATATAAACTGCATTGTAGCAGTTTGGTTTTAACTCCATGAAAACTGAAATAATTCTGTTCGATTATAACAAAAGAAATAAAATGGATAAAGAATAAATAAATATGTAAATTCATTAATTAATTATGGGAGAAAGAAAGGAAGGATTTTTCCCAGTCTTTCTTAAAGCAATCTTCCTTGATTCTCAACCTGTATGTGAGATTCTCCATTTCAAATATATCCTCTATGATTGACAGCCATTGTTTGTATCCCCGTGCTTCAGTCTTTAGCCAGTTCTTGGTGATAGCCTTCGTCCCGGCTGCAAGAAGAATTTTGACCACGTATTGGTCTCCTGTGTGCACAGTTCCTTCCAAATGTCCAAGGTTCAAAACAAGGCATGATCTAAGAATTACACAGCCCAACATTTCACAGAGAGCCCGATGAATAGTCTTCTAGAAAGGCGGTATATTCTCACATTACAATTTACAATTTCGTCCGTTTTGATTATAAATGACGATGGTTTGAGCTGTCGATTTCCTTCGTTTCCTCTGCGCCCAAAGTGCAGCTGTATGTCAAACCATACTTTATCAACCAAGCCCACCGGATTGTTTGGATTTAGGACTCGCTTTATGGCGTTGAAGTCAGCATCTGTAACTGATGTGTGATGGACTGTAGTATCAAGTCCTTTCTTCCTCAACATTTTCACAACGCCGGTGAACACATTGTTAGACGTAGTGAACTCTGTGTCTTTGAGGAGGCACCAGGAGAGGCTGAGTGGGGGGTCGTTGATGTGTCTGTTGAGTCCAGCGCGGTGACCGATGTAGCTGCTCAGTCCGTATAGTTCACCTTTACAGTTTCTGACAGTGCCGTAAAATTCTCTTAAAATGTCATTGAATTGTTGTTTAGACACTGTCCTAAGGTCCACCGCCACACCTTTATCCTGACACCAGTCTTCGAAGCACTTCACTGCCCACTTGGTCTGTTTTACCGCTTCTCTCCTTCTCCAGTTGGTCAACCTCTTTGGACATCAGCTCCGCATGTTGTCTTTGGCTCGGCTTTTTTTTCGGGGACAGCCACTCTTCAATCCATTCATCCATCGTTAGCCCTCCCCGGAGATCAAAGTTGACCGTGAACATGTTTGAATGTTGTTAACGCCTTAAAAAAATAGACATCAAAACCGGCTACTTTTTGCTGCGCACTGTAACAGTTGGTTGTCATGGAAACATTGTTGCTTCCCTGAAGCGGAGTGATATGCTGTGATAAGGCTTTTTAGAATAGTAGCTGTGGTATACGCTCATTATATCACAGTTAACAGCCAATCAGATTGCCGGATTTCACCTTTCCATTTTATAAATTGGTACATTCATGGTTCTTACTTCCATACAAGGCCCTTCTCTGTCATGTTAGCAGAAAGGCTTCTTCTTAGTGCATGTTTGCGCTTACAGTACATGACTGAATGAGGAAGCAGGGGAGCAGTCAGACCTGTAGGATGTGTCTGTATGAGGGGAAGGAGAGGGTCTCCTGATAGAAAAGCAGCAGGTGTAAAAGTGAGCCTTGTGCTTCACAATATTTTGAACAGACTGTGTTTCATATAATGTCCCGGCCATCACGATGAAACATAGTGTTGGACTAAACAGAGTTCAGGCTGTTTTGTCTCAAAGAAAATCCTACAACATCAAGCCTGACTCTGTGTTTGTGTGTGTGTGTGTGTGTGTGTTCTCCCTGCAGAGACACACGGCTCAGCTCAGAGAGGAGCTTCTGAAGCTGCCCTGCCCCGACGGTCTGGAGCCCGACGGCGACGAGTTCTCAGAGAGGAGCGCCGCCCTCATCCTCAAAGAGCTGCCCAGTCAGGACGCGGAGAAGCCGGGCAGCAGTCAGGACAACCACTGCAGCGAGGGCCAGCTATGAGTCCCTCCCAGCATCCCCAACCCTCCCCCTCCCTCCCCCTCATGATTATTACTCTCGAAAAGACTTGACGGCTTCAGAGCACAAGCCTCCACTTTGTCAATATTTGTATGTAAAGATCTAATAGCAGAATAACAGAACGCGGGGACGTGGGGAACCAGAACGCAATGAGATGAACTCTGAACTATGCTACTCCCTTATTGAAAACAGTCGACAAAAACTTTTATTTACCTGTAAAAGAGTGTAAACATTTTGTGCTTTTTTCCAATTGTGAAATAACCACTGATTGGTATGTTATTAAACTTGTTTATGTATACATAATGGCAGAGGAAAATTACAGATTATATAAGGGAACTACCTTTAGAGAAGAATGTTTACTGAATGTTGATTTCCTTTTTTGTTTTTTTTTTCTTTTTGACTGTTAGAGAACAGTTGTAACCAAGGATATATTGGTCATTCTTTAAGGATACTATTTAAAAAAAAAAAACGAGAGAAAAAGAAAACACACGTAACAGAATCTGAGATAAAAAGCCCCTCTGGTCATCCGTTGCTTCATTTGATTTCTCTAGGATCATATTCACTTGAATAAAAGCTGAGATGGACATTCTTAAATGCTATGTTATCCCTTTTACAGGCTCCAAATTAAAAAGCACCATGCTCTGGATAAATATGTTGCCTCTCAGAACTTCTCCATGACCATTTTCCACTGGCATGACTGTAGATCAGAAGACTGTGTGTCAGAGCCACATGGGAAATGTATTTTGAAGGCTTGTGCATGTGTATGTGTGTTTTCTGTGCGTGTGCAACAATCCCCAGTGAGATACAAAGCTGTGATGTGCCTTTGATCTACACCATACCACCAAATACTCCAACAGAGTACCTTTACTGGTTTCTTTGCTATTTCTACAAAATTAATAATTCTGCTGTCTGACATAAAAACTGCTTTGATCTTTTTTTATTATGTTGAACTCCAGTGAACAAAAATTGCACTTTCTATTTTACTCACTCCTTAGGACAGTCACATACTCATTTTGCTAGGACATTAAATGGAGCTTGAAAGTATAGATTGATTGTGCGAATGTTTCTTTGTGCTGTGAGCAGAACCAGAGACGAGACGTCCTGGAGAGACGGAGACGCTGATCGCCTGAGCAAAGGTTTCATTCAGAAAATAATGACGACCTGTTAGTCACATGTCAAACGGGGGTCAAGACACTTAAAGAAAAGACAAACATCATATCCATCTTTTCTGAAAGTATGGGAATTGAATTTGTTTTGTTGTGGTGAATTATCTTTTTTTTCTTCTTAAGAGTTTAATTTTCAGAATGTCTTTTGACAACCCCGGAAATGTCCGAACTTCTAAAATTCATTGTAAAGGCCCTAAAAACTTTGCTTCAGATCTGTGTCTCTCCATAATATCAAATATTAATGGCTAAATAACCTCTGAAGGTGTTCCTGAGGAGTCGAAGCACCTCCAGCCGTGCCAGCGGCTTTATTCGTTTTAGTTTCACCCTCTCATCTTTGCATTCAAGCATGCTAACTTTTATTAGCATTGGTCGGCTATTTAGCAATAAACACAAAGTACAGCTGAGGCTGATGGGAATGTCATTGGTCATAAACCGAAGCATTGGAGACATTAATAATGTCAACCTGCTGGTGGCACCAGATGAAATGTTCAGACCTACTATTCACCCTGAAGTCTGCCAAAGCTCATGGCAGTCCGTTCAGAGTGGTGGACTGACGCACAGACGCTGACAACCTTGAAGAAAAACAAAACTCTGGTAAGTAGTTATCAGCTTTTTCTTTAACCGGACCCCTTCCACTTCAAACCACTGAGAAGATGTTTCATGTGTTTTTTTTTACACACATCTGTATTCACAAGTTGAACACAAACTGCAGGTTTTTCCCTCAGAAGTGTCAAACTCATTGATTCTATGTACCTGCCATTTATATTATGGAAGTGTCACAGGTTGCTTCGTTTCCTCACAGAAGTGTGAAGTTTTAAGTAGGAAATCCATCATTCCAGGCCTTCATGCGTTTCAGCTGCCAAGGTGGGAAGAACATGGACGTGTGCAGCAGAAAGGCCCATCTGGAACCAGCAAAGGTATCAGAGGAGTTTCCTTTGTAACATACAGGAGACGACTAAACTGGGAAGACACTGAGGGTGATTGGATTTGTCAGTTTACTAGCTTTTTCTGGAGCTCTCCACAGCATCCTCCAGTCTTCAGTGGAAAAAAAAAAAATGTTTTCCCTTTGGAACAGTTGAAATGTGACAAACAGGAGACAATTTTCCTAAATGCTTATTTGCTAAAATCACAATAAAACCTCAGAGAAAAACATATGATCATATTAGAAACATCCATGTACAGGAATCCTATAGAAGAAATGAACTATATGATGAACTGCTGTGAGACAGAATCGGGTATTTTGGGGTACAGGTGAGGAGAGCGGAGTCAGAGGTTCATTCAAATGACGAGAAACATGAGTTGTTGGTGGGATTTGGTCTTGGAGAAGACCAAATCCCAAGCTCCAGCTTCCAACCTCCAATCGCTCCAGACGCATGGCGTCTGAAACTGATGTTTCTTTTAACAAGTGTACACCCAACTGAACTCTCATTAGCGTGGTGTCCCTGCAAATATAAATGAAACAGGAGGAAAAACAACAGCTGAGGCAACAGACGCCATTATAGGCTTTATTTTATGTCACTTTTATGCTTGGAAAGGTATCCAAATATCACATTCACCAGCCTAAATTAAAACACTGCAGTCGTCAGATACATCCTGTCCCCCTCTGTTATTGATTGAAGTGAACTAAAGAAGAAATGAACTACATGAAACTGAAGACCTAAATGTAAAATGGCATTAATTAAGGACAAGTGTTAACTTCATACAGGTGTGAAATTAAAGCTGAACAGACTAAATAAAGGCAGGTATTCCTTATGTGTCCTTGTACTTTAGGTTTTAACATTTAGAATGTTCTTGGGTGCTGCCATTGTTGGCTGTCGTCTCAGACAGCTGCTTCTTCATGAAGTTGGGGTTGATGGATTTGCCCCAAGTTTCCAAGTGGGAACTTTGACTTTTTGAGTGGCGTTCCATTGTACTTTTTCTAATAGCAGGTCAGAAATTTTCACGCTTTGAGTTGTCTGGAACGTAGCATAAGTTTCGGGTTCATTGTAATGACAAAACTGTGCACTCTGGTGTTTTGGTGACTCGCCGTGTGCTTCAGTGGGAGCGGAGGCATGCTAGAGAGTGTGATGATGCCAGTCAGTTTTCCATTTCTGGCATCAACACCTGCAAGGCAGAATTAAGATGAATGAGAGATTCTCAGCAGCTCTGCTCTGTCATCTAAGTCAATAGTGGTTTTACAATACTGATGGCCTTTCCTTTACTCTGCTCACTCTCCTGCCATCTGAAGGCAGCAGGTCTCTGCTCCACCTGCACTCACTATTTAGAGTGATGATGTGTTCTGTCAAACCTAAATTACACCCAGCAGATCCGTTGGTTCAATTTTGTGCAACTTCAGCTATAAAGAGACATCATCTGCTCTTGGAAGTACTACCTGTTTGAGCTGTTATATTCATGTGTGAAAGCCTCCACATCTCAAACAACAGGAAGTTTCCTGAGGAAAACTCTCCACAGGATTCCCAAATGGTCAGCGCATCATGACGGAAGAGATCGATATTTAAAGAGGGTGAGAGTTCTGAACATGACTGGCCATGATTGTCACAGCCTCTAATGTACCCACCTATAATGTAGGATACTGCATTCTTTGTATGTATCCCACCTCATATCCAAGCACTTAACTCTGATCTTAGTTTAGCATCTTAGCTATCAAGCTAGCATCTGGTAGTTCTCCCTAAACTCAAAGTGCAGCTCAGGCTGATGGGGATGTCTTTACTTTTATATTTCATAACTCATACAGTTCATTCTGAGGTGATCTTGAATACATGTATAAAAGGTCAATGGGTTGTTGAGACATTTCAATAAAAAACACGTCAACCATGGTGGTGCTAGAGGGTAGGTCAGTGCGTTCACTGTCAGGAAGCCATGGATATCTGTACGCCGCCTGCAATGATGTTGAGATATTTAACTATCTATATCTTTATAAAATGCCAATAGTTGTGAAACCTCTCAGTCTGCAACAACGTCCAGATGGCTAAAAAAGAAGCCAACTGGATTTGACTGAGATGTCAAACGAGTCTGTGATAATACAAACAAATGAAGTGATAGCAGACTAAAGTATTTCAGTTATGTTCCCTGTGCATCTGAGCTGCCAGAATGGAAAAGCAAAAATGCCAAAAAAAAAAAAAAAAAAAAGTCTACTTTGACTAAAAGTGACAGAGCAGCTTGAGAAGGCGTCTAAACTCGATAGAACTGTGAAAGTGGACTCGTCTGACAGTTTGTAATTTGACAGTAACATTGTGCCTCTACTCAAACACTTTACATGAATATTGCAACTTGATGCACTTCATACTTCAATTTCACTACATTTCAGTGGGAAACAGTGTACTAACATCCCCACTACATTCATCTGACCTTAAGAATTACATGTTACTTTGCAGATTAAGATTTTACATCCAAAACATACAATGAGCATATAAATGATGCAAGATTCTTCCTAAGTTCAGCAAACTTGAATTGGCCCTCTCACTCATATCAAAGAAAAAAGGACAATGTTTTGAGTCCACTGGTGTTCATTGTATTATGTCCACCCCTCCTGTTTTATGTCACCATCCCTCAGATGTCTGCAGAATTCGATTTGATTCTACAAAAGAACTCTCCATCGACCTCAGAGAGGGATTTGTAATGAGACAGACAACCAGGGAAAGGTTTCTGATAAAGCTTTGATAAAAGTTCGGAGGATCACAGTGAGCTCCAAAATAATTTAGAATCACCATGAATCTTGTTAGAGGAGGATTTCAGTAGACCTGCAGGTCATTTTCTTCTGATGTTCTAAGAGTAGTTTGAATTTGGGATTTAGTGTGACAAATGTACTGCCAATGGGATTGTGCTTTAATTTGTGATTGTCATGTAAAAAACTACTTTTGAAATAGTTCAGACTTTGAAATGATACATGAAACCAATGGAAAGGCAAAAACTGCAGTTTACTGCAGCAAAACAGTTACTTCAAGACTTTCACTGTGATGCAACTGCAGACATGCCAAACACAGGAGAGGACATTGAAGCCAGATGCTTGTTGGCAGGGAATGCCCCCATAAAAAAAAAATCTTTAATTTCAGTTTTACAGGATGGGAAAAATCAATGCTAAATGAATAGCAATCAGATTAATGACAGCTTTACAAGTTGAACCCTGGAGTGGACGAAGAACTGGACCAATATCCATGAGAAGAGGTGGCCTCAGTCTGGTCCCAGATGTACTCTGGAGTGGTTCATCTGCAGTATGAACGTGATGTGACCTCGATCCAGACAACTAGGTGTACACTGCCAGTTTGAGTGAAGCAGCTGCTGTGGGCATACTTTGCACGGTGGATGTGGATGAATGAATTTAACAGTTGCTAGCAACCACATGGAGAATGAACTGAGGTCAGACAGACTAGTGCAAAGTAGTGTTTGGCCAGTGGACCTCCTTCAGCACCTTCTTCCTGGGGTTACATTCTTGTTTATGCCCAAGACGCATCTAACCAGTGAAGGAAATGTTCTCAAGTAGTTTGTAGTACTGCCTTTTGAGCTACAGTGACTTTTAACAGGAGAGAGAGCGCATGTATGCTGTTTATTCATGGCCTTAACTGTCTGTGAAGGTAATCTGAAGTCAGGCAGGAGTATTAAGCTCTACCTCCCGTATTGTTTACATTTTCTACAAGTTCTAGTTTCGATGGGAAATGCATTTGCAGGTATGTAAAAAAAGCAATGACATGATTTCCTAAATACACCACTTCTACATAGTTGGAAAATGACGTGTTACTGTATTCAACATAAAACAGAGGGTGAAAGCCTGACCAAAAATGCACGAAATATCCTTTAACTACAGGTGAAGTTTTTATTTAAAATTCTCAGACACATTTACTATTTGTTTTCTCTTTTGATACTCACAGTAAAGTATGCCATAGACAACACCACTGCCCTCCTCAATCACCATTATTTGCTGAACAACCGCCAGATTGTGACGTGCGTGCACAAGTGTAAAATGTCTGGGGTGACCAATGATGGTCCGCTGTGACTGGACTAGACCTCACATGATAATAGCCGAATAAATGTTGTATTTTTATTTTTTTATTTTTTAATGGAAACATTTTTGTTTTAAGAGTTTTATTAAAATGCTGATTTTAATCATTAAAAATAAATGTTAAGAAAATTCTCCAAGTCATTTAGGATGGGCCAGATGTAAAAGTGGGTAGGCCCAGGCCCATCAGGCCCACCCCTAACAACGTGCCTGATCCTAACTCCAGTCAGCGAAATGCCTGGCCGGCAAGCTTTCAGGTAGTTCCTGTTCCCGAGTTGGCTAACTCTCTGCCTAATTCCACCTCAGATGATTCCCAGGAGTCTCCTGTCTGGGGAACCTGGCTAGCTATCAAGATGGTCCCCACAGGAAAGTGGGGTTCCCAATGATGTTGAGACTCCACGTCCATTTGCTCCCTGGTATCTTTCCAGCCAAACTTTGCCATGTGTCTTCACATTAATGAAATCGGAAAATGCGCACATCTAATGTTACTCACCAGTGGAAGAGGCCCAGTCATCCTGAGGGTGTTTGAGAGTGATCATAGATCAGCTTACCAACTCTTGGCAACAAGCCAAAGTCTGTAATTCATAGTTCACGTGTTCTCCAGAATCAAATTACTCCCCAATGCTGTTGTCTCTACTCAAACCACTTGGCTCCCAGGCTGATCATTTCATCGAGCTGACAGCAGCACACTGGCTGGACTAAAGGAGATAACTCCAGAGTTATTGGAGAATCATCAAGCGTGTCTGTTAGACACAATAAGCATTACTTGGGTTTGTTTTCATTGGCCAGCTGTTTCATTGAGTCTCAAACTGTGGTTTGTTTGGGTTTTTTTTTTTTTTTTTTTTTTTGCTGTCTGGCATCCTGAGAGGAGTTTAGATTAAATAGTTAACAACTCATTCATTGGTAGTTGAAATAGGGGTTTTGTACTGAGACCAACTGTCTCCTTGGCGGAGGTCTGAGAGCATTTTCTAGTTAAGTATACAGTTTTATTATGGATATTCCGTGTTTTTAATCTGTTCACACCAATATGGCCTAATAAAAATTAGCATTCATTTGGACAATTGAAATTTAGACTAATTATGCCGAAACATTTTTTCCTATTTGATTGTCTGGTCCTCACAGTGTTTGGACATTGGACAAATGTATTGGAGGACCCCTGTGCTAGACCCTTCTCTAGAGCCAGTCTGTCTGTTCCTGAGTTGCTCTATAGATCATTTGCTCAAAGTTCCATGTCAGTGGTCCAGCCAACATCTGCTCCTGGTTCCCAGTCAACAGCCCAAAACAATACTTGCTCCTGACTCCCAGTTAACTGACATCCAGCCTGAACCCCCAGACCATCAGGTGGCTCTCTTTGCCTACGGTCAACCAGACCTCCCGCTGCTCACATCCTGCTCTGCACTACAGTAGGCCACTTCCCTCAGCCTGCTTTCTCAATTTTATTTGCCTACCTATTTTGTTGACTGAAATCAGCTTTATATTTCTTCAACCTGCCTGTTTGGTGCCCCTTGATTTCCTGTACCCTCGCACAAACAAGTGTGACAAACAATAGGGACAAACGACACAAAATTCTGTTATTTGTGGATGATGTCTGTTTGACCTTTTCAGACCTGATTAATTCAGTCCCAGCTCTGATAGAATTTGCTAAAGAATTTGGACTGATATCTGGATACAAAGTTAATCTGGAAAAATGAGAAATAATTCCCTTGGTGAGCTATGGACATGTTGAGCGTGATTTTGTTAAGCCGTTTTGCTGGACCCCTGCAGCGTTCAATTAGTTGGGAATAAAAATAACACCAAAAGTTAATCAGCTGTATGCTGAAAATAATAACCCTTTGGTTATCTTCCGATGTCCTTTCTTGGCAGGAGCAATCTTATTAAGATGATGATTCTTCCTAAAGTAATTTACCCTGGATCTATGCTTTTTTTTTTTTTTTTTTCCAAATCAGAGACATTAATAAAGCCATGTTCCACGTTATTTGGGCAGGCAGGAAACCCAGAATTATATTGGAGATTTACCAAGTACAACTCTCAAAAGGACAAAGTTGGCGGGGTTTACCCAAGATGGAAAATTATGTATTGTCAGTATATGCCGAAATTATTTCTTTGTGGGTGGTTGAACAACCTTGATTGCCTTAGCTTGAAACAGAGGCAATGATCTGTAAACCCCATGTGAATATATTGGACAAATGAGTGAGCAAATTGCCAATTTTAGCTAATGACGACCTAATAAATAACATAATAAAACACTGACCAGCCTAAGGAACATTTTTAAGGAAACTTACCCTCTAAATGCCCTTTCAACATTGATGGATAACCCAAATTTACAGATTAAGGTGGCAATGGAGAAATGTGGGAAGAAATTCTGCTGTTGCCTTCCAAAATATCAATATGCAATTGATATAGGGAGATGCAATACAATATTTTATATATCGGTGTTCAGAATTTCATTGGCTCGATTGTGATTGTCCGAATGAGGTGCCATTTGAAGACTGTGGCTGCAGAGGCAAGATGGCGCCCTTCTGCACACGTTTCCAGAAGTTGTAATGGGGAAGACAAGCAGAAGCTGAGCACAGCGCCTGCTAATTGGAAAGAAGAAAACATCTTTTTGTGGGTTACCATTTTGTTTTGGACTAGATGTCTTAACTGCAGTGGATTGTCTGGACCTTTGTGGATGTTACTGGACCGTTTGTGTTATTGATCTGTGGATCACCAAGAGACATAATCGGTGAGTTGCTTGACACTTGGATGAGGGGATGAGTGCGCTCTTGGAGATTGTTCTTTGGGCAACTTACTGTCCAGTCAGATATGTTTGAAGCTGGACTGTGGTCTGATTATGTGTGGCAAATGCACACTGCGGTGATTTCGCTTGTCGCTGGAGAGACTGGACCACGAGAGAGTCGCCGAGTCCTTTAGAGTCAAAGCTGGAATGTTACTCTGGAGTTTCTGGTTGGCAAGGGACTGACGACTGGGTCCGGGCTGGCTGCTGGCTGCAGCATGGGAGGTTATGGCCGCTGCATCATAGAACACGTCCGCTGACTGGGTGCAGTTGTTTTTGGAGCGTAGATTTGCAGGCATGTATGTCATGGACATCACTTCTTTCTGTAGGTTACCATTTTGTTTTGGACTAGATGTCTTAACGGCAGTGGATTGTCTGGACCTTAGTGGATGTTGCTTGTTTGTCAGAGTGTTATTGATCTGTGGATCACCGAGAGACATAATCAGTGAGTTGCTTGACACGGTTGCTTGTCTGCTGTTGGCATTTATTATGGCTCTTGTTGTGGTTGTATCTTGAAGTGGTTTGCATCAATCGATTCACAGGAATTTAAGCTTTCTAACAGTGTATAGTAAGAGTTTAAACATGAATGTAGCATTTGTGTTTATAGATAGGAAGAAAATGAATGACAAGAAATGTTTGGACAGGGAGCCGTCAGAATGTTAAGAAGTTTGGCTGATGGCACCACTGTGAATTGCTCTTGAGGGCGTGGTGTGAGTGGCTGTGGTGATTGCTCTATAGGTAGGAGGAAGCAAGGCGGCCGTAGAAGATGGGATAGGAAAGGTAGAAGTGAGAGAAGAGGGAAGGGTGCTAGGACGGAGGGATGCATGTGCTCAGGTTGTTTGTGAAGTTTGGGGGGAAAGGGATAGAAAGGGCCATGTCATCTCTGATCGAGCAGGAGAAGGTGACTTGATGGAGCATGGTGGACAGAGCAGCTTTGGTGATCCCAACAGCATGTTGAGGAGGGTGCTTGGAGGGGGCACCCAGAAACCACCATCAGTATTGGGAAAAAGCCTCTTGCTGCTGCTCTACCAGGCTCCTGGCGTACTTCTGAGCCATGCTGATAATCTTGCTGAAAACAAAGAGACATGGCTTCTGGTGATTTAAGCAGCATTCAGACTCAGTGTCTCTCATTTGTATGCTGTTGTTCACCTCCCACACCAGCTTGAGGAAATGCACATCATTATCAATATCTTAGAATTCTAACACTCAGAGCTGCACTGTCAGTGTACTCTTGCTCTCCTCCACCAGCAGGTCAGTCATGTCTTCACCAGTCACCTCAGATGGGAGCTGTTTCTTCTGCTGAAGCCTTAGTTCAGTTCAGCCACCATTTCAATCTTTGATTTGGCAGATCTGCAGAGTTCATTCATGTACTCATGAAGTGTTGAAAGATACCCAGATGGTTCTGTAGATGCCTCTGCCTCCTTCAGTGAACTCTGTGGAAGCTTAGTTGCACTTATCATGATAAATTTAAGCCTTCAAAGCACTAATAAAATAATTTTATGCTTTTCTTTTTCTTTTTTCGCTGACATTTTTTAGACCAAACCAAATGTATTAATGAAGAAATTAAATTGCAGATTTAGTCAGTAATCAAAATAATTGATAGGTGCAGCCCTTAGTGTAAATGTCATTCTCATTACAGTGTATACATGTTAGTGTTATTAAATAATATTAAATATTGATGACTGAAATACACGATTGGCTGATGATAATGCTCAATTTTGCAGGTTCACTCCACTAAAATACACTTACTGCATAACAAGCATACCAACGGGAAGCCTACACAGTTTTAAAAGAATTAAATGTGATTCAAATTGCCTTTTTACCAATCATGTGGAGCACAGTTTTGGACACCCAACCAAGAGTTCTGTTTTGCTGGTGTCGATTTTGAGCATGTTCAATGTCATCTAGTTTTTTATGTCATGGAAGCAGCTGATGAATGGCAGAGGAAGGAGGTGGGTGGAAGTCTTGATATGAAGGTAAAGTTGCGCATCATCGGTATCGCAATGATTAGGTTCATGACATCTGAATATGATTATGTGACCCAAAAGAATCATGTGGATGATAAAGAGTAGTGGCCTGAGCACTGAGCCCTGGGGTAATTTAACAAATTAATTCTTATCAAAGGAACCAAGAAAGAGACCAAGGTACTCAGTCATGTGACAAGGATACTACAACAGACATTATACCATGGTCTGGGTGAATACTCGATTCTGATTGGCTGCAGGGTGTCCGTTAAAAAGTGTTGTAGGACACCTATAAAAAAGTTCCGGTCAAATAGCCTGATTGTTCTAAATTATTGCGCTGGCTCAAATGCTAGTTGGTAACCGTGGCAACAGAAACTCAGAACACACGTTATTTCACAGTTTATTTATCACAATTATAGTTTCCTTTAACCACATTTAATGATCAGAGTGAATGGTGGATAATATTTCTGGCAATAAAAATTATTTAGGAAGCTATCTGTGGACTTTGAGTCTTTGAAACAAAATTTGGCATCATCCTCTGGACACACACAAGCGGTAAGAGGTGCACTTGCCCTCTGAAATGATACTTTGTATCACGTAACATAACGTTAAGCAATCATGTCACTGCCCTCCACTGATTAGGCCTAATATAACAGCTGTGCCCGACCGAGCTGCAGGTTCTGTGGCCAGAGCCGGTTACCTTGGCAACGCGTCACAATGAGCGACATTAAATAGTCCAT
This sequence comes from Chaetodon auriga, assembly GCF_051107435.1. Classification (NCBI taxonomy): domain Eukaryota; kingdom Metazoa; phylum Chordata; class Actinopteri; order Chaetodontiformes; family Chaetodontidae; genus Chaetodon; species Chaetodon auriga. Next base: position 4,091,865 of record NC_135084.1, read on the forward strand.
TCAGCCGCCTCTTGTGAAAAACTTACAATTTTAACGGTAAAAAACAAAACAAAACAACATTAATAATATTATTATTTTTATTAATAATTGTTTAAATATTTATTTCTTTCGTAAGTGACCATGGTATAAGCGGGATAATGCCCTTCGAGGAGTCCATTATCAGAAAAGATTGGACGACGCGGAGGCGTGAACCGTCCGATGCAAAGCGGTTGCCTCGTTGAGCATTATCCCTTACTTATGTCACCCCTGCTGTTCTGAAAATGGCTTTGTTGTTCTGGTACTTTTTACATACAGTATGACATCAATGAGTTCCCATGTCCTGAAGTGTTCATCACAGGAACAATTCTAGGATTACCAACACTGTTGTCGAAATATGTTAAACCTGAATCATCCAACAGTTTGACTGCAGCAGCCAGCAGCTCCTTCAGCCTCAGAATCGGAAATGACACAGTGAATGGGAAAACTTGCAGGAAGGTTTCACCTGTAAAAAGATGACTCGGTGACCAGAGAAGAGATTCTTCCAATGCAAGAGTGAGCTCTCTCTTTCCATTTGCCTGGGTTGCTTCATGAACAGTTGGATGTAATAACTCCATTTCTTTACTTGCTTTGCATGTGAACAGATCAAAGAGAAGGATCTTAAAGCATGATCTAAACGACCTGGTGATCAGGTGCGTTAGAAGGAATCACAAAGCATGACTTACTGTGTTTTAATCAAGGCAGACATTACTGGCAGTGTGTAACGGCACTGTTCAAACGCTCCTTATATCATTTATTAACATATGTGTCCTTCTGCATTCAGATGGCTGTAGGGATTTAATGGACAGAAGGGGACACTTTACATACAGTATAAAGCAACTATGGACAGGTATTGTAAAGAATTTATTTATAAACAAATTCAGGTTGGCTGGCTGATGTTCCAGCTTTAACCACATTAATAATAAACATATTAAATTTCAAGGTCAGGAAAATAATATACCAAACACAATCTCATTGTGCATGAACACACCAAGAGTTTGTTTTATATATTTTAGCAGGACTGCATGAAAAATGTGATACATGTCTATACCTATAGCTGCCAATACTTAACTTTCATTGCATCATCCACCTGGGCTGAAAAGTTGAGTTCTTCCTTGTAAGAGACCACACTTTCTACTTTAGTCTGTTCTACTATTTGTCTCTATACTTTTAAGATCTATCATACATCATATATCATGTGCAGTAGTTATGTTCTATTTCAGTTTCTTAACAGTGAGAATATTGATGATTATCTCATATGACGTCAGTACCATATCATTGGTGGTCTCGGTCTGTGTGTACTCTTTGCCTGTTGTCTGTGAGAGGTGGCGGTACTCAAAGATGAACACTGTGATGTTCATAACACACCCACATCAGGAAGGACACATCTTCCTTCACTGATTTGACATAATTAGGCTGCCAGAGCAAAACATCAGTCAGAACAGAATCTATTTATATCCTCATGTCCCACTTATTCCCAAGCTATTGTATTGCTTCAAAAACAATTACATAAGTTGTTGCTGGCATAAGAAGTGTATCTGGACTATTTGGAATGAGTCTTTTCTGTTTTTCTGCACAAAGCTGAACACTGTGGAGAGAATATTCATAACACCTTCACTTAATGATCACACCAGCACATACAGCATTGATGCCCAATCTCCACAGAGAAACATTGACATCCTAGAAATCCTTAAATATCTCATCTTCCATCAAGGAAAGGCCAATCATTACCACTGAGATTAATAAAAACCTGTCACAGTCTTACCTGCTGCCATTGTTTCCTCATCTGCTCGCCAGTGCCCTCAGTACTTTTCCACTCTCAGCCACACCCACCTGCCTGCTCACCTGATCACACACCTGAGACTCATTGCAATCAAACTTCAAACTTCAAACTTTATTTATTTATATGGCACTTTTCATACTTAAAAAGCAACACAAAGTGCCTCACAGAGGCTAAAAATGACAGAGAAGAAGACCCAGCCCTCCCGCCCCCATAACCACATACAGAAACACACACACAGACACACACGCACCCATACGGATAAGATAAGTAGTAAGCCACCTGTGGGGGCCATCCACACTGAGAGGGCCCCCGGCTCATGACCGGGGGGCGCCGCCCGAGACCACCCCGACCCAGGCAGACAGAAGGCCCCACACCAGGGTGCGGAGGTCTCCAGCCATCCAGGCCAGAGCCGTCCCCTCAGCAGCGCCCCCATCAGTGGGCCAGAAGCATTTCCCAGTGAGGGGGGCCCCCATGAGGAAACGCTTGACCTAAAAACCAGGGACCCCCATGAGGAAACACTGGAGCTAAAAACCAAGGGACTAAGACATAAACATAAAATTAAATAAAATGAGTAAATGAAATAAATAGCAAATTAAACATGTTGTTAAAACATGCAACTAAAATAACAAAGATAGACATGCTAAGAAACGTGATTAAAGGAATAAGATAAATCAAACAAATCAATTGAAAGCCTGATTAAAAAGGTGGGTCTTGAGCCTCTTTTTAAAAACATCAACAGTCTCTGCGACACTGAGGCTCTCCGGCAGGCTGTTCCACAATCGGGGTCCATAATAACTAAAGGCCGCCTCCCCGTGTGTTTTAGTTCTTACTTTTGGTATGGTTAAGAGGCCAGTACCGGAGGACCTCAGGGTCCGCGAGGGTTGGTAGGGTAACAGTAGGTCAGATAAATAAGAAGGCGCAAGACCATTAAGACATTTAAAAACTAATAAAAGAACCTTAAAATCTATCCTGAAATGCACGGGGAGCCAATGCAGCGATTTTAAAACTGGCGTAATGTGCTCCCGCCCTCTGGTCCTCGTCAGCACTCGTGCGGCTGAATTCTGTAGCAATTGAAGGTTGGAGATACTCTTTTTAGGAAGACCAGAAAGCAGGGCATTACAGTAATCTAAGCGACAGGAGATAAAAGCATGCATCAGCACCTCCGTGCTGGCCTGAGAGAGAAACGGGCGAACTCTGGCTATATTCTTGAGATGGTAAAAACCTATCTTTGTTATGTTTTTGATGTGTGGAATAAAAGTAAGCTCAGAGTCAAAAATCACGCCCAGATTTTTTACACAATGTGTTGGTTTAAGATCTTGTAGTTTAGGTAAAAGTTTCTCTCTCTGGCCTTCAGGACCAATGACTAAGACCTCTGTTTTGTCCTGGTTTAGCTGAAGGAAATTTTCTGCCATCCATGACTTTATGTCTAAAATGCAGTTAAAAAGGGCATCAATTGGCCCTGTGTCATCAGGAGACACGGCAATGTACAGTTGCGTATCATCAGCATAACTATGGAAGCTGATGCCGTGCCTCCTGATGACGTCCCCTAGGGGTAGCATGTACAGATTAAAAAGAGTTGGACCTAAAATTGACCCCTGGGGAACCCCACACTTGATCTCATGGGTTCTTGAGGAACATGTATCCCAACTTACAAAGAAGTGTCGGTCAGTGAGGTATGAGACGAACCAGTTAAAAGCAGTACCTGAGAGGCCGACCAGGTGCCTCAGCCTGTCTAATAAAATGCGATGGTCTACTGTATCGAAGGCAGCGGTTAGATCCAGTAGTACCAAGACTGTGAGCTTGTGGTTATCCAAGTTGGACCTGATATCGTTTAAAATCTTTAAGAGGGCTGTCTCGGTACTGTGGTTCATCCTAAAACCAGACTGATGCCTTTCTAAAATGTTATTTTTGTTTAAAAAGTCATTTACTTGGTTAAAAACAAGTTTTTCTAAAATTTTACTTAAAAAAGGTAAGTTGGATACAGGTCGGTAGTTATTTAAAATGTTGGGGTCTGAATTGCTCTTCTTCAGAAGGGGCCTCACCACCGCTGTTTTAAAGGAGGTGGGGAAGACACCCGTCTGAAGAGAGCAATTCACCATGTATAACAGCTGTTCCTCAAAGAATCCATAGAGTGTTTTAAAAAACGGTGTGGGAATTGGATCTAAAAGGCAGGTTGTAGGGTTTACCTGGGAGAAAACTCGACCAAGTGTCCTCGCATCAACCAGGGCAAAACTCTCCAGTGTTTCCTCAGGTAGAACCTGTGATCCAGACATGTTGGTAGTTAAAACCTGTTGAGATAAAAGACTGGATCTGATGTTATCAATTTTGTACCTGAAGTGGTCTGCAAAGTCTTCGCACAGGGTGTTTGTTATTGTCATATAAGATCTGTTACAATTAGTGTTTGTTAAAAGATCAATGGTGGAGAAGAGAAATTTGGGATTATTTTTGTGGTCGGAGATTAGTTTTGCGAAGTGAGAGATTCTTGCCTGTTTAATAGTGCTATTGTAAGTTTTGAGGTGTTGACGTAAAACTTCATAGTGGACTGTCAGTTTTGATTTTCTCCATTTCCTTTCAGCACTCCTGCAGTTTCTTTTCAGTTGCTTAATTTCCTCGTTTCTCCACGGAGGTATAGGTTTTTTCTTAATTGTTTTTGTTAAAAGGGGAGCCACTGAGTCCAGTGTTGACTTCAAATTGCTGTTAAAACTGTCAACAATAAAATCACAGGGTGCTGGTAAAATCTCTGCAGGAGTGCTCTGTAAAATCTGGATAAAATTTGCAGCCACTTCAGGAGTTAGGTAGCGTTTCCTCACTGTTCTCACTGGAGCCTCCCGCTGATTAAAACTGGTGATGTTAAAAAACACACAATAGTGGTCAGACACAGCCAGATCCACAACAGTGGACACACCCACGGACAGGCCATAAGTTATGACAAGGTCCAGGGTGTGTCCCCTGTCATGGGTCGGCTGCGTAACGTGCTGTTTAAAATCCAGACAGTTTAAGAGGTTTAAAAATTCTCTGGATACTGGGTCCGAGCTGTTGTCTATGTGTAGATTAAAATCACCAGCTATTAGAATCCTGTTGTAGGTGGTGTGAATGATTGATAAGAATTCGGAGAATTCACTGATAAAACAGGATGAATACTTGGGTGGTCTGTAGACCGTTATGCAGAGAATAGGAGGGCTGCTAAAAACAAAGGCATGGTGCTCAAATGATGTAAAACTGTTAAAAGAGACTGCATTTGCACACATTGTAGTTGTTATGATGGATGCCGTTCCGCCTCCTTTTTTGCCCCCCCTAGTAGAGAATAAAAAGTTAAAATTTGGTGGGGAAGCCTCAGTGAGAACAACAGGTGCATCGGTGCCAAGCCATGTCTCTGTAAGGAGAATGCCATCTAGCTTTTTGTCTAAAATCAAATCATTTATGATAAAAGATTTGTTTAAAAGAGAGCGCACATTCAGCACAGCTAATTTAATATCTGTGCTGGACGTGCGCTTATCATGGTGTTTTAAAGGAATATTAAAAACAGTGCTGGATCTAAAAACATTCCTGGGTTTTAACTGTCTGTGAGAAGTGATGGTTCTAATGGAGTGAATGTCCTGGGTTTTTGGTGGTTGAGAGGTGGTTACTGGTGTAAAGGTGTGTGTGGTGTGGGTGAAACATGTGGTGGGCGAGGGCCCGTGTGCGTGAGTCGTACCATTTAGTCAGGAGGTGGCTGAAGTGCAGGACCGGACGGTGAGATCGATGTTGTCAGTCAGTGCAGTATATAAGCTGCTCTGCCACACTCACTGGTTGCCAGATTGTCATTGTGCTCATGTGAGACTCTCCAGTTAAATCTTGGACTGAGCTCCTGTTGCTGACCCTGCCTGTCTCTGACCACGCCTGCTCTCCTGTTCCCCAGTAACTGCCTCAGCCTTTTGTCCCTGACCACGAGTCTTGCTTTTTGTTTCCTGGACATTGTTTGCCTGAGTGTTTGGTGTTTGCCACACCAAACACTTACAGAGACTAGAAGACTTATTGTATGTATGTATTCTGCATGTTCCAAGTCTTTGCCTGTCTGTGACTGCTGGATGTTTTATTCCCTGCACAATACCAGAGACTGTATTTGTGGCTGTTACTCTGGTCCTGCCTTTTCAAGATTAAAAAGTGGATAAAAGCTTTACCCGTGTTGTGGTGGTTCTGCACTTGGGCCCGAAAACCCACTTTATGACAAAGCCTCTTCTTTCATAGTTTAAACAGCTAAGGAATTGTAGGATTTCACCTTATACTTACCTGGAAATCAGTATGACAATGAAGACCTTTGAGGGAATATTAAAATGCCTGTTTTTCTTTTGATTTGCTCAAAAACGTTGTACAATACACTCGCCTTTTAAAATAACGACAGCACAAAAAGTCAGTTAACCCCCACCCCCACCACACCCCTGCATTTGGTTTGGCTCTTTGCGCTTTGTACTGTAAGTATGTTAGGATATAAAATAAAGACCAAATGAAAGTAAAGCTGCATCTGAGTATCAGCCGTCACATTTGAGTCAAAGTAAGGTATCTATGAAGGCTCCCCAGATCTTCAAAACAACGCTGTAGAGCATCTTCTCTGGAGTACAGAATGATTTTAATTCATTGATCCAGTGACTTTGTGAGGGAAGGATGTTGGATTTCCAGTTTAAATTCTTTTCTATAATTTCTGAGGTGGTGTTGGTAACATATTTCCCAAACTCAATCACTAGGTAATACCAGATCATATGTAAAAGATCTGCATTTGTAATTTTCCATCTCTGGCACACAGGTAAGCTATTATTCTTCAATTTGTGCGTCTTAACAGGTGTATTATGTCCTGTGCAAGTTAAAATAGTTGAATTAGTCTGTACTGAGAGGAGATTAAAAATGTTTGATCTCACCACGCTGTATCAGAAGAGATGGGAGAAAGAATGAAAGGATAAAATAACTACTCAACAGTGGGAAAATGTGTTGAACTGTTTTTTCTACGTTTGCCTATGTATTGGCGTGAATTCTGTTGGAAGAAACTTGTTTTTCATGACTCCTAGCATGAAAACATATCTAAGATCGATAGACCAGAAATGATGGAGAAACTGTGGGGATGATGAGGCATTCCATCGCCACATTTCTGCAGCTGCCCAAAGGTACAACTATTCTTGGAAAGTATCTGGAGAGTCAAGCAGCATATTCTTGAGCTGGATATCCCATTGATATGTCATGTGTCACTTCGTTTGGATGATCTGCTACAAGGAATAACAGAAAGCGACAGATACCTCCTGAAAATACTGACTTTAGCAGCCTGACCTGCCTACAATTGATAATTGGATTCAAATAATTTAAGAGATTCAGGAGATGGAAAGACTGACTGAGAAATTACTAATACATCGCAAGACTGACCAAAGGGATAATATACTTGCTGGAATAAGGTAAGTGAATGGTGGCTTTCCTGCCTCATCCTCACTGCTGAAGATGTCATTTGCCCTCCTTCTGCTGTGTGTGAACCGATCATGGAAACTCGTATATAAATTAACTTGTGCTGTATAAAGACTCCCTGTCCATAATCCACATTATATAATGTTTGTTATCTGGTCGTCTTGGACGTCATAGTGCTCTGCAGTGATGTTGTTGTACTGTGCTATTGTTTTTTGTTTTTTTTGTTTTTTTTTTTGTCAAAAAGAGAGATCCAATAAAATCTATGTGTTGAAGACAAAACAAAAATCGTTTGTGCCAGTCAGCGTCTTCATTATTAAAGGGATAATGCCTAAAGAGGAGCCCATTGCCAGGGATTAATGAACTGGGAGGCCAGAACCATCAGATGCACAGTGAAGGTTGTCTCTGTGGAGTTTCTTAGTGCCTCACTTGCCTAAGACAAAAACACGATGGCCATTTATTCATACTGTCCTGTGTTTTCCAATCAAATTCACAAATTTTTCACAAGCCATAATTCAGCTTCCCTGGTAAAACCTGAGGGTTTGACTAACGACTTGGCCACAGGAGATATTTGTAGTCTGCTAAGCTCATAGAACCCTTTGGCTCAGCAATGAGTCAGAAACCTAACATTATTCTAGCAAGACTCAAAGTCTACATCATTATGTGTGGTTGATAAACAGTAACTATAATTTGATAGTATATCAAATTATGTTTACAGCCAATCAGAACAAAGTTTTCACCCAGACTGTGTTATAAGAATAATTTAAATCCAATTCCTGTTTGTGTTTTGTAGAGGTCTTTCACATTCAGGACAGTTATTGTTGAGAATGTTTTAAGTAGCAGACATTAGACCAACTATTTTAATTCCTGTATCTACCCAACTTTTGAGCATGCTGTCTGCTATAGGATTTGGAATATTTGGGTTGTCCCAGAGTGGAGTGACCTTTTAGATTCAAGAATGAAATGGTCCTTCAGCCAAGACACATACATGAGTGTTTTGTTTTAATGGGTTCTTGGTAATTGCACTCTGTTTTTCAAATAACATAAATTAAACCTTTATCAATCCCACAGCGGGGGAATTTGCAGTATTACAGCAGCAGACGGGGTAGTGCAGTAATAAGAAACAGTAGCAGAATTCACATGACTGCATATGGGAAATTCCGGTGAGCTTTTTTTTTTTTCTTTTTTTTTTTGTTGCACGTGCCTCAAATAGAGGACTTCCTATGATTCTGCATCTGATATATAATAATCAGTTAATGTTAATGTCATTTCAGCACACGCATAGTCTGATGTATGTACAGTGCCGACTTTTGCACCATTGAGCTCCTGAAGCTTCAGTTTAGCTGTTAACATGAGTGAAATTTGATATTGTGCCGCCGAGCTTCGATGGTGATTGCAAGAATAGCATGCACATCGTTATCTTTATTAGAGTGAATCAACCTCATGCATGAATCATACATCAATAACAGCCTAATTAAACGCATGATCAATGATGATACAGAAAGATAGAAATGCATGGCAAAAATAGCATTTTACCAATATTTAGAGACCCCTTCAAAATTTTGCAAATCATGTTTTCAGGGGAGCTCATGTCCCATTAAAGGGAGCCAAGCTCCCCCTGGCTCCCCCATAGTCTGCACCCTGGATGCAGCACCACAATGTTTTTTTGGATGGATCCTCTGTGGTGTTCTATACCATCACTGACCTCTGTGATTCTGCATTAGATTTTAGGGAAATAGTCAGTTAGGTAGTTACTTAGTTTCTCTGAAGGGAGAGAAAAGCAGTTTCAAGCAGACAAACTGAGTTGAGGCTTTGGCAGGTTAGCCATCTGTGAAAGCAAATCAGTCTGTGAAATAAGTGGGGGGTTTTTTGTTTCTTTTTTTTGTTTTTTTTTTACCTGGTTCTTTGTTCTTAATGCCTTCTTAGGGGCCTTCACCACTCTGGAAAGCAATCAACCACATGTAAAAACACTATTCATCAATGCCAAGTACAAAAGGTGAAGAGTAAACTACGTCAAAACGGGTAAGAAGACAAGGGATACTTAAAACAAACCTTTAGCTCAGACGTGTCTTTGTGCAAATCCAAGTTTTATTGAATTTTATTTAGATTTGGCTATTAGTAGTTGATGGTCTTAGACCAAAACACTCATTTAGGGGAACATGAGGTCTGTTTGATTGTAATGTTTTTTACATCCATCTTTTAATTTGCAATCTGATCTTTCATAGATATTGTGAGGACGCTTTGAACACACTCTGGTCCTGCAGAGGCCTGCTGAGCAGGGTCTGATTGTTAGTGATACTCAGCTGGCCTGCACTGACTGGATGCTCTGTATGGGCTAGTTTCAGACAGCCGCTCTTCGTCTCTCACCTGCCATCCAACCTGTGGTTAGTTGTGATTCGATTATCTTCAGTGAAATTTCTTTTTTAGTTCTGTTCAGTGAACTTATTTTTAGATTATGTGGTCTCTCCTCCTTTCTCAGGCCTTGAGCTGGATTGGAAAAAAAATCCTCATTGATTATTCTTACTGTTTGAACATTTTTTTTTTTTTTTATTGTTATCAAACAGTTTATTTATGTTTCTTATAGATTTCTTTTGTAAAACACTGCACTGCATCTATACACATATTTGATGCACAAATTAAATTTTTTATGATTCTAATAGTCCCTCCATATAAGTTCGTATAAAAAATAAGGTCTGAAGTTAATTGTGCCATTTCAGTCGGTTGGAACAGCAGCCATGGCTGCACTGATGGTTACTTTTAGAACTGCATTGTCATAAATAATCGCCATGAAGAGCTCACAATGACTATATGCTATTAAACAGAGGCAACATTAGCTGCAGCTCACAGGTTTTTACAGGTGAATCCAAAGCCGCAGCGTCGACGGGCCAGCACCGCACGTGGAGAATGCCCAGCATCCCTGTGCGAGTCTTGATTAGTTTTCCCACAATGCAATGCGCATCTGTCATGGCTGCTCACTGATGCCACTGACACCACATGGGTAGAAGTAAACGTTTCATCTCTGATTAAGAAAACCCGACTTGGCTCATTAATAAAGCGATTAATCGCCGACTTTGATTTAGGAGCGTCCTGACTGAAGGCAGCAGCTGCGGCTTCATTCGAACAGGAACCGGCGGCGTCAGGAACGTTAATGCCGCTGAACGTAGAGATCCCCGTCCTCCGGGGCTTTTTAACACCCAGCGAGGCTACGGAATGGAAGCAGACTATTTGCAGTACTGCAGGTGAGACACACATTGTCTTTTCACGATTTCACCAGCTAGCTCTGACCACCATGACGAGCAGGCTGTGTTATCTGATGGGTGCCGTAAAAAAGGCTACCGTGACAGGCTGTGGTTGCTTTAGCAATCGGACATTTAAACGCAGCGGTGTGGAGGCTTTTTTCCTGCTGATGAAACTCACGGTAACGACACCAGCTTCGCTTTTCCTCGCTGTCAGTGTTTTCATGTCATGCTAATGAAAGCTATGGGTGCAGTTCCGTTAGTTTAAGTGAGCTGGTACGATACGTACCGGTCTCTCTCGCGCGTGAACGTCATACCAGACTCCATACATTTTTTCGTAAATATTAAGTGGCCTCACTCGTGGGAAACAGCATATGCCTCATGAATTAATACTTGATAGCAGATGTAAACGTTTTGAGATGCCTTGTTATTCGGCATACACACCATGCATGGGTTTATGTTAATTCATATAAAAAAATCAACTTTTGTAATTGACATTAGCTAACGTTAGCTTGAGTTCGCCCATTTTTTCCAGTGTTCTCTCAGCATAATACCGAAGTGGAATTTAGAGTGAAATTCAGACTGAGATTAGCGACTTTAGGTTTAGACGGAGCAAGCTGCGTGGAAGATCTTGTTCTGTTGTTACGTCGTTGTGCATAGCTGTATGCTGTCAGACAGACTTAAAAACCGGAGTCTGGCATGACGTACGTATTTCATACACCTGCAGAGAGCGGAGCCGCGTCGCGCTCACATCTGTCCGCAGCTGCTGGTGCCACACTGAGCCACAGCTCACTGCCATGTCTACACTTCGCTGTACACTTCCTTCAGTCTTGATGTTTTTCACAGGGTTTGCACTCTTAAATGACTAGAATTCAAGTGGGACTTTGTGTGCTGAAAGCTATTAAATCCATGAAACATGGCAGTAAGTTTGAACAACACATCGATGGAAAAAGTACTCAAACACATTACACGAGTTTTCAGACACTAACTTGTGCAGCAGGGCTGAAGTTGCAGGATACATGGAGGGAGATGAGGGTGTCCAGTCGGAGCTGATTGACTAAGTTACTCTCTGGGCTTTAACTCATTTGGTTTTACATTGGCTGCATTTGAAATGAAACAGACTTGTCTTTAGATTAGTCGGCACAGTCCTGCACAGCTCAGACTGAGTGACAGTGCTGGAAAGGGTCCACTGCACTCTGCTGAGGTGACCCACATGCCAGCATCTTTACAGCCACACTCCATCTCTCTGACTCGCTGACACGCTTCACATGAGAGCTCTGTTGGTGGATGTGTATGGTGCAGGGCGGCGTTGGAGGTCAAAATGATTTGCTGACATCCTATAATAACATGCAAGTCCTTATGTTTTCCCCTCATATCTGTAATAGAGACATATGCTACTTGTTTCCAGCTAATTGGATTAACTGGGCACACTGACTGAGTTCTAGTGTAGGTGTATGCCCATGATGCACTGCAGTCTGAGATCAGCCAGACAAACCCTGGAGGTGGGTCGCATGACTGACCACAGTTGAGGAGCTCGCTTCTCTCCTGGAACTGATTTCCTTTTTGCAGTAGATGTAACGTTAGCTTAATTAGCAAGGCTGCTGAAGAGTAGCCAGCAGCTGCATTCGATCTGTCTCCATCTGTCATGTGATCCTTTACATAGCGGTCCCTCAAGAATATCCCAGGTAGCTCACCTTGATCTGAGACATGCCTCATTTGTTCGAAGACCACCTCCTTCCCTGTGTGAGTTTTGGGGGTCCTCCCCTAAGAAAACTCAGTGTTGTTTGATTAAAATTATCATGACAGTATTTCTAAAAACTCACAGGTTGTAGTTTTCACATTACACTCAGACACTAGCAAGAAAAAAAGTGCAACAAATATGCTGAGAAGTAAGCACCATGTCCTGAAGTAGTCCGTCACACTTTGTGAGCGGTCACAGTGTGTGCCTTTAAAAAATAATAATCACAGGATAACGTTGGTTAAACAAAGCTTACAGTGAACTGTGGTTTGCTCCTCCACCCAGACGTGGTGTGAAGCTACTAACCAGCTGGAGGAGTGGCTGTCGCTGGGATTTTGAAATGATCATCTCTTAAAAAAATAATAAATTCTTAGAATTCTATTTTAAGTGTGATTAAATATTTTTTCTAGAGCAGCAACAGCAAAGTCACTGTGTAGGCTCACATTCAGTAATTCTCAGATGTCAGTCAAATAAATGATATTCCTGCTAGTGATGGACCGATAAATGGGTCGGCCCATTCATTCAGCTGATTATCTGGCATTTTGAGATAATCGGCATCGGCCAGTGCCTGTGCTCATGAGGCTAATTAAAATAAGAAATGTCCGCATACATCTGCAGGCAGCCCTGTCACTGTGACTGCTGTGGATCAATGTTAGTGCTCCCCCTCATGTCAGTTTCTCAAATGTGCCAATGCTTGATGTAATGTTACATGAGAGAAAACATTAAGACTTAAATTACAGGCTTTCAAAGCTCAGAGGATTTAACTGGCCACTCTTAATAATATACCTCGATTACTGTCGGTGTAATTAGATTGATTCCAGTCTTTTAGTGAGAAGTGCATATAACATTAAACGTTGATTAAATCACTTAAAATCAATTTGAAAAATAGCAAGTTTGATCATTGATTAGTTGGATCTATGTAATGATGCACTGCACGCAGCGTAGCAACGTCTCCTACGGTGGCAGTAAGCTGGCCAATGCTGCGCCCTGTGTGGCTCACGTGATAAATTAGAGGAAATGACGCTGTCTCCTTTGTCTCTGTCAGAGATGCTGGAGCATAATGTAGCATTCTGGAGGTTTTGGAATATTTCATGCAGTTGGTCATTGACAGTCTAAAATGACGTTGTTGTGTGTTTGAGTGCTTAGATCTGCTTTTTGGCTTGTAGCCAGTTCTCTCAGAAAGGTGGAGGTGCGTCTGTCTGCTCATACATGCTGTTGATAAGTGCACTAAAACTTTAGGGCTATTTGTTTTTGACTGCAATTTTTTTTTTATTTATTTTTATTATATGGACATTTATTTAGTTGACACATTTTTTTAATTTAAATTGGTGCACTGCAGAGTGCAGATCTGTCTCTGAAGCAGTGACAGTGCAGACAGTAACATTAGTGTTAAATAAATATTCAAGTTCATCAATTCTGTGTCTCATTTGTTATTATTAAATTGTATTTTATCAGATGCAAAGAAAAGCAACATAATGATATCGGCATTATATATCGACTGTCAGCTGCCCTGCTCTCTAAATATCGGCATGAGCCACTGAAAAACACACACTGGTCGACCAATAATTCCTGATATCAAATTAGTGAAGTTTAGGAAGAGTGGAGAACACAGACAGTCAGCATCAGTCCGTCCTCCTGTCCTCTGTCCTCCCTCTGCTGCTGGTGTGACTCACTGCCTGCAGTTACCAGCAATAGAGGGAGGGGGCGCTGCCATCTCAGCCAGCAGCCAAGTTACAAGAATCTGCCAAAGTTTAAGATTCATGGTTAACTAAAATGAGCAGATATTAAGCTTCATTAGGCTTTCATATATAGTGAGGACTGAAACCCGCTCTTAACCTCAAAGGAAGGGCATTTTTTGGAAACCGAGGACATTTTGTCTGGTCCTCACAACTTTCAAAAGACTGTCTGAAGGTTCAGATTTGTTATAACGGTGAGGTTAGGGTCAGGTGTTCAGTCGTCTTGTTTAAGGTGAGGTTAAGGGGCGAGGGAACGCGTTATGTCAGTGCTGTCTGTTGAAGTGTGACATATTTCAATGTGTGGTCATAATGTCGGACTCTACATGCTGTTTTCTTCGCTGCCTCTCTGATGTCCGCCCTCTCTCGCTCTCACTTTCACTGAAAATGAAATGTAGGTTAGCTGGTGTGATGTACAGGACACTATTTAATTTGTTTATTTGCAATATGTAAGTATTAAAATCTTTTAAAAGACATTTCTAAATATAGAAATATAATGAGTACAACTTAGTTATTGTAACAGATAATAGAAACTGAAAGATAAGTTCAGGTGTGAGGTGTGTTAGTAACACCAGTAGTATTCATGTGGATGTGTGGATGCACAAATATTCAGTGTTGTGGAGTAAAAACATGAAAGAGAAACAAAGCAAAAAGGCGCAGGTGCTTTCAGGGAAGAGAGGGAGCCATGCTGGAGGCGGGGACTCCTCTATCCTGGAGCACACTGGGCCCAGTTGCTCCACCGCTGGTTGAATACTACAGTCCACTCCTCTGGTTCCCTCAGTGAAGGGCAGCAGGGTCGCAGGCTGATGAGCTCTGGGGCTTCAGAGGAGGATGGTTTGAGATTGAGGCTTCGCTCTGGTCATTTTTTTTACCTGACAGTTCAAGATGCTTCATCACATTGATACCAGAGTCCTTTAAATCCAGTGTTAGGATTGAACATATAGCGGTATTGGAGATTGTACCATAAAGCATTGATTTGCGACATTGCCATTCAATCACGGTTGGTGTATGGTAATTCTAATTCTTTGCACACTGGCCGTCAGAGAGAATATTGATCAAAATGAATTCCAAACATAAATTGCTAACAGACACAAATCACTTGTACAGCCAGCTGTTCTGAAAAGTTGCACATTGTAAATTGCAGACTGTAAATTGTCAGTTAGTGGCTGTTAAATTTTCCTCAAATGCAGCGAGAACCAGACTTTAATTTGAAACACGTTTATATTGAAGACCACCCTTTTGTCCTAATGGAGCCTGTTCCTTGATTAATGCAAACTCAGTGGTTCCTCCACGTTTATCTGTTGATAAATTGCGAATAATGTACATTTCAGCAAGCGTCAAGTTTTATTGATGACAGCTTAACTGATTAATAGAAGCTGATCAGGGGGAACAGATTGGAAATGATCAGCGAACGAACAGAAATTCTGTCAAAAAGAAAACCAGAGCAGCTGAGTGGTGAGCGTAACACAACGCCATGGTTGTACTGATGGAAGCAGCACCTGCTTATATTGGAGAATTTAATGCAGATCAGTTGTGTGTGATGAAGGTGTGGCAAGTTATTTTAAATTCAGTACACTGTGTATCAGAAAGTGCGTCATGAATCATTCTCGTCCACGTCTGCCTGATGGCAAAATGGAGACGTATGAGCCTTTGAAATGCCACACTGATGATCACAGGACAACAAGATCCTGCGTTAAACCCAGACTAATGAAATTGATTCAAGCGTAATGCGTCAAGCGTCATGATTCAACTCGTCAAGGTTGTGTGAACCACCCCACCCGTTCAGTGGAAGGAGAAGCCAGCAGACTGCGACTGTGTGCGGTATTCAGTGGAAAACCAGCTTGTACACGGCACAGAAATGGCCATACTTGTCTGAGACATTCCTTGTCATTCACCCCGGTTGTATATTGCTGCTCGGCCCTGTACGCTTTTGCCAATTCTATTCACCATTGTCTTATTAACTGCAGCTCGTTGCCTGAACCTTTATGAATTATGGACTAATTTGAGGGCCTCTGCCTTGTTTTCCATAATTGCTGCCATTTCATCGGCAGACCTGAAGACTAGCTGAAATGTCATTAAACATGTGGCCATACCTCAGGCTTTCATTTTCCCCCTCATAAAGCCAGAGCCCTCCCTTCCCCTCGTCTTCTCCCTCCCTTCTCACCGTGCTATTATGGCAGCCCCTGGGTTTCATTAGATCAGCAGTGAGATGAAAATCTCCACACCTCCTTTACAGCACCAGTCACACTGCGATTGCTTATTAAAGCCAAGGGTACAGTTTAAGGGATCATGACTTAATGACTTTACTGATCCCCCTGACCTTTCCTCTAGTGCTACCATGAGGTCAACATTTTTGGTTTTTAATGAAATATCTCTACAATTTAATGGACTGCTGTAAAGTTTGGCTCACATATTCATGGCCCAGGAGGATGAACTGTGTTATCTTTGGTCCTTTTGTCCAATACTTTGCTTTATTACTAAATACTGCACAGCGAATGGCTTCCCCATCAGCCTCAGATACACTTTCATACTTCGTGTTGTGGTCATTGATGGTAATGTGAAGGATAAATAAACACAGCTTTTTTATTTCACCAAATACATGCCAAAATCTGCTAGTATTTTAGCTGCTCAGGTGTTAGCAGCATCCTGGGCTGTTGTTTGTGATTGTATGTCTTTTAGCTCGTTAGCTCGACAGCTTCAGACTGAAGCTCCTGCTGCTGCTTTACCAAGACTTGCAGTTATTTGGAAACATCAGTTTTCCTACCACACATTCATGTCAGCATCATCCCACATGTAACTGACCCCAACTGATATACACACCAACATAAGCACACACACACTCACTCAAGTTTATCACCCCATCTGCACATACTTGCCTTGCAAACACCAAGCACACTGTCAGAAGCACAGGACTCAAAACTGCCATGTGCAGTTTGCATAGTTTGTCTCCTCGTTTTTGTCAGTGAAAATAGAGATTTAGGTAAAGTGTTTCTGATTTAAACAACATTTTAGTCTCATCAACTGTATTGCACATTGATACAGTCACTGTTGGTGTTTAATGGCGTTGGTGCCGGCATGTCGTTGTCCTGTGTGAGAGGTTTTGCGAGTCGTGATGAAGTGGTGCAAAGTTTTCCTTCCTTCCTTGTTTAAAACCCGATGTCCACACTCTAGGAATGATAACAGAGTGGATCCAAGGGTCAGAGATAGTGTCTACAATAATTAGAAATGCTGTGTGCGAACCTGTGCCAGTCAGCTGGAAATGGTTTGAATTCCATTAGCAGCGAAAGAGATTGCAGATCATTTTGAGCATTTGAGGCATGCAGAGTTCATCTGGAGATTGACAGAACGTTGTCCTCTTTGATTTAAACAGGTGATTTTTGAGCAGGGAACAGACAGTCATGGGGGACCGTCGGAGCCGGCATTGTTTCTGTGGCATGACACATGTTTGGCAGCACTCGCCTCCATGTTGTGTGCATGTGTCATGGAGACAGTTTGGACTGTTTCTTAAGTTAGCCAGGCTTCATTATACAGCTCAGAATATCAGCTCCTCCGTCTCTGTTCTCTCCACCGGGGGAATGCAAAGCAATCAATGCTAATGAGCCTAGCCCGTCTCCCTCCTCAAATAAAAAGCTAATGAAAGGCAGGGAGACGTTGAACCGAGCACGTGAGCTACACAATTATTTCTGTAGGGGAAGCAGTGGCCCAGCAGCCTTCCTCTGTCCTTTCATAAATCAGCATTCACTATCTCACCATCAGCCTCCTCAGCTGGCCCTCCTCATCAGAGTGTATGGCAGTGTGGGAGCATTAGCTCGCCAAACACTCACACATTGTACACCTTATCTGTGGGGAATGGTTCAATATGCTCATTGACTTAATGAGAATATGGAGTTTGGGAGAATGGAGATTAAAAAGCACTGCAAAACCGTGTCAGACAAATGGGGGGAGATGAATTGTCAAGTTGGCCAGAGCTCTGGGGCGGAGTCTTCATTTTCCTCAACCGCGCCTGCCAGTTTGTGTGGGGAGGCTGTGGGGGAAATTAGACAAAATACATTCACACAGCAGTTTGCTCAGTGCTCTCAGTTAAAAAGACCACTGTTGTGTGCTCGTACGTGATTGTTTTGTTGACATTCAACCTTTTCCCCATTCAAATCACCGCTGAGCTGTACTTTACAGTAGATCATTTGATATTAGATCCAGGGCGCTCAAAAGGACGTTGTACAGGGCTGTGCTCAACACATGCACTTAATTGTTGCTGCACATGGCACTGGTGCTACAGAGGTTGAAAGTTTTGTAGCACTGGCCACAAAATTGTAAGAGTACACAATTTAAAACAAGTATGAAGCGTCTGTTACCGTCTCCAAAAACAACCGCAAGTAGTGCAGTTCATCACTTTACAGGCAAAGGGCATTAATGTGGTAAATTGCAGGAACATAGCACCTCTTGTTTTACATAACATCCATATATTACGCTTCAAATGAGCAGCACAAATCTCAGTAAACAGACATTAAATGAAATTTCTACCTTGCAGGCTCGTTCAGGGTCTTGATTTTGGTCGATAACCTGAAAATACTGCTTAATTTTCTCATGTCATCTAACTCAACTCGCTCATATTTATACAGTAGACCATGCATCCAGCTTGTGAGGTGCATCTCTGCAGGCACCATATTACAGCAGGTTCTGCACCAAACAGTGGAAAATGTCAGATTTTTGTGCAGCTTTTGGATGTTTTAATGAAAGAAATGTTGAAACCCAGCCACAGGAAATAACCATTCACAGGTCCAAGGTTAGTTTACAGTGTTGTATTGTCTTGAATTTGATGTACAATAAGAAGTTATCCTGATTTTAAACTAACATGACTGTCCTGATACTGAGACATCTCTCTAGATAGATAGATACTTTATTCATCCCCAAGGGAAATTCACAAGTTCCAGCATATTCCACAAATTTTAAGTAAAAGGCAGGCAATAAATAATCTAAAAGCACAGCAAGCAAGGAATTAAAAGTTAAAGGTAAAAAATGTAAAAATATCCATATGTCCAGTGCAATAGGACTAAAAGTCCAGATGTCCTGTGCAAACAGAATTAAAATTAAAGATGTCCGGTCATTTGCAGGTCATTTATTTCCAGGTATCTTGTGTCATAAACATGTCTGACATTTACAAAAATCAAACTTTGAAAAACGGCAGAAAATCCAGTTAGTTATGATGATTTTAATTGTGGACAGACCTCCTTCCTCAATAGACTTACATGGATTAGGAGGCACAGCTTCCCTGTACTGATATGGTGGCCATTCCCTGAAATTGTGGCAATTAGTGTTTGATGTATGGATTCACAGTTGGGAACATGATGCACATGATAGACAACAACTACTAAGTAGAATAATGATACACCATCAATTCACCTCACACAAAAAAGTGGCTCAGGCTACAATGACAATACCTTTTCATTTTAAAATGGTTGTTCAAATAGAAAACGATCACTGTTTCAGGCTGTCTGACACTCACGCATTGCAAAGCTGTAACTCACTGGTGCTGCTGCAGTCATTACATTCATCACACAGACAACATACACGGCACTGTACAGCCCTGTTGTAGTTCCTTTATCCTCAGAGAAGCATAATGATCTTGTTCATCTTGTTCTTCAGTGTTCATATCTGTTGAGCACACTTTCAGTCAGGTGAGCATCAGTTATGAGTTGCCAAGAGTTTGCAGGTTAGGTGTCACCATGTGTAATGATCAGGTGATTAGTCAGCATCTTGAAGACTCAGTGTTAGAAATCGTAGTTTCACAAATCATCACTTGTCATGGCCTTTATCAAAAAAAGTTGCTCAGTTGTTATAGACATGATTCAGTTGTCATCATGTTATCCAAGTATGGAACTGTGGTAAGGTGAGAACAAGAAATCGGATGTCTGGAGAGATCCACAGTCTCTGTTCAAAGACAGTTTCAGATGTCGGACTTGATCTTTCTCTGTCCATCCACTGAATGCTGGTCGATGTTTGACTCCGTCCTTGCTGGCATATCATGGCATGGTAACCCATTGCACAGTTGCCAAAAGATGTTGCTCTATATGTTCTAATATATTGATCCTCTTAATTGTATAAAGGTTTGATAAAGTCTTTCGTGTATCAGTGCACTCTTTGTAGAAATGGTGATTTAAGAGCAATAATAATGCAAGAAGTTTAATGAGCTTTAACCTGTGTTTCTCCAGAGGCAAGCTCTCTGCTGGAGTCCCTGATGGAGGGGGACTTTGAGGCAGTCCTGCTGAGCCCCCAGGTGCTCGATCTGCTCTCTGGAGATGGCAGCTGCGACGAGGGTGAGAACATCGAGGCCTACCTGGAGAGACGGGTCCTGCTGTACCTGACAGGTGACAACAACGATGACCAGACCAACAGGTAATATAGCAGGGAGGGACACCAGATATCACATCAACTAGATGACTTCCCAAATGTGTTTTAACTGGCTGTGGCAGCTCGTACAGTGAAAGGACTTGCTGTAACTTCAGAGGTTTTGATCTTTTACACCAGATCGAGCCCTTTTGGGACAAAGTAGCTAAAAGTTCACTGATCATGTTGATCTGTCCATGGAATGGAGCTGAAACTGTATTCTTATGTTTTGGGTTCTCATTGAGATGTTCCTGTTTGTTTTGTTTTGGTCACATCTGCGTATGTTAAAGTATGGAAAGCTCCTGGTGCAATTCACAGCTGACAGTTAAGTCATTGTAGTGTATTTTCCCTGCGTGGGATTGTAGAGAAACATAGCACTCCCCTCAGTGTAGCCGGTTAAATGTTCCTTTACACGTCACTCTTTCTAAACCAAACATGTCAACCAGGGCATTACGTGATATCTGTTGTCCAGGGAACAGAGCTCCTGTCCTGAGCTCCTGGGAACAGAGCTCCTGTCCAACTAAAATGAATTGTGTGTTCATTTTCATTTATAGCTTAAATATCCAAAGTCTAGTAATACAGTTCAGTGCCTTGATCCAGTCTTTGAATTTAGGGTAGGGTAGCATGCTTCAGTTTCATAATGTAAAGGCTCCCAGCCAACAGGTAATGGCAGGTGGTGAAAGCCAAGACCTTTTGCGACAAGCCAGACACCTTAACATCATAAAGAATGGCAAAAATCACTGTACGCAGATTGGGAATTAAATGTCTTCATCCAGCACTGAGATAATTGGGGACCAGTGCAGGTTTAGCAGATAAGCCTTGCATTGCCCTTGTTTTCAGATAACTCAAGTTGTAATTTTGAGTAATCAGACATATTGTGCTTAACCATCAATTTTGATTGATTTTTAATAATTCAAATGATCAAAATAATTGGAAAATCTAGTTAATTATTAGCTCTTAAATACTAATGTTACAACATTTATAACACACAAAGAATGATATAATGGAGGCAGTTGAGAAGAAGAGTAGTTTGTTTGTGGAGGATGATGTCTTACACTCAAAACTTAGTAATTATACAGCCAGTTATACTCAGTATAGCAAATACAAGGCACCAATTATAAGTCTTAACTAGTGGCGAGACCATACAGATGTGTGCATGTGTGCATATATGGGGGTAAAGGGAGTCAAAGGAAAGCAGTGGCGCAGATTCACAAGGATGGAGGTGGGACAAAGTGAGTAGACAGGATTCAGAGCAGCAGGTGGGGGACTTTGAGATAGGGGACTTTGATACAGAGGCAGGGATGAAACTGAAAAAAGCTCACACTTCACATTTTGTAGCCATCGTTTACATTGACAGAATAAAGATCAGCAAGATGGCATCAGGGAATAACTTTTTTTTTTTTTACTGCATAATACATATTGACATATTTACTACATGTTTTTCCCTGGTCAGCCAAGCCCCCCCTGCAGTGGCCAATGAGAGGGGCTGGCCCCCCCAGTTTGAGTTTCTAGTAATTACTTAGTGCTGCAACAAAGCTTTGTTCAGTGTTGTAGTGGACACATATCTCTTTTCACACTGATGAAGAGCACAGAGGGAGATCATGTGGAGTGTGACTATAACCTTTATTGATAAGATGATGTCATGGGTCATTGATTACACTCTCCTATGATTACTGTCAAAGTATCACTATCACAAGTCCATGGGCAGAGTTCAGGTACAGTTGTGATAAATGGAGGGTTGTTGGAAACCGAGTCCGTGTGAAGCCCTAGACTAGCGGTCACAAAACATTTAGCTAATTTGGCCTCAGTATAATGGACTAAATAGAATTTTGCATGGGAATTGCTCGTGTGGTGCACAGGTAGAGGTTTAGTGTACTGGGTCAGGCATGCGTTTCCATTCATCATCGCTAAGCTTTGTGCCTATGTCTTCTGTCAGTCATGTAGAAGCTTGGGTAAAAGAACATTTCTTTTTTTTTTTCTGCAAACATAAAACAAGTCTTAACTTTACATTTAGAAATCACTGACACAATTTTGACTGCAAAAAGGGGTAACTAATTGTGACTTCAGTGATATCCTGTTCATAATGATTACAGTAAAATGATAAGTAAGAGTGTGTACTTGTGAGCTGCTGAAGTGAGCCCACTAATTAAAGTCCCTGCATTGACCTGATGAGGTGGGTTTCAGGGTGGGAGTAGTTGAGCGAAACACTCGGCTGTTCTCAGGAGTGTTTGTTCAGTCTCTTCTCTCCGCCTCTATTTCTTTTGTCATGAATTATTAATTTTTAATAAGGACAGCTTAACACCTCCCTTCTTGCTCTCAGGGGAGAACTGTCCGTGAGTAAGTGTTGAATGCAGCACATATTACCCCTCCTCTCCCCTCCTTGTGATTGGATCCGTTTCCTCTCTTCTATCACTTTCCATCACTATCTCAGCCTAATAGAAAGGCAGCAAGGCATGTCGCTGGTCCGTGCCTGTTTTTAAAAGCCTCTAATTGCTCGCAGAGTGAGGCGGCAGCTCCAAAAGACTGCCTCTCTAGAAACTTGTGTGAGCACCTGTCAGTACCATCGAATATTTTTCCGAATTCTGAAAACCTTAAAGCATCTTAATTTATCAGCTCTTCTCTCCAGTCTCTCTGTCCACTAAGTCCACTGTGTGTCCTGTCTGGCTTGCTGTAGGGAGCTGGCTGTGATGGCCCTGGCGGTCTCTTGCCTCCACATGTTTGCCCAGAGTAACTGGACTGGTCCTCCACTCTCCATCCATATCTCTGAGCTGCTGCCCCCTGCTCTGCTCTCCTCTCAGGTATGAGACCATCTCATCACTGTGTTTTTGTGTCATGTGTCATATTAGCTAGTTCATTCAAAGGTTTTCTCAAGGTCAAATTTACTGTTATGTAATTAACAGAAATCATGATGCAAACTGTAAGACTTAGACTTAGAGCGCTTCTTTATTGATCCCAATTTGGGAAATTATTTTGTTGCATTAACATACAGGCAAACATAGAATGTATACACAATTATTTTGAAAAAAGTAACAAGTGACAAAAAATGTAAGCAGGAATAAAAATAAAAAATATAACTAAGTAAAAAACTAAATATATTGTTATATAAAATGTATTATAATGTAGAATACATATTATATAATATAATAAAAAATACAATATAACTAAATATGTAGACAGTATATAGAAGCAAAAAATAGCAAAATATTTGTGCAGTTTTGGATGATAAATAAGTGTAAACCATAGACTGTATGTGCGTTATTGCTGTAAGACTTCATATTTCCACTGGGAGTTGTGGCACAATTAATACAATGAATGGTGGCGGACACTTTTTACTGTGAGCATTACTCCTAGGGTTAGTTATCAATCATAGATACATGCATAGTGTTCTAACAGTCTTGTGCACATGTGTAAGAGGGCTGGGATCATATGCTTCTCTCTCAGTTTGATACTATCACAATACTTGGGTGGCGATTCGATGTGTATCGTGATTCTTAAGTGTTCCAATGTTCAAATATTGCAATCCGATACTACAGTTTATCGTGATTTTTGTCAGTCTGGTCTCCATGTCTTTGAGTGACATTTCCAAGAGCTGAATTGTCCAGTCATGCCGGTTGATAGTTGCTCAGTCAGCAAAAAGTTGGACTTTCCAGTTGGCTGTCCTTTGACTTGAAAAGTTTCTCCATGTCTGCCACGGTTGCTGGCAAGTTGCTAGTAGCATGCTGTTCATTTTGTTTGGCTTGCATTCCTGCTATTTGTGGGAGCTATCGGTACAGAGTGTTGATGTTCCATCTGACTTCTGCCTTCAGCTACAATAGTTGGTTACTAAGGCTCTGTCCACATGAATAGATTTTAGCAAAACGCCATTTTAAAACAAAACAATCACCATCCAGACAAACAGTTAAGCTCCATGCAGACTAATGCATCTGAAAACACGTCACATGACCCTTCATGTACACTGGGCACAGGTGTGTCTGTGTTCGCCTCCTGCACATGGAAACAGTAGTGGCATGATAAAATGCACAACGGCTGCTTGCTCAGACAGCAAGGACAGCAACACCGGTGATTCCTTATCCAGGTTGAATTAAGCACTGGTAGTAAAGGCTCGTGGATATATATATTGTTTCATTTCTTCTGGAAAAAGGTCATGTTATAGAGGTATGACACATCATGTTTCCACACATCCAGATGCAAGGCAGTCCTGGAGTTTTTAAACCAAAAATGGTGTCCGTTTTGTGGGTTCCAATATGCTGGTGTAGTGTGGACGCTTGGCATAAATGAAGCAAAAGTTATGCATTTTAAAACAAAAATAAGTTAGTGTGGATGTAGCCTAAGTCACCCAGCTGCTGAACCTTCTGGCGTGACCCAGCCTTAAAACAGAATAACTTATATTTGATCAGCTCCTGATGCCATAATTTAGCATCACCGTATACAAACAAAGAGCTGGAACCTTCAAACACGTACCAGGTGACGCCCTGATGCACTGGTTGTGGGATAGAACACTAACTCATCTGTGATTGCTCAGTTGACTACAATGTGATAGTATCAATCAAATGGATTTCCATTATTCTTTTCAGGAAAAGCAGTCAAAGTGTTGTTTGGCTACCCAAGTTGTGCTTGCTTACACTGTTCTTCTGATGTAACAAGAAACTCAAACTAGATGAAACAGCGCCATCCTCTCAACCACCTGACTGATATACTTATTTCACTTGATTATATTTTTAGATAAGGCTGGAAATGAGTTTCCTATGTGTATTGATTGTATGGATTGTGTGTTTTAGCGTATTTGAACCATGGCCAAATATGGAATCATGGTCTTGGCTGAGTGTGATAAAGCTTAATTTTACATTGATATATAATGTGAGCTGAGCCAGAGAAGAAGTGGAGAAAGCAGTAGGCTGGCACGGTGTGGGAGAAGTGCCCAGTAATGAAGCATCTCTGGGGTCCTAATTACACTGCCGAGCTGAGGAGATTGCTTCCTCCAGGCACTGCTGTGCTCAGAGCAGAATAGTGCATTTCACACTGCCATTACACCAGACGAGAGGGCCATTTCTTTTATCAAAGTAATCCCTTTGGCATTAATAATTAACTGTGCTGTAACGCCAGGGAGCTTGGGTTATAAAGCACATGGTCCATACATGCGTGACAGCACAGGTGAAAGGGAGGACAAACATGGCTAAGCTGTTATCATAAGGTTTTAATTCATCCAGGGACAAGAGTAAAAATGAATTATACCTGAATCTAATTCATACGGGTGTTTTTCTAAATTCAGTGAGAGCTGACCATGCTGATAACACCAAAGTTTAATGACCACCATGAGGAAACTGGCTAATGATGATATACTGTTTGGACTGTATATGCAGTTGCAATGACATGCAAATCAGAAATGCAAATATTTGAAAAGCGTAAAGCATTCAGTATGCATAAATGTGCTCATACACACACCACCTGGACCTGTAAAGGAAGTGCACATTGTTGAATGTAACTGTGAGGCTTGGCCTCAATTCAGCAGTAACTGGACTCAATGTACAGACCAGGAGACAAGAGTAAAAGGGGAAAACAAATTTATCAACAAGAAATATAACAAAAGGCGCACTCATAAGGAGTGGGAACGATAACCAAAAACACACTCAACGAGTGGAGAGAGAAACAAAAGGCGCACTGGATGAGTGGAACAAGCAGAGATCAGGATAATCCGGCGACCACTCTAGCTCAGCGTCTTCCTTAAATACTGAGCCTTAATCAGGCTCATGCGCTCCAGGTGTGCTGCCAGAGAGGCGGAGTCAGCTGGGTGCAGGGAAACACCCAGCTGAGACAGACAGGGGAACAGACAGACAGACAGACAGACAGACAGACAGACAGACAGACAGACAGACAGAGACACATAACACTCGGGAGAAGGGAAACAGAGAACACTGGGAGCAGACAGATCTAGCGGCTCTTCACAGTATCACTACATGGCAAATGTAATGGTATCTAACTCAAGTTTGGCTGGAGCTGCTAGAGTGTGAAATATATGTAAACAGTAGATGTGCTGGTCCTGAACAGTGTTTTACATAACCTAGAGCCTCACAAAATAATGTAGAAAGCTAATAGCATGCCCGTTGCCTTTGGATGTAACACTTGGTTACTACTGGAGGTAGCAAGCCACATGTGAACATTTGCAGCTCGTGTTCGAGATGATAAAGAAGCAGATAAAGTAAAAAATAGTTGAGCCTTTCCAGGATGCCCCTTTCACACCCAATCGTGATACTGTCACCTGTTACCAATGACCCTGTTTAGCTGTGGAATGTTCCAAACAGGTGTTTTGGGAGCGTTCCACAACTTTCCCAGTCTTTTGTTGCTCCTGTCCCAACTTATCTGAAACGTGCTGCATGCTATAAGCAGATATTTACAAAATTCAGTGAAGTTGATGAGATCAAACATTAACCACATTGTTTTTGTGCTGTTTTCAGTTGAGTATATGTCAAAAAGAATTAAGAGTCACAAAAGCTCTCGGATCGTTATGAGAGAACGTGAACAGAACGTGCTGATAAACCTGCTGTGCTTTAAATGTCTTCCAGCCCACAAGCTCCCCTCTCACCATCATCAGCTGTTTTAAAGTTGCACTAATTCATATTTTAAACAGTAGATTAACAATGGATCACATTACTTTGTGCAGTGTGACAAGTGACGAACACACCTCATTTTTTTTTTAGTTTTGTGGCCTGCAGCTTTACCGTTTTACTCCAGTCTCACCACTCTCATTAACTTTGTTTACAGCAATGGTGGATGGAAACACAACTCCAAATGAATACTTATGTTGCTGTGTGTGTTTGTGTGTTCGTTGTATGTACAATTGTGTAAATTAGTGTTAACAAATTAGCAACTACTTTAGAAGGGAAGTATATATGTCAGATGTTGCGTTATTTAGCTCATTGTGAAGCTCCTCTGCCTTCAAATGTGTTAAACCTCGTCCGTCTGTGACTCTGAAGTGGTTGTAGTTACTATTTGTTGGCTGCAAAAAATTTTCTTTCTATATGAATTTGAAAGATTGTATTAGTATAATTAAGAAATAAATGTGGTAATATTGGCATTCCAATAAGTGACACATGCAGCATTTGTAAGCATATGAAGGAGATGCTATGATAAGTTAGCATCTTCTCCACAGATGAAGTATAATAGATTGTAAAGATCAACATCAGCGTGGCATCTACTGCCACGGTCAGCCTTCTTCATGGATGCTTTGGCATGTCCCAGCAGGATGTGTGCATGCTGGCTCACTGCCACACACGTGACTTCAGGGGACACTTGACAGAACAGAGCCCGGTTAATATTATTCATAACATCTGTGCTTTTCCTACGATGACATGTCAAAATGTCTGCTTTGAAAAATCCCTTTGCGCTGGATTGTCGCGGTAAAGACGAAGCTGAACCTGGAGGCAAAGTTTTTGATCTGCCTCTCAACCGTCATTTACGGGTGTTGGATTTTGGTCGTGACAGAAAAGATCAGATTATGAACACAAGCAGCTGAAATGGGTTTCGCTCACTACGTGTCCGGCCTCACAAGCAGAGATAAATGGCTCCTGGTCTGAATGCACGGTCACCTGAGAGGAGAACCTGGGTCAGGCCCAGAACACGCTGGAGGGTCTGAACATCCCATCAGGCCTGGGAACACCCTGTGATCCTTTGTGGGAACAGACCGTGCTCTGGGCTCCTGGAAATCATGGCTACGCTGCTTAATGACTCAGATGTGGATAGCTGACAGCTGATAATGGATGAATGGATGGATAACTGCTGCGCATGAATCACTGTATTGAATAATGTTAGTTTCTTCTGGGCTGAACTGTTTGAGTCCACAAAGGTGGGAATTAACCAGCAGCACTTTCCAAGACATAAACTTGACTGGAGTGAAGGGACTTTGCGGGCGAATCGTGCGTGCCTCACGCAGACTGTGCCGAGGGGAAGCTCACGACACAATGTTGGACATTTTGAATTTTTTTTTTTAAAGTTAAATGTACATTGTCTAGTCTGCCCCAAACTTCATGTTTGAGAGAAGTCTGATCAGAGTCCAGACCTGAAGACATTTCCATGACAGTATTCAGTTAACATTGCCTCTTCAACAGTGTTAGCAGCTTTAATTAACGTGTTATTTCACCGTTAATGTAATAGGAGTTATTTTTAATTGTTTTAATATTATTCATTCATTCATTCATCTTCTATACCCGCGTATTCCTTTCGGGGTTGCGGGGGGCTGGAGCCTATCCCAGCTGGCAATGGGCGAGAGGCGGGGTACACCCTGAACCGGACGCCAGCCGATTGCAGGGCGTTTTAATATTATTTATTCATTTAATTATTTACTACCCATGTAAATATCATGTATTTGTTTGTATTATTATACTGGATCTAAGTTTATATTATGTTGTTATTATTATGGCTATTGAGAAATTTTGGTGAAAGAAATATTGGACAATAATAGTATTGTAATCAGTATTTCCATAACTCTCAAATATTAAATCAGTATATCCAGTGTTGCTCACTGAACTGTGTGACTGGAATGAACTGAAATGCACATGTGTGACTGGCAGACACAGACCCTGGTTGAGGCGATCCACTCCAGCCTGCTCCTGGATGGGGAGTCCGTATACAGTCTGGTTTCCAACCCCTTCCTCCTCCTGCTGGCCAGGGTTATTCTCACCAAGTGCTCCTCCAAGATGAGCAGCCTCCAGGTAAGATTGTCTTTCTGTCACAACACTCTTCAGTTTTTTTTTTTCTGAGGTTTTGTTTAATGGGGATACACACAATGAGCAGTTTACAGAAGGGACCACAGCATCCCCACTGACATCAGCAGCTCGGCTTGGCTCTGGTGCTTCTACTTTAACACACTTGTACACCTGCTGTGTGAAAAACAATCTCAATTCAAAGATCCACTCTAAGCTTTCAGAGCTTTCAAGCCCATCGACTGACGTGCAGTCGATAGACCTGTTATCCTCAGCGTCGTGTATTTAGAGTCAGATCTAACATTATACACCACCCCATTTCATTTCATTTCTATGTTTCTCATTCTTTAATAAAGGTCTGTCCATATAAAGGAGCAGAAATACACAGAGGCAATTATATTGTGTGTCAGCTGGCCAATAAGAACAGAAATCTTATAATAATTTTAATTTCACCTTCAGTCAGACCAACTTAGCAGTAAGAAATATTAAATTTCAGCTCTCAAACCAAAGTTTATATCCACAATGAAATTAGAGCTTATTTTTAAAACACTATGGAGACATCAAAGCCAGTAAATCTTAAAATTTTGATTAACTAACCTCATATTTAAAATCTTAAAGTAAAAATACATGGACTTTGAATTGGGACAGCACTTGAGTCTGACTGACGACGTTTAAATGATAACTGAACTGTTTTTGCTGACAGTCAGTGGCTTAACTTCTAAGTAGTTTAAATGTAGATGATGATGTTCATTTAGTAAATTCTGGTTCAGGCTCTCAGTCAGATCCAATCCAATCTCTTCTCCAAATATGGTCACTTCTGGCTCCAAAAAGCCAAATGATGACAGCCAGAATGCCAAACTGGAGGCTTCAGAACAGTAGTTCATAACCCAGTGGGTGACGTCACAGTGGGTTTAGACTGAGGTGAAACTGGTCCTCTGCAGCATCTTACAGGCTAACAGCTAATGCAGCCATAGAGACTCATTGTCAATAATGACTTTTCAGCAGAGTGGCTGCTGGAAGGCATGTAGCTCCTGAGCAGGCTCTGTTTCTTGGCTCTTCTTCTCCATTCACTGTCTTTTCCTACCTCCAATCTGTACTGCATGTAAACAAGCAAAAGCTAAAAAATCAAAAGAAACAGTGAACACTGGCAGTCGTTCTCTGGCCTCAGCTGTCCACAGACTGCAGCCTCTTAAAGAGCAAATTAACCTGAAATCACACAGAATGAAAATCATTGTTCTGCTGTCACACTTTGCATCAGCTTTCAAATATCTGCTCTGACATCATCAGTTAGGATGTGGACACAAGTGCAACAATGCTGCTCTGCTATAGGTGATTTAGTGTTCATTTGCTCTTTAAATGCTAATGAGGGATAGGGGAATTAATTACCAGCAGCACCATCCACCAAGCCGTGGGAAGTTGGGCCTGTCTAGCTTTAAGTGCATAACCCCTTCACTGCTCCCTCCAAGTGATGTCCGCCCCCCCCCCCCAGCACCAAACTCTGTTCTCACTCCCCTCTGGCAGCTGCTCACAGTCCATTGCACAACAGTAAATGTGGAAGGAGGAGGAGGAGAAGCCATGCCGGTCAGGAGACAGGTGTACACGTATATGTTGATATGATGAATTTATGTGTGAACATGCTTAGTGAGAGCGTGTGTGTGTGTGTGTGCGCTGGAGGGCATTGATTCAGTGAGACCTCCATGTAAGCATGCAACAGAGGAGGGGGTCACCCTGCATTGGAGATATCCTCTCTGACACACAAATAAGCTCTTTGCATGGTTCACTTCCACTCTCCCACTTGGAAAGGAGAACAGGAGGGCACAGGGGGTGAGGGGGCTTCGGTGCGAGAGGGAATGTAACACTTACATGGCTGCAAGACGTTCGTTTTTCCTCTCCCTGCCACTTTGTGTTGTGGTCAGACGCAGAAAAGTAAAAGAGTTGGGGTTTTTATTGCGTGGTCAGCGCTAAGCTCCAGCGTGAAGCACTCACGATGCTGGTTTTTCATTTGTGCTAAAGGGGCCTCAAGAGCAGCATTTTGTTTGTTGATGAAGTGGAGCACTGCTGTCTGAGCTAAAGGTCTGATGCATTTTTCAAATTTACAGTCAAATGAAAAATGACAAGTTCCTAATTTTTGATGTGCATCTATTTAATATAAATCCCAATAAAAAGTGTTTGAATCACTTTGATCACAAAATTGTATTACATTTGCATGTATCTTCAGATTTGCCTGAACAATTTGACAAAAACATCTGACTGCAAAGTTTCAGGACAATATTGCAATTGTGATCTAACTTGCAGTTATTTAAATTTTTGTGTTATTGAGCAAGAATGTTATTCAGTAATATTCACAAAATACTGTGATCATGACATTTATTGATAAATGTGACATAGTTTGTGTGTTCACTACCTGCTGATTAGACAGATGCCTTATGGGCATATTGTTTTTTCAGTTTTTGATGATGTCCCCTGTAACATCGTTTGGTATGTGTCAGCTCCTAATAACAGTGCTGACAGCTCTATGTTTCGCTGTTTAAGTTAGCATAATTTTAAATTCACAGACTGACAGCACAGACTGCTTCACAGCTCTCAATCCTCGAGGTCCAGATTCAGCACTTTCGTGTAATATGCTTTAACAACGATAATCATGTGCTTGAAAGTTTAACTGGGCGATTCTGAAACTCGCTCTGCCAGCTGTGTAATTCACACTTGACAGCTTCCGAGCCACACGCTAACTACCTTTCAGATGTTGATCGAGAAGTGGGAAATCTTCTTCAATTAGACCATCTTTGGCTGATTGTAAACAGAACAGACACTGAGCACATTCACCAGACAACGATCATAAAGTGTCTGTTGTTTTGTTTGGCATACTCCCAGAATGCACCTGAATTAGCTGCAGCTGACTAAATCTGCCAGCAACAGTCCTCGACTTTAAGATACACTCAGTTATGATTAAGATCATGACTCTTGTGATTTGAAAATAGTCATTTTCATATTAAAATGCTAAAGAAATCCGTTTTCATTGGTAGGGTGTGCGCCCCATGTGTTGAGGCTGTCAGTCCTCTGCAGTGGCCGCAGGTTCGATTCCCACCTGCTCATTTGCTGCGTGTCGTCCTCTCTCTCTCTCTGCCCCCTTTCCTGTTGTACCTTCAGCTTCTCTATCATAAAGGCTAAAAAGCCAAAAAAAAAACCCAAAACAAAACAAAGAAATACGGTTTCATTCAACTGAAACTAAGAATGCTTGTGGGGGTCCTCTTCCACTGAGTCTGCTGTGCACTGCTGTGATTCTACAGTAACCCAGAAGGGACAAACCAAACACTGGCTCTGGAGAGCGCCTTTCATGGTTTTGGTTTCACAGCCACTGTAGGTTCTCGTACACGCTTGGAGGAAAAGAGTGAGGTGAAGGGTATTCTGTTGGTTGCAGTCTGCAACCTCACCACTAGATGCTGCTAAATCCTACACAGCGGACCTTTAAATGATCATTCAGCTGTTTGAAATATGGATCTTGTATTTGTAGTTTTGGTCATTCCTTTCAGTAATACCGACATTGTACTCACCAAGTTAGTTGCTGAGATCTGGTAACGCAGTGACATTACTAAAAAAAAGAGCTAATCCTCCAGGTTAGCTAGGTTCACTGATTATCTAAATTATTTCTCAAACGCAGTTTTTAGACCTTCCATACTTACTTAATTTGTGACACACAGTTTTTCTTTTCAATCACTGCCGATATTTCAGGTGTGCTCACTTTCAGTTTTACCTTCAAACAAAATGGCTTGTTGCCTCAAAGCTGCTTGACTGCCTGACAGCTCGCCACATTTGTAGATGTTAGCAGTTCGTTCGGTGAGCACAGTGTTATCATAACTGATAGGAATCATAGCCAGATCATCACGCATAAAATATAGCACCTTAGAATCATTTTGGGGAGCTGTGAACTTTATCACAGCTCATGGATATTATGGAATTGTGGACGTAACAATAAGGAATATCAGGATATTTTACCAATGGGATATATACCAGAATGCGTTTTCCAGCATTTCCAAACATTTGTAACAGTCTTCACAAAATGAAAATGAGACATACAAAACATTAGCAGATTTATACAGAAGCATCACACTGACAGATGAAAAAGTCAGAATTTTACAGCAGAGTCAGAGCAGTAACTTTTGTTTACTCTTCCATCACCTTCTACTTCTTCTACTTTTTTTTTTCCGTATGTGTTTTTCAGCTGCTGCCCTGGTGGACCCTGCGCTACATCAACCTGCACCAGCAGATCCTGGAGGCCTGTTCTCTGCAGCTCCTCAACTTAGCCCACAGCAGCATGGATGAAGGTCTGTGAGCAGCAAAATGTTGACATCCCTGCACACACACATTAATGTGTTCTTGGTGTGAGTTTGTTTTTCATGGTGCGTGCCGGGTCCAACAGCCTCGGGATCGTATAGCTTACATTAACACTCACTTGGCCAGAAATGATAAACAAATGTTTTTTTCCGTGTTGCTCAACAGGACTGGAGCTTTAACTGGTTGTTGTCCATGCACAATAAACAGCTGGCTGCTTTTGGCTGAATGAAATCATTGTTATTGTTGTCAGCAAAAATGTGCCCAGCTCTGGTTGGACACTCATTTCTCCTGTTACCGCTGTGCTGTTGTGCAGTGCAGTACTTACAATGCCGGAGCAATGCGCTGCCACGCATAGCTCTGGTAGCCCATTAAAGTCATCTGATACTGAATTGGGAAGCTGCTCAGATCTGCTTTGACCACATCTGTTTGATGTGTTTTTACAGAGTTGACTCACCTGCCGGTGGCTGCTCTTCTGTTTCCCAGGAAATCAAAACAGCTTGATTAGTTATCTTTGGGTTGTTGGTCTCACCCATCAGAGAAACCTTAAGTTAAATCGGACTCAACTTCTCAGTTTGGTGCTGCAGGGAGCTTTGAGTGTTGAATCGCAGGGGAGGCTCCATGATATTTGTAGCTTCCATTTACAGTGAACGCTGAGAGTTGCAGCTCTACGGTTTGAGTTCACATTTGTGAATGGGGGCTTTGTGGGCGTTGTAGGGGCTTGTTGCTGCAGGGATCAAAATACAATGCAAACCAGGCAGTCCAGTTTGAGTATAGATCCATGAATTTCATTGCTGATGATGACAATTTCAATATTCCGATAGCGGCCAAGTGCACCATCTTACATGACAATGATCACGAGGTAAGCAGTTAAGATAATGTGTTCATGTTCCATAGACATTTATAAGGACTGTATGTTTGCACATATTTAATTGGTCAAGGCAGCGCCTGGCTGGATGATGTCATGCAGTGCTGTGGAAGAAGTCAAGCCTGCTTCGGCTTTTTCACTGGGTGACCATGTGTGATTCTGCTGGAGCCTCTGCTTACACTCCTGGCGTGCCGCCAGACTGGCACCATTCAAATAAATGAGGGGTCTGTATTGCCCGTTTGTGTTTGAGAGACACAAATCTATTGTTGTTACTGTGCTTGAATTCAAGGGGAACTTCACTGAGATTTCATTTAAATGAAGTGAATTACACTACTTAGTGGTTACCCATTTGGTGAGTTTATTAGCCTTCATTTCAGCTGTGGGCTACACATTTTGGTTGGAAAGACAGATGTGGCTTCTGTTTTATGACAAACATTTCCACAGATCTCATGTGTGCTCTTGTATGAAGCATGTAGACACTGGTTTCACACAGCAGCACTTCACTCTCCCTGTGATGCTGAACTGTGGCTTTGGGCCGCAGGGCAAGGAGGAAATGAAATGAGTTCTGAGGCTTTTGTTTCTTTTCATTGGAATAATGGTGTGTGATTAATTGGTTTAGAGATAATGTGAATTTGCTTTCCTCTTCATAAAGCAAAGCTAGTTTCCTTTTTTACCTCTGGAACCAACTAGGTGGGTTGTTATCAGAGGACATTTAAGATGTGTGTTTAATTAGTCGAAGTAGTACTTTTTTCCTCATCTGTGGAGCGTTGTTTGCTGGTTTTTATTGTGTGATGGCAGAGGGTGTGTTTGCCGGAGTGCGGTCTGTTGTGTGATGGTTGACGGAGTGTGAAGGGTCAGCGGTATGTGCAGGCTACAAAACAGCCCAATCCATATTCCAGAGGAGCAGTTTGCCATGCAATCCTTTTACGAGTGACGTGAGGTGAGAGGTGAGGGGGATGCTGTGAAAAGCATGCAGATTTGTTTTCCCCCCATGCGTCACAGCTCTGGGTACGTGCTGCCGTGATGTTTGCTCTGGTTTAGTCTTGTTTGGGTGTGAGATGGTGGTCAGTAGGGAAATTGTTGCAGAATTAATTTCCTGATCTCTTTTTACTTGTGCTGCTCATTAACTGACAGTTTTAATTAGCTGTGGGTAGTCAGAAAATCACGCTGCAACATCGTGCTTCTTTATTTCAGTCGTCACAATGGTTGAATCTAATTCTCTCCAGCATTGGAAGGATAGTTTAATCAGCCAGAGTGGAATAAACTCATGAATGCTTTGTTATGTGACTGCATGCTGTTCAAAGGTTTTCAAAGAATCAGTTTGTCCGTTGTGACTGGCAGAGCAGAGCTCAATACTCAATATTTGTTGGATCGAGGTAGAAGAACACACCTTTTAAATATCTTTAAAGATGGATGAATGATGCAAAGCTTCACATAATACTTTACATATTTCAAGTTGCTTATTTTACATTGAAAGGAAATACTGATGTTATTCTCTTTTCTAATGATCAAAAAGACCAAAAGTAACAATGTGTTAGTCCGTTTCTCGTTACTTTCTGACTTCAGTACCTGGTCTGTCGTCCACTGGTTCGTAATGAAGATGTAAATCTTTAAAAAAAGAAAAAAAAAACTGCAGGAAGTGGTGCATAGGACTATATGACTATCAATACACAATTAAGAAAATTATTCCAAAAAATGACAGGGGCATATTTGCTTTTTCAAGCTTTTGATTTTGCTCTAAAACCATCATCAGGAGCAGGGAGCGCTGCCAGCTGAGCTCTCAGCTGCATTCGTTAGTCAATGTTATTGAACATCAATGTACATGAACACCAGTGGCTTTCAACATCATGTAAAAAATTAAAAAAACCTTGAGTCTACAGCCGTGCTAACAGCTCTGTCAGGCTGTACACACCAGTGCTTGAAGCTAAATGCTAACATGCTCCCAGTGACAATGCTAGCATGTTGATGTTCAGCACATATAATGTGTACCATGTTCACCATTTAAGTTTAAGATGTTGCCACCAAACACAGGGCAGGGCTGAGGCTGATGGGGCAGTCATTAGTCTTGGACTGAGTTTGATCTGAAGATGGTGCTATAAAGTTATCACGATTCGTCCTATAGGCACCATGGATAAATAACATTTAATGACAGTCCAATGAATGTATGGACCAAATTTCATGATAATCCATCATACAGCAGTTGAGACATTTCACTCAGAATGACAAATGTCAAACTCACGACGGCACTAGAGGAAAAGTCAGGGGGTGATGAAAGTCATTGGGATCCAACCTCTGGGGAACATGAATCTGTGTACAGAACCTCATGGTAGTCCATCTAACTGTTGTTGAGGTATTTCTTTCTGGACCAAACTGGTGACCGGCATCACCATCCTTGGAGCCATGGCTGACAGTGTTGCACACAAAAATAAAGAAAACCTCTCCACATTTGTCTAATGCTGGATTAATAGGTAAAATATTAGTTATCCAAAAGACAAACTTCTCCTTTAAGACTTTAAATAATTGTAAAATGTGGCTTTTTTTGTGGGTTCTCCTACCCTTCCACTCCTTCCACTCGACAGCTCACACAACCACCAGAGAGTCATTTTCCTGCAGTGTGAAAGTGCCGGTGCTAAAGGTGACGCAGACGTGTTGCATGTAAATCTCCTCTCTCCCCTCGCTCGCTCTGGGCGCCTCAGCCTCGGTGTCGCTTCATTAATGTTGAATAGGAATGAAAGTATAAGATTTCTTGTCATGAATTATACACCTCCTCTCTGCTTCTTTTCTCCTGCTGGTCTCAGCTGAGGATAATCTGTGCGCCTCCGTGACAGGGTCTTCATCAAGGCCGAATTAATAATCACATCAGATTAAAAGAAAGACAAGGAGCCACGCAGTTCAGAGAGGCAGCTGAGAGCCCAAGCTTTCACTCTCCCTCACCATCACCTCCGTGCTCTGTTTGTCTTTTTAATGTGTCACCTCCAGGCTTCGCTTCTTTGGACTGGAACTGTGAAGACTGCAGCTGTACTCGTTTCACATGGATGGTGCTTAGCGGACAGCTTGGATGTCTGTCCATGTTACTGCTCCTGAAAGTTAATGTTCTTCTCAGAACTCTACTTCATGTTTATGCTGCATTCATAAGCTGCTTAATTACCAGGTTTGATTAAATCTGTTTTGTTTTTTTTTAATCTGATTGTAATTATCACACCTCTATAAAGCACTCTGGTCAACATTTGTTGTCTTAAACATGCTCCATAAACAAGTTGACTTGACTAGTCCCGACTACAGCTGTGTTTGAAGATAGTCCACTTAAGAACAAAGTTAGAAATTATCAACAACTTGTAAATGAAAAGGTGTTGAATGGCAGCTGGAAGCTTCTAATTGGTTCTTATCTGTTTAAATTCTTATTATGAACCGACTCCTCAATCAAATGTCCAGAGCAGAAACCTAAACTAAAATATATACCTAATTGTTTTGGATGTTTTCTTTCCTCTTGTCCAGGGGTGTCAAACTCAAATACACAGTGAGTCAAAATTAAAAAAATGTTCCAAGTCGAGGGCCGGACTGGTTCAATGTTTATAGAAAAGTGGTTGAAATGACCTTATTGCACATATTGAACCTGGAACTAACACAGCCTGTAAGTTACTGCCTATAAAACAACATTAATCATTAAATAAATGAAAAATCAGTTGTAATCATTTCTTATGGCTTTATCTGCAGCTTTCCATAGTAATTTCAAATGAATACATTTTCCCACAGGCCAACAACAGCCAAAAAATCATTTCCTTCAAACAAAAACCAGAAAGGCCCAAAGAGTGCAAAAAGTCAACATATCTTAAACCTGAGTGTGCTGCTCTCTGATGCGCACTAGTCTCAGCCGGATACTTGAACCTGGAACTAACACAGCTTATGAGACCATTTTTATCTATAAACAACAACATTAAACATTAAATACAAGAAATATCAGTTGCATTCATTTCTTCTGGCTCTTTATGCAGCTTTTCCAGACTAGTTTACCTGTCATGGTGTTTCGTTTCATAGCGTCTTCTTATGTTATACTCTTTCATGACAGCCACACTGTCTCTGAACAGAAGACAAACAGCTTTGTCTTTCATATTCGTGAACACATACTCTGCCTCCCACCTGCCTTGAAAACCCCTGTTTTCAAAGTCCACCTTCCGTTTAGTCATTTTTCAGGGAGAGGGTAGCTGAAAGTTGACCACAGGTAACGAGCTCCATCAGGCTGCTGATGAACGAGTGGGGCAGGGACTCGCGCTCACGGGCCTTTGATTGACGTGCCGACGCACTGGCAGCGCATTGTGGGACTTGTAGTAGTAGTGGTGTATGCAATATACTGGCGGGCCAGCTCTAATCATAATTAGATATTATCATGCAGTTTTGGCCCGCAGGCCTTGAGTTTGACACAATGTGCTCTAGTCTGAAAGTAGACAAGTTACAGAGGCAAAGTAGTCAAAAACCTCAAAATTGACCAGTACATTAAAAAACAGTGTTTTCCTCTATAATGTCTCCCTTTAAGTGAAGAGCAAATGAGATAATGACAGTAAGAGTAAACATATTCAAAGTTGCCAGTAGAGCCAGTCAGCCCACACACACACTCTGTGTCTCCACGTCCGCCCAGCCCTTCATCTCCCAGGTGCTGCCATGCTGTATATCAGGGGCGAAAATCTGCTTTCCACTTTGCGGAGACAATTACATGAAATTTTCTCAAGAGCAGTTCCTGAGGGGGACACCAAAAGTAGTGCTGTGTCTCTGCTAACTGTCACCCTGCCAGCTAAGGAACATGTTGACTCAAATTCATACAGCTGTAAACACTGGTTGATGTTACTGTGGCTCATAGCAAATGTCAGCTAAATAAAAGCTAACATAAAGAGCGACCTGTAATTCAATGCAGAAAAAATGGAGACTGGTGACTATTATAAATGTATTTTATTGTATTGAGTGGGAGAAGTAAAGAAATGGAGCAGCATCGTGGTGCAGTGGTTAGACCTCTCTGTCTGTGTGGGTTTCCTCTGGGTGCTCCAGCTGCCTCCCACAGTCTAAACACATCCATGTACCATCTTATATTATCATACACACACCGTATACTTACACTATCATATGATATTTTATTATTAGTCATATTTCTATTATTATAACTGTTACTGTTTTACTGTCATAGCTCTCTCTCGCTCTCTCTGCCTGCTCATGTGGGAATTGTTGGGTCTCTATATGGTCTTGATCTACGTTCTATTTTGTGTATATATGTGTCATCCGTGTGATGAACTGGTGACCAGTCCAGGGTGTATCTCGCCTCTCACCCAGTGTCGGTTAGGATCGGGTCCAGCCCCCGGCAATTTCTTACATATCCTTTGTTTGAATTAGTTGGAGGATCAGCCACTAACAATGAATCTGTCAAACCATTGTGAGGCAAAGGGCGAGGGGACTCAACTGCGCTATTGTCTTTAATCATCATCATCATCATCATCATCAAGTGCTTTCATTGTGTATTATGAATATTAAGGACATAGTTGTGTTTACTTGAAGGATATGGACACATCACTGACACATCGTGCTTCTGTCGTGATTTTGAGAGAAGCTGTTGGCAAGAGACACAATTAGTAGCAGAGGGTGATGATGGCAGAGATCGTATAAAAACAGTCATTGGTGGAGCATGTTTCTGAGCCTCGGACTCGCTTGTGCTTGGTAGATTTGTCTCTTTTCTCTCTGTGTGCTCCACTAAAATGTGTGTTATATTTTCCAAAAAGCATGACTTTGACTGACGTTGCTGTACCTGTACTTAGCCTCCAGATGTGGTGAGATAATTTGCACAAACTTTTTGCCTTTTTGGCAGACCCTTCATCCCTCTCACCTTCATCAATCTTCTCCTTTTTGTTTTATTGGTGGGTGCTGTGAATGACTTCTCTACTAGATACTACAGGTAATGCCACCTGTGTTATTGGAAGGCTCAGCAGTTAGGCCTCCTGTTAACATTACAGCCAACATTTTTTTCTTTTCTTTTTTTTGTTTAGAAAGTTAAGAAATATTAAATTTACGGAGAAATAGTTCAATGGGAGGACAGCAGGAGAGGAGGGTAAAGCACTTGACAATCCCTGAAAAAATGGAAAGGTTGACAGGTCTGAACCTTAAAGCAATAATCTTTGAATTTGCATCATCTGTCTGCTCTGGTTTAAGGTGGCAGAAACATCAGAGAGAATGAGCGGAAACACACCCATACTTTCAAAATAAAGATCCCTTTAAATGTCTGAACATGAAGAATGCACAACATAACATAAATAAAATATTTTGTTTGTTTTGGGAGGGTGGGGGTCCCGATGTGACGGTCATGGACATATTAGACAAGAGGTTATTATAGCCTGCAGGAGTTGATTTCACACTGCACAGTATCATTTTCTGTTACCACCAGCAGAGACCTGCTGAGGTCCTGAGGCAGCTGTTGGAATGAGAGAATTCCAACTCTGATTCGTTGCTGTGTCGAAATATGATGATAAAATAGTAAAGTCTCGACCTCTCAGTAAATTGGCAGCCATGATTGTGGTTCTCTTAAATCATTTGTTTGTGCAACTTTAGAAGAAATCTGTACGAGTGGCTCTTTCATGTAGCCCAATGTTCCAGCAGCTATGGGTTTCACCTGTCTGCATATTCAATACAAGTGTTTTACAGCTTCCATTTTCAACAAGTTGTGTGTGGAAACCATGCACAGGACCTCAACATGACTGCATTGTGTGAATTCATACACACTGTTTCAGTGCAAAGCTTTCCTTAGTGTTTACAGAAAGAAAGACAGATGTCTGTTTTTGAAAGACTTATTTTTTGCAGAGATGGAATTAAAAAAAACAAAAAGGAGGAAGTTATGAATTGACTCCATTACACCAATGAGAATTTGCTGCAACATACTGAGAACTATTTTCGGGAGTATGTTTGTATGTCATATCTGTCACACACAGTAACTGGCAGAGATGGTGTTCAGGAGTTAAAGTGAATTCGTGTCTCGACGGTCAAGGGCTTTCACAGAACAAGTGAAAGAGCTGAAAAGCTGAGAGGCAGTCGTGTGACTTGCTGTTTCATACTGATAATAGTGAAAACCTCAGATGTGGTTCACCTGGACAACAAGCTTGTTGATCACACGCTTGACTCTGAAGGCTGAACTGTGGGTAGTGACGAAGCTGTTAGAGTTCTTCTCTGTTCTCTTTCACAGTGCTGAAATGCGAGTCTCTGTGGTCGGAGCAGAGAAGCCTAGACATCCAATTCCACCTGGAGTGTGTCTACATGAGGCTGACCTACTATGAGTACCAGCCAGCCAAGGAACATATCAAGAGGGCGCAGGAGCTGTCAGGGCTGAATATCAGCATGACTGGTATGTAAAGTACAGCAGCATCTGCTTTGGAAGGATGACCGAGAGCTTTATTGAAAATACAGATAAGCAAGGAGGAGGCTGTCGTGGTGCACCTGATAATGATTCTCATAAGTCTATATCGATCCAGCCTTGGTGATACATGGAGTGAACTTGACAGCTAATTGTATCTGGTCAATCAAGGTGCTCTTGGCAAACGGACCCGTTTCCAGCACAAGTACTTGGCACAGCTCATCCTTGAGGTCAAGAGAAAGCAGGACCAGCCTGGCCAGAGAGACAGTGAGTCCAGCCCCAGCCCCACACCTCTGGCCTGCCTGCCTAAGGTGAGATTCTGTTGTTTTCTTTCCAGCTTGGTGTTTTTTGATGCCTCATTTATCAGTTTAAACCTTTTACTGTTCAGTTGACTGATTCAGATAATGATTCGCCATATTCAGATAATGGCGAGTGCTAAAACGTAACAGTGTCACAAGTAGAGAAGGGTCACAAAGTCAGTAAATTGACTCAGTAATATCTAGTTCAGTTTGCTTACAACAGCATAGCTTCAAACCCGAGTATGTTAAATTGAGCAGTAGTGCATTTGATTGGTCATGAATTCAGAAGAATAGAGGAAGAATGTCATCTCTTCTTTCAAAAGGGACTTTAAATCTCACAAATTCCACTATAAACTCTAGTTTCATGAACACTTGCCCTGTATACTATATATGTTTAAACATTGTCGTCCATTTGATGGCAACGCCCAGATCCAGGTGTTTCAGATCAGGTGTTTTCTGCTCCCCAGAAGACAGTCGGGGCAAATAATTTGTAATACCCAATATTATCAGCAGAGGGAGATGTCCACCTCTGGACACTTAATGCATGAAGCCTGTTGCCACTGTTGACCCAATGGAATCCCCTTGCACTGCACTCCTCCATCTTCCTCATGTTTAAAACTAGGGACAGAATATTCATTGATTATTATTGATTATTGTGGATTCATTATCACCGATTTGGTTCATTGATCAGGTTAAGTCTGGTGCCCTTTAGGCTTGGCAACCCATTTAGGCTTTTTTGGTGATGAAAGTAAAGAGCATCTTGTAACACAGTATTGAAACAGGCATCCTCACGTACAGAGTACATTCACAAAACTGAGTAGGTTAACATTAATTTTTCTTGGATCTAGTCTTTTCACATTGCAATAAGTAAAAGACAAGTTAATATCCAAGCCAAAAGTAACTGTACAGTTGCTGAAAACTACATGAAACTATTCATACATGAATTCATACAGTCATACATGAATGCTGAAGAATTGTCTGTAGTTCTTTAAAAAGTCCTAAAATACTTTCAGTTTTCTGAATATTTAGTCTTTAACGTCATTAAAAAGTCTACATTTGAATTGGTGGGGTCAGAGTCAACATTTTTAAAATAATACAAAACCCAATACTGCATTCATACACACCTACTACACTTACTTGCTGGGATGGTTCCTATGCTAAATGAACTCAGCACACATTTTATTCACCTGCCACATTGATCTGCAGAGAGAGAATATCAAGAAAATCCTCATATTTTACCTGCACGACTTTCTGTGGAATAAGGTCCTGGTTAGATTTATTACAGTAGCTGCTTGTTGTTTAACCCAAAGGGAAACTTAAACTAACGGTTTCTGCAATATTGTGTTTAATAACCAGCCATACCCCTACCTGAAATTGACCTCTGTACTGGAAAAAATATTTGGCACTGACCTTTATGCTGAACCTGCAATGTTTTTTTTGAGTAAGAAAAAGATTGGAAAGAAGAAATGTATGTTATAGAAATGAAGACAAAACTAATTTTATGTTTTTAACGTAAACGAACTGTGGGTAAACTACTTCAAAATAATTGCCTCTTTTCATGTTTTGCAAGATAGAACCTTATAATTCCCAGCAGAAAGTCAGCTCTTTTAATTAGAGGGCTCTATCTACATTTGACCTGTTGGGAAAGAGCCCCATTGTTTACAGCAATACGTATACATACTGTGCATGCATATGCACATTCATGCATGCAAATGTCTAAGTACTCATGGACATGCATACATATCTGCACACATGTATTATATCTGCACAGTATTCAGA
Source organism: Chaetodon auriga (assembly GCF_051107435.1). Lineage (NCBI taxonomy): Eukaryota > Metazoa > Chordata > Actinopteri > Chaetodontiformes > Chaetodontidae > Chaetodon > Chaetodon auriga. The sequence goes on from NC_135084.1 coordinate 4,135,524, forward strand.
CACATTGATAGTCGTGCACTGTAGCAATACAGTATATGAACAGAATAACAAACTAAACTGATTTATCATATACTTTACAAAAAACATACAAGGCATCTTTAAGTGGCTGAGTTGATATTGATAAATGCAAATTCACAGGCAAAACATGTTAAATCTTTGGAAAGGAAGTCCGTTAATACATGAATAAATTTCAGGCACACCAGCACAACATTTGTGAGCACCACTTCAATCAACATGCAACACAACGCATTCATTTTTTCCCAACCTAACTGTATTACTGACAAATGCTTTGGTAATAAATAGACAATTTACAGAAATAATAGTGAGCTGTTTTATGTTAAAAGAAAAAGTTGAAAAGTTAAGTAGTGTTTTTCAGAGACAGTCATTTCCCATGACTTTTTAAAGGGCGCTGTAGCACCTCCTAAAACCAGATAAATGTATTATTAAAAACACTGTTTGACAATTCAAACAATTTGGCTGTAGCTTCACCATGCTGCATTTTTATAAACCATGGTTCACCTCTCTGATCCTCATCCAGGCACAGTCTCAGTCCCTCTTACTCTCCTTGCAAGTCCCATTGGTGCTCATAGTTACAAAAGTTAGTCTCACTGTCTCCAAAAATCGTTGCAAAATACGTATAAATGGTTGCACTCTAGAGCCCTGCACACACTCTTGCCCCAAAATACCAACCGGCAGAAAAGACAAGGATAGCCATTGTCTAAGTGTTTGATTTGCTCTCCTGGCTTGAGGGAGAGCAGAGGAATAAATGTGCTTTTTAGAGGTCTTTAAAGAACGCACAGCTTGAAACAATCTCCCTCACACAGCACTGATTGTCTAATTTTCTCTGTCATACCTCATGAGTCTCTTATTCATCCCCTCTGTGCATTTAGTCACTCTATTTACACTAAATGAACCAAAAGTCAGTGGACACTCCTACTGAAATCTAAGTCTAAAACCAGCACACCCATTAAATCTCCATAGACAAACAAAGAGCATGGCCAACGAATGCTGAAGTGTGTAATAGTTGCCATTCATTTGTTACATCACTCACTACAGAGTTGCAAACTGCCTCGCAAAGCAACATCAGCACACAAACTGTGCTGAGCTTGATAAAGTGAGTTTCCATGGCCGAGCATCTGCACACAAGCCTCACATCCCAATGCTCAATGCCAAGCATCGGCTGGAGTGATGCATAGCATGCTGCAACTGGACTCTGAGGATGTGTTGCACCAACTGGTCTTTACTGAGGCTGGTCCTAAGTTAGTCTTTGATAAGTCCAATAATTAGAATTGACTTAAGGTTTGTTCCACCAACAAAAGTTAAGCCTAGTCCTAACTACATCCCAGTCTTAGCAATGCATGGCAATGTGAATGCTAACCTGACTATGACTGTTGCCAAGTTGTGTGCATTGCAAGGATACATTGTTAACAATCTCCCTATCTTGCTAAATTTCAGCTTGTTGTTCAACACATATAAAATACATTTATATGTCATTATACATTACATTACATGTACATTTCTCAGTCAACAAGCAATCTTCTGTTTTTAATCAATAATAAGCTGAACTTTATAGTAACCTAAGTAAATTATAACATAAAGCTTTTTGTGTTCTTGAGTAAGTGAGCGACACGTGTTCTACAACAATGAAGTTAAAAGGACACAATCACAGTCAGTCAGACTTAGAACAGCTAAGCGTAAGCCCTATTCATGCAACCAGCCCTGCTGCAGTGGAAGCATGTTCTTTGGAGTGATGAACTATGCTTCACTATCTGGCAGTCTGATGGACAAACCTGGGTTTGATGGATGGCAGTTGCACAGAATCTACCAGAATACTGGAATACTACTGTGCCTGTTGTGAAGATTGATGGAGGAGGAGTAATGGTTTGGGGCTGTTAGGGCAAGGGCCCTTAGTTCTGGTGAAGGGCCTTCTTATTGCTACAGGATATGAAGACATTTTAGCTAATATGGCCCTTCCAACTTTGTGGCAACAGTTTCAGGAAGGCCCTTTGCTGTTCCAGCATGACGGTGCCCCTGTGCACAAAGCATGGTCCTGAAAGACATGGTTAAACAAGTTTGGTGTGGAGGAACTCGACTGGCCTGCACAAAGCCCTGACCTCAAACCCACTGAACACCTTTGAGAAAAACTGGAATGCTGATTGTTAGCCAGGCCTTCTCCTTCAACTTCAGTGCCTGACCTCAAAATGGTCTTTTTGGTTGTATGGGTACAAATTCTGTCCACAAAAACTCACAAAATGTCATATTAATGCCTGTTGTTTTAGAGAGGGATGTCCAAAAAGCTCATATAGGTGTGATGGTGAGGTGCCAACTGAGTTTTGTCCATATAGTGCAGGTTCTGTCTTGGGTACCTGCTGAGTCGATCACTCTCCTGCTGACATCTTTTGTCAGTGTTTATCCAGCAGGTTCATTTACCTTAGACTGCTGGGTGCTGCTGTCGAGTTTGGCAATAAGCCACACAGTCTGAGAGAGAATTCCTTATCATTCCTGCTGGGTTTTCTTCATACTTTGGCCACCACTGACAATCAAGTTCATCTTACCAATTGTGGCATCAGATCCTGAACACTGTTTTTAAAGGCAGTCACAAATAACCTCTCTTGATTAGTTTGGATGACTTGTTGAGGACTTGAAAAGGTATCTTGAATTAAAGAATAGAAGAAAAAGGAGTTAGGAGTCAAAACATAAAGTGCTTTATGATTATGACATGGTCAAATAGTTTTTGGGATTTCATGCTAACAGAAAAAAAAAATTTGCAAAGCACAGAAAACCTAACCTTCTCAATAACAATGGAGGAACTCTAGCCATAGAATTTTGAAGATGCTGTTAGGTTAGTTGCTAGAGTACTCAGGTTTCAGACGTCAGCGCCCTCTATTTTCTGATATCTCCCAAAGGTTCTGTCACCTAGCTCCACTTCCTTACGCTGTGCTCAGACCACTAACACCCTCATTACTGGAGGAAGGGGAGTAAATGGGTTCAGTAAAGGCTGTCATTAACCAGAGCTCACTGGCTTGCTATCTAGAATGGATACAAGGAAAGCAGAGGAGGACAAAAAAGAAACTCTTCATCACTGGTCAATCAACACCATTGCCATGTGGGAAATTGGGCCATTTCAGTTGCTGTGGGTCTGGCTCTATTTGGCACTGTTGTGTTATTCTAATGAAAACAAGTCTTCAGAGTTCTTGTTACTGGTGCCAAACCACAATGTCACAGCCTCGGGTTTTGAATGAATTTGCTCTTTTCACATCAATATATGTTTGCCAAAATTAGACAATAGGCATGCACTTGACTGCCATTGACTATCATACATCATTCAGGCCTAAAGTTCTGAATTCCTCGCATTTGGGTAGACCGTTTGATCCCTGACTCCTCCTTCCTACATGTCTTGGTGTGCTTGTGCAAGGCACTGAACCCCAAACAGCTGCTGCTGGTGAGAGGGCATTTTCATGGGTAAATGTCAGATGCAAAGCGCAAATATTGTAAATGGCCTTTTTTGGATACTGTCTAGACATGCTGTTAGAAAACAAATGTAATATCCTTGGACTAGGGTAAGGCATCATACTGTGGCTTTTAGCTAGCAAAGCCCAGATATAGTCATTTGCAGGCATCTGTTTGCAAAAAACTTCTATTCCTAAATGCCAGTAGCACTTACAGTGATACTGACTGCTGGGCATGAAACTTCAGAAAAAACTACAACTAACATAAAGTGTTACATTTCAAGTGAGACAAGAACCAAATCATGCATGTGCTGCAAATATTTCAAGAACAGCTTTCAATTTACTTTGGGTATGCCTTGGATAGGAATTTTAGGCAAATTGTACAGGAATTCACAGTAATGGTAAGGGCTAGCATCATTTAGCTAGCAGACAACAAGTACATAATTTTTTTTGACACGTTTAAGAGCAGAATGTCAGGTTGTTCACAATAACCCCCTAAAGCTTTCTGGATGAAACTTGAACTTTAGAAACTCTGTTCTTCATGTGATAAGTCGTTGTCCGAATTAGACTGTGTTAATTTAGGTTAATTTGACAGTAATTGAGCAGAACAGGTGAAAGATGTTAATGATATAGCTGACGACTGCTTAGAAAACCAAAGTAACTGCAATCCCCACAGTGTAATAGCAGCTTAGTAAACTTTGAGTTATGGTACCACTTCCTGGAAATCAGAACATACAGACTAGTGAAATGGACATGTATCTTCAGATGAAATGGTCACCTGCATTTGCATGGGTTACATATTTGTAAATTATGTTATCCTACAGCGAGTGGTTCTTTGTCAAGGTGGCTGCCTGCAGTTGGCTACAATTTTAAAAAAATGTTCATCTAATGAAGATTAAGTAAAATATGAATGATTTACTAACCATCATTTTCAAGAAATTCCCCACTAAGGAGCAGCATCCGTGAGGGAGTCAGTCTTGTTGTACTTTTCCTCTTAAAGGTTGTGGCTGCAACCAATTTATCAAAAATATGTAATAGTTAATCCACAAAAACATCCTGTCTCACTTGGCGGCTCATAGTTGTCCTCATGTGCCATGGTTTATAGCTGCAGCATATGTGCCCACATCTGACTCCATGTGTGTTTCCATGCAGGACTACAGTCTGGATGATGACACTGTGCTGGATAAGATCAATTTAGCGGAACCAGATCAGTATGAGCTGCCTGACCTCAGCGCAGAGGAGCAGGCTGTCATCCTGGGTGTCTGGTAAGTCTTCTGCCCCAGACCTTAGCAGTGTTTCATAGCTGCTGCTGCAGCACTTTAGTGCATCTCCTGAAAAATGTAACTGCACATCGTGGCTGCAGTGGCCAGGAAGGTACCCTATGGTAGGTAAAACCTGGGCAAACCTGCCCAACGCAGTCCCCACTCTTCATCACACTTCCCAATGTCACTCATATCACAAAGAAAAAGAAAAGAATGTAATTGTGGGAATAACACTAAAGCACACCTTCGTCTGATACATCTATCTAATGTCACAGTTGCAGTGTCAATGGGAAAAATCAGATGCTAGAATATAATTCAATTCAGTCGAATTAAATTTTATTTATATAGCGCCAAATCACAAGAGTCACAGTAACAGTGACAGCTCTCATAATAGACTTTTAATGTGGTATATATAACATTGTATACACGCTATGATGCAATAATAATGGAAGTATGACTAATACTAGTAGCAGTTGTATGGATGTCAGGCAGGGCCATAGCAGGAGACATAGCTATAGTCCACAATCCAGGTTCAAGCACTATCCATGGGAACCTGCGATAAAGCAAAGCACAAAGACTCTGGGGAAGAAGCTAAGTTAGTAACATGCCGTGGTAGGACATGAAAGCATGCAGATGGAGAGGGAGAGAAGAAGATCATTAGAAGTCCCCTGACAGTCTAATCCTATAGCAGCATAACTAGGGGCTGGTCCAGGGCAAGCCTGAGTCAGCCCTAACTATAAGATTTATCAAAAAGGAAAGTTTTAAGCCGACTCTTAAATGTAGAGACAGTATCTGCCTCCCGGACAAAGACTGGATGATGGTTCCACAGGAGAGGAGCTTGATAGCTAAAGGCTCTGGCTGCCATTCTGCTTTTGGAGACTTAGGAACCATAAGTAAGCCTGCATTCTGGGAAGGCAGTGTTGGAGTGGTGTAATATTGTACAATGAGCACTTAACGATAAGTCAAAAGCTTCACTGTTTGTATCTACAGCAGGACTCCCTTTAATCCCTTGTGTCAAACAAAGACCTGGCTTCAGACAACCCAGGTATCACTCTTTATTTTGCTTTGATGTTTTACTTATTTTTACAGTGATTTGATTCTTAGACTTTAAGTATATCTATCAGTGATGGACTAAAGCCTCTGCTGTCTGCTTCCTGATGTCATGTTACAGGATTCCCAGAATCAGTAATACACTGCAGTGGATAACCAAACCCAATGGACACTGTCACATTTGTCATTAGTAGGATGTCCGTGGGTGAGCAGCGTTTAGGATTAGTCAATTGTGTTTGTGAGAGCAGTTAGTATGCACAGAATTCTGCATATTCAGCATTTCTGAGTCACAAGTTGTACCTTAAGAAAGTCTGTTGGTAAATAAAGTCTGGAGCCAGGTGTCAGCACTTCTTTTCTCCTCCTGCTGTTTTTTTGCAGACCTCATTTCTCACTTTGTGACTTGCGGTTTCCCTCTGGGTTTATGGCTCACCTACGGTAAATTGTGAACTTATTTGTGGTGGTGGTTTCATCCAGAGAAGCGACGAATATAAGACATTCAACACAATATAAAACCATTTAGCTTCACAGAAAGTCAGTGATTTATTCCCATGCTGCTGCTGCGGAATGAAAGGGTCAAGTGAAGGTCAATGGAGCAGTCAGTGAGATTGCTAGGAGATGATTGATGAGCAGCAGGTCTGTCTAAATGAATGGTAGATCTGCACACCTACATACTGCTCCAAGACACTATCAGAAAAGACTGTCTTGTTCCTTTTGAGGCATCCAGAGTGAACAAAGCAGATTTATGCAAAATTTAAGTAAATACTCCATTTCCATTACAGGATCCATAAGAAAACGCCTTGGGAAAGCATATTCTCTTTCCTATGGTGACTTACTCAGATATGTATAATCACTGTGACAATACATAGTGGATTGCTTGAATGGAACTGGGAGGTAAATTGGAGACACATGCTCATATACTGATTATGGCATTTCTATTGTCAGAGCAAAGGGAAAGGTGAAGTTATCAGTGGATTGCATTGCTGGAAGAATTGTTATTACTAGATCTTTTCAACCACAGTACTGCCATGCGCTGTATGAAATGACACAAATACACAATCAGGGACTTGTGTATATAAGTAGAAAAGACCTAAAACACACAGTTAACACGCACGGAGTGCCAAAGAAGTTTGAGCCTTACTCAACTGGCATGAACAGTTGCATTGGTTAAAATTCAGCATAATTCTTCAATCAGCATGACTGAAAAATATGACTGAAGTGTGTATGGTGTTAGTGTAAATTCATTTCCTTTTCATTGTCAGTGTGTCTTGTATTATTGAGAGCACATCCCAGGATGTGATTACCTTTTATTAAATTTTAGCCAAGGGATTAAAAAGTTGAAGAGTCACTGGTCAGGAGGATCAGCCAATTGAGTTCTCCATGGTCCTTTTAACTCTGGGAATGTGACCTTGTCTGATTCTCTTTTCTCCCTCTGTGGATATGCTGAGCTCTTGGCAACTCTTAGATTTACCTTTTAAGTAAGGTACATTAAATGAAATATTCACACTTAATTAAAGAACAGGGTTGTCTTGAAATTTCATGCTTGACTTTGGAAACAGCAGTATGGTAAAACAGCCTGAACTCAAGGGCTATTTACTAGATTGTTCAGGAGCTCGAACTTAAGTTTCAGCTATCAAAAATTAACTGTCAAGTGAAGCTAACTCAAATAGGAAGACCTAAAATTGAAAACGTTTGAACAGCTTGGCTACTTCATCGGGTGAAGGCAGTCAGGTATGGTAGAAAGCTGTAGGTGAGGATAGTATGTGGACCTTGCGTTGAAATTGTTTTTGTTGAAGTGAACAGTTTGTCTTGGTAGTTGGTGACTTTGTCCGCAGGCTATCAAGGGGTTATGCTTTAGCAGAACTAGTTTGTATGGGGTGTTGTCTGACCTCCCAAGGTGGAGTGAAAATTTGGTCATAGAGAGAGGAGACATGATATAGTTTAACTATGGAGATAGCTGCACATTTTCAGACTGTCTGGAAGGCATTTCTAGTGTTGCACTTAGTTGTCGAAAGGTCACATAAGAAGTGACAGAAATAGTTGTGCTCGGAATGAACAAAGGGCTAGAGAGAGATGTTGAAACCCTGCTTACTCTCATGTATGCACAGCTGGTCGTGTTGCTACTCTCATGTCTCTGTGGTCTTTTTGTGTTGCTTTGTGGGTTTTTGTCTCCTCATGGTTGTGTTATGTTTGTGGTTATTGTGCATTTCGTTGTGGTTATTTTGTGTCACTTCATGGTAACTTTGGATCTCTGTGAGTTTTTTTGTATCTTTGGTTGTTTTGGGTTGCTTCATAGTCATTTTTCGGCACTTTATGGTTGTTTTGCATCTCTATGTGGTCATTATGTGTCTCGCTGGGGTCTTTTTGTGATGCTTCATTGTCATTTTGTGTCACTGTGGTTGTTTGGTGTGTCTCCTTGTAGCCATTTTGCATGTCTTTGCAGCTGTTTTCAGATCCACTGTGGTTACTTTGAGTCTTTTCATAGTTATTTTGCTCTTTATGGTTGTTAGGTTTGTCAGGAGTTGCAGCTTATCATATGGAGGATTCATCTGTCATATTGGCCAGGGTTTGGCAGACTGTATTGACCCTGGGCCAAGAGATACTCAGCAGACCTGAGTTGTGGGTTTACCACGCTCACTGAACACACACATAGATTTACACACTCTCAGAGAGAAAGAAAGAAAGTACAGGCATACAGGCTATTGCCCTTTGTAAGAGTGAATTCTCCAGATTTCCCTTCCACAGCTGCACCTGTAGGCCCCTTTGGCCTTTTGTCCACTGTCGGGCTCCTTCCTATGCTAATGTATTAACCAGCGAGGCCTGCCTGGAGGAAAGAGTGCAAATGGGTGAATAGTGTGAATGGTATTAAAGGACTACTTACATTATATCAACCTGGCTGTATTTTAACAGTGTGTTAAAAAGGAAAGAAATGGAAAGGCACACTTGTAATTATTGCACCTAATTTCCCTGAAATCCAAATCCTCTCGGCTGGAAAGAAGTCAACCTCCCTGAGCCAAAACCTGCCTTTCTTGCAGCACCTGCACTTGAACTTAACAAGATCAGTATCACAAGAGTGATTCGACCAAAGCTTATTGTATTTCAACTTGATGCGCCTTTTAGAAATGATCGTCTTGGTTGCTCAGTCAGTTGTTTTTCCCGCACCTTGGTCGTTACTGCAATTTTTGGAAAAATGTTGGATCGACTGCAATTAAATTTGGTACATGTTATCATGAATTCAAGTTTTTTCTAAGAATAAGAAGTGAACACCATAAAGTACTGTAGTTATTTTGCTGGCAGTCTCAAGACTCAAAGAGGTGAGCCATCCCGGTTTTTGTAGGGGGGGATTTTTAGTCATTCTAGTGGCATGGCTCGAGGGATGGCAATATCTTTGATCCAGACTGAAATATCTCAACATCTATTAGATGAATTGCCATGAAATTGTATACAGCCATACATGTTGCCCAGAGGAAGAATCCCATTGATGTTTCCTCTGGAGCCACCATGAATTTGACATGTATGGGTGAAATATCTTGATAACTATTGTATGGCAGGCTGGTAAATTTGCTACACATCTTCAAGGCCCGTTGAATATGAACTCTAATGATTTTGGTGACCCTTTGGTGACTTTTAATTGAGCACCACCATAAGGTCAAAATTTACACTTGTTCAGTGTAATGCTTAGACAATTGGATCCTTATGATTTCTCTGATCCCCAGACTTTTCCTCCATCACCATAATGAGGTTCACGTTTTTGTTATTGTAATGAAATAACTGGATTGCCATGAAACTGGTACAGACATTCCCCCGAGAATTTCCAGCAATGGCTTTGATTCCCTGATCTACACCACCATCAGGTCAGAATTTTAGTTGGTTTTAGAACAAATAACCACCAGATGGGGGGCATTCCCTGAAGCCTCAGCTGTAGTTTGTTTATTGGCAATTAGCAAATGTGAAGAACACCCTAAACTAATGCTGAACATTGTAAACATCATACCTGCTAAACATTAGCAGTTTAGCATTGGCATATTGAGCATGTTAGCAATTAGTTTAAAGCATTGCTGTGCCTAAGTAAGACAGAGCTGCTGTCTTGGCTGTAGACTCTTAGTCTTGTTTGATATGTGTGCCGTGTTGACCAAGTGTGTTTTCTTGCAGCACTGACTTCCAGAAGAATAACCCTGTCCACAAATTGACTGAAGAGGAACTCCTGGCCTTCACATCTGTAAGTCATTGTTTGTTGTTTTTGTTATTTATAGTTTAATATTGTAGTTGATGCTTGTTTCCTATATTTGACCCAGCAGTCATACATTCAGTTGTCACAATGTGTCTTTGTTTGTACTTTCTGTACAAATAATGATAATATGAGATCATGTGTGATTTTCTAAATGTGTCGACTTACCTGGACTGAATTAAAATGTTTGTGGGCTGACTGAATGACTAAATCATGGTCATAATTGGTCTTAATTGTCTGTAACTGACCCAGTCTTTTTAACTACTCCACTGTTTTTTGACGCTGTTTACAAGGTGGCTGTTAAGACACATCATCTTATTTCTGAAACTCTTTAACTAAACATATTATTTATTTATCATCTCCTTCCCCTGCAGTCATTAGTCAACAACACCAACAGTATGCTGAAGGCTACCTTTTCATAGTGTTGCACAAGCAAACTGAAGACTACACCCAAACACAAAGCTCTATGCAGAACTGATGGAATGACTCACCTAAAGGTGAACTGCACGAAAGCTGTGCGAAAGTGGCAAACAAAAACAGAACCATAAATCTGTGTTGACAACCCCAAATACCCCCTCACTGTTTTCATGAAAGCAGCTAGAACTTGCTGACAAGTTTTAAACTTTGTTTGTCAGGTACTCCTTCGCCAGTGAAACGTTAGCTAACATGGACCACTTACCTATCATCTTTGGCTATTGCTTTTCTTAGTCCTTATTTCACTGTGAAATAAATGTTGTCTTGAAGCTTATTAGTATTTTCACTCAGAAGTGAAGAGATTCCTCCAGCAAAACAGCCTGCTGCTCCAGGGTACCTGGATAGAGTAGTGTCCTGAGGAGGTGTCGTTAAAGCCGAAGTGAAATTTGAGTTCTCACTTTTTGTGGGAGTAAATATAATCTAAATGCTAAAGCTTTTCTGCATAGTTTTCAATATTTCAAAATGGGTTAAAACTGTTTTTACATATTTGTAGAAACAGCATCTAAGCTTCAAGAGGGCATTTCTCAAGACATTCGTTGTGTGAGGGCTGACCTTCCCTGGAGATGCATGGTCAAAATTTGTGATGCGCCACAGACAGGAAAACATAATGTAGAACTTACAAGCTTACAAAGTTTTTGTTTGTTGTTTTTTTCCCCCCTTTTCAAGCATTGTTATTTTTGACACAAACTGTTTAACGACGCTCCCCTACTGCAGAGACATCATAGAGCAGCAGTGGGATAGCTCCTTTGGCCAATCTAGTCAGGCGTCTCTGAAGGCGCTGTGAAGGTTAGGTCCATTCAGGCTGATGAGAATGCTTGGGAAGAGGAATTTGACCGGACAGGAAATTAAAAGAAAAAACTGTGACTCTCTTAAGGCTTACCCGGGGGCTGGTGTTGTCGAGTGCCAAAACCTTCTGTTCTGTTGCTTATTAAAAAAAAAAAAGAAAGGTCTCTCTCTATGAAACATGAACAAATGTCAGCTTCCTGATTGCATACTGACATCTGTACCCCAGGCTGGCTGAATTTGTCTTGGCTTTTAGAACATAAATGTATGTGTATCTTTCTGCCTATTAAGACAATAATTCAGTTTCCTTTATTTGCTATTGCTGCCCTCATCCTTGTGAAATAATCACTCATATCTGTTGATGGGACATAAAAACTCGATAAGTTGCTGTTGGTTCAATAATATTTGATGGCGTCTGTGATGTGTGCATTAGAATCACAAAACACGGCAAGAACCATATTGTTGTCTGAGATTTTCACGCCCACAGTATTGATATGCATTGCAAGCATGCATACATGGATAGCTTAGCCATCACCCTTCTTTCTCCCACCACATCCACTGGGTTGAGGGGGCATCCCAGGACAGACCTGGCCTTCTAAACCAAGCTCTTAGTCTCTTCCTTGTAGCAGTTGTTGCTGCTCCAGCAGACCAATTATTACTATTCAATGAATAGCTACTTGTGAGACTCCACTATCAATGTACGTTCCCTGTATTGTACATACAAGTTTAAAGATATTTGCTATATACAGTGATACATTAAAGTTAGACTACATAACTTTCAGAAGAAAAAATAACACATTTTTCTCTTACAAATGAAAAGTTGAACACATAAGCAACAAAACACACCCTTACTGTTTGTCTGGTATGACCAACCTTGAGTCACCTGCTGCTGAGACATTAAGTTTACATGAACACATTTTAATACAGAAAATTCTTACATTTCCACACTTTCACTTAAACTTTTATACAGGGTGGCAGATTACAGTAGCCTGATAGTTGGACTGAGTAATCTTTTCCATGTTCACCATCTTAGTTTAGCATGTTAGCATGCTAACGTTGAGAAGCACAAAACATGTACAAGTGCAACTCAGGCTGGAGGGAATGTCATTAGTTTTGAAGGTATTTGGTCATAGTCTGTTTTAACCTGATGATGGTACGAGATGAAATGTCATGGGAATCCATCCAGTAATCACTGAAACATTTCAGTCTGGATCAAAGTGGTGGAACGACAGACCAAGAGACAATTGCCATCCCTACAGCAATGTTGCTAGCATGGCTAAAAATTATGTTACGATAAGTGTGCAGTGAATCGTCTCTTAATGTTCCTTACATTTCACGTACACGCTTTGAATAAATCTGACAGAAGCCATTCGCGGTGTGGGAGCATGTGGGATGGTGTGTTTATAAAATTTTGATTGGCATTACATTTTGTAATGTGTGTTAAGACTTTTAAGGCCTCGAAACACTAACTTGACTTGGGACTTTATAGCCGTTTGAGACTTGCTCATGGCTTACAAAACTTTGCCCCATCTCTGCTCATAAGTGGAATAAAAACCTGCAGTAAGTGAACAAGTTTGTAAAACTTAACACTTTGATTCACATAGAAGTATTCATGGAGAATCATACCTAATGATTGTATTCAATTTGAATATATAAAAAAAGATTCCTGACTGTCATTTACTTCATCTCACTTTGAGTGATGACTCATACCTTCATCAGTTTTTAATCCAACTGAGCTGCCGATGACTTTCTGATGTGGAAGAACTTTGTAGTAAAAATAGTACATGAAAGAGTACATGTGGCAGTGCAGCTTGCTTCAGAACAACTGTTGGACACTGTTTGGAAAAAAAAACAAAAACGTATTCTTATTTCTACGTCCTGAATTCTGGACAGCCATTCCAACATACTTGTCTAATCATCCGTTTAGCTAATGGTGCAGTCCAAACGAAAAAACAAAAACATTTTCTTGTGAGCAGTTTGATAGGCGGTATTCAGCCTGTTTTGTGACCATCACTCTCTCAAAAGTTGGATTGCAGTTATCATCCATCCATCCATCCAGCTGTGAGCTCAGTTTGGACAATGAGCTGGAAGTGTATATTGTATTGTCACTGCATCTAATGGGAAAGCTGCAGGCAGCTGCTGGCTCTGTGAGCAGGCATCTTCCCAGCCTACATGTAGATCCAGGAATCTGCAGGCTGGTTAGATGGTTGTCACATGTCTGGTTGTCTTCATCGATCTGCGACATCTGTCGCCTTCCAGGAGGACCATCTGGAGGTAGTGCTGATGTATCAGTTATCACCAAGTTTTCTTTGAAGGCTTTTCACCCCCATACAGCAGAAGCACATAGCTATGGAATAGCAATGGTCAGTGCAAACAAATTCAGGCCAATTGCTAATAAAAAAAATATGAACAATAATACTGTTTGTTTTATTCAATAATTATTTACAGTTGGTTCCAATTCCATTTTTTGCAGTTGCTTCAAAGTAAAAAAAAAACATTTTCACCATATATTTCAAATTAAAAGCCCACAAGTAAAGGGGATTCTGCCATTTGAACTGCTTCAAGGCTTTTAACCTGCTATAGTGGCTCACATGGTGAAGCATAAACATACAAGTATAATGTACACAGTACATAATAACACATCAGCATAATGTACATTTGCCCAACACTCAGTCCATTAGAACAACAACACAGTATTGTCCTACTCGGCAGTCCATGTTTCTTTTTCCTGCAGATTTTTCACATTTACATTACAGTGTGGAAGAGTTATGCACTTTTAGCCACTGAAACATCTGTACAGGAAGAGTTGAGTTTCAGTGATGGTAGCTTAAGTTAAGACAATCCTTTATTAATCAGTGGGGGAATTTGCAGTGTTACAGCAGTAAAGGGGATGGTGTAACAGTAAGAAGCATCAGTAAAAAATAAATAGATAAAGCAAAATGCGATAAATGAGTAAAAAATATGATAAGTAAAACAGACAGTGGTTGAATCTACATTATTGCACATAGGAAAAATTAATATTGCCGAGTTTGGGGTACACTAATTGCACGAATTAATTTGTCAGTTTAAGTGTGCATGGTCTACTGGGAGCAGTGTTGATTGTAAAATCTGACAGTAGCCACTTTTATGCACATTTTGAAGAATCGCATTAGACAAGATGGCTTTTTTTGTCGATGGCCAAAGTGACTAGTTTTGTTGTTGCTGCTTCTTCTTCCTCATTGGCATTGTTAGTGCCTCTTCCTCCTCCTCCACCTCCCCCACCTCCCACTCCTGCTTCTCTGAGGCTTGTTGACAGTGGGCAAACAATTGGTTTTATTTCCAGTTCACAACCTCTTCTTCTACTCTGTTTATTACAGCCTTGCATAATGTAGCCTATACTGTCACCTTCTGACAGACTACACTTTCCATAGCCCAGTTTATTCTCTCCAAACCAGTTGATGGAAACATGACAAATTTACTTTTTTTTTCTTTTTGGACATTTCAAAGCTTTGCCTCAAATTTGCTTGGCAATTGGTAATGACCCTTTTGAATTAAAAAGTCTATTACCATGGCATCACTACTTGGTAATATCCACCATAAAGGTCAAATCACACAGACATTTGCTATCACTTTGTTTCCACATCAGGTTTTATTTTATCTCTATGAATTAATCCAGACAAACTGACACTTTGGAACAGTTTAACTTTGTCTGTGCTAGCAGCTCCACAGCAGCAACAAGGCACCCCTTCTCTAATTCTCCTTCAGAATGAGGTTTCAGCTTCTTAGTTTTTAGCTTGCTCACCACAAAACTTGCCTGCATAACACTGACTCTGTCAGAATGTGGTCTTGTGAAAGCTGCTTGTTGGGCATCCAAACTCCTCAGAAGAGCGTTAACTTTGTCCAAGTGCATTTGTCCTTGCAGCTCGAGATTGGAACGTTCCAAAAATGGTCTTATTTCATCACTGTGAGCATGTCTTCACAAGCTAACTTAGACACATGGGCTTGCCTTTTACTTCAATGAAAAGAAATAATCATTTGCCCATTTCTCTTGGAAATCGGAACGCTCTGCATCTGCTTCCATTTAGTTGACAGCGGATGATACTGCATGATGCAGTATCATCCACTCCATGTGAGTTGGGTTCAGGGCCCGCTTTGGGAGAAAGTGTGGAAAGTAATGGCTTTTTTGTATTTATGAATTGCCTCACTGGCTGGATCAAACGGTCTCACAGTCTGTGTCGAGTCCAGAGGCTAGAGGTTTGCCACCCCTGCTGCAGACTCTTTGTCTTGTTAATTGTTGGCGACAGCATTAAAACTGCAGTGTGGACACTTCTTTTGTCAAGGAAAATTAAATTTGTGACAACAGAAATCAATGACAAAAACTCTAACTTTGGCTCATTCCACAGTTCACGTAGACACATAATTGACACAATATCTTCCATATGCATTTAAAGCTGAATATTGTTTTGAGCTTTCAACACTACATACCGAAGACGTCATTATGGATTATACTGAATTTCATATAGCTGATGGTCAGTGCAACTAACTAATGGCATTACTCTCATTGTCCAATGCTCACTCTCAAATACAACAGAAAATGATCCTTAGAATAATAATAATAATAATAATAATAATAATAATAATAATGAAGTGAATTTTATCCCACTGTCACACTACCATCAAAAACCTCCGTCTCATTGCTTTTGAGGAGCTCTTATTGCTTAACAGTTGCATGACAAATGCTTAGCACGCCTTTTCATTTGATTTTAATTGTTCAGTGATTGATGTTGCTGCAGGAATAACTCCATAATTAGGACAATTTACTGTCGCACTAATGACCCCAGCAAGACTTGCTAAGCATCCACAAACAACATTAGTGTTTGTTCATCTCACCTTAAACCATATATCACTTTCATTGCATATTTCCATCATCATCAATACATCATAAGTAAAAAAAAAAATCATCATCAACCACCTGTCATCATATCTGCTGGATGTCTCTGTCCCCTGTTCCCTTTAATCAGTTCATCTAAACCTGTCCCACTAAGCTGTCCCAGGTGTTACACAGCAGATTATCGCCACAGCACACAGATAAAGACTTTCAGGCTGTAATAGGTTTAAATGAATGTGTTCTTACTGAAGATTGCTGGTTGACTTCTCACTTTAGAGCACAACAGAAAGCTGGGCAGCTAAATGTGGGGAAGGACAATAAAAGTGTCTAGTGTATTGTCATTGTATTCCACCAGGATGTCCTGTACAGATTCTTTCTGTATTTTTTTAGATTTTATTTTTATGTAAAGAGGTATAAGAAATGGATGTAAGCCACACTGTTTATTGTTGTGGAGGTTTACATTTTAATTTAAGTGTGTCACTGGATTGTGTCCTCACACAATAGAGTGAACTAGCAGGATACTTTTGTTTTGCTGTATAGAGAGCTGAAGCCAATACATCACATCTGAGCTAGCCTCTGTTCCCCTAGCTTCTGTAACTCAATGCAATCTCTCAGTCAGCATGTCAGCATTGGTCTTTCAATGAGGCTTGTTTCAAAGGTTTACTGTCCATATTCTAAGTGTAACCAGCTCCACTGCTGTTGTGGAGTTTGATCAAAAGCTTTGTAAGTTTTATAGAATTTTAGAGGGGAAAAAAGGAGAGGAATACCTGTGTACCTCTCAGATAACTTTTATCAAGGTCTCTGACCTTAATTAGCTTGATCGTGCTATGGCTTGTTGATAATCATAGTTAGGAAAGGCCAGGTGATGCAAATTTCAAAGCTTGCTAAATACTATGACTCCTCTTAACTTGTCTCAACAACCTGCAGCCATGGACATCTCTAAGCAGCTGCCTAGCAGTCTGAAAACTTCAATAATTGATTCGTACAAAGCAGTAGAAAGCTTTAAGAAGATAGCAAAGAGTTTTCAGGTAGTTGTTTCCTCAGTTTGTAATCTAATTAGGAAATGGCAGTTATCTGGAACAGTAGAGGTCAAGTTGAGATTTGGAAAACCAAGAAAATGTTCAGAGAGAACTGCCCATAGGATTGCCAGAAAGGCAAATCAAACCCCCTGTCGACTGCAGAATGCTTTCAGGAAGGTTTAGCAGACTGGAGTGGTGGTGCACTGTTCAACTGCACAGCAACACCTCACAAATATGACCTTCAATGAAGAGTCATCAGAAGAAGATCTTTCCTGAGCCCTCACGGACATCTAAACAAGCCTGATGCATTTCGGAAGTCCTGTGGACTAATGAAGTCAAAATGGAACTTTTTGGCTGCAATGAGCAAAGGTATGTTTGGAGAAAAAAAGGTGCAGAATTTCATGAAAAGAACACCTCTCCAACTGTCAGGCATGGGGATGGATCTATCATGCTTTGGGCTTGTGTTGCAGCCAGTGGTACAGGGAACATTTCACTGGTAGGGGGAAGAATGGATCCAATGAAATACCAGCAAATTTCAGAAGCAAACGTCATGCTGTCAGTGAAAAAGCTGAAGATGAAACGAGGATGGCTTCTACAACAGGATAATGATCCCAAACACCTCAGAGTCCACAGTGGACTACTTCAAGAGGACCAAGCTGAAGGTTTTGCCATGGTCCTCACGGTCCCTCGACCTAAACATTGAAAATCTCTGGATAGACTCAAAAGAGCAGCACATGGAAGACAGTCCAAGAATCTCACAAAACTAGAAACCTTGTGCAAAAAAGAATGGATGAAAGTCCCTCAAACAAGAATTGAAAGACTCTTAGCTGCCAACAAAAAGCCTTTACAAGCTGTGATATTTGGCAAAGGCAGAGTTACTAAGTACTGACCATGCAGAGTGCTGAAACATCTGGCCCTTTGCCTTTTTTGTTATTTTGAAAGTGTAAAAGACAGAAATAAAAAAAGTAATCTTGCTTAACATATTAAAGAAATGTGTCATGCCTGACTTTGTGTTTGGAAATCGGGTCATCTTTCACTCTCTTAGTTATTCACAGTAACACATTTTGACCAAGTGTACCAAAACTTTTGCATATCACTGTAGTTTAGGTGGTAAAAACTATAGTATTATCTATATTATTATCTTACTCTGTGTCTCTCCCATGTGTTTTGCAGTGTATTCTGTCTCAGCCTAAATTCTGGGGTATAGAAGTTACGGCACTTTTGCTCAGGACCAAACTGGAAAGAGGAAGCTCCCGATGTGTTGAGAGAGCCATGATGCAAACCCAGGTAAGGAGATATGTTGTTAGATTATACTTCTGTATTCATTAAGAGTCCAAGCCTCGCTGAGATTCACAACATATCTTTTCTATTTATGAATTTATGTGTTTTCTCTCTATAATAGAATAGGCAGTAATAGAACCAGCATGTTAAAATTTGATTTTGAGTTGCAACCCTCACACGGTATCTCATTCAGTTTTGCTTGCAGAATCGCAGTACATCCTGAGATGCCAACTATATGTTATAAAACAGCTCAACATTGTCATCTCAAGTGTAAGGGTCAAGACAGGATCATGAACACCCTCAGACACTTGTGCCAGAGAGAGTTTGGACAACTATCCACAAATCAATGAAAACATTATTAGAGTGACTTTTAGTTATTTGTAGCACTAATTTTATGATTATTTTTACTGAACAATGAATGTAGAAATGGGAGGCCAGGCAATTACATTAAATATTGGCTGAAACTGCTCTTTATCTGATTGGAGTATATGTTATTATTTCTTTTTGTATTTATTAAATTTCATTATGGTGACACTAGAGTGAGGAGATAGAGGGGCATGAAGTGCAACAAAGACCCCCCAACCATAATTGAACCATTAACACTGTGTTTATGTGGTATGGGTCCTAACCAACAGACGCCCCCGTGGAACTTTTCATTGAAGGTCTATTAGCTCGATGCTTTATCATCATTGTATGGGGCCAATACTGTAGCTATATTATTTGCAAATGTGCATGTGGAGAGTTGTGAACTTCAATGCTGCTAAGTTGTACATGTACACTATGATTTTCCCACGTCTGACATATTACATTACCACTTGGTCCCAAGCAGGAAAAAATATTACTAAGCCCATGCACAGTTTATACAAAAGAGCATTCAAAATATTGGATAGAAAGCCTGCAAGGTATCATCACTCATATAATTGCAAAGTTATTGACCGTTAATAATTTTGTAGATCTGTCAAACTCCTGCATAATGTTGCAAATTACCCACAAATTACCCTCTCCTCCTAAACTGACAGAGTTTGTGTCAGTGTGCTCAGATAACATCAGGCAATAAACAGCATCTACCAGAGGCAACTGTGTATTACAGCACATGTCCATTGAATTTGGCGAGTCAGGTTTCTCCATTAGTGCTACAATCCTTTGAAAAGCTTGGGTTTAAATAACAATTTGATGATGGCAAATGGAAAGTGGTTTTAGTTTTGTATGATTCAATGTTCATTCTTTGTACATCTGTCTGAATCATAGCATTTATGTCATAAGTCTTTTGTGGATTTGCCTGCCCAAAGAGCTCTGATGAAATTTAGCTATCTAACTAACTAAGTCGGGACAGTCATTGACTCTCTGTCCACTGTCACTGTTACACAAGGAATTGACGAGTTCTTTGCATTAACGTAACATTTTTAAGGAAATGTTGATTGCAGAATGTAATGGCTATAGAATAATCATCATTGATATAGAACTTATATTAAGACAGCTCATTCTGTTTTCACCAATATTGCACTGGGGGGCTTTAGATTTTTTTTGCAAAAGCAGATGCAGATTTAGGAACATGATTCTAAAGATATCAACTCTGTGAGGCAGCAGGTCCAGTAAGGTATAAACATATTCCAGTTAACAGATTAACAGCTCCTTTCAGTTCAGTATTCTTTATCTGATAATATTGACATCTCAGCTATGTCTTTACCCCGCCTGTACCCCAAATCTTTTTTTTCTTTTTTACATTTGAAGCGTCTCTTGTTCTTGTTGTTAGTGGCTAAGCTCTGTCTGTCATCATATTTAATAACATCATCACCTGCCAAAAAAAGAATAATTTTGCCGAATTGTCACTTCTTTTGTGTTTTTTGCATTCCTTAGGCAAATGTAACAGCAGAATCATTTGTGTTTATTCGCCCTGAACAGCCAAAACACAATACTTAAGCCTTAAGATAGCCAGCAACGTCAGGCACAGAGGGTGTGTGTGTCTATATGTGTTTGTTTTCAGTTTAGCTTCTGACTGAACTCAGCCCTCTGAGTCGGTTTGTTCAATAATTTCGTTTCAGTGTCTTTTCTTTTTCCCCTCTCCTCTCTTCACAGTACATTCTCAGTCTCCTCCAGTAAGCAGTCAGCAAAGAGAAACTAATTACAGTACTGTTTGCCACCACCGCAACTCTCTGCTGTGGACTGGTTGAAGTGAAGATAAAGTGTCTACTACTTTTTAATCACAAAAGTTTAAAAAAGTATACTCTGAGCTCTTCTCCCACCTGTAAACAGCTCCAGATCAGGCCAGAGTCTGGTGTGACTCTGGGCGTTAATTCCTCCAGAAGCGCCAGTCTGCCCCTGTCTCTCTTCTCCAGAGTTCCTTGTCCTCCCCACACAACACTCTTCAGAGTCCTGCAATACACACTCGAATGTTGATTTAGAATTTGAATTTCAGTGTTATGAATTAAACTGAAACTATTCAGTGCCGCCCTAGTCTTTTGATATGTGCACATGAGATGTATGTACAGTCATGTGTAGGCCTGCAGTATAAAATTACATATTGGTGGCTCCATATCACAGATGAAATATGACATGCCATGGTATGTTGTAATTATACTGAAAAGGAAAGAATCTGTATCTCAGTCCGTCTGTCCTTCACTTTTCTCAACAACCATTCATCCGATCAGCTTCACACTGGGTGGGTGTATTGCTGAGGAAGTGCAGTGTCGAGTGCGAAGTGAGGAGAAACTTAAAAAGAGACATCGCCTTGCACATGCGTGATTAAAGCAAAAAGCAGTGATGTAGGTTAGAGCGCTGATGCATTCCCCTCCCCTCTGCAGCTCTTTATACCTCCATGACACAGACAGCAGAGGAGAGAGATGGAGACAGCTATGTAACCTGGTCACTACGTTTTTATAGAGTCCTGACCTCACAGCCTGCATGCTGTTATTGGCTGGAGGCCATGCACCCACTGCCCAAAGATCAGTAACACGATTCTCAAAGACGGCTTGGCTCAGTCACGAAGAGGCACATTAGGCTGGCTATGGGGTTTATATGTAACAATGTAAGGTTACATATTTTGACATTTTTAATACATAAAAAGATCGTTCATTTTGCTTTTTACGCGTGCATTATGTATGTACACCTGCAGATCTCAGGCACAGCAGGATTGCTTTTGTACATACTCATATATTCAATTTACTTATCAGCATATCCATCTGAACAACCAATGCCATGTTCTTTTATTACATTGGATTTATACACATTTCTTGCTTTTATCCCTGATGAAAGCAGTTTTAATCAATCACAGAATCCTGTTTGTCACTGCGAGCTTCAGCTGTATTCATAGTGTGTGTGCTGTTAGATGTAAATTACATTGTATGAGTAATCTTATCTGCATGCATGGATATTTGTGAGTCAATTAATAATTTTAAAAGAGCTGCAGAGCTCATCTCGGCTCACAGTCCCAGAGAGTTATTGAGTAACCTTGTTCTGTCTCTCAAAACAACCCTGAGCACAAACAAAACCATTAATCCACCACAGCTCCAAGTGCTATTTTGGATGTTGATCAATAACATCCTTGAAAGACAGACACACACAGATGGCATTATAGGATTATGAAAAGACTGGTGAAGACAATATTAGACTCAAACCCCTGGCTGGAAGACGACAGTTGCTGTGTTCATGCTGAAAGAAATGGATAAAATATGGATTGTTTTTCTTTTTTTACTTGAACATTTGGTGCTTGAGACTGGGTACTGGAGAGTGAAATTGTCAGCACTAAATGCAATTTTCTTAGATGCACTTTATTTGGTTAGTTTATTGAATAAATGAAACTCCCTCCATCCTTCTTTCATCCTGTTTCACTATACAAACAGAAAATATGAAGTGGGTGGGGTAGTTGGTTGGCCCTCCAGACACTTTGAGGCTCACAGTGCCTAATGTGTAAGTCCATTGTTACCTGTCTGTGACCAGCACAGTTTCCTTCAGTCTGAAATGAAAATTACATATGAAGAGTGACATTTTCATTTTATTTAATTTAAAATTTTACAGAGCCTCTCCACTCTTACAATGATGTCACCCAGTCTGGCTCTGAATGTTCCACATACACACCCTTTGTAGAATCTGAAAGTCTTTGAAAATGCATCGACCATAAGTTGTGATTTTTGTAAAAACCATGCAAGCTACCAAAATGCCCATTTAGCCCGATAAAATCCCAAGTCTCATGACATTTAATCACTTTTCTATTTTTAGAAAAGTGAGAGGTGGGTTTGAACTCTGTTCACAACGATTCCCTATTATTGTATATTGCAGTGTTTCCCAAAAAACGTAAAGGTTTGACAAATCACTCAGAAAAGACAAAGGGCACCATTCTATTGCTAATTAGTCCTTATGTTTTCATGGATTTTTTGCATGTGTTTTGCCAATACTGTTGGAGTAGGGGATTGAAAATCCATATGAAAAATGAAGAATAAGTATAAGAAGCCTGACCAATAACTAGTGAGCCCCTCTGCATAGCACATCAGCCACACTAAGTAAATATGAAACCTTGATTTGTGACTTTCTCTTTTATGCTTAAGGCAACTGTCTCAGTTGTCTCACATTAACATTTGTTACTCTGACCACCCCAAGGACAAAAAGTCAATATTCCACTGGGGAAAAAACTGACAGCATGTCCAAAATAAAATGTATTGTTGAATGGGTGCCCCAGTAGCTCACCTGGTAGAGTGTCTACCATGTATTAAGGCTGAGCCATTACCACAGCATCCTGTTTGGATTCCACCCTGGGACATTTCATCATGTCATCCCCTCTCTCTCCCTTTCCATTCCCATCATTTTCCAGTTGTCTCTGTAAAATAAAGCACAAATGCCAAAAAAAAAAAAAAAAAAAGATTGAAAAGATTTATTGTTTTACCCATTTAGTTTTTAGATTGTCTTTGATATTAAGGAGACAGTTCCACTTCCGCTGGACCACAATGCATCATCATTTGGCGAGGCACTGCATGGGCCAATCAAATGCGAGAAGCATACATTTTTGGTAGATTACTTTGCAACACCATTATCATCACAGCAAAAGATCAAATATTAATGACTTTCCAGTGATGTAAAATCAGTGTTTTGTTTTCTGAAAGCCTCCAAATTCATGGATCTGTTCCTCAAAGTGGACCTCCTGGATCTTATCTCAGCAGTACCTGAAGTTACACACCTCCGCAAACGTTTGAAGCATTCATTCTCGGTCCTGATCTCTTTGTCTGCCTCTGCATTTTATAACAGATAATTTACCTTTTATTTGAAGCCACCCAGTTTAGACAGATGTCTGATGTATGTACTATGGGGTGGACTTCGATACATTGGGTTGGAACATCAGACTTAATTTAATTCATAAGGGAGATAGAAGATAACCAAGGAATCTACTGAAAAGCTAAAACAGTTTTTTAAATATCAGCCTCAATTTTAGAACCATCTAATTGCTTGTCTTAACCCAATATAGAAAGACTGATAAACCACTCAGTTTTAAGGTTTCTTTGAATGATTGCAACACACATGGACCATAAAAAATGGTGTATATTGCTTTTCTCATCATACTCGGCGTGTGTGCTACACAGCCCTTCCTGACTGTGGCAGATATCTCTATGTGACATTGCCAATTTTTTTGGAGAGTGAAAGGAACCTCAGAAGAAACGTTTTGTGCTGTTGTGTCAGAAAGGTCGAGCTTTTCGATCCTGACAGCTGATCAGTTTTACCTCTGTGGAATGGATGTTAACCTGTTGTGAGGATGATAAGAGAAAGAAACATCTGTTTTTTCCTCCTGTTTTTTTACAGTGTTGTTGTCCCATTTCTATGAAATAATCTGTGTACCCACGCTATAGAAGGATTTGATAACATCTGAACAGTTCTAGATGATTTGACGAAGCAGCCTCATAAAAGTGTTGTGCTTACTCTCTTTGTCTGTCTCTGTGACTATTTCCTGTCATTTTACCATTTAGTACCCAATGAGTCCTGTGTCCATCCTGTAACCTTGTCAATACTCAGAGGCTGATCACAGCATACAGTGTAGCAGACATTAGCAGTGCCAGTCGATAGAGCTATTATATCAGCTGTAATCACATCTCAGTCAATAAAAGTGAATCTGCTGGTGAGCAAAATCACAGAATTGGTAAAATACATTATTTTTCTGCAGCACATAGTTCATTTTTGTGAACTGCTCAACCCAGCTGCAAAATTTCATCTCCTGTTTTCCTTTTCCAGGCGATCGTAGACTACTTTGAAGATAAGAACTGTCCTGTCACCGAGCGACTCAAAGTCTTCTACTGCAGCCAAGCCCCGCCCAGATGGGCTGTCCAGGTAGCAAACACTTTGCTTTCTTTAAAAGACATTCAGAATTTGAATCTGAAGTCACCAGATGTGGTGGAATGATTTTTAAAGAGGGGGTGCAGGGCATACATCAGATTTACACACCAAATACCACCACTTCCACTGTGTCAGTTGTCAGGTACTATTACTGTAGCAAAACATTTGTGCTGGTTGACAAAGAGCACAATGTGAAGAACTCAATTGAACCAACCAAGACTAAGTCTACTGCAATGCTAGCAGCCCTGTGAATTTTTACTTTAAGTGGTGTTTCAAGGTAAATGCCAATGTCAGCATGCTAACATGATAATATTGACTATGTTAACATACTCATAAACAAGCTCTTCCTGAGTCATGTGTTTACCATGGTCATGGCCCTCAGTTAAAGAGGCAAATATTATGCTCATTTTCAGGTTCATAGTTTTCTTTCAGGGTTCTACTAGAATAGGTTTACGTGCTTTAATGTTTAAGAAACACATTCATTTTCTCAAACTGTGCATTACTTCAGCACCCCTTTTCATCCTCCTATCTCTTTAAGGCCCCCTCCAGAAAAACCCAGTCTGCTCTGATTGGTCAGCTCCCACAGGCCTGATTTTTATGTGCCAGACAATTATTACTGTATCACTTTGGGTAGACACTGTAAATAGAGATGGCATTACTGCAACACTGATGGATTTCAGTTACTATAAAACTCAACAGCAGAAGAAGGCACTGTCATTAGCCATCAGTACGCATTTCTTGTCTACACCCGTTTCTTGTCAACACCTTTGACCCAATGAATAACAGACATGAAGCGGCTACTTTGGCGTTCTGCCACCTACAAAGAAACATCAAACCAAACAGAAGAAAAGACATCTGGCTTCAAGGTGTACCGTGGCTGGAAGCGAACGTTGAGCTCACCAAAATGTGGTGCAAGATATGTCGTTCACAATCTAGGCGACAAAACAGGTGTGTCTTATACAGACTCAAAGGGTTTCAATTATTTATTATTTGAAAAATACGAAAAGATTAAGAAGTGTGCAAGTGCGCCACAAGCTAGGCGAAACCAACCTAGAACAAAAATTACAGCTTCCAAGTTTGAAGTTGGGTCATGGACAGCTGGAACAGGGTATCGATCCATCTTTGAACTCTTAACAGCTGGCCCCAGTTATGAAAGCATTCCTAAATTTTATCCTACACACAGGTAGAAACAGAATGTGATTATGTACAAAACATTGAAACCCCATATATCATTGGAAATAGCACAAAGACGAGGTAGCAAATGGTAAAACTGTGAAACACTGTTTTTTGAAACTTAAATCCTCATTTAGAATTTGATGCCAGCAACATGTTTCAAAAAAGTTGGGACAGTGGCAACAGAAGACTGGAAAAGTTGTGAAATGCTGAAAGAAAACACCTGGTGGAACATCTCACACAGAATTAGGTTTCCTGGCAGCAGGTTAGTAACATGATTCAGTATGAAAGGAGCCTCCCAGAGAAGCTGAGTCTTTCTGAAGTAAAGATAGGGAGGGGTTCACCACTCTGCGACAAACTTTGCTGGCAAATAGTGCAACAATTTAAAAATGTTTATCAATGTAAAATTGCAAAGAATTTGGGGATTTCATTGTCTACAGTACACAATTTCATTAAAAGATTCAGAGAATCTGAACAAATCTCTGTATGCAAGGGACAAGGCTGAAAACCAATATTGGATGGTTGTGATCTTTGGGCCCTCAGACCCTGCATCGAAAACAGACACGATTCTGTAGTGGGCATCACTGCATGAGCTCAGGAACACTTCCAAAAACCATCGTCTGTGAACGCAGTACATCGCTGCAGCCACAAATGCAAGTTGAAACTCTGCCAGGCAAAGAGGAAACCATATATAAACCAGATCCAGAAACACCGCCGCCTTCTCTAGTCCCCAGCTTATTCAAGATGGACTGAGGTGAAGAACTGTCCTGTGGTCTGAAGAGTCAAAATTTGAAATTCTTGGGAATCATGGACGCCATGTTCCCTGGGCTAAAGAGGCCCATTCAGCTTGTTATTCAGCTTGTTATCAGCACACAGTTCAAAAGCCAGCATCCGTGATGGTATCAGTGCACATGGCACGGGTAACCTGGACATTTTTGAAAGCTCCATTGATGCTTAACCATATATACAGGCTTCAGAGAAACATGCTGATAAGTAAATAATGTCTTTTTCAAGGATGGCCTCGCTTATTTCAGCAAGACTATGCCAAACCACATTGTGCACAGATTACAACAGCATGGCTCTGTACTAAAAAGTGTTAAAAGAAGAGGTAATGCAACGGACTGGTGAACATGACCCTGTCCAACTTTTTTTAAATGTGCTGCTGCCATCAAATTCTAAATGAGGATATAATTTTCAAAACCAATGAAATTTCTCAGTTTCAACATTTGATTTGTTGTCTTTGTGCTATTTTCAATTAAATATGGGCTTTCAGTGTTTTGCAAATCATCACATTTTACAGTGTCCCAACATTTTTGGGTATATGGTTGTATCTAGATACATTCAGTAGATGGAACACATTTTAATGGAAGGTGTAAAGAGGGGGTCTTAGAATTTTGTTTTTGGGAGCACAATAAAAAAATCATCCCTCCAAACTCTGTGACTCAGTTTCTCTCTTGTGCTGTATGTACACCACTTCACCATGTGGACAAATCCAAAGCCTTAATAGACTTGCTGTGAGTAGCTACCATTTCTAAGCTTCGATTAGATCTTGACTTGATTTGCTTTTAATTTCTTTTTTTTTAGTATAATCATGAGAATTGTTTTTGTGTACAGGTTGACAACTCACAACAGGAGAAAAAAGGATGAAGTTAAAAGGTCTGACAGGGCCTGTAGAACACTACACTGGTGCCACAAAGCATCATAAGATCTATGAAAGCAAACATTAGACACAATAACACAGCCCAGGATATAAGGAGCAGAATAAATTGGAAAGGAGTGCTG
Organism: Chaetodon auriga; assembly: GCF_051107435.1. Lineage (NCBI taxonomy): Eukaryota > Metazoa > Chordata > Actinopteri > Chaetodontiformes > Chaetodontidae > Chaetodon > Chaetodon auriga. The sequence continues at coordinate 4,163,201 of NC_135084.1, forward strand.
GAGAGAGGGAGAGATCAGTTGGAGAGGAGATGTCACCCAGCCAGAATAGTATATATTACATTTCTGCTGACCATTTTTGAAAGCAGAGATTTTAGAACTGATTCCCTACCTTTCAGGCAGCCATTGGCTTATCATTCATTTCACAGTGGTGTAAAGATCAGCTTTCTATCATACAGTACTTAGGTAGTCATCACAATGAAAGTCATTGTCATTATATTTTAGTCATGCAAGAGATATTGCTCCAGGGTTGGCAAGGTTGGTTGGCCCTGTTGGTCCACGGCTTTGGTCCAGACTGAAGTATCTCAACAAATATTGAATTGATTGTCATGACATTTCGTATAGATGCTCATCGTCCCTTGAGGATGAATCCTGCAGATGTTGGTGATCCTCTGGCTTTTCTTCTAGTGTCACATACAGGTTGGCATTTGAATGAAATGCCTCAACAACTATGGGATAAAAGATACAATTAAATTTGGTTCAGACATCCATGTCCTCCTATATACGTCCAATATTTGAACACGTATAATAGTTACAACATTTGATTTATGACCATATACCTGCAAAACTATTGATATTTGCATCATTCCCAGCTGTAATTTGTGTTTAGTGCTTGTTAGTAAATGTTAGCATACTCATGTGATAAACTAAGATGATGAACATGGTAAAAATGATACTTGAACATCTTGTTGACATTTTCATTGTGAGCCATGTCAGCATCCTGCAAAGCTGCTAGCATGGTTGTAGTCTCTTAGCCTTGTTGTTTCCTCCTCTACAGAAACAGCTTGCCAGCCTCCTGACAAACCTCGGCTGCACCAGTTCAGCTCTGCTCATTTATGACAAGCTGGAGCTCTGGGAGGATGCAGTTATCTGCTATGAAAGGCTTGGCCAGCACGGCAAGGTATGCAAATAACCACACACACAGAAAGACAAACCAACACAGCAGGAGGTGCGACATGTACCTTTACCAACTTATGGCCAAAAACACCTTGTCCGTTAGTAGATTAACTCAATTTGTATTTTAATATCTTCAGATTTGAAACCTTCTCCTTTTTCCCATCTATGTTTCTTGTGGTTCAGCCTTAATCAAAAGAAATATCTGCTTTACTAAACATGCTTAGTCTTTGGTTATTCTGTTGGTCTTTTTTTTCTGTATGTCAGGATACACTAATACGCTAAAAGTGGTGAAAATGGATTAAAATGTTCACCATGCAGGTATATTTGAATATACGAGTAAACTATCATAACATATCAAGATAATGCTGTGAAAATGATGGCAGCATGAATTCTGTTCATACCGCCCATCCCTAACCTAAACTGTAACAAACTTCACTGCCACTGGCTAATAACTGGATTAAAATTAGTTTGTTCACCCATAAGCACAATCACAGTCTTTATTCTGTCTTTACTACTGCTTGTAGTCTATTATAAATGGTCTATTTATTCAGAAGTTATATTAGTAATTTTCTAAGTAAATGTTACATTCTACTGAGTTTGATGTTAAAACTACTTAACATGGACAAAGTTGATCTACACAAAGGGCTTCTGCATGACTGTGTCATTCCAATTTTACCATGGCAGACATACTTAGCAGTCAAGCACTCACAATACTGACAGAGCTACAGCTAGCAGATATTAAATAATGGTTGAAATCCTTCAGTTAGACTTTTAAGTACATCTCATCAGTATTTTGGTAACTTTGATCAGGATTAGTTTAGATAATATCTTGATATCTTAAGCTTTAATGATCAGACTTGACTTACCAAATACTTTATTATTATTTTAAGTAGACAACTACATAGTTGAACTTAAAAACAAAAAAATCCCTAAACAGCTTGAGAAAGAAAGCTCTGTATTTTAGCCTATATTTGTTTACAATTTGCACTATTACAAGTATTCCAAATTAGCTATTAGCATTTCCTGTTTGCATTGTACCCACGGATGTACAGACAACTGTCACTGATCACTTTGATACTGAAAGAAATTTAAAAATAAGATGATACAGATTCTGGAGTGTCTTTTTCTTCTATAATTTCGAAGCATATTTATGGTTGAAGATAATCATATTCTCTGGAGGTGTAAGCCACTCAATCTAAAAATATGTGAACTCTGTTCAGATTTGAATGAGTTATGACTCAGAAGGAAGAGATTTTCAAAGTAACACAAATTGCGACAGTCGAACACTAAGGGTTTCTAAGTACCTTAATTGAACACCAGCATGCAACTGTCCCTTTCATTCCATGCAGTAACTTTGCCAAATGTCAAAAAGATATTTTTGGTATTTTTGGTAAACTGTTGTATTTATGTTTTACACAGCGTCCCAACTTTTTTTGGAATCAAGGTTTTAGAATGGGAGGTCCAACAAGCTCATACGGGTGTGATGGTCATGGACTTTTGTCTATATGTTGTAGGAATGTTTGAAGACCCATACATTTTAGGGTACTTGCATTTCTGCACAAAGGGCTGTTAACTGTCACTGAACTCATCAGCTCTGAGTCCAATTTGAGTGCTGTGGGGCATGAAGGAGGAATTTGAAAAAAGTTTTTCAAGTTAAACTTTGTTATTCATGAAGAAAATTAATTTGGTCAGAGGCCCAAAAGTACAACCACAGAGACGGCACAGAAGTGGTGTGTCAGAGGTGTTCAGGGATCTTATGTACCACTCCCAATTGTCTTCCCTAGCAATGGCCTCTTACTCCCCATACACATACAAACATCACAGAAGATAAAGCATCAGTGCAAAACCAAAAACATAAATTATGAACAAATTAAATATGACAGTGCAACATATTAGACAGTAATAAGCAAAGTCAAATCACACATTGCACAGATTTTGTGCAACACAGTTGCAACAGAAACAGCAGATTACATAGAATTTGCTGTTTCCTGTGTTGTGATATTCTGCCCTTTTGACTCAGCTCACGTCTAGTTCTGGAGATGATTGCATTTGTAGAGGACGCAGTGAATCTTATTTAAAATATGCACTCTGGCTGCTTTTGTAGATGCACTGGCACACCTGCTTGTGAATGCAAATATCTGATCAGCCAATCATGTGGCAGAAACTCACTGTTGAGGCATGCAGACATGGTCAAGAGTTTAAGTTCAAACTAAACATCGGAGTGTGACCAAAGCTCTTTTCAGACTGAAGGCAAATCAGGTTTGTTTCTCAAATCAGATCTTTAATACAAACTGTTCGCACTGGTTTTTGCAAGTGATCCGATCGGTTTTGTGTGTCCAGACACCACCAACCTGTCTGCATGGGTTGCTGCGTAAATCACATAGGCATCAGTATCTTCAAACACTGACTCATGACAAAGGCAGATTCATTATCGCCCTGCAAAGAAATCACGCCGTTGTTCTGTTTCTCTCTCTGCACTTCCATCACTCTTGATTTGATGTCGTTGTTGTTAGTGATGCAAAAGGCACTTTGAAATCTGATTTAAGTGGCCAGACTGAGATGCATCTGTAGAAATTCGATTTAAATTGCATTTGAAGCCACCTCCAAAAATCGCATTACATGTGGTCTTATGCTGTCCAGATTTTATAAAATCAATGTGTGCAATTTGGATATGCCAACAAACTTTAGGCTGACAGTCTGAATAAGGCCTAAGTGACTTTGACTGTGGAATGATTGTTGGTGCCAGATGAGTGGTTTGAGTATCTTGCTGTAAACTGCTGATCTCCTTAATATTTAAGCACAAGAATCTCTAGAGTTGACAGAGAGATGTGCATAAAACAAAGACACCCAACGGCAGTTCTGTGCTTGAAAACTCCTTATTAATAACAGAGGTCAGAGGAGAAATGCCAGACAGGGTAAAGCTGACAGGAAGGCACCTTGAAACGTCATATGCAACACCGCATCCTTCAAAAAACTAAATGTGATTCTGGATTGTCCCATGGATTATCACGAGGACAATCGCGAGTCCTTTCAGGGTTGTGACCTCATTTACAATATCAGTGATTCAGTTGACATACAAAGAGTGAGATCAATTGGAAGATGAAAGACAAAAGAATGGACGCAGAAAGGCAACAGGAAATTCTTGAAAGACAACATACATCAGGAGGCCGGCATTGTGCCCGCAGTCCAAAACCGACCAAGGCTTTCTACAGAGAATGGGCACATGTTGATGCCAGACTTGGAAACTATACATGTGACCATGAGCTAGAGTGATCTCTGCAATGAAACAGTTGTGATTTTACAGGTCTAAGATTATTCAGGCAGGGATACAGTAGGAGGTGGGACAGAATTCACTGATAGCTACTACGACCATTTCACCATGCAGGAGGACAACAACAACCCGTTGTAGTGTAGTCAGGCCATCCTTGAGATGTTTATGTGAAATTTTGCCATGATTAACATATGAATTAGTTATGCCCAAAAATATGTTTTGTGAGGTCACAGTGACCCTGCCAACCAAATTCCATTCAGTTCATCCTTCAGTCCAAGTGAACGTTTGTGCCACATTTAAATGTATGCCATCAAGGTGTTCTTTAGATGTGTTGACGGGAATAGGATGGATGCGAGGTCACAGTGACCTTGACCTTTGTCATCCAACATCTAATTAGTTCATCACTGAGTCCACGTTCATCCCAAATTTGAGGAGAAATTCCCCCTGGAAGTACTTAGCATGCTACACCATGAGATAAAAGACCTGAGCTCGAGTCTTGAATTCACACACTGTCACGTGAAACAACAAGAGTGAATGGGCCACCCTGAGGGAAAGCTGTTCCCATGGCTCTATTGATAACATACACATATGACTGCACAATAGCTTACCGACCTTCTCAGTGGCTGATGACTGCTTTACCTCCTGAGGCACAGCTGCCCCCATAAAAACAATTGATACCACAACAAAACCAGAATAATAGTCTCAGATAGTCATTTTGTTAGCATCAATGGACACATCAGAAATATTAAAATGACAATAGCCATTATTTATTGACCTAATGATGGCAATCCACAGTATTTTCACATCGCAACATTTGTTCTGATTTCAACAATCATAGTAAAGGAAACATTAAGACGATCCTTTATCCAAAACTAGACAGAAAACTCTGAAGAACTCACAGAACATGGCACTCATCTGATGTAATAAAAAAAAGAAAATACCAGGAAGTTCTAGGACTTGTTAGTCATCTCAGAACCCATTACACAAAGAATACTCCTGCCTCACCCTCTCACAAAAAATACTCGCATATTGACTACTTAGCATTTATACTATATCTCAAATGAATAACTCATTCATCAATTCATCCAGTAATCATCCCAGACCATGGCCCAGTCAACTTAACCTAGTACACAAAACAACAGGATCTAGAGCTGGGACATAAACTGAAACTGAATCTACACTCTCCACATTTCCTCACCCCCAATGAGCAAACTTGAAATAAAATAAAGAAAATTAAGACACAGCTCAAAAATAGCATACATCAACAGGCCCAATTTGACCTTTACCTTGTTGACTTTGATGACCTTGTTTCTCAGTTTAAAGGAAAGTCTTCTAAAAGGCACCCTCAGTCCCTTTGAATTATAATGCACATCCACCAATTTCACTAACTCGAAACATGAAAACATGAAATTTTTCAACACCACATTAACATACTTTTCTGTCAATCTTTAATATCATTCAAAAATGAGTCTGCATTAGATCTGTTATATGATCTGTGGTAAACAATTCTAGCTCCAGACTTGGGCATTTTAGTCCTCTTAAACCAATCAGATTATAGTCACTGTATCCTACTGTCACTGATCCTGCCTGTGAACACAACTCATTTATGTTAATGAAAATATGATCAATACCGGTAGAAATATTAATACCTAACATGAGTAGAAATTCTAGTAGGTTGAGTCACAACCTGGGTAAGATTGCAAATATTGGCAATAGACATCAGCTTTTCATGCAACTAACAATTTTTAGGAAACCAATCAGTATTCAAGTCATCCACGAGGAAGTTGTCCTTACTTTCATCTGTCGCTGTATCCAGAGTTTCACATATTTTAACTAACTAACTTTATAAATTCTTAAACTGGAAAGACAGAAATAAACTTTCAACATCCCAGTGGAACCTTCTGCTGTCTGAGCACATTCAGTGCATGTGGACAGTTTTCAGACCCTTTCAATTTTTCCACATTTTGTTGTCTTTCAGACTTTTCTTTTCTCATCAGTCTACACACAGTACTCCACGGAGCCCCTTAAGGGACATAGGGGGGAAAAAAATTTGATGGGTTGAAAAAAAAAAAGAAAAGACGAACCTTTGAGAGATCTGGCAAAAATGAATTGCGAGATTTCTCGAAATCTCGCAAGAGAGTTTTTTCTTTTAAAGCAGTGTGCTTCCAGGTCAGTAACCAGAAAGCAAACATACACAACGATGGACTATACCCATCCTCTGTGGGAGTTTATTGAGTTTTATTTTGGTATGGGCCTCACATTTCTTGCAGTTTGGAAACTGCAGGCACCACCCATTTTATCTTGTTCGCCACTTCTTCTTTTGCACAATAAAACGCTACAAGGACAGTGATCCACAGCCTCTCACATGTAAACAAACTACTATGCAGTTTGACGCAGATGTAGATCCCTAAACAGTTAGCCATAATGGCCGTTCCAGGTGGCTACTTTATGTGTTTACTTTGGGTCAGACTCAGACAAATGTTTCCTCATGTCTCGTGATTGAAGTGGAGAGTACAAAGTTAGCATGACCCATAGAGCCATATTGACCACATGTAGGGGCACTATCCTATGAAATATACTTGAGCTTTGCTTTTCATCATGTGTATTCCCTTACAGACCTGATCTACCCATCCTCTAATGGCTACTCCAGCAACATACTGACACTCCATGTCACATAGGTAACATTGTGATTCCACTGCTCTTGCTCCTTGTATTTAAAATGGCAAAAATGCAAACACTCTAAACACTCTATACTAATGCAATGTATAAAACCCTGTCACATGGCCATCCTGCACAATATATGTGTATGCATGCATATCCATGGCCATTACAAACCATCTTACTGGCAAGATAATGTGAAACTGTTGTTCATGAAACTGGACACTATGGACTACAGCTAACATTTTATTACCCATACCCCCATTGTGCAGACTGGGGCTGTAGAAATTGAAAATTGATTGTATTTTTCTTAACATTCACATGCACAGTATGCTTGCATTGAGTTTAAAATACAGGCGATTTTATGGCCATTAAAAATCCCATGCACAAACTCAAGGAATATAGAAGGCAAAAGCATTCATATAGGCCATTAAACATGTGGCTCACCGGCTACCTATGTTTGCATACAAACACACTCATTAAGTGCAGACAGACAGACATCACATGCACTGGCTGATCACTGACTGAACTCGTCCCGTCTGTCCAGAACCCTCAGTGGGACTCCTACAGGCTGCCAGGCCTCTGCTATTCAACTACAGCCTGCTTTGATAAACAATTTTTGATCCAATTTGATTAACAAGGTGCTGTTGGCGAATAACAGAAGTCTCCTGCTCTGCTCTTGTCTTAAATCATGTGCTGTGGTTGTCCCAGCCAATAGTCCATGTTATGTAGTCACCAGGATCCAAAATAACAAGGCAATCCATTTGTCTGGAATGGCTTGGTCTCTGTCCAATGCTGCTTCTCTTTTCTTGACTAGACTACAGCCTTCCTCCATCACAGTGACATTACATTACAAAGTAATGCAAGGTACCACGTAAATGATTGCCAGTGTAATAACAAAACACAATACAAACTACTAAAATCAAATATTTTTTTAATTTTATTTTGATTTGTTCTCTTATTTGGTAGGCTTTTTTGTACCTTTTTATTGTATTCCTTTTTTTAAAAAGGGGATATTTCCATCAAAACACAAGGGAAAATGTATGATTGTGCCGATCTGGAGAAGACAAACTATCAACATAAAAACATAAAAGCAACCACCAGTATACACAATCCTTCAAATTTGGTATTTTAATAATAGGAGATGGACTTTTTTTTTATTATTTGCATCTGAACCTGCTTTAATTTGCATTCTGTGATATACAGTCATGTGTCATGTCAGTCATGTGCCTCGTATTTAAATTACACTACTGTGTACAGTGGTTCATGACAAAAAAAAAAAGACAAAATAGGAAAAATGTTGAAAAAAATGTTGCTTGCACTATAAAGTAATCACTTGCTTCTTGATTCATTGTCTTATTTTTCACAAAATTTAATTGGTGTGCAAATGTTTTCAGACAATCTGGTAGCCATGAAGGGATTTCTACCAAAAAAAAAAACAAAAAAACTGCATGTACAGTACAGGTGCCTTACCTTATCACCTTGAGGGATTATGTCGTCTTGTGTGGCAACAAAAGTTGAGCCTGGTTCATTGTTTTTTGCCGGGGCACCCCTGCTGCACCACTGGTCTGGCCTCATTCAAATTAAAGAGAGGGCTGTGTTTGCTCACACAGGGCTCACGTCAGTCTGAACATGGCCTAAGAGGCAGTTTCGCGGCATAATCTTCTTGGCAGTGATAATAATTACACAAAAAATAGAATGTAAGATGATCCAAAAAACCGTCAGACGGGTCGGTTTCAAACACAAGCATTAAAATTCCACACTTCACCACACAGACTGGGACATAGAAGATACAGGGCTAAAAAGTTTCAATAAATAGTGCTTCCAACGTTCCAGGTTCCATGACTCCAACATTGTAACTTCGAGTAGATTGGTGGGGCATAGCTAGCATGCTGAAGTCCCTCAGCAAATTATCAGCGCTGAAACTCTTTGTTTTCCATTTTCTCCACTTCATTGCAGTAATCCATTTTGCAAATAAAAAGAAGCAAACAAGCTTACTTTTATTCCTGATTTTTTCAGTTATGATTTCAAAACCCAAAATGCTTCCTCACATTGCTTCTTGTCTTTGTTGCTGTAATGTTTATATCACAGCCATGCCTGCAAGAGCGTGACAGAGTAGGATTAGTTGTCATCAGTGTACAGGGTGTAATAGAAACTATGTTTATTATCTTTAATTGCAGAATGCTGTGTCTGCTACAACCTGTGCAGAGTTGTGTAGTTCAGAAAGGAATAGCAGGGTTTCTTGTTTTCAGGCGGGGTCGACTCTTGGCCCAGCATCAGACCTCTGACAGGAAGATTCAGAAAAGGAATCTAGTGGCTGTGTCGGGCCTTGAGCCTTCCAGTGGTTAGACACGTCACAATCAAAATCAAGATACAGGGATTTGGAAAGAGAAAAGTCTGTTCTTTATTGCAACCTCACAACAGTGTGAGCCTCACCTCAGTCCAAGAATAATCCAAAGCATGTAGTGACATGGTGAGGTGCAACGAGTGCAAATGTCAACAGGTGATTTGACAGTCGTTTTACTTGTAACATAACCCCTACCTTAATTTTTCTCTGTGTTTATCTGTCAAACTTTGTTCCCGGATCTGTTGTGTTTTTACACATCAGTGTCTCTTCATTACTCTGTCTGTGTTGTTCATGTTCTCACTGTACTTATTACCTGTTTTGCTTTGGTTATCCTATTACTCCCATCATCCCAAACTCACTGGCCTACAAGTCTATCCCTTCATTCCTTGTGTCTTCCCTCTGTTCCCTATTATCATGACTGTCTTCTTTCTTCTCCATCTCCTCCTCCACCCTGACATCCCTCTCCTTCCCCGTCCATTTGCTCAGGCTGAAGAGATTGTTCGCAGGGAGTTGGAGAAGAAAGAGACGCCCAGTCTGTACTGCCTACTGGGAGACATAGTGAGGGACCATCAGTACTACGACCGGGCGTGGGAGCTGTCAGGTCGACGCAGTGCCAGAGCCATGCGCTCCAAAGCCCTGCTGCACCTTCACAACAAGGAGCTCCAGCAATGTGTTGACTGCTTTGAGCAGTCACTCAAAATCAACACTCTCCAGGTACAAGCAAAGTCCAGACGTCTCTGGACCAAAGTTTTATTCAATGAGATGTGTTCATACTTTTTTGGTACATGCACTTTTTTCAGAAAGTCTATCAAAATGTATTAAACTTACATAAGGAGTGGAGATGATCCTTCAGCCTACAATCTAGGCTGATCTGTCCGTCCAAAACCATCCTTCTGACGCAAAAAAACCCATCAACAAATGTTAGCTTACTATGGGGGATACTGCATTAGCTAGGAATATCTACCGACTCTATCAGGAACCTACACATGCTTAATTTCTGCTGTGATCTATCCCCAAAAACCTTCCATCCCAGGTGGCTTTTTTTATCAGGCCACAGTACACAGCCCGCCATGTGTTTTCTGGATCTGCCCGAGGGTCTCGTCCCAGATGGACGTAACTGAAATGTCTCCACAGAGAGGCGTCCACCTCATTCCTGCGCCTCTTCAACACTCTATTAAATGTAATGAAGTGAAGGTTCCCATTCTGGCTTCATCCACAGCCTGGAGGAGAACACCCTGTCTCTAAGAGTGAGCCCCGACACTCTGCAAGGGAATCTAAATTCAGCCGCTTGTATCCATGACCTCAATCTTTTGGTCTTTACCCAAAGCTCATAACTATACTGTAGGTGAGGTTTGAATCTAATTCAAATGACTGAAGAGTGAAAAAAAATTGAGTTTCCATTTACCAAACTGAAACCAATCCCGAGATGAACTGGCACAAAAGTTGGTGCAGACATTTACGGTGTCCAGGCAGTACATCCCAGTGACTTTCGTGATCTCCTGACTGTTCAACTAGCACCACAACGAGGTTGGAATTTTTGATTTTGAGTGGAATATAATAACAGCTACTGGATCGATTGCCATGGAATTATGTATAGACCATCATGCCCCTCTGAGAATTGTAGTACCATGGTGGTCCAATACTTTGGTTTATCGAGGTTCAAGGTTCAGTTAATTGTCATGATACATCACAGGATTACACAATGAAACGCAGCTTTTATGATGAAATATATGCAAAGCCAATAATTCCAATCAGCTGTACTTAGTGTGTATTGCTAATGAGCAAATAGTAGTAACACCATACATAACATGGTGTTAGTGTGAACATGGTAAGCATCTGTTTAAAAGACAGAGAGTTTTAACATTGTCTAGCATGTCTGATGTCTCTTAGTCTTCTAAAAAATTAAATCATCTCTTTGTTTTGCTAACAAACATTTTTTGGCATCTTTCTGGAATCATCTTTTGGACACATCTGTACATAAATGTCATTCTTGGATTCACTTTTATGTTTTTGTTTTGCGTGTATACATGTGCGTGTGTGTCTGTGTTTTTGTGTGTCTGTGGTTGTGTGTGTGTTTGGACAGCTCGGTGTGTGGTTTTCCCTCGGTTGTGCCTACTTTGCCCTGGAGGGCTATGAGGGAGCTGCCAAGGCTTTCCAGAGGTGTGTGGGACTAGAGCCAGATGTAAGTGCCTACACACACACACACAAACACATGCAGAACAGTATTTCTCAAGCTACATGATAAGGTGGAAAAGTACAAGCAGCGCATGGAGAAAATGAGACAATAACAGTCCCATCAATCTTGCACTTTGACACTTTTGTTCATTCACAGTCCTTGTCTACAACACACACACAGTATACATACTGATTAAAATGTACTCGCTTTAGAACATAGAACACACACACACCACGCTGATGATATCTTTAACAGCCACTCGTCACACCACCCCTGACCCTTTTGATGGCTTAACTGTGTGGATATTTAAAAATAGCATTTTCCCCACTATTCGTCTCTATGTTCTTCGATTATAGCTGTTATTCTGTACAACTCTTCCTTATACCCTCTTCCCCTCCTCCTCCATTCAGCCTTTCTCTGTTTTTTGCCCTTTTCCCCTCTTTTCAGAACGCAGAAGCATGGAACAACCTCTCTACAGCCTACATTCGCCTCCGAAAGAAGTGAGTATGAGTGTGGTGTGTATGTGAAGTGTCCATGGAGATGTTTGCGCTGGTAGTAAGAGTGTGTCAGGTAATAGAAGGGATGAGTTTTCTTTTAATAGGATTTTTACGTTGAAACAGCAAAGTATAAGGATCCATCAAATTCTCCATGGAAATAACTCCATTAGTGTTATCTTCATGTTGGGATAATTGGAGACACTCAGTGGTCCCCTGTAGGACCTCCCTTTGTCCAAAGATCAGCATACATTTTTGTGGCACTGATTCAAATGGTGCTGACAGCAGTCTGTAGAGGGTTTGGTCCATGTTAGTGGAGGCCGTTCAAGAACAATGAAAGCCCCTGAAAACCTGGTTTCAAATTTTTAGCATTTCTCTGTAACAGTCAGTGGTGGGTAGAGTAAAGAAAATCTTTACTCAAGTAAAAGTACAATGACTCCTATAAAAAATGCTGGGGTAAAATGTAAAAAATGACCTGTTGACGATCTTACGTAAAAGTATAAAACTGTTCAAGTCTCAGGAGTCTGAGTCAAGTCTCATGTGTTACATCAGCTGTGCATCAGGGTAGAAATAACCACTGTGCAACATGGTTATTTCCCTGGTTATTTCTAGGCAATTATTTTACTTCTGTTTTATCTCCAGGAAGGTATCGATAAGATCCCTGTGAAATGTCACACTTGCTAGCTGCCTAGCCTGTCGTTGTCTGCGTCAGTTGTAATCTTGATATGGACATGTAGCCAACCAAACTGCTGGCTTTGATACGAAGGATGCTGCATATTATTTGCTTCAATTCAATTCAGTTTGCTCCAGTGCACAGGCACCCAGCACAGAGTGATTATTCCACAGGCGTCTTTGAACATAATCTTTACAATGTAAAGAATTACTGTGGCAGTAATACGGGAGCAGCCCATCCACTTCAAGGTTCAATTTGCGTTAATGAGCAGAGGTGCTTTTCTACCTGATAAAGTGATCACTGAGTTTACATGCATCCTTTGCTTTGCAGTTTTACCGGGCAAGAGAATTATGTGCACTGCAATTTAGGGAAAGATGCAAATGGACAAAACACAAGAAAATGAAGAAAACTTCAATACTTGACAATACACATTTTTAGAAAGAGAAATGCTGGAAATAAAATGCAAGCAAATTGAAAAACACTTTAAACTGTACTTTATGTATTTAAAACTTGTGCACTTGTGATTTGGGTTTGTTTACGGATCACACGGCTGCTATGACACAATCTGATTCAGTTTCAAACAGATAAACCTCGTGAGGGTTCCAGATTACAGGGAGTAAAGGACAAAGTGACGTCCTTCTTTCAAACCTGACTTCTTTATGGCTCTGCTTGTTCATGTTCACACAGATTTGGCTTCTTGTGCTGTGTTCTTTCCAAGCAGAGAAGGCTGTCAGAGTACAGAGGTATCCAGTGAAACCTGAGTGTCTCTCAGCCTTTGTTCACATCAGACTCATGTGCTTTCAGGCCTGAAATTGAAAAGCAAAGCAGGAAAGCTTCTAATACCTGGTTAGCACCACTGCCAATTCAGCAGAAGCGTGTGTGTGTGTGTGTGTGCGCGCGTGCATGTCACAGCGGCAGCAGCATTGTGTCTTCTCAATCAACCATTATTTCACCAAATGTTGAAATTAATATTACTGTAACTGCTGTTGGTGCGTTTGGCACCTTGATCTTTTCGTGTGCTGGTTCACTGCTAACACTTTTCTGTCTGTCTTTCTTTTCCCGTCTGTCTCTTCCTGTCACCCTCATCTGCAGAGACAAAGCCTTTCGTACCCTGCAGGAAGCCCTGAAGTGTAACTATGAACACTGGCAGATCTGGGAGAACTTTATTGCTGTGTGCACTGACATCGGGGACTTTGCTGAGGCCATCAAGGCCTACCATCGTCTGATGGACCTGAGGGAAAACTACAAGGACGTCCAGGTAAGAACTGCACTTAATGTCATCTTAGGTGGCGTTAAGCCCCACTGGCTGACAGTCCAAGGAGATAATGTATCATACGGCTGTGACTCTCAGAAGGAGGAGTGGAGGTCTTTACAAAAGTGAAGCGACACAAGGGTTAATTTTTATATTTACAAAATGAATTCTGCGTTTGGAGAAGTAAAATCAAATGAACTGTTTTATGTTGTCCACCACACCCTGTATACAGAGCTTCAGATCGAAATGAAACTGAAGGTTTTTTGTTACAGGGATATTAAGATTAAATCACATTACAAAAAACATGAACTTCACACCTAGCTCATACCTCCTTCACAAATTCATAAGAATCCAGTCCATTCATACCCAGACACAAGCAGCTTTCATTTTAGTAGATTCAGCTTCCTCGACATACTACTGCTGGTCTGAGTTTTTATTTTATTTTACATTTTTTTTTACATGACCGGCTGTCGCTTATAAAAAATGCTGAAATATTCTGCTGGTGATCAGTGCGTCATAGTGATTTTTGTAAAATGGTGAGTTATTACAGCAGCCCCTCATGGCTTTAACTCCCAGTGAACAGCAGAGGTGACCACACAACAACCACCCTGATGTCGTTACGGTGATTCATGTCTTGATGTCTGTGTTGGTTTTGCATTAGAATGAAGGCTGGTGGAGATAAAGATGTTAATTGATTTTGCGTGTTTTGAAAAATATAGTGTGACAGACTTCTGAATTGACCACAGGTTGCAGTGAAGCACGCTTTTGTCACAAGTGTTGAAATACGTTTCAGCTGTGTAGGATATACAGGTGATTTATTCATTTAGAATTTTTATTTTACGGTTGGAATGCAAAATGTGTAGAAATATTTATTTGTTGTAAAAAAGCCATTTTCACTTTAATCAATCAATAACTACAAACCTTTATGTATCTGGTCATGACCCTCGATTGTGCAAACCAAACTTCAGATGAGCCCATGCAGCCCATGACAGCTTGTTCAGCCTGACAGTCAGTTCACTCATTCTGCTGGACTGAATCCAGTTTGCTCCAGATCTTTGCAGGCCATAGAAGTACATGAATATATACAATACAGGAAGGTATAATAGTTGAACTTAAGAACACGCGAATAAAGGCTGTAGTACTCAAATTTTGTGAAGTTTTTTCAGGTAAGGAGCCAAAGGTGTCACCTGTCAGAGTTTGTAAAAATAACAGCATATAGAATACGTTATATTCCCAGTGTGAAGGCAGACATTCATACAGAAAATATACTCTGCTTGCTTTTGTAAACAGATGTGTGAAAAGTGTTTATGAATACTGCGTCATAGATTAAAATAACTAAGCTTCAGTGCTGAAGGGGCATGTGTTTTGATGGTTTATTTATTTTATTTTTTTTATCTTTTTGCTGCAACAGCTCAAATTGCCATGAGCTGAAATGAACTAGAAACATGAAACTTGGCCCAGTCGGCCTGATCTGTGACATATGTGCTCAGAACTCTAGATGCCAACGCATCGTGATAAAGCTCACTGTAGACATCCCCCGCTATCTCCTGAACATACACACTGAGTTGTATTCAAATGAAGGAGGGACAAGTGGTGAAGCTTTGAGTGCACCGCAGGCTTTCCGATAATGTGTAAACCCAATTCCACTGGTTGAAGAGACTTTGCTGGTCTTTGTGAAGCCTGAAAACTGCTTGTTGCAGCTCACAGCTTTCATTCTGGCCAATTGAGCTGCTTCCTTCTGTGAAACGAAAAGAGCCTGAACCCAGAACGGCTGCTTGCAGCTATATTTGATGATTAGTTTTCCAAATAAAGCTGTAAATGTTATAAAGATGTAAATGTTATGTAAAAAGGATGAAACCGAGTACATTTTATGTTCTTTACGACATCAACTTAAAACAAAGGATGGTAGGATTGCATTAGGATGCTGCTGTCAACACTGAAGACTTGCCACACATTTGTGACAAAGAGTGATAAAAGAGTCTTAATAGAAACAGTTAATTCCCCCATATGTCTTTGGAAACTCTAAAAATGCCTTTTAGAGTTTTTACAGCTTTTTGAGAGGCAAAGTAGGGGATTTTCTCTGCAGACACATGATACAGCCAGCTGGTAACATCTTGTCAAAAGACAAACTAACTGTTTATTCTTTCCTGTAGTGCTAATTAATCTTTTTCATTGTGGTCACATATGCAGACTCATTTACAGCAACTGAAGGAAAAGCCTCTTTTAAGCATGTCTCAGTAATTGCACACCCGCCAACGCATTCTAAGTGGAAAATTAACCGTCAGCTTTGAATAAACAAACCAAAACAGCCAGCGGTAGCATTTTCAGGACTATTAATTCTCTGCTTCAGCCCTGTATTAATTTCAGTCTTGTACTTTTGAGCAATTAACTTTAAAGATGGCATCTTTCAGCCCAGTGGGAGTGGTAGAAATCCTGGCTCTGACTCAGACAGACAGCCTATGTTTGTGGGCCAAATGCCCAAACTGCCTCAAATTCACATTTTTCCAATGCAATTGCAAAAGATTTTGCACGATGTTTCTTTTCCATTTGGTGTAGTCCTGTTATGTCGGCCTTGTTTTTGGAAACTTTTTCACCCAGTATGTTCACGTTTGTTTATGCTAGTCATGTTGCATCACTTAGGCTGCAAGATGTAAAAGCACACAAGTTGAAAAGGTCAGCAGCAGCCTCCATGCTCCAAGTAGATCCCTTAATAAATGGATTTTGGCTTCGCTCTGTTTTCTGTTTTTAATCTCCTCTCATAACACAGATACATACGCAATGTCGTATCACTGGCATTCTAACACAGACAGCTTCCAATTAGGGCCAGCAGTTACAAGGTCTGATGTGTGAAATCCTCTCAACACTGACCCCCTTTTTTTTTGTTACCAAAAAAGGATGTGGAATCCCAGATTTCAGAAGTAGTGTAGGAGTGCTGTAACATCTGAATTACCATGAGTCACACAGTATCTTTTAGCCATTATGAGAGGATGGGTGGGACGGTCTCCCAGAAGAACTGCAGGGACTGCATTCATGTGTGGCAGCCACAATCTGGCCATACCAGTATTTAAAGTAGTGGAATTTCAGAGCCAAATCTGTTCGTTTGCAATGATCAGCGGATCCACTCACAGGGCAAAGTAAGTATGTCAAGTCATTCAGCTATGGTGAACTTTGACATGCAAATTTGCACCGTTGGCCAATAGCAAACCATCACACCATCTGAGTGAACAGAGAGCTGCAGAGTGCAAAACAGGAGGCTTTAAGAACTTACATTTACTGTTTTACACCTATTACTTTTACAGTAGCCTTGCTGTGCAGTACCAGGTCCACTATAAGACAGACATCTGTGTATTGTACTGTTAACTCACTGTCTTGGTGAACTATTGGGAGTGATTGTGACTGGCTAGTGCTAGCATGTTCCCAGTTGACGAGCATGTTCCCTAGGTTACCAAGCTTTTGGTACCATCTATTTCACAAGGATGCACAGATGAACTTCACTGTCCTACCTTTTAATGTGACCACGCCTTAGAAGCATAGCAGCCACTACACTCCACAGTCACAAAGTCTTGAACAGTAACAGTAATTTCAACTTAAAGGGCCATTTACTAGTTTTTTTTTTCCAGTATTAGTAAGTTGCAATCAATCACTTGGGTGGACCAAATGACCAGCCGGCCTCTCTGTGTTTGTTCTGCTACATGTCAGGACTGCAGGTCCTTACATTTCCTCCTCTCCTGTGTACACTATGAAAGCATTTTTCCATTCAGGTTGAGCTTTTTATTTTCAACTTGTTTTTGGATGTAGTTCTCCAAATGCACAGATGCTGACCTTAATGATATTTTTAAGCTAACCAAGCCAACATTGAACACTGATGATAGACAGGTAACTGCTTTGAACTCTCTTTCTGGACTTTTATACCAAGGATTCCACTGTCTGAGACTTTGTACCAAAGCAAAAACTAAGTGGTGAAAAAGCAGAGTGTATTTTTATATCACGATGTTGATGTTTCACTTCACTCTGTGGGTAGTGCAGCTTTAATTAGATATACCACTGTTCCCTCTCCTCTGCCCTCCTCAGTGATCCAAACCTGTCAAAACGTCCTCACACCATCAAAAGTCTCTTTATTTAATATGATTATTCCATTTTTGCTCGTCTATTTTTACTAACATCCATCTCACACCTTAAATTGTGCTTTTAGATTAGACAGTGATTACGCTCAGCCTCCTTTAACGACATAATCAGATGGACATGTAATGGAGTATTTTCATAGTGTTTCATAGTTACTTAAGTGAAGGATCTGAATACTTCTTCCAGCACTCCCACTGTCACACTTTTCAAAGCAGCATTTCTGTGTTATTCTATGTCATATTTTTCTTGCCTGTGGTTGTTTTTAGCCCAGGCTCAGGGTGTGAGAGGTGGAGTGAAGGAGCCATGGTGGCAGGGACCACCATGAATTCCTCTCTTATGGAATGTATGGAGGGCTGGTGACAGACGTGCTTTGACTAGCTCATAGATTTCAAAGGAGTTGAGGGTCACATGGCTCAGCTTTGTGCCTCATGGGGTTAAAGGGGATAGGCAGGAATCTTACAGTCACACACACCCCTTGAGTCACACAAGAACCCCTTGAGGAGAAAAAGTCAGTTTTTCTCATTTTCCATTGTTGTGATCCACATAAATAAGTAAAGTTCAAGGTGAGTCTGGCAGAAAATTCCACTCTGTCATTTGTGTAGCTCCTTTTACTTTTCCACTTAATTTCACACTTTAACTGGATCCAGCAGGAATCTGAAGAAACCGTGCATTCAGTGGCATGTTGCATGATGCCTGACATGACGTTACAGAGTTGGCCTCACAGTCACACATAAAAGAAGCCTGACAGATGGTTCATTAGTTACTTGGTGGGAGGTGGAGAACTTCTAGATAGCAGATCTCAGCTGGAACTCAGCTCAGAAGGCCAATAATGTTCTTAAAAGAAGAAAGGCGCGTGGTGGGAGAGAGACAAGTGACAGAGGAGCGACTCGGAAAGACGGACGGAACTATGTAATTAGACTGTAAGGGTGATGGTGGTGGCTTCAGTCACAGATTTTAGCGGTTTTGTTAGTTTGAGTCAATTTCAGTGCCGTTTTCATCACACATTTTGCAGTGATGCTCTCTCTACTGGAGAGCAGCGACTCACTCACTCACATGAACATCTAAAGGAAGATTTAGATGATTGCCCTTCGACATTCATACTGGAACTTACAAATTCCTTCCAATAGCAAAACTGAAAGATAACTGACTGAAAGTTAAGCTGCATCCACAGCACTTGATAATGGTACTTGAGCCTAGTGTTTTATAAATACCAGCATGCTGCCTGCATATTTTCAGAGTTTGGCCCAGCTGTTTTTAGCTGCCTTTTGTCTGTTCCATGCAATAGATCAAGCAGCTAAAACAAGAGATATTCTGGGTGGCCGAGGATACTGTTCTACTAATCTGGAACAAAGCTAGATGTGAGCTGGTCAGACAACTATGTAATTATTTCACTTGTCCATTTGTCCATCAATCACTTTGTTTGTTGATATTTAACAGTTATGGTTGGATTTCACTGGTTACTTTTCATTTAGTTTGTCTTGTTGTCTTTGTGAATTAATTGTCAGTAATTGAAGAATTGCATACATCAAAGAATTCAAACAGTTGCCTTTGACATGTGTATCCTTTGTATCATGTTTTTCCTGTGGCAGATTCTCCAGATCCTGGTAAAAGCAGTTGTTGAAAACCTAACAGACAACAAGGGTCAGCAGGCACAGACTGTTGAGTCCAAACTGAAGGAGCTCCTGGGCCGGGTCAGTTCCCGCCACAGTGGTGACTCTGAGATATGGCGGCAGTATGCTTTGCTGTATGGTGACGGTCACAGTTCCAACCCAGAGGACAACGAAAAGGTTTGTGTGACAACCCGCCCTCCTGCAGCATGTTTTCAACATCTCCCCGTCGCTCTCTCGTGTTCCACGTAGCTACCCTCTCCCAGCTGTGCAAAGCCAAGACACAAGTGGACGTGAACAGATTTCAAATTCGCAACACTAAATATTTTAACTGTGCACTCATTCCAAGGTTCTGTGAGTTAAATAATATAAGTAAAATAACACAAGTTTAAAAAAAGAAAAAGAAAGTCATGAGTGCATTTGACTTGTGTGCATGCCACCTAAAACAGTGCATGGTTTTTCAGGCACTACAGTTCTTGTCCAAGGCCCATCGCTGTGAAGTTCAGGCTGGTGGGTGGGAGAAAGACCCTACTCTGTTCAAGGAGGTGATCCAAAAAGCCATCAAAATGGGTGAAGGTAAGAGTGAACCAGCCGGCTGAATAGACATCCATCATCCTCACAGCAACACAGAGCCCTCGGTGTTGTTTTATTCCAGGGAAGCTGCATGCATGATCCTTTGATTCCCTATGACCGAGTCACCCTTTTTCCATGACTAATCTATTTAAGATTGCTGCCCCTTTTTGACTGAGCAGCTGTAACCTCTTCCAATACAGAGGGAGGAAATGACGATCCCAGTAGTCATATCAACAGGAAGTCCTGCTTACTACCTCGTGTTGCTGACAAAAGTGGTGTAATGAAAGCACAGATTGTGTTAAGTTTGTACATCGCTGGAAAGCTAAGATCCTTGTAATTCATTTCATGCAAAACATTTCAGAGAGCATGCAGCTCAGAGTAGCTGTAGCAGAATACCAAAGTAACAGTAATGCTACCTCTACTTCCTGTAAGATGGTTCTTTACAGAGTGCATCAGTTGTTTATGGCAAATCCACACCTTTCATACCAACCATTCACATCAACTTCAATCACTCTCCACATGTCAGGGTTCAAATGCAGTTTATGAATTTGTGAAGGGGATGTGTTGAAGTTACCTCAGGTTGTTAATTTCCTCTTTAACCTTAAAACTCAACTCAATAAAAATACGAAATTTTGTAAGTGCAAGAACCAAAACTTTGCTTATAGAAAGAATCAGACGGAGAAAACACGTTTTAAGGGCTTTTAAGCAAAGAATCTAATGGAAACATACTGACCTCACAGGGTTGTTGGTTTGTAGTAATATATGTGTATATATGTATGAGGAATCCCATTTTGACTGAGTCTCACACTCCATCGGGCTTTAGTCACCTCTGGGTGCCTCTGCATTGTTAGCTCTGCCTCCAGTATACATGATGGATGGGTGACCAAACCTCCTTGTGAAATGAAGGCAAACGGGCCTCTTACCTTTTCACCCAAGGATATGTGACCTCCCACTAACCTATGAAAGGATGGAAGGAAGAGCAGAAGATAAGAAACATCTACAGTATCTGTGATTCCAGTTTAGCTGGTGATCTCCACAATCCCTGTATGTTTTCATTACAGCAAGACACACAAAGTGCTGAAGACTTAGTCAGAACACAGGAGTAGTGTAGGTGGGTGGTAATCCGTTTGATCTGTGGGTCAGATGGCCTGTTACCTCCATCCTTTTCCTCTCATGCTTTGTGTATGAGAAGCTCATGCTTCATCCCAATGACTCCTGTTCTGCAACATCTCTGCGTCATCATGTTTTCATGGCTAATGTGTCAGCAAACAACTGTGTTACTCACATGTGTAACAGACCCAGAGCAACATGAGCAACGGGCAACGGGCAATGGTACTGTGCCACAAAGGCAGTGAACAGAACTACAGGGGGGACAGGGTTTGAAGTTTTCAGGCCTGCTGGCAGTCTACGTAACAGATAGAGGATGCAGTGATTCATTTTAGAGGGTTAGGGTTACATAATACCAAAAGAAATGCACATACTGCATGGACAATCTTCAGTGATTGCAAGGGGAAAATGGAGGATGTACAAAGAAAATGTGTTCCAGCTTTTTGGTCTGTTTTAAAAAAATAAACTCCATTTCTATTACTTGTAGTTCAAAGGAATAAAATCTATCTCTGTTTTGTACAACTGTACAAAATGCATATTTTTCAGTTATGGGCAAATATTAGTCATTTTATCCTTAGTTAAAGCTGCAGTAGGTAACTTGTATAAAAGTAGTTTTTTGTCATATTTGCTAAAACTGTCCAGACAGCAGTACATGAAACATGTAATCTGTGGGGAAAAAAAAAAAAATGGCTCCATTGGTCCCACCTACTGCTCCTAATGCCATCTGCAAGAATCCACCACGCCCGACACAAAACAACCAATCAGAGCCAGAGGAGCGTCTGAGGGAGTGTCTGACATCTGTCAATCACTGCTCACGCACGCTGTGAATCGCCCCCTCCCTCCGCTCATGCTGCCAGCTGCTGCTCAGTCAAACAGCTCTGTGAGCGGCGTCAGGAGGCTACTGAAAGCTATGGCGGAGCAACAGCCACCCGCAAAGGAGAAACTGCCCATACGGCTGCTGCTGACAACAGCATATACGGCTAAGACAACAAATAACCAGAAAGCTAATATGGTGATTGTTACAGAAACACTCTGCAGCGTGTACGGTATGTTAGCCACTGTGATGTAGTGGCTGGGCAGAGTTAGCTTGTTTCCAATGCTAAGGCTTACGTTACTGGTTGTCATGGCAGCCGTGCAGATGCCGCAGGGAGGAGGGGCTTGGAGGCAGGGCATGAGTGCAGCGGAGAGGGAGGGGGAGTGACGTGAACTTGTGTTGGTTCAAATTTTCAGGCTAAATCTGCTCTCTTCTCCATCTTACATACTGCAGCTTTAAGACAATTTGTAACAAATTCCCCAGCTAGTATTTTGATTTTGTTTTGTAGTTTTGTAGAGAAATGATTATATTTATCCAGCTCATCCTCACCTGGATCAAGTAATTCAGAATGACAGTGTTCCTCATCAGGGTTAATCTCTGGATCTGAGGGGATGCCATCACTCCAAATGCCCTCCACGATAAGATCACACACTGCCAGTGTTCCACAGCGTCTGTCTGTCTTCCTGGTCATCCTCCAAAAGTGCAAAGCTGATCTCCAAATGAATTATGCTAGAACCTGCATGACATTCCACCTCGGTCACCATGGGCGTTCTGCAGAATGAATTAGGTCCAACGGCGTTACCTAAACTAATCGGCATATGCATAGAGTTGTAAATACAGGGCTGACTTTGTGTTGTTCACTTCTTTTAATAATTGTTAATGATTAGATTTATTTAAAAGAAAACACTTTGAGGTTTCTGTCAGTGCTGATATGATGTTCATACACTAGCGGGACATGAAGCATTTCGTCTATATTCAAGATGAAACTGGGAGAAGAAAAATTTGCACTGCCGGCGACGCAGCGGAGTCCACGGGAGGACAGCGTAGGACTGCTCTCTGGTTTCCGGAGGATAGCACTGCAAGCATTCACTGGCGTTGTCTCTTGGTTTGGTCCAACAACTCCTGAGACAGTAATCTGCCTCTCTACGGCTGTTTACGTCAGTAACAGCACTGTGTAAAAAGAATGTAGGCGTTTCATTCAGCTGTACTTCAACTTTTTTACTTTCAACTTTTGCTACAATGTAGTAAAATCTGCCTGAAGTTTGCTAACATTAGCCAACATAACTGTCTGCTCATACCAGACTAAGTGAGGCCAGAGCAGCAAAACCCCCTGGGTGTACTCAGCTGAGCGATGGTGTCATGTATTGGAGGGTGTGTGTGGGTGATGAGTCAAAATAAACTAGAGTGTGTGTGTGTGTGTGTGTGTGTGTGTTCATGGTAATGAAGGAACAGGTCACCCAGTTCAACAGTGTGGCTCATTGATGTGTTTTTAACAGTTTGTGGACAACAATGGAGCTCTATGGAAGAGGAAGAAGATGTACCAGGCTTTGATACACACAGTGCTTGGTAGTAGGACATGTTCATTGTCAGTTGTAGTCAGTTCACAGGATTTATGAAAAAATAAAGAATAGCACTGATCCTTACAATTCTGGAATAAGAGGTATGGATGTTTTTTTATGAGCATCCTCCAGGGCAGTTTTTTTTCCTGCAGCCAAAAGGCCATTTCTGGAGTGAAGGTGTTCGGAGGTGTGGAAAATCAATCATTGACACTTTTTAGATCAAAGAATATTTACTCTGTCTCAGTGTTTCAACTCCACTGACCTCATCTGGGCTGTGGGTGCTGCATCTACACAGATCACAAGACTCCAACGTAAAGAAAGCAGAGGACAGATGAAGCAGAGCAGAAAAGAAGTGCCTTCATTAATCACAACAGGTCGACCTTTACAGTCACACCTAAGGCAGAGAGGCGGCAGACACCAAACCAGGACGGGAAACAACTAGTTTTCCTTCCCTGTGGGAGAGAGGAAGAGTTAGCTGACCTGTTAGATGGAGGAGGGGAACACTGCACCGATACGACCTATCAATACTCTGACCTCAGACCAGCTCATCTACAAAGCTATGTGCAGGGGAGCTCATGAAGGCACCTGTTTGAGTTTTGGTTTGTAGACAAGCGAAACAATCCCGATGGGAATTTGTGTAGTCTGAGTGTTTTCCAGGTGTTCAGGTTGGATTTTTGGGTGCTACCAGCTAGTCAGGGAGATATTTTACTGAAGGGAAATTACCAATACCATTATGGAAAAAACAAACAAGTTTTACCAGCAAAATGTAGTGACCGAATAAAAGTGAAAGTATCTCTTACAGAACAGCAACAGCTTGGTTTAGGCTTCGTACCTACGACGTACACCCTACGCCGTCACTGAGCATTCGTAGTTCTGCGTCGAGGGAACGCGTTGCTCCGCAATTCACCGCCAAGCCGCTAGGGGGGTGCGGCTGTGTCTTTGTATGGTTTCGGGGGGCTCTTGCTGCCGCGAAGAGGAGTTGTAGAGGTGGTCGTACTTGCGTACCTCCTCGATAATTCTTTCTTCGGCTTGGTCCAGTTTTTCTTGTAGCTCTCACCACAGAAACTTTGAAAATGGCGGTGTTGTTGTGCTGCGACCATAGGGCTGCGGCTGAACCGAAAATTACGTTCTGAACGGACCAATCACAGTCCTCGACGTTCACGTCACAGTCAGGATGTTTTGGAGGTGCGCGTCAGGCTACGGCGTAGGGTCCGCGTAGGGGTCTGCGTCGACGCAGAAGCCAACCAAGCGTTTTTTCATCTGACATTTGCTTTCTTCATACATTAATTTATCATTTGGTTTAATGCCTGAACAGAGTGAAAAATGCCAAAAGCCAAAGTTAAGTCTTCAAATGTCCTGTTTTGTCCAACTAACCATCATGACCAGTTTTGTTTTTGTTTTTTTAGTTCTTAGTGTCATCACATGTCTACAAGATGTTGTCTGCATTTGTTGCAAGTGTTGCTTATTTCACTGAATTTTGACCCTCCGGCTGTTTTTTCAATTGGTTGATTTACAGTTTCATATTGGAGAATACAGAACAACTGATGCAGCTAAACAGACTTTTTTTTTACGTGGTCAAAAAAGTCAAATATTCTGAGTTCAAATCCAGGACAAAACACAGCAACTTGTCCAGCAGACTCAATCCATTCTGTCAATCTCTCTGTTTCTCAGTGACCATCAGTTGCAGTAAGAAGAAGAGTAATCCGACAGAAGCTCTTCAGATGCTGTCGTCCACCCGCCTCAGTCTCAGGAGTCTGGTCACCAAAGCTAAGGTACAGTCCACCAATAACAGTCCACTGCTGGCTTTCCATGACTCACGGCTAATGGTGGAGTGCATGGCCACTAGACGTCACTGCGTTTTATTGCTCTTGCATCTTGAGTCTGAATGGAGCTGTTCCAGTGTCTTTGAGGAAAGTTTGGCTGCATTTTCAACCAAAAATTTTGAAGACAGATGTCGCTTCCTTTAGCGGAGTGCTGTTGCCAACAGACCATAAAGTGTAAGCAAAAGATGCTGCGGCTGCCTCTTTACTTGATAATATTGCAGAATTAAAGGATCACATTCAGGCAGGATCCATAGTTCTGCTGTAAATCCTCCCTCAGTAATGCACAACAAGCAGGTAAACAACAGTGACAGTGGCAGCAGGGAGCTCGTGCAGACCGTCCAGTTGGTGATGTCCGCATGCAGGGTTGACGATGTGTAGGAGTGTGGACACACATCCAAACCGAAGAGGTCAGCTGCTGAGCTGAAAGTGAGCAAACTGGGAAGTAAACAAACCGCTCGCACACTGCAGGGCTCCAGTGTCCACTGGGTCAAATACACAGTGGGACAGTGGAGCCCTGCATGCGTGTGTGTGTTTGTTTATTTCATGAGCAAAAGTTTTGCCAGATCACATCAGTAAAGTTGTGTGTTCTGAACAGGTTCCAAATCCATCAGTCCATAACGACAAACGGAGGACATGAAGATTTACAAGCAGAGGGCACCCAGGCCCTTCAGGGTGGAATCCTGCTAAGTGATTCATAGTCAGGAAGTATTTTAAGAGCTTGAACTCAAGTTAAGAGCCCAACCCAGTGTTTGAGCCAAGAGTGTCTGGGAGGGGGTCGCATGGGCGCAGCAGTGTTTTTCTAAGGGGTCACTGCTTCATCCAGAGGAGACAATGAACAGTACTGTGAAAACGTCACACCAGGCCAGAGTGCTACAGAATCATATTAACATGAGAGGAGGGTTCATATTAGTCGTATGATTTAGGCATATAACTTTTAGTTTTTGAGTGATACAAACAGAGAATTTGTAAGAAATTCTAGAACCTTATGCATCAAAAATAGGGTGATCAGTTACTGCCCTTTGTAACTATCCAACAGTATTTTACATGAAGTCAACTTGACAATCTGTAACTGGAAAACCAGGCCAATTCACTGCAGCAGCTACATTACTGTGATGTTTCAAATGACTTTTTGACATTTCAGATTTTTCGTAAACATTACAATTAAAGAGTTACTGTATAGTTAGTGGTGAATGCTATGCAGGCAAGTCTGACAGTTAAAGCTGAAGATACCAGGTCTCCTCTAAACTGATCCTGTTGACAGCTGTCAGTCTGCCTGGCCCATGTGGGTGCAGAGAGGCTCCATTGAGAAAATATTGTTTGTCACAGTCGCAGTGACGCTATGTGCCCAACCTTCCTCGTCTCACTTAGAGCAAATAACATGCAAATCATTCACTGTTACTGAGTAAAATGACAATGATGTTAACAATATGATCCTTCAGAGCATTACAGTATTATTTCATCTCTTTCTTGTGCATTTCTCTGTTCCAGCAAATGCACACAGATGTGGCTACAGGTCAGGTCCAAGACGAGCTGCGGGACGGTGTCACTGCCCTGGAGCAGCTCATCACAGAGCTGCAGGAGCTGAGTGGGAGGCTGCGTGAGCAGTCACACTGACTGTCCTCTTCAGAAGAACCCCCAGCTGTGGCTCTGAAGGCTCCCAAGTAGTAAAAAATCCCCAGAGACAGAAAGACAGACTCTACACCTGCAGTCAGCAGCCAGTGTTTATTGTTGGAGGCCTTTAAATCAAGTGTTTTACATGTGATGACAATAACAATAGAGCCAATTCAAAATGGAAAGCCAAAGGACTCATTTTGTAATCATGATGTTTTTATATCTCTGTGTCCACACGCTTCACATAGTAAAATATCTAAAACTTTGAATGCTTCCTTTTTTTTCTTTTGTGTAAAATCCATCCCAGGCAGAGCTTTAGGAAGGTGTCGTCACAGAGCTGTGTGTGTTACACCTTGTTACCATATAGAAAATTTGATGCGTTTCTTCCGTCTGAGGCTAAATTCCACTTTACTTCTGCATCGGTCCAGGGACTCAAATGTCCATTGTTCTGCAGGCCTACCCGCTGCCTCGGACTTAACGTAAGAACTGTCATTTGATTTTGTTGCCCCAGTGGTTTATCACCTCTGCAGTGATGTACTCCAGGGTGACTCAGTGCACTGTGACGTCACGACTGGTTGTGGTTGCAGCTGGCCTCGAAACTTTCAACGAGAGAGGGCAGTGTAATCATTTCACCTGGAAGCGTATTAAGATCCCCTCTGAATCTGCTTGTAGTGGAAGAGATGGAGGACAAAATCTACAGTTTCCTTGATTGCAGAAAGATGATTTGTCTAACTCAGACTACTGAAGCATCACATTAGCTTCTGATATTTTGGGATGTATTTTTATGCAGAATTAGGACTGTGCATTCTGTCTCCCATCACTTGCGTCTGACCTGCTGCCTCTATGCAAAAGTTTAGGCACCAAAGCTTAAGGTTAAGGTTAGGAAATGATGGTGGTCATGGTTAAAGGAAACAAATGTCGACTCTTTGAGAAAAACTGGTTCCGAGTCACCCAGTAACAGAGTTATGCTTTGTCTGTTTTTGTCTCCGACAGGCGAGAGTCATAATTCACATGACCACTAGAGGTTTTTTGTCAATGCTGGCATTTCTTTTGTGAAGACAGGGTCAGGCGTTCTGTGTCTTTTGGTGAGTGTAGAGACATGTCAGGAAACGAGGGGGCAGAGAGAAATGACAAGCAACAATCCCCAGCCCACCAGGAAGCCCCCGGTGTTAGACGTTGTTGAAGGTGAAAGTTGACAGCCTCCGATCAAGGCTCTGTCTGTAACCATCACGTGAATGCTGCATTCACGCCATGTCTGCAGAACGGGAGGAGTGAGAAAACCTTCTGTTGTGACAACTCGGGAGCATTAACTCGTTATTCCACTGCCAGCCTTGTAGTCACACCAGCTATGAATCTGAAATGAGCTGTTTTTATTGTGGTGCATTTGTACAATTCTGTTAACAAGTGAAACCGGATACAAATGTTTCCTTTTTAATTCACTGAGCTGAATTAAATTAGAATTAATACTCAGTTTTACTTTGATGTAACCGCCCGCGATGTTGCCTTAGTGACCAGTTTGCCAATAGCTTGTTGACACTTCAGGAGCCCTTTTTGCTAAGTGGAAAATATTGTAGCTGTCAGAGATTCACAATATGTCTGATCTGGAGTTACCACTATGAGGCTGATGTGAATTATTTTTCCCCACTTGGCTGCATGCACTTACATTCTGAACCATATGACACATCATGAGCCACAATCCCACCACTTCCTCTGAAAATGAGGTGGCCATTTTGGACAGCGTTTTAGTACTCTGGAGTTCTTGAACACCACCTCCACTTTGTGTGTGGTGAGTTTAAAACCGCAATCAAACACTCGAGTGCACACTTTGATGCTCTGAGGGATCATTTCTGGACTCATCCAGAGATGATGAGCACACACACACTCACAAACAGTCAGAGGCCAGCTCATCCTTGCAGGGAGGATCCCACAAGCTTCCCTCTAATTTGTTTCCTCGCCCAGCAGGAACATGACCTTGACATGGCTCAGGGCTTTTTTTTTTTTTTTTTTATTTAACATAATGGGGCTCATGTTTTATTTTGCCTGGGCTGTTTTATCACAGCACACAGAGCCTCAGCCTACGCCTCTGCTTTGAAGAGAAAGCTACAATAGGCTGTCCCTTCAAAGCACAGGCGTGGGCTGATAAGGGTCGAAAAGACGTGTTTAAGATAGGGAAACATGGATGCTATTTATGAAAGCCGCTGTTCATGGATGACATGACCGTTATCGTGTGAGGGATTGGAATGCTTCAGCAGCGTGCCCAACAGCACAGCGTGATCTACACACTGTGATTGGTTGATGGCACTGTTGGTCCAGGAATGAAATGTGTGATATTGATCCAGGAGCATCTTAAATCATGCATGCATGTGCAACATACAGATACTGCATGATGTGATAGTACTTTAAAACACAGATTGGCGTTGTACTCTCTTCTTGGTGCTACAGATGTCTGCATAGCAAGCTGTATGAGCTAACACTCAGATTAGGGGGCATTAAATCCACATTTCCAGCTTCACACACCAGTCAAGGAATGAAAATGGCAAGAAACTATGACGCATTTCAGGCTCTGTATCAGTCATTCATCACCACATTATATCACATTCACGGACACAGGATCAGTCAGCAGTGGTGACTCATCTTCTTGATGGGACTGTAAATTTCCCAAATGCTATTTCTAGATAAACCATATAAGTGATTTGCTGTTGTGTCATTGCCCAGAGGACAGCTTTAATAGAAGCAAACACAAGTTTGCTTGTTCTGTCTGAGACTCACTCTACCAGAATTCCTGGTATTCTTCCGTGGGCTGATGTTACCACTCACAAAACTCCCATTACATCACGTTTTAGTTAACTTGGGAGAGAGACTATTTTAGTTTTGACAGGTTCTCATGTAAGGGTTGATTCATGACCAGGGTTTTTATTGGAGCTGGATGGGTATTAGTTTTCATAGAGAATAATTCCAGGCCTGGGAGGTTTGAATTTCCTCAGGCTTTGGTAGTTATGATCAATTTGTTCAACATTTGTTGAGATTTATTGATGAAGCTGCATCACATTAACTGAGATCTTGTAAAAGAATTGCAACTTTTTCTACATGGAATTTTTTTTCATGTCCTGTTTTTACACTTTCACTCACTAGAGTAAACAATAGTGTACAATTAAACAGGAACATATAAAGAAGATTCAGTTTTCTCTTATGGTCACATAATTTAGGCATTTGTGCCTGCATCCAAACCGCCGTCCAGTTTACGATGTATGTGCCCAGATTATGTTGTCTTTGGTCACTTTTGGTCACTCAAACAGGAAGGGTTTGTTTTATCCAACCAAATCTGGCCAGACTTTCAGATTGGGGGCACCCTTCTCAAAACAAGCAAAATGTTGTGTCCTTTGCGGAAATTCAGGTTTATTTCATTTATATACTTTATATACTCTGTATACAGGTTTTGCACCAAAGTGCATCACAAAGACAGGCATGTATGTACATACTCATGCAAGCATGAAGTCATATAGAGTATGAGCAAGTTTAAACATTACTTAAAACACAAGGCATCAGATGTAGAGCGTGACGAGTGGTTTGTTTTGGTATATGATGCTGGGACCGGCTTATCCACCGAGTTTCTCCTCTTGATGATGTGATGAGTTACTTGTGGCTCACAAGTAAAAAAAGTCTGCTCATACAATACTAATTTTCTGGACCAAAAACCATGATCTCTGCCATATGAGTGATGTGGAATACTCGGGGTACTTGTTCAATCCAGGGCCAAACAACTTCTACACAAGAGAGGCTGTTGAGATTTTTCATCCAGCCACGACGTCACACATCCATTTTTTTTTTTGTCAAAGACTGGACTATTTTCAAAGACATAATCTGTCAAGAGCTAAGTGACTGTAGGTCTGTACACAGCACTATGGGATGGATTGGTGCCTGGTGAGGCCTATAGAGTGGAGACCGATATACACATCCACATGAATCCTGCACGTTTTCCAGACCGTGTCTGGACAGAACTGATTCATGACACGTCAAAGAGTTCTCCTGATGAAGAATGGAATTCATGGTTAACCAATGGCTTTTTCGTGTGGTGGGACGACTGGGAGAGAACACAAGATGTTTTCTCCGACATCAATACCATGTTCTGATGGTATAAGAACTCCAAGCAGGGCCAAAGTGTCAAAAGAGACTTGATGCCTCATCAAAAGATCAGACTTTTCATCACGATAAAGAGAATCGCTCTCCTGTGACAAACTTTTGTTCTGTTGTCACGCACTTTTGAAGCATTAAAGCCAAATGAAAAGAAGTTGTACATATCGCAAGTTCTAATATCCATTACACCCGTCCATACCTGTCAATAGTGGATTTGAAAAATATGTCAACGTCCATGTACCCCTTACATTTAGACAAAGGGACACAGTGAATGCTAAAATCATTGGTTCAGCATGTTTTTGACCCCCTTGGACTCACGTATACTTGGCAGATGTCTCTTTTCTCTCTGTGTGATCCACAAAAATCTGTGTTATATTTTTCAAAAAGCATGACTTCATGACTGAAGTGGCTCGTCAGTAAGTACAGTAAGCCTCCTTCCATTTGGTGAGACCCCCACACATACCTTTGGTCTTTTTGACAGGTATTCCATCCTGCTCCCATTCATCCTTCTTCTTCTTCCTCTTGTTTTATCAGCAGGTACCATTTTAGTGAATGTCTTCTCATCACTAGATGTTACAGCTAATGTTCTACATACTGCCACCTGCTGTACCAAAGGCGAATTTAGCAAGCACATCAAGTAGGCGCATGATCTGATATCGCCGTACTGGTGTTGCTAGTACAATATTATAATTGTGTTGCTCCAGGACCATCATTGCAACTGACCAATCACACTGTTTTGATGTCATAACTTTGCGACTTG
The DNA here is from genome assembly GCF_051107435.1 of Chaetodon auriga. Taxonomy (NCBI): domain Eukaryota; kingdom Metazoa; phylum Chordata; class Actinopteri; order Chaetodontiformes; family Chaetodontidae; genus Chaetodon; species Chaetodon auriga. The sequence goes on from NC_135084.1 coordinate 4,195,076, forward strand.
AGGAAAAAGACTGGAAAATGGGAGATGTTAGCCTTTCCAACATTGTGAAAGGGTCTTTTTTTAACCCAAAACAAACTGCAACAGAAAACTGAAAATACAAAATACAAAAAGAAGCTAAAAAATAATAAGTGAACTAAGTCAACAGTAAGTTCCACATCGAACATGAATCCCAGTCTCTGGAATAAAAGTCCCAAGCTTGACCTATTCATCCACCATATGCTGATCTCTAAGCAGACTTGGTTGCTTTTTACTCAGTTGCAATTATGGTCCTGAAGCAACATTAATTATGATATTGCAGGAATAACACCAACACAGCAAAATTAGATAAACCTCAAATAGGCACTTATGCTGTCCATCAACCTTTTTTTTTTTTTTTTTTAAGTAAGGTTAAAAATACAGGAGATTTATGAGAAAATATTTAGACAGGATGACAGCAGGACAGGAGGGTAAAATTTGTGAGAATCCTGGGAACAGGAGGGTTGACAGGTCTGGCACCGTCTTATGAAGGATGTGATGTATTACTGACTGACAAGATTCCCTACTAAGTGTCTATTTTCCAAACTGTTAGAAAAATGGTGCTAACAACAACTCTTGGTGGATCAGTTAATGAGAAGCTGGGAAAAAGAAATCTGACTGTTCTACCTTATGAAGAGAATCCATCAGGCATGAGGGAGGAAGGCGCTCCTTTGTCTTCAGATTGTTTGAACACTCTGGACAATCCACCACAAATGCTCCAGTGCATCAGCTTCTGCTCTCCTTATTGTTGAGGTAACAACCAGACATTATCTGCACAGAATTCCTCAGCAAAGAGCGAAAAAAACAAAACATGTATATTGTGTTTATGTGAACTATATAAAAGACATTCTCAGTCATGTGCTGACATATTATCTTGAAGAAAATCTGGAGGAGGTGAAGCAAGAGCTTTTTGATGAAAACTAAATATGTACTCTAAACATGCATCTGCATACATATTCAGTTGTCTTGGATTGCTACACCTTCTTCAAATGACATTCTTCATGTTGCAGCAGATGCTTTGCAGAAGTGGACAACTGCACCATTTCTCACCACAAAATTAGACCAAATAACTGAACAATGAGGAGATGAAATATTGAACACAACAGCTCAGGAACTGTTGTGTATTTGGAGTAGAAAAAAACTATTTCAGAACAATGAGACATGCATTTAGTCAGATAAATTATGTCAGAAAACAGTATGTTTCGTATAATTGACGGTAGTCTTAACGATGCTGGCAGATCTCAGTGCTGTCCTGGATTCAAGTCTCTGACAGTTGTTAGACATATGGCAGACGACTGGTCTTAGAGGAAACAAAATGATTGCAGGTAAATATACAGATGTAAAAGTAATTCGGGACAAAGGATTTTCCTTTGAGTGACAATGAATTCAACCTAGCTTGTACGTTGTACTTTTAGTGTTCAACAAAGATGAATAGAAAGGAACATGTGAATGATGATTTAAAGTTAAATCTTTTGGGGGGTGAAAACTTCAATTTGTTCTTGTACTTATTTTATTGATGCATAGCACAGTGGCTCATATTAATCATTGAACATGTGTTTTTCTTTTGATTGTGTAAGCATGTGTCAGACACAAAATCCTTAAACACTGAAAGTATTTGTGTATTTTTAATACATCCGCCATTGAGGAGGTCATAAAAAAGAATTACTATGCACCAGAAAATCTTGGAGGATATGGATGTATACAACAACTAAAACAGGCTGTCCTTGAAAATACCTGTATTTGTTTAGCAGATTCTGACATAGAAAAATGTTGTTTTATGATGTTTACACCCTTCACCAAAATGGCTCCTGTACATTTTAAGAGAAATAGGTTTTTTTGTGAATAAAAATTCTTGAACGAGGAATTTGAAGAACCTTTGAAGCTATTAACATTATTCATTTTACTACATCAAACCAAACAAAGACAAAAGTTTTTTTATGAGCTATTAGTCCTTTTTTTTCCCTCTGATACTGTGTTTTGTTTAAAGGTACCTTCAGTTTTCGAACATTCAATTTCACATAATGTCAAAATATTGTTTAGATGCAAATTGAACCACATCCGTTACCTGAGCACAACAAAGTTTTTTCGCGTGGGTTCAGACATGAGTTTATTTGTTCTTAGACACATACACAACAGGCAGGTCAGAAGTATAATTTTATATTTATAATCAACCAGTCAATATCCATAAGGAGTACTTGTTGTAAACACAGCATTTTGGACCTCCTGACACAAATACCACAGTATGATCATGACCTCCAGTATTTCCAGTAATTTCCTTTGTAAGATCCCTGAAAGGGACCTGTGTCTGGGACCCAGTGTCCATCCTTTGACACAAAAACAACACAGCGTGTGTCAGGGCAGAGACAGCTCTAGCTTGCCCATCAGATCACACAATATAAGCCGTGCATGTGTTGTGGTCATGGTGCCAATAAGGATGTTTATGTGCAAATGTAAACTCTCAGACCTCATAATGTTCACTAAACATCTCATGGGCAAATTGTTGAGGGTATGTCACTAACCCAACATGTAGGCTGATTTTCATGCACTGAGAAACAACCCCAGAAAGAATTAAGTAACAGTTTGTTGATAGTTCACACAGTTCTGTATTTCAGCTGTTTTTTTCAGGATTTAACTGAATCTCCTCTTTGTCATCCTAAACTGACCCAAACTCCCAAGAGAGCCCTCTCAGGATCAGAGTTGTTACAGTCACTGGTCTGGTTTTGAATCTCGCACAGACAAAATTCATACATGTTGTAATGTGTTTGCATTTCAGTCATAAAAGACATATTTAGTCTGTGGCTTTGATGGGTTTTAGGTTGCCTCCAACAGTGATGTTGTATGTCTCATCTTAACAGATCTCCGCAATGACCACATTTACTTTTTTGGCATTTATGACCAACAGTGTTTGTTCTAGGACTGAAGGAGTACAGGTTTCTGCAGTCATCACAATATTTAGTGTGATCACAAGGCTTAAATCTTTTGTGATGTTGGCATTTTGCCACGTTTTTGTGTCTGTTAAAGCAAATCACTGATTAGCAAATTCGGCAACAGTGTGGACACTGCATGGGTTTTAAATCTTATTGTTTCTGACACTCTTCAGGCAGGCCTACATTGTAAAAATATCTACAGTTATGGTATGTCTCACTTGTGTAACCCTTGTAATAGTATTCACCTGGTGTGTAGCTGCCAGCTGGCACCCAATCAGAAGGTGAATAGCAGTCAGTGAATACTGTTTCAATGATCTGACTATGCAACCAAGAAAGATTAAGCAGTTCTTGTTTCTTGCTTGTTTTGATGATGATAGGTCATATTTTTTGAGTGGCAGTGCATTTTGCAAATGCCAGATTGCAAACAGCCCCTCCTCTTTTACTCAGTGTCATAGGCGTAATTTTTTGGGTCGATGGGGGGTTATAACACCCCCAGTGATCAAAACCAGCCAAAACAACCCCCCCAATAATCTCTTGATGGAAAGTGTTTATTTTAATAGAATATTAATAAATTGTCGATTGTTTATTTCATGGTAATTCCCTACATTGTAAAAAATGATAACGTGTGTGTATTAATGTCTTAATGTATAATGTAATGACAAGCAGCAGTGCTTTGTCTTGCAGCTGACAGTAATGCCAATGCAACTGATTCATCTGTAAAGCTTTGAGACTTATTTTTAAACATAGATAGATACAGAATACTTCAAATGTGGCAGCTCAGGGCCTTGATAGCTATCAGTGCTGAAAAAGCAACACAAAAGTATAATTAAGCACTACTTAGAATACATATTATGTTGTTCAGGCGTGTCTCTTCACCTCATGTAAAATAGAAATTTAAATGCCTTTTTTTTTTTTTTTTTTTTTTTTTTTTAAACTCCACCCCTGGACTTTCTTAAATTGGATGAAATCTCAACCCCTCCAATGGTTAACCCACAGTTACGCCCTTGCTCAGGGTACACTGCTTTTAATGTAAGTTAAGATGGAATTCACAGTGAAACAAAACATTTTGCGTCAGTTTCTCGCACAAAGACGTTGTGAAAGGCAGGAGGAAATTAAACACCTTCGGTAACAATGCATTGCTATAGCCCAGCACACATTTTTCCATCACTGTGAAAGATGCAGAACATGAAGAGTTTGTACAACAGCTGTAGAGAGCAGTCACACAGCAGACGGGGCCTTTCCATCTTTTGTTGACGTGCTTGATGCATGCCCCAGTGCCACATTTCCCAAACTGAATCATCTCCTCTAGGTCTTCGTCATCACACCATATTGTACTGTTGAAAGACTTCTCAACTGTCAGTTGGATAAAAGCGGCATCAAGGCAGCAGTGATGACATACAGACTGAATCCTTTTCCCAGCTCAGCTTTGAAAGAGATCTGACTGACTGGTTGGACTATGATGAAATAACTGTCTTGTCTTAGATGTTGACTGTTGTTTGCAGTAGTAGTAGCAGTGAACACAACCGGACCAGGATGCTAATATGACTGATCACAGCCTCTGAGACTGATGGAAGCCATTTTGTCAACTGGAAATGCAATAATGTTACAGAGGTGACTTACTGGGTTTGGCTCCAGGCACCCAAGGGCTGAGTCAACTAACACTAATGGGAGCAGTATCTGCACAGCTAACTGAGATAACTAGCTCTCGGGGCTAAGGTTAGCAGCATTTGGTCGTTAGCTTGCTTTAGCAACAAGTAACGCTAACTATAAGATAAATATAACTATAACTATAAGAAACTCTGTAAATCACCTCTGTGCTGTTATTCCCTTTAGTCGAACTGTTCTCCATTGGTCTCGGAGGTTGTGTTGGGTCCTGGGCCATCTGCACTAGCAGGTTGGAATCAAACTCAGTACTCAGCCTCAGTACATGGAGAGCACACTCTATCAGGTGAGCATCCAGGGTGCCCCAGGGCATTCTCTGTTGTTGAATATCCTATATACCTCTGTATGAAAATGTAGAAACACTCACACACATACATGCACACACACACACACACACACACACACACACACACACACACACACAAGTTAAAATTATAAACTCAGCATTATTTAAACAGTAATTTTGATGCACATGTGGATGCAGAATACCAATTCACAGGCTTTCTGACTGAATAAAAATAAACAATAACAATTTCCCCCAGGGATCAATAAAGTAGATCTGATTCTGATTCTGAATATTTCTTCTTTGCAGCTAACAACCAGCATTCACCACCGCTTTGTTTCATCAAAGAAATTGTGTTCCTCTAGAGAAATCAATATTTATTGGGTTAATTTAAAATCAATAGGAATAGCCAATATTCTTCTCATAGACAAATGCATGATTATATGCAAGTGAAACAACTATGTATAGCATTACCTGAGACATATGTTCCCTTTCTTGATCCACTACTGGAATTTTCCTGCACAGGAGTCTCTACGATGCAATTCAGACCTATTTTAAAAACACTTTCAGAATAAAAATAAATACATAAAATCAACTGAACGATTTTAAATAGCACTTAAGATTAAAGTTTTGTTAATACTCATTGGATACAAAAGCCATTTCTACAGAATGTAGAACCATCAGATGAGGTTTGCACAGCTGAATGAAGGAGCACACACTCCCCAGGGAAAATGGCTCTTTGTTGTTTAGTTTGGACACCATCTGTTGGACCATTTGACAGTATTTTGCTACGTCAGGTTTAGGAAGTCTCTTGTCTGATCATTTGTAATTTGCTTTTATTTCCTCTTGAATAACTCAAGAATGAATGTGATCTACACTCTGAGGGTGTAGAGGGTAACTAACATCCGCATGATTCCATGAGAGCTCCACAATGAGAAGCAACATGTCATTGACTGACTTGACACTTTGAAGAAGCCTTTTAGACTTCCTTTCTTTCCTGCACTGTAGTTAGTCTCTTCTGATAAACCAAACTAAACTTTTATTCTCACGGATATTGTAAGTATATTCAACAAATTAATTTATTACATTTGTTTAAAAATGATGATCTAGAGATGAATACATGTTGGGTCATGTTTTAAACTCATGAAAGAATGAGTAGTGGAGAGATTTCTTTTCCCCTCTGCACCTTTCTATTCGGCCAATGCTAATCACACCTCTGAAAAACCTGTGACATTTCCTACTATAAAAACATGACACCTCTATTCATTTCAGCAGCTGACTTCTTAAGGTGCATGTTAAAAGCATCAGCAGACTCAGCCTGTCTAATTGCCTCTGGTAGGCCTCAGTAGAGGGAGGTACAGTAGTCCAGCCTGGTGATATCAATGCACTGATGACTCTTGTTCAACCATTGGGTGATAGGAAATACCTAATTTTGGAGATGGCTATGAATTAGAAGAAGCTGGACCTAACAACAGAATTTACGTGTTTGTTGAAACTTTTTGTTGAAGCCATAAACCAACCAGTCTTTAATATCTTGGAGGCAGTTTTGTCATTTTTCTCAATGGGACCATGTAAAGACAGAGAAGAAGTGAATCTAAAACTGAACCTTGCAGAACTTCACATGAAATATTTGCAGGTCTGGAGGATGAGCTGCCAATGCAAACAGTGAAAGCTATGTTTGAAATGCAAGAATGGAACCAATCAAAGGCAGACCCGGAAAGGCAACACAGTATGACACATGATCTAGGAGAATCATGTGGTCAACAGTGTCAAAGCTGCACTAAGATCTAGAAGATTTAAGATTTGTCATTTGTCATGCTTTGGAGAGCTGTCCTTGTGCCGTGGTGTTCACACAACCCCTGGAATTTCTCAGAAATATTGTTTTGGTTTAAAAGGAACCAAATCTGATTTCAAACATTTTTTTCTAAAGACTAAAGCCCAGTTCAGACCAAAGATTGCAGACAAGATGAGTTGAAATTTCTGAGTACTTGCAAAGTGCCAGACTGCAACATTCTGAAAATCTCCCAGTTTACACCAATGCAAGTAGATGAGACAATGTATTGTTTGCATTGTAATGACTCTCTGTACTTCTGTTCCAACTGCCGGCTTTTCAGGCCTTTTTGTAGCTGTATATAATTTGTAGTGTTTTGAAATATGAATGGAGATAGTGATAATGATTTACTTGCATTTCTGCTATTGATGAAACTGAGAGTGGTGTGTGGGTGAGCAAGTGGCAGATGAGTTGATCCTCTCTTTCCTCATCTATAACTGGACAACTTTAAACAGCAGCAACTTTTCCCTGTTGCATGTTCTTCCCGTGCATGCGTGGGTTCTCTCCGGGCACTCCGGCTTCCTCCCACAGACCAAAAACATGCTCGTTAGGTTAATTGGTCTCTAAATTGTCCGTAGGTGTGAGTGTGAGTGTGCGAGTTGTCTGTCTGTGTGTCTGTGTATGTTGCCCTGCAATTGACTGGCGACCGGTTCAGGGTGTACCCCGCCTCTCGCCCATTGCTAGCTGGGATAGGCTCAAGCCCCCCGCAACCCCGAAATGGGATGCGCGGGTAAAGAAGATGAATGAATGAATGAACTTTTCCCTGCAACGTTCTCAAACAGTTTCATCTTCATAAATCTTTGGTCTGAACTGGGTATTAGATAACAAAGACAGCTTAGAAATTGATTTAAAAATAACTTTGAATAGCTAGATCAAGACCAGGGCCCATATTCACAAAGCCTCCTAAGGCTAAAAATAGCTCTTAGTGATGTCATTCTTTGAAAAATCTTAGAATTTGTTGAATTCTAAGATTTTTCTTAGAATTTTCCCTTGGTAAGATAAAAGTTATTCATAGAGCGTCTTAGGCCTTAAGAGAGCTCCTGAGGTGAATTATTGTTAGGAGGAGGGAGGAGGACTTTTAAGAAGCCTAAGAGTGTCTTAAACAGACAGGGATTGCAGCACGTACCAGCGCTTCTCACACTCGTTGCTCGTGCGTAAAAGGAGAGGGAACGACGCATTGGTCTGCTGGGCAATGCGCTCCCAGGTCTGCCTCTTCCCTTGGGTTGTGATCCCGGGACCCAATTTCCTTCTTAATACCGTTTTATTTTCATCCACGAGCTGTGCCAACAACAGGCACTGCTCTTGTGTCTAGTTTGGCTTTCTTGTTCTCTTTTTATTCATTTCGTTTGTTATTTTGGTCATTCTGCCAAACCAAACTGTTTTTTATAAGGATGCCAGCAATCACAGGAATTGCTGACAGCTGAGTCTACGTCCACCGTTAATATCAAATACATTAATTAGCAAAATTACCAGCATGAACAGTAAACATAACAATAAGCAAATCAATATAATCGGCATGTGAATGAGGTACGTTCAAACATTATGAAGCTGTGTCACAATTAATTCAATTTTGCTGAGTTTCATCATCATGACATAAAATTAATGTCACGATTACACATTTCTTAATACAGTCCAAGTTATATGATCAGTTGATTTTACTGTCCATTCATTACTAGGAGAGCGGAGCACTTTTTTTTGTGTGTGTGTGTGTCTTTTTCCCTTTTTGTAACAACCAATCACAGCTTTTAGAAGACTGCATCATACCTAGCAACGGGGTCAATCACACCTCCTCACTAAGATAAAAGTTTCTGTACCCTCCTTGCTCAGAGTTGCTCTCAGACACTTCCTGAATCACTCTTAAGCTAAGATTCCTGCTAGGAATTTTAAGGCTAAGTTAGGAGCTCTCTTAGAGGACTTTAAGAAGCTTCGTGAATACAGGCCCAGGCTTCTTAAGTAGAGGCTGAACTATGCTAGGCTTAAGCATGCTTAAAACAAGACAGGACTGTATCTATGGCTTGGCAGCTGTTAAAAATTTTCCGTATCCTGAGACCAACTGCTTCAAATGTTTTAGGAACTTCATTGGAATTATATCAAACTGACAGCTAGTAGACTTCATGCCTGCAGTTATACATCCAAGCAGGGGTGAAGAGATTAGGTCGAAATTATGAACAACAGATCCCTAAACTGCAGGACATTACTAATGACATGAGATCATCCCCCCACACAACTAAGAACCATTAACTGGTTAACTACTTTAATACATTGTCCTGCAGGTTTAAAAGACCCACATCAACACCCATCACCAAACCCAGCTCAGCCTTCAAACAACCATTCACACCCCTCGCCACTGACCCTCCACCAGAACGCAGGATGTGTGAACAGGATGTGTGACACCTCTTCAAGAGAAAGGATATCAGGAAGCTTCACACAGATCCTCAACAAATCACTGGAGCTGTGTGATGTTCTCTCATGCTTCAAATGCTCCATAATAGCAATAATGCCAAAAGCACTGCTCCTACCATTGATGTATCCTCCTCTGCCACCATGGAAAACTGAAAAGCCACCTTGGAGGACATGAGGGCAGTAAGGGGAGCAGCTATGATGCTGTAATTGCAGATGAAGTGTCAGTAAAAGTTTGTGAACCCCAGGAACCCCTGTAGCTGCTTGTAGGTGTTGGGAACAGTCCAGGAAGTGACGGCAGAAACCTTGGCAGGGTCCATTTGGATGTTGTCCGGTGCCATGATGTACCCCAGGAAGGAGACAGAAGGGGCATGGAACTCACACTTCTCTACCTTGATGAAGAGTGAGTTCTCTAGAAGACGTTGTAAAAACAGTCTGAATGTGATGGACATGTTCCTCATGGGACCAGGAGAAGATCAGGGTTGTTGTCCAAATACACAAACACAAAGTGTTCAGCATGTCTCGAAGTACATCATTTACCAGAGCCTGGACCACCGCTAGGGCATTGGTAAGGCCAAATGGCATCACTAGGTACTCATAATGTCAGGTGGGAGTGTTGAGGGCTGTCTTCCACTCATCTCCCTCGTGAATACGAACCAGGTGATAGGCATTATGGAGATCTAGCTTCGTGACGATGGTGGACCCTTGCTTGAAGGCGGAGGAGATAAGAGGAAGTGGGTAACAATTCTTGACAGTTATATCATTCAGCCCCCTGTAGTCGATGCAGGGCCTCAAAGTCCCATCTTTTTACCCACGGAGAAGAAATCTTAGAGTCACTGAAGGAGGTCCCCATGGCCACTCTGTCAGGAGCTGACATCAAGTAAAGGCGGTGGCTGGACAAATGAACCCGGAAACACCGGTTGGGCATAGGTGCTGGTTATCTGCTGGATCTGAGCAGTCAATGTAGCTGGGCCCCTGATCTTGGGCCACTGCAGTCTGCCTGGCTGCAGCTGCTGCGGATGGCATCATAGCCTCATGTCTCTGGAGGATGCCCTCAATCCTCTCAAAACAATTCTGTGGTGGGGTGGGATCCGCTGGGTCCATGACTGGCCGGATTGTACTGCAATGAGGGAATTTAGGACCCAATTGCAGTACCACCAGAACATGGAAATAACTCTGAGTCTTAGACACGATAAAGTCAATGTTCTTTCAGGAACGATAGAGAGGCTCAGGAAATATTTGCCGAACCAAACTTTGATCCAGGAAGTGCAGGGCAACAAACTTAATCAGGCACTGAAGGCTGAGGTATTTACCAGGGAGCAGAAGATCAGGTCAAGTCAAAGGCAGGCAGGACCAGTAACGAGAGATCGGTCCGATAATAAACGTTGGAGAGTCTGGCATGCTGTGAAAACAATCTGGCACTGATTGTGTGTGGGAGAGCAGCTTAAGTACTGGATTGATTGCAGTGAGCCTGTGTGTGCGATTAGGTGAATGGACAGGTAGGGGTGGCTGAATGTGGAAAAGTACTGGCTGAGCAGGTGAACAGGTGAGATGACAATGGCAGCGGGAAAGGGCTGAATGAACTGTTACACAAGAAGGTGCAACATGTGATATATTTCCTACGTCAGCTCAAGAGGTTCAACCTGCCTCAACAGCTGCAGATTCACTTCTACACAGGAATAATCCAGTCTACTCTATGCACACTCATCATTGTTTCTTTTGGGTCTGCCACAAGAACAGACTGCAACAGACTACAAGACATGCTGAGAAAATCGTTGGTAACAACCTGCCATCCATTCAGGACTTCCACACCTCCAGACTGAGGAAATGGACAGGAAACATCACTACAGACCCTTTACATCCTGGACATAGCCTCTTCCAACTTCTCCCCTCTGGTAGGTGCTACAGATCACTGACTGCCAAAAACTGTTTCTTCCCTCAAGCCATCACCCTGATGAACATGTAGCCAGTCATACAGTGTCACTAAACCCTAAACGTAACTAAAAACTCCTAAACATCCACTGACTGGCCATTTATCATCCAATAATGCACAGTTTTGACATGTACATTTTTTTTGTCTTTTTGTCCCCATTGAGCTTTATATGTCCCCTTTTCCTATTAAAGTACATCAATTACAGTGTTTAAAGTCAAATGCCTTATATGTGCACACATATTTGCCCAATAAAGCAAATTTAATTCTGATTCTGATAGTACGGCAATTTATGACAAAACTTCTGGTGGACAAACACAGTGTCAATGCATGTGCATGTCTGTTAACCATCCGAGCTAAAATTGCTTGGAGCAACCACAATACTCAATTGTATTAGACATAATATATGAAAAAAGTTTTTGAACTAGCATAAAAATCAGGACACCTCAAAACACCAAAACTCTAGTGATAGCGAGATGAAGCTTCTTGAAGCCTTGAAGCCTTCCAGCCAAAAGGTTCACAAAAAGGTTCATTTCTCGAGGCTTCATGTGCACTCAAACCCCCCTGCTGGTCAGAGACTGTTAAACAGCCAGATATATTATAGGTAGTGATGGGTGGTACCATGCCAACGCTTCGGAGCGGAACCTATAAACTATAGGTAGTTGTAATTGTAATTTTATCAATTTGTAATACACTTAAGACTGTCCTGCAACAGTTCAGCCATGGGAATGACTGCCAAGAAAAATAAATCAATTCATCTTAATAAATGCATTACAGGTAGCGTTCATGTATTCATTCATATAAATAAAATTTTGATTTATGTTTAGTTTATTGTGGGTGTGTAACATGACAATACAATGGAATCTAATATTACTTGTCAAATGATTAGGAATAAATAATTTTGTCATTGTTTAAATAACTCATAATGTAAGGGGAACAATTGTTTTCAAACTGTTGCAGTGTTTTAACAAGGTAGGGGGCAGTAGATGTGCTTGTGAACAAGAAGAGGGCAGTGAATTTGATTGTGCAACTTAAGGACTTTATTCATTTATATTCAGAAACACAATATGGACTGGGTCCAGCCGTATTCTCCTCATTATTTTCATGTAAAGCACGAAAATCCCTCAGCATGGATGAGGTGTTGTTGTTGTACCCCAGTTCTTTAGCACACAACAAACACTTGACCTTGGATTAAAAGAAAAGACAGTGAAAAATATAGTACATTGCATAACAAACATAAAACACATGTAATAATATTGCTGAAAGTGTACTTATTTTATTGGGGGGAGATCAGATCAAGACGTTTCCACACGGGGAAAACCTTCTGTTTCTCACAGGCTCCAGCAAAATGCACCTCTATGTCACACACAAACCAACAAATCGGCAACACTAATCCACGAAATGTGAGTGGATCCATTGCGGTATATATATGTTCAGAAATCACGCCGATAGTCGAACCAATTCCTGAACCAGCGAGGCTTCGAACGTCACCAGTGACATCACTCGCCCTAAACAACACAAGCGTCTATACATGCTTCACTAAACACTCCCAGGACTTCTCGACACACACTCCGAAGCATTGGCTCGGTACGACCCATCACTACAAAACTCTATCTGATCAAGTGTATTTGTATAATAATTTAGCCTTTTGAACAATGTAAAATCAGTAATTCTAAAAACCCCTAAATTTATTATAATTGCTGTATGTCGTGTATGTAGTTTATTCTTGTTAGATATTAGAGAAATAGTATAGAGCTGATGTGGAACCTGATTATTTATCTCATGTTAATACTACAGTAACTATGTGTCATATGGGTGAGTGCAAGACAATAAAGGGAAGGATCCATATACAGACCAGTCCAAGCAAACAGCAAGAGTTCAGCAATTTATTGACAAAATGAGGTACATAAGTTCATGGAATCACAAGTCAGGGAAAGGAAAAAACAGGAAGCCAGTACAAACAGGCAAACCTGTCCAAAGGCGATAGGCAGAGAATCCTTCCGTGGATCGGAGACAGGCACTGTACCAGGTCCAGGTTCAGGGTCAAATATAGGTTCAGCTGACTTTTAAACAAAGTTACACTGTTAATCTGGCAAAATATAGGTGGAAACACCTTGTAATACAATTAACATAAAAACACAAATTGATGCTGGTTTAAAAGTTCAAATTTAAGATAACGTTTGTTAAAGTCCCAAAGACCATGCAGACCGAGCTGGACCCCCTACAGTTTTGCATATCGACCAGGAATTGGTTTAGAGGATGCAGTCATCTACCTGCTCCATTGATGTCTTTCTCATCTGGAGCATACTGGAAGCATGATGAGGGTCTAGTGCTTTCAACACAATCCAACCATCACTGCTCAGGAGACGCTAGAAGGAGCTGGAGTAGACTGCCACCCTGCTATGTGGACTATCAGCTACCTCACCAACAGACCACAGTATGTGAGGCTTCGTGACTGGGTGTCCGATGCGATAGTTTGCAGCATGGTGGCTCTGCAGCGGACAGTGCTCTCTCCTTTCCTCTTCACCCTCTACACATCAGACTTCAGGCACAAGACCAATAACTAGTGGATGTTGGACGTGTATCACAGGGGAATGAACTGGAATACAGTGAGGTCATAACCATCTTTGTAGACTGGTGTGGACTGAACCACCTGCACATAAATGCCAGCAAGATGAAGGAGATGGTAATTGATTTCCGAAGGAAGGTACCACAGAGTACACTGGTGAACATCCAGGGTTTGGACATTGAGATCATGGGGGATTACAAATACTTGGGTGTTCACCTTTACCACAAACTGGACTGGACAAACAACACAGATGTTCTGTACAGGAGGAGCCAGTCGTCTGCACCTGCTGGGAAGACTGAGGTCCTTTGGAATATGTAGGACACTGTTAAAACATTTTATGACTCTGTGGTGGCATCTGCAGCTTTCTATGCAGTGGTCTGCTGGAGATATGGAAGGTCAGCGAGGGACATAAAAATACTGGGTCAGGAGAGCTGGCTCTGTCCTGGACTGCCCTCTGGACACCATTGAGGAGGTGGGTGAGAGGAGTATGTTAGCCAGGCTGACATCGATCATGGACAACCCATCGCATTTTCTGCATGAGACAGTGAGGGGCTTAAGCATCTCCTTCAGTAATGGACTGCTGCATCCAGTGTTTTAAGAGCACTACTGCAGGTCCTTCATTCCAACAGCTGCCAGACTGTTTAATGCCAGCATCATGTCGTAAAGCACTGTGTTGATGCTGTCTCTCCCTATTCTAACTCACATTATCTATTTCATCTGCTGCAATACCATTACAAGTTTTTACGTGTATATTTTTTTCTCAGCTGTGCAATCAATATCAAATCAAATCAATAAAGTCTTGTCTCATCTTAAAACTAGGTTGTCTTTTACTTCATGATTTAGGAATTCAAATATTGAAACCGTGCTTAAGGAGAAAGACATAAGAACTTCTTTACACCTAATGGTGAGGAGCTTCACTTGGAGGTTGTAAAACATGCAAAGGTCTGAGACAGAAGAATTCCCAAAATATTAGTCATTTCAACAAATACTAATAACAATAAAACTAAATCTTCATTTTTCTCTTGCCGTTACCAAGTTAGAATGGTGCCCAAAACTAACCAAACTTTAAGCATAGCTGGGTAAGATGTGATGTTGCTGACTAGTATCAGGGCTCATTCCCACAAACCAACCCCACATGGGGTCTGCATCAACAGAAAAAGAGATGACTTTATCATATGAATGCATATTTTATGTCTCCAGATTGAAGTAGTACCCTGAACCCCTTTCTACACCATGTTTCAAACATGTTTGTCCTTGATGAAAGCAGTCTCTGTGCGAGTGACCCAGACCCAGGCTGACTGAATGAATGGACTCTCTGGCCGGATTTTAAAACATTGCATCATCTGTGATTACACATCATGGCAGCAGCCCTCCTCAGAGCCTTGCCATGTCTTTCCCCACAAGTTTGGCAAAGGGCTCCCAGCCTCCACCCTCTTTCCCAAGGACGCTGTTTCACAGTCTGTCTGTGGGTTCTGCTTACCATCACCCTTCATTGGTCCAAATTTGACAGCAGGGTCCACCGCCCAGATCTGTCTGATACATATGCAACCATCAAACAAACACATACTTTCCATTCAGATCCTGTGAGGCAAAGTCTTTTTGTTGAATGTGTGAAACTCTCTCACGCAACCAAAATGAGCACCCATTACATCATTGATGAGATGTAGTTGATGTAAGAAATCAGCATGGTCAGTGAAATAGGCTCATGTGGAATTAATTAATTGTTTAGCTGTGATGCACCTACAGTTGTGCCAACAGCTGTTATCTGTTCAAAACACATTCCAGGAACCAGATGTAATAATGATGTGTATGCACAAAATCCATGCATGCACCATTTCCCATGCATTAAATATTTTATAAAAGGATAAAAAGCATGCTCTTTACTTGACTCGTGTGTGAATGGTGTTCCCGGCTCCTGTTCCTGGATCTGTCTTCAAAAATGTGCATTACAAAGATGAACTGGTACGTGTGTACTGATAAGAACCAGATACCATATCATTTCCACTAGATTTCAAGTTTTGCTTTCGCCCTCTTAAGGACCATGCCATGAAGTAGGTGCTGAGAGATTTCCGCACTGAAACAACTCACTACAAGTTTACTGTAGGCGTAAGAACATACACAGTAAGCTCAATGTTGAAAAACTACTGGTAAACAATGACAATTGAGACTTGTCAATCAACTGTGTTACTGAAATAATGGAGATAACAACAACCAAACGAGAGAGTGCTCATGAAAGCAAGGCTATCAGAAGTCAGGTTAGTCAGGCAGACATTTGTGTATAACTGTCACACTTGTTCCTTTCCTCTTTAGGTTTCAGGCGGCTATTGAATCTGTAGCTCATTGTGTTTCTGACAGCAAACAACGTCCAAACAATTTGAAGAGTTTAATATTTTAAGAGTTTCAAGTGGACATGCTACAATTTCATTGAACCCTACACCTGTGTTTCAGTAGTGGTGGACTGTACTGAAAGCGGTAGTATTCAAAGTTGAGATATTGCAAGTGCACAGTAGGACTTCATAGCAAAACTGTGCATTTCAGACACAACATGTGCATCTGGATTTATACCAGTGCACCTGTTAGATGGCTATGCGCATGGAGTTCCTCCAAAACACATTTGTGTCTGCTGATATTCACTATTCTTCCTTGTGTGTGTCCATTTGCTTAGTGCAATTGAAGACACAGGAGACACAGGATCAGGTGCAGCATCTGAAAGTTTCAATAGCCATATTTTCCTCAGAAAACTTTTGTCTGTGGGCAACGTAACACACACACTTTTGATGTTTTATTTTGTAATAAAGGCATTCAGCAACTTGTAGAGCTCATATGTAAATGTTAATAATGCAGAAAAAAATGACACACTCCCACTTTGACACTGCGTTGGCAAGGCCACCCTCAGGATCTCAATTAAGCGAGTGGATATTGTTCATGTTGAAAAGCCTTCAACCTGTTTGATAAAGCCAGCTATTCATGCTCTATTACGTTAATAGTCAAAGCGAATTTCACATTCAATTATCATTTCACATGCAGAAGAAAATTAGATTTGTTAAACAAGTTTTGGCAGAAAATAATGTAAATGAGCCAATTTCCCACTGAAGGAGGGATATGATTAGTATCTGATACACACACATATATAGTCTACACTAGCCTCTGAAGTTTTTTTCTGTTCACGGGGAATTCATTGGCAAACACATTCACATTGCTAAAGCAAGTGGGAAACAAAAACAACAGGAAAACAAACAAACAAACAAAAGAACAAATTGTATTTGGTGCTCCCTCCATACGTAGCATGGTCTTAATAAAGACAGTTTCCCACGCTGTCCTCCTTTGTGTCTCCCTTACTGTCCTCCTCTTCAGCTTCCTGCATGGTAGATGATGAAGATGCTCCTCTCAGTCCCTGGCAGATTAGTTGTTTCCATCCACAGGTCAACGGCTGGCTGTGGGTCAAATGTTGTTATGCATTTTGGCCTTTATTGGACAGTTTTGACAACTAAGTGGCAGACAGGAAATGTGGGGAGAAAGAGGAGCTATGACATGCAACAGCTGGGACTAAACTGGTGGTGACGTTATGTGCAGTTACCACAGCACTCCAACACTGAGACATTATGATGGTGTTAATTTGTCAAATTATTTCTGAATTCACAACAGACTGGCAATGTTGTGCTCATGTGTTACCCACTGTCTTGTTTTCTTTTAGATTGGATGGTTGTTCCTTGTGCTCACATGTTGTTATGTCATGTATATTGTACATGTTCTTTGTCCCTGACTTGAGATTTATATGTGCAAAGTTGTTGTTAATTTAAAAAAGAGGCAGTTGGGAATGTCGTGAGTAGGTATTTAGTCATAAACCATAATACTGGACAAAGTGGGTGGATGCACCAAATGTCATTATGGATCTCAAAAGTTACTACAATTAAAATGCTTCCATGTCCAAACATGGAGACATATCACAAACAAACAAACAAACAAACAAACAAACAAAAAAAAACGTGAACTTCATGGTCTTCTACAGGAAAAAGTCAGGGGACCAAGTCATTAGGAATCATCCTCTGGGGACCATGAATATAAATAGAATATCTAAAATCTAATGGCAGCCCATCCAATAGTTGATCAGACTGGACACTGAGTAGCCAATCATCAAAATAGTCTGCAAGGAGGATAAATATACTAATTAGATCATGGTGATGTTGTCTTCATTAAATCTTCTGGACCACCTCAATTTGTGTTGTGATATAACCATGTGTTATTAACGTGCCCATGTCAAATTGTGATAATGCTCTCTATACACACAATGGACCGGACAGACTCACAGTCCTACAGACTTGTCTCTTGTGGAGACAGTTTAACGAACAAACTGCTGAATTTTATTATGGAAGTGTCCTACTTCAGTCACTTGGTGTGGATGATGCATGAAATTAGTAATAAATACACTGTCATCAAAACACTGTTCTTATATGTTAGCGCAAAAATACACAAACACGCCGCAGATACTCACACACAACCAAACACAGAAACACTAAGCAAGTAGCACAGACACAACAGATTTGTTTCCAGCGGACACAAAAATGTGAGGAAACCAATTGGTGCACGCTTGTTGTTGCCATGGTTTGTAACTTTTAAAGTTACTGAAGTCAGCCACTTGTCAGAGGTGTTGGAAAATGAGCTAAAATGTCAACTTTTTTGGTTTATTCGACCCAATTAACTGTGAAATGTCCTAACATTATGTTCAGTAACTTCAAAAGGCACAAACCATGGCAACAACAAGTGCGTCCCAGCCAGGTTCATCACCTTTTCGTCTCCCTTAGAAACAGATCCGTTGTCTGTGCTACTTGCAGTGTGTTTCTGTATTTGGCCTTGTTGTGAGCATTTGCAGCATGTTTGTGTATTTGGTTGTATATCACAGCATGTTCATGTATTTGTGTATTTGGTTGTGTTGTGTGTATTTGTTGTCAACATGTTTTCTTAGTTTGCCTGTGTTTTTGCCTTCTTGCATGTGTTTTCTTCAGTTGTAGTGTGTTGAGCTCTCTTAGCCACTGTAAAATATCAATGTTTTTTTCTGCCATGTGTTCTCCTTCACAGTTTTGGTACCATGGCCCTCTTAATGTCCAGATGGGTGAAGGTCCAGAATGTTGAATTGTCTGGTGCCATGTGGGAAAACTGCAACATTATCCTCATTGTTTATACAGACAGTGGATTTTTTTTTAATCTCTTACACAAACTGTTTTACATTAGTGTATCTCCTTGAAAGCAAGTAATCACAAACAGCCCCTGAAGTAGCGACTGCAGCAAAATAATGCCAAGCCAGTAGCTGCCTACACAGGGAAAACACAGAAATGATGAATGTCACCCCCCGATTCTTACATGTAGCATAGGGAATAGGTGTTACATTACAATTCTAAGAACAGGATAATGAATGAGTTTTTTGGGGGACATTTCAGAAGTTTTGTAGACCTGACAATGTAGATAAAAACAAAGGTGTTTACTGAACGTGAACTGCCTCAAAAGCATTTTTTTAATGCTGACACAAGGAAAGAACATAAAATGACTTTAATCGTTATGCACATGGACTCAAAATAAATATAAGCATTAATTATCTTGAGATAATGGGGTTGTGAACATGATCTGTATTATGTTTCAAGGTAAGACCTCTGTGACCTCAAATATAATACTAAAACATCAGTAAATATTTGCTGCTCCGGGCTTCCATATGTAACCTGTGCGCAAGTTAGTTAGTAGTGATTACTACCACCAGCTGAGGGATGATTTAACCAACATACTTGTGTGAGAGTTGTGGAACTAAATCCACTCTGCTTATACTTAGAGTAGGTGTCGAGTTTATTCATTTAAACTGGAAGTTTAGTGTCAACTTCCAGAAACCTGAATGGAGAATGAGTGTGTGTTGGTTTTGGGGTGGGTCAGTCAGTCTGTGTATGTGTATGTGTGGGTGGGTGGGTGGGGGCTTTGTTTTAGGCCCCCTGACACCCTTGGGCCCCAAGAAACGCTCAGCTAACGTTCTTTGGGTTAGTGTGCACCCCCCACCCCCCCTGACGTCACGTCTGGAGGCTGGCTGCTCGCGCTGCTGACACTGTTCACCTACAACAGAGAAACTTTCCTGGAGTTCTCAGGCTCTTCTGACTGCGGACCAGGTCAAATCTTCCCCAGAGGAAGCCGCAGCAGCCCGGAGGCCCTCCATGCTGCAGGAAGACTGAAAGCGGGACTGGACTCACTTCTACAACCATTTTAACGTTACATGCCCCATTTTATTTCAAACTTTTCACAGTGAAGCCAACGTGTTTCCTTGGGTAACGTTAGCTTAGTGAAGTTAGTGCGTTCCCGCACCGGGTTGGAGGTCGGTGCCTACAGGAATATGCTCAGAAATACGAAGGTTTTTCCTCCTCGTAAGAAGTGAAAAGGAGTTTTTCACGGAGCCGAAAGTAACGTGGACCTAATTTCCCCCCAAAAACTTTTTCTTTACTTCGTATTCGGTGTGGATATGGCTTGGATAAGATGGGGCCTTTTATTATTTTCGGTCGGTTTGTGTGTCTCCCCTGGTCGTGTGTCAGCGCAGCAGCAGCAGCTCCAGAGCGGCTTTAGGAGGCTGTACGTACTGCAGCCCGCGCCGGGGCCAGCCGGAGCGGACGGCGGGGTGCGAGTCAGCTCCGTGTCGACGCGCCGCGGCGCGCCGGGGCAGCCGCACACGTACAACCTGGAGCTCACCGCCAACTTCGGCGGCCAGGTCCGGACCCGCAGGATGGGGAACCAAGCCGCGTCTGCCCCGCAGTTCACACAGCAGCAGTCGGACGTCCGGCTGAGCGGCCAGGAGCAGAGCCAGCAGAAAAATGTCATGAAGCTGTCGGGGTAAGAAACTCCGGATGAGTGTCAGGAGGGGCGAATGTAGGCTATGGGAGAACGCGAATGACTTTAATGACTTCCTGTCAGCTTTGATCACAAACCAAATAAGCCTCAGACAGTTCAATTTTGAGAAAAGTGCCCGAAAATTACGCTTCAACAGTTGTGCGCAGGTTTCATATCATACTCTAATGGCACAGACCTGATTTCATTCTGCCAGTGAAGTGGGTAAACCGTGTCTTTGGTTTCTCCTTCAGTGTACTCCAGCACAAAACGGCCCATTGTTATCAGGTGCTGACTTTTCACTGACACTAATTGGAGCTGACAGTGTTGACTTGACAGTTTGTTTTCATACTCACTGTACTGGTCAAACTGTCTGACCTGTTTAATGAACTATGTCTGGAGTTGATTCAATTAATGCTGATGATATAGTGTAATTGCATTAAGTGGATACGATGCAATTAGTATTATTATAAGTATATTGTATATTAATTATTCCAAACTCAAAAACAGATGTGTGTCAGCCTTAAAGAGTAGTGATTGTATTCTTATGAGTCTCTCATCTCCACTGTATCCCTGGTTTTGTGTTAGATTGAGCTGGCTTCTTTCACAGGTATTTTGCTGGCTGGCTGAAGCATTACTAGAGCTCTGTGCCTGGTTCTGTAGATCACAGCCATACTGTGTATTTGTTCTAAGTCTAGTGTATAACGGTAGGAATGTGTATACAGCAAAGTGCCTTATTTAGCCTAATAAGACCTCTCCTCAGGACTGTGTTGGCATGTACAGGCTCTGTTCTCTTGACATTTCCCAGACCTTCCTGTTGCGTTGCTGCACCTGTTAGGGTGGAGAAATCACACCTTATCCATCTTTTGGGTTCAACGGGTTTGGCGGCCTCAGACAGTTCCATCACAGCTCCACACAACTTGAACCTGAGCAGGGGGTTAATAGACCTCTCATCCCAGCAGACATTTTGACATGCACAGGTGTTACTAATAACAGTAAAGTTGACTCCCTTCTATTCCAGTGTCCCAGTACGCCATGACAGGGTAATGGTGAGCCAGCATGCACAATACATGGGGCCTCAATTATATTGAATACATACCCTAAGTTTATATGCGCCCAAAAAAAAGATTTATAAAACTGTGCACAGACTGATATCTGCATGCATTCTTCCTTTATGAATCACAGTCAATTTAAAAATGTATATACATGGACGAGCCTCGTATTCTGCCCACTATTAATCATAAATGGCCAAAGCAATTCCTCATGAATGTAGTTCTACATATTGCTCTGTGAGGAGGATGGCAGCAGGACCGAGTGTGGGCATCATACGGCACCTCTCCTCTGTGCCTTTTAGGACTGGGAATGTGGTGCTGTGCTAGCAGTCAGTTGCAGGCAGACTATAGCTAATAGTAAAATAATAAATTCCAGATGCAGAGTAAATGGTTATGATTTGGATTGGGCTGTATCCTACTACTGTAATTGAAGAGTGGTTTGCGTGTATGTTTGTGTGTCTCACCATTCCTCCAATCCACATCTCCACTTCCCACCAAACTTGCTCCAAGAAATGTTCAGGGGCCAGCCTTTGCATGTGGTGATTACTGGTGGGTTTTATCATTTCATTTCATTTTTAATGTTTACAGCGTTTCCTCTAGGATTTTTTTCGGCAGCTGGGGCAGGCTCTCTGAGGAGCCGTGGCGGCGTAAACAAATGACACTTGACTGCGGATTTTACTTTTACAACCTATTTATTGAATGGCCAGTTGAAAATTGCTTTTTAAAGGCTGAATGTAGAAATAAAAGATAAAAAAAATAAAAAATAAACAAAACAATAAAATTAAATAAATAAAAATAAAAACAACAAATAATAATTTCTTGATGGGGCTGTAGAATCAGTGACTAAGTTTGCACCCAGGCAAATGTATATGTAGCCAAAATATATGTGTATATATCCTAACAATGCATGGAGGGGGAGTTTAAATAAAGTCAAAACAACGACGGAAATGAGAGGAAAAATTAAAAGTACACACAGGTTTCTGCCATCTTGTCTACTAACACAGGGCTGTAACGTCAGTGGGTTTATATACAAACACGTACATCACAATATAGCAACGTGGTGCATGGCAGAGTAAAATAAATAAATTAATAAATAAAATTGCGAAGGGTCCAAGTAAACAATACCACTGGTGAGATTCGAACCTGCAAGTTAAAAGGTCTCCATTCAGAAGGGGGAGCTCTACCCACTGTACCACTACTTCATTTCATACCCCAAGGGCTAAACCAGTCAAAATCAACAATGAGATGGAAGTATTAACAAAAAATAAGAAATAAGAATGAAATGATGCATGGAAGAGGAATTTAAAATAACAGCAAAGTTAATTTATGCGATATTTTCCTGCCTATCACCCAAAATAACCTACGAGAAACTACAAGGTAAGTTAGGACAAACTTTGCCACAAAGGAGATCTGTGCTGAACTGATTTGGTCTGCTTGTCTTGATCAGCGATTGGGCGCAGACAGTTCAAGTTCAGTGGCTGAGAGAAAAGCAGGGTGGAGATCATTATCGTACTAGAAAAAACGCTGTTTTGTATGCGCGTGGTTATGTGCACAGACACTCGTATTTCACGCGCGTTTTGATGCACAAAACAGCGTTTTTTACATGTGTTCTTGGAGAACTTCATTACGGCGTAAAAAGCGGTGTTTTTTTTGCGCGTTTTTTCGCCATAATGAAGTTGAAACGTGACTGAATGTGGTGTATTTCTGGCGGACTTGGCTTGTATTTGCGACAAGCGGCGGCTAGGATTTAGGAATGGCGGCCTGCCACTCCTAAATGAATGTAGAGGAAACACTGGTTTAATGAATACTCTGCAGTTTTACTGCAGTTATTGACACTTGAATCCTTAACTTATCCCTTATCTATCTACAATGCAAAGGTTTTTTTTTTTTTCCAAATTATTATTTACTTAATTATTGTGTACTACTTCTAACTTCTGAGAATGTTTGAGATGAGAAATCAACTGTGTAGTTTTCAAATGTTGGCAGTTTGTGTGTGTGTGTGTGTGTGTATATATATATATATATATACATACATATATATAAATAAACTGCCAACAGACACACACACACAAACATATATATATATATATATATATATATATATATATATATAGGCACATGAGTCATGAATAAATACATGAACAGAGCCTGGATAACTATGAGAAAGCCTACAATTCAAGGACCCACACATGGTTATAGGAGTGCTTGGCATGCAAAAGCCAACAGGACACTAATAGCTTTCATCAAGAACTTAACCCAGCAGTGGAATACAACACGAAGCCAACTCAGAAAAGACAGTCACACAGGAAACCATCAAATGTGGCATATACCAAGATGTTGCACAGTCGCTGCTACTGTTCTGCATATGCCTCTGCACATAGGCCTCTGAACCTCATCAGTGAGAGCGTCTCAAAGAGTGGCTATAGACACGGTTTCAAGATTGGAGATACCTTAAGCCACCTCCTAGCCTCCTCCTGACATCAAGCTTTATGCCAGGAATGAGTTAGACATTGATTTGCTGGTCCACCTCACCACGTTCTACAGCGACGATGTTGTGATTTCATTCAGACTGGATAAGTATGCTGGAAAAGTGACCAAAAGTGAAAAGGAGTTGAGGACTGAAGGCGTTGAAATGCCAGATGGCAGGATAACCACATATAGGACAAGTTACAAATACCTGTGTACTCCACAGACAAATTGAATCCATGAAGAGGCAGCAAGGGAGTCAGCTACAGCCAAATACCTTCAGAGAATGAGTCAGGTCTGAGGAGCCAGTAGAACCAAAAGAATAAGATCCAAACCATCACATGCCCTACCGGTCATCAGATACCCAGCTGGAATAATAAGATGGCCAAAAAGGAGGAGGAGATAAAAGCCGCAGATATCAGGACATGGAAGGTCATTACAATGTATGGAAGGTTAGTGTTATTGTACATTAAGCCAAAAGATAAGGCCCAAGGTTTAGTGAACATCAGAGCTAGTATCGAGGATGGAACATCCATGAAAAAATTACAGTGAAGATATGGGAACCTCATAAATGAATTACTGTTTGACAGCTGACTCTGAAGTGTTGGAGCTTCTCACCAGCATGTGAACAACCCTCCCCCATCCTTTGGGGTTAACCACAGCAAATAAATTCTTAAACTGAAGCACTGTAGTGTCATCACCCCATTCAAACACTGTGATGAAGGTCAAAGCCACATTAGCCTGTTTGAATGGGTCAGTGATATCAGCTTGTCTTCCTTCACAACCCTCTTCCTGACTTTAGTAATGAGGCCTCTATCGCAGATGGATGATATTGACATTCAAATTTAATGTACCTATCTTCTAGAAACATAAAAAGGGGTTGTGTTTAATTGTCAGAAATAGAGAAGTCAAACTTAATTAGGTAAATATAATTAAGAAAAGAGCTGGTTTTATATGATTGTACATTGAGGCATGCTAACAAGGCCTACCCATGTAGTGCCTCCAAAAAAATTAACTATGTCATGGCTTCAAGAACTGTGATTGTTCAGCCTGGGTTGCATGTCTTATTTTCTACAAGTTCCTGGTAATGGTTGAAGACAACATGAAGGAAATTTGAGAAAGGCTCACTGAAACAGATGCAGAATGACTTCCCTATCTGCATTGTTCACTGGTCCAACTGTCATATACTGTGGTATGCAAAAGTTTGGGCATCCCTGGTCAAAATTTCTGCTATTCTGAACAGTTAATTAAGTAGAGGATGGATCGATCTCCAAAAGTCATAAAGTTTAAGATAAAACATCCTCTTGAACATTTCAAGCAAGAGTTGTGCATTGTTTTTGTTTTGTACAATTTTAGAGGGAAAAAAAGGGAAAGGAGTACCATGCAAGTGTTTGGGTAAACCAAGACATTAGGCTTTATAAACACTGTGGCACCTCAAACCTTGTCCCAACAATCAGCAGCCATGGACTCCTCAATGTAACTGCCAAGCATTCTGAAAATTAAATTAATTGATGCCCACAAAGCAGGAGTAGGCTATAAGAAGGTAGCAAAGCTTCTTCAGTTAGCTGTTTCCATGGTTGGTGATATGATTAAGAAATCAATGGCAATGACTAAAAACAACCATGATCAAGTTCAGGTCTGGAGGACCACGAATACTTTCCAAGAGGACAGTTTATTGGATTGCTAGAAAGATTCCCACTTTAACTGCAAAAGGCCTTTAGGAAGATTAAGCAGATTCTGGAGTGGTGGTCCCCTGCTCTGCTGTGTAACGACACCTGCATGGAAGAATCATCAGAAGAAAATCTTTCCTACGTCCTCACCACAAAAATCAACATTAGAAGTTTGCAAACATCTAAACAAGTCAGATGCATTTTGAAAACAAGCTCTGTGGCCTGATGATGTTAAATATAACTTTTTGATCGCAATGAGCAAAGGTATGTCTGAAGAAAAAAGGAATTTCATGAAAAAAAGAACACCTCTCCAACTGTCAGGCATGTGTGTGGATCAATCATGCTTTGAGCTTGTGGATGGCTTCTTCAACAGGATAATGATTCGAAACACACCTCAAAATCCACAATGGACTGCCTCAAGAGACACAAGCTGATGGGTTTTCCATGGCCCTCAGAGTTCCCCAACCGAAACATCATCAAAATCTGTGGATAGACCTCAAAAGAGCTGTGCAACCATGCAAGACTGCCCAGGAATCTCACAGAACTAGAAGCCTCTTGCATGGAAGAAAGGGCGAAATCCCCCAAAAAGAATTGAAAGACCCACAAAAAGTGTTTATAAGATGTGGTATTTGCTAAAGGAGGTGTTACTAAATCCGGACCAAATGTTTGCTTCTGGCCCTTTTGTTTTTTTGTTATTTTGAAACTGTAAAAGATGGAAATAAAAGAGACTAATTTTGTTTAATATATAAAAAGAATGTGTCATCCTTAATGCTCTTTGGAAATGGGTTCACTTTTACTTGCTAAGCTATTCACTTTCACTTCAAACTTTTGCATTCCACTGTAATTATGTGAATCTCTTGATCGCTGTTTTCATATATTTTGAGGCTGCGCAGGTCACTTACTTATGAGACTTTGCAGATAGACAGAGCATAATGGAAGTATGTTTTTTTCCTGTATTTTCAGAAGCAAACATTTGTATTTAAAGCCAATACATTTCAATCAATGGTCAATGGTCAGAGGTAGCTGCCTTGGCTAGCTTGACTTTTAACTCATCCTTCTTTTCTGATCATTGATTAAGAGTTAACTATTGATATCCCTAGTGTCAAGTGTAAATCTGTCTTAATTCAGTGATTTACCAGTGTATGGCACTACACTCTTCTAACAGTGACTAACAAAAAATAAGCTGTGGCAGCTGGTTGAATTGATCTAGCACAGGTTGAACATGTGATCAATAGACCCCAGTCATAGGTGCATCTGTTGTATGGCTGGGGTATCATCCTCCACCTATACTGTAGTTCAAGAGGCAGTGACTCATCGTCATTTAAGCCACTCTCTTTCATGATAGTGTAGGTTCCTCTATGGGCCCAGCTTCCAACAGCCTGCCTCAATCAAATCTCTGTGGACCAAAGTTTTGTAGTTGTAGTTGTAGCTTGTGAAACTCGGGTTGATTTTGCAAGGCTAACAAACCTACCATAGTAAGCACTACACCTCAGCAACTTCAGTATCACAGATAATTCCTGCCTTCCCACTCATATTTAGTATCACAAGGCCAAACTGCATCTCCTGAGCTGTGTGTTTGGGACGGCATTCAAGTCTGGAATATATCCGGTGAGGATTGGTGGAGCCTGGCCAAAAATCTGATAACTGTGGTGGAACATTTAGATGATGATGTCAGGTATCTCAAACCCCCTGAACGTTGTGGACAACATTTTAACTAGGTGTTACAGACATGGCCTATTTCTTAACTCAAATGTATATGTGCAATGTCCATGTTAAATGACAGCCCTGAGGATGGTGCATTTGACCAGTCAGTTTGATGGAGACAACTGTCATCTAATGTGCAGTCTACTTGAAATGACATCCCTTCAAAGATAAAGGTTTAATCTTGCCAAAGCAACATGAAAGTTTGGGCTGGCATTGTAGTTTGGTTGGGATCTTCAAACAGGGCCCAACTCTTACTTTTGATACACTTGAAGCCAGAAGTAGAGGAAAAAGGAAAGGAGAGAAAGTCTTTCTGTTGACTTTGATGTCCATCTGAGTGGGTGTGTGCCGTTGTGTCATCTACCTCTACTTGTTTTCTATTTGCAGGGTGAATGTGTGTGGAGGTCAGTGCTGTCATGGATGGAGTAAAGCTCAGGGATCCCAGCGGTGCACAAAGCGTAAGTGTACAGTAAATGAGTGTCTCCACGTTAATGTTGCTACTCCAGTCTACACATAAACACTGGGTGCTGACCAAAGTGTTCCAGGCACCCAAACCAGCTTTGAGACTACTCTCT
This sequence comes from Chaetodon auriga, assembly GCF_051107435.1. NCBI lineage: Eukaryota > Metazoa > Chordata > Actinopteri > Chaetodontiformes > Chaetodontidae > Chaetodon > Chaetodon auriga. Next base: position 4,223,006 of record NC_135084.1, read on the forward strand.
GTTTCTTGGAAGATGATTTCCTTGGTCTCTTTCTTAAATATTTTTTTTTGTATGTCATGGCAAAAAAAGAAATGATGAATTAAGAAATCTTTCAAATATTGTCAGTATACAGTCATCAATTCACTGCTTTTGTCAATCATTGCACCCATTACCTGGTTGAAATATTTATATATATATATATATATATATTGGATATGTTAATGTACCTGCCCATCGTTTTCAAACCTGCAAATACCTTATGGTTGTGACTGCAATTTGCCTACAATTGCAACCATTTTAACAAAACACTTATTCAATAGGTTATCCAAAACATTATTAGGCCTACTCAAATATATTGACTTCATGCAAAGACTAAGTGTGAACAAAAACCCTAACCTGAGCAAAACAACACAGAATACGCCTACCCCTCCTATCCTGTCTGAGCTAACTAACTTAACTCTTAACTCTTGACTTAACTAGTTTGTGAGGCACATTGACGGTAAACACACAAACTCATCATAAAAATAACCTTACTTCCATAGAATTGCATACACTCCCTCATTTTTGGTATCATGTCCCAAGGTCCTCTGTTTAACATCTTGCACAAACTTCTCTACCTCTGTGCTCTCTCAGAATCTTTTCTTTTTTCTTTCTGTGTCAAGATAGCATTGTAGGCTTATACAGACTTGTGACTCACATTAAAGTCATGCAGACCTCTCTTTACCAACATGAATGTCTTCCTTTTCTCCACTAGGTCTTTTGTCAGATCCTCAAAGAAAGGCAGCTAACAGCCCTCCCATTCAATTGCACTTTTCTCCTTAGCCATCTGTAGCACCTTGTCTTGAGACAAATGTAGAAGCCCATCGTTAGGGTCCTTGATGACTCATTTTGGTTGGGCATGGGGTGAGAGAACAATGGATGTGTTTGATTCCAAATTCATTTCCTCTAAGACCAGCCTCTTGAGAGAGAATCCACATACTGAATCACTTTGCCTGTGTCCTCCTTGCCTTCTTTCAGTTCCACCGTTCCATTTTTCGCATCCACAATGTTCCCCATTACTTTCTTTTTTCCCCATTTCTCTATGCCTTTCTCCATCAGAGTATTTGTGCCCTCCATGTCTGACATATGTTGTCCTGCCTCTTCAAGCCATTCTCGTAAGCCTTTGAGATCTTTCGTTGTCTCCTTAGTTGAGACATCTGCCACCACCACCTGCAGAGTTTCACACATTGTGTTTTGTCAAACCTTCCAGTGTAAAATTTAGGATCATCTGTTTTGGGTTTTTATGGCAGGGGCTTACTAGGGTCACTGTTGGCATGACTCTCTGAGGCTGTAGCCTGCTTCTCAAACCTAGCTTACTTCTTGTTCATGCCCCCTTGAAAACATTTGCTTGCTGTGTTTGACATTACACCAGAAGCTGCAAATTGTCACTTGATTGCTGACAGTAATACTATGGTAATATATAGTAATAATATATGATATATGTAATATATGAAGTGTATTTTTTTTTGTCTTTGTTTAATATGTTGTACTTTATAGTTTCACTTCTGCTTTGTTATGTCATGGCACAAAAAATTGATTTTTTGCTCATCAGTTTTGAAGTTTTCCAATTACAATCACATTTTCTCCTTATAGACAGATGTTTCATAATTAAAAGACTAGAAAAAAAAAAAATGCCATTTGGACATTGCAACCATTCTCCTTGACAATCCCCTGATCCCTGAGACTTGCCCTTGTACCCCAGCCCTCTTGAATCCTTTCACCCCCAGCCTCTCTTGATTTCCTCTGGCCCTTTGGGTCCTTTCCCTTTCCCTTTCCCTTTCAAAATAATCTATGCTAAAGGTAGACCCCCAACCAGTATAGAGGGTATATGCTAACATCACTGTCCAATTATTATACACCCCTTCAGTTGGACTGAGTTGCAAAACATCCAGCAACAAGGCTGCCCTTAGTGGGGTAACTGTTAAATCAGGAGTAAAGCACATCATTATCTGCTTAAACTAAAGGCAAATGGACTCAACAGTGATCCTGACATCTTACCAAAGAACCAGTGGTCCATGGACATTGACAAACGGCCAGAAACTGAGTTTCCTGACATTTATATGTACCTGATAAAATGCTGGGGCAATACACAAAGCATAGCCTGAAGTCAATAAAAGCCTTGATGCTTGGTTAGATTTGTTGGCGACATTAGAGTGTTAAGGACACCAGAATTTTCTGGTTGTGTGTGGACAGGTTTGTATTTGTTTTTTATTGCAAGTATTATTTGGAAAACTCTAAGCTAGCTTGGCCTACTTTGTTTGCAGCTAACACTACCACTCACTAATGTTATAACATTGTATTTGTGCAGGTAAAACACAGTCAGAGAATGAATGAGCCCCAGTGAAAATTGGATAGCTGCAGAAATGATAGGGTCAGTTTTGACAGCCCATTGTACATGGATGGCAGGATTTGGAGAGACATATTTGCATGCAGCAGTAGAACAACTTTATAAAGGTGAGAATGTTACAAATGTGGTAAAGCCTTTGAGGATTTGTTGATCTCAGATGCTCAGTGTGAGCTTATTGAGCAGAAGACAAAGGGACAGGCTTCATCAAAGCAGATGTGGCAAAATAACTGCTTCCAAGTTTGGTGTGGTTATTAAGAGCAATGATTATCAATCAATGATAATCATATATACATACGTATGTATGTATGTATGTATGTATGTATGTACGTATGTATGTATGTATGTATGTATATTGCCTTCCGTGTCTTTCATATCGCAGTCAAGATATCATGGCATATGTGAGTAATATTTTACATCGATTTGGGATCTCAGTATCAGTAAATTTTGCAATATCGATAGCTTGACAGCCATTAACTAGTAACTAACCAGTTAATTTTGTGCTTAGGTGCATGTTGGAGTACATGTCAGTCAGTCGTGCTCTGGAAGATTTCCCTGTCCTTGACAAAATGAGAGAAATTCCAGTCAAATGCCTCTTTTGATGGACCCTATTTCCTCATGTTTTTGCGTCTACATGACTGATAGGGACAACAATTTTTGAAATTGGACCAGTATTGAGTGAGACTGCTGCTGCAGTCAGCTGCAAAACGCGCTGCAATATAATCCCTCGGAGTGTTTGCGCACCATCAGTGTACTTCCACTGACTGTTTATTTTTGCCACTGACAAGTTTAGATTGTATTCTAAGTGTCTGAAACATTATGGAAAGTGATCACTACAGAGATACAATTTTGTTAAATAGTGAGATCCTTTTTGTTTAACCAGAAACAGACGCTGTGTAGGTATTTCATTCGCATGGTTATGATAAGGTTATGTATACGTACATATGGTTATGTGCAACACAGTTTATAATAGCATATAATACCACAGGATATAATAGCTTCCTTTCTTTGGACTCTCTGGCTCTCGTCAGTTTCACGCTTTCTAATGCCGGAGTGGCTGGGCCTTAAGATGGACAAGGACTGCCACTGAGCCTGGAAAACCACTGAAGAAAAAGTTCAAATACTAAGTCAGACTGCATTAGTTTCCACAAATAGGGGGGCATTTGAGTAACTTAGAACATATCTCTTAGTCCGCTCTTAGTCTAAGAGCGGTTCAAAAAGCCCTTATGGATAATAAAAAAACGAGGATGTTCACGTCGCCCGGATTGGCGTCACCGGGGCCCCACCCTGGAGCCAGGCCTGGGGTTGGGGCTCGCAGGCGAGCGCCTGGTGGCCGGGTCTTTGCCCACGGGACCCGGCCGGGCTCAGCCCGAAGGAGCGACGTGGGCCCGCCTTCCCGTAGGCCCACCACCCGCAGGAAGGACCAGAAGGGGCCGGTGCTTTGTGTTTTGGGTGGCAGTCGTGGGCGGGGGCCCCGACGACCCAAACCCTGGACAACGACTTAGGGTGAGGTGCTCTGTCACCCGGGAGGAGCTCAGAGTAGAGTCGCTGCTCCTCCACATCGAGAGGAGTCAGCTGAGGTGGCTTGGGCATCTGTACCGGATGCCCCCTGGACGCCTCCCTAGGGAGGTGTTCCAGGCATGCCCCACTGGGAGGAGGCCCCGGGGAAGACCCAGGACACGCTGGAGTGACTATGTCGCTCGGCTGGCCTGGGAACGCCTTGGGGTCCCCCCGGAGGAGCTGGAGGAAGTGTCCGGGGAGAGGGAAGTTTGGGCGTCCCTGCTCAGACTGCTGCCCCCGCGACCCGGCCCCGGATAAGCGGGTGGGAATGGATGGATGGATGGAGAACATATCTGTTGACACTCTCATAAGCTTTGACTGAGTCTGTAGGTGGCATCCAGCCCTCTTTTACCTCATCAAGGTCCAGATGAGGTGTCTTTATTGTTGTGGATGTTAGACAGGGCAGAGGAGCTGCATAAGAAACAGTGGATGTGCCAACAACCAAGTTGTTGTGGGACACAGTAGCTTGCACAGCTGTAACAGATTTCTTTATTTTTTATGAAACCCAACAAATGTGACATAACACAAATACAAAGTACATATTAATGCACAGTACATTAGGACAGAACGCGATAATTTGCAAATCCTTTTGACATGTATTCAATTGCAAATAGTAAAAGACAATATTTCTACAATTTTTCTACACAGCTAACTTTTTTAAAATTGGGAGTATACAACTACGAAATGCTACAATAGCTCATTGCTGATATCAAAAGTAGTCCCCATATACAAGGCTACAAACCTGTACTTCTGATGAAGAGTCCTCAAAGAAAATTGTGTGCCAACAGTATGCCTCTGTGATGGGTTGGTCTGGCAGGCAATAGCCCCTTGTTGCAGGTAACTTTAGTGATGTGCTGGCCTGTATGCAGCAAATAGTTATAGTTAGTCCAACATCATCCCAAATGTGGAGTTATGTCAACAGCTACAAACATTTCAAAAAAGGATAAATCATTTTTTGAAATAAGTGGGAAGAAATTGATTATACAGAACATTTGACTTAGAGTGCAAGCAAAGCAAATAAACTACTGTTTCTAACATTCCTTGCAGTTTGACCATGTGTTTTTCACATGTATAGCTTCGGTGCATGTCTATTAAGTAGCGTTAAATTCACATTCAGCAGCAAAGCATACCAGTGAGGATCAAAGAGCAGAAGGGGCTTTTGCGCAACATGAAAGCCAGCCTATCTTACGTTACATTATAATGTAACGTAAGCAACACCAGAAAAAACAGTTTCCCACATCCAACCTGCTATGCTTTCATTGTTTAATTGGCTTCAAATTAGTCTTAATGTTCACACCATTTCTCTTGGACTTTCTGACTGTCCCTCAGGATTACATATGCCAATATTGCTCCAGCATGTGGGCTTACAATTGAACCTAGCAACATTAGCCGGCTTGGGTTAATTCAACAGGCTAACCTGCAAAATAAACAGTAAGAAATGGCAAAGCTGACAGCTTCCAAGTTGGAACTTGGATCATTCTTGAGCTTGAGTTTTGAAGCAACATCTGCTTTGTACTATCACACATAATACTCTTAGATGTTTTAATCATGGTTTAAGAGGACTTCAAAAGACACAGGTAATCACAGATAGCAATGACCTGTTTGTCATTATATGGCATAATTCAGGAATGCTCCTTGTGTGCTGCCCTGCTATAAATAACATGGACACAGGTATATGTTGAACATCTACTTCTTGCTATAGAGCACAGATTGTTTTGGTTTGCTTCGTTTCTTGGCAGCAAGAGTTGAAAACATGTGATTCAGCTATACAGAACTCAGGATTCAGAAGAAATGATCAGGAGACATTCCTATTACTCCTCCAGACTGGATGAAGTCAAATGTTGGTGGATTATTGAATTGCAGGGCAGAATAGCGCTTTGTTGAATCGGCCTGAAGTGAAGGCATGATAGTTATCTTGCAGACAAAATGTCTTTGTAACTTTGTGGAATTCCTCAGTTTACTTTGCTGAGAGAAAGCAACCAAAATGCAGGGGAAAAATATGGGTGTTTTGACGACAGCTTCCTCTAACTGGGTATATGCAGGCTTAAAAAATTGAAGGCCCCTCTACAAGACAGGATCATAGTATTAGTTCTGTAATAATGCAGGACTAACACCTTAGATGACAGTAGAGATGTCTCAAGCTAACACCAAGGATCAATGTCAAGGTTGATCTGACCATATTTGTACGGATCGCTATGACTTAAGACAAAGCTAATAGACTTTACTCTGCTGTGTTTTGTCCTCCTCAGCCTGTTATGTGTTACAATGCTGCTCTGCTTAATGCTGGGATTAGTGCTTCACCCTGCTCATTTTAGTCTCTGGATGATGGGGTACGTAGTCTTCACAAAATACTTACGAGTAATACGAGTTTATTAACTCGTGATTTTTTCACCCACCCCTGTCCATTTTTATGTCCACATAGAAAAACATGGCCATAGACAACAAACTTTTATATATGGTAACGTTTTGCCATAAAAAAAACTGAAGTTCCTGCCCACTAAACACCCCGATCTTTTCTCTATGGGTGTTGCTAGAAGAGCACCTGGCAACTTGCTGACTTAAGTTGTTTGCTGCTCATTGCCCAGTGGCCAAGCCCAAAACAGCTCATTATTTTGTCAGTCAGCAACGCTGACACTGGAGGGTGGTGTGCTGAATGCAGGTGTTATGAAGTGAAAGGGGGGGCACAGTAAATGCTCAGCAATGTGCCAGACACCTCATTTCACAGGGAAATGGGGCAGTCAAGTCCATTAAGACGCCACTGTCGCTGGGTATTGTGTCTGGATGATGTCCACATTCTTACTTAATGACCACTACAGATAAAATCTCTCTGAATTAGTTGTCCAACAATGGAATAATTTCCTGTAGTGAGAGCTAATGGCCCACTGCAGGTAGTAATGTCTCTCAGTATTTTCCGGTGTTAGCCAACCTCATTGTCAACGGGAGAGACTGATTTTCCTTGACAAGATCTATGTTGTTGTTTCATCAGTCTCATTTTAATGGCTTTCCATTTTTGTAATGGATACACTGGTTTTGAAATTAGGAAGATGCCACTTTTGAAGACAGCTGAGCAACACATAAATGGAAGCTATGAGATACCACAGAAATACAAAAAAATTATTTGAAGAAGTCACATATTTTGACTTCCAGGAGATGGCTGGTATTATTAGCGAAGTTTTCCTGACAAGAAACAAATCTTTGTGAAAAATTACAAACCTACTACTAATGTGTCATTTCACTTCATTCAACCCGACATCGTATTTATGTTAGCCAGTTCCTGTGAGCCGATACCACTGAATTTTACATTTTTTATTATTTTCTGTGGGTCTAACTTATTGATTTCTCCCTTAGTCACCCTCTCTGGTCTGCTGTATGTTGTGCTGATATGGCACAAAATTGAGTTTTTCGCTCAGTGTGATAGTGTAGTATTTGCAGTATTCAGTCCCGCTGTGTGTTCAGATTTGTTCGCTGTCAGCTCATTTGGCTCGATCAGCTCAATTGTCTCTTTGATCTGTTGGCCAAACACATCCAGCCAACTCGTTCTCTTCCTGCTGATTTCAACAGGGATTTGTGGTTCAAAATGGTATTATCAGATAAAAAATAGGGTGTGCCTCAATGATAGTGAGTTTACTGCGTGTTTTCAGTTTTTAGCATGACATGTTTTTTGTAGGTCTCAAGCTGAGTAGCCAACCAGTAATTGTAATGATAGTAACAGCATGAGAAGACGCGCTCTGCTGTTATCAGCACTTGGTTCAGTTAACATTTACTAAGTGATACAAAAATCCCTTTAGTCCCAGAGGTGACCCAGGGAAGATCTTTGTTCAAGTCTAATGGTGTCCCATTAGTCTCAGGACGCTGTTGGTCCTGAACCCTGGTCTTTGAGTCTCTTGCCATATAATGAAGCTGCCATTTTGTGCCTTTTCTGAATTAAAAGCAAAAAGGGCTTATTATAACCAGGGTTTGTTTAATTTTCTTTAGTCTGCCCATCGATTGTATCAATTTTATCAGTTTTTATATAAGTAATTGCTGGGATTATGGAATGCAATTGCAACAGACATGAGCAGGCAGATAATTAGACAGATTGTTAGCAAACTCTTAGGTTAGTCGAACATATTTAGAAGAGAAGAAAGGTGACAGCAAGGTGGCACAGTGGATAGCAGCCTTGGTACTGTGCTCCATGGTACTTTTTCTGTTTTTGTCAATTTGTTCAGTTTTCCACCGTCCCTGTCTGATGACATCAAATTGTGTTACTGTCCATCCATCTGGCGAATGCCTGTCCTGTGGCAGATTAACTGATCCCGGCGATGGAACAGTCAGGACTAAAGGCGGGAGACGAGATGGCAGGACTTGAGGCTGGCAGCAGGATAACAGGACAGGAGTCAGGACTAGAGGCTGGCGACGGGACAGCAGGACTGGAGGCTGGTGAAAGACATGGTGCTGCCAGGAGAACAGGCCACTGAACCCCCGAGGAATACTGCGGGTTAGTGTCATCTGGACATGGTTGCAGGTCAGGGTCAGAGGATCGCTGCAGCTCTGGCTCAAGAGATGACTGCTGCTCTGGCTCAGAAAATGGCTGGAGTCTGGCACAGGAATGGCTGCCGCTAAGGGTCAGAGGATCACTTCAGCTCTGACTCGGGGGATCGTTACAGCTCTGGCTTGGGAGATGGCTGCAGCACAGGAACTAGAGATGGCTGCAGCTCTGGCTTACTGGATGGCTGCAGCTCAGGATCAGAGGATCGCTGTAGCACAGGAACTGAAGACAGCTGCTTGGGTCTTGGAGAATTCTGCAGCTGTGGCAAAAGAGATGACTGCAGCTTTGGCTCAGGGACTAGCTGGAGCACAGGAACTGGAGGCAACTGCAGCACAGGGACTGAAGGCATTTGCTGCTCTGATCCCAGAGAACACTGCAGCTCTGGCACACGAGATTGTGGCAGCTTTGGCTCAGGGAATAGCTGCAACATAGGAACTGGAGGCCAATGCAGCACTGGCTGTGGAGATGGCTGCCGCTCTGGGTCTGGAGATGGCTGCAGCACTGGCTCAGAAGATGATTGCAGCACAGGAAATGGAGGGGTGCTGACCTGGATGGCAGCGGGACCTCTGGGATGCTGGGTAGCGGGACCTCTGCGATGCTGGGCCATGGGACCTGAGCTGGGCAGTGGTGAGGACAAAGAGCAGAACAGTGGTAAGGACAAAGAGCTGGACAGTGGTGAGGACAAATAGCTGGGCAGCGATGAGGACAAAGAGTGTCGTCGTTGGGAACCCTGCTTCTTTCTTGCGCAGATCAAATCAGGCAAGGGACTGTTGGCTAACTGACTCAAGGGCTGGAGCTAAAAAGGTGCTAGCAGGCCGGTGGCTAGCCAACTTGGAAGCTGGAGCTGGCTGGAGGCTAGCAGAGCTGCAGCTAGCCAGCTCAGGGACCAGAGCTGACCGGAGGCTAGCAGGACTGGGGCTAGCTGACTCAGGAACTGGAGCTGACAGGAGAGGAGCAGGCCTGAAAGAGGACTAATGGAACTTATGCCAGGGCCGGAGTTGAAGACACTGGAAGAAATCTGATCTCTCAGCCTAGTTTTGTAATCCTCCTACTCCATTAGAATATCAGGTAATGTCAAATACCAGGGCTTAGAGTAAAGAACAAGGAGTAGTGCCTCTAAGAGTCTCAGTCTGTTTTTAGCATCAGTAGATTGACCCAAGCAAAGACTCACAATTGAGAGGCGTGGAGGAAAAGTCTTGGATTTCTTCCACTAGGGTCTGCTGGGTTCATCTTGATCAGTTTGTACTGTTGTAATGGGTGTTCGGGAAAAAACAGAATTCAAACCCAAATGCAGACCAAATAAAAGGTGGAACTGGTGCAGTTCAATATGTTTAACAACAAAAGGTTCACCGTGGCCTGTGTTAGTGAGGTGTTACAACACCTGGCCGACCAGAAAACATGGAGCATAAACATCCAGACTCCCTGCTCATTGCTCTTGGGGACTTTAAAAGACCAAACTTTAGCTATGAACTACCAGATACAGACAGTGTCCCACCACAGATAAAAACACTCTGGACCCTTGCTGTACCATAATAAAAACACCTATTACTTTTTCCCCGTTGCAGCTTTAGAACTCTGATCACTGTCTTGTGCACCTTCTCCAGACTTACAGGTAGAACTGAAAATCTGCTAAGCCGGTGATCGATTGAGAGGTACCAGTGAGGCCAAGCTGGAATCACAGGCCTGCTTTGACTGCACTGTAACTGGGTGTTTTTGAGGCTGCACCTACTGACCTGGCGGAATTCACACTGTGACATCCCACATTAGTTTCTGTGAGGAAATATGTGTGCCAACTAAAACGTTCTGCATAAACAACAACAGTAAACTCTGGTTTAAAGAAAAACACAGTTTTGTCAGACCAGGGAGGAGGCCTACAGAGGTGGGGACAGGAGTCTGTAACCCAGGCCAGAAATGCTAACAAAAGATACTATAGTAGCAAAGAGGTGCTACACTGAAAAGTTCTCAACAAACAACTTATTGTCAGGACATCACCACCTACAGGAAACTATGCCCCCACACTGTATTGACACATCAACTAGTCGATGACTGGAATTTGTGTTACTACAGGTTTGATAAGTCAACTGTCACACCTCTCACCTGCTCTACTCAAACATCAAACAACCATCAGAACCCCCTGCCAACCCCTCACCCTACCTGACTGCACTCAAGAGAAAGTGTGTCAGCAAACTGTCCTGACTGACTGGAGGCAGCAGGTGAGGCTGGGGAAAATGACATGACAATCAGCACTGGCGTGCCCCAGGGATGTGCACTCTCCTCTCTGGTCTTCTCCTTCTACACAAATGGCTGTACCTCAGGAGTCCCATCTGTTACATCTTTGAAATTTGTAGAGGACACAACAATTATCGGCCTCATGGAGTCTGGACACAGGCAGGAGGTTGAACAGTTGGCCCTCTGGTGCTGTCAGAACAAACTGAAGCTGAGCACAGGAGAATCCCCCCCCCCCCACATGGCACCCCATTACCATACTCACAGCACTGTTTCTACTGTGGAAACCTCCAGGTTTCTGGGATCCGTATCTCGCAGGACCTAAAATGGGCATCCAACATAGACTTTGTCATTACACGGGCCAACCTCCACCAGCTAAAGAAGTTCAGTGTACCTCAGGACCTGCTGATCCAGTTCTACGCTGCAATAATCAAATCTGTTCTCTGGTTTGGATCAGCCCCCAGACAGGATAGGAACAGACTGCAACAGACAGTTAGGACTGCAGACAAACTCATTGATGCAAATATGCAGACCAATCACACCCTGGACATAACCTTTTTTTAACTTGTATTGGTTATGGTTATGATTTATAACTTGTTATGGTTTAGCAATAAATGAAAATGGATCATTCTGAATCACTCATCAATAATGGGTACTCCTTGATCTGACATTTTCATTTTAAATGCTGGCATGGCATTCCTAATCTCTGAATATGAGATTAGGAGGAATAAAGAGGAATAATAAGAGGAAACAACCTCGTGGTTTCTCATGGTTTCTCATGAAATCGCGTTATCTCGTTATTTCAAGATAAAAGAGCGCATTTTCTTGAGAAAACAAAATAATTAACCCATGATCTTGAGATAATTGTAGTGAAAAAAGTAATGACAAGCACAGCTATTTGTGGCTTCCATAGTTTGCAATTTACAGAACCTCACAGACTTGTATATAGACTTTGTATTTATGTTGTCCATTGGTTCTAATATATATTTATAAAGGCTATATAACACCTATGTTTTCACATACTTGTTATCTTTATTTGTGGAGCTTTTCTCACTGTCCCTGTTTTTTAGCTGTTATGTCTGTACATTGAGAGCAATGAAAAAACAAATTCCTGCTATCTGTCTAAATACGTGGCCAGTAACGCTGATTCTAAAGAGTAAAATTATAACCCAAACTGTCCACTGTAAACATCCATAAAACCAAGTCGCGATCAACTGTGGCATTGTCCTTGATAGGTGAGAATTGTTTTTTGTATGTGTAAGTGTTTTCCTTGTGATGAATAGATCACTGGAATCAAGTCAAAGTAGATTCAGTGTGTTATTATGGATAACTAGGATGTTTAATATGATAGGGTCTCTATAGCGTCATTGTTGGCTAGTGGAAAGATAAGTGTATCACTTGCCCAGAGGATTAGTGAGGCCCATAGATTCTCAACAGACAGTCTTATCAGAGCTAATCTGACCTCTGAGGGCCAGCAGTGACTCAGATGATGTGGAATTCAATACCTCATATATCGATGTCATATCTTTCCACTGCTACCTACTTCTGAATTCAGTCAACATCTGTCCCAGCCACATGCAAGGTTAAACAGGCTGTTGAAGTTACCCATAAAGTCTGAGCAATTTTCTTTCCTTCACTTTGGAATTTTAAGGTCTTGCATTAAGGCAGTGACACAAAGAAAATCATTATGCCTCCCAGTCTCTGCATCCTTCTTTCAGTCCCTACCACATGAACACAGCCACACAGACACAAAATATTTTTGAGTGTTGCACACCCCTAGAAAACCTCAGTGAGGGTGTGGAGGGGCTCCCTGAGCACCAGACCCAGCTTTTCATCAAAGATGCAAGGACATCAGCATGACTGATTTATTTCCTGTCCCCCCAGCTAACTAGTAAATTACCATCACTTAGTCCGTCACCCTCATCGCAGAACAGAGTTCTTATGAAGCTGACCTCAGTCAGAGAGAAAGAGAAAGAGAGAAACTATTTGCAGAACAGATGGCAGCCTCAGCTCCAGGCCAGAGAAGGGTGGGGGAAATGAAAACTATTTATGCTGGTCGGAAAAGAAAGCAAAAAAGCATTGCCAAAAGTGGAAAATTAACTGTACGGTTATTTCAAAATGCTAACATAACTTGGGGGAGGGGGTGCGATGATATCATCTTTGAGGTAATCACTCTATGGAAGAGGGGTGTAACTCAACCGATATTAGATGTTGAATTTCACATCACTTTTGGACAAAGGTTGCTGAGAATATACACTGTGCTGTTAATGCCCTGAAATTTGCGCATTTCCATGTGTCCATCCATCTGTCACACTCATGTATCAGATTTGTTCAAAAAGCTATCCTATTGCAAGTTTAATTGGTTTAGTACATTGGTGAACATTGACACAAAAACTTGTGCCAACCAGTGTCCAAGTGTCCAAATGGAGGAAGCTGATCCATAAAAGACATGACATGAGTGGATGGTACAAATGTACAGTATTTCCTTAAATTACGTGTGTTAACGTGTCTCATTAGCATCGCAGAGAACTGTGTTACTAAGATTCCAGCTTAAGATAATTTCCCAATGCAACTTTCTGGTTTCATGGCGTGATAATAGATTTTATTGGTATTATAAAATATTCAATGTGGATGAACCTATATCCATGCATATCTAAAACCAATTATAAGTAAAAGCCTGGGCAACTGAGAATGTGGATTTTCAGAATGGATCTCAGTATGGCGTTGCTCCTGTGAGCGTACACACCTGATAGCTTCTGTAACTTGGCCTGATCAGATGTACTAAGTAGCATTGGATATGGCAAGTGAAACCGTTATCTCTGTTTGAACAGTGAACCAAGTTTCAGGCAAACCTCAGAAAACTTTCTGGAACTAGCAACACAGTACAGATAATGACCTGCAAGCACTTGCTGCAATGGGGCAAATCTCGATATCAAAACTGTGTATGCCATATCACAATTAACTACTCAATGCATCCCACAATGGCGTAGCCGTCGGAGAACTTACAGGTGGAAAGTTTCCACATTGAAACTGATGACAGATGTAGACTGCGAGGAGGAATTGTGCTAGTGTTGTTCTTTAGGGTGTGCGAGTGTTAATCATGTACACAGACACAATGTAGTTGCATTGCTAAGTTGCATTAGAGCAGGGGTGTCCAAACTTTTTTCACTGAGGGCCACATATGGAAGAATATACATGGCTGGCAGGTCAGGAGTCAGTTTGATGGTTGAGATGCGAAGGACGTCACAGAAATGGTTGTCAGTCATTTTGGTTGTCAATCTGCTTTTGTTCAGCGTCATCAGAGAAAATGTTTGCTCACATATGCATGTCTTCTCTTTCAAAAACTGGTCGATCTCTGATCTCAGAGAATAAAAACGCCAAAGCACAGAGCCGCGACTTCGCCAGCACACTTCTGAATGGTAGAGCAAGTCCCCATATTCAGCATCAACGTCAGTTAAGAAAGTTTAAAATTTTCTGTGGTAGAGTCCTTGTGCTCGAATTATTTTTGACCGTTTTCACAACCGTGTTCATCACATCGCTAAGCTGGACTGTCTTGGAACAGAGTGCTTCTTGGTGGAGCATACAGTGCAAGTCTCACATCCTGCATCTTTGCGCACACCGCAGATGCCATAGAAGTTTCATGTGTGGGCCATATTCCAGCATATTTTTAGAATTAAAAAATTTTAATTAAAAATGGATCATGGGCCGCACTTGGCCCACGGGCCATTGTTTGGACACCCCTGCATTAGAGCTTTTCAAGCCAGCTTGTGGGGCTGGATGCTCCACTCTAGAACATGACTCTCCGTGTTGGTATGTGCTTCAAACAAACAAGGTCACACTTAAGCAAAAGGAAAGTTTAAACCTGTTGAGAACTCAAAGGCAAGGCCTCCGTATACACCCGTCATACTGAGGAGTGATGTGCAGTGAGGATAGCACAGTACACTTTTGGACAGTCTCTTCTCAAAGGCTCACATGGTGTTCTCAGTTGTAACGGAAATAGCGTCTGATATGACAACAGCATGTATTGGTTACTGGTTTACTGTATTTGTGAAATTTAACTTTTATCATCAATGATATGTTGTCCTCTTTCATACATTTTGGCTAACAGTGACAGTGTATCAGTTGAAACTCAATTCAAACAGCTCCTAAATGTTGGCAGGTAAAAAACACACTTTAGACAAGAAGTAGTTGACATGAAGACTTTTGTTGCTGCAGCCCAAAAACAAAAACTAGCTGTTGCCCCTTTGTCTGCTCTGGAGGGAAAGATCTCCAGTTGTTGCCATGGTAGAGAGCCAACCTCTTTTTTTTTGCTTCTGGCTCTGCTGTTGGCACACATATAATTCCTGCCAAACTACATAAATTTAAGTTACAATCCAGACACTTGTTTTATGTGTGGTCAGGTGTAATGGATGTTGTTTCATTGTTTTTGGGAGTGTGGGGAGATAACAGAGTTCTGGAGTGAGATATCACATTCATTAGGTAGGATGATAGGCATAAACCTACCTCAGAGTTGTTTACACTCTGAATTTATCCAAATAATCCTATTACCCCAAAACCCCCCTCAGGCTTTAATTAACATGTGCTTCTCAAAGCTTTATCATGAAAAAATATGAGGAGCCCACAATTTGGCCAGTGGCTCAGTGGCTTATTGACCATTATTTGTTTGAAACTTGAAAATGAAAAATTAAAAGCATCATAAGTGTACCATTATTTATTTTTTTTATATGTTTTTAAGGGAGTCAGAGGATATTGCTGTTACTAATTCATTGGTGAAAAACAGACTGTGTTTATCAGATAAGAGAGCCTGACATAATTTTTTTTTTTTATACAGTGAAGCAAATGGAAATCAGACAGCGTGTTTTGTGTGTAGCCTACTTCCGTAGAGGACATCAGTTGAGTTGGTGGACCTTTAATATAGCCCAGGACACATTAGTGCACACACTACAAAAAGAATGTGGCCATATGCATTCCAGATAACCTCTTATTGTGATCTGAGTGACAAAATCTTAATGCATCTTGGGTGCATTCACACTTGTACTTTGAGATCTCCATTTGTGATTCAATCAATCAGGATGTATGTTAATTTCAGGTGTAAACAGACTGGCACACACATACACGTTTGAAGGAGGGCCATTTGCAAGTGTTTGTATGTTCAAGTACCTCTGTTTTTGTGGGAACCTTTGGGGAGTGAAAAAAACTCACTTCTTAAACATATTAGGTTCGGGGGATTAGGGTTTAGTATTTCTAGTATTAGTAAGGTTACTATTAAGCGAATGTTATACTTAGTTGAGGAATGAATAAGTCAGAGGAAGGTCCAGATGTGTGTCTGTTATCTGCTATGAACTTGCTTTGCATCATTCAACCAAACATATCTAAGCTTGCATGTGCACGTGTGTGTTGCTGTAGAGTCTGTAAAGTTCTGTTGTTTGTGAGACAGGCTTTGGAGTTGATAAATGGATGCCCAGATAATCTGTCTTGGGAGAACAGTGTCCTGTATAATTCCAGGCTTTTTGTCCATTTCCTTGTAGACATGCACAAACACACACAATCACACACAGGATACACATATGCTCAAAATTTCAGTTAATTGCAAAATGACTCCTTAAATGTCCATGGAAAGTACAGCTTTACTCGTTAAAGTTCTTTGTGTCTAGTTAACCCTAACAGCTAGTGGGAAAATACTTTTAATGTTTTGGGGCTATTTTTTGTTGTATTTTTTTCTCAATACTGTATGGCTGATAGTGAAAAAAAGTTGTATTTTGAATTCAGTTAAACCTCAGACATGTGCTTGTGGTCTAGTTTAAACAATATTACTTGTACCCAGCATAATCACAAATATATCTTGTTTCTACATGAAAAGAATCTGATAAAATATGGATGGTGCTTGTTGCTGAGGTTTAAACCTGTCAGAGAAAAGTCTCCTTCCAAGTATAATGCCCCTTATTTGGCCAGTTATGGTAAATATGACTGCTGGTTTGGATGAGTGTGTCATGTGGACATTGTTTTATGATAATGAAATCAAATAAACCTAATAAGCATCTCACATTGTTTGATATCTGACTGAAGGCCTAATGATACTGTGGACAGCTCTGCACTTTCTCAACTAGTGTTAACAAATTTTCACACAGCCAAGACATACTGCTTCCCAACCCTGAATCCTGAAGGTCCCGATTAAAGGCTTTAAAGTTGATAATCTTAAAGCAGCAACAGTCTATACGTGCATATTAACAACATATCAGATGGCAATGGGAAAACAATGGGACGATGTGAAAGGGGTTTCTGGTGGTGATGAACCTATGTTCACAGTGATGAAATTATTATCTGAGGTTATGTCCACACTAATTGATTGTCATTTAAAAACAGCGTGTTAAAGCGCTGTATTTTCATCAGAACACACACTCAGGGGCAAACATTGTACTTTTGACTTCAGCATATTTTGTCTGGCAGCTTTAGTTACTAGTTACTTTTCAGATTAAGAGCAGTTGGTTATTAAAAATGTGAAATGTGTGGGGCTCTGAAGAGATACTGTATGACAGCAAGAAAACTGGGAATTCACCCTTGCAGTAAAATGTGGACGACACATGGACTGGCACCAGTTTTTTTAAATGGAAACCCTGAGTGGGAGATGCAGTCCAGTATGCTCCTCAGCTCAAAATTAACTGGTTAGTTACTGGTTTATGGGTGTCAGGTTATTGAGAATTAACCAAAGCTGACAGTCCTAGTTGTGAACATAAGGCAGGGCTGAACAAAAGCAGTGTAAACTGTGCGCAGCAATTTAAACGTCTCCAGCACCACTGCTTTATGTCAAAATGTCAGCCTTATGAAAAAGCTCTAACTGTAACTGGGATCCAGACCTCATCAGTTCTTCTCCTGGTGCAGTTTCCAGTCTGCTGAAGCACATAGTTTGATGCATGAATGTTCTCTCATCCTCATTTCTACCACCTCTGCCATTTACAGCACTGCAGAAGTGAATGTTAAGATTCACAGCCCTCAACCCTGGAGGTCCTAATTCAGATCACTTGAAGTGATAAGCTTTAGCAATAATATGATGGATTTAAAGTTAAATGGGAGATTACCAACTCTGTTCACCAGCTGTCTGTTATTTACACAAGACAATTCTCCACCTGTTTGTTAGTGAACCGCCTGAAACTGACGTGAGGCAATTGGCTTGACCATTTACCATTTCTCTCACCACTCTTGTTTTTTTTTCACTAAATACTTTTGAGCGGGGGTTAAACTGGGCTGGAGCCCACATCTAGAATGTGTTCCTTTTTTTTTTAGCTTTAATTAAGTAGCTGTGGCACTGTGATTTTATGGTGGCCTTATTAACCAACAGGTAAGTTGTTGCACACAGATTCTAAAACAGTGATATCATTGGGAACAAAGCGGTCATGCTCAGCACCATCAAAGCTGCAGGTACATTTTTATTTTCAGGTTAAGTCCAAATATCTCCTCTGGAGAATCACAATATTTTTTATGGCAAGTGGATTTTGACAGGGAGTTTACAGTTTGCTGCTAAAAATTTGCAGTAGTGACATTATTGTAAGCTTATCTAATCACTAATGTACATTAAGAAAGAAGGCAGGTGTAAGCATACTAATAAAAACACAATTTATTGTGCTATTGCCTATAAGTTACTGTGAAGATGTGTCTGTTTTTATGAACAAGAATTTCTGCCTGAACCATGGACTCAATGCAAATAAAAAACATATCCGCCATTGGCAGTGCATTTGGGTTTCATGGAGGTGAACTTTTTTTAAATTAATTTTACCACTTACAATAGTACCTATTTAGAAACAATGTGAGGGTATTACACAGTAGACAGATTTGTGATAAGTGTGATAATGTTTTACACCTTTTATTTAATGGGGAGTGCCAAATGTTCTATGACTACAACGTTTTGCATCATTACTCTAACAATATGCTCTGGTGACAGGTCAGTTTTCCGCCAACCACCTTTTCTTTCAACAAGCATCAACAAAACACAATTTTGACCCACAAGATGATTACCTTACAGAAAATTCTTTTAGGCTTATTGATCTTGACCTTCTAGGATACAATATCAGTTCAGTATGTTTAATTTGTATGCAACTAGATGAACTCAGCTACAAGCAGTGGTGACTTTATAGCTTTGCTAGCAGTTAAAGTTTATTTATACTGTGGGGCCAATATGTTGAGCACACCGCCATGGGGCACCTGTGTACAAGATATGATTACTTCAGCAGGTATTGTATGTGAGATATTATGATTATGAGATAACCCATAGACACCCATTCAAAAAACTATCACTGTAAAAACTGTGTATCTCAATAACTGTAACAGATATTGAAAAAGAAAAGTAATAGCCACCATGACACACATTTGCTGTACATTGGAAAATTGGAATGATGTGTCTGTAAAAATGTGTGAGTAGAAGTGATCCAAAAAAGTATGGTTGAAGAAAAAAAAAAATTAATACAAAAATTAATAATAAATACAAAAATAAATAGCCGTGGTAACCAACAGTGACACAATAAGAATTAAAATGTTAATGCTTCTCCCTAGTGGCATCTTGGCATTTAGATTTAATTTGAGATACCTGTCTCTAAAGCTGCACCAGTACAATGAAGTGAATGGAATTTAGTTCAAAGAGATCAACTGCATTAAAAGAAACTGACATTTAAAAAAATTGAACAGCCACATCTCTTTCCAGAAACAGTGCCATTGTTACTCTGGACAACTAACATCCAACACAATATTTACATTTTTTATTGTAACTTATTTCTGCCGTGGAAACCACCCCACCCATACCCAACTCCCCAGTCTCCTTTTACAAGGACTCCCCATCTGCACACATCTCAATTTAACCCCTAAACATTATTAGTCAAGACTGCAAGTGGACCCTCTATGTCATAAATAATGTTGTGTAAGTATCAACCCACGATGTCAGGCAGTCATAGTGTTGGTGCTTGGTCTTAAATCTTAAATGGCAGATACACCAGAGTTTGTTTGAATCATGCCAATTAAGTGTGAAAGCACACCTAAAGCTCTAAATTTAATGTGTGATGATATATCTATTTTTTGAGAAGCATACTCCTTCTAACCTTCTAACCTTGTTGTAGATATCATGCAATACATAAATAAATGAGGCAGAATGTGCATTTAAAATTATGAACAGTCAAGTCCAGTATGACCTCTTACCATCATCACTCATTTTCATTCTCTGTCTGTCTCTCCTTCCTCTGTCTTTTCTTCTTCTTTCTCTCTGCTCTGCCTTGGTTTTGTGTTGTAGCCAATTGTATCCCTCAATGCCAGAATGGAGGAATGTGCCTCAGGCCCCAGCTCTGTGTCTGCAAGCCTGGCTCAAATGGGAAGGCATGCGAACAGAAGACGCCGCACACACCCCCCTTTCCAGCACCGCCTGGGAATGGACCCACCAACGGGCACACCACTGGACACACTAATGGACACAATGTGGTTCCCCAGCGGCCCATACCTCAGCAAGGGTCTCCCAATGGTTATGCCTCTGCCCCCCCTCCGCCAAGTAACATGGCCCAGATGAAACTAACTGTCAAGCCGGCCCCACAGCATGTGCGACCACATTACATCCAGCAGCACATCCAGCAGCAGTAAGTACTGTGCTTTGATTCAACCTTTATTTGAAATTGAAATATTTGATTTAAATCAGCTGAGCTCCATGCGTCTTCACATTCACATAGTTTCACGAGTTGACTCCTGGAGAAGGTCACTGGAACCCATAGACATATCTTGAAGAAGAGTTACTAGTCCTGCTTGGGGAAATTACATTTGTACACACACAGGACCTGTAGACATGCATCAGTTGTGGAGGGATGTCAAACTGATGGGGCTGTCACATAGTCTGCACTTTCTTCTTCAAAGACAAAATTATATGTGTACTTCAGAAAGGCTTTCTCATGCATAGAAAATAACTTACCTCACAACAGCAACAGACCAACAGATGAGCTGATAAGCCATAGCTTTTAGTGGCAATGCACACATCGCACTCAGCGTGTATCACTTTGGCATCTCAAAATAAGAAATTATCTAGGCCTTAGCTTATACCCTTCCCTGACATTGTATTTGGTCAATAATGAATACTCTTTGTAACCCACATTTGAAAGATGAAAACATGTAATCCTTTAGTAACACTTCATGTATGCATCAGGATGCTGAATAAGCATTATTTAATTATTTCATGACAGCTGATATCAAAACCAACCACATATGACAGTTTAATGTTACGTTAACACATACAGTTAAATGTTTTCTGTAAGTTGGATAGTTAGGCCTGCTATTGCATGTTTATGGTTATTTCATCTTGGCTTGCCATAACAAAGACATTTCAAACAATATCAACTTTGCATTCAAAATGACATAATTGACCAAGGACACTTAATGACCACAGTCATAAACATTCATAAAGACTCCTTCATGTTCATGACAGATGTCATGTCATGGTTAAGGCAGCATCATGTCAGTCTTATGCACACCCCTTCAAATAAAGTGTTTACCCTAGCCTAGTGTTTAATACCATGCTGACTCTTTTACAGAATCGGAAGAATGGTAAAGCCTGCAAGCCAGCTACACAATTGTTGATATAGGCATAGGCAATATATGTGAATATGTATATGTATGAATATATATTTATTTTAACTCAGATCCATCACTGTGAAGACTATGGCCAGTACACTCTCATTATCACCAACCATCAGTGTAATATAGGTCAGATATCTCTTGGCACTTTCATAAGGAGAGTGAAAATGCCACTAACTCCTGCTGTGGTTAACTTAGTTTGTTATGTCGGTCACTGCAGCAGATTGCTGAACAATGTGCAGTGGCATTAGTCACAGTAAAAATGAACCCAACGCCTTGACAGGTCCAATCGGTGAATATAGCCTCAGATCAGATCTCTGCTTTTCTTCTCAGTGTTACAGCCACATGTAGGAGGACACTTCCAATATCATTCAACACGGTGTCCAGTAATTTTGGCACAGATCAACCGAGTCTTTGATATTGATTAATGATATTCAAAATGTTAAAGAATGCATTTCACATGCTGTGTTTTACATGCACTGTGTAAAATGTGTGTCCAGAGGGTTTTTTATGCCCTGCACAGGCACAAGTAATTGCTACCAGATCTGTGTCCTCGAAAGCTGCTCTCAATTTGCAGACGGGATTTATCTCTCACAGGGAGCTAGTCTCCCATTGGTTCAAGCTACAGAGAAGTTTTGTCATCTGATAGGATAAAAAAATAGGGCAATAATCCCCATGTCAGGAACTTCTCATTAGTTCAGTCAGATGTGCACAAGCAGTGGAGTGAACGAGTTTCATTTTTATCACAAATCTGCCTAAAATCTGCGGAAATTCAACAGGTTTTAGATGTTAAATCCATTATTTGGCTGTTATAGCTACATAGATGATCCAGTGTTTTGGTGGCTAATTTTATATGTTATATGTGCTATGTCAAAAACCTCTGTCTGTTTTAGGTACGCAGTACTTCTTTTGCCTTCTGGGAAACTTTCCATGCAGTGTCACACTAAATTAGTTTTAGTTGTCATTTGAACAATGTCACAGTATAATTTTGGAGGGGGGTTAATACAATTTGTGTGGTCATAGTGTGTAGGTAAAATGCAGCTTACATCTCTTTTCTGGCCAGGAAAGTCTTTAGGAAATGCTTGAGAAAATGTTGTCAATATTCCAGAACAACAGATCCTAACATACACCAATTACGGTGATTTTGAAAACATTGAGACTTATTCAAGCACATTTTCGTATTATCCTAAATCCCTCTGACTTTGTCCTGTGGGCCCTGTTCATACAAGTGTTCCAAGTCGGATTCAGCAAGCCCTCTTAACTGCGCAAAGTTATTCTAAATTGCTTGTTCCAGCCTGATGAATGCCACCGGTTCATGAGGAAATGTGCCTTCATGAGATTCTATCATTCGCATAATCAGCGTCCCTGAATGGCTGTATAAGACCACCTACCGACTGCTGCGTTTGTGGCCACAACTCTACGCTATGAAGTATGGAGTGTAATGATTGTTGTGAGAGCTGTCATTAACTTAATTTCCAGACTTTGCTAATTTGCACAATCCATATGCACATGTGCTAAAGCTGTGCTGGGTGAGTTGACTGGAGAAGTCAGAGTGTATGCGGCAGCCATTGCAGTGTCTCCAGTGTGCTCTGTGAGCCTGACGGCACAGTTATGCTCACTGCAGCCATTTTACACACAAAAACTATACCTGAAATTGTACATGGTGATACATGCCCAGTGTTGTCAGTTATTATTAAAAACTATTGACACTTTGATTTGCAGTTCTTTAATGCTATTTGATGTCATCTTGGATTTCTACAGCCAATGATGATCATTTCGTCAGTTACAGTCTGGCCCTCTCCTCTGTGCTCCAGGTGTGAGGAATGTGATGATGAGAAAGCACTGATGAAATATTGAATGAACTTTGATTTAACATTTCAGTTGGCTTATATCTTGTGAAATTGAAAGGTGCTGTGGAATATTATGGCTCACTACAAGTGCAAGTACAAATAACACAGGTGGTTTGAATGTTTCTGATAAAGTGGGTCCAGCTTCAAGTTCTGCCATCTGACATCAGCTAAGGAAATCATAAGTTTAGCAAAGTTAGTAGTGTTGTCAGAGCAGCACTCTGACAGAAATAAAGAGAGAATGGTCCCCTGTCTTTCTAAATCAAAGAGCTCCATGACTAATAGGAGGGGCAGTTGAGGGAGTGTGACAGTCATGGAGATGTTAGATGAAACAATATTATAGCCTGCAGAAGGTGATGTCATACTGTTGGTGCAATAGAAGATGATACTAGAGAGAGACCTGCATTAAGACCCTGACACAGCTGTTGGAGTGAGAGAATTTTCCAATTTTCACTGTAGAGTTTTTGCTGTGTTTAGCAGTTTACAGGACCCACACTTAAATGCCACACTTAAACAGAGATGACAAGTTTAAAGTCTTAAATTGTGACTGAGAACAGAAGCAAATTGTTGATTCAATGAATTTCCAAGCTTGAGGAGAACTTGAGGGTGGAAGTAGGCCAGACGAGTGCAGATCCAGTCCTTTCAAAGACGCAGACAGAAGGGGTATGGATGGAGACAGGTGAGGGCAAGGCACCTGAGCCAAAACAAAAAACAAGAGCCAGGAAGGCAGGCAAGCAAGCAAGCAAGGAGCAAGAGCAAAAATATACTTGGATATTTTCATCATGGATTTGATGAATACTGAGTGGAGATCTGGTGCTTCTGTACTGTGGCAGCAGGTGAGTCTTGATTGAATGATTGAGTGGAGGGGAGGAGGAGGCTAAGCCCAACCTGTCAGCCACGCCCTGCAGGGAAACATACACACCACACAGACACAGCGAAGACAGACAGGAGACAGAAGGAGAGGGGGAACACAAGACACGACAGGGAAGAAGGATCCCCACAGGTTTCTGTGGAGAAATACGACACTACAATAATGAAAAAAAAAAATTAAAAACTCAGTAAATTGGCAGCCACAGTGATTATGATATGGTGAACAAAATATTCCTTTTTCATTATGGATTTTATTTAATTTAGGTGTTATATTTAAAGAGTAACTCAACTGCTTTTTTCTGACCTCCAGTGCTCTAACTTTTCAACTTGCTGCACTGGGATGACATAATTTTTCAGTGCCTTCCAAAGTCACACTTACAAATAGCTGTCACAGAGTACTGTACAGGATTTTTCTCATCTACCACGTCGTGGTTAAGGTTTGAGTGGGTCTAGACACAAAACTACTTGGTTATGGCTAGGGGAGGACTGCGGTCATGTTTGCCCTGTACTTAGCACTGCACTGTAGTTGGAGGATATATTCCAGTGCAGCATTCAAGATATTGGTGAGGTTTTAAGACAGTTACCTGGGTAGAGGCCCAGGCTGAAAAGAATGGAAAGGCGAGGTAAGAGGAAATAAAGGATGATGATACTGGTCTTACAGAACTAGAAGATTTTGGGAACCCATGAGGAAGTGTGATTTCAGAGCATCTATACAAGGACATTGGATTTTTTGAGACCCTGATTAGTATTTTTTAATTGTAAAAAATATCTCCTTTAGCCTTAACAGACTTCAAAAGAGTAAATCCAAACCATAACGTTCCTGACAGACAAGAATCATGATTTACGCAGCCATTGTGCATACACCTCAAAAGAGCAGTGCTTGTAAGACAGCCCAAGAATCTCACAGAACCAGAAACCTTTTGCCAGGAAGAATAGGCAAAAGTCCCCCAAACAAAAACTGAAAAACTCCAATCTGGCTACAAAAAGCCTTTACAAGCTGTGATACCTGCCAAAGGGAGAGTTAATAAGTAGTGACGATGCAGGATGCCCAAACTTTTGCTTCTGTTCCTTTTCTGTTATCTTTAACCTGTAAAAGAGGGGGGAAAAAGTAACCTTGCTTAAAATATTGAAGAAATTTATAATCTTAAACTTTATCCTGTTTGGAAATCTGATTATTTTACTCCAAGCAGAACCAAGTCTTAGCAAGAGCCAGTGTTGAAAAGAGCTGCTCTCAGTATCAGGTCGTTGCTTTGCAACTCAATGATGTCATGATGTTGGTTGTTTGACACATTGGCTGGTTCCACATATGACACATTGGGAAAAAGGAGAAGACCACTCAGAGTAACCAAATGGTATTTCCAATGGAAAAAAGTAAAAACTTGTTGTTTGATATGGAATTGCAGCTAGAGAAGGCCAATTATTTCTACAGGAGTCTCTGACCCTGGAGAACCACTCAAATGATCTGTTCTTTGTAATGCATTCCCAAGTTTCTTAAACAGGTAGAAATAAAAACCTTTTCAATTTTTCAGAATTGTAGCATGAGCTTTCCTTCAAAAGTTTAAAAAGGGAGATTTTTATTCAGGACTATACCAGTAAAGGAATCCCTA
Organism: Chaetodon auriga; assembly: GCF_051107435.1. Classification (NCBI taxonomy): domain Eukaryota; kingdom Metazoa; phylum Chordata; class Actinopteri; order Chaetodontiformes; family Chaetodontidae; genus Chaetodon; species Chaetodon auriga. The sequence goes on from NC_135084.1 coordinate 4,248,599, forward strand.
CAGAGCAGTTCACTGCCCTTCTATCAAAGCTAATCACGGAAGACCTCAACAAAGTGATCAAAATGGGTTGTCAGACAGATTGACAATTGAATTGGTGAAGCATTGGCAGTAATGCAGGTGTTCTTGTGTTCCAGATTGTAGTGTTGAAAAGGAAGCCAAGCCAGTCATTCTGCGTTCCAGCTCTACTCTCACAGCTATGGGAAACGGATAGAGAAACTGAGATCATGGATTGAAGTGACTGAAATGAGTTTCCTTCACAGGGTGTCTGGGCTCACTCTCAGAGACAGGGTGAGGAGGTCAGACATCCAGAAGTAAATCTGATCAGGACACCTCCAGGAGACCTCCTTCTGGAGATTTTCTGGACATGTCCAACTGGGAGGAGACCAAGGTGCAGACACAGAACATGTTGGATAGATTACATATTCCATATTCTGCCTCAGAATCACGGGAAAGAGCTAGGCAGAATTGTTGTCTTATTTAAGTTTTAAAACCTAACATACTAATTCTGAACATATAATACAAATTCCGTCTGATCGAATTGAATTTTGAAACTTGATTTAAAATTTCAAAACATTAAAAAGTTTAGGTTTTGAAAACTGAATTCCTGTCCATTCTGGCATAGGTCTTCGCCCACTGCAGTGCATCAGTTCTGCAGATAATTCAAGAGATAATCTTTCATAGATATCACACACTGTATAGGCAGGGGGACACTTCAGAATAGTGCTTCTGAAACATTTTTTGTCTGGAAGGGAGCCATTGACGGAGTTCTAGGGTGGTTGTAGTGTTGAATTTTTTTCTCGTGATATATATAAGCCCTTTAATGTTCAAATATTATATTCATACAATATGGTCAAATGGTTTAATTTAACACAATATGCATGTGCTTAATTTTTCATTCTGAAACATTTTGTATTAAAGACATAGATAAAAGTTCAATAAGGACAGTTAATTTGAATGTTATTGCACTTTTCTTGTCAACATTATGGTAAAAAAACACATTTGAGGCAACTACATTAGAGGCATTTTTTTTTTTACATAAAAAGATGGTCTGCTTTGGAATGTTAGGCCAATGGCAAGACTTTGAAAATATGACAATTCAGAACATTGTTATGCTAATTAGGCTGAAACTACAAATGGATATAACATGACAACACTCAATACTGATTTCACTAACTGTACCTGAATACACTATAATCATACCAGTAATGGAAACATCCCATGTAATCAATAAGTAATAGAATCTCTGCAGTCTACAGTATGGTCAAAATTGCAAACAAAAAATTGCAATAGCTCAGATGGTAGGGTGTGTGCCCCATGCATTGAGGACTGTCAGTCCTCGGTAGCAGCTGCAGGTTCGACTCCCACCTGCGGCTCCTTTGCTGCATGTCGTCCTCTCTCTCTCTGCCCCCTTTCCTATCGTAGCTTCAGCTATCTCCATCATAAAGGCTAGAAAAGCCCCCCCCCCAAAAAAAAAACAAAACAAAACAAAGATTTGTGAAATGGATATGTCAGACAACATTGTGCACATACAGAATTGTGTATGTAGTATACAGTGATAAAATTACACAAAAACAATTTTCTGAGATGACATGACTAACACACATGTAAAGGGGTTTAATGTTAATTCTGGATTAGAATATTTGCTTTTACCCAGAGGCATTATCTCAATTTGCAATACCAGTTTTGACTGGTAGGAGTCTCTCTCTGATCCCTTCAGACCCCCATACAGTCAGTTACCCAGAGCAAAGCACTGACATGCAGTGCAAAAATATTCTTCCTTTCTGTCCCTGCAGTCTGCCTGCGTCAGTTGCAACATTGCTAATACATGAGAGGGCTCTGTTGAGGTTCAGTGGGTTCATTACAGTAGACCAGAGTATGTCAGCTCTCGTGGGGAAGAGGAATTGGACGACTAGAGTGTAGAGGTCGGTGGTGGATTATGATTGCGGCCAGAGCAGTCAAGGCCGAGACTGAACAGATTCACCCCCTATACACACACCTCGCTCCCTCAACCCTGACTCACCGATGTGTTTAGTAGAAATTAGTAAAATCTCCTCTCTGATATTTAAGACTAGCAAGCTCTTGTAACCATTCCTTAGACACTATCCAAACTCTTCTCTTACTTTTTTCATTTAATGGCTCAGTCGTTGCCAATGTACTTGGTCATGCCAGATATTTTGTTGAGACTGGAATGAGATCTTATTTTTATAACTTCTCTCTTGCTGCCACTATTCTCTCTGTCTCACAGCTCAGGTTTAAAGATCTTTGTTTTTGCCATGTTTAGGACCAAGCTTCGATAGAAGTATTCATTAATCAGTACTGAAATTCCTTACTGCTTCACCTTTTTGCTGTAAATATGACAAGAAACTCCAGACTGGCATAGAATTCTGCATCATTGACAAAACAACCTGCAATATCCACATATCGGGGTCAGATGGAGGGACGTGACAGCTTCGACAGATAGGTAGTGATAAATGGCACCTATTCATTTATAACACCCTGTAGTCCAAAGATGCAGAATAACAAGAGATCAATTAAAACTTTTTTGATTTTGATGAGGAAATTGTGTCACTGCAGCAAGAAACCGTAATAGGAAGCAGCATAAACAACATGTGTCATCAATATAGTTGTAGAGGTTGGGTAGGTGTTGAGCTGCACCTGTCTTCAGAGAAGAACATCATAGTTGGGTCCCAACTGCATACTACATACTATTTCTTGGACTGTTTTTAGTATGTAATTCTTTCGCACTGTAAATTAAGTGTACTCAAATGCAGTTTGCAATCAGTATGCTCAGGCTCTGACAATTAATGTAAAATCAGACAAAGAATAAAACCCACTTGATAATAATGATAAAAATAAAATGAAAATAAGGATTGAAATGAAGCATCAAAGGTGTCCACATGCCTATTCCTTAACTACAGCGGCAGTCATCAGTTTGAGACTTAATAGGTGAGAACTCAGAAAGTATTTCACCTCACGGTGATGAAGTTCAGCACTTTTCAAAACACATGTATTTCCTGTATCTCTGAGATTGTTATGAGAAGATTGATGTCAGTTGGAGGGGAACTCCACCGACTTCAGACATCAAAGTACGTTTACAGCTGTTGGGAAGTACTACTACATATGTGAAAAAAGTTATATAAAGCCTTTTGTGGCTCCAGAGAGAGCTGTGTGAAATCTAAGAAATTGCCTCAAATGATGTCATTTGAGACAGTGTCAATAGGGGCAGAAGATTAGGCCTACAGGTTGCAAAATGAAAAGAATCTGGGGGTGTGGAGAAAGAAGTGTACTTACCAGACCTCTGCTGCCTGCTTCTCACTTCTGCTTTAGGCTTGAGACTCCAGGCTGTATGATCCACTACTAGTATAGTATGACTGAATCTCCTAGTTGCCTTATGCATAGGCAAAACAGCTAGCCTGGCTTTGATCAAGGGGAAAAGATGCGATGACCAACACCTCTAAGTCAACCAAATGTATCTTGTTTATTTGATCTGCACATGCACAGATATGTTAAAAAAAAGCTGTTTGTGCTGACCAAAAAATCTGCTGACATTTATGGTTTCTCATCAAAATACATTGGGTTTATCCCTGAAGGCAAACAAATGCATTTCTTTTTTGCAAAGCCAAAATTTTTTAAGTTTCAAATCCTGCATTGCTTATATCTATGTTTACTTGGAAACAAAACAAGGGCTCACTCATGGAAACATTACTCCACAGGGCTACTTGTAACCAAACTTTCACAATTTAATGTGCCTTTAAGATTTACCAGAAAATGTTATAAAGAAGGGTGAACATAACCGGTATGCAAGTACACATGCTTGACAAAAATCAGAAATGCACAATGTCCAGTTGTTTCAAAACACACCTTTGCCTACCAGGCAACAATTGAATTGGGTCTGGGTTATGGAATGACAATGTCGTGAATGGGATCACTTTGGGTGGACACTGTAAATAGTCACTTAGAAGCTGTTACAATCCAGCAGATGGCAGTAGTGCAACACTTCTAGATGCCGACCACTATAAAACTCAACAGAAGAAGAAGAAGAAGGCAATTGTCATTGGTTATCAATACACATTTCTCCTCTGCACATTTCTTGACAACACCCAGTAAAGAGAGAGATACTGTGAGAGGTATCAAACAAACAACAGGCATTAAGCAGCTACTTTGGCGTTTTGTCACTAACAAAGAAACGTCAAACTGAACTGAGTAAAAGAAAAGACTTGTCTCTGAAAAGGGGCTCCAAGATGTGTCATAGCTTGAAGCTTGAAGCTAATGATGAGCGCACCGAAATTATAGACTGTATAAAACATGGTAGTCTCCATGAGTAATGTCTCTGTGTTCAAGTTTGTGAAGGGTCACTCTGAAGTTCAGTGACAGTGGCTCTGGTTGTCACCATCTTGGCAGCGCTGTACTCTGCCAAACTCCCAGCTAATCCGAAAATGGGCCAAGAGGTGGAGTGTGGCAAAGGAAGCCTGTTTGCTGAAAGGTAGCACCTAGCTGTCACTCAAAATGGCTATACCCATAATTAAGAATAACTTTAGGCCTTAATATTATTTTAACCAGCGAGCCATATAAAAAGACAACCCCATATTGTGGGGTGTTGTCTGTCAACAAGGATAATAGCTATGGAGACTAAAACCGTTTTTTGTACCAGACTGTAAACATGTTTCTTTCTTTGTAAGGTTGGCCATTTTAAACGGGAGATAATGGAGACTGACTTGCTTTTGGAGCACGCCTCAAGTGACCATCTGAGGGACTGCAGTTTTTGGAGCTTCTGCATTGGCTTCATTTTTCCAGCCCCAGAGATTGTCACTTGACTAAAAGGTGTTGCAAGATATGTCATTTGCGTTCTCATCTAGCAGACAAAACATGTGTTATAAAAGCTCAAATAATTTCCATCATCCGTTTTAGGGGTTTCTCTTTGATGGATCAGAGGACATCACAAAAACCACCTTGCAACTTGACAGAGACTCCACTGCAAAAGAATGGCTGTGCTTATAGCAGGCAGGAAAACACTTGGCATTATTCTCTGTGTATGACTTCCAAATAGGAAATACAAGCAATCCAGATTGTTCCTCCAACATCAACAAGGTGGTTAAATTGTCTCTTACGCTGCTTTTGAGCAGTGTAGCATGTGAGAAGGGATTTTCACATCTCAGCATAATAAAAACCATGTCCAGATCTCATCTGTCACATACTCGTCTCTCATCCCTGATGCACATTCACCTGTCAAAGATGACCACATTTGACCCACAGTCAGCTGTTTGAGCTGTGGATGGAGGCAACTAATCAGAGGCTCAACCAGGGACTGAGAGGTGAATCTTCATCATCTACCATGCAGGAAGCTGAGGACAGTGAGGGAGACAGAGAGGAGGAGAGTGAAGAACATTGTGTTGTTATGCATGGGGTGAGTCCCAAACACCATCTCTCGGCGCTCACCTGAGTACCTGACTAAAAAAGTTATATACACCGCTGATTATAAAATCCTTAATAAATTAGCCATAGTCAGAATGTCATGTGAAATGCTGAATAACATTTGTGGTGGTCATGTGACACAAATTAATTTAAATGGATTATGTTTTCTAGGCTGCAGATCAACAGGGATAATTAGAAAAATATCTCTTTGCCTGTCTGAATATAGATTCTTCCACCCCTCATGACCCCAATAATACTAGATGCCAGTGTGTACACACTGTACTGTACACACTACCACTTGTATAAATATGCAAAAACAGCAGCATACAGTCATGCCGCCATGTGAACACATGAACACAAATTAGATAATCATAACAGACTGTCCAGGATGTAAATCGTTTTATGACTATATCATATGAATTAACATCTTGTACATACGATAATTCATGTGAACACATTGCTGTATATCATAAATGCACAGTTGCATGACCAAAACAGAAGAGCTACTGTATGTAGGCTATTACAGGGTCATAGCCAAGCTATTTACAAAGCTATCACTTTCTGTTTATTTATACCATGGCAGGGGGCCTATCAAATGAATGGGGTGAAAATATGCCCAGTTGACAAATGGCTCTTCCCCCACGTTTATCATCTCCTATCTGTGGATATACATGCTCCTTGTACCCTTCATTTGGCCACCTTGGGGAAGACCATATAATTTTTCCATTGGTGTTAAATCTTTGTTATGAATATGTTTTGCTCAGTGCTTTGGATACCTGTTGACCTTATATTTTAGAGCCACCACCAAGAGGAAATTTGCACCTCTACGGTTAAAATTAAGATTGTAATCCAAAGATTGTCAACAATTCATTGCTGGTTTTACTCCCCATATGTAGTTTTTGCAGATAATAGTATCAGCAGTGCTTTAAGCTTAATTCAACATCAGTATGCTGACATGCTCATGATGACAGCATTAAAATAGAGGTTCACAATTATTCAAGTCTGTCCTGAAACAACTGGCAGGTGCCCATATAAAACAGGGTTTTTGCTTTGCTATTCCTTCTGTTCATTCTGGTCATTAAAAAGCCTGTGAAGAAGGACAAAATCCACCATTCTGTTTAAAAATGCACGAGACCTCAGTGGTCTAAGTTTGACAGATCACGTGAGTATTGTCCAAAGTGAAAGCATTTTTAGTATGAAATTCTCTCTTTGTGTCTCCCTGGACAGTGTTTCTTGTTGAGAAGAAGTGGAAGGACAGTTATACAAGAGGGAATATCTTACTAAAGGTGCTATAACTTTGGAAGGTATCCACTTTATTTGACTAGCCCAGACTGCTGAAGCCTGATATTAACTTCAGTTAAACTTTGTAATACATTTTAGCATCAGTTGAGAAATGCAGATGTTGTCCCCCATGGCATGCATTGAAATTGTAGTAAGAGGGGGTCGCTTAATGGCCAGTATGAACAGGATGAATGATTACAGGAAGCAAAACCTGATTCAATGTTCATATGGGCACCTGACTATTTTTTGAAAAGCTGCACATAATTTCATGGCAGTTCATTCAGTGGTAGACAAGACATTTCACTGGACCAAGGACCATCAATACCTCTGCTCTGAAGATGATTTTCTTTCACAGGGACATTTCCACTTATTTGCTTGATGGATGGATGCATGTCAACAAGATGCAGTAATCATTGTTCCCATTTTTATACATGGTTAGCTCCAAAGAATCTCTTCGTGTCAGCAGCCTTTCCCTCTATGTGTTGGTGAGGAATTGATCTTTCGGTCTAAACTAAGATAAGCTGCTTGTCTCCTCTAATGTCAGCATGAATGATCACAATTCATAACACATGCCCTGTTGAGTGAAGCTTTCAGTCTGTAGTAAACAAGGATGGCTGTATAAAGTTTATTTGACCTAAGTGAGAAGATAAAGCATGTAAACACAAGATATCTCCAAGCAGGCTGCGGGCATTCAGATATATCTGTCACAGATATTCATCCTGACTTCTGTTTTTAACATAAGCCCATGCCAGGAGCTGAGGGCTGAAATAGACAAACTATTTTTGCAATGCACACAAACGTAATACACAGACAGTCGCATCTGGTAACTTGGCAGGACAATGCCTGCTGTCCTATAGAGGGTTGAGACATCATGAATTGCGCAAATGGGGTTAAGCATGCACACTTTTGGACATTCTCTCTCTCCGAAAGCATTGTTTTGCAAATGTTTGTATACACAAAAAGTGACAAAGGAAGCTGTATTGTATATGTTGGTAGGTCAGAAGAAATTGCAGTACAGAAATGTCAAAGATATATTTGAAGTTTAGAAAACACTGTTGCAATCATGTAGTGTGTCCACCAGAGAGCACTCTGGTTCAAACTCACACACAAGTTTATTTTTAAGTAAAACAAATTTGAGCTAAAAGACATGTTCATATCTCAACTGTATGTAGATTTTCCATATAAACTAAACATATGCCCAAGGCACATAAGTATGAAAAGATATGAAGAGATACAGACAAACTAAATAAGAGATAAAAATGAATAATACTAATAGTAAAATCAATAATATCAACAACTGAAATGACAGCGCAGAAAAAAATGGGGGAAGAAAAATAAATAACCAAGTTAAAAAACTGACAAAGAGAGGGGTGGGGAACAGGAGGAAATGGGCTGGGTGTCAATTCAGTCAAATTGGCACAGGGGAAGTTTCTAAGATAATCCAGGAAAGACTGCCACACCTTGTGGTATTTTTAATTGAGCCTTACGATATTTCAGCTCTTCTAGTTTTAAGTGTGCTGTTACAACCCTGACTGACCAGGTGTGTGATGGTGGAGTCCTGTCCTTCCTACGTAAGAAGAATTCGATGGCGAGCCATGATAGACGCAAATGCTACAGAGTTTGGTTCGCTATTTGAAAGGGACACCTCCCATGGGGCTAATCCAAATAGCAGTTATGGGGTTTGGGGGATATGATTTTGCCATACATCAGAGAAAAAGTTTCAGATATGGAGGACCAAAATGGGCAATGAACTGTAAGAAAAAAACATATGACATAGAGCATTGGGGGCACCATGACACCTCTGGCAGGTGGGATCCACATCAGGATATAACCTTGGAAGCTTGTTCCTGCAAAGATAGAAGCAATTGGGGACTTTTCGTTGAAGTTCTGCAAGGTCTCATCAGTTCTTATTACTTCTTATACTTATTCCCAGACACATTTCAGGGGCTAGAATTGTTTTCTGTGATGTTGTATAACCTTGATATGTATCAAGCCTCAAATTTGTAGATATCTACAGTGTAGTACTCTATCCAAATGTGGAAAATGTCCGCAATACATTCAGTTCCTTCGAGAACCACAGGTAGAATGCTTAGTCTAGCATGGCAGGCATTGCAGACTGTGGGAATGGGTGAAATTGTTTGTTTATATTCAAAATGCATGATAAACTGTGACCATGTCCAAAAGGAGCTATTGACCACAAGATTATTCAAGTGGTATTTTCTAGTAAGTGGTGAGGAGTGCATAGAAGGAGGTGCGGCCTAGTGACTTACATGAGTGTTTTTCCATACTGGACCAAACAAGTTGATCCTCATCCCAAAGACGCGAAAATGAGACACATTAGCAGCCCAGCAGCATTGCAAGAAGTTGCGTAGTGCAAGACCCCCCTCTGACTCACACCTGGCAGGAAATGCCTTACCAATCTGAGGAATGCTTGTTCCAGCCGAATGTAGAAATATTTTTGTCCAGCTCTTTAAATAGAAATTTTGGGAGGAAAACAGAAATTGTCTAAAAGTAATTTTACATTCTTGCAATGACTACTATTTTAATGGAGTTAATCCTGCCTGCCAGTGAAATGGGGAGGGATACCCAACACTTGAGATCCTTTTAAACCTTCTAGAGGGCCGAAAGATTGGCCTGGTTCATAAGAGCTGCTAAGGTTCAATAGTTATATCAAACAAGTGGGGGCACAAGGGGCATTTTTATCTGTTGAAGGAGGAGGTAGTTTGAAATGCCGATATTAGTGTGGATGCTAGTTTCATCAAGCAGAAGCCAGAACTAAAGCCACATTTTTCAAGAGCTGTAAATAGATAGTGAAATTCAATGTGTCAAACGCTTTGTGTGCCTCTGAAGAGACAAGGATGTCTGGGGTAGGGCCTGGGTAAGAGTAAACTATATTGTGTAGAACTGTCTACCTTTTATGAACCCTGTTTGGTCCAGATTGATGATTTTGAGTAAAAGAGTCTCTTGGCGCAGAGTGAAAGCTTTGGAGAGTGTTTTGTAATTAAAGCAGGCAAGACTTACTCACCTACATGAGTCACACTATGCTGGGTCTATATGTATGGCTATACTTCCAAGAAGGTTGTTTACCTTGTAATTTCCTACTACTCATGAAGAACAGAGGCTGTAGTCAGTTTGGACTTATGACAGTTAACAATACAGTCCAACTGACAGGCATGATGTCATGTCCGGACTAGCCTCTGTACCACAATTTTTTTCAACTGTCTTTCTAAGAAAAGAAAACATGTTCCTGGGATTTTCTATACATATTCCGAAATAAATCAACTCCACTATGCTCTTCATATCAGAAGCATCAAAGGCTTAAGCCTGGTTTACGCTTCTGCGTCGCGTCGACGCCGTACCTACGCCGTCGACGCAGACCCCTACACGGACCCTACGCCGTAGCCTGATGCGCACCTCCAAAAAATCCTGACTATGCGTTGTGTCGATGCGTCGTGACGTGAACATTGAGGACTGTGATTGGTCCGCTCAGAACTTATTTTCGGTTCAGCCGCAGCCCTATGGTCGCAGCACAACAAGGAGGTACGCAAGTATGACAACCTCTACAACTCCTCTTCGCGGCAGCATAAAGACTGCCAAATGGCCAACAATTTGTGGAGGGAATTCTCGCGAAACTGAAATTTCCCCTCGCGGGACAAATATAGGAATATTGATCTTGATTGAAACACGGGGATCCGACAAGAGCCCCCCGAAACCATACAAAGACACAGCCACACCCCCCTAGCGGCTTGGAGGTGAATTGCGGAGCAACGCGTTCCCTCGACGCAGAACTGTGAATGCTCAGTGATGGCGTCGGGTGTACGCCGTAGGTACGGCGTTGTCGCGACGCAGAAGCGTAAACCAGGCTTTATAGGAAATGCAGTTTCTCTGAAATGCTTCTAAAAACAGAAATGATTGTATTTATCTAAACATATGGAGTGGAACACACAACATAAAATGAGAAAGGCTGTGTTCAAAGACTGGGTTTTATGTCATTAACACATAATTACAAACGTCAGTAGGATTTTGAATGAGATTCATACACACACACACACACACACACACACACACACATCTTTTGTACTTCTGAAACAGAAACCGGAAATTAAGGTTTCACTTCGACTGTCCATAGTGACAGGTTTACATGGTTGAGAAACCACTTGTCCTCTCGGCCAGCATAATAGTTTGTTTCACTTCTATTCAAAATATTGCAAATACGTTTTCTGTCTGGGCCTGCAGGATGACAAAAGTGCAGTTGACAATTAATGTAGGTATTGTGTGACATACAGTTTGTCTACTCTTTGGGGCTTCCTAAAAGATTCAGATGCGCTATACTGACGACTGTCCTAACCCATATTCTCTAAACTCAATGCTCAGCCTTTGACAGCTGCCCGTCACACCAGCATCTTGTACTGGTGATATGTTAATAGTGACTTTTAAAGTTATTTTACAACTTGACATGGTTGCTCTGTACTATTGATTGCTTTACGATTAGGTGTTGTTTGAATCTTTTAATTTGACCTGTGTCCCCTTTCTCTTACTGTGCTATAACATGGAGGAATCCTTTTAGGCCACATTTGGTGCTGCAGTTTAGAACACAGTAATACTAGATGACTCACTGCCACAGAGAGCAGCAGCTGCAGACCAGGGAGTAAGAGCATAGAAATACACTCTGCTATCATAGTACAACCTTCACCCACTACTGGCCCTGTTTTAACATGAGCGGTATCAGGGCATCCTACTGTCTCACAAAGTTGCAAACCATCCCCTCAGCTCTCTAAATCCTGGGTTTAAAACCAGCCAGGACAGCTTTATGAAATGTAACTCCCTCACTTTCTGTTTTATGCCATGTGTTTAATGGAGCTGAAATTAAAGATTTATGATACACAGCCTGGAACGTTAGGAAACCACATTTCAAAAGATTTTAACTCACTGCATTTCTGTTCGTTTTTTTATTGCATTGCAACATGTTTGATATTTTGCCAATGTGATGACACCACAAACTACAGCTTCAACAATTACTGCAGAATTGAGTTAGTGTCTCTCTGTATCAGTCTGATAGGAACATTAAGTTTCACAAAGGTTGAATTTGTTGCGTGATTACTGAATTGGATTGCACCAGGTTTTACTCACGTTAATGTTTTGGTGTCTAACCCTGGTATTTAGCCCAAGTGTGAGTACCATGAGATAGATGAGAGATATGCAAAGTAACTTGTGACTTTATTTGGGTGAATTTAAGGCCAATTTTTAAACTGTTGAGTTGATAATAAAGTGGAAATGTATTGTTGTCATAAAGTGAATCACATCATGCTCCATGAGAACGGGAAGATGTTCATAATGTCTGACGTCAACTCCAGAAAGGCATGGTCATCAAATGCCTTGTTGGCTTGCAATTTGTCAGGTCGGCACAAGCTCTTAACAAGCATACATGTAGTAGCCTTTCATTTTTCAGTCTCAAGTAGATATTTTATTTGTGGTAAAAGTCTGATTGAGAGTCTGATTGTGAAAATATTCCTTTTTTGAGAACATTCTGTGGGCTTTCAGTTACTTTACTTTTGATGCTGTGGTACAACAGGAAAGAGTTATCACGTTGTTAAACAAAAATGATACAACTCAAGCTTTACAACATGCAGAGAACATTGGTGGTTGGCTCAGTTCAGTCCTGGGCCTAGATATCTGATATACATCTAGTAGGGCTGTCAAAATTGGCCAAAAATGACACTTGATTATTCCTTCTAAAAAAAAACAAACAAACCCAAGAACTAAAAAAACACATAGGTTTGCAACATGTGTTTTTGTGTATGATGTCCATAAGAGGGCAAACCAGTACCAGTACCACTAGTCACTCAACATCAGCACACCTTTTAAAAGATCTGCATACCTACACATTACAAGATAAACAGATACATGATGCCCTATACTGTGTTGTTGAGTAATGAACTTTTTTTGCTTGATCATTTACATTTAATTTTCAATCAATGAAAGTGACGTCCAGAGTTTCCAGCTCCCGCCGATCCACGTCCTGGAAGACTTCAATGTCCTGGAAAAATGGGAGAATTTCTCATCACATATTATCTGATTATGGACCCACTTGTCACATCTTTTTGTCTAAGTTAAGAATGAAGACAACAATTTTTGAAATTATTATTCAGAGGGAGTGATGCAGCCACAAAACAGGCTGCAATGTAATTCCTCCGGCCGTTCATGCACTGTCAATGTACATCCACTCACAAGTGTTTGTTTATGCCACTGACAGGCCCAGATTGTAATAATAAGTCTCTGGCAACATCATGGAAAGGATCCCTACAGAGATACTTTTTCGTTAAAGAGTGAGATCTTTTTTGTTTAACCAGAAACAGCTGCTATATCACTCGCACCAAAGCCACCACACTCCATTCACAGAAACAGTATTTTTATCATCATAAATCAGACTTCATTCAGACTTGACAAAAAAAAAGTAAAACTCACCAAAACCTTCTCAGTTCGTCTTCCCACCATTTCAACAATCACCACAAACTTTGGTTGAAAGAAACCATTATTTCACAGAATCAGCAGAGGAGTGTGGACGTAAGCCAGTTAATTAACTTATGACCTGTGCTCACAAATTGGTCCTGGCACAGACCTGAACCTTTCAAGGGCCAGTATTTCATGATCTGCCATGACTTTACAATGCAGAGCTAAATAAAGAGATCAAATGCATTACAGTTGATAAACCTCATAAAAGTAAAGTAAAAAGTTGTGAATTGACATGCCCACTTTTGACACAGGGACAACAAACCCCTGAACTAACAGTAGCTGTTTCCTTATGTCAAGAAATAAAGTGTATGATTTTTTTTTTTAAGCTTGGATCACCATTTTGATGTATTTACACAAATCTAATTTGACATTAGACATTTTTTGGTAAAAATTTGGGACACAGTTTTATTAATGAAGGTCTTTGCTCTCAACCATAGTGACATATTTCAAGGAATATTTCAAATTGCTCCAGTCTGCCCAATGCCTCCATTTGTAACTTGATCCAAAGTAAGAAAAGTTAGAACTGCCACCACATCCCCCCATAGCCAAGTGTGTGCATAGTGAAGATGCTATCACTCTGTCACCTGTTGAGAGAGACAGCTGACCAAATTTGAATATGTTTCCTGTGATATTGATGCTAGAAATTAATAGGAATACTGAAGAAGCGTTAGATCAAAAAGTAGGATTTACCATCAAGACAGTCATGATAATAACTTCTAATACCTTCAGACCATTTGTTTCTTTTGGCTTAGCCTCCCTCTCAGCTGCTAAATGGTGTCTTAAGCCTTATTTCACTGTTTAATATGAAAGATTTTATTCACTTGTTCTGCTGTGTTTCCAATAATTTAATGTGTCTAAATAAGACATTAAGATATGATATCATGCTTGATCTGGTCTGATGGTCCTCCACAAATTTTTTGTCGCTGCACTTGCAACTTCAGTCGTTAGATCACTTTGTCATTGATTGTTCAGCACTGTATCTTCAATCTTTAGACTGAGACTAAATTAATAATTAACTAAATTACTTTTTTGTCTAGCAATTTTTCCCTGTTGAGGGGTTGTGCTCTGAGGTGAATTTAATGCAAATAAAATTCTGTTATTCAATTTAAGTTTTTTTTTTTTTCTGTTTAATCATTCACTACATGGTCAGTCAAGTTATTCCACACCACACTAGGAAAACCATTTCTTTATGTAGCTGGCTTTGTGCATGGGGACACTGTCATGTTGAGACAGGGATGGGACATAAGCTGTTGTTGACACCAAGTTGGATTAATACATTGTCTAAAGTATCATTGTATGTTGTAGCATAAAGACTGGAAGTAAGGGGCCTGTCCCAACCTAACCCGATGTGGTACGTCAGCCGTATGTTACTCTGTGATTCAGGCACATAATAGTCCCTATGCAAACCTTAGTGTAAATGTCAAAACCACCAGCAAGCTACATCTTGAAAGGGTTTTTTCCTGATCCAACAAATGTGTAGCATGCTTGAAATTAAAAAATGTTGATACTAACATTGAGTCCGCGTGCCTGTGAAGATGCACCTTGACTAGACAAGAGGAAAATGAGTCATGTTGTGAGGCTGTAGTTAAGCTTAATAACAACAATATCTTATTCTGCTCACAATGCCAATGACAATATGCTGATGTTCAGGAGGTGTAATATTTACCATGTTCACCATCTTAGTTTAGCATGTTAGCATGCTAACATTTGCTAGTCACGACTAATACTTGCTGGCTGTAACGACTAACTATCCCTGGGGTGGGATCAATAAAGTCCTAAAGTCCTACCTTAAACATTAAGTACAGCTGAGGCTGATGGGGATGTAATTGATTTTGTATGTATTCCTCAAGAGAAAATGTCAGGGGAGCACCAAAGTCAGTAGGATTCATCGTCTTGGGGACTATGAATATTTGTACCAAATTTCATGGCAACCCATGCAATAGTTGAGATATTTTGGTCTGGACCAAAGTGGTGAAATGACAGGCCGACAGACATTGCTATCCCCAGAGATATGCCACTAGCATAGCTAAAAGTAATGTTTTCACTTTTCCCTGAAGATTTGCATATGGAAAGCTATGTGACTGAATCACAGATTAACATTCAATACATAGTGGTGACATCACGCTAGCCTAAACCATAAAATTGTATGTAGACAGAGGTGTCCACATACTTCACACTGCTCTAGAAGTTTTGCAACACCTTAAGGTAAAGTTCAGGACTTGTGACCAAGTAGACCTGATCGCTGGTACCATACAAAGGTATGATATTAAAAACTACTGATGTTTACTTTGTTGTTCATATGGATCTTGTCTGAGACTCGTAAAAAACAGTCAGTTTGCATTATACTTGGAGGACACATTCTCTGAAATGTCTGTGTCATGCAGCACTCAAGTACATCATTCAAGATATTAGTGAGGTTTTAAGCTCAGTAGTCTGGTAAAGGTCCAGGCTGCTAAAAAGGGAAGGAGGGCTGAAGAGGAAGTAGATGATGATGATGACTCTGGTCTTGATGAATGAGAAGAACTTGGGAACACTTGAGGAAGTGTTATTTCAGAGCATTGCTCTCAGGACAGTTCAGTGACTTCAAACCCTGAGCGGTATATTTCTTTCATTAAAAAAGTGTAATTAAAAACACATGCATTAACAGACTGGTACTGGCAAATGATCTTGTACTTTGAAGAGTAAATGCACAGTGAATCACAGAGGGCAGGTAAATGCTGCTCTCTTTTGAATGAAACTTTCAAGTTGCACTTCCTTCGTACCTCAGTCATCTGCTGTGACATTTAGACCACAGATTTTAAGGGATGCAAGTTTTATGGAGATTGTCCCTTTGGTAAACTGAGCTATAAAGTGCTGACAGCATACATACTGAATAGCTATGAAGGCTTGTTTCTAGTTACTGTTAGTGTCTACCTGGAAGACATGAATGATTTGATGTGTCATTGTGATTTTGTCATGTTTAAGTAGTTTATGTTCCCTTTTTTAATTATCAAAAAATATTTTATGCATATACTATTTGACAGCTGATTATGTTCTTCTTCCCTCCAGGATCCGACCAGTGCCCATGCACCCAGGTCAGAGCCAACAGTATGTTATAAAGCCCAAATACTACCACACGCACACACAGACGCATGTCCAATCTCAACCTGAGAGGCCGATCCCCCTAACAGTTGGACACAACCCCATTCATGGTGAGTAAGTCTCCCTACAGACCACATTTTTACTTTGACTTAGGTATGGTAATGACACTCTTTAAGAGTAAAAGTTTCAAGTGGAAAATTATGCTTTGGAAAAGGGTTACGGTTAGGGTTTGATTGCATTTTCGTCACTGTGAGATAGTCGTTTGTTTCCACTAATGTTGTTATGGTTAGAAAATCAAGTTTCAGAATAACTTGAGGTCCATCACAGTGAACACCATCAAATAAGCTAAATGAAGACAACACTGTACCATTTTAAACCAGTTCCATTAGCTGTGGGAAAGTCAATGGCATCTTCACATTTCACATATGTTGTATATAGAGTATATAGATGTCAGGGTGATTTCAAGGATATGCAATGGTGAAGGAAGACGTGGAGGAATATCATTATCTGAAATTAATCTGAAATGCATTTCAGTTACTGTAAATTTACAAATTTCAAACTTGTGGTGGTACTAGAGGAAAAGTCAGGGGATCACCAAAGTCATTAGAATTTATTCTTTTGGCAGAATGGATATCTGTACCAAATTTTATGACAATCTATCCATTAGTTGTCAAATATAACAAGGAACAGCCTGCTGGTGATGCTATAGAAAGGGAATGCCAAGGGTTGAATAGCCAGGAATGAGATCACAGTTTGAAGACGTCAGTTTATAGTTCAGCTGCATGTTTTGAAGTGACTGAGGTGCAGAACAACACCTGCAAATAAACTATGCAAGCAGTTCAACAAGTGGTTCAGTCAGTTAAGCAGACCTCCATCAGTGGAATCAGTGCACTAGGGCAGATTGCAGAGTGGCTTTCTGTTGGTGGAGCGTCAAGCTCAGAACTTTGCTCAGATGTTACTACTAAATATCCAAGAATAATGCTTCTGTTTTTTAACCCTCTGAAACAACATGCCAGAATGCGTGCATGTAACAGATTTACCTTAACTGCCAGTCCATGCCGTAATATCAGTACTACTGTATGAGTATGGTCAAATGCTCCAATATAATCACTGAGATGTGTAACCTGTATACATATCAGTATGGAAAAAAAGTTATATAATACCTTTTGTAGCTCCAGAGGGAGCTGTGTGAAGTGTGATAAATAACCAGCCTCAATTAAAAATGTAGGACCCATTTTCAAAGACTACAAGTTCAAAAAAATCGGGATGTTGAGTTGGTCTCTGACCAACTGTTGGCAGTGAAATTGCACTCTGGGTAATGTAGGCCTCTGGTTTTCACAAGAAGGAAGAATACATGGAATTTAAAAAGTTGATATTCCTGGTTCTAATGCATTGATTTGGTCCTTTTTTAACTGTCCATTGTGACAGTTATATATGTGCAATGTAGTGGAGCACTCTTTTGAGAAGCTATAATTCTGTAGGCATTGCATACACCTCAAAAAATTCATTTTATAGTTTCATTCCATAGTTTTGTTTTCAGTCAAACTTTGTTTATAGTGAATAATGACTGACAATCCTGGGAAAAGTGTGATATATTCCCGGGAAGCAATCATTTTAAAATCACAGGAAGACCAACTCTAATTTATACATATACCACACACATTCAGAAAAAACACACCACATCTACTTTAATGGTGTGAGGACATGGGGAGAATGTGGAGATTGCAGTGGGCAGTAACAAGATTTGTTCAAATTGCAGCTCGAGCTGTAATGACATAAAGACTTAAGCATTGCCTGCTGCTTGGGGCTGTCGAAAATGAATTATTAGTCTCATTTTCTGAGGGCAATTTCAGAGAATGGCAGGGAGTGTGAGAGTTAGGATGGAGGAGAAGGAATAAACTAACTGTGTCATCTTGAGGAGAACCCCTCAATTTGCTGAAACAACAAGTGCCTGGATGGATATGAATGAGGAAGGCTGTCTATAAAGGAGCCTCTGAATACCTGTTATCTACACCCCATTCAAGTCTCTCTGCCACTCAGCAGCCTTACCACAGAGGACACATTATCTCCCAGTTACAGTTTAAAGTAGGACCCGGTGCTAAATGGCTGCTGACACAGACCACTGCCACAGTCCCAGAGGCTGACTTTCAATTTATTACTTTCCTGTGTGTGATATGTATTTAGGGACAGATGCCTAATACACCATATTTCCCCACACCTTCAGCTATGTAAGGCTTAGTTTGCTATGACAAGTTCTATTGGCTTGTGGCATTGACATTTTTATAAGACACTTTTCATTTATGAGCTGCACAAACCATTTAGAGAAAGTTTTAGTTTTTTGGACCAAATTTGGCTTGCAGTCAAACTCTTATAGATCTGACAGATCAACAACAGCTATAATTCACCAGTTCTTGGTTGGTTATTGTGGCTTGTCATAAATTCAAGACTGAACTCCAATGTCAGACTTGCCAATATGCATCTACGAATAAGTAAATGTTTTTCAGAGAATCTCTAGACTGCAAGAGTGGTTATGCCTCTGACCGCAGACAGACACACCGGAATGGGAATATTAATGGGGAGGTCAGCGAACAGAACAGTGTTGATGCTTGCGATTGCAGCATTGCAGACTGAAGCGGACCCAGACCCAGTTTCAAAATAACCTCTTCTGCTCAGTATAATTTCACCTTGCAATTTGTAAAGCCAGAGAAATGGCCAGACATCAAAAGTAGAGGGAAATGTGACACAGATGCATATAGAGAGGGGAAAAGGTAGCCACCAAAATTTCACAAAATGTCATTCATATTCGGTACATTTGTGGGGGAATTAGAGTGAAATAACCCATTTTAGATATAGCTTCCAAATAGACATGTAGCAAAAATGTCTCATTTCAAGGCTTGCCATATTTGAAGTACTGTTCATGGCCTACCAGATGGTGGCCTTAAATGGTCTGAAGGTTTACATAGTGAACCAGTGCTCCTGTCCACAGGATTCACCAAAGTGTCAACATACTATACCCCTGCCCCTGGCCTCACAAACACCTTAACCAAGTTAAACAAGCAATGTTGACATTCTGTGGACTAATGCTGACAAATACTGTGCTATTTATCTAATTGTAATTTTCCCGACCAATAGTTTGATTTTGATTTAAATTGCAATTGTTGCCTATAAATGACATGTGAATGGTTTTCTACATAGTATAAAATATCTGCCAAGTGTGACTGCAAAATTCAGTTTCCACATGAAAAGGATTAGATGAAACAATACAGTTGCCTTATTAAGTTGACTCTGTTTCTTCCTGGTACTAGTTTTTCAGTCAATAAAAGAAGTGTCATCTTCAAAGTAAACTTAGGTTATCTGTAGTAAAGTAGACAATGTATTGCGAGGGGGTTCAAAAACATGTTGTAAAAGCTGAACGTGAGTGCCAGATCCTCTTATCAAATCCAAAACCTTTTGAATCTCTTATTGAATCCATATAGCTTCAGTTTCAACATTTGTAAGTAACAAAAGTGTAGCCTACTAACTTGTTTTTCAAGCTAGTGGCATGCAGTCAGTGCAACACTTTGTGAAAGTAGCAGACGTGTTTGCTCTTCTAAAACAGGAAGCCTGCAGCCTTTCTGTCAGCCCTGTCCCACACGAGAGACAGCCTGTCAGCAACTAGCTTTGGTGCCACATCTGGGAAAGTTATTCCCTGTCTCCCCTCAATTCTCACTCACTGCCAAAACACCCTCAGACAAATGTTAGTAGTCTTGGCGCTGACTGAGGGTTTGGGCAGAGAGGATCACCTCGCCATCCCCACAATGACCAAATATGAATGCCATGATAGTGTACAATCAGAAAATGGCACAACTTCACCAAGTTCCAACTGGTAGTATGAAGTACAGCTTCATTCTAAGACCAACTCATTTTGGCTTGTGGTATTCATTAGGATCATCCAGAAGTCAGAAAACACCACGACAAACACCATCAGTATAAAGTCACCTGTAAGACAATGAACTTGATCTAGGCCACAAGCTGAAATATGATGGTGTCCAAACAAAACAGACTCCAAAAAAGTTTGGACACTGCATGTAGCCTAAAAAAATCATTGCAGACATTCTGTGTTTACTGACAACTGTTTTACGAAGTGTTCATTGTCCATGTAGTAATATCCTTTATACAACCATGTGTTCACAAAGTGGCAAACCTCACTCCATCCTTGCTTGTGATCAACTGAGCCTTTTGAGGATGCCCCTTTCATACCCTATCATGATACTATCACCTGTTACCAATGAACCTGTTTACCTGTGGAATGTTCCAAACAGGTGTTTTTGGAGAATTCCACAACTTTCCTAGTCTTTACTTGCTCCTGTCCAAACTTAGTTTAAACATGCTGCTGCATCAAATTCAGAATAAGCATATATTTACAATAATCAATAAGGTTGAGGAGGTCAAACATATGTTGTCTTTGTTGTCAATTGAGTACATGTCAAAAACTTTTTTCACATATGTAGTAGTACTCTCCAACACCTAGAAACACACTCAGCTCTCCTTTAAGTGTGGGACAGAAAAAGTCTACATCACAATGCATTTTTGATACTCATTTTTACCAGCTGCAATATATACACTGGTAACAGTAATTCGAATGGATTGAAAATGAATCAGTAACCTTCCTACAGTATACACACCCTTCCTGTAAAAAAGCTGAACTATATAAGTTGAATTACTCGACTGCATATAAAATCTATTCAAAAGCTTTTTGCCACAAAATGTAGCCAGCAAGGGGAAGGAACTTCGACTTGAGACCAGACAACACTAAGACCATCTATTCTCCGCACGTATTGAATAGCCATGAAGTGTGGAAACAGCCAAATTACCCTTAACATGCATTCATCAATCCTGACTTAGGTGTTTGTACTGCACGCCTCTACGCTTTTATTCCTCTACATAGCTCACATAAACCCCTTGCCATATAATGGAAAACAACGGGAAGTAAGAAATTACCCCACTGACTTGTGTATTTATGCTATCATTCCTCCTTGCTACACTCCCTCCAACCTCTCCAGCCTCCCTGCAGCCTGGATAAATCTCACCCTCAACATTTTTATCCTTCAAGTTGACTGATGTCTGTGTTGTGTCTGAGATGCTCTCCTGACTCCCTTTCCATATGCTTGACACAGACAAAGAAATCTGCCAGCAAGGTGTGCATACTTACAGAGAAATAGAAGTAAAGAGGAGGGAGGGAGGTTTCAGATGATTTAGAAATGTTTTCTCATTGTTGTGGCCAAGGACCTATTGCTCAGAGCTTTGTCAAAGTAGTTTTGACATGCTAGGATTGGTGTGATTGTTATGATTGTGTCAAATACGGAGCTGCTTTAAAATCTATGAGAAAACAATACCTTGCTTGACAATTTCTGTGAAGAAAATTTGAAATGGTTTTCAAGGCACATTCCCCCCTTGAGGCACATATCTTTGCCACCTACTAGCATCCATGTATAAACCATATGAAGAGGCCTTGAAAACTTTATCTGTGCTTAAGCGATTGGATTCTATGGGAAATTCACAATGTAATGCCAAAGGGTCCTGACATAACAAGCTGGCATTTAAGGCAACAGGGAATTTGTTCCTTGTACTCTTTGTGTTGTGTCCAGCACCTTTGGTTCTTATCAGCCCTTATCAGCAACTGCTGTTTTGGCCCATTCAGCAGTTGATTAGAGAGAACTGTCTGACGTTCTGTTCAGCATAGTGAAGCAGTGATTCTAGCCATTTAGAGCAGTTTCTCCGTATTTTTAGCATCTACCTTTTCTTATTTCTTCCACATGCAACAGATTATGGACTTACTACACCAGTGCCAAACAAAACATAACCACGTGGTTACACTTTTTTATTACATGTACTCAGCTGAAAGAGTCCTCACCAGAAAAGCAACAACACTGGTCCATGGGTCAAACACATAGAAAGATCTATGGTTTCTTTTATCTGACAAGTGACCTCTTGTGGCTGGGTGATTTATGACTGTTGAAGACTGCTGGATTCCATATACAACCAATACTCAAAGTTGGTTTATTTCAACCACGATCACAATCGTTCACGGACCTTAAAGGAGTGTTCCAGCGATTTGGTGTAACCCACATTCCAAAAAAGTCGGGATGCTGTGAAAAACATATTTAAAATGAATGTGAAAATTTGCTAATCCTTTTAGACCTATATTCAGTTGTTCTGCTGACTTCTCATGGCCCGAGCTCATCTGAGATGGACTGATGTAACATGGAAAAGTGTGCTGTGGTCTGACGAGTCCACATTCCATATTGTTTTTGGAAATCATGGTTGTGTCCTCAAGGCTAAAGTTCAAAAGCCAGCTTCTGTGATGGTATGTAAATGTGTTAGTGCTCATGGAATAGTTAACTTCCACATCTGTGTATTATGAAGAGCAAAGTACAACAGAGACCCCGGACTGTTGTTGAAAGTTTCACTTTCAAAACTTCAATAATTAATGTCCTAAGTTCCCAAAGTGTTGTTCAAAGAAAAGGTGATAATGCATATAAACATGCCCTCGTTCCAACTTTTTGGAACGTGTTACAGCCATCAAATTCAGAATAAGATAAGATAGACTTTATTTATCCCACAATGGGGGGAAATTCACGTTACAGCAGCAACAAGACAGAATGAGTTTATATTTACAAGGAACAATAAAGTTTATTGGTGTGAATGTTGTTAAGGTTTGGAAAAACCTGTAAAGACGTTTTTCTTTTAGGACTCAAAGATGCAGACCAGAGATGAATTAAAATAAATAAACCAAATTTATTTTAACAATAATGAAGAAACAAAAGGCACACTAAAAAAGGAGTGAAAAATAAACAAGAAACAAAAAGCGCACTCAAACTGAATGGAGACGAACGAACAAACAAAAGCAGCTCAGTAATACGGGTTGAGGCAAGGCACAAACGCTGACAGGGCAGGTAAGCACTGAAACAAAAAGCACACTGTAAGTGGCAGTCCAAACAAAAGAAAACCAACGCTGACATACACCATACTAGAGAGAAATGCAACTGAGTACTCACGCTCTGGGTTTTGAACTAGGAAGCCGCAAATGAATCAGGACAATCTGGCACAGGTGACAAATGGAGCCTCCCTTTTATCCTGTGCCCCTAATCAGGCTGATGCGTGGCAGGTGTGTTGCTGACAGGGCGGAGGCAGGTAGTGCAAGACACACGCAGTAGACAGACAGGGGAACAGACAGGCAGCTGAATGACATTAGGGAAAAGGGGAAATGAAACACTAGGGAACAGACAGGTTGCGAATCGTAACAGTATGATGGCCACCAGAAGTGGTGCCGTAGTAGAGAAATGGTATGGTTGGCTCCGGGATGACAGACAAGGTGGATGGAGTGGGTCCAGTCCAAGACCTGGGAATGGACAGTCTGAGGTACAAACACTTTATTATTGAGTCTGTTACCTGGATCAGGATGTTGTCTCCAGGCATCATGAAGCAACCCCTCGATCTCCCAAGTGAGAGCGGCTATGCCCTTATTGTCAGGTAGAATAGTATCAGGCACAGCCTCAGGCTCAGCGGAACAGTCGGGAGTGGGTGTCAGGTTTGGTATTTCTGGATCTGGGTTTGTACGTGAGAGAGAAGTTGAAGTGGCTGAAAAACAGCGCCCATCTAGCCTGCCATGAGTTCAGCCTCTTGGCCACCTTAATGTAGGCGAGATTTTTATGATTGGTCCAAACCACGAACGGGTGTTCAGTTCCTTCTAGCCAGTGTCTCCATTCCTCCAGAGTCAATTTGACCACCAGCAATTCTCGATCTCCTACGTCATAATTACCTTCTGCAGGGGAGAGACGACAGGAGAAGAAGGCACAGGGATGCAGGCGATTCTCGAGGCCCATATGCTGGGAAACAACAGCCCCCACCCCAATATCAGAAGAGGAGAGAAAATGAGGATATCATCCAGGTATATGAAGACGAAACGATTTAGGAAGTCTCTTAGCACGTCATTGATTAGGGCCTGAAACACTACAGGGGCATTGGTTAACCCAAAGGGCATGACCAGGTACTCGAAGTGTCCCAATGGGGTATTGAATGCTGTTTTCCACTCGTCTCCCTCCTTGATGCGGACCAAGTGGTAGGCTTGCAGAGATCCAATTTGGAGAAAACTGTGGCTTCCTGGAGGGATTCGAAAGCTGAATAACTAAGGGTAGCAGGTACTTATTCTTTAAAGTGATGTCATTCAGACCCCATAAGTCAAAACAAGGCCTAAGGGACTTATCTTTTTTAGAGACAAAAACGAAGCCTGCCCCTAGTGGCGAGGAGGAGGGTCTAATAATACCTGCAGCCAGAGAGTCTTTGATGTACTGTTCCATTGCCCCTCTCTCTGGACGGGAAAGGCTATACAGCCGACTGGTGGGTAGAGATGCACCAGGGAGAAGGTTGATGGAACAGTCGTAGGGGTGGTGTCACAACCCTATTTTCAGTGGTGAGCAATATTCTTGTAATCACTTTCAGAGCACTTTTTTTAATTGACAGTCAATAAAACTCCATTTGAATTTACTGGTCACCACATTCAATATGGCAGATGATATTATGAGGAGACTCATCACTGAGGTTCAAAAAATCGTGCCCCTGTTTGAACGAATGAGCAGCTGAATAGTCTTTATAAAGATGTTATCAAGAAGGACATTTGGGAAGCAATTGGGCTCACCCTTAGAATCAGTGGTTTTGTTATTATAAGTGGACATGAGATTGGCTTGTGGTATAATTAACTAAACATGTATATGATGTAATGTGATACTGATGTTGCAAATTACACATAAAAAATCTGCACAATTTTAACTGAGGCACTGCTAAACTATCTTTAGCACTAATGAGTTCTCTGAAGTTTTGTCCTTACTGATGTCCTCTTTGATATTCACCAGGATACCATCAAATAGATGTTGACTCAAATGAAAGTATGAATGAAATCCGTCTTCAAAACACGACAACGCTTGTAATAGAGTGTTGGATTCTCCTACCTCATCTTTTCAGATTATCATAAAATCATAACCCTCTGGTTTTCGTTTTGTTTCTCTGCACAGCATACGGCAGTAACAGGTCCTCAGTATCCATTTTCCCAAGCTGCTGACGCAGCTGGAGCATGCAGCACGGTACTCAATGCTGCTGTTCATGTAACACTGTCGGTCATCAGTGTGGATGCTCACATTGTTATCATTATTTTTATAGTTATCATTGCTGGTGTGGATGACCAAATGTTTTGTATCTGTTCTTTGAATAGAGACAAAAATGACCAGAGACCTGACACCATGTCTTTAAACTTGAGCTTGTTAAAGTCACAATCCGTTTTTCCTCTTATAATAGAAACTGTTAGCCAGCTGTATAACATTATGCCAAAACTGTATACAATGAACTGTAAATAAGACTTAAACAGTATCATTCAACATTAGTAACTTCAATTTACGTATTGTGTTATGTAGGCCGAACAATCTGTTATTCAGTTCGTGAGTAAGCAGTTTCCATGTCTGTATTTTGGAACTTTTATTTACATTTGACTGATGGATAATCCCGTTAAAGAAACGAGAAACTCAGCACTCGCTCTCCCTATCCAGAGTAACCTTGCCTCTCTCTTTTCCTTCCTATTTCTTTTTGGAAATAATCTTCCCACTAAAGGGAATTGGGCAAACCATGTTTAGACTTCAGACCTTGGGCGTCCATATATACGGTCCTGGCAGCATTTCTAAAACCATCTTTCCATTGGCATTCAGTTGTAACCACTACATCATAATAGGTCCCTCTTTAATGGTTAATTTTTGCACTTATTAGCGAATGTTTAGGTAGCCCAGGACGTCTTATCCAGTAGTTTTTCCTGCCTCTCAGGTTTGTAAAACATTCCTCCGGCTGCTTGGCTTTACTCCATCCGTCTGCACTCTCTGGTGTGAACAGCTGACAGCCACAGACAAAGCACTGAGCACTGGAGACAGGGGTTTGGACCTAACACAGGGATGCCAAAAACTACTGCACAGGGAAGAGGTATTAAAAGATCGAGAAAAGTCAATCAAGTTGAAAGAACTGGAGTAAAGTCATACATTAACCTGAAAAGATGTATGTAAGATATTGTTGTAAAGTTGGTGGAAAGATGAAATGTTCACTCATCTCTTCTTCCTGTCAGCTTGTGCTGAGGGCTGGCTTTTATGAGGGTGGGGAAGAACTCAGCCGACAGGAAGACTGATAAGCTTTTGTCTCACAATACCTTTAAAGGCTACTGCGACTTCTTCCTGATCTCGGTGTGAACTCATAGCAAAGGATTTTTCGGAGCTCTTTTCCTTTATTCGACATGTTAAACGTTCTGAGCATAGTTTGCTAAACCTCAATAGTAAAAACCAAAAAGAAAGAAATTATGAGAACAAAACCAAAGAGCAAGGAAAGCAGGTACAGAGGCTGAAGGTGGCGTGCCCTCTGTTTCTGTTTTGGAATAAGGCTTCGTATACTCTTATGCCAATATCCACCTCTCGGAGACTTATAATGAAGAATTGGAAGACATCCCAGAGTTTTGTTTGCTGACTTCTCTCTCCCAGTTTTTTTTTTTTCTTTATTCCTGCTCACGTTTCAGAGGCGCCACTGGATTTAGGAGCAGTGGAAGAGGAGGAGAAACAGATAGAGAGTGGTAGTTGGAAGTATATAACTGCAGGGAGGAGACACATCACAAGTATTTCAAAATTGCAAATTACATAGTAGATTTTTTGTCATTTTGACTGGAGCCTCACCAGTAGATTGTGACGAGCTTGAACTTGAAAGTGATTTAACTTTTTCCAATGGATCAAAGACTTACCAAAGTTCGTCTGCTCTCCCTCCCCCTTCTCTTGGTTTGTGCCATGTTTTCGGCATCAGTGGGCAACCATACAGGAAGGATCAAGGTGGTCTTCACACCAACAATCTGCAAAGTAACCTGCATAGGAGGCAGATGTCACAACAACTGTGAGCTGGGAAACACCACAACCATCATCAGTGAGAACGGTCATGCTACAGACACTCTGACAGCACCCAACTTCAGAGTAGGTAAGTGATCCAAAGATTTTTTTGCTTGTTTGGATTCAGGACAAAACAGCAGCACTGACACACACACACACACACACACTCTGACACACACACACGTACATACACACACACACACACACACACACACACACACACACACACACACGTGCGCACACACACACTGCATTCTATGGGTGGTACTTCTAGCCAGTTGTGATATTAAGGCCGTTGATGGAAAATGTGTTTGTTGACATCAAAAACTTTTACTTAACTGTAGCAAAGCATTTAGATAAAATGAGCAGCCTTCAGAATTGGCTGTTCTGATCTCTGGTGTACAGGATAGTGCACTGCTGTGAAATTATAGGTCTACAAAGAAAGTGATCTGTTGAAAAAAATGTTTCCATTCTGCATTTCTTTATCTACCATGACCTGTAACATCAGGCAACCCATGTTTGTTTATTGTCTTTTCTTCATTTGAAGTGCAATAGACTGCACAATTTGACCACCTGTCCAGGGGGCTGCTATTATGCCAAGTTATCACATAAAACTTTAAAGCTCCATCAGTCAATATTTTTATATTAACAATGCATCTAATGACTATCTGAAAAAGCAAAGGAGTCTGGAGGAGTCTCATAGTGACAGGCCCAGAGAGAATTGTCACCCAATTCTGCAGTTCTTTTAGCCATTTTTTCTGGTTTGATGCCCGCATACAGACAAATGAATGCTACTGTGTGCTGAAACATTCCCCATAACAACTTTACCAATGTCAAAATGTAGTTAAAAAATCAATAATACATTGTACAGCTTTAAAAGTCACTGTAAATTGCAGGTAGTATGAGGTAGGCTTGTCACAACTATTGCATAATTGCCTGATCATGATTATTTCAGCATAATTGTAAGAATGGTTTCTGTTTATCTGTATAAAGACAGCTGGACAGAAATGTCATATTTCCATCACTATTTCATCACTGTTGTTTTCCACAGTTCATATTCGGGGGGAGCTCATTAAGTATATCTAATATGTTCAAATGTAGCACACTGAGGAGTACACATAATCCAAGGGCACTGAATTGGGGGTGCAGGTAACTTCCAATTTTACCACTATAAGGTGCATACAAGAATAAGAAATGCCAGAAAATTGGACAGAAGATTTGGGGTCGGTTCTAAGAGGGGCATGATTCCAAACTGTACTGCAACTGCATTAGGTGTGCATTGCATAGTCAAGACTTCTGATCTCATTGAAAAAAAAAATCAATGAAAAATTCTATTTGATGGTATCCTGGTGAAAAATTATATAGGAACGGAGAGGACCGGAGCATGTGAATTAGGGAGTCTGGGACTGAGTGATGGCGATCCCAGATGGGGTCTGTGACGGCTGGGTCTATCTCCTGTTCATTTTTTTTTTTTAATCTGTCTTTGGTACATTAGAATCGTTGGAGGATTTTACATGGAATAATTCCATTTTTATCACAAATGGAAGATGAGTGGAGTGTTTTGAGAGTCTCATACCACTCGTCAGTGAAAGTAATGTAGACATTTTTTTCCCTTTAAGATTTAATCCCTCCCAAGAAGTTGATTTGAATGGACTGGGTTCATTCATAAAGTTAAGATATTATCCTTTTAGGGAGGCAGAGTGGTTGCAGAAATGTATTGAAAGATACAGAGGTCGCTAGAGTTGAGAAGTCAGGGTCCATTTTGTTGGTGTGGAGGGAGCAAAAGAAGTGGTTTTGTTGGACTGAAATTGAGATAATTCTCAAGTTGAAAAACATGACTTATCAAGCCTTTTAACATGGGACTTGAGATTGAGGTTGTGATCTTAAATGACACCCATTTTCTTAACAGTACATACAAAATGATGAGCTCAAGTGCCAAGATGAGGCAGAAGCCTCAGAAGAAGAAGAAGTTTGCTCAATAACAATTATATGCATTTTCGAAAAAATTAAGTTGCAGAAAATTTTTTGTGATTCAAACCATAATTGCAACTCAGCAATTTTGCAAGATCGATAACTTGGCAGATTCAGAAGGCTTTCATGACAAGTATTAAGTGTCATCTGCATAGAAATTAAAAGAAATATCATACTGTTTGGTAACATGGCCCAAAGGGAATAAATAAAACAGAAAAAAATGGTCCTAGAATAGAGCCCTGCAGCTCCCCATACTTAGGTAAAGCCTGAGAAGAGGTAAAGCCATCAACAGTCAGCAAATTTTTTGTTCAGAAGATATGAAGAGAAACACTGGAGGGCAGTCTCTGACACACCAGCCCATGTTGTCAACCTTTCTATGATAGTGCTGTATTCCACCCTGACAGATGAGGCACTAAGATCAAGCAGAACCAGCACCAAGCACTCACCTGTATCAGCCTTTATCAAAATATCGTTTACTCTTACAAGTGTAGTCTCAGTGCTGCGCTACTGTTGGGAGCCTGATTCCAGTTTCTCAAAAATATTATACTGATAAAGACTTCCAACAATTAATTTGAAGAGCTGTTGATGTTTGAAAGCAGGTAAGGGGCTACAATATCCAGAACCTCTAATGTGAATTTGGTAGGTATTATATCCAGTGTACTTGAAAGTGATGTCATGAGTGAGATGGTTTCAATTAATTCTTGACCAGTAATTTCCTTAAAACACAGAAAGTATCCACCTCAGGACAAGATAAATCAGATAAACAAGTGGGGGGTTTAAACTTAAATGTCCCCAATCTTGTCTATAAAATAGCTAAAAACCTTTCACTATCTATGTCTGAGGAAATAGGGAGATCAGAAGAATGAGGCATTACTAGATTATCAGTTGTCTTAATTACAAACCTAGGCTTGTGCTGGTTGGTGCAATAAACTCTGAAAAATATTTTACTCTTGCATCTTCGATGTCACTGTTATAAGTTTGTAAGAACATTTTCATTTGCCTTTTGCCTTTTCATCTCACTGATTCTTTCAGTAATTCAAGGTGATGCAACAGATGGTTTGGATTTAGATCTGCGTTTTAGTGGAGCAACATAATCCAAAGCAATCATGCAGATGTCAGTGAAGCAGGTCATTAAATTATTAGTGTTTGACAACAAAACGAAAGATTCAACATACTTCACAAATACACAGGAAAATCTAGAAGCCATTAAAGATTTCCCACTTATTAGGATTCCTTTTCACATGAAACTGTGAAAAACAAGGTGTAGATGGTCAGAAATAAAACTGTCTCTTGTAACCAAAGATGATTAATCCAGACCCAGATTAAAAGGTCAGTGTATGGCCACAATTAGGAGAAGGGCCTGACACACATTGACTGAGATTAAAACACTCCTCAGAGATTAAAACTGGCCGAAAATGTCATCTACATTAAAATGACATTAAAGTCACCAGCAATCAAAACTTTATCATAATAAAGAACAACTGAGGATAAAAACTTTGACAGTTCAGTCAAAAACAGGTATTGGATTTTGGAGGACAATTTGGAGGACAATAGAAAAAACACAAAAGAGAGAATGTATTAGTTTTTAGAAAAAGCCTCAAAGAGATCATTGGAAAGTAAGAGGCCACACTTAAGATATTTTTTACATACAACCACTAGCCCACCAACCCAACCACATTCCCTTGGGGAGCTGATAAAATTGTAATCTGGGGGGCCTAATTCTAAAAACAAGCTGTGTTCACCTGTGTAAGTTGGTGATCAGTTTGCTTGAATATGAATGAATATGATGTGCAATATACCCCCAAAGTTACATTTTTCTATACTGTTTGACAAACCAGTGTACCCATCTTAATACTTGTCAATTAATTTGGATCACAGCTTTTACAGTTTCCTGAAGAAATCTAAATGCATTGTCTGTATGTTAGGAGGAAATTGCAGCCTGATTAAATGGGTTTGCTGTGCCAATAGTAATCCAAAGTGTAGTTTAAATGTCCTAAAACTGAGTGCATGCAATAATATTGCAGCCTTAGGATATCATGAAACAGGTTCTGTATAGTGGAGTGCATGATGTGGGTGTTCTTGAATGTGTTGCACAGACCTGACAAGCTGTGTCTCAACCTGCCTCAGTCCTTACAAGGAGCAGGTCCGTGTCTCCAACTATGACACATGCAGAAACATGAGAAGAGCAGAACAAGATGAATTCTTGCCTGACTCAGCTGATCAAATTAGTATAACTTGAGCAACAGCAGCTCAAACAGAAAAAAAATACCAGACTGTTAACTCTGGATGACCTGGAGGGATGGTTTTCTTCTGTTTACTGGAGTGGATTTGTTGTGATGTCTGGGTTCACTCATGGCAGTTAAATTCATTTTGCTTCAAGATCAACATTTACAAACACTGACATGAGAGTTTGAGCTGAGGACCAAATGCCAAGTGTCTTTACATGATGTCCAAATGGACAAAACTGTTCTCTTGATAATTCAACTTTATTTACTTCTACTCTGGTGGAATAAAAATTGCAGTGGATGACCCTTTTGTGTGGTTTGCCATTGGTCTCGATACAGGATTGGAATCTGTGTAAGCTATTCTTAGAGCAAGACAGTGAAGAAGTCTTTGTTAGGAAAATCTGGGGTTTTGGTGAGCTACAACATGGATATATTATGGGGGGGGGAGACAGCCAGACATCACCATCTCTAGAATCATGCCACTGGCATGGCTAAAAAACCTTTCATTTCTGACTTTGCTGTTGTGTTGTGCTGCTTCACATTATAGCAAGAATGCCTTAAAGGATACCAAAATATGCACGGATATCTGATATGCTGTTAACACATTAACTTCAGGCTATCAGAAATAACGATTATACTGAATAACCTCAAATTTACCTTGGGGAACCACCCTTAAAAAAGAGAAAACGTTTGCCAGTTAATTAATTCAGTCCCAATTCTGGAGGTTGCTACTAAATTCTTAACTCATCTACAGTGTCTGCAATACTTCATACACACAAGCCACATAATCAAGTTATTTATGAATGAAAGGTTTATTAAATTTTTTACACGTGTAAGTAATAACTACTAAACATACAAATGAGTGAATACATGCAACCATGAATAAATGCAATGAATACAGCAATGAAAAACTTTTAAGTTTGATAGCTGTAGTTTAGTATTTAGGGCAAACTGAGGTTGGCGAATGTGAAAAGATGTGTTTTGAGCTTACTTTTGAATGAATCGACTGTGCTAGCCTCTCAAATTTGGTTAGGAAGACGAATTCAAAGAAGAGGGGTTTGGTAAGAGAAGGCCCTACCACCTAATGTTTTATTTCTTTTTGGAATAGTCTGGAAACTGACATTCTAAGATTGTAGAGCCCTAGCAGGTATATGAGGAGTGACTAGAAGCAATAAGTAGGATGATGCAAGTCAAGTACAAGATACAAGTTGTAGTTTGGTAATAGTTGATTTAGGCAAGCCACTGGAAAGCATAGGTGGTCAATCCTGGTTAAGACAAATGCATGAATGAATGTTTCAGCAGCATGAATCTTCGTAATATTGTGGATATATTCTTCAAAGGAGTGACTAGGATCAAACTGAATGCCAAGATTTCTGATATAAGTCCTTTGTGAAAGTGTGGAACCAGCCATGTTTGACTGCGCCAACTGTATACAGCATCTGCATGCACAATTTTGAAGTTCATATCATATAGGTAGAGAGAGAGAGGGAGTGTTGAAGCCCCAGAGACCTTTGTTTACCTGTAATATTTTTATCATAGTATTTTTATAAAGCATTTGTCAATAACACTAAATATTCATGGCTAAATAATAGCACTCATATATTCATATATGATATGTATAGTAAATATCATATATCTCAGGGCCTGTAACTATATCCGTCTCATACAGTACATCCATGGGCTCAGTGTTCTCGCAGCAGATTTCAAATCAATTTTCTTCATTGGGTTTTTGATAGATGTGGATAAATGTGAATCAAAGACCTTATGTTAAATGAGCTATAGGTCATCTGAAGAAATTTTGCACTGCCAGTCACTGACCAGACTATGAGTGAGTCAGAATATTTTTAAATGCACTGAAAATAAACCTTTTTCACAAGAGTTCCCCCCCCCCACAGTGCAATGGTGGATCTATATTGCACTTTCCAGAGATTACCTCAATTACTTTAATCAGTACTGAGACATCTTCTTGTATTCTGTTAATGAAGTGTTACTTTCTTTTGGTTGCTCTCTCTTCTTTGTGGCTCTGCATTGGCAGAAATTTGGCAAAATGGAAAGTAAATCACTTACTGTCAACAAATGTAAACAGTTGTCATGACCTGGCTATAGAGGAATCTGGCAGTTGATTTTGTCATTCTCAAGTACCTCTGCCATTTCTGTGGTGGCAGAGTGGAACTAAACACATTTACACTAGCAGTGGAAGAAAACCTGTTTGGAATTCAGCAGTCACAGACAGGTTAAGTCTGTTTGAATGTAGAGGTAATATAGTCCCTGAGGACCAGACTAAAATTGGTTATGACACAGGCAAAATAACATTGATATGCTGCTTCTGTTGTCCGCTGGATGGACGTGAAGATGCTGTGTGAAGGGGCTAATTAAACCCAGCAGTAATCACGTCTATCTTATGGTAGTCACAACAACTGCAAAAGTGGAGTGTTGGCCAAGAGACCTAAGAGAGTTGGTCTGGTCTGTTCTTTTTATTGGCAAGCCACTCAGGATGCACCTGAAACACGGGGATTTAATGGAGCTTCATAAAAGAAAAAATCATTCATGGAAGCTTGTGGCTTTTGTTCTAGAGTTGTCTAGCTGTTTGTTACAAATTTTTATAACAATATTTTGTAACGTTTAAAGTTTTGTAGATTATAATTTTGATGACTCCTGACGACTATGTCTGTAAAAGGTTCTACTGAACTGATTTTGGGAATACAAAACAGTAAAACAGATACTTATTGATTGATTGGTCTAACCCACTATTGATATTTTGATCTTCAGAGAATGTTGCAGATTCACCTCCTTGCACCTACATCTGACTGATGGTGGAGAAATAGAGCTTCAGTCACATGTGCCTGTCCAGGCTCGCTCCATACCTCCCCTGCCCTCAGTCTTTCTTCCCTTCCTTCCTCTGTGTGTCTTGTCTGTGTGATAGGGTGTGGATCTGAGCCAAGGAACTGGAAAGCTTAAAGCTTATTTGCAGTCCAGACCGAGCTCAAAGAGCCGAGACAGAATAAATCGCACTTGTCTTGTTTATCATGCTTACCTGATGAGAGAGGCGGTGAGGGAGGAGTGTTGAGTATCATAAAATGGAAGGATTGGTTGGATCTTTTTAAACTCAGCCCACAACCATGATGAAATTTTAGCCGGTTAAAAGAGGTGTCAAGTCCAGAAGATGAGGCTTGGAGAGGGATTTATCGGGGTCTCAGCAGGTTTTCAGAGACAGGAAAAATAGAAAGTTATAAACTGTAAAAACTGGAGATAGTATGAAAATGTTTTGAAAAATATCTCGCATTTGGAGTATTTATTACTTACTTGAAATAATTATCATATCACAGCTTTCTTTTGTGGTTCTTTTGTAACCAAATGTGGTCTGGTCATATTAGATGCCTCAGTGCTTTTCACCAGCTAATCAGCAGAAAAATGCTCCGTGGGACACCAGCCCAGTTCTTCATCCATCTGTCTGATTGTCTCCAAGCCTGACTGTCTGTATCTCTGTTTTTCATGACTTTTTCTGTCACATTGTTTCTTGTTATGTAATAGTAGATTTAAAATAAAATATGTAAACCACTGACGTTTAAAGTCATCAAGTTCTTTTAGAACTGAGGATATCAATTTATGAGACCAACTCCACTTTTTAAGCCACTGATCCCTCATGGTTCTAGTTACTAGCTCCATTGCTGAAAACCAGCCTGTGTTTTCCCAGCATTCACTCCACTCTTGCAACAAGCTTTAGGTTTTCCTCGTGTTTTTTTTTTTTAGCCGCATGTAAAAATCAAGGTTTGCCAGACTTTTTGTGTAAGTTGAAAGTAAGGAGTTGCATCACTAAGCTCATTTGATGAGTCAGTCCTTCACAGAACTTCACCGGCATTGGCTGCACAATGCATGCAGGTTAGATTTCTGTCCGGCTTGATCCCGACTCTCTCTGATGTTGTGCAAAGATAAACAATGGTAATCTCACAAGACTAAGATGGCTGCAGTTTTTGGAGCCAGGCGCCACAGTTGCTCTTCACCAACTGCAAAACTTAGGGCATGAAGGGAAATGCCTGGTATTTCTATGATTTAAGAGCTGATTGGCTGATTTTGCACAATGAATGTTTATTCAGTTCACAGAACAAATGTCTGTTGGTGACTTTTATCAGTCAGAGAGGCTGAATACATTCAGCTTATATTACAGATGGCAATCATACACTGCAATCTGTGATTGTTCTAATCTACACTATGAATTACTCATTACATATTTAAATCTTCACTTATTGAATTCTTGGAATATTTTGAAGAGACACAAAAGTTTTGCTGTAGGACGTGAGGATTTTTAAAATGACATGTGGTGTGAAGCCCTGACAGTCTAAATTTTGAATTACAGGCCCTGCAGTCAAAGCTGGGCAGCCAATTTATATACAGCAAAGTATGATGGCATGTCTTACATGGGAATCGCAGCCCATCAAAGTTTTCCTGTAAATAACTGAGTAATATGGATGTTTACCATAAATACTGCCATGATTATCACAGATAGCACACAGAAGAACATCATTAAACAACAATTATTAGAGACATTAAGCATTTTATTCAAGTGAGATCTGATCTAATGGGGTGTGAGTGTTTCTGTGACTCTTTACAGACTGTGAAGACTGTTCATCCAGAAAAAGCTTATTGTCACACTAAGTCCAGGCAGCCCCAAGTTCTGAGCTATTTTTCTTTAACAGTGAGTGCATTTTTAGGAATGCCAGTGATGTGGCAACTGCTGTAACTACTAGAACTGCAGCTGATACAAACTTAAACATTAATTGTGGATATTCCAAGTGCATATTGAAGCAAGTGCATATGTTATCCCAGAATTTGACCCTGTTCCCCTTCCTGTTTTTGTCTTTTCCTGAAAAGAACATAGCCATTATATTTGATGATTTCTTGTCACATGTGTGTGAAGAGTTTGTTTCCTTATCGTTTTCCCTGACCATATGAAATATAGTTCAGCGGATGCTTGAGAAATTCTAGTTCATGGCAACGGTTGAGTGAAAACTACTTGGCCAATCAGGGATAGTTTGGTGATAGCAGAAAATATTCAGGGAATGGCTTGACACCACTTATGAGGATTATTTTTTTTAGATCTGAAAGATTTCATCCTGTTGTATTTGTATCCTATTTGGCCTGCTGCAGTCCCTGGAGAGTGGATTTAAGTGGTGTTTTTCCAGCTCCTCTGGCACATTTTCTCCTAGGTGAGTGCAGCGACTTGCCAAGTGCTGAGAGCTTTCTGGCTTTCAGCTCATGTTTCCTTTATTAAAGATGCCTGTAGCTGCCAGCTCATTTTTGTCAGTTGTAGTAGCAGTCCAGACAGTATTGAACCGTTTACGGTTAAGATTAAAACAAATTTTGGTATGGGAGGTGAGTTGAGTGTGGGAGGAAAGGCAGGAGGACTTCTAAAGGACTGAGATAGGTGAAGCACTTTATTTATGGGAAAGCAGATAGGCATTCTCTTGCCATGCCTTATATTTCACATACTGTGCATATACTGTATGTGTCATTTTTAGCAGCGAGCACTGTTGAAAATGTGTCACGGATGGGCTCCAATTGCAGACCAAGAGGCTGAGCTGGTGCAGTTCAATAAATTCATTAAGATGATAAACAACAAACCAAGACTTACAGGCAGGTGAGGGTCAAAACCACAGTAAAAGTCCAGTGAAGCCACAAAATCCACAAAGTCCAGAGAAAACAAAGCAAAAATTCAAACCAAGAGAGCATAAGTCCAGTACAAGCAAAGTCCAGGGAAACAAAGCAAGAGTCCAAAATCTCAAAAACACTGGGGAAACACTCACAATGGCATGAACGCTTGACACAACTGGTATAAAGATGAACTGGCAAAGACTGAGGGAAACACACAGATTTAAATACACTGGGAGAGGAGACAAACAAGCCACAGGTGATAATAATTGAGGGACAGGTGACACAAATCAATCACAAGGGCAGGAAAAAACAGGAAGTAAAGCAAAAGATGACACGAGAAACTTTTTTACCTCCTCCAAGCGGGAGCTAATGTCTGCTGTGTGTCATTGACGAACAAGGGATTGAAACCAAATGCAGACCATAATGTTGAGCTGGTGCAGTTCAATAATTTTACAAAGATGATACAGGTGAGGTGAGGGTCAAATCTGCAGTAAAATAAGCAAGTCCAGGGAAAACAAAGCAAAAATCCAAACCAAGAGAGCACAAGTCCAATACAAGCAAAGTCCAGGGAAACAAATCGAGAGTCCAAAATCTCAGAAACACTGGGGAAACGCTCACAAGGTAGGAACTCACATTGCAGGAATGCTTGACACAGTTGGTACAAAGACGAACTGGCAAAGACTGAGGGAAACACACAAACTTAAACACACTGGGAGGGAAGACTAACAAGCCACATGTGACAACAAATGAGGGATAGGTGACGCAAATCAAACAATCACAAGGGTGGGAAAACATAGGAGGTCAATCAAAAGATGTCACACAAGGTAACGTTCAACATTAAACAGGAAATAACAAAACTAACACTCACAACTATGACACTCATAAAGAAACAAGCTGATTTTTACTGTAGAGATTTCTGTAGAGATTTATAGTTGCATTTTTTTGGTTTCATGATTTGCCCCCTAGTTTTACATGAATTTGACAGAATATCATTTCTGTATCTGTTTACATAGATGGAAACTTTATTTCAGTGCAGCTAAATTACTGCATAAAGGAGTAACATCAGCATTCATAGACAGAGCAGACTGTCACACCTAGCCAGACAGAAACCTGCTAAATAACATAAAAGCCACAGACTCGAAACAACAGCCCACATTAACTCACCTGCTAAAGTCTCCACCTTATCTAACTTCCAAGCATGAACACAAATCTTGTCCTGCACTTTAGCTTGTTGAACCACCGACCAAACAAACATCCACCCGGGAAAAGAGCGTTGCACAGCTAATTAGCTGCTCAGCTGCAGAACATCAGCATGGAGATGTACCTGCAAATGTCACTTTGGTCTGTTAGATGCTGGTTGGTTCTTCCTCTTCAGTATCAGGAGAGACGAGTAGCAGTAGCAGCAGAGTGTTGAAGTGCTGAATGATCTGCCAGTCACTGACAGACATTTGTAAGCTTTTCCTGCATGTCTTCTCCATTCTCTTCCCCCCTTCCTGTCTCCAGCTGCACTCACATCACATAAAAGCAAAAGACTAAAGAAAAGAATAAGTCTTTTAATGACATGGATGTTTGCTTGGTGACAAAGTTTGTGAATGCAATATTATTGGATGGCTGACATGCACATTTTGGATTCCCTGAGCTTTACATCTACACTATGTTTACGAGTCCTGGGCCTTAGCCTTCAGATGAAACCCAGTCTGACTATGATGGTCTTAAGCCTAATTATTGGCAGACGTGTTGAAAAGGCACACAAATGTGAATCCAAATACACTCACAGGTATGTTGCTAATGCCAAGTTAGTATTTGTGTATGTGGGATCATTAGTGCATCAACATAATCTGATTCTTATCATTTTGTTTATCTTCTCAGTGGTGTGTCACCTGCCATGTATAAATGGTGGCAAGTGCAGTGCCAGGGACAAGTGTCAGTGCCCTCCCAGCTTTACTGGAAAGTTCTGCCAGATGCCTGTTCAGAATGGACACCAGCAGCACCAGCAGACATCAGGCAGCTACAGCCAAACCCATGTCCACTCCACACATACACTGCCGCTGACCTACAGCAACGGCCAGAGTCCTGGTGAGTAAAAAGCACAACTGTGATGTCAGCAGTACAATTAAAGGCTAACCAAATGGTTTTGTAACCTAGATGAAAAACATGGCTGGAAAAACAAGGAGTTACACTTTCCTGTTCCTTATCAGGGAACATCCTGTAAAGAATGCATGTTTTAGCCCACAATTCACTCATGTGAAATGCTGCAGCTCTGGAGGGTGGCCAGCAGTAATGTAAACTGGAGGCCATTTGTAGTAAATGAGCTAAAACATGTATAAACGCTGGCATAGTCTTCTCAGCAAATAACATGGAAGGTCTTACTGGCTAGTAACAAAAGAGATTGGAGGAAAAGTATACATTCACAATAAATCCAGAGTGGATAATATAAAAGTTACAAAACACATAACCCTTCTCATTAAAAAGTGGTGGCAGCATTATATTCAGTCAGTGTTAGTCATTGTAATCATCTCCCTACCTTTTATGAGTGTTTGATTTCAATTTTTTGAAGATTTTCTCTTTCGCTTGCTCTGGTACAGTGTAAGAACAAGCATTTCAAATATTACAAGAACAAATAATTAAATGTATTACTTCTTCAGTAGCTATACAGTGGTTGTCCTGTGTCAGTTGCTGATATCTGATTTGAGTGGGTGGTGAAGGGACTACTGCAGCTCAGCTGGTCTGCTCCACTTAAGGTTAAAAAGAGGGTGACTAACAGAATCTCCCCATGGTTAAACAACAGCAGTGTTAATGAGATAGAGAGAACCCATTGAGCAGCTGAAAGAAAATGGAGGAAAACTGCCCTCACAGTTCACTGTAGCATACACAAAGAAACCATGACTGTCTCTAACAAAGTAATACATCTGGCAAAAAAGGATTACTTTTCCTGAGATTATTGCAGA
The DNA here is from genome assembly GCF_051107435.1 of Chaetodon auriga. NCBI lineage: Eukaryota > Metazoa > Chordata > Actinopteri > Chaetodontiformes > Chaetodontidae > Chaetodon > Chaetodon auriga. Next base: position 4,288,616 of record NC_135084.1, read on the forward strand.
GAATGCTAGGAACTTAAATATTATTCCCCACTATTAACCAGCTGCTCAGCACCACCAACACCCATGTGCAGCAGCATTTCTTGAATGAAAGGGGCCATACAAATAAAGTTCATTATTGTTACTATTATCATTATTATTATTATTATTATTATTATTATTATTATTATTATTATTATTATCATTATAAACACACAAAAGGACAAGGTGGAGCAAGAGCAATTGAGGCTGATCACAATGCAGCCTGTAGATTACAGATTGATAATTGTTTCATTCATTCAGCATGTACAACCCTAATGTCCTTTTCACTTTTTGAGAGAGAGAGATATATATATTTATTTATTTGTTTAGTGAGCCCTGTCTGTTTCTTCATTATCTGCTTTTTAAAGGATAAATGCCAAACCTGGAGCCCAACCTCTCCAGTGTGACTGCTGCTTTGCTCTGTTTTATTTGATAAACTGATTTTTTTTTGTTTGTTTGTTTTTTTTTGTTTTTTTTTTTGTTTTACTATTTTATGCAATTTTATTGTGACAAGGGGTTAATGAAAATAATGATTTCATTTTTTTAATGATAATCCAATCATGAAAAAAAATCATTATGGCCTTTTGAAAATGGCCTTTTTATGAGGATAATGCACTGTAATAATTGTATTGCTCATGTTGTCACATGTGCCTCCAGTGTTCAACCCCAGCTTCGTCAATATCCACATCAAACATCCTCCAGAGGCCTCTGTCCAGGTCCACCAGGTGTCTCAGCTAGACAGTTTCCACAACAACGGGCACAAGCTGAAAGGCTCTCAGTCAGGCACCTCTTCATCCACCAGCTACAGCTACCACCACACAGAGAACAGCCAGAAGATCCAGCACCACGGCTACAACATTGTTTATCCCGGCCAGCATGGCTACCAGACCCCCCAGTACCAGCCTGTCACCTCTAAGAACATGCTGGGTCGCTGCTTCCAGGAGACTGCAGGGAGTCAGGTACACTGTCAGTAATATGTATTGTATGTTAGTGAAATACAACTGAAGACCATCTGATGGAGCAAGATTTGTGTAATTTGTAACAAATGAAAAGCAGTCTTGAATTTTGTTTAGTTTAACAAAGTTGAAGGTAGTTTGAGGTGGGTTACATAATTACCAGCACTTAGCAAATAATTTAAACTAATGATTTTTGGGGATGGCTCACCCGGTAGAGTGTACGCCCAATGTATCAAGGCTGCGTCCTCACCACAGTGGCCCAGGTTCCATTCCAACCTAGAGGCCTTTACTGCATATCCCCACTCTCTTTACCCTTACCTGTCTATCTCCAGCTGCACTTTCAAAAGTAAAAAGACCGAAAAAATGAAGATTATGAGAAATATTAGAAATAAATAAACAAAAACAATATTTTTTAATTTGATCATGAGAAAGTCAAGAGTGGTATGGTGGCACCAAAGTTCAATAGATGTTTAAATGCTTTGATCACAGTTGGCATTATTTAAAGGGACTTCTGGAACTATTTGATCACTTTTTTAATTGACCATTTCCCTTGTCAGATGGAGATGATTCCTTCATTTGCATTCTCAGGAACCAGTTGAGCTTGTGTTGCAGTATGTGTGTGTGATCAGTAAGTGTGGCGATAATGTTAACTCTGGCTCTGTGAGACTACACAAAAAGAAATGTGAAAAAGCAGTTTCCCACATCCAAGCTACTATTCTGGCTATTTACTTGACTTCTAATGAGGCTTAACATTCACACAGTTTAACTTGAGTGTCCCTCAACATTAAATACTCCAACCTTGCTCCAGCGTCTGGGTCTACAATAGATGCTAATAGCTACATTAAAGCCGAATTCAACAGGCTAACCAATAAAACTTACAGGTTCTACATTTGAAGCCTCAGAGTTTTCAAGTAGTTATTGTGGGCACATTTTCATTAAGTTAATCCACTGGATCTTCACTTCAATGGATAGTGGGAGAAGATGAAGACTTGTGCTGGTTCTTGCAGCATGTCCAAACCCACACCAAGGCAAACAATACCCTGGGCCATGTTTACACAAACATTTCCAGCAGCTGCAAACTCCTCCCTTGATTTTGGACAATCAGACCACATTTCTTCTCCTGCCAAGTTACTACCAGCTGATTAAAAGGGTCAAACCATCACAATGTGTGGACTATTGATGCTACAAGAGTTCTACAGGACTGTTTTGAGTGCACACACTGGTATTTACTCAGAGATGCCACCAACCAGGAGAACCACATTAGTATTGAGGAATACACATCATCAGTGACATCATACAACCATACATATGTTGATGATGTGGTGATCACATGATCAAGTGATTCCTCAGTCCAAAAAATCTTGTCAAGTGACAAGGATGCATACAACACCACCACAGCAAGACAGAATGCTGGCATCACGGAGAGACGTGGCAGGAAACCCAGAGTATCGCAGGCTGCACAAGCAGGAGTGCCCCATCATAATAATACTATATGATAATAATGACTTTATATGTATAGCACTTTTCATAGAGGAATTTTAGCTAAAAGTGCTTTACAAGAAAGAAATCACATGCACCAAGTGAGTGCTTCACATAGCAAGACAGAATGGACATAAAAACAGTTAAAATTTGGATGTAAAATAGGATGGAGAATAAAACTCACTTAATAATGATAATAAGGATGGAAATATAAATAAAGACAATGTATAAAACCATAGAATAAAATAATAAAATATAGGTAAAAATGGAGTAGAATGAGGATGGAAAAGAACAAAGAATAAAGCATCAAATCACAGAATAAAATAATGAAGTATAGGTTAAAATAGATTTCAAAGAATGCGTAAAATCGAGTAAAGTACAAGTACATTTTAAAAGAAGTGCAGCAGTATGTAAGTGTGAGGTAAAGCACAAAACTTTCACGCCTCTATCAGGAAGTCATAGCTAGTTAAAGACTAGAGTGAAGAGATAAGTCTAGTTTTCTTAAAAAATATTCAGTGAGATGGCCTCAGTGATATCTGTAGGTAGTGTGTTCCAAAGCTTTGGGGCGTAATGGACAAAGGCTGCATCAACAATGTTGTTTCGCCTGGAACCATCCAGTAGACCAACAGCAGATAATCACAGTGTTCATGAGGACAAACAATAAACGAAGGAGTTAACCATGTAGCTTGGTCTTAGCCAAGAGCTTTGTGTACAAGGAGGAGGACCTTAAAATTGATTCTGAATGTTACAGGAAACAAGTGCAGAGCAGCTAAAACTGGACTAATGTGCTCTCTCCTCTTGGTTCTGGTTAACAGCTGAACTACAGAGATTTGAATGAGCTGAAGTCTCTCAGTGTTCTTTTCAGGATGCCAGTACATAATGCGTTACATTAATCAAGTCGGCTTGGAATAAAGACATGAATCAATTTTCAGCATGTTTTTGATTAAGAAATGGTTGTACTTTAGATATATTTCAAAGGTGGAAAACAAAGTCTTTGTCACCTTGTTGATTTGGGACTTGAATCTTAGATCTGAATCAAGGATAACACCAAGACTTGTAACCTCAGATTTAATCCACAATTTCCACAGATTATTAAACAGCGTTTCTCTTTTTGTTTCAGGGCCAACAAGTAGGATTTCAGTTTTCAGGCATTATTGCTCATTTATTTATTTATTGTTAAAAGACAGTTAGTAATGGAGTCTATAGCTGAAGCATCATTTGGTTCACCAGAGATAGTCAGTTGCGTGTCATCTGCATAACTGTGGAAACATACATTGCGCTCTCTAATGATGTCACCCAGTGGTAGCATGTATAATGAGAACAGTAATGGATCAAGGCAGATGCCCTGTGCAACCTCAAGACAGATGTCATGTTCCACAGACACAGGATCTCAGTGACTGATGGAAAACCTTCTCCCTTTGATGCACGTTTTAACTCATTTTAACACACAGTCAGAAAGACCAACCAACTGTTCAACTGAGTGATTAAGATCGCAAGTCATGTGTGAGGCCACGTTGCTAGGTGAGCTTAACTCATTTTATGCTCACTTGATCACCTCAACAAAGAGTCAGCTGTCAAGTTGACCCTGACTCCAGAAGACCTGACACTGTCAGTATCCACGGTGGACGTGAGAGAAACGCTGCTGAGAGTGAAGATGAGGGAAGCTGCTGGCCCTGATAACATCCCTGGCTGTGAGCTAAGAACATGTGCCAGTCATCTAGTTGATGTCATAAGTGAGATTTTTGACATATCACTGTCAGCAGAGTTTTCCCTCCTGCTTCAAGACAGCCACCATCGCCCCTGTACCTAAAAAGTCTGCAGTTTCTCGGTTAAATACTATCGTCCTGTGGCACTCACCCCGATTCTGATGGAGTACTTTGAGAAACCTGGACCCTGGAGCCTGTTTTCTGAACCAACAGATCCACAGAGAATGCCATCTCCATCACCCTCCACTCTTTGCACACCTTAGAAAGAACAGCTCCTATATCAGAATCTTTTCTGTTGGTTTCAGCACATCATATAACACAATCTCCCCCATGAAACTGATTGGAAAACTTAGCACTCTGGCTGGAGTGGCTGGCTAGAGACTTGAGAACCACACTCCAGTTCAGACTGGTGGTCACACCTCCCCCACACTAGTGCTCAACACCGGAGTCCTCCTGGCCCATGTGTTCTCCTGGACTCCTGGACTACAATCTGCATTTCACTGTGCAATCCTATGTTTTAAAATGACATATAAGTGAACTTAGATCCTTGACCCTGATGTGTGAAAGTGGAACTTTGCTTTAATAAGATCTCACAAGAAACTAGCCACCTCCACAGTCAGTATCAATGCATTTACTTGCTCACTGCAAAACAGCATGTTTTCTGCTCAACAGTATGGAAACTGTGACATCAGGTTAGATGAAAATATTTCTATCATTATCATCTCTGTGCACGCAATACACAAGAAAAAATCCAAGACCTGTTAAACCGAGATTAATACAACATTTCAGAGCACAAAGACTACAGTGGGCTTGTAAAACTGCCAATTTCATGGAGTTACAGCCGAAACAAAGCAACCACCACACAGCACAACCTGCCTTTGCCTTTGTGATAATTTCAAGCTCTGGAGATGGGGGACGTAAAATGAAGATTTATTGTCTCACTGTAAAAATTCACAATGTTGAAGTGGTCATAAGTCATGAGTCACTCCATCACCAGGTCACATTTTACAGAGACATTGTTGTCATAAAGATAAGGGATTGTCAGCAAGGGAGGTGAAGAGGAAAAGAAATATGTGCTCTTATCTGCATGTTTGGCCATCTGATTGGAGGTGGATGAGGTGTTTGTGTTTGACACCAGGGGATCAGACATGCAGAGGAAGCAGACAGAACACAAAAAATAGAATTTGTATTAAAATAAAAATAGTAATCAATCTTCTTCCATCTCTTTCTTTCTCTCCCACTTTGTCCATCTGTTATGTTTCAGTGTGGGAAAGTTCTGCCTGGCCTCATCAAGCAGGAGCAGTGCTGTGGGACCATTGGGACGTCTTGGGGTTTCAACAATTGCCAGAAATGTCCAAAGAAACCATGTAAGTGCAGCTGTTTTTCTCAGATGTTTTTTTCTCAGATGATATGCCAACATTTTGGCTTGTGGACACCTGATTGAGACATTTGTCTTTGAAACCTCTGCTTTGTGTGTGTGCTGTTTTGTCAGGTAAGCATTTTCTATGTGTCAGTGATGTTCAACATCAACCTCAATATCCACAACATGCCACATCCCATTTTTACCACAACCTTTGATTACAAAAAAGTTGTGACACTGTGCAAAACATAAATTAAACAGAATGTGATCATTTGCAAATCCTTTTTGACATATACCAATTAAAAGCAGTACAAAGTCAATACATTTAATGTTTTACTCTCTGTTGAAACTTTACCTGATGACATTACTATGAACCATCAGGTTTATCTCAGCTTTGAGACCACAAATAGAAAACCTGTGTTAGAAACTGGAAATGTGAGATTTGTGGCTGCTTACAAAGAAGGGCGGGACATAGACGTGAGAAATGTATGATCCAGAGTTTTTGATTTGAGTCACATGGGTTAAAAGTCAGGATACCTTCGTCCCTGCTGCTCATTTTTTTGTTATTATTATTTTTTTTGTTCTTTACTTTTCTAAACTTTGATTTATCTTTAAAGAACCAGACATAAACAGTCAGTTGCATTGTGTTGACCACTTCTGTGCTTTTATCCAACTTCACTGCAACTCTGACCTGTTCCAAAAATTGAAACATGTCCAGGAGCATCTCACTGCAGCAGGCCAGTGTACTGTTACCTATTATTACTAGCAGCCTCATTGCCTATTATTTCCCACACAATGTCTTTACCAGCAGTCAGAATTAGATTTTCACTGACTGCTGCTTCCTTGTACAGGCATATGAGGTCAAAAAGCACAGTCTCAGGGCTCAGCTTGGAATGTTCGGGGCTGCTTTCAATCACGTCACTGTTAACTGGGCACACTTATTTTGGAGGAGTTTTACAGCTTTCTTTTATTTTGTTTTGTATTTTTGTTGGAAGTGTCTTTACAGTCCTCATGGCCTAAACACAACTGAGCTGCTAAGACTACTTAAAGGAATTAATGCTTAAAGATAAAACTTTAAGGATGATTTATTCCACTAATAAAATTTAGGATGAGCTATGCTTAGAATGAAACGGAGTCAGAGTAAAATGTCCAGCTGCCAGGAAACCTGCACCCTAAAATATGTTTATACATGGCTTAGTGAGTGTCTCTCGTAGTCTTTTGACTTGTAGTGCGTGCTCAGGATCCTCCTTGTGTGTTTTTTCTTGCTAAAATTTACATGTGTGTGACGTGAAATGTCACTTCTGAGGTCTTGGTTAAGGTCAATGGTAAAGTGTGAGCTGAGGTTAGGTTAAGGTAAGGGTTAGGCATTTAGATAAGTGGGAGTTGGAGCATTTTATGGATTGGATGGGCATGAAACTGTGGGAGACTGTTGAATTATCAGAGCTAAACATGAACAGCAATGTCAGAACAAATCTGTTCCAATGATTAAAAGAGAGAAATTTGGATAAAAGTTTGCTAGCAGCCCTAAGGTGCATTTGAGTAAGAAACATCTAATCACTGATCCTATGATAAACTAAGATGAAGAATACATTCAGCATTTAATTAAGTTCACTTTCAGATTCTGGGTCTATTTTGGACAATTCCTTCAAGTGTGGTACAGGATTTGTTGCAAGACTTTAAAATTTGCTACAGCTGTGATTGGCACCTCTCACTGGCTTTTGCTCCATACAAACGGCAGTTGAGGCTTATTGGGATTACAACATTTAGAGTGATCCACTATGTCATACTGAGAGATAAAACATCATTTGAACTTGATGTGCCAAATTGGTGGTGTGTCCCATTAATTGTAGCTTACACTCATAACGGACAGCTATATGCCAGCTATGCTGACATAGAGAGAAGGACAGATAGGAGACTTTGGTAGGTCAGTAAAGGTGTGACAAGGTCAATCCCTGATGTATCCTATACATCAATGGTGGGGAACATCTGGCCTGCGAGGCAAATTCTTTCCTAAGATCTGTATATATATAAAAAAAATTACTATTATGTTGAAGGAAAAGGCCAGTGTGCCAGTTGTTTGTGGGGACGTGCTCACAGTGATGGAAAAAGGCCACCTTAGGCATCATTACAGCACGAAACATTCTAAAATGGATGAGTTGCAAGGACAAATGTGTTTTGCTAACCTTAATGCTTGTTGCCAGAATTTGGTTGCCCAAAATGTAACTTTCACAACACTGCATTCTGACCAACAGCATAACACAAGCACATTCTATGGTGAGTGTGCTAATTGCTATGAAACTGAAACAGAAGGAGACTGTAAATGGGTGCCTTGTTGCTGCTGTGGAGCAGTCAAATTGTGCAGAACTCCCTCAGACGTTTGCCGAGAGGTTTCAGAAAGTGAAGTTCCACCATCACATTAGAGGTTACTGTAATATATTGTTAGGATTGTTGTTAGTATGTTAGAAAAATTGTAAGGCCCTTTGTTAGGAAACACTCCTGCTATAGATTAAAGCATATTTTTGGTCATAGTGGCATTCACAATATGACAAACCCTGTTCAACAGTAGTCACTCATCCCAGCTGTCACCAAGATGGCTCAAGTGAAGGAAATTTCAGCCTTTCTATACACACAATTCAGTGGGAGTCATTACAAAGCCAGAGGTTGGTCTTTTCCGCTGTTCTCCTCAGTAATGGCAGGGGCATTAGTTTTCTACTTTACAATGAAGTGTGAAACAGCCCATTGTGCCATGGTGACACTGGTAGCTGGTAAATAAATTAGCTTTAGTGGTCAAACAAACATTGCCTTGTTTTTTCCCATTGAGCAAAATATCAATCTGCTTTCAGGTATTTGAGTACCACCTCCCCACTGGTACCTTTATCCACCATTTCAGCAGGGCCCAGTCTCTAACTTGCAGCAGAGGTTTACTAGAGTTTGACTTCTCAGTGTGTGGATTATTAGAGCTCCTGGCGTCTGAGCAGCTTTCACCTCAGTAGCCTCTAGCTCTTTCCCTGAGTCTTTTCACTGTCTCAAGTTGACTCTTCTTTAGTCATTACTATTTGTTCTAACATGTGTGAAGTCTTGAAATGTGGTGTTGACATACTTTGGGTAAGTATCTAACAGTACAAGTGTTTAAATGTTTAAATTACATGAAAAATCACACTTTTATCAATGGTCAACGTCAGTATTTTTGAAACAAATGGTAAAATTGTGATACTAATTATCATTATGTATATGCATGAATGTGTACAGTGTTCTTATACTGCATATGTGTGCATATCTCTAATATTAACTTCATAGACACCAAATATTTGATAGTGCTATTTCTAGTTTCTGAGATGCAGCCATTTTCTTGTCATATTATATTTACTCGTTGGGCATAGAATTACTGTTTTTTTCCCTAAAATGGTAGAAAATGCCCTGCAATAGTAATACAAATTAAGGAATGTTTCTTATTTTCAGTACACACATGCAAGGGGCTTGTATCTGTAGCCTCATGTCGTAAGGCTGTGTCCTTAATGCAGTGGCCTGGGTTACATTCCAACCCACAGCCCTTTGCTTCATGTCGTCCCCTTTCTCTCCCTCTTTTCCTTTCTCTGTTTATCTGTCTATTTCAGAACCTGAACATCTCAGAAAAATTCAAATGACATTCTGACTTGCTATGGGATGATAGTGTGTGGATTACATGGTTATATAGGAACCTGAAATGGAACCTGAATTAAACTAAAAAATGTGTTTGTAATGCTGTGGTGTACTGGCCATAAGGCATACAAATCCAACTGGGACAAATCCAACTGGTCTGGTGGACTGTCAAAAAATCCCTGGGCCACTTCAGCAGATAAGCCCAGGGCTGAATTTCTTTCCCAGTGTGCCCCTGTATTTGTTCATGGTTATTTACCTCTTCGTTGAATGTCTGAATGCAGTGACTAACATGTCTTCCATCTTCTCTTTTTTGTTCTCTACATTCTCCTCTTATTAGCTATCCCTCTGATAGATTGTCCTCAGGGTTACAAGAGAGTAAACAGTTCTCACTGTCAAGGTAAGAGTCTTTTCTTTTGCTTTTAGCCGTGCTAGTAGCAATATCTGAACAACTAATAGGTAGATTGCCACAAAGTTTGGTATAGTTTTGCATGGTCCAGATGATGAATCCTACTGACTTTGGTGCTCCCCTGACTCTTCCTCTACTGCCAACAGCTGGTCAAAGTTTACATTTATTCTGTTAAACCTTTCAACATTTACTGTATGGATTGGCCCAAAATTCGGCACCATGTTCAATGTTCCCATAGGAGGAATCGTAGTGACTTTGGTGATCCCCTGATTTTTGCTCTAGTGTCATCGTCCTATCAAAATTTGAATTTGTCAAATACCTTTGTTCTTGCTGCATAGGTTTGCCAGGGCATTTATTTGCATCTCTGCAGATGTAAGACCAGTGCTGACATTCTTTAATAGTAGAAAAAAATAGCATTGTTATTCTTTATGTACATATTCATTTTTGAAAAATTGCAATTTTATCATTGAAGTCTACAACAAGAATGATTCAAGTGTTTTTTTCTAAATCAGAAAAAAATCTGAACTGCTTTCAGTCCCACAGTTTACTTCGGTCCCACAGTTTACTTCAGGCACATACAACACCTTAAAATATAGTCAGAAGCCCCATCTTTCTCAAAATGTAAATATGTAACCCCTAGGAGTTCACACTTACTGATTTCTAAACATTAACTGATAGAATGAGCACTGTCAGATGTCATATGCTGCCATGTATCCCAGACTCCTATCTAATAATATAAAAATATTAGACCTAGAAGCTGTAGTTTTCGACCACTTAGTTTTCTCTCAAGGAAATGTCACTTTGTGCTGAGATTTCATGGGATGTTCAGTGCTTAGCACAGTTCCCTGTGCTGGGGTTCCTGTTAAGAAAGTTTTGGGGCAATTAAATTTCTCCTCAAGAAAATGTAGACCTCTAATCATTTCCTGGGAGTCCTATTGGCTCAGTCTCACAGCTGTTTCGTAATCAGAGGCCAGGTTTGATCTGGGGTTGTTTTGCTCATAGTTTACACAAATGCTTCTGGAAACACTGTTCTAATTGCTGAAGTTGGTTGATCAGACACAACTTCTTGCTTTAACAAGACTATGCATCGCAAACTGGTGTGTGATGTGTGGGTTTTCACATTCACAGTCGTAGCTGAAGGTTTCCACCCATCCACATTGTTTTCAACTTTGTATTATAGTTAATTTAAACCTTGTTTATATTTCACTCACATGAGCATCACTTAGTTCTTTATGTTGTTTTACAGACATGTACAGCTGAAATGATCAACATTACTTAATCTGTAACAATTTTGCTAATTTATTATTTCACTAATTTTTTAGAAAAATGCACAAACAGTCACTATTTTCAGTTTTTCCAAATTAGTTGCTCTTTCTCAATTTTAATCTTATAATCTTTGGGAATTGAATTAGGAGCTCCTAAAAATAAGGGTCATGTTAGTGGTAACTTCAGAACTCCTAAGTTTTTGGTCCAGTAATTCAGAGACCATTAGTACTGCAAGTAGCTTTTCAGTCCGAGAGAAGTTCGAGGCAGTCCAGAGGACCCCTAAGTCACTTGTCATAGTCAGTAATGTACTGCAGGTAATGTGTCTCATCATGTCAGCATTAAGTGAAAATAGAAAGACAATGAGTTTTTAAGCCAACTAGTATGGGTTCAGTCCAGTAACACTGGAGGTGACTGTTTGCGCAACTCAAAGCTACTTGGACACCAATAAAATACAGTTTTCAGCAGTGATAATGTCAGCCTCAGCCATCTGACAGAATTATGATAGTATTCAATGCACTGGCACGTCTAAACATAAGGCAGTTACCAAGTGTTTTTTTTTTTTTTTTGTCTGAACCAGCAGAGGCTTTTGAAACTCTGGTCGACAGGCAACTCTGTTCCTATCGAGACTATAACTATACTCTCCATCCGCAGCAGTCAGGCTTTCAACCATAGCACATTACTGCCACTACAGTTTTACCATGATTTCATTGGTTCTCTGGCCCAGAAACAGCACTGTCCTGCACTGTGTTGCATCCTTCAAGGCTTTCCAGGGCTGAACATGCATTCTTTGTACATAACGCTGGTGCCACAGAGTTTGAAAGTTTTGTGTCAAAGTATTGAGAAGGAAATGTCTGTTACCATCTCTGAAAACATCGATAAGTAGTGCAGTTCATCACTTTACAGGCAAAGGGCATTGATGTTGGATACAGGGCACTATTCAAACCTTAACAACAAATGTTTTCAGATCAGCATTTTCTTTATTCACCCATGGTGGTAAGTTGAAGAAAGATAAAATCACTTGCAATACGAAACATCCACCTAACCCAGCTACAGGTCCAAAGTTAGTTTACAGTACTGTATTAATACAGACGTGCTGAATGTCTTCTGTACCAGAAGATTTTAAACTAACATGGCTGTCTTAATACTGAGCTAAGCTAACTTAGCCTATGTCAGGTAAAGACAGAAAAGATGAGTATTTTTATTGACGCTATATGTCAGGAAGATGTTGAAAATATTTCTCAATCAATATCAATCTTTTTATTCACTTATATGAGATGAGAGCTAAATTTGTATTGTTTTTCTCTCTTTAAACTTGCAGATCGTTTATTTTCAGTCCAAAACTGTAAGATTAGTTTAGCAGAATATGTAACTGTTACACTAGAGCTCTACATAACCTTGCTGATAGACTGGATATACTGTAAATTAGCAAAATATGAATATTTCACTTAAAATCTAAAGCAGAAATGTAAAGCCTGCCAGAAATGTATCTTCTAGCTTTTGTGTTTTGTAGAATTGTGTCTTTTTAAGATTGCAAGAAGTGCATGACAGACTAGAACTACCAAATATGATAGCAATACACCAATAATTCATATCAAACACAAACAAGCAGTGCTGACTACGTCTGCAATTTCATTCTAAAATGACATTTGACTGTCTCATGCACGTGTTGTGAAGCTGTATGTGTTGCTGTGGTAATTCTATTCACTGCACAGACCACTTCCTTTTTGTAATGTATATGTAATGTATGTCTTGGTTTGGACAAACTGGTTCATGGATATCTGTCAGATCGAACTCAGGTGATCTGTACTGATGGCCTCAAAACAACTTCCCCTGGGATAAATAATGGGATACCACATGGGTTTGTGCTGGGTCTTTCACTATTTGCACACTACATAAATCATACATATATGTGTGCATGTGTGTGTGTGTGTGTGTGTGTGTGTGTGTGTGTGTGTGTGTGTGTGTTTATATGTGTAGAAAATATTCATTTTTATGTTAAAGACACAGTCTTGTATGCATTCTGTGTGCATTAAGACAGGTGAGTTGTAGTTTATCATTGTGCTTTGCCTTTCATTATAGGAGGCAAATAACATAGACATCACTATGTGCTGTAAGTAAAAATAGGCTGATCTTCATTGCAACAAGAAGAGAACTACATTTTATCATGTTTATTTATTAGTGTGTCTAGCAAAAGCTGTCTCAGTATATCTCTTCTCTTCTCAAATTGAAACCACTGGACACCAGACCAGATCTCAGGCCTCAGGTAAATGCTGAACTTGGGAAGAGTTTCTACTATTTCGTCGTTTTAAATGGAATGATTTACTGCAATGTCTGATCCCACTGCCTGATTTTAAACTTTTGACTTAGAAATCTATTTAGAGATGTTTTTGTCTCTGGTGCTGTATGTGCTTTTGTTATGTCTGACTGTGTTCTTATAAAATACTTATGTAATCTACTATATGTAAATCCAGTTTAACACAATGGAAGACAGCAATGGTTTATGCCAAAATCTGAAACAAATGTGTGACTTGACTGCAGCTGCAACAGCCTCCCCTTTCTGCAGCCACCCTCTCACATCCACTATACAGGGGAGGTGAACTCCAGTTGGTAATTTTTTTTTTGCTTTAGCTTTAGCTTCAGTAGTCATGTCAAACAAGAAGGAGTAATTTAACAGTAAATGAAACATATGCCCAGTGTGTGTAATGTGGGTTGTTTTAAAGAAAAGGGTCATGTAGAATGAGTGATAACTGGCTGTCAACAGAGCAGATGATGCAACATACTCTCTGACGCACATCCCACTCTTTCATCATGTGTAAGTTTTTCCTGTCCTCTGCTGTAATCTTACAAAAGCTTGTGCAGCAATAAAGACGTCTTGGATTTTCAGTAACGGGATAACATGAAAGACCTCACCAATAAAAGACCAACCAAGTAGGCTGTCAACAGCCTATTAAAGCATACTGGCTGAAAAGCTTGTGCTCCCTTTCACCTATAAACTGAATGTCATGGTGGGATACAGACATGAGTCACAGTCTGTGATATGGGCCAAGTGTGTTCTCACACAAGGAATTTGACTTGCTAAAACTCACAGTGGACTTTCAAATCAGCAACAGACCCCAGGCCCCAAAGGATGAATCCTGTTTACCTGGGCTTTTCTCTTTCACCATCATGAGGAAGCCATGTGGTGAGTGAAATGTCTCAATAACTATTGGATAGATTGCAGTGACTTTTGGTACAATCAGAGCTGCTAGCATGACTATAAATTCTTAGTCTTGTTCACTAAGCCAGCTGCTTGCTGCTGCAGGAAAAAAAGGTTCAAGTGCACAGAATGAACCAAAATGTTAAAATTGCAAACCGCAAAATCAAAACAATGAGCTTAAAGAGCCAAAAATGCTGTCCGGAGCTGACAGGACACACAGCATTGGGTGACATTTCTTAATGGGTTCATCACGATAAGCAACGCCTCTGAAATTACACATAGACATTTGTTGCATTGTTAATAGGACTATTTTCAGTGGTCGATTAATACACAACTGAGGTATGTGGGGCAGCAGGACATTGTACTGTATGTGGAAATGAGTCAAAATAAAACTACGGTGAGTGTTAAAGGTAATGGAAGATCATGTCACCCAGTGAAGCGGTGATGCTTTAACAGTCTTTAGACAACAGTGGAGCCCTATTTCACAGAGATATTGTCCTTTCAGGCTTTGAATACACATACAATGCTTGCTAGAAGGATCATTTCATTGAAAGTTTGGATTTGTTGACTTGAAAAATGGCTACCTAACCTTTAAAGTTATGGCTATGTAATATACTTTTATAAATATGAATGGCCTAACTGAAAGAACCTTTATCTAACAAATTCATAGAAAAAAAACAAATGATCTATTTACACCACCTGATGTGGGTTATAGTTATCACAATCACAGATGACAAGCAGATGACAGAGCACTATTAAACAGTTGAATGGCTGCATATGATCTTTTTTAAAGCGTGTCACGGCACAAGTAGTATCAGCTACTAACAGGTCATCACGTGCAGTGCGCCAAATGCCTTGGTTGTCAACACAGGAAAGGCTGCAGACTGGTCTTAGCTGAAAATCAGGTGAGCTCGACTAGCATTCTGCCATCGCTCCACTCAGCCCTTGCAACGTCACTCACCAGCCTGTTTGGGTCCACTCTGGTCCTGTCCTCATGCTAACAATCCCGTGCTGAGCCTGGAGTTGGCTTCAGTGCATTTAGGTTAAGAAATATATGTAGACAACAACTAATACAATATTTCAGGGACAGATGTTATCATTCATTGGCCATCGCAGTCTCAATGAAAAGAGCTGCACTTTCCCTAGCATGCAACTCTCCTGTCTCCTTCCGGAACTCTTGATTCTCTCTGTGGTGTCTGGCCTTTGGCATGCTCATATTACAGTGTATAAGACCCACTTTCTTGAGACTGACAACTAATACAAATGAAAAAATGACAACCTGTGATTGTGATATATCTCTTGGATCTCTCTTTTGGAAATGCTGTTTGTGCCATTGACAAAACAATCTCAGCTCAAGGTCCACTTACTTGCTTGATCTGTGACAGTGTCATGTAATGTACAGCTTGTAAAGCCCTTTAAGGCAAATTCGTCATTCAAGCTTGTCATGGAAGTGTGGATGTTCAACCTCTGCAATCCTAAAAGTAGACAAGGGGTCCTTAAAAGTTCATAATTCTTCAGACTTCATGTCCATTTCCACTTAAAAGTCAACATTTTGTTTTCCAAATGAAAAAAATGCATTTGGATGGGGTTTGAAATAGACACCCTTGTTGAGTCATGCTAATGTGTTCAATCTTGAAAGCTCCATTTTGAAGGAGATGGCAAAGAAACAAGTAGTTTGCGTAGTGTTGCATATTGTATTGCAACCCCCTGATGTCTTCAGATCCTAATGTAGTTGAGTGATGTAGAGAGAATAAGTGGAATAAGAGTTCCCCAAATCTTTCTCCAAGTTTTCCTGCTAATGTCTTGGGATTTTTTCCGGAACACAGGAGATCCACTTCTCAGGCTTCAGTTAAATTCAAACGTCTGAAAATATGAGCAGAAGCACACAGATCCAAAGTTTGTTGCACCCCCCCCTAATTGTGAGACAGGCCAGATGCTTTCTGTAGCTTTCATATCAGGGGTAATGCTAATATACAAAGGGTTGGTAATGGAATGAAGTAATTAAGAAAAAGCACGACTGTAAATACGACTTAAGCCCCAAACCAGTCTTCCTCAAATCTGTTGCTGGCACAGTGGCTTAGCCTCAATACCTGCACTAGTACAAACATACCACTACCACTCATGGCCTGTACTTGACAGAGCACTCTGTATCCTGAGACCCAAACAGCGCCAAGACTCGTGACCAAAATTGTGTTGCCACCACTACATTGAGAGGGATTGACTGTGATTAATGCTTAAATGGCCAAAACAACATTTTATATCTTTTAATAAGCTCCTAATGCCCAAATCCCCATTTTTCACTTGTAGACTCAGTTATGGTGTCAAATTTAACTTCCAATAAATAAGTGCTTGGAAGGGATATCCCGCTAAAGTTTTTTTGCCCCGTTCCCTATCCGAATCCTTTAATACTGGGTATCTGCCAGTACCCAGTCTGAGATGATAGTAATACTAGATTTATCTAAATGTTGGTTAAACATGTATCTGACACAAAGAAATATCATCTGTTGCTTTCTAAATTTGGCGCACCTTGTTTTTCCCAAGCTACTTGAGAGAATCTGTTAGCTGAATGTTGTATACACTACTCTTTGCCAATAAGAGAGGAGAGATACCAGCTTTGTTACTGTTATAGCTCAGCTAATCCATGTATTTTGTGTGCCCAGGTGCCAGAACACTCAATTACTGGTGTGACCAAATAATTTTTCACATTCACACACTCTGATTTTCACTTGCATATGGAGCAGAATGCTTGACCAATCTATAGGATTCAGCTTGGGACATTTGTAGTCTTTGGAGTCCGTTTTGAAACATTTAATATATGCCAAGGCTAAAGAAACTCAACGTTTGTTGTTTTGACAATAGAAAATGATAAGAAATGTTTAACCTGCATATGTATCAGGAAAATATGTATTGAAAGACTGTCTTGGGATACATGTGCCAGATTTCTTTTGTTTAACAGTAACAGTTGTACAATAATTGATAAAGTAGTGAAAATGTCTGTCTCAGTTTGCAGTTTAAAGAAATCCTATGAAATCTCTGACTCGATTGTGTTTTAAATTTTTTGTTGATTCACAGATTTAGATGAGTGCCAACTGCATGGCGTGTGTCCGAATGGAAACTGTATGAACACCATTGGCAGCTACAGGTGCATGTGTAAACCCGGCTTTGTCCCTGACCCCACGCTCACCACATGCATACGTAAGTCTACAATCTACCGTCTTTCACAGTTTCTTTCTCTCATCACTTTCTCATTATCACCCAAACTGAAAACATCCAACAGTGCAGAGTCAGACTGAGCAGCAGTCTTATATTGACAGAAATGAGTGTATTACATTTGCATGCTGGTCTCTGATGCACAGATTTGTTCATACAAAAGCTTTCTAATATACGTTTGATATTTTCCATCACTTAATGACACAAGACATGGGATATATACTTTCAATTATTTCCCCATGCCACCTGCTCCAAAGTACAAGCATAGGAAGGGCTGTGGGGAATGCTGCCAAAGCTTCAGTGTGTGTTTGATGATATGCATATGAATGTAGTGCATGAATAAAAGCATGGTGTTTATTGTATAATCAGATCCTCCTCAAGCATGTAGTGCGAGGCACAACATATAGCCAAATGCAATATATCTCATGTCTCTCATGCAAAAGGAACACAATCAGAGGATGAACAGAGAGAGTAAGAGGTAAAGGAGAGAGGGCTTAGAACAGAGAGAAGAGCTAGATAGAAAAGCAACTGCTCATACACAAGTGCAAAAGTGAAAAAGTGATCAATCTTGAACATTGATAAGTTAAGATAAGATAAATCAATTATCAATTTCCAGTGTGAGCATGTGTTCCTGTGTTCCCCTGGTTTTGCAGTGCTGCAATTTCCAATTTCCCATGTATGTACATGTGTATGTATAACCTCACGGATGAGGTTGTATGAAGATGAATAGACTGCTCCACAAAGAGGCATGCTTTGTAGACTGTTAAGAGGCAGGAGTACATGGTCCAGATATTTCTTGCTAACTGTGTGTTGACTGTGGCTGACAGCATGCTCCTGGAAGACTAGTGTGTTCACTGTTAATTTACCAGACACAGTAGTTTACCACCCAGCCAGTAGTTCGTACGTGACCAACTTTCCAGCACTGACCTTTTTTGAAAGACCATGTGGATGAACTTTGCTGTGCCACTTTCTGGTATAAGGCAATTAAAGCAGTATAGCCTGCTTTAATCTTGCCATACTCATACCTCATACAAGGGGTTAACCCCGGTGCCCCACACTCCTGTGGTCCTGTAACTCTTAGACTCCAGTTAGTACTTTCAGGTATTAGACCAAGGTGCGATGCATTTATCACAGTTAATTGAACACTGTTTGCGTCACTACCTTTAAGTTAAAATGCACTATTTGGTCAGCAGATCAGTCTTAAACATGCAGAGAAATAGCACAAATACCTTTCTCGCTGTGACAGCATAGCTTGAATGGTCACAGTAGCTCATGGCTTAGCTTGTTGTGAATATCTCCCACTATGCTTAAATGAATAAGCTAGGTAGTCCCTTTCCCCGACTGTTTGTGCTTGAGATTGACTTGTCCTATGACATGTCTTTTGCCTACATCTAAAGGGGAAAGGGTTTCAGATGTTATATGGTCTGACAAGCACTCTGGAGCATATGGAGGACCCAAGTCTGAGGTAGTTTTCTTTGGGTACTTGTCTTCATTTTTTTTCCACCATTTACCTAAATCCTGATGAGACACTCAATGACTACCTCAAAATGAAAAGCATACCCATAGCATGATGCTGCAACCACCATGCTATTTCTTGACAAACGTAGTGCACAGCATTAAGACCAAAGAGCTTAATTTTTGTCTCATCAAACCACAGAAACATTTTCCTCATGCTCTCACAGTCCTTTAAGTGCAGTTTGGCAAACTCCAGGCTGGCTGTCATCTGCCTTTTACTCAGGAGTGGCTCCGTCTACTCATTCTACTATAAAGGCCAGACTGGCAGAGTGCTGCAGGGATAGTTTTGCTTCTGGCAGGCTGTCACATTTCTCCAGACAAACCCTGCAGAGACAGGCCATTGATTTCTTGGTTAGCAGCCTGGCCGAGGCCCTCCTTGCCTATTTACTCATTTTGGCCAGATGGCCTACTATGAGGAAGAGTATTGGTGGTTTTAGACTTCTTTTATTTCACATTTATAGAGCTTACTTTTCTACTGAGAACTTTAAATGTTGGGGCTTTTAAAAAAAAGTCTTTCCCTATAACTTTGTCCTGACACAATTCCATGCTGGAGGTCTATGTCAAGTGTCTTTGACTTTGATCTGACATATACTGTGAACTGTGGGATATTATATAGATATTATATGAATGATTTTGACATGTGCCTTTCAAAATCACATTGAATGCACGATGGGACTGTAATGATAATCAAAGGAACCCAGACACATGAAAGGAATAGTTCAGCGTTTTAGGAAATATACTTATTTGCTTTCTTTCCTGATTGCCTTAGGGACCCTGTGACACCTCCAGTACCTGCCCATTCATGTTAGGGAAAATAGGTTCATTTTTGGTGATTCCTACCAGTGGCGTAAATTTCGACTTTTCAAATACGCATATTTTGTCATGCACATCTCACAGTGAACACAGCCAGACAGCAACGGAATACAGCCTCCAAGACTGATGGAGGCCAGTTTGATGACAGGGTATAAGACAGAGGTGCTTTTCTTGCTGAGTTTGGCTCCAGGTACCCCTGGGACATGTCAGACTGCACAACTATCCAAGCTAACTATCTAAGGGTGGCTATAGTTTGTAGCAGTTAGCAGTTAGCTTACAACCCCAATTTCAAAAAAGCTAGGATGCTGTGTAAAATTTGAATAAAAACAGAATGCAACCATTTGCAAATTAACTTTATTTACCGATAACAGTGACAAGTTAGCAACAAGTAAAGCTACCTCTCCATCAGGAAGCTCCGTAAATCACCAAGGTAGTGCATTTCCTGTCATCAAACTGCATCCATCTCAGAGGCTGACATTGACAAGGTATGTTGTCTTGGTTCATGTCAAGTTCTCATAACCAAGACATCTCAAACAATGTCAACTTTACATCAAAACTGACATAATTGTCCAAATGACACTTAATGATAACAGTCATACACATTCATAAAGACTCTTCATTGTTAATGACAGGTGTCATGTCCTGTTGTTACTGTGTCATGTCAGTCTTCAAGACATTGTTACCCATTTGAAAAATATCAATATCAATAATAATAATAATAATGTTCTTGAACACAACAGTTGAAAAATACTAAAGAAATCACAAAACTATGACGTACTTAACAATATTAATATATGGAACATATAAATAGTAAATTAAAAGGTATTTCTAAAATGTGCGAGGAGGAAAATGTGTGTATGGTGCATTTGTGTGTCCATTTCTTTCCATGCCAAGTGTTAGAAGGTGGAAGAACATGTTTTTTGTGAGGAGGATAATATTTGTGTTTGTTTGTCCCTTTTCTTGATGATGAGGTGGAGGAAGCGAATGTCCATGTCAATATCCTCTGCTTCCTCCTCTTTTCAGCCCTAAATGCAGCCCCCTTGGCTTTCTGAATCCTTCTTGGTAGCCTTCAGATTCATGTCAAGAAGGCTGAGGCTGTGGAGCACCTTCCAGTAGTTATGGAAGCTCTGCTGCATTCTTGTCTTTTCTGGTGCCTGTTGAGGAAACACAAACACAAAACACATATCGAGTATCTTGATTGAGGTTTAGTGCCCCACAATACAGACTGAGGCTTTAAAGTACGTCTTTGCTTACTTTTTCAACCCTGTGTGCAGACGAGTCCTTTGCCTCTGCCTGCTAATCATTGCCATTCAATTGCATAGAGCATAAAGCAGAGGTTTAATGGACTACATCAACAGGATGAGTGACTCAGAGAACTCACGTCCAGACACAACCGTACAGATGTCTGTAGAGTTGGGCTTCCTGGGCTACTCCATCTTTACTTAGGCTGGCTGCATGTCCCGGACCAGGTTTTTGGCTGGGTTCCTTCCAGCCATAAAAGCCACCCAGCTTGTTTGAACATCGGCACTGTGCCTCAAGGTCAAGTAAAGTCTCCAGTCTTCTTGTACTCCTCTGCCTCTAAATATATTTGGGCTGCCACAACGTCCTTATTCATATTGTGCTCACCAACATACAATACACAGAAAACAGACTGGCAGACACCCCAACTCTGTCAGATGAAACAGTTCCAATAAAGCTGCCTCATACTTACACAAATGACAAAGCTGGTGGAGCACTGACTACACAGCCAGGACCAAAATCATATTCTTCAGTACTCTGAGTGAGTGTCTATAAATGCAGGCAATGAATGCTGAGAAGTAGCCAGACAATTGGCAGCAGAGCTGGAGAGTCTGGTCAGCCTTCATTTTCTCTAATAGGAGGACATGACAAAAGACATAAAAACTGCTTCAGCACCTCGGAGAGAGAAACACACACACACACACACACACGCGCGCGCGCGCGCGCGCACACACACACACGCACACACACACACACACACACACACACACTATTTTGTATGGAGAGGACAGGGGTCCTGTGTGAACTTGTACATTTGGGAAACTCCCAGTCCATCCTTAATGGACTTCCCATGTTGACACATCCACAAGACTGACTCGTCCATAGGTAAGAATTGGAAATGGATTGTTTTGGCTACTGAGCGGACAGAGATTCAAGATTTTTCTTGTGGTCAGCTCCCTTTGCCTCTGCAGGGTCTGTCTGGACACAACCCAGGACATCTTGTTAACAGCTCTGACCACTGTTGTCAGCTGGGCCTGGGAGATGGCAGATGGGTGGCAGAGTCTCTTTCATGATATGAAGTATATATTATACTTTAGTTATTGGTAATCCTTCTTACTGATCACAGGTGGTTTGACCATCTGCAAAGGCACAAGCTTAGATTTTGTTGCTGTTTACATTAGCCTTATGTCATAGCCACTTAATTGATTAGGAAAGGTACTCTTACTTTTGGCTCTTCTCTGCATCATTGAGAAAAAGTCAGGAGCACAAATCCTTCTCTTCTTATACCATAAAGGAAATGAAGGATTTAAACCTGTTAACCCTGGACAGGGTATTACCAGCTGGTAGTCCCTGAGGTGTTTTGTGTGTAAGTAACATTGAACATTAAAGTAGAATCTTACCACACACACACAAGACACACACACACACACACACACACACACACACACACACACATATTAGGTTTTCATCATTTTTGGGGACATTACATAGACTTTCATTCATTTCCTGGAGACTTACCCTAACCCTAACCATAACCACTACATGCCTAACCCTAACCTTAACCTTAACCAAGTCTTCACCTTAAATCAACCATGCATGTAGGTCTTTAGTCTGCACAACAAAAGGGAAAATACAAGGTATGAAGAGTCATCTGTGGCTCCTCATGTCTCTCACAGTTGAAACTTGAATGGAAATGATCACATGAGCTGCACAAATCATGTTTCAAACATGTCCTGGTTGCATGTTAGTAGAGCTTACATAGAGCTGTAAAAGTCACAGGTTTCCTGAGTTTAGAGTGTCTTATTTGTCTTTTTTCAAATTTTGCACATTCTCTCAGAGCATGGTCCAGGGAGCCCAGATTTTGTGGGGTGGGTGGGGGCTGGAACAAGCCCAAATTACCAACTTCGTTCTATTCCATGTAGTAGAAAACTTTACCCACTGGTTTTACACCTTTGTATGAAAGTAGTTAGATAGATATTTTTGTGAATCTCTCTGAGTCCTGATTTTTTTAGTATGTTCTTACCACGACCAAATGGGTCACTTCCATCTTTGCACCCTGTAACATTCAAAATTCCTGTTTGCCACCCAAATTACATTTGAATAGGAAATATCCCAACTATACATACCTAAATCAACATGCCCATATGAAATACTACTGGGGTGGTCAAGTATCTTAAATGGACACTTGGAGATTTTCATATTAATTGAACATTAGTACAGGTGCCCCTCAGCAAGTGCCCCCTCACCCATGATCTCATTATACACCAATGACTGAATTTCCTGTCTAGCCGACTGGTGTAACAATATCAATATGCAGCTGAACATCAACAAAACTAAAGAACTTGTGGTAGACTTGCGTGAAAAACAGGGAGAACTACTACCACTGGTTATCAACAACCATGTGATCAAGAGAGTGGATCATTTCAGATTCCTCGGGATCTTCTCCTCCCTGAAATGGGAAGATAACATCGCAACCACACAGAAGAAAGCACACCAAAGGCTATTCTTGCAAGACAGCTGAGGAAATTTGGTGTCAAAGGTTACAATGTTACAGATGTGCTGTGCTCTGTCGCTCAGGAGGTAGAATGGAGGTCAGTAGTTTGATCCCTGGCCTCAGCATGTCAAAGTATTGTATTATACTGAACCCCAAATTGCTCCCAATCCTGTGTGCGTGTGAATGGATAATGCTTGTAATGAGCAGGTGGTTTAGCTGCTGTACAAATGTGCGTGTCAGTGGGTGAATGCAGACCTGTCCTGTAAAAGTGCTTTGAGTGCTAGAAAAGTGCTTTATAAATACAGACAATTTACTATTTAATAGAAAGTGTGCACACTGTCTCAATAACTGTATGTTTATTGTTGTTGAGGTTACCATATCAGCTGTAAAGTTGATAGGGCAATAAATTATTGATTATTGTATCTGAGTAGTAAAACATTTCTTAAATGGACTCTTGGAGTGGCAAATGTTTCCCAAATTTACATTTCAAAATGGTCATTTGGGACACCTTTGTTATCTGATAACTGAGTTTCCTGGTTGGACAGAGAGGAACTGGAGCTATATTTAATGGCACCACACAGCTCATTTGGACTGTAATGGATTTGGACAAACTTTGGCTAATTTAGGCAATGTAATTGTCCTGGTCTAAATTTGGCCTACCTGGGCCTAGTTGGGTCATTACAATACATTTGAAATAAAAATTGGCCTTTCTGGACTGAACTGGAGTCATGTACTGCAATTTGCCAAAAAAAAAAAAAAAAAAAAAAAAATGACCTCACTGGACATTAATGGGGTTATGCACTGCAGTGTGTCAAGTGCAGTGTCCGGATTCATATCACCCATCTGGACGATAATTGTTCCATTTGGCATAACTATGTCCCAAGTGTCACAAAGTTTCCCATCTGTACAGGAAGGGAAAGGGTGGCACACAGGAAAAGTCCCATTACCCAGAGTAAGATGAGAGGGCGGATATCAATCCCATGTCTATGCATTAACTGTGGAGCTTATTTTTGATCTTTTGGACAGGGTGAAACTAGCTGTTTGTTCCTGTTTCCAGGCTTTATGCAAATCTAGGCTTACCATGTCCTGACTCCAACTCTGTACTTAAGACACAGATATGAGAGTGGTGTCAATCTTCTCATCTCACTCTCAATAAGAAAGTGAATAAGCATATTTTTCAAATAAATGTTGAACTCTTCAATTATGACTGAAGCTACAGCTAATTGTCTCAATGCTATATGTGAAAGCGTGATACTTATAGGTAACAAGTACAGTAAATGTGAATATATTTGCATCAAAATGCACAAAATATCAAAGTGCATGAATACTTCACATATCCACCGTATGTGGGTTTGAGTGTGTGTCCATTTGCTTAACTTTGTTTATAATGAAGGGATTTGAGAGTCTGTTCTCTGTTCACCGATGCATCACGTAAACCATACAGTTAATTTTTAGCTGAATTAAAGCCTCAGAACAAGCTTCAGCCAACCTCATACAGCAGTCACTCCTGATATTTTAGCATTTGATTATTGTTAAAATAGGTCAAGTATTTAACCAGTAATTGATTTACTGGCAACACGGTAAACTTGAACTGAACGTAACTGCTCTCTTGGAGGTCATTATTTTACATGTAGTCCACCCAAAACACTTCCCAGTTGGCATTTTGTGACCATGTTGGATTATACCAAGGACTTCTTGCATGCCTTCATCTGAGCTAGTGCCTGACCTTGATAGTGCATGAAGGATTGGCATGAAAACAGATGTTTTTCCTTTAACATGTTGTCTGTGCTTTGTTGTGTTTGAATGTTTCTGTGTTTGGCTTTAATTGTTTAAATGATATTTGTGCCACAACAAAATGTGGTTGTCCATCGTCTCTTTGTGAAATATGTCTTTTTCTTTATGCACTTGTGTTGTTTTAGATTCACACTCACGGGCCACTTCATTGGGTAGAATCTAATGTGATCCAATACAGCAGCCCTCTCATTGATTCTGCCTTTAATAAGATAATAATCTTTGGTTTTGATTGATGCTGTCAAAAAAGTAATGATTTAACTACATGTTTTATTGAGGTTGTAATTTACAGTGGTGTTGGACTGGCCTACATTATATTTAGAGGGGTTCCAAATATTTTGTCCACCCCCTTTACATTATTATTAATCCTGAGTCCAGAAAAATGGGATGCTGTGTAAAACATAAATAAAAACACAATGCAATCATTTACAAATGAGCAGAGTTTACTAACAGCCCATGTGGTAATGTCCTCTATACAGTCATGTGTTTCACACAGTGCTCAACCTCGCTCCATCCTTTCTTGTGAACAACTGACCCTTTAGAGGATGCCCCTTTCGTACCTAATCATGATACTATCACGTGTTAACAATGAACCTGTTTACCTGTGGAATGTTCCAAACAGGTGTTTTTGTAGCATTCCGCAACTTTCCTAATCTTTTGCTAAACCTGTCCCAACATGTTTGAAATGTGTTGCTGTCTCAAATTCAAGATAACCAGATTTTTACAAAAATCAATGGACTCGATGAGTTAAACATGAAATATGCGTGCATGTGTGTGTGTCTCTGTGTGTTTGGGATTGGGGTTGTACATGTACATGAGGGGGCCAGAAAATGAGAAACACCTTACAATATAATGAGCCCCAGTACACCAGCACCACTTCCTACGACCTCAGGAACAAATGTAGAATTATAGTATCAACAAAAACTGAAAAATTATAAACTTTGGAAAAGTGGAATTCATGGCAGAGCTGTTGTATTGGATCACATTTGATTGTACAAGTGTACCTAATGAAGTTGCCAGTGAGTGTGTACTTAGGCTGTGTTCATGGCAGGAGTCTGTTCAAGCGAGAAGGGAAGGTTGCTTTGGTGAAGGGGACCTCTTTATTTCTCCACTCTCTGTCCTCTCTTTCCCCCATGTATGCGTCTCCTACACTCTGGTGCACCACTTCCTACGCCTCGCCCCTCCTCCTCTTTGTCCTCCTCCTATGCTCCTCTTCAGCCAGCACACCTGCCATCCAAGAGGAGAAGGGAGCTTGCTTCCGTTTGGTCAGCTCAGGGAGGCAGTGTTTGCACCCAGTGTCTGCCCAGCTGAGCAAACAGCTCTGCTGCTGCAGTGTGGGCAAAGCCTGGGGCCCTCGTTGCGACAAATGCCCCCTTCCAGGAACAGGTAAGGCCCCCAGCCATGTCAGACATTTATCCTGTCTCAATGAGAACTAAAAGCTTTCTGCCCAAAACTTTCTTTTCTCACTTGTATGAAGAGAACATTATGCCAAACACCATTCAGCGATCTTGCATTTCAGTTTGGCTTGCAAATCAGCAAAAGCTTGTGTATCAATGCAACTCATAGAGTCAAGGCACTCAGTTCTGCCCAGTGGGTCAGTGTACTGCAAGACTGCCCATTCTTGAAATTAACAAGCCACAAGAGTGAAGGAACTTTGCTCCAAATTTCTAGAGTGAATTACTTTTTTGGCATGCTGGAGGCTGCAGAGATGACAGTGTTGGTCTGTCATTCTGTCCATTGGTCCACCACTTTGATACTCTGATGGTTCCCTAACAAAAATCAGAAATTCAGAAATATTGTACAGACATTCATAGATCCAAAATGATGTTTCCTAAAGACTTTGGTGATCCTTAACGTTTCATATAAATTCACCACAGGGTTGAAATATTTTGATGATTGGATGGTTAGTTGTGAGAATTTGGTTCAGAAATTCATGTCCCCTTTTGGATGAATACAACCCTGATTCCAGAGAAGATGGGGCACTGTGTAAAACAAATAACACAGAATGTGATCATTTCTAAGTCCTTTTTGACATACACTCAGCTGAAAACAGTGTGACAGTATATTTAATGGTTTACTCTGATTTCTTTTTTTGACTCATCAAATACATTTTTGTATATATACAAAACACATCTCAAACAAGTTGGGACAAAGACTGGGAAAGTTGTGGAATGCTCGAAAATGGGGCGAACTTCACCACTGTGAAACACATGATTGTATAAAGGATATAACAAGCTTGTGAGCACTTCTTAAAACCATTGTCCACCTGTTATCAGCATGCTAACATTTAATTCCAAGTGCGGCTGATCCTCTTGAATTGCCACTATGGCTGTACACTTGAACTAGAAGCTAAACTGGTTGACATGTTCATCTATTGCTCTTTATGTTTGGTGACCTTGCCAATCCAAAGTCTCAGTGACAGGGTGACAACTGCACAACAATTTGAGACTTCCTAAACTGGACAAACCAGCTGTAAACATTGAGCTCTTAGTTAACTAAGTGATTTTTTTTATGTAGAAGTAGCTCCTGTAGAAAGGCATATAATGATTACAAAAGGCATTACAGTCTGTTATGTAGTTACATTTGCTGATAGGCAAAGCCACTTGAAATTGCTGTCTGTGTGAATGATTTTTGGTATGACAATTCCTTCATATGGGAAATGTTCTGTTAGAATACCAGAATACTGACAGAATCTATCAGTAAATATTCTGTGAATTTTAAAGTGAAAGTGAATTTGATTAAAATTACAAGAGGCACAATATAGAAAGAGTTACCTTCAGAATTAAGAGAAGGGTCTCACTACAGGATCTCTCTCATAATCATAATTCAAAATTTTTAAATTCAGGTTAATGTAGTGTTGAATAAAAATTCAGCTAAGACAGCATTATGTAATAATAACATTTCTGACATAGAAGTAGAAATCCATCAGGATTGTAAATGTATGCCAATTGGCTCTGGAATGCATTTCAGTTCTGAACAGCATTACAAAATATGAGTTAATACAATAAATTGTCCTTCAATGAAACCTTGAAACCTTTCTAGCAAATACAAACCGTTCTATTTCCACCACTGTGTATTACAACAGCAATTTCAGTTTATGCTTCAGAATTCTGAACTTCAATAAAAGAAATTACAAAAAAAAAGAAAGAAAGAAAGAAAGAAAGAAAGAAAGAAAGAAAGAAAGAAAGAAAGAAAGAAAGAAAAAATGAAAAAATGAAAAAGAAAACAGAAGATCCTACTGTATGTGTGTTCCGTTCTTTTACACCAGGTACTTTCTGTCTGCATGGGTCTCACAGCTTGGCTAAGTAGTGGCTTGTAGAGTTGCTTTAAGATAACATTAGCAAAACCTTTTGCAGTAGCTGTTATCACACTCATGTTTTCTACTTTCCTGTTTATTATTTTATTTCCATACAACTCTTCATGTTCTTACAATTTAGTCTGACAATTATTGGTACTTTAAAGCAGTTGTAGTTAGTAGCATCCATAAGATGGCTGCACATTTTAATGCATTTTAAATGGTTTAGTGGTGGCAGGCACATGTCACTTTTAAACCTGGGGCTGTACTACCAAGTAAGTTAGCCAGGCTCTCTTTGTGTGAGCTGGTTAGACAAAACCAGTCAAAGATAATGTACTGTATATCACAACTGTGATTATCAACCTTCTTTGTTAACCAGGTGTTTTCTTCATCAGGGACTGTGCGCATTCCTACAAAAAGGGGGCGTTTGATGCGTCATTCAACACTTATTCTTCCACACTCACCAATTATGTGCCACCTACTTCAAGAGGAACAGGTGGTGATAATGGAAGAATGTAAAACAATATAAATTACAGCAAAACCAACCCTGTTGCTTGCAGTAAGGCAACAGATTAATGCTGGCAGTTTAAACTTGATACAACATATTAAAACATTCTGCAGAAATTGCATTTAGGTCTGACAGTGTCCTCTATTGGAGGATACCTGGAAATTGCTTTAGTTTTTGGCCAAATCAAAATAAAATTAATTTTATTGATTGAATAATCAAATAATCTGTGACAATCACCAGTAGTTACCAATGACCAATTTTGTAATGGGGTTTCTATTAGCTGCAGTACCAGCAGTGTAAAATGGAAATTGTCAGAACCAAGCATAAAAGCATGTCTGTGTCTTCATCATTCTTTTACTGTGTGTATGATATGCTGTGTAAAATTTAAAGTGTTAATATTACTTGAAGCAAACAGTAAAAATATGACTTTTCTGCATCACCAGCTGAACGCATGTAGGTTCCAGCTGCTGTAATTACATGCCATTGTTCAGTGACATTACTAACATATGGCTCAGCAGGTTTGCATACATGTATAACATATTCCCTCATTGCTCATAGAGAATATTGTCCAGAAAAGAATTAGTCAAATGTGGCACTTTTTATAGCCGATCCAAATCCCCTCACCTATTACAACTCAGACATCAAAGAACTATTTCCACTTCTTGCCACTCCCCCAACCCTCCTAATTGAGCCCCCACCTGCACTCAGGATCTGTGAAGAGGATGTGTGTCAGCTCTTTCAGAAACAGATGATCAGGAAAGCACCAGGCCTAGACTGCGTGTCATCCTCCTGTCTGAATATCTGTGCTGACCAGTGGTGTTGGCTCACCTGAAAGACATGACAAGCCCTCTGCTGGACCCCCTACGATTTGCTTTCCAGGCAAATAGGAGGACACAGTCAAAATGGTACTGAACAACATCCTGCAACACCTCTACCATCCAGGGACACATACAAGGATCCTGTTTGTGGACTTCTGCTCTGCATTCAACACCATCATCCAAGAAATTGTTCACTCAAAACTGACCCAGCTCACTGTGACAGCCTCCACCTGTCAGTAGATCAAAAATGCCAAAATCACATCTAGCACACAACCATCAGCACTGGAGATCCCCAGGGATGTGTGATTTCCCCCCTGCTCTTCTCCCTCTCCACTAATGACTGCAACTCAGGAGACCCATCTGGTAAACTCCTGGGGCCATATCCACAAACTCACAAGCTCTCAGAGAGCTACAAACTTAGCTTTCAAATTTTTAAGCAAGGAGTCCTAGCTTGGGAGGTATTTAAGAAGATCCCCAGCACATCTCTGAGCAAGGAAGGGAGTGAAACTTTTATCTTAGTGAGAAGGGTCGGTTGACCCTGTTGCCATGTGTGACACATAGTTTTAAATATCCTCATTTAGAATTTGATGCCAGCTACACGTTTAAAGAAGGTTGGGACAGGGTCATGTTTACCACTCTATTGCATCACTTGTTCTTTTAATAACACTCTGTAAGCATTTGGGAACTGAGGAGACCAATTGCTATAGTTTTGAAAGTGGAATGTTTTCCCATTTTGCTTGATGTACAATTTGAGCTGCTCAGCAGTTCAGGGTCTCCTTTATTATATTTTACGTTTCATAATGCCCTAAACATTTTCAATGGGTGACCACTCAGGACTGCAAGCAGGCCAGTTTAGCACCCAGAGTCTTTTACTACAGAGCCATGCTGTTATAATACATGCAGAATGTGGTTTGGCATTGTCTTGCTGAAATAAGCAAGGCCTTCCCTGAAATTGACGTTGTCTCCTTGGCAGCATATGTTGCTCCAAAACCTGTATATATCATTCAGCATTATGATGCCCATGCCATGTGCACTAATGGACCCCCGTACCATCACAAATCAGTTTGCCGCTCATCCAAGAGGCTTCTTCAGTCTAACTTACTGACAGAAGCCTCTTGGATGAGATGCAAAACATCTTCTAGAACCTCAAGCAAGTCCAGTTGCCCTTGTTTTCTTGCTGAAAACAAATCTCTTTGTGGATTACGAAAAACAGCTGAGGGCCACTTTTATTTGGCTATGGGCCATGGCTTATGTTGGACCCTCAACGAGATGCTGCTGATATACTACCGGTCTGTGTTGGCCAAGGTAGTCTTTTACGCTGCTATGTGCTGGCCAAGAGACACTAGTAGGCTGAACAAGCTAGTTAGAGTGGTGATGCCGTCCAAGTTGGTTAGCTTCCCGAATTTCTTCCACCCCCTCCACAATGTCCTTGTCAAGAAGAGGACTGTCTTCAGCCAAAAACTTACAGCCTCAAGGCCCCACTGAGCAACACAGACGATCATTCCTGCTGGTGGTGATCTACCTATTCATCTCATCCCATCTTACAAATACATTTTCTGCAACTTCTGACACAATACAGTACATCTTTTTTAATGTATAACTTATAATTCAATCAGTTTTGCACACCTTACTGCAATTTGCACATTTGTAGTATGGGCTGTAATGAATTCTAATTATCATCATCGTTTTGAGGAAATCACTCCAAACAAATGCCTCAAGTGGGTGAAAGAACACATTTGCACACAAACAATTCTTAATGGGACAACCTAAAAGAATTTACTTTCAAGCCAGTGCAAAACAGCTAGAGGCACATAATCCACAAGGAGTTGTTGTGCTAGCCATTTATTGCAAAATATTTGTTTTACCAGTTTTATTTTTTGTTTGAATCTTGAGCCTCATTCATTAGGAAACTAAAATGTTTGGTTAATATACGCTTATCACAGAAATATCTCTGTTGGTACACACTGTATTTCATCAGAAAATTGACAAATAACGTTGCACTACAGAAATTTCAAAGATAGTAACGATAGTTTTTCACCCACAGAGCTCTGGCTACTTTATTTTTCGACTTTGAATTCTCATGAAACCCTTGGGAGCGAGGGGCAAAGTCTTCAACATTCTCAAGTTGACGCTGACTTTCAAATAAAGCTAGAATCATTTAGTATTGCTCAGACAGCACAAACAGAGGTTTCTGGTAGACGTCAAAAACAGGAACATTATCATCACATATGTTGCTTAGAAAATCACAGTTCTAATTTACTTTTGTTATACAGATAAATAAATGTGCACTGTAGATGTTCACTGTCCATAATTTAGCTCTTATTTTAGCTATTATTCTCTCTGATATCATGTGGGAGATGTGTAATTGGTAAACACTGTATCAGTTTCTAAGATGAGGCTACAAAATTTACTTCTAAAATATACTAGTGTACGAGTCGAGAAGTGGAAAAAATACAGCACTCTGTTTTTTCCTACCTTAATTTGTCAGGTCTATTTAAATTGTTGAGTGCACTCATGGAGACTGTGTCCTTGTGTCTTTATGAGGACTTTTTGATGGAAATGTCTTATATTGCTACTGAGATAAATTGCAAAACACTATTTGATGTGTTAGCTACTGTATCTACCTTAAACCACAATTTGAGCCGGTAAGTTAGAACATTCAGAGAATCTTTCCAGAAACTGTGCAGTGTTCCACAAGTGGTTTTGTTCTTGTACCAAACTGTTGGAGTTTGTTATGAACTCAAATGAATGTTTACTAGTTAAAAACATCATCAAAACCTATGCAGTAGGTGTGTAGACTATAATCTTAGAATAACTGTCACACCAGAAGTCTTTGTAATAATTACAGTTAGTGAAAATTAACAGTGTGCAATGAAAAGAATAATTTTTTGTACACATTTTCACTTGTATGATAAAGGACTTGTATTTTTTTTTTTTTTCTATTACGTAGCTAAGTTCAAAGAGATCTGTCCCGGTGGAATGGGCTACACTGTTCTACCAAATCCACCTGTCAATAAGCCAGTCACCGTTTACCAGGAGCCCATTGAACCACTACCACCCCAGCCCCTGCCAACACCAGAGAGACCAGTGGAGGCATTTGGGAAACCCGAAGAGGATATACCAGGTGAGTCTCTAACATGTTACATTACTGGTGCATGTTGGTTTCATGGTGATATGGATTGCACAGGTGAAAACTAGTTTAGCAAGAACTAGATGCTTGCCAACTGTTGAGTGTTTGGAATACTGGTCAATGAAATCAAATGACCAGTAGTAAATGTTGTGCAGTTTAATAAGATCAAAACAACTGCAGACGCATATTTATCAGTTATTGAGACACTTGCCCTAGTCAGAGTTGCAATGGCAACAGCATGACACAGGCAGCCAAAACATCTGTTACACAGTAACTTCTTCTAGCTCCTCCCACATATTCCCAAGAACTCCTATTCCAGCTGGGACATTTAGTCCTTCCAGTGTGCAGCAATGTCTTTCCCACAAGTCTGTCATGTCCAAAACATCTATAAAAGAAGGGAGTGAGGAAGCAGACCAGTTGCCTGACCAGTTGCATCAGACCATTTTCATGTCATGTTCATGTTCATAGAAAGGCTAAGTGTAATATTCTCTTCCTGGTTTAATAAGCTGTAGATGAGATGGGGATTTTGGTTTAGACTTTGAAAAACAATAATTTGTATTTGAGGAAATTAGAGCATAATAATTCAGAGCAGAGCAATATTTGATTTTATTGACATTATGCCATTTTTTGTTTTTCCATTCCCTATTTTGTCTCTTATCTTCCTCTCACTATCTCTTGCTTTAATAAAAAAACAAGTCAAAAAATTGTCATGATCAGTTCTCACAGCATGCTATTTCTAAAAGTTGAGAACATGCATACATATTTTTGAGGAGTTCATATGACGCCATTAACTTCTTCTTATGTGAAAGTGAATTTGATTTGATCTTATGACACATACCTAATCACCAAAGATATATTTCAGTTACGACAAAAATACCTTGAATCACAGCAACAAACTTTAATATCAACAGAGTAAGTGCAATGCACCTTTAATGCTTCACCACTCTATCCAGTATTACACTAACCAAAAGTGTTGCGGTTAGTGTTAGATAGCTGTTAGCATTAGCATTATATTAGTATATTGATACACCACTATCCAAAGCTAACAGTTTGCCTACTGATTAGTATTAGCTATTAGCATTAGTGATATTCTTAAAACATTGATACAGTGGTACAATATGTGCCAAGTATGTTGGAAATATTAGACAACCTCGGCCATCATCATAATGTGTTACATCATCACATCATAACATCAACATCATAACCCTGGTTGGTTTTTATGAAAAGTATCTGAACTTCAACAGCAAGTATAATGTGGTCTCTCCTCACAGTGGCTAGCAAAAAGCTAGCCACTGTGTATTAGCTTGACAGAGGCTGTCCCTTTCATGTTCATGCTGATAAAAGAACAGCTTAGCATTGATATACTTATGCAACCCGTTTTCATTCCCCCTTGGTGTGTTATACAAGGTACTCTTTAGCCTCTGTGTGAGACACGCCCAGCTTTCAACTAACTCCAATGTAATCCCATCCGTGGCAATACTCTAAGGCTGCTAACTGTAACGAACTTATCAACTGCAGGTAATTCTTGGTCTTCTGTTACTGGGGCAGTCCTCATGAGTGCTAGTTTCATCATAGCATTTGATGGTTTTTGTGATTGCAATTGAAGATACATTCAATGTTCTTGAAATTTTCCAGATTGACTGATTCCATGTCTCAAAGTAATGATGGGCTGTGGCTTCTCTTTACTTCTTTGAGCTGTTGTTCAGTAGTCCATAATATGGATTACTATAGTTCTCGAATAACCCTAACCCATCCCTTACTGTACCCCAACACTATCTCAGCACAACACAACTGATGGTCTCAAATGCATTAGGAAGGCAAAAAAATCCAAAAAGTAAACTTTTGACAAGGCACACCTGTTAACTGAAAACCCTTTCCACGTGACTACCTCATGAAGCTGGTTAAGCCAATAATGTGCAAAGCTGTCATCAAGGCAAGCAATGGCTATTTTGAAGAATCTAATCTGTCTTCACTGTGGGATGAACAGAAATCTCACTTTTGCAAATTACAGCTCCAAAGTGACAGTAAGAAACCCTGATTTAGGATCCCTCTTGCATGTGATTCAGAACCCAGATCTAAAAGAAACCTCCCTCGTGTGACATTTGTTTGTAGAGGACAAGGATTAAAGTGCTTTGGCTCACTTTACATTCCCTTCAAACACAGTCCAGCCCACAGCCTTTCAGAAGAGGGAGGACGGCAGGGGAATAAACCTGGCTGAGAGGGGGAGAGGAGCTTCACCTGCTCCTGTTATTACTCAAGACATGCTTGACAGCCACCAAGGGAATGAGGAACTTAGCCACATCTTAGCCAAAGCCAGACTTTGAGTCCATATTACTGTGAATCTTCTCTGCAGCAGAGGAGTTTTCCAGGCATGTAGACAGGCTTCAAAAAACAAAAAAACAAGCAAACAAACAAACAAACAAACAAACAAACAAATGCGACAAAAATCCTCCACCCAAAACCTCTGTGCTTGGATACCGCCAGATCGTAGTATGGCGCCTGGCAGCGGTACTTATTGAGAGGGGGATTATATCCAGCATGTTATATTTGAGACCTAAGAATGTGGTCTGCAATGTTTATGACCTTTTTACAACATGGAAACCTGGGTTTGTGAATTATTATATGGCATTTAGTAGAGGGATCACTGAAATAAAGGTCTGGTATTTATGCAATTAAGGTGTTTCGCATAGTTGAGATGACTGTGTCTCTGAATTTCATCTTATGATTATGTAAGGCTGTAAAGCGTGTGGGTTTTTCTTGTGACCACGTAAAAATTTTATATTCATTCATTTTATAACTCTAACCTGCAGACATAAACTGTTCAGATTTGTTTGGGATTGATTTTTTGGGAACTCTCCACACAAGAACTGTTAAAGTTAACCATAACAGTAAAATTCGTAAGTGTACCCTCATTGGGATAAATGGAATTGACAAATAAATAGAAACATCGGTCAGTAACCTTGAAACCCAAATACCACACATAGTTACCTACGGTATATTTTGTTCCAAACTTACATTTAAAATGTTTTGTTTCTTTTTTCTGTGGTCAGTAGCAACAACTGCACCAGATCAGGTAGGTTGGGAGCTTTAAAGAGTGAAAATGTAAAAGCAGTTTGCATGCACAGAGAAACTCCTCTCACCTGTGAGGAGTGGCAGAATCACCTTTGCATGAAGTCAGCAATGTTGATGCATGTTTTAGAGCTGGTCGGCACTGAGCAGTGTGTAAATGTGCATATGCACTGAAAGCAGAAGTACCAAACATAGCTAAAATCCCTGATGCTGTTCCAAAAAATCCATACAGAAGTTAATGCAGAAGCGGTAGCATTTTCTGCTTTCTGGCTTGCTCGCTGGGCTGTTTATTTTTGCTCTGTTTTTAAACTGCAGTCAGTTGCCATGCAAGCTGAATGCTAATCTGCCTCCCAGCACAATATCTGTGTTGCATGACAGAAGCAGTGTGCAAAGCTGAAATTATTACATTTGGACGGAATGAAATGCATACAGCGCATTGTTGAACTTTTCCCTTTGTATCATTGTCTGTGTCTTGTCATTGAAGGAGCTGGTAGTTCCTGGTGTTAGTAATAGGCCAGTAGTTGAACCTATCCTACCGCAGCTATCTCCGGGTGTATCCACTGTCAAGATCGAGGCAGCCTACCCAGGTGTCTGCTTCACTACCATTTAAATTTTGTGGTACTGTGGGCAGTTTAGGACATCTCAGACATAGCTTGTCAAGCTCAGAGCACTTTGTCAGCCTCAACTGTACTCATGTTCAACTTTAGTACAAGTATAGCATGGTCTAGCGGTATCGTAATGCTAATGTTAGAATGCTAATATTACCACACTTATGATTCTGGCTAAAATGTATAGACGTGAGAAAATACAGCTAAGAACAACAAAGTGCAGTTCGGACTGCTGTAAGTACAGCTGAGTCTGCTGCTGACAAGATGAGTCTGATGTCTTAAAAAGGCCAACGGACTGTGATCTTTTGATGCTTGTATTAGTAGAAATAGATATTTATATACTCTATTAATGTGCGCAACTTGCACTAATGTACTGATGTTAACACCTGATTTTAGATTAGATGTGACTTCAAATTCCCATTTTCCTCTGAGTCGGAAAGTGACAGTTAACAATTTCACACAGCAGGCAGTATTCATGGGTTGTTGATTTATTTTCTTATTAGCTTGTAATTATGATGGTAATAAGTTAAGGTTTACCTGTTACAAAACATAATGCCTGTTTCTCTACCAAACCAACATGGTATCTGTAGATTTATCAGCTGTATGTTCATGATGCCATCTTTTGTCAAACTTCATCCTGAAAGTGTCCCCTTGAGACATTGAGATGTGGAGACCAATAAGGTCATTGGAGTGAACGTTTATAGAACCATGCTGTTTGGTTGTGACATGTGAAAGCATGTACCTCAGCAACAGTGTTTAGGCATGCTATGGCATCAAATGATAATCAGCTGATTAAAGGTCTAATCTGTGCCAAAAACCAACTTCCTCTACTGTTGGTCCTGCACCAATGATCTGTCTCATACAAAGCAGGTTAAATCCTTGCCTTCATTCACGATAACTGTTAGGTGTGTTACAAAGGACAGTCTTCTGCAGTTGTAGAATCAACCACATAGAGGTATAACATACAATAGTCAGTGTTTCCCATCTGCACAGGACTAATGTACACTCTTTTGCATAGCCTGAATTATTAGCCTGAATGAGTCTGTTCATTCTCCTGTGACCTCTGTCATTATCAACATGTTTTCATTCATAAAATTGCTGCAGACTGAATGATTTTGCCATGCTATCAACAGAGCCTAAGGCTGGCAAAGTCATTTTGGCCGTTTCTCTGTTCAAGATATTTATACAGAGGAAGATGTCTCAGCCACTAGTTGCCTGTCACAAAACAAACAAAACAGACAAAACAGCAGATGAGATCTTAGGACTGTCAGCAATTAAAAATGAAAATACCATGAATCATCCTCATTTGCTGATAGTAGCTTTAGAGGTTTACCTCAATTAAGTTTCACAGGTAACATCATTAACAAAAAAAAGTTGAGCCATTCCAAACTGCATAAGTACAGCTGAATAATGACAAATTCTGTGTAGTTTGGGTAAAATGAGGATGAATCTCTCATCACCATCTGGTCTCTACTCAGAAGATAATACAGACAGGTTTGCAAAATAAGAAAGGAGGACCGCCTTTTTGAGTAAAATGCTTGCCTGGAATTACTAAAATTGATTCTATGTAAGACCTTAAATGATGAAGAGTTGACCCATTTTAACACTCTGCGGTAGTCATCTGTTGTTCAAGAGGCTCTCATATAGGGATATTAGCTTTAGATATTAGCCTTTTTGAGCTGGGGGACAGTTGTATCCAGAAATGACCCAAAATCCTCAAAGAGTGAGATAATTGTTAATGTGCAGAATTCAGGGTCACTTAAGTACATTAGCTTATATCTCCACTTAAAGTTGAGTTTTAAAAAGTAATGAGAGATAAACCACTCACTGTTTCCAAGGCAGGTTCTAAGGCGAGCTGAGCTGCCAGTTTATTTATGGTGCAATGGGCAAATACAGCTGGGTATTGTCTACTTAAGTGAAAATGTATATTATAGTTTATTTAAGCCAAAAATATGGCAAGTATGGTAAACTGCCTTCTTAGAGCATTCTGTGAAAAAATATGTTTAATTCATTGAATATAAACTAAATGGAATTAATGTATATTCTTGTGTGTTTTTTGATTTGGTAGAGGTTGTTGAGAGGAGCTCTCCCCCTGCTCCAGTGGAAATCCTTCCGTCAAATGCAGGCCAGGACATCGCTCCCACACAGTCAGCTGGTAAGACTAAAACATTCTTTTCTTATTCCTTTCTCCTTTTTCTGTTGTGGTCTGTTCTGATCTATTCATGAACAGGTGAAGTACAGCTGACAGGTTGCAAATAGAACTGTCCCAGGTAAGTGTCTGACCCCATGCAGCACCAGTTCAGTAGTCTGGAAAATGTCCTAATTCCTTTCCCCTCTATTCCCTCAAAACTCAAACGCATATTTATGTCTCAAAGTCTCAAAGCCAAAATGCTCCTGTGGCTGGACCTGTAGATTCTGGGTAAAGCAGCACACACTGATAAATACAACTGGAGTTTCTATCGTAGTATGATAAGTATAAATAAGTATTTGACACAGCAGCACGTCAGAGCATGCTTAACTCAAGAGGGAATATGACTGCTTGAACTTTAAGTAAATTAAAGTAGTATTTACAGTAAGCTGAAGACATACAGCTTGCACAGTATCGAGAAGACATGATCATTCATTTGGGAGATTGTCTTCGTGAGCTGCTGTGGAGGAATCATTAAGGAGAACAAGGCAACTGGTTGACTTTGTTAAAATGTTGGTCTAAAGTCAATAAATGACACCAATGAATCATTTGAATGTAATTAGATTTTGTTCAGTTAATTGCTTTGGAGTCACCCTCCCTGCAGTCAGTTCCTTTTTTTGTGGTACACGTTTTGAAGTTGTGGTGCTTTTATATTAAGCAGTTAACTTGTGGTATGTTAATGGTATGCTGACCGGATTCCAGCAAGTTGGGACGCTGTGTAAAACATGAACAAAACAGAATGCGTTAACTTGTTAATCCTTTTTG
The DNA here is from genome assembly GCF_051107435.1 of Chaetodon auriga. NCBI lineage: Eukaryota > Metazoa > Chordata > Actinopteri > Chaetodontiformes > Chaetodontidae > Chaetodon > Chaetodon auriga. Next base: position 4,328,085 of record NC_135084.1, read on the forward strand.
ACATATTGAAAACAGTACAAAGACAACATATTAAATGTTTTACCTCATCGATGTCATTGATTTTGGTAAATATATACTTATTCTGAATCTGATGCAGCAACATGTTTCAAGCAAGTTGGGACAGGAGCAACGAAAAACAGGGAAAGTTGTGGAATTCTCCAAAAACACCTGTTTGGAACATTCCACAGGTAAACAGGTTCATTGGTAACAGGTGATAGTATCATGATTGGGTGTGAAAGGGGCATCCTGGAAAGGCTCAATCGTTCACAAGCAAGGATGGAGCAAAGTTGATTGCATTGTGTTTTTATTTATGTTTTACACAGTGTCCAAACTTTGGAATCTGGGTTGTAGTATTTTGTGGGAACCATTATTAATTGTCAAACTACTGTTGTGTTAATACTCTGCTCTTTCCCTCCCCCCCGCTGTATCTCTCTCCTCTCCCTCTCCCTCTTCTGGCCCAGAGGTGGATGAGTGCCAGATCAACCCTTACATTTGTGGCCAGGGGATTTGTTACAACACAGCTGAGGGTTACACTTGCCACTGTGATGACGGATACCGCCTGGATGATGCCCAAACCACCTGTATAGGTGAGGAATCCAATGGTCACAGTCGGTTATTGAGGTCAGTGTCTGCATGTTGGCCTGGCTTTGTGTGCAGGGGGGAAGCACAGGACTGTGATTTCACCTGAAGCTCAGAGATAAACAGATATGTGTAATGAAGTTTAGTCTGTGGACAAAATATATGTGTTAGCCTGGTGACAGACTGGTGACCTGAACTTTGCCTGCATGAAGTGGCTAAATATTGTAAACTGATGTTGGCCTACGCTGTGTGCTCTGGTATGTCTGTCCAGATGTTGATGAGTGTTTGGAAAGCGCATCTTTGTGCTTTGGTGGTCGCTGCAAGAACACAGACGGCAGTTTCCTGTGTGTGTGTCAGCGGGGATTCATCGTTGATCAAGAGGGAACCAGTTGTGTTGGTAAGTAGTCATAACTCACACACATGTAACTTCCTGTAACACACAACAGTCGTGAATTTGATCATTAGATACTCATCTTTCTTGTTCATCTAAAACAGATGAGAGCTAGATGTCCTTGATTAGTCAGAAGTTTTATGTATTATATATTCTATTGGTGTGGTGCCATTTCATGAAATCACCACATGATAAGTTGAGCACATTAAACACACATTACCAGAGTAATTCATACACGTTGGCTTCAACAGGAAATGCTTCAGACTGAAAGTCTAAAGCCTTGCCACTAGTGTCCCTACTGCGTCCATTGTTCATTACACTCTACACTTACATATTTTAACTTAGTCAAAAGAAATAAGAAAAGAGAAAATAAATAGGGTTCCATTTAGGAGTGGCCAAATTCAGGCTCACCTCTGCTGTCAGCCCTGCAACATATGAACGAACATATTAACCTAACAACAGCAGCAGTGTACTGAATATAATTACAACAAACATAACTATTGTCATTATTATCCTTATTTTCATAATTGAGATGAAAAAAATGGGCTAAAAAATATTGACCTAAGGGTGGTATTAAAAGAAATACAATACTACACAGACCCTAGCTGTTGCTAGGTAGCCACATGCACCGACCATGAGGATAGAGTGCGGAGTTTGTCTGTGCTACTTCACACTTCACACTGATCTGAAAACAGCAAGTCGGGTACTTTCTGTCATTCTTTTCTAGACTGCTCAGAAAAATGTGGATTTTTTTACTCAACTTTTAATATTTTGAACTTGTATGGATCTGTTTTGCCTTAATTCGTCAAGTTGAGAATTTCCATATGCTCGAGCCCACTCTCGTCTTTGCATTGACTTTCTGTGCAATGAAAAGTGTGAATTTGCAGAGGTGCACTATGTATGTTATGCACAACCACAGCCTCTGGCACTGGTCAACACTTGGTCACACATAAGCTCTGCACTCTAACAAGTGTATTCTAATAGACTTAGAAGTCAGTGGAATTTTGGACTAGACCAGTGACCACATTGTTACCAGCGTCTGCACCACCCTCCTCCCTGCTTCATCCCCGTTATTGGGATATAAATATGAGGCACTCTGTCATTACGTGGTTTCCTGCCATTTCAACACAGCTTTCCCCACCCACCAAAATGATACTGAATTAGGGCTGTGAGGGCAAACAGGCCTGATGGTTATTTCCCCAGAGCTGCAATAAAATCCCTTCTCCTCAGCTGCAGAGGATGAGGGATCAGATTATGACTTCTTTAAGAGGCTTATATGGATGTGGATATGCAACCATATCTATTAATAAGATTAATACAAAAACAGGCTGGAGTTTTTTTTAGACATAGTTTGGAATCCTAAAAAAGACTCATTACACCGTGGTGCAAAGTCAACCAGCCAGACTTTCCTACCATACATGTTTGACTCTTGAACTTGTCTGCTCTGGTGCTATTATTATTTAGAGTTAAAGTACTTAATTTTAAAAGGCTGAAAACCACCATTCAGTCAAATTTTCTGGTTTATCAGCTATAACACACCAGACAGTTGATATGCAATAAAAAGATTCACTGCATTCATACATCCAAAGGAAGCTTTGACATTCTGCAACATATCACATGGTCTGGCTCTCTAAAAACATCAAAAAAACTGTAATGAGACTATGGGAAAATGTTCTATCCCTCGATTAAACCTGCAACAACGTGAAAACAGTGGAAAAACAGCGCTATGAGAATGTTAACAGTGAACCAGAACAGCAGAGTTGTGAGTGAGCTGAAAGTACAAAACACCATAAAGCAGAGGGGAGCTGCACATCCAGCTGATAAATGTCTGTAGGTTCATTTTTCCCTAACCTTAAATCATCTTACTTGAGAAAGCGGTCCTGTGGATTCCTTTTTTGTGGATGTGGATGTTAACAAGGGGATTATTGAGAGTGTCAAGCCAAGCTCCATTGTGTGGAAACCTACACCCACTGTAACCCTAAACTGCTTACTTGAGTATAGTTAAACAGCTTGTTCCACTGTCCTCAGATGGCCAAGAAAAAAGCAACAAATGCAGCTTGTCCATATGATGGCACCTGGCTATGTATGATGATATTGTGATTGACAGCTTGTTATTTATTTATTTATTTATTTATTTATTTTCAGATATCGATGAATGTGCAAACAGGACAGTGTGTCCGTCTGGTATCTGCTTCAACGTGCCAGGGGGTTACAACTGTGGCTCTTGTCCAAATGGCTTCTTGGCACAGGGTGGCCAGTGTGTAGGTAGGTCTAACACTGTGTGTGTGTGTGTGAGCATATGTATGTGTCTGGAAATGTATTGTAGTGCATGTATACTTTTGAATTAAAGCTGCTTACATGGGAGGATTGGCTATTTTTTACATTTCCAACAGGGCTCCATGAGCTATTAAATCTCATTTTTCATCATAGACACTTCAGATCAACTTTGCATTCATCCTCCTCCTCCCATGAAACACACAACCGTCAAAAAATCACGGAGTTTGACTCAGTGCTGTTCTGACTTTCCACTAACCTCCTGTTCTGCCTTTACTATTGAATTCCACCTGACCCTTATCAGTTACATAGCTTTTATTAAGACTCAGTTTAGACTTTTTTGAAAGGTACATGGTTAATATATTCTATTATTTTCTTGGCAGCTGAATTTACACAATATTTATGAGGAATATAATTTGCGGTAAGTGATGCAGACTAGAGAGTTTTTAGTAACTCTACAAGCCACACCTTTGACTTCTGACATCCATCTGGATATAGATGTTTTTGTGACATCAACAGATACAGATACTGTACAGACAGTAGCTTTACTAGTACACACCCCTACTACCCCTAGTACACATGCTGCCTTGTTTGCTCAAAGCACTGACACAGAGTTGTATGTGAAACTCTGTGCTGCTGTATTCCTAACACTAGAAGCAGTCCCCAATGTCAGTTTTTTGGACTGTGAATTGAATGTAGCATTCTTAGAAAAGTTAACCTAACCTCATGATGTGTAATATCTAGCCATCAGTACATACAGAAATCAGCCCAGGAAGCACATGCAGAATAAAATACTGCACCAATCAAGCAACAAAACCAGTGAACCATTCCAAACCGCACATAGTATGGGCACATTTTCCAGGAAACCAAAGGTGTGCCCATCTCTCTTCTGTCAGTAGTTTGCTCCTCCTGGATCCCATGTGCCACAGGGTTAGCTGTGAGGTTTTGACTGTTCACACACCATGCAAGGCAAGCCAAGCCACAGCAGGGTGGCAGTGAGTGGTGGTGGCGAGAGGAAATAATTAGGCCATGCAGTAGAGTCCTTTATAGAAGTTAATAACCCAGCTCACAGATGTTTGCATGACACTGCCAAACTTAGGGAAATGTCACATCTCCTACACTGTGTGTGTGTGTGTGTGTGTGTGTGTGTGTGTGTGTGTGTGTGTGTGTGTGTGTGTGTGATGTTGTGAGGACATTAACGTGTTTACACAGTCACATTGTGGGGACTCTCCTTCCTTTTGGGGAAAAACTGCAAGTCCCCATAACTGAAATTATTAAATTTTGGGATGAAGACTTGGGTTAAGGTTAGGGTTTGGGTAAGTCTCCAGGAAATGGATTTTCTATGGAGTATAGGTCCAGGGACTGTGATGGCCATGGCAAAGCCTTTTTTCAGTGAACCATTTTCGGATCATTGTCATGATGGAAGTTCCAACCTTGGCCCATGTTAAGCCTCTTGGCAGAGGCTGTACGTTTTTTGTCATGATACATTGTATCCTAAAAAGATGTACGGGCCTCGTGGTGATATATGTGGCGTCTGCTAATAGTCTTGTAGACTTTGTGACCCCAGACTCAACTAACCTCTACAGTTCTCCAGCTTTGCTCCTTGGACATTCTTTTACGAGTTGAACCATCCACATTCAAGGTGCGTGAGGTCAGTGTACGCACTTGTCCTCTTCCAGGCTCATTCCTAACTTCTCGTACTGCTTTAAACTTTTAATATATTAATTAATATTTTCATCTATGTAGAGATTTCCTTAATACATTTTCTGATTTGTGGAGCTCATAAGTTTTTGTTGAACATAATCACTGTGTTCTTGGGTCTTTCGCGATGAATACTAAGGGAATTTGGCCTGTGAATGACACATTTATACCACAGTGAAACAGGAATTCATGGTTGACCACTAAATAGTTCCTTATCAAATCAGTGAAGATAAAAATGTAAAATATGACTGGAAATATACTCAATATTTTTCTCTTTCAGTTTTTATAATTCAATGAAAAGGAAAGATTACTGTGAATATTTTGAGTGAAAGACCAAGAGGATTAAGTACATTTTTTCATGGCCTGTTTTGCTCATATTCACTAAGGATGCCAATAATTCAGGTTACTGTAGCACCAGATCTTGTTCATGTCTTTTCTTGCTCATGTAGTGGAGGTTTCCTTTTCCTTTATGGAGACATTTGCCAAGACAGTCAGCCTTTTAGTCTGTACTCCATATTTATTATTTTTTATTATTAATAGTTGCTCTGGCCATCAGTTCTATCAGTAAGGATGGCATTGTACTCACAACACTTGTTTAGATCCCAGAATAGAGCAACATGACTGACAAGGTAAAAATGTGGTTGTGTAGTGGTGTCTTGGTAGATGGGTCCACTCTAAATTCTAAGTCGCCTTCTTATTTTGCTGACATTTTCAATGCACAGCTTTAACTTGTAATTGAGTATTTAAATATTGCAGTATTGCGGCTTTTAGGGTCTGAATACTTGAGAAGGCTGAGTGCTCAGCCAGTGGTACACTGTATTCTGTGACCTATAGCAGCACCATTTCACCTTCAGGCAATGAAAAATGAAAAATTTGAAAAATTTGCTGAATGATAAAGTAGAATTTATATTATCATTATCCACTGTGTTTTTACTTCTGCAGCTGCAGCACAGCCCAACACTGAGGAGCAGATTAAGAGTTTGTGCAAAGGAGAGTACAGTCTCTCATTTTATAGTTCACTCAGTAGCATATGATATTGAATGAACTATAAACAACTAAGATGTCTTCAGTCCCCACCAAACAAACTACTTAAAACAAGTTGATAAGTGGATTCGGTACTGGATTCAGATTCCAGTGTGTAGTGTCTTTGTTGTCAGACATTTGTTTTCTTGCTGATGATGATTAAAAATTGTCTCTAAATGTTCCTTCATATTTGTAATAACCTGATTTCCTTTGACCAACGGTTGCTTTGTCATCCCAGGGCTTGTGCTACAATATACTGCAAATCTTGAGCTGGAATGGTTCAACAGACCCACTTTAAGCCACAGTGATTTAGCTGTCAGAATAGCCCTTTCCTAGAAATAAATATTGTGTATTAATTACAAATATTATCTGCCAGTAAAAGAAGTTGTTACCTCATGAACATACATTAGGTCCTGGTAGTGTTTACATCAGTGGCATTATGGCTTGAGCATTCAAGAACCTTTTGACTCATTTTACCAAAAGGACTTTCTTGTCACGAATGTCACACTGATGAAACTCTTGATGAAACTGGAGATATCACTTCCTGGGTTTGTAAAACTTTCACAAAACACCAGAAGACCTTTCCAGAGTTACACTTTGATTAAATTATGGAATTTCAATATTTACTCTACATTTGATTTTGGTGCAACATAAATTTTAATTAGTAAAGTTTTTTATTAAAGACCAGTCAATGCTACCACAGTAAATCAATATAGTATTCATCAATTATAAAATGCCACTCCAGTTACTCTGCCCTAATTAGCTTAAACAGTCATTTACTTAAAGAAGTTACTGCACTTAGCATATTGTTTATTCAGCAAATTAGGTGCCTGTGAAAAATGTGAGAGAAATCCATTGTTTGAACCTTTGCATTCTGTTTGTGTAATGTTTCAGATATAGACGAGTGCCAGGATCAACGGGTCTGTACCAGAGGCCACTGCCAGAACACTGAAGGCTCCTTCATCTGTCAGTGTGGGATAGGTTTCAGAGTGTCCCCAGCCGGAGACCATTGTGATGGTATGATATATACTACTATAAGTACTGTATACACATTTTAAGGACCATACCTTAATAGAAATGCTTACCTTTTGTTACAAAGTGCTTCACAATATAAAAACTGGCTTCAGGGTGCTGTCACACCTGTAGCCTGTTTAACGTGTGATGCATATGTCTAAAGCTATGTCAGATATGATATAGATGTAGATATTGCAGACTATACAAAATTATCTTGTGTGAGTATAGGCTATATATTACTTATACAGATTGGTGGATCACTTTAATGGTTCACAATCAGCAGATGGATTTCACAATAGTTTAGTTTTTGAGTTCATGCAAAAAATATATATTTTTTTTTTTTTCAGTATTAATTGATTAGACAATGGTAATGGCCTGGTTCTGAAAAGCAGGTTGAAACAGGTCGGGTGCCCAGATTTCCTACATCAGAACCAGGCACTGAGCAGTAATTATTATGCTAAACAGCAGTATTTTTAATTGAAGAAGCTACTGAGCTCACAACCTGCCAACAGTGTCCATTGTTGCTTATTATTTGTCATACAGGTTAGAATTTTTAAAATATATATACGGTGTGAAAGCAGGTGTCAATGTTGCAGCTTGTGAGAGCTATCATTCGTTTTTAATAGAAAAATAGTGAATTATAAGGGTAAAAATACTCAAAATGTATATTCAGATTCAAATTTTGATCTCAAGGTTTGTTGCAGATGTTAAACAGGAAAACATGCCTGTGATGTATATCTGTTTTATGGTTCCCACTAATTGTTGATGGAAGACATTGGTTTTAATTTACCAAGAACACAGTGGCAAATTAGACAGTTCAGTGGTGCTGCAGAGAGGAGAGTGAATGAATCTGCTTCCTTGTGTTGTGTCAAAATAATATTGTATTTTGTATGTAAATGTTCAAACCCTGAAGGGGTAAAACCCTATTGAGTTTATGTCAGATTATTATTATTTATCGCATTATCTCGTGGCTCAATTTGCCATTAGCTAGAATGAGCTAGAGACATGAAGCTTGGCACCATAACTGGAAATGATTTGAATCTGCTTCTCAACAAATATGATCCCAGTTGGCCTTATTGTGGCGCAATGAAGCCAAAAACCGAAAGCTTTGAAAGACCTGCCCCCAACTTTTTGGATTTGGACTATCAATGCCAAATTTAGCCCGTCCCATCCCAGAGACATCCTGCAGTGTGTCCTAAATACACACTTTTTTGAATTGTCATTAGAATTGGTTCCTTCTGTTGTGTTCTGTAAGTGGGTTTGTGTGTGTGTGTGTGTGTGTGTGTGTGTGTGTGTGTGTGTGTGTGTGTGTGTGTGTGTGTGTGTCTACAAATTGGGGTTTGAGTCATATTATCAGTACCATCATGATTCCAAAATATGTTCTGCAGAGGGTCACAAGTTACATGGAAATGGTTTGAAAGCATTCAGTTAATTGATATCTACGATAGTTAATTGATATTTACAAATGAATTACTTTATCCATAAACACATAAGCTGAATTACTAGCAAATAATAATAAACGTTAAAGCAATCAACTACACCAACAATGGACAATAAGAAAAATAATTCTTAAAAGATTTATGAATAAATCTATTCATCCATTAATAGGTAACACATTAGAAAAATATGTCAATTAAAAATAGGTTAATAAATATGTAAATAAATAATGGAATCTCTTGCTTTTATTGATCAGTTATATATCAGCCATTGGAATACTTTAGGACCACTTCCATGACACTTGTCGTAGTCCATGCAGGGTGACTTTAAAGAAAAATGAAAAATGAAAATAGAATTATTAAATGTGTCTTACATAACCACTGCAAAGGAAAACTCAATCAATGAACCACTTGCACTCATTAATGCAATTCAACTGTATTGTAATTTTTTAATAGTTAATCAAGCTCCAGTCGACTCATGAATACATTTGCATGATTTGGTGCTACTACTAACTATTTATCAAGACTTAGTTTGTCAGCATAATCAACACATACTTTTTGATTATGTGAGGAATGACATCCATCTCATAAAGAATTTCATTATTTCTCTATCAACTAAATTACCTCCTCTCATTGGACTGATGTGTGTATGTTCCAGATGTGGATGAGTGTTTAGAAGAAGCCAGACCCTGTGAGGCTGTCGGCCAGTGTGTTAACAACATGGGCTCCTACACCTGTACCTGCCCCCTGGGATACCGACAGATCAACGGCACCAGCTGCAGAGGTGAGTGGTGGAGCAGTGTTACATCGGCTCAGCACCAGACACGTTTCTGATCCACCCACCCACACACACACACACACACGCACTCCTCAGTGAATTTCTGTCTTTGTCCTTCCAGATGTTGATGAGTGTGTGGATGAACCAGAGCTCTGTTCCCCCCACGGCGAGTGTCTCAACACAGAAGGATCCTATCTGTGTGCATGCGAGAGTGGATTTACTGCCAACCTTGACACGCCCTCCTGTGATGGTAAGATGCAAATGCAGGGAAATTAAATATACACGCACGCACACACACACACACACACACACACACACACACACACACACACACACACACACAGATTTCATTCAATAGAGCTTGCTTTTGAAAACATGTATAAGACTAACCTGATTTGTAATTTCCAAATGTATTTAATGTTTTATTAAAAAATAATTGTGGAGCATATTTTGGATATTTCAATTATCAGTATGCTGATGCTGACCTTTTCTTAACTATTATCCACTACTACACACTATTACTGTTACTTTCTATTATGGTCTGTAGTTACTTCTGTCATTGTGCTGTTGCAACAACTGAATTTCCCCACTGGAGATAAATAAAGGTTTATCCTGCACTGTCTGAGCTTAGCTTAGTTTAGCTTAGTTTATCTTATCCCTCAGTTTCTACCCTCTATCACTCCTTGTCAGTACCTTTTTAAAAAGAAGGAAAGATATGAAAAAAGTCTTGAATTTCTTTCACATATGTACATATATGCTGCTCCTATGCTCTCCACCACAGCAAGAGTCTTCTGCCATAGCTGTTTTTAAAACCCTTTCCTGCCTTAGAAAAAACAGAGAGAAAGGGAAAAAATGAGAGGAAAAGAAACAGATGGAATCCTTTGAGCTGGCTGTCTAGACAAGGAGGGATATTTGTTGCTCTCTCCCTCATGATTTATGCAGGTGGCTCAGACTCAAGTGCGAGTTTGTGTGTATATGTGTGTGTCTGACTGTGTACCTTTATGAAACCAATTAATGCATGTCTTATTTATAGCGTTTTACACCAGCTGCTTCAAGTTATCAGTATTCTGCTTAATGCATTGATCATGTTGTTACTTCATACAGCACGTAAGTTTTGTTGAGTGTCTGTATATGTGGTTCAATGTGCAAATAATCAGCATTTATTGGTTTAGCAGATGTTCAGACACAATAGTGCAATTGAAAGTGTTTTACGATGAAATCATCAACAATAAAATAAGATGTTAGAGTAATAGGTATACAAGGTTTGTAATGAGTGTGAGAAAGGAGAGGATGGAACAAATAAATTCAAGAAAATGTATTGTTTGACATTTCTTTGTTTGTTCTGCAGATATTGATGAGTGTGGCCTTAATGAGACACTGTGTGGCCCTCATGGCTTCTGTGAGAACAGACTGGGCTCATTCCGATGCCTCTGTGACCAGGGCTACCAGGAGTCCCAGGATGGTCAAGGCTGTGTGGGTAAGTGTTGGAGTTGTGGTACAGTATGTGTATATAAATCTGGATGTGTTGCACCACAGTATATTATAGTTTCTTTGCATTCGAAAAGTTCAAGTTGGAGAAGTTCAAATCATACACTGACAATCAAGGTCCAACTTCCAGTAATAGTTTGCAAATAAGACAGAACACTGCGGGGTGAAGGGGATGGGCCTCGGGGAGATCCTTGATCTTTGAGGGACCATCGTTACCTGCAAGGCAAGGGTCACATGATAAACAGAGAGCATTAGTGGACCACCTTCCGGTAACCTGGCAAATTACCTACGCTGGCTTTTGATTTTAACTTTTTTTTTTTTTTCAAAAGAAATAGAAAAAGAAAGATAACTCCAATTTGCTCCAGATTTTACAGCAGATCCCCTCAAAACCAAATCAAATCAGGAAATCAAGATTGAAATTGTCAGTCTGCCAGCTTACCTGCTGCCACTCTCTCTCTCATCTACACTCCTACTCAGCCAGCATGCTTCACCTCTCAGTCACGCCTACCTGTTCAATCACCGTAGCACACACCTGAGACTAGTCACAATCAGTGCAATACTTTGTAACAATTCTCTTTATTCAAAAAAAAACCTAAGGTGAAAAGCTACTACAGGCTAATCTATAGGTCACGGGCAGATTGGATGAGTTAGGCCACCTCCAGAGACTGATCAAACAAGTTATACTCACTCAAACACAAACATGAACCAAACCACAACCAAAATAAATGTTGAAATTATTAATTAACGAAAGTGCTTCAGAACCTTCTGATTCACAGAATTTATTAATGAAAACAAACTTAAATCACATCCGCTGTGGGACGGCTTAGACAAAGGCAGCGCGGTGCGGTCGCCTATAAACAATTCAAAACAACATAAACACATACACTCAGTTCAGAGACCTTCAAGGTTTCTTCAGTACGTTAATATAAATAAATCAGTCACATGAAATATTGATTCCCCCCACAAGTCCAAGTCCAAAGAAAAGAACAAAAAAACTCACAGCAGTGTTCTGTCCATGCCGGGGGCTGCTTAGAGAGGCAGGTGAGTGATGAGGGCCGTAGCTCTGATCAGTAAAAACTATGCTATCTCACCAGAAATGTCCCGTTTGGAATCCAGGTCGCATTTGCGATGACGCAGAGGCACAACTCACACCCCCAAAAAAAACAATCCATACCTCAGAGTCCTTAAACCAAGGAGAGTTAGGCCGATTGTCCTCCCACACCGCTGACCTCCGAACATCAACGTAGCCCCGTCTCTCTTTCCTCTCTCTCTGTCTCCAGTCCAATGTCACTTCTTGTTTTTAATCTTCTCGCCTCCGAAGCACTCACAAAATAAGATAAACAAATAATAACAAAAAGTCCATTTCATAGTCCATTGTATCTGTGCTGCAGCAACATGGCCACTGATAATATTCACTACTTTCACATAAAAAAAGGTAATGGGAGATGACAGAGAGAAAAAAATACAAACATTTGCATTCTTAACCATCCCAAAAGACCTTACACAAGGTGGACCTAGGCAACAACTTAAGCTGCTCCCTCACACTCACTCTTCACCAGATTGTTCTTCGCCTACATGCAAGACTCTCCAGCAATTAGTATTGGACTGCTTTCTCATTATCGACCCTGCCTGCCTTTGACCTCGCCTGCTCTCCTATGCATTGGTAATTACCTCAGCTTTCTTTACCCGACCACGTCCCTTGCCTTGCCCCTCTTGGATCTGTTGCTGAGTGGGACTGCCAGTTGTTTGGTGTGCCAAACAATTCCCGAAACTGCCGCTCGCCCTGAGTGTAGCATCAAACCAGCCTCGCCTAAGACTCTGACAGACTCCCGCATTCAGGTAGCGCTGCTATTGGGTTCTAACCTTACCTGTTACAGAAATAGCAGTGTTTGTATTTGCAGTTCAGTAACAGTGAGCACTTGAAATATTTGCAGCAGGTACTCATGGCACATTGATCATTCAGTCAGTAGTCAGTCAGGTCTGCAGCAGTGGCCTCAGCTCTGCCAAGACCGGCAACTCCTGGACAACCTTCGACCCAAATCCACTGGATTATTCCTCCTCCAGACAGAGACTCCAGAGAAAAGGCTTCTGTTTTAGCACAATGAATAAAATGATTATTGGTGTGGTGCTTCAGCACAAAAAGTTTCATTTCTTTTGATAACATCAACTTTTCTATTACTGCCATAGAAAGATGAACCAAAACAGTGTCAACATGAAAAAGAAATGAAACTGTTTTTACTGTTGTAACAGCAACTTTTCAACAGAAGTGGAAACATATATTTTCTTCAGACAATGTGTACTTTTCTTGTCTAATAATACGTGTGTCAAATAAAGGCCTGTCGTTCTCTTTAGGGTATTGCCCCTGCTGTTACCTTTGGCCTTCCTTGTCTCTCTCAAATAATCTTTGCAAGTAGTGTTTCCCAGTATTGCAGACACACCATCCGAATGGGGAATGCATGGAACTAATGTTGAAAATCAGCAGTTTTCCTGAAGTTTGGTTTGGAATAACTTTGAGCTGATGGGTGCTGGTGGTTTCCTCAGGCTAACTGGGCCCCTGCAGCTCCCATCTAGTCCAATTTCCTCCAGCAGGAAGGATTGTCAGAGCACACTTCCCCTTACTGAACCCTGATAGAGAGCTTCCCCGTACATACTCTCCCAGTGACCAACCCCACAAAAAAACACACACGCAGACATAAAACACAGGACCAGAAGTACCAGCACACTCTTGGTCACATACCTCGATACAGTACACAGTGCAGTGCCTTATACACAATTACACACACTTCCCATCTGTCCTTTGGCAGTGTTGCTGGGACCCACCCAAGTTCAGTCCAGCCAGCTGCCTCATCCTCACTGCCAAACCATCACTGTACTGTGGCTAGCACAGATGGACTCACTTACACTCACACACACACACACACACACACACACACACACACACACACACAATCAATCCTTGAAAACCAACAGTGGTGGTGTACCACTAACCATTCAGAATGCGTGTCGTCTCTCCGTCTTCCTTCCCCTGCATCTATTCCTCTTCACTTATCAGCCAACTTACTATGGTTTCCTGTTTCCTGTTCCTTACTTTCACACTACGTCAGTCTCTCTGTTCACTGTATCTTGTCTTCCCCTTCTCTTGTCTTTGATTTTCTGTCTTCATGCTCATCTCACCCTGTCTCTCTTCTTCCTCCTCTTCATTCTCCAAAGGAAGTTTTGTAGCAATATTGCCAGTTTGATATCTTTCTTAATGTGTTTAGCAACTGCAAACTCCGGCAAATTTTTGTTACATATATCTTACTAGTGCCTCTGACATAATGTGCTCCAGTTTTAGCCAGTAGAGCTGTCTACTCTGGCCACATAATGGTTTGCGTTTCCTTTCTCTTTTTGGGTGCATAACCACGCCTATAGCGTATTTTTATATTTCAAATCGTAATTCCTCCTATGTAAACATGTAAGTACAGGGCCTTTGTATTGGACTATGAGCGTTGTTGAAGCATATGTGATTGCAAATCCATAATACCTTTAACTCTGAATGACACTCTTCTTCCACCTTGCACTGGTCATGAACATAAGAGTGTAACTTTTTCGAGGGATATAGGACAAATATGGAGCAGGATTTGGAGACATAGATTTCATATGACCTTTTATTTTTAAACTGGCTTTTTATAGCTCTTCTGGAAAACTTACAGCTACTGTGCTTACCCACCTCTAGCCCACTTGGCTCACTTGATCATGCACAATCATATTATGTCTTAATTGTTGGGAGGCTAATGACCAGACTAATGTAAATGCAAATGTAATGTTTTCTGTTCCTTCTCCACAGACGTGAATGAGTGTGAGCTGCTGAGCAGTGTGTGTGGAGAGGCCCAGTGTGTGAACGTCGATGGTTCCTTCCTCTGCATGTGTCCCAGCGGCCAAGACTACAATGTCATGATTGCAAAGTGTGAGCCCGTTCCCACAGGTGACCCACCTTCAGCTTTTATACAAATTGACAAAGAACATGTCGTGTCCTTAAGCAATAAGAAGAAAATGAATCATATTTTTGTCACATGTATTGTCCCAACAATATGTATTGTATTGGAAAGTTTGTATGTACCTCAATTCACAGGATGGCAAATGATTCATCAAACATAGTTAACCCTTTAAAGCTCAACCCCACCCATTACCCTAACAATAACCTTCTTGGGTTTGATGTCAAGAATGTTTGGTTGCTATGATTTAATGAACATAACTTATGTCTTTGCTATTACCATGTCCCTACTATGTCCCTTCACTATCAGACTACTGTCTGAAAGGGGCAGAGCGGCGGCAGGCATATTTTACTGCTGCTATGCTGGTACCACCTAGGTGGTAGACCTGGCTAGCAACATGGCCTTCCTGGCAGTCTCACTGGACAGCCTTAGTCACCAGCAGAGTGAACTGATGGCAGAGGGGATTGTGGAAGTGCAGACAACAGCGGCTGCCATCCTCCGATTTCTGTCTGCTTAGAAAATTTCTGGCCCTTGGAAAAATGTAGTTGAGGACCCCTGGTATAAAGGATATTACTACATGGGTTCAGGAACACTTCGTAAAAGCGTTGTTGGTAAACACAGTTTGTTTGTGAATAACTGTGTCCTGTTTTTATTTATGTTTTACATAGCATCCCAACTTTTTGCAAGTGTTGTTGTAGAACGACCAAAGCTGCTCACGCATACAGTATTATCAATGAGTATGCTCTTCAATACTATTACGTCTACGCACAGTAAAACTATTGTATAATACCAGAACCACTGTCTATTCATTTAAAGTGCCTTAAGTGGATAATGTAGCCACAAGTCTGCAATGTCTAGTCTAAAAAACTACCACCCTGTGGTGCCCACTCCCATTCTGATGAAGTGCTTTGAGAAAAACTGGTTCTCCAGCACGTCAAAGACAGCATCCCAGCCAGCCTGTACCCTCACCAGTTTGCATTCAGAACCAACAGATCCACAGAGCAAGCCATTGTCACTGTTCTCCATTCAGTCTTCTCACACTTTGAAAATTACAACATCTACATCAGAATGTCATTGATTGATTACAAGTCAGCATGTAACACAATCTCCCACATGAAAATGATTGGAAGATTTAGCACTTTTGTTTTGAGCAGCACAATCTGGAACTGAATACCTGAATTCCTGAGACTCTTCAACTCACCTTACGCACGCCACCATAAAAAATAGTTTAATAGCATAAAGGGCGTACGACTTGCATTTCATCGTGCAACCCTGCATTACAGAATGACAAATAAATGAACCTTGAATCTTGAACTTTTAACCTCGCTGTATGATATTCCTGAGCAGGGGTTAAACCCCACTCCAAACACCAAGGATGATATTTCCTTTCCCACAGCTGTAAAAAAAACAACATTTGGCCAGCTCTGACTACATACCAAACAAAGATTGGTATTTACTTTTAGAATGATCAAAGCCTTCTGGAGGACCAGAAGATGGGACAGGATTAACGAGTATCTGCAGATGGATTACACAGGCCCCCTCTAACAGCAAGTATTGCACCCCTGCTGTGCCTGGATTCAACCTCAAAACTCTGGTTCAAATGTTTCTCATACAGAAGAATGGAACATTTCCCAAAATGGATTAAAAGAAAAAAGGGAAAAAATCAAATCTTACTACTTGACAGAACTGAAAATGAACAGCTACACTAAAATATGTGTCTGAACATATATCTTCCCAGTCACTCTGGGTCTCTTCCCTGGAGCATTCAGACCTCCCTCCTTCTAATGAATTCTCTTCTCCTCTCCTCCCAAACAAAGAGACTCTTTTCAGGGAAGTACGTATACTGTTAAAAAAAATGCTGCATGTTAGATACATGTTAAAAGCAAACAGTAATAACCCAATAGCTACTAGAGTTAAACATGTGGTGTTTGGTCTCGTAATCCACTGGACATCTGGACCCCAGATCTTTATTCATTGTTGTTGCTTTGTGACAAGGTACGGTTATTTAAGAAATTGTCTTAAAAGCAAATTCCAAAGACATGCGGCCTCTAACATAAGGGGAGGGCATACCCAGACAGGAATGGAACACTGACACCACTCCTGGGAACCAGCATATCCGTGGATTGGATAACTCATCTGAATTTCCTTTGCAAAGTTTCATATAAAATTACGTCACTGGAACACATTGTTACTGGTGCACAGACCCCATTATGTCTGCATTACAATCAACTTCAGCTGCCAGATCTTTACCTCCACACCCCTGCAGCTGCAGCATCACCTCGCTTGCTTCAGACACAGCTGCACAGACTCAGCAACTACCAGTCCATGGGCACAAAAGTAGCCAAGTACATTTCTCTTCTGCTAACTGGGTGAATTCAGAAATAACGATTGGCCTTCGTAACCAAAAATGGTTCTAAATTTATTACCACCTTTACTAGTTGCTATCTGTGATGGCCTGTCTTTATTTGTTTATGTATTCACTGTAGTGTCATTGTATGGGTTGTTGAATTGTATCATTCTTGAGTCATTGTCTTCGTAGTTGTTCTGTCATTGTCACCTTGCATAAACCAATTCTTTTTTCTGCATTCTATCTGGGTTTCAGTTAATTCTTTCTCTTAATTTGTGCATTAGACACTTTTGACTGAACACCAAGGGAAACGATTACTGACTATGAAATGAAATTGCTGAACGAATAATTCAAGTAGTTTTGCGTAGTAATTCTGATGAACACTGTATATCTCCAAAGCCGAGCTTACTGTCCTCACATTTTCTGAGCTTGCAATGAAAATCTGCAGCCTGTAGTGTAGAGGTCAATGCATGTACCTTTACCTGACCTGGAGAGTACAGTGGCCCTGCTAGCTTAATACACAGGAAAATAAATAATAATAATAAATAATAACAAAACCATGTACAGACAACACACCTTCGCTCATTTTCCAGCACCTTTTGTGATAGCTGACTTCAATATCTTCATCACTCTCAAACAATGGCAACACCAAACATGTCCACGCTGTGTTCATCACTTTTTAGTTTCCCCAGGAACACTTTCCATTGACGTCTGTGCTAATTGCAACCTTTCTCTATTTAGTTGTATTTTCTCACTTTGCAGCATCTCCTCTGTATGCTGTGCATGTGTTGTCAAATTGATGATGTTTTCTTAATTTTCTTACATTTTGTCTATTTGCATGTGTTTTCCTAAGTTGCACTATGTGAGCTCTCAGGGTTGCCATAGAGAAGGAACCATGACAATATTACCCAAATTAACTTACATTAATATAAAAACTAAAATTAATGGACCTGACAGGATACAACCTGGAGCCTGTTCAGCTCAACTTTAGGTCAGACCTCAGTTTATAAAAATGGAAAACATTGTGCACCGCCTCCAATTTCTTCAAAGTTCACGTAGAGAACCTTATCTTGCTTCGAACCACTGCAGAAAATCTCTGGGTTGGATCTACTGGTACATTCAGAATGCTGATTGTGTGCAATGGAGCTCTACAAAGTTTGGCTTTTTTTCTGTGGCAACAGTGCACATAAAGAACACACAAGTATGACGTGTACCATATAAAGCGACTGGAAAACGTTTCTACTGCAGTAGTATAAGTCAGAAACAACTGGCTGGACTGGAGGCCATCTTTGGATCAGGCTGGGTTCTTCAGGTTTTCAGGAGGTCAGGTCTGCCAAATGGCTTCTACACGCTCATAATTTGATGAGTGACAACCACCGAGCTAAACAAATTTCTTTACCCATCTGATCATTATCCCGCCCTGTGTTCATTCTTCTCTCCTTCTCTTCTGTCAATCATCTTTCAGTGTCATCGGTGGAACGCAAGGAGTGCTACTATCGTCTGAACGATGAGAACCTGTGTGAGAGTGTGCTGACCAGCCATGTCACCCTGCAGGAGTGCTGCTGCACACTGGGAGCCGGCTGGGGTGACAACTGTGAGGTACATCCCTGTCCTGTCAATGGCACAGGTGAGTTAGAGGTGGATGAAGAAGAGAAGGAAGGAATAACACACTTAATATATTTACTGACACACCTCGGGCAGTGATACAGTGAAGTAAAAAGCATAATTTTAATACCTTAGTAAACTGTAGTCTTATTGCAGATATGAAACAGAAAAAGCTCCAATGTTGAGTTCCTTTAAAGAAGAGTGCAGCTTTCCATACCACCACTGATGGCATTATCTACTGTATCAAGGCCTTGTTCTTTCTATGTGGATATGGAGTTAGGTTGATATGATTGATGATTTGACACAAACTTGGAATTTTCAGGTCGTCAAAGCTGACTTAAGGTTTGTGGTCAGAGCAAAAATTCCTGCAAGTTAGGACTGTTTCCAAATCTGAATTTTTCCCAGAATGACCAGCTTAGAATGAGGAGAAGTGACGTTAGTAACATTCTGGAGTCTGCTGATTGCCCGCCAACTACCCCCAGCCAGCCTGGCTTCTCAAGCCAGTAGTTGAGAAACGTCATCAGTCTCAGTCCAAGTACTGTTCCCATTCAAAAGTCTTCTTAAGTCCGAACTTGGCGTACTTGGTATTGAGAAATGTCTAAAGTCTAGCATTTAACTCACCATATTGCAAATTTTCATTTTTACTCTGGTTTTTGTATGGATTATTAACAGACATGTTAATAAGTGAGCTTTAAATGTGTTGAAAGGTGAATTTTGGAACCCTTTTTGTTAGCTGGCAAACAGCTAATTTTGCTCTGTCCTGTCTGTAAGGTAGGGTAACTGGCTTCTGGCGTTAGCTCCATACTGCACATAATGGCAGACATGAGATTGGTATTAATCCTCACTTTTAACTCTCCACCGGAAATCAAAGTCAGCAAGCATAATTCCCAAAATGTCAAACTATTCCTTCAAGAACCCTAAGTGGATTGTGATGCTAACAATGTAGTTGCAGTAATTCTTATTTTGACTGACCTTCACACATCAGCCTTCATTGTCACTGTGCATACTGGCACTAATAACATCAGCCTTAATAATTCCACCATTTATGTCTTCTAGACTACACTATTCCAATTCATTCTTCTCTTTCACTAGTCAGACTTCCCTTTACTGTTTTCAGGTGGGACAAAGTGCAACTGCATTACAAAAATGGATCATGGAAATGTCAGTATATCACACCAGTTATAGCTGCCCTTAATTTGCTCTCAGAGATCCGCACACTACTCTTGTCTTTCCATTCTTTTCTGAATTTCAGTCATTGAAACATGACTGAGTGGGCATTTTTCATTTAATTATTCTTGATAAACAGACATTCTAGTGCCAAAATGTCATGAAGCCCCTACCGCACTTACGCAACATTCACAGTGGTTTAAATCAGCATGTCATTCATTTTAACAGGAACTGAAGCTCTCTCTTGGCCAATACAGTGAAGTACACCCAATAAAATGTCCTTACAGTATATACTGTAGGTGTACAAACACACACACTCACACCTCAGTGCACAATGGACACTTAACCCCCAGTTGTCCCTGTGTGTCGCCTTTCAGACCAGTTTAATCAGATGTGTCCATCTGGAAGAGGTTTTATTCCCAATGGAGACTTGCTGTATGGAGTAGCCACAGCTGAGAGCTACAAAGGTAAGACGAATCTACTACTACACAACCTGACGCTTCTTTTTGTAAAATGGAACGAAGAAAGCAGTGTCCATGGCATGATGATGATAAATGATGTGAGGAGGATGATTATCCATCTGTATGCTACATGACCGCCAGATGCAGATTATACCTAAGTATGTTAATGTTACAGCGACCTCACTGGCACGTAACTCCTGGGAGCCATTATACTTCATAAAGCCACATTACAGTTACTTGTGGCTCTCTGTTGTAACACTTTATAAACCAACAATAAACTCTGTGAACATATAACATGCTGTGGTCTCTCTGCCTGTTTACAGATGCAGATGAATGTACACTGTTTGCCCAGGAGGTTTGTAAAGGAGGCTTCTGTTTGGATACTGTGGGCAGCTATGAGTGTTACTGCAAGACTGGTCAGGACTACGACCCCGCCAAGCTGGAGTGCAGAGGTCAGGATGATACACAGCTGTGTGTGCATGTGTGTGTGTGAGAAAAATCCTGTGTTAAATATTTTAAAGGTTTCTTTCTTTGCTTTTTTGTATAACACTCAACTAAAACTTTTTCTGTCAAATTAGATGGGAGTGGGAATGACCATTAAGAGCATATTTTTCACTAAACAGTTAGTTATTGCCAAATAGAGAACTTGTGTGTGTGTGTGTGAATGCATTGGCCCATGGTGACCTATGATGAGAAAACGCAGCAGACATGACGTCCACTGGCTTACTTATTTTTCCATTAATGTCTGTGTTTGCTTTTCTTTCCTATAGACATCAATGAGTGTCTGGATGAGTCTGTGTGCGTTGGTGGACAGTGTTTGAACACAGATGGTTCATACATGTGTTTCTGTACACATCCCATGGTGTTGGACCCCAACAGTAACCGCTGTGTCTTTGTTCCTGACGTGGCAGGTAAGAAAGGCTTTTTATACCACATGCACACAGTTTGAATTAAAGAAAACCATTCAAAGGTGGCATTCAAATAAACTGTTGAGAGATTGATTCAGTTTATGTGCCTCAGCCTAACTCTGGAAATGTACTTTATTTATTTGTATTTGCTTTACATTAAATCATATTTCAATTATTAGAAACAGAGTCTATAACACACAGTACTTTGTTATGCCGTAATGCTGTGTGTGTGTTTGCAGAGCAACATGAGGTGGAGCAGAGAGATTACCAGGGTATCTGCTGGCAGACTGTGACAGAAACCATGACGTGCACGAGGCCGCTGGCTCCCAACAGGAAGACCACATACACAGAGTGCTGCTGTCTGTACGGAGAGGCCTGGGGCATGGACTGTGCCCTGTGTCCACCCAGAAACACTGGTACACACTACACAACACACACACAGGCCTCTCGTGTGGTGTTGGGGCCGGCTGAGATGCTCCATAATGTCCATGTGTCTCACATTTTGTTGCACCAGTTGTGTTTGATGAGCAGTTTGCCAGCACTGACACAATGGAACTCACTTATGCAAACTGTAAAGTATTTTAGGTGCTAACAAATTTTGTTACATTGGGCAAATTTTTAAGTTTTAAATGAAAAGTAGGGGGCGGCACGGTGGCGCAGCAGGTAGTGCGCGTGCCTCACAGCAAGAAGGTTGCTGGTTCGAACCTTGGGTCGGGCAGGGCCTTTCTGTGTGAAGTTTGCATGTTCTTCCCGTTCTCTCCGGGCACTCCGGTTTCCTCCCACAGACCAAAAACATGCTCGTTAGGTTAATTGGTCTCCAAATTGTCCATAGGTGTGAGTGTGAGTGTGTGAGTTGTCTGTCTGTGTGTCTGTATATGTAGCCCTGCGATCGGCTGGCGACCGGTTCAGAGTGTACCCCGCCTCTCGCCCATTGCTAGCTGGGATAGGCTCCAGCCCCCCCGCAACCCCGAAATGGGATGCGCGGGTAAAGAAGATGAATGAATGAATGAATGAAAAGTAGCTCATAGCCCAGGGATGAATGTGAGGCAAGAAACAGGTGATTTGCTACAAGCATGAATGACAACATTTCTTTTGCTGAGATTTGGGATGACAGTGTGGAGACTTTTATTTTATTAAATTTGTCATTTAAATTTTGAATTTAGCATCATAGTCTGTGGCTTTGGCTAAGCTAAACTTGAAACTGTCTTTGTCTGCTTATTTGTATTTTCAGATCTAATTTTATTTACATCATTACATCTTACATTACAATTAAAACAACAAATAATTATTGTTCTAGTTGAAACTGTAACCTTGAATCATCTGATGAGTTAAACTAAACTTTGTCATAGATTGTACACAACAATGGCAAATGATACTTGGGTTTTATTAATTGATTTAATTTTGATATTGGCGATCATGTCTCTATCCACAAGTATCTTCACACACTCTTTAACATCGTTACAATCAGAGAGTCAAAGCTGTATTTACACCAATCGTAAAATGCAGAAAAACTTTCAGCATACACAGCCTACAAGTCTGTGAAACCAGTGGTTAATGATTCATGTCTTTTCTCTCTCTGTCTCTGCCTCAGAGGATTATGCATCCATGTGTAACCTTCCCCTGGGTGATGGCCGGCAGCCGTATGGTCGTGATGCCCTTGTTGCCGGCCCAGATCATGAATATGAAGTGAGCCCAGACTATTCACCATCACCTGAGCAGCAGGCTGTCCTGCCTTTTTACGAGAACGAGGAGCGTAAGTGTTTCGTATTTTATGTATCCTTCAAATTAACGGAATAGCACTGAAACAAGCAAACACTGGAGTCTGAAAAAAAGAAAAAATACTATTGTGAAAAATAAGTACATTGTACAGCAATACGAATTGAACAAAAAAAATTGATGGTCCAATGGCAACTCTTTGTGTTGTGCACGCATTGATAAAGCTTTGAAACTAAAAGGGGTCCTAGAGTCTGCTGGTCCTGATTGTAGTAGCAGCTGAATCCTTAGCTGGATCACAGTGGAGAAAGATTGAGACTAAGAGAAATTCATGTAAACTCTGTATTTGATCACATTCAGAATTTGAATGCATGTTTTTTGGGCCTGCTTGGATTTCTGTATGGTAAAAACATCAGAGACTGAGAATAACATTAGGAGATAAAATACAATAAAAAATGGTAATAAAATAAAATAGTGGTCTTTTCAGTTGTACTTTTTTTAGGATTAAAGCCAAACAATTCATGAACCCTATTTTTTACTGAATGTCCTCCCTACTCCTTGAGTTGGCTTTGCTGGGAAAGATAAATGTGTGTTATTGCAAGAAGTAGCCAAAGTTACACCTCCTCCCAAAAAAACGTATCTGTATGGGATGCTTACACTGTGGGACTCCATCAGACAGCATTGAGACAACTGCACAGGAATGTGAAATTAGCCAGTCTTAGCCATTGTACTGTGTAATTGAACGTGTATTTGTTAATATGTTGGCAACATGGCAGTATTAGAAGTATGTTGAACTAGCTTTTAGCAGTTCCTGTTTGGAGTGTGTAGTGGTAGGATGAGAAGTCAGATCCTTTCCTTTAGTAAAAGTACTATTACCACACTGTGAAAATATTCCACTACAAATAAAAGTCCTGCATTGAAAACCTGACTTACCTCACTAACCTTATTAATATGGATCCAAAAACATCATATATAGTGGTAAAACACTGACAGGGACCATGTCAGACAGGGACCATGGACCAATGTGTAATTGTACTTTTGATACTTTAAGTACACCTCTTACCCAACCGGTCAAGGCAGATGGCCGCCCACCCAGAGCCTGGTTCTGCCTGAGGTTCTGCCTTTGAAAGGAAGTTTTTCCTCACCACTGTGGCCAAGTGCTTGCTCATGAGGGAATTGTTGGGTCTCTGTAGATAAAAGAGCTCGGCCTGTACCAGCTCTATATGGAAAGTGTCCCAAGAAAACTTCTGTTGTGATTTGGCGCTATACAAATAAAATTGAATAGAATTGAATTGAACTTAGCAAATAATTGCCACATTAATTTGTATTTTACATTTTACCACTGTAGATGTTTAAGGATGTTTAATAATCTGGAGATTTGGGGATTTTTAAGAGGATTTATTATTGAAATTAGAGATTGGAGACAATGATGTACTCACAAAGTTACACTGGATCAAGAAATATGCGTATGCCATCTGGTAAGGTTTTAAAAACCTCTGCCCCAGCAGAGCCGATCCTCCTGTGCTCTAAAACATTCTCATTTATTGTCACATCCAAAATGCGTTATTGGTAATGGCTGCCAGTCGTCTCCAGAAATAGGGTTTTTTTCCATGTTGATTATACTGACATCCCATTGATTTGACAATGACATACTCTTTTTTTGTGCAACAGATCCATACAGGGCATTTGAGGGTTTGCGAGCAGAGGAATGTGGGATACTGAACGGCTGTGAGAATGGTCGATGTGTCCGGGTTCAGGAGGGTTACACCTGCGACTGCTTTGATGGGTACACCCTGGACCTGTCCCGCATGGCCTGCATTGGTGAGAGTTACACACAACTAAAACATAAAAAAGTAACATAACTTTAAGATATCTTATGTCTGTCCTCCTGTGTCTACAGATGTGAACGAGTGTTCAGAACTAAACAATCGGATGTCGTTGTGTAAAAATGCAAAGTGCATCAACACAGTGGGCTCCTACCAGTGTGTGTGTCTGCCGGGCTTCACTGCCTCTGACAAACCCAACTATTGTGTAGAGGCAGCAACACACCAACCATCATCACACACACGCAGTGAGCATGGACGGACACTAGGGGGCGACATGACACACTAAAACCACATGCACCAGCTTGTATTACTATACTTGTGAGGACATCCAGTGACTACATTCAGTCACCGTCAAATTCTCAACACCAACCTTATAGTTGAACTCCCTCATCTCTTAAAAGTGTTCTGCAGCACTTCCATGTCCCAAAACAAGAAAAACAACTGATGATCAGCAGTGACCTGGAGGAAAGTTAGATATTTTGGGGTTTTATTACAAAAGCAGGGAGTGCACCTTTAAACTGTTAGAAATCCATTGAAAACCTTTGGTCAAAATATTCAAATCAAACCTCCAGAATCTGAACCCCTAAATGTGCCTTTGAATTAACCCAATCTACTCTAATTTATAATTTAAAAAACTAAGTCCAGATCTGCTTTTTACCAGCATGATTCATTTTACTCACTTCCTGCATTTCCCCTCTGCACAACACCATGGCCTTTTTTGTTGCCATTGTTTTACAGTACTTCTGCTGTAATATATTTGTGGACATTTTAAAGAAACTCTTCGTAAATATTAGAAAGTATGCCCGATATTAAGACCTAAAAGTATAATTTCTTAAAGACTTTTTACCAGCTACACTGTTAACATTGAAACTTGCTCTGGTTTCTTTGGTTAAATGAATAGTTCAAGCATATTTATTTAAAAGGCAGTTTGGAGAACAAAATGCAGAGACCGAAAGAAGAAGAAAGCTAATGCAAGACTCACACCCTGTCTGATCTTGGTCAAGCTTGGAGAAACATTCATGGTATCAGTCCTGTATGTTGCTTTTCTGCTTTCCTGAATCAGAATGGGGCTCAGAGCAGTTACAGAATGTTAGTCAATCAAGAAGCCAAAAAATATGTGCTGAGGCTGTGCTTTTTTGTTGTTGTTTGAACCTCATCCTATCTTACTATCACATTGAAAATATTGTTGCAAGGCATCATCATTAATGTTCCAAGTTCCACAAGTTTAATGCCATGACAAGTCAAAATGTCTACTGTAGAACGTATGTCTGATTCTAAAGCTCTGTTATGAGCATCACAGATCAAGACTGCTGTGTCTGAAATCACTCATTCAGTATTGCCCATATAAGACACTCCACTTTACTACAGTACGTGGAGAATTTAGACACATACAAAACTATACCACTTATAAACATATCGTAGGATATTATAAGACTGGATACCAAACTCCAGCAGTGTTGGGCAGTAACTAATATTTTTGTTTTCCCCACTAACGAGTAGTGTAATGAACTACAACTAAAATTTATGAAATAATATGACGGTTACCCCAACAAAAGTCAGCTTTTTCAACCTTGTTGTCACCCCCCCTACTGATTTAAAATCCATCAATCCAATCATATCCCTGGATTCATTTTTGTAACTGTCACACATCCACCTCACCAAGCAGCAAGCTTGCTTGGAAGATGGAAAGGCTTCCATTCAGCAACTGGAAACATTCCCATTACTTTCATGTCTTTAGGACAAAAGATGACAAGAACACCATTGTCAAATGTAAGTTGTGTGCAGGCAGAGGTACTAATACTCTTTCCACTGCAAAACACACAACTTGAAACCTCTTGAAACATCTATTATGAAAGCCCTCTGAGGCCATGGAGGATGGCTCCAGCTTTACCCTTTTCCTCAACTGATGACCTCCAACTAAGAGACATGTTTTCTGGATATCACAGTTTCTATTCAAAATGGGACCAGAATTTAAAAAAAATGATCCTTGTGCTGTATTGAAGGAGACTTGAAACTGGTGTTTAAGACCATAAATGCATACAATCAGACTTTTTGCAACCAGTGGACTCACCCCCTGCTGGCCATAAGAAAGAATGCAGCTTTAAGGCATTTCCACATTGGCTTCATTTTTCAGACCTAGAAGCTCCATCCACTTATTATACTGTCTGTGCTTAAACCCCTTAAAATCAAGGTCTTTTGACCCACCATGAAATTTTGGTGACCAGGTTGAGAGCCACTGATTTAATAAAAATTGTTTTCTGAATTGTTTTCCAAATGCATAGGCCTCGTGCATATATAAATTGATTTTCTTTGCTGTGGAAAAGTTTTACAAACATGAAACTTGTAAAATTCATACTACAAAGAATAATAATCGTCTTTACTTTTTACTACTGCAATTTTTGGTCGCCTGTCAGTTTTATAGATGTGCCCTTTGTAATTGTGGTCTATGGGGAAAATGCTTTTCGAGCCCACATTGGATTTTCTTTGACCATACCACCAGGAGCCACTGAGATGAATGTGCAGCAGGTCTGACTGGCAGTGGGAATGTGAAATATTTAGCAATAAGTAGGCTATATGCCTTGGACACCATTTCACCAGTCTACTGTGTTCACGCACTAACATTTGCTATATCGCACTCAACAAATCCCAGCTGAGGTTGATAGACTGTTGCTTGTTTTGCAGGTATGTAGTCATAAACGAAAGTATTGGACAAACTAAAATTTTGACCTCATGGTGGCAGTAGATGAAAAGGCACATCATCAAAATTGTTAGAATTCATCCTCTGGGTAACATGAATGCTTGTACCAAATTTCATCGCAGTCCATCCAGTTGCTGAGATTTCCCCAGTGTCATTAAGTTGGATAATAATAGCGTGGCTAACAAGTTTGAGAACCACTGCTTTGAAGAATCCTTACAAAATTTCTACACATTATTTACTATGTTGCCTGAGTATCTAACTTATCACTTTATCATCTACAGGTATGATGCATTGTCAGATAGTGTTTTTTTTTTTTTTTTTTTTAACTTTGCTCAACATTTGATGGTGTTCCTGGTTAGTCATTTTCAGTGATATTTAATTATGGTGTGTACATTTAAAATTGTAATTATGAACAACTTTGACCAAAGCCCAATTCTCATTTTATTACTGTTTTTTAAATGACTTCCTCAAAGAAGTGTGAATCATGTAGTATGCCTTCAAACTGAGCTATATCTCTTTTATTCCTGAGGGGACATTTGGTCCTTAAAAGTATAGAAATACAAGCACACACACAGAAACATACATACACACACACACACACACACACACACACACACACACACTTACTTAATCAAAGCCCATATATTCTGCACTGTATAAGATACACACTCAATGAAACAAACAGTAATTTACTTGAGATGAAGAGTCAACTTAATCTGCTATGTGGTGCCTATGTGGGGGATAGAAATCAGAATTGTATAAAATGTATGTTTTGTCAGTTGCTTTTCTAAGGTTGTTTCTTATTTTGTTTTTAAGTGGGGTTTTACATGTGTTATAAGAGACCATTTTGCTCATTTAACGTATTGACAAACCCTATGGACTTGTGCTGGGGGATCCAGTTGTTATTTTCTACCCAGTCAAAACTGATTGTGGATATTTAATTCTGTGAAGAGGCCAGCTGTCTGCTCCCTCTCTTCCTCCATCGCCATCCCTCTGTCTGCTATAAAGAAAAGCTTGTTTCTCCACTACAGCATCACCAGATCATTAACATGCACATTTTGATGTATTAGAGAAAGTTGCTAATGTAAAGTCTTTGGAATAAGCTTTTTGTTGGATTTTGTCTTTGTTTTGTAAGACCTGTAAATGGAATCATACAGTCAAACTACTTGTGTAGGACATAAGACAATGTAATGTTTCTTACAAAGAACTGAAAGACTTAAATTTCCTGGTATTCCTTCCCCTCTGTATGTGCTAAGATGACTGAAATGAATTTTTTATTTTTCATACCTCTCTAATCTGTGCTTCACTGCAAAGTCTTGCCAGGTTGCACAGCTGCTATGGGACAGCGATGGGAGAGAAGATACTTGTGTACATTTAAACAAGAGTTGAGAAAACAGCTGATGTATTTGTAATTTGTACATGAATAAATAGCTTTTTCTATGAATTCATATACAGTGTACGTTAAACCCCTTGGTAATAAACCACAAATTGTGATATTTACATTGCCTGACTTGTCCGTTTGTACTGTTTGAAACATGATGCATTGACAATTACTTTTTTTTATTATTCACTGTTCTTACATTCAAACTAAATGTGATGAAGGTTATCATTACAAAGGTTCCAGACTCTAATTTCTATCCAGCCTTTCATATCTTCCAGTCAGGTACAACTAGCCTGTCTAATTTCTGTATCTTCTACTGATACTGATTTGAATCTTAAATTCAAATTTGACTAAGAGACCTTCTGTATGAGTCTGCAGCAGTTGGCAGGGCGCTTTGCTTTTGTAAGCAATTATAGTTGTAAGGAAAAATGTTGATTAAATATGTATATATGTATGTATATGTCCATAACAACTACTTTCTGCAAATACTGGAGGTCCTGATTTTTAGCTATTAGATAGAAGTCAGTTTTGAATAAAGCTTACTCATCTGATGTTTTCAATGTTAGATTTGCTGATGACGGAGCAGGATTGGTGTCTAATATAGCTCTGATAATGCCATTTAAACATTGTGTTTTGATCCTTAGTGATGTTGTGGAGCACTTTTGTAGAATGCCACACCCGCTTAATTAGCTACAGCTGATAGCTAATATGGCGCTGTCAATGGTTTTAAATGTTATTGTATCAATTGTATTGATGTATTTTCGTGATTATGCTATTGTGAATGTGACTATACATTAAGAGAAAGTAGGGAAATGAAAAACTCAGATGCATGAAGAATAGTTTTGCAATGAAACTGTACCAACAAGAATCAAACTGTCATGGTGAGTGTAACGACGAGTTGCCGTTTCTAAATCTCCAGTAACAGTATATTTACCAGTAAAGATGTTCATATGATTGGCATACACATATGAGCACACAAGAGATAGACATGGGATATTTTCGCAAACATATTTATTTGTTTGATGTTGCAGTTGGCTTGTGCCACGAGCACAGTGGTGACTCAGGGCTGGTCCACCTTGTTGTTCCTCGGTGAAAGAGGAAATAAAGCAAAAGCACAGTAATATTTGACTGAAGAGTAGTGAAAGCCAGTTGTAATGGTATATCAAGGTAACTGAAAATAATAGGAAACCTAACCAAACCTAACTCTCCTCATTTGCCTCCTTTGACTGTTCAGTCAGCCTAACAGTGAGGTACCCAGAGAATCTCAGACCACAACACTATTCACAAGAGTCACTGGGACATGACCTTGTTGTCCTCAGTGGCAGCTACAGCCATAATGTGTTTTGCCTCAAAATGTCACTGTATTATGTGTTATGTATGACCTTTTCAAAACCTTGGAAGATGTTGCCAGTGTGACTTCATTGTGCCCAGTGTTTCTGTTTTCATTGTCAGTGGCTTTTAGTTAAGCCAAAGTACAGACACAATGACCCATCAGCTCAAGGTCACACTGAGGAACATTCCTGGAAAGGCAGATCAAGACAGGAGTTTGCACACTAGATCAGCGAGCAAATGGAACCGCTTCACTGTGGTACATTTCACAGAACTTTACTGTAGAACTTGACAGTACTTTTACTAAAGTCAGACTAAAGTGTGTCATGCCTTTGCAATCCTAGGAAAAAAATAATAAAAAAAAATAATTGCAGCACACTACTAAATGGTGCACATCAGAGGGGATTTGTAAGTGGGTATACGCAATGCCAAGTGAAAAACAAGTGACTATTCGCCATATACACATACCCTGCACTACACCACTGGTTATGTACTGTAATTCACATTATATGAGTACAGGTGCAGCCTCCTAAGGCTATCATTAAGTGGGTTCATCCCTCTCTTGGTGCAGCACTGAAGACCTGTAGTCTACACCCACTTACTATGTAGCCCCCTGCCTTGGACAATTGGTTCCCAAAGACAGTTTCTTCTTTGGGTAGTTAAATTAAACAGTGGGGCCCACAGCTTAGAGGTCTCTACCTATATTCACAGAATTAGGAATTCCGATAATTAACTAACGTTCTGTTTCATATAGGCTTTGTCCTATAAGGTTATACATGAGATAAGGGTGAAGCAGGATGTGGGACATGCCCCACTGGGTCTGTACACACAACATACTCCCTATTCATGAGAAATCAATAACCAGTACTAGGTATTGACCTAATCTTGTCACAGTGTAGGCTGGCCTCATATGACCATTTACACAGGCACAGCACTTGCAATGCAGTTTCTGTGTGTCTGCATTTGGATCCAGTAGCCTATTTCCTTGAGGCTACATACAATATTTGGTATGTTCAATGAGCAGCATCTTTTATTTCAGTGTGTCTTTACCAGTAATATTACAGACACAATGGCTGGAAGAAAATGAAACAATACATGGCAGCAAACCAGGCATGAAACCTTGAGAGTAGGAAGACAAGCATTTTAAGATTTATAGTTATTTTTTTAAAAAGTGCTTATCATCAACTTATCATCAAGAGTAATGGATGTGGATGTAATGTTGGAGGTACATTAACAATCTAGCAGCTGAAGTCAAGCTTGGAATCATGGTAGGACACAATGGAGCCTAATGAAGACCATTTGCATGACATAGAACGGATCAAAGCATTCTTTGAAACTTCTCAAACAACTTTTGCATCATAGTCCATGCTCTTCTCTCTACTCATATACTCTGTTTGAAATGTACACCAAAACACCTAACATTTAACACCACTTCATAGCTATAACCAAGCAAAGTTTTGGGTTCATGGATTTTTTTTTTATCTTTTCAAAAGAATAACGTGAGAAAGAATCAAGTTTCGTATATTTAAGCTCACAAAGAACACAAAGATATTTCAGACCGCATGTAAAATGGCTGTGTTGCATACAAAGTCAATGGAGTGGATGTGAAAAGATGTTCATTTGGAGAGTATTGAACTTAACTTTACCACTAAAGCTCTCCTTTATGGAGTTCCTGGTAGGTTTTTGGTTGAGAGTGCTGGTTGGTGTTTGTTTTTGGGGACAGATGTACCATTCACATGCCAGCTTTATCATCACTTCTCTACAAACAGGGCTATTAATAGTATGCTAGTTTATTAATGACAAACTGCTGAGCAACTACAAAATGAAAGAGAGCTGTGATCATTTGTATAATGCAGTTAACCCATTATGCAATATTTGAGGATGGACATTGACACATTAGTGCGAGAACACAATGCTGAATGTTTACTTTGAAATCTGCAATACTCCCTTCAGCTGTTTTGAGGAAGAACTTGACAGTGTGAAAGGGCCTATATCTGACTGTTAGCCTCATCTCTCACACAGCCTTTGGACAAATGGAAAAGTTAATGGACCACACTGAGAAGTGTTCTCATTATGTTCAAAAGCATCTAACTGCATGTCACTTCACATTCTTCTGTTTTTAATTTGACTTTACAAACTGCTACAACAGATGGTAAGCAAAAGAGGCCCTGCTGCTCACAGAAATCTACCAGCACAACAGTTCTTCTGAGACTGTCCTCACAAGAAAAAATGACAGAATTTTCTTCAAATGTCCAAACATGTTTGAACAATTCTCCAGCCACTCTAGTAGTTCTGTCACACTGTACTTTTCATGATACAACTGTGCTTTGTGCTACATGCTAATGTTAGCATACAAACATGCTCACAGTCGCAATATTAACATGCTGATCTTGAGCAGGTATAATGTTTACCATGTTCACCATCTTAGTTTAGCATGCTAGCATGCTACATTTGCTAATAGCACTAAACACAAACTACAGCTAAGGCTGATGGGAATGTCATTAATTTTTTAAATTTTTGATCATAAACCAATGTATTAGACAAAGTGACATTTTAACTTGATGACAGTATTAGATGAAAAGTTAGGGGGTTACCAATGTTACAACAAATAAGAAATGACTAAAAATGTATTTGGATTGGGCTAAATTTAATTTGATAGGCTGCCCAAAATACATTATACAGCAATTATAATTGTTCAGTTTGGTTGTATTGTGTCATGGCCTCCACATGTCCTGTGGAGAGCATTAATGGATCAAATGTCATGGCGCTCCATCCAAGAGTCGTTGAGACATTTCAGAGAAATTTTTGAGACATTTTATTTGTTAAGTCAAAAAATTGACCTGTTAGTGGTGCTAGATGACAAGTCTTCACCAAGTCAGTAGGATTCATCTTTTTGGAACCCTGAATGTGTCAAATAGTCATGGCAAACCATTCAATAGATGCTGATATATATCATCCAGTCGAGTGGGACCAACCAACATTGCCATATAGTCACACCACAAGGTCCATTTAGTAGCTGTTCTGGAGATCTCAGTCATATCATATGTTCTCCCACAGCAGATGGAATTTTCCCACTAGTAGCTGGACTAGTGAAAATCCACCTATTTGAGCACTTTAAGGATTCATGTTGACTTCAGTCTGTTTTAGAAAATCAAGTGATACAATCAAAAGCTCCTGAACAGCTAGCTACTAGATGAATCTTGTGGTGAAATTTGTTGTTTTGTCAACAGCTGTTTCTAGAGTCAAAAATACATTTTCATTCTGTACCTATATTTAAATTTAGCTGACAAGGATCTCTTGTGGCTGTGTGAATCATGACTTTTGTGTCCTCAAAGTTTCATGTCCTTTAAAGTGGAAGTAGCATTACATTGCTATACTGCTTCAAACCCATCTCATTTTATCTCTTTGTCGCCCTTTATCTCTCTTTTCATTACTATAATAGGCCTACATAACGTATTAGCATATTGAGACTGTGTATATTATTATAGGAGATATTGCCCATTGGGATTAGTTCCTGTCTGTCTCTGTGGTTCAGTCTGTTCCTCCCCTCTCTCTCTATCTATAACAAGGCCACTCTGTGATATTTGCAGAGCTGTCCTGCACACCAACCTTTGTTTCCAGTAAACTCAGAATCTATTTATAGACTGTGTGAGTGAAAAAGAGAGGGAGAGTGTTTGTGGAAGTTATTGGAGGGACAGCGTTAACCTGCAGCACTGAAAGTAAGTTTTTGTTTCATTGGCTATCCAGATGACGAACACTGATAGAACAGAGTTTTGATTTGTGTAGCAGAGGTCACCTGGCAGTAATGTTTGCCTGGATCACAGTCAGGTAGGTGCATCCTTTGACAATGGTGTGTGTCTGGAGAGAACAGAATTGTGATATTGGCTTTAAACTGCAAAACTCACAAATATGCAGCAATGAATTAATTTATATTTAACTCATTTATATGTATACATTAATATTATATGTAGGAGTTCTTCCTCAAGTTAGGATTCATTATATCACACATTCCCATATTTTTGCAGTAGTCTTTACAACAAAGCAGGTGATACTGTGGGCTGTTTGAAATTTTGTTTCAGTTTGTGGTGTGTTTCTGCACTACACGTCTCAACAATCAGTGGCCAAACTGTACTGTATAACCAACTTGGTGATTGTTTGATAGTGGCAAGAATATAAAAACACAACATCATTATGGATTTACCATTGAATCAAAAAGATGCAACCTAGCAGGTCATTGCCGACCCCATCACAGCACAAATTATGTGTATGAACATCTAGTCATAAAGCTAATTTTGATTATTTTCTTCTGCCACGCTGAATGGTAGTGAAAAAGTATAACTTAAATACTTTTGTTGTCTTAAATATAACTTTGTGGTGTCTATCACCCTTTGTTTTCTGGAAGTTTAAATTCTATTTCCAGCCTGCTATTTACACTGCTTGATGCACAACAACACTCTTTGAAGTAGTGTTTTGTTACAGTAGTTGTGGCCTTTTGATTTCAAGAATATTAAGTTGTTAATATACTAAAGTACAATTGAGTAGAACCGAAACATAAGATAATCAGTATAATTCAAGGTTTGATACTGGCAACGACATTTGTGTGTATGTGGAAGTAAGTGTCCAGGGTCAAGCCTCTTAATACCATGCACTTGTACTGGGTTGCATAGTCCTACAGTAGGGTAAAACTCATATCTCATTGGACAAAGGCAAAGGTCATGGCCAGACTAAACAGAATTGTTACGTTGACTAGACAAGGTTAATTGTTGTGTTGAATCATACTAGTTGAAAAAAAAAAAAAAAAAAGATTTAAAGTGCCATTACTTAATCATTGTTTCTATTAACACTGAGAGAGTAGATGGTGACATGGTTTCACAGGCACTCTGAGCCTAACAGAATAAGCTGTGACAAGGACTGAGTGCATAGAGGGGACACAGGGGGTTGAGTGTGTGCTACTTGTCCAGCCAACTCGTCTTCATTACTAAATGACTGAATAGTTTGCCTACCAACTCCCAAAATGACATAATGACTGATGGAGAGTATCAACAACAGGTGTACCAGACTAGTGTATTACTGAACCTACGTTGTCATGTGGTTAAGAGTGTGAAACAGTCGCAGTTTGCTTGGTTTCAAGCACCAAAACTACCTGGTTAGGTTTTGGAAAAGATCCTGGTTTGGGTTAAATTAGTACATCACTGCTATGGCCAAAAAAAGTCAGTGCTGACTTTCAGTTTCACACGGGCCACGGTGTCCTGGATGAAAGTTCTGTGTTTGTTTGACCTGTCCATCCACCCCACTTCCTCCATACATGGACCTGCGGCTGACAGATTCCAAAAAAGTTGGGACGCTGTCTAAAACATAAATGAAAACAGAATGCAATCATTTGCAAATGAACTGTGTTTTACGAATTTAAGGAAGTGTTTCTAAGCCCATGTAGTAATATCATTCGTACAATCATGTTTTTCACAGTGTTGAACCTCACACCATTTGCTTGTGAACAACTGAGTCTTTCCAGGATGCCCCTTTCATACCCAATCATGATACTATCACCTGTTACCAATGAACCTGTTTATCTGTGGAACGTTCCAAACAGGTGTTTTTGGAGCATTCCACAACATTCCCAGTCTTTAGTTGCTCCTGACCCAACTTGTTTGAAATGTTGCTGCATCAAATTCATATTTACAAAAATCTGTGAAGTTAATGAGGCACATATTGTCTTTGTACTGTTTTGCGCATGAAGAATACTGTATTTCACACAGCTCACATTAGAATCACATTAAGAAGTGATCTTTTAATGTGGATACTAACTATTTCAATGTACATATGGGCATACGAGTATAGAAAAGCTTGGAAAAATGTGAACCAATCCTTTAAGATTGTAGGACGCCCTTTGTAAGATTGAATTTGGGACTAAACTTAATCATTCCTCCATTTTCAATTTCCACTAGTACTGTGTGCCCTTGCACAGTTGCTGCAATGACCCAATTCATCTATCAGGGAATTAATTAGCTTTAGCCAATTATCATACTATTTAACCTCATACTAAAGGACACACTGAATTTCAGAGTCCCCGCAGTAGCTGTCATACAGCCCCTGACCGAAAATGTGTGAGAGACAATAAAAGTTGGAGTTCAGTTCTTTTTGTCCAGCCAGGCAGCAGGATGTGCAGTCACTGTTTTTGTTTAGGTGGACATTTTTAGAACCCAGAGAGACAAAACAATGTGTACCACGTCATACAGTGGAATATGGGATGGGTTGACCCTCTCACACAAGTACAAAGCAACAATGTACACACACACACACACACACACACACACACACACACACACACACATATTTCCTGGAGACTTATCCCAATCCTAACCATAACCACTACTTCCCTGACCCTAACTCTAACTTTAACCTAACCATAACCAACTGGATGGATGGATGGGAAACGGCTGACACAAAAATCAGTTATTTTTTAATTGGGGACATGGCTGTTGTCCCCAGTTGCACCAGTCATCCCTCATTAACTGGTCTTGAGTCTGAAATGTGACCTCGAATG
Organism: Chaetodon auriga; assembly: GCF_051107435.1. Classification (NCBI taxonomy): domain Eukaryota; kingdom Metazoa; phylum Chordata; class Actinopteri; order Chaetodontiformes; family Chaetodontidae; genus Chaetodon; species Chaetodon auriga. Next base: position 4,364,722 of record NC_135084.1, read on the forward strand.
GAGCCAAAGTCTCTTTCTCTCTCACACACACACTAATACACACACTTACTCCACCCTCCTTCTGAAGTTGCTAGGTAGAAAATCACTCCCATAAATGCTAAAAAAAAAAAAAAGAAAAGAAAATCACCTGCCAATTCGCAACCACATTTTACTGGATATTTACCAGGCAAAGTTATTGTGCATGCTGGTGGGACAGGAGACAGGAAGACATGCAGAAACAAACATGAATGTGCGCACAAGCATATTGTGATACATTTCCTGTTCTGCTCTTTTCCACTTTACCTTGTGTGGTCCCTATATTTAGCTCAGTCCAGGGAAACCAACCAACACAGGCAGGAAAACTAAGTTGGGAAAGAATTGAAGGAAGTCTAGTGGCCATTTAGACAAACAACTCAGACACTGGGATCAGTGCTGGCTGAATATGCAGCAGAACTGTATATGGCTGAGACAGACAAAGGGCTTCAGAATGACAGAGGGCCATCTGAAGAAAGCGTTAGGAGAAACTTTGATACAAAAGTGACGGCTGGAGGACTATTGTATGCTGGATTGAGTAGCAGCCTTGTGAATCCCTCCTGATTTGGGTTATAATGCGGATTTGAATGGACAAAAGGTGGATCTATACATGAACATGTTTCAAAGGTGGATCCATGCACTCTGCTGATAGATCTTATTGAAAGTGTCAGATGAGGTAAGGTGCATATTTGGTTGCCTAAATATTTGAATGGAAAACAACATTAAAAGAACAATACTGTCTGATATATTGGACTATCTCAATTGCTCCATGATATTAGGACCTAAAACATCTTTCTGATAATGGCTGCAATATGAATTTCAATGTGCTTTAACTGCATATTGTATCAGTTTTGTGCTGATTTGGACAGACATCAAGTAAAGACTCCCATCTCTCAGATATTTAGTAGAATAGTTTATTTGGACTAGAGGTGGGCAGAGTAGTCAAAAACTGTACTCAAGTAAAAGTACTGTTACTCAACAATTCCTCAAGTAGAAGTAAAAGCAGTCACCAAATAACTCCTTGAGTTAGAGAACAAAAATGATTTATTGGAAAAATGACTTGAGTAGCAAATAACTTAAGGATTAACAAAAAGAAAAAACACCAGCACACTGCTGTAAATTTCCTTCCTGGACATGACTGGAGTTATTTAAAACACCGATGGTCTTCCTCAGGCAAAGGTTAAGAAGTGAACATACTCCTATTTATTTGTGTTGAAATGATAATTAACATCACCTGACTAGATAACCTGCAACATACAGTACACAAGGATAATTTTCCCCCGGCTGGACGGCTCATACAGCTGGACGGTGTGTGGTCAGCAGTAGTGTCTCTGGTTTTTCTATCACTCACTCTGTATTGAGTGTTTTGTCATTGAGTGGTTGTTATTTGCTGGGCTTTAACTGTGCACTCCCTCATGCCTCTTGGCGCATAGAGAGCTGTTTTCTCACCTGCTCTGCTCAATGCTGGACTATTACGGTGTGTAACCATCATCTCCGATCTCACAGTTTTCCAGTTTCATTCCCTCATGATGAATATCAGGTATTGTACTGTCTCCTTGCATGTGATACACTGTGGTGCTGTGACCGTTGGTGAGGTATGGACTGGTTATTGATTTCTGGTGGAATGGGTGCGTTTGTGCTTGTGGGTAGCAATATCCTTAGATGGCAGAGCATATACGAAACAGAGAGTTAGCTGTATATCGTAAGTCTATGAGTACTGGTGCAACCCTCCACAGCTGTGAGGCCCACTGGTTCCTTTAACTGGCTGAAGAAAAAGCTGTTTTTTAGAGCAATTGTCTGGCCTCAGTCCCATGTATTACTGGAGTGTCCACCAAAGTGTTTTTCCTAGCTGAAGAATGGGAAAGTGTTCTTCTGAAAACACCTAGCTGGGAGCACTTTGTAGCCCTTTCGTGGCGGAGCGTTTTTTAAGCTTTGAATCAAGCTGTAACTTCTGGATCTGAAAATCAAAGCCAATGTGGAAGTGCCAAAATTGAAGCTCCTCAAGTGGCCACCTGAGGCTGGTTCTGCACCACGTGAATTACTCATTCATTTAAATCATATTAAGGCTTAAAGCTATGTATAGTTATTGACATGGACAGCTAGTCACTAGGTTTTAGCAACCAGGCTTCATTCGGCTTACTTTGCTCCACCAATGTTCCACCTCTTTTTTCATGTTTGGATTAGCTGAGAGTTTGTTGGAGTCAGGCACTGCCAAGTTGGTGTTGGCTGAAGCTACTGTCACTGGCTTCACAGTGGCTCTTCAGAAACCTGTAGGTGGCGTCACAGAGACTACGTTCATTTTTTATACAGTAAGTGTCAATCTTTGTCATTTGTACATTCAAACTACTGCTTGCATTATACATGGCAGTACATGTACATTTTGACTAATAAAAATGTGATCACAGATATCCACAGCATTATAGATGTAGTACATTACAATTACTATTCAAGCAGTCCTATTCAAAAGTATGTAGTATGTATGTACTACATACATTCTCACACATTACTTGCTATTAGTTCATTGCAGCATTAGCTCATTACACAGTTATGATTTTGGATCTCCTGAACCACAAAATAACTCTGAGGAGATGTGGACCTGCAAATTGATCACATCCTGTAATGTGTCGCAAATGTATGCATTCAGCTTGCTCCTGCAGTGTGTGTACGGTTCCAGCATCTAGACGTTAACTACGCAAGTGGGATTTCTTCAGACAAGAAATCTCATAATGGGTGTCTGGCCTTTAGACTGTTGACATTGCCTATAGAGCACTTCGATTCTTCTTAAAGACCGAACCCTCTCCACTTGGCACACATTATGGCTTTCTACTACACTCATCTTTTTGACAGTGTTAGCTTTGTACACAAGAGATCTCATTGCTGTACTGTACATTCATGCTCCCCTGGTAATTATTTTTAATACTATTCATCAAGACTACCCTCAGGACTAACATTACATTTTTAGCCCTACTACTGGTAAGACTCTAAGAGCAGAATGATGCTCATTGTGTTCAACACTCTACAGGCAGCCTTTGCCATGTTGGACCTTGTCATTTCTCAGACATAACCGAAACCTGGCTCATAATCAGAGAGATGTATCAGAAAGCCTACTGTACTGTATGTTTGAATTACAACTGATTCAAGCACTCTCTTTGTAGTCGTAACATATGTAGTCTGGCTTCTCTTACTCTTGGATATTTACAGTTACTTTAAATGGCACTGATTGATCTGATCTACCAAAAGGGCAAAACTATGGAATTAAATATTGGATTAAAGCGGTTTGCACTAACAGAAAAAGATAGTAAGTTTATGGACACCTTAACAAAAGGGTTCAAAAATGCTTTGTGACAAAGTTGATTTATATGACACTGTTGCATCTCTTAATTTCTAAACAGTTTGTTGGCCTACATCATTCCTTCAGAATGCTTTAATGCAAACACTTCATACAGACTGGGTCTCACAGGTTAACATGATCAGCTTTTTTGGCAACCTATCAAAACCTCAGTGCCTCACCACTTTCTCTTTGCTCTGTTGTTCTCAACACAGGCACACTGGAGTTGCATACATTCATAAGAAGTAGTAGCATAACCGACACATGCAACACTTAATTAGCATAATTATTTCATTAGCTGTCACCTGAGAAACTGCACAGAATAGAATGATGGTAACCTGACTCTTCCACTATTAATTTATAAAACAATTCCATTTATTCATTATTCCAATTAACTGGCTGCAGTTTGCTCAGAGTTCAGTTACCTCTGGGTTTAATGAATAACCCCCACTGGCTGTTTCAGGAAGATCATTTCCCACACTTTCTCTTTCTCTACAAAGCAGGCCTTCATATCATATTAAAAATGGAAAGTGGAATGGTGACTGATGAAGACATTATCATCAGATTAATTTTACTGAGTGACCTGTTGACCTGTGGTCATGTCAATATTGATTGCTGGTAATTGTATCAGAAGTGTAATGGATACTGCTACAGTATAATGCTACAAAATCCTATGGAGGTTTATGGTGGGGGTGGTTTCATTTAACTCAACCCATTGTCTGTCGGTATTTTGTCCATATTTAATGATTCCACACCTCACTGTGTCTTTTGTCTTTATGAAGGATGTCAGAAAATTAGTGCAGGAAAGATGGGACGGTAGATGGATAAAAGCATTTAGGGCAGCCAATTCAAAGTTAATGTCAAGCTTAATCTGTACAATATCTGGCTGACTTCACCAACCCTTAACCATAAAGATGATTCATCAGAAAACACTGTAATGCCACTGTTCTGAAAGGCACAAGCAAACAGAACCAGAAACCAAAAAGGTCAGATCAACAGTTCTAGGTCTGGAAAGCAGTAACAAATTACATGTTTGATTGCTTTAATTCTGAGGACTTGTGTTATTGTTGCTGGTTTAAAAAAATCTGCACTGCATTAACACGCAATCCTTCACCGTGATGGATGACCTAACTCAAACAAGTTCTATGTCTCCACAAGTTGTTGGCATATGGTCCTGAAATCATAGAAACCAAGGGCAAGAAAAACAGCATCTGGAAATGATGAGTAACAGTCTAAAGTATTCATTATTTTATTGTAAATAGGCTAAAATATATCATAAAATGGCAGCTCCTCCAAAATATAAGCTAAGGCCTCCGATATTGACCTTATAGGCAGACTGTTGTCTCCCTTATTCACACCTACCTTTAATCCCGCTTTGTTTCTTGGTCCCGGATTGGGTTTCTAAGTTAATTAGGCTCACACAGGAGCTGTTTCTGTTTATTGAAGCGGCAAATAAAATAGTTTTTTTTCTTTCTTTTTCATTGTGAACATTATATTATTCTGTTATTATGAGTGTTCTTTAAAAACAGGTGTCCTCAGATGAAGAGGTAGTGATTGTACATCATGTATCAGCCAGTGGCTCAGTGCTCTTTGAGAGAGAGTGAGTGGGGAATAGATTAGAATTGATAGAATAAATAGAATAGATTCAAATCCTTAGACAATGGAGTCCAAAAGGAAACTTTCACACACAGGCTATTCTTTCTTTACTGCGAGCAAATAGCTCTCTTGTGTGCATCTTTATGAATGTGAGACTCAGCTGAAACTGAAGTTTTGGTGCTCACACTCAATAAATAAAGTGAAGCTGTGTTCATCCTGCAGAATGTCAAGTAGCACTGTAAAGGGTATTAGAGGGGCACAGTACACACTGTTCTGTCATTAATGTGCACATGAATATGTAAGAATCATTAAAATCTGACTAACAGAAAGACTGGGTGATGATATGCTCAGTTTGTACAAGTTACATGTTTCAACCCTTTGTTACTGTTCTACTGTAACTACTTTATCAGAATGACTGAGTTAGTTCTAACATGATGTCCACACAAGCTGAAATAAAGCCATACTCTGGCTTTTGTGTTTGGCTCCGTTGAGTGTGTGTCCAAGGATAGCATAGACACTGCTTTTTCTGCGTCACTGTGACCTGCTGATGACACATCAGATGTGCCTCAGCATCTCTGGTTTGACTTCACTGATGCCATATCTGCAAACACACAATCTTGACTGCTAGTGTGTCACACACACACATCTTCACAGTCAGTAAAGGACTTAATTAGCTTGACTGCATGTCTAGTTAAAGAAAGTAGTGCATACACACACCATTGTACCATGGTGACAACTATGGTATCTCATCATGTAGCTGCAGGCTGAAACTAGCGGCTAATGATGGTCACAGTTATGGATAAATTTTTATATTTTTTATTAATTGATTTATCATTGAGAAGAATGTCCATCACTGACAACTTCAGATTGGTTGTGTGTAACCAACAGTCAAAAACCTAAAGAGGATAAGCTTACAACTGTATAAAAGAGAAAAGCAGAAAATCCTCATGAAAAATCTGCTAAAAACCTGTAGATGACTGTGTGTGGGACAGAAATAAAATAAAATAAATAATTCAATCCAGTTACCTGGGTGACAAAGCATACGTATGTATACTGGTTTTTGTTCACGGTAGGCAGCTGGTACTGGTGAATGGGGCCAACATCTGTGAACTGAATCTATTTGGTTGTTTTTTAATGATACTTGTCTTTCTGTTGGGATACACCTGACAGATAGCAGATGGTGGCATCGGGGTGTTGATAGGTTATCTCAGTCTTTCAGGTTTAGTAAGATTGTCTTTTTAGTGATTGTTGAGGTGATCAGTAATGGTCGTTCATATTTTAGTGCCGGTTCCACTGAGGAAAGATCTCCCAGCAGACATACAGATAGGGAGACTGGAATGCTACGACTTACAGTTTAGGACAGTTTATGTGTCATGTACAGAATGTACAGTGTACAGTTGTCAGTTGCAGTGAATTTTCCATTAGTATTCTGTAAAGAAATGACAAATCCCAATTTACGCCGTTGGGAGCACTTTTATTGCACGCTGTACCACAGTAGTAACTTTCAGTGATTTCTTACAGGAAAATGAGGATCAGTGTGACTGTATGTATACACGAGAAAACACAAACATATTAGCAGATTGGAGTGCATGAGAGTACTCCATTAGCATACAATAACTTTTCTACACTCTGTACATGATCCTACTAAGGCTCTCAAAAGCACCCTTTAAAATTTGTGTGTAGAAATTTGTGTGAAGAAAATAATTACCTCAAACCTTTGACATTCGGTTATTATGAAATTACTGCAACAACCAAGGAATTTTATGGTGGCAAAGAAATAAATCTGAAAGCTGTTAAATCACACTGAAAGGCCGACTCTGCCTTTGGCCCAACTCCCTCAAAAGTCCCATCACCTCTAGGCACACTACTGTTAAGTACAGGAGTCAACAGCCAAACAAACTGCTTGGTAAGGCTGCCCCAGGTTCACCACCTTAACATGATGGCATGTTACATTCCCTATGTAGCACTAAATGCAACACACTGCTGAAGCTGATGAGGGTGTCAGGGCGTGAAAATTTGACCTGATGATGGCATAAGCTGAAAGGTTACAAGGAAGGGAGAATTAAGAGGCCCTGGGGCTCTGTCAGTTGTTTCATCTTTCCAGACATAAATATCAGTCTCTAATGATTTGTTTGCCAAATTTCACTAGGTATTGAAGGGGTTTTTTGAGGATGATCAAATGTGAAAATTCACCAAAAGCCACATTAGACAAAAGACAGAGGTTATGGGGATTAAATGGAAAATGTATGTAAGAGCCTGAACTGCAACAGTTTTTTTTTTGTTTGTTTTTGTTTTAATTATATCTTAATAGAAGCTAATGAAGTACAGTATGTGGGATTAACCAAACTAACTAACTAGGTTGTCAAGGTCATGTGCTCGCTGATTAAAAAGAACACACACACACACACACACACACACACACACACACACACACACACACACAGAGTCATAAACTCAGAACCATCTGCTTAAGCCATCTGACCAGCTGTCTGAACCCAAGGTCAATGTAACATCTGTCTGCAGCAGTGGACTATACATGACTCCAACCTGTCTAGTCTGCTCTGAACATCATCTTCATTCTTAATGCTCTACATGAGTTGCATATCTGTCTTCTTCAAGCAGCTTGATTACAATCTGATTTAAAGTCAGAAACTTAATTAGCATAGGGTCATCTGGTATAATTGAGGCATTGATGTAATTACCATGAAGAAACTCACATCTCTGTGACGCATTTTAAGTTGTTTACATGTGGTTGCTTAAAGTTAGTTTGGACTTTTTAAGTGGGGTATGTATGAGGTAGTTATTCATAGCCAGTGTATTATCTACAGGTCTAGACACCCCCATTTTTGGAGAAGCACAGCGTAGTACAGAAGCACGGAAGCTAAGTGATGTAATGCTGTTGGTTTCTGATGCTTTCTGGTGTGGAACTGAAGCCATTTTATCACTCTATGTTGCCTTCAAAGCTACTAGACTAATTTGACAAAAACAGTAATTTTACCTCACAGTGCATTTGTGGGTCTTCCGCTGCCTTGATGGCTTAGTTTGTTTGTGTTATACTGTCTAGTTTGGACCCCCCCAAAAAAAGATTTGAACCACCTTCCACTTAAATGTATGGACTTTTATAGACGATTTAACACCAGTCTAAGTTATTAATAATTTTTCTGCTTCAATTATGATCACAAATGTTGATGTTAGAAAATGTTTAATGCTATGTGTGTGTGTGTGTGTGTGTGTGTGTGTGTGTGTGTGTGTATTCTTAAAGTGTGCAAGTTAGGATTTAAGCACATAGTGGTAGCTAAGATTAAGGCAGGGGTTAAGTGTAATCAGTGCATGGCTCTCACAAATGTAATAAACCTGATATGTGTGTTTGTGTGTGTGTGTGTGTGTGTGTGTGTGTGTGTGTGTGTGTGTATGTGTGCATGGGTGTGTGTGTGTAAGGTCATATGGCAGGACTGCTGCTGCTTCAGGCTGCTGTGTTTACCAACAAGGAGGAGGAGGAGGAGGAGGAGGAGGAGGAGGAGGTCATAATGTAGTGTACGCTCCACCATGGGAGTCTCTGTGCTTGACAGCCAGTAGCAGCCTGCAGCATCCAGCAGCAGTTACAGTTATCTCAGTGAAAGGACTGATCTTTAGCCTGGATGGTTGCTGTTACACTGCTGTTTAGGGGGTAAGATTTGACGGCTTGTGAAATATAGATTTTGTAGTTTGTGTGATATTTCTAATTGCTAGTTTCTGTGACAGCAACAACGAGATTTAAAGGCTGCTTGTTGTTTTGCAAAAGGAATGAACGGAGTGACTGTTTTAGTAGCTTGTTTTTCAGCGATGGATTCCTTCTGTGTTATTTAGGCTGTCAGTGTTAGGCTGAAACAATGTGTGTGTTAATGTATGAGTGTTTGTGTGTGTGTGGTAAGAAGTACAAGTCAAAGATGGCATTATATTGTAGTCGTCTCTCTCTCAGTTGTCTAAACTAGTTGAAGTAGATCATAATGTGTGGTGGACTTTTAAGCACACAGAACAGTGTGTGTGAATGTGTGTGAGCAGGTGTGTGTCGTTGCTTTTCTATGATACTTTCTGTCTGAATGTGCGTTTGTGTGCACCTATGAGCAGTGCATGTCACTGGACTAATAAGCACAGAATGACGCATCCGTAAAGCAGACGCAGGCACACAGTGACCCATTGTGGAGGCAGAAAAGCACAAGTCATGCTAAAGGGCACAGCTGACTGTAACATGCACAGCCGAGCCGTGAAATCAAAAGGAAGAAAACATAAAAATGTGTCAGCGTGTGTGTCCCGTAGCAATTGACATATAACGCATTAATGTTTTACCTTCCGTGAAAACAGCGTGATGTCCACACAGACAACGTGAATGAGAACACTTTGAAAGTTTCAGAATGGCCTGTTTGTTGTTCGTGAGACACCAATGCGTCATACTGTCAGTAGCAAGCAACATTAAGTGTCCTTGCTTTAATTGTGCATAATTTCCCTACTTACTCTGTTATTTTACTTAGAAGTGAGTGAGATTTAAGTGTAGGCTACTGCTTAAGTGAAAGCATACATCACATAGTAAACAAATGGATTAACAATATTTTATTTATGCTTTGACTTAAGCAGCGCTTATTTCAGAAGCCCCTTGTGGGATGTCCAACATCGAGCACAAGTTAGATGACTAAGTCAAGATCAAGCCCGACAAATGAGTCCTCTCCCAGCTCTGTTATTCTCAGTTTCACGAGATTTAGATGTGTGATAGGAATAGGCAATCACTGCTGTTGTAGTCTCATGTGAAATTATGAAATACTGTCTAGCTGAGGGGTTTCTGTGAGGCACTCAAATGTTTGCATGAGTTTCGTCTTGGGGCTCTGGTTTCCTCCCACACATGTGAGACGTGCAGGGTTTGTCAGCTTTAAATTACCTGTAGGTGTGAATATGTTTGTCTGTGTTAAACTGACACTCTAGGAATTGTGCAACCTCTGCCTGTCCCAAAGCATTCTGGGGTAGACTTCGTGACTATGCGAGAACGAAAAAATGATAACCTGTTTACATAATGGAGGAATAGAAATTTGTAGTAATGTAGAATTCCCTACAAACAAATGCTGTTAGCATGCTGCTCATGGCTTATAGTATCATTCTAAAGCAAAAGTTTACTTAAGCTTTCCTTTTAAGCCTTAGGGATCAAGTCTGGCAGTTTTCGTGGTTCTTCGCGGCTGTTTTTTGCTTCTTGCTCAGTGGGACTGGAGTTCGATTTTTCTTCCTGAAAAGTACAGGATGCTAATTTTGCCGGCAGGGCAACCCAGTCTCCTAAAAATTATATTATTGAAAAATGATAATATTTTACAGTCGATCAGTACAAAATGTAGTACCTGTGTTTTGTGTTTGTTTGTTTTGTCAACATAATGAAGACATATGACATACAGTATATTGAAAAACAAAACAATGCTAAATGTTAATTCCCAACACAAAATATTCATATTTGTTTCCCCTCAAGTTTGACCTGAATAGAATGTTTACATTGGCTTTAATGGTTGCTGCTGTGGATCTGCCATGTTTTGGCACAGATGGGTTTGACAAGTGCTTGAATTTTTCAGCAACTTCTGTTATGGTGCCACATATAAGGCAGACACAACCTCTCGCGCCTGTCACCCTGCACAGGATAAGCAGGTATAAGTAATGCAAGGATGGAATCTGTATGTTCTCTATGTTCTTGAAAACAGAATCCAAAAGTACCTTGCCTGTTTCTTTAAAGATCAGTGTGCTCCTATGAACGTCACCTGGCTAAACTAGGATTTAAAAACCAATAGATCCACCAAAGCAAAGTTTTCATAGAGACAAATTCCTCACAAGCACACAAGGACAGTCATTAAGATGGAAGAAGAGAGTCACCTATAAAGCATAAGACACTATTCATTTTATCCTGCTGCTTACTAGTTAACTGCTCTGCTATTTGGCAGCTGGCCCTCTGCAATTATTATAGTAGTCTGACTGCACTTCTGTATTCTACGAAGTCTTCTAGCTATTGTATAAGCTGGTGTCAGGACACAGGGTATACATAATTGATTAGCTGGCTTAACAACCTTGTAATTGCTCAAAGTTGTACCATAGTCCTCAAGTCAGCAATAAAGTCAATTGATTGATTGTTAAAATGGAATTCGCCAGAAGCAAGCCAGAGTGTAGTCAAAACCAGTAACTTCCTGCAGGGTTTGTACCACTGTCATAACTATATATCTAATTGTCAGCTGAGATGTCCTCAGCTGATCTGCAAGAATATTTTCAAAACTAGTCATGGCTTTCTTCAATCAGTACGAGTACAAATCTGATTTTCTTTCTGTTTGAACTTTTTTGTTTCCAGGCTTTGCAACTGTGATATAGCACACTACATTATGCATCATTTAACATAGAAAAAACAGAGTCAAAAGCACTCTTTTCAAAATAAATAATCCAAGGAAGAAAAACAGTAAAGGAACATGAGGACTACAAGGCAGACATTTGTTTCTTAATACAGACCTACTCAGTCGTCAAGCATTTCCCATCTAAATTGGATTATTCTACAACTGTAACTTGAATAAACTTACATGCCTGTTTAAAAATCTATATTATTGTATATGCTTCATGTAAAGGACAATATAACATCTCAAATTGAAACTTGTCAGCAGACTAATCAGTCTCAGATATGCAAGTAGAATCTCACCTTTAGAGCACTCAAACACTGGCATATTTTTGCAACATGTTTGTGAGCGGTGGTGGAAAGTACATTTACTCTGTTGCTGTTCGTTGTTTGCATTTTACTTGAGTATTTTTATTTTATGCTACTCTAATCTTGTACCATTACATTGGTAACACTTTACTGCGGAAGCTCTGAAAGGGTACGGAAGCTCTGAAAGGCAAGGTGGAAAAAAAAAATTAAAACGGCCAATGTTTAAGTTTATCTTGTACGTACGAGATAGTATCTCGTACGTATGAGTTAGTATCTCGTACGTACGAGATAACTCGCAATTATTATTTTTTTTTCACCTTGCCTCTCAGGGCCACTGGCTCAGTTATTTTGGAGGAAAAAAAAAAAAAATCTGAAACGAGAGGTTTAACCTTCTCAGTTACTTTAACTACAAATATCTGCTGTAAACCACAATGGGACTGAGAGATTTCTCCATAAAATATTTATATCACATAATTTTATATAGAATTATGAATGAAAGCTCCATGTGACAACACGTAGCTGTTCCGCCACTGACAGTATGCCACGTCATCCAGACTGACCTGCCATGCAAAAGTGAGCCGCAAGCGGCTCAAACATATTTGTAATCATTTTTATCAGGTGTTTGTCTTTTTCAATCGATGCTTTAAAGTAGTGGGCTAATGCACGTCATGTAGCCTACTGACTCTTGCGACAACAGATTTTAGATTCAGATCGTGGTCGATTTGTTTTTTTGCTGTTGTTGTTTGTTTTTTTTTACTGTGGTAACTAAGTGGCGTGCTCTGATTGAGTGGAGATGCAATCTATATCTATCTATCTATCTATCTATCTATCTATCTATCTATCTATCTATCTGAGAATATTTTTTTATTTGCGTTATGTCGGTTTGTGTAATTTATGGTACCACTCAATAGGCTCTGTGCGCAAGCCTCGTGACGTACTTCCGATTCCGCCTGAAATCGGCAAACCAGTTTCCGGTTTACTTCCCTTTCCAGTCAAAACAGCGCTAAAATAAATACAAGGAATGAAAAATGAATCAACATCCACGAAAGAAGACGAAGTATAATGTGAGAGGGACTTTTAAGTTCCAGAAGACGGTGAATGGCTCTAATGAGCACTGTTGTGTGCCACTTTGTGCCGGCTCAAGTCGCTATGACAGCGAGCTTAGCTTCCACTGCTTCCCGAAGGACACCGAACTTCGTGCACAGTGGCTGCAGAAAATATGCAGGACGGGATTTTCGGTAACTCAGCATACGAAGGTATGCAGCCGACATTTCGAAAATGCCCAAATTCGAAATACCCCCAAAGGTAGACGGGTTTTAACAGCAAACGCAGTGCCAACACTGTTTGAATGGAACAGTTACACAGCAACCAAGACAAGAGCCGGTGTTTGGGATCGCCGCCCTCGACTGACATGAAGTCCAGAAACATCACCTGTGCCCTGATCTTTGTCTGACACTGAAATGGACATAGAGTCAACACAGTTAGCACAACAAGTAACAGTAAAGAACATGCGAAGCAAACACAAAACTAAAAAATTAGCACGTTGCTAACGTCAGCGAGTGAGCTAACGTCACCAATAAATCACTTATCCTCGTACTGGTGAACGTAACTAGAGATGTAGAGACGAAACCCTTTTTCCCGTTTTTGCTCTTCGGAGCAGGGGAGTGGGCATCCACGATACGATGAACATCGTTGATAGATATCTTTGACAGATTTTGCAGGCATCTTGTAAAGTTCATTGTGAGATTCCCTGATTGTCTACCCCAACGCGGGACTATCCCCGGTCGGCACTCTCCCGCTAGCCAGACTATCGAGCCCACCGACATATAACGGAGCTAGTTATCTTTTTTTATGTTAGTTTTTTGTTACGTACAAGTGTATTTGACATATAATTAGTGACATATTGTTTCAAATACACCTACAGTATGACCATTAGCCTATGAATTGACTTTGTCGTTACGTTTTAACAAGTGGTGGATAAATCCTCTTTCCGTTTCCGGTCAGTTAACGTCACATCACAGATACTCTTGAGTTCGCCATGCCTCTGGTTTGGTAGTACGATGTACTGTATCCTTCGTTCAGTATCTGTGGTAGTAGTTGTAGTAGTAGTAGTAGTAGTTGTTGTTGTTGTTGTTGTAGGCCTAGTAATCAGGGATGGGCAAAGATACATCTAAAAGTATTCCCAAATACAATGCGAAGTACCCAGCATTAAAACAGCCTATAAGTGCACAACATTAACTGTGCATTTATGAAACAGCTAGAAATTATGGTAAAGTAATTATGAAACGGTTAGAAAATAAGGCTACAAGATGCACAGCAGTAACTGTATCTATTTCTAACAGTTACAGTGCTGGGTATTTTGCATTAGTGTTTTGAAATACTTTTACTGGCATACTCCGCCGTCGTTTTATCCAGTAGTGTTATTCTTACTGGAGTGGTGTTAAGAAATAATACGTGTGCCAATACATAATATATGCTATAAATGACACGAATACGTGAAATATAATCAGGGGGCAGTGTATATATATGATAATACGTGAAATATAATCCGGCGGGATAGATCCGGCGGGATAGATCGTCTAAACCACCTGGGGCTACGCGTCCGTGAGCGAACTAAGTGTATATATATATATCAGTTGGGAGTCTCCGTCTATCTACCCATTGGGATGACTAGCTGACGTTAGCAACGTCGTACACGCTTACGTACTTTTGCATGGCAGGTCAGTCTGGATGACGTGGCATACTGTCAGTGGCGGAACAGCTACGTGTTGTCACATGGAGCTTTCATTCATAATTCTATATAAAATTATGTGATATAAATATTTTATGGAGAAGTCTCTCAGTCCCATTGTGGTTTACAGCAGATATTTGTAGTTAAAGTAACTGAGAAGGTTAAACCTCTCGTTTCAGATTTTTTTTTTCCTCCAAAATAACTGAGCCAGTGGCCCTGAGAGGCAAGGTGAAAAAAAAATAATAATTGCGAGTTATCTCGTACGTACGAGATACTAACTCATACGTACGAGATATCTCGTACGTACGAGATAAACTTAAACATTGGCCGTTTTATTTTTTTTTCCACCTTGCCTTTCAGAGCTTCCGTAGGAAAGGCAAGGTGAAAAAAAAAAATGAGATAGTATCTCGTACGTACGAGATAACTCGCAATTATTATTTTTTTTCACTTTTCCTTTCAGGCACTGGCCAAGCTATTTTGGAAGAAAAAAAAATCTGAAACGAAAGGTTTTACCTTCTCAGTTACTTTAACTACAAATATCTGCTGTAAACCACAATGGGACTGAGAGATTTCTCCATAAAATATTTATATCACATAATTTTATATAGAATTATGAATGAAAGCTCCATGTGACAACACGTAGCTGTTCCGCCACTGACAGTATGCCACGTCATCCAGACTGACCTGCCATGCAAAAGTGAGCCGCAAGCGGCTCAAACATATTTGTAATCATTTTTATCAGGTGTTTGTCTTTTTCAATCGATGCTTTAAAGTAGTGGGCTAATGCACGTCATGTAGCCTACTGACTCTTGTGACAACAGATTTTAGATTCAGATCGTGGTTGATTTGTTTTTTTGTTGTTGTTGTTGTTGTTTTTTTTTTTTTTACTGTGATAACTAAGTGGCGTGCTCTGATTGAGTGGAGATGCAATCTATATCTATCTATCTATCTATCTATCTATCTATCTATCTATCTATCTGAGAATGTCTTTTTATTTGTGTTATGTCGGTTTGTGTAATTTATGGTACCACTCAATTGGAGCACTCCCTTTGTAAACTTGTAAATATTATATAAATTGATATCTTAGTTAAACATGAATACCATTAGTAAAGCTTATGAGACACATTGGTTAAAACAAAATTCTTCCATTTTGGTGGAATGCCATTTCCTTTCAAGTTTCCACAAAAGTTGCTTTAATTTGTAAGTTGGCGAGGTATAGCGTGGAGCTAACCATCTTTGTTTTTGTCATCCTCTTTTTTATTTTTATCAGAGCAGCGGTGTTTTCCTCCTGTAGCCTGTTACATGTTTAACAACACCTGCACATGAAAAACAACCTGCATTGTGTATTTGTAGCATGTCCTGCCCATATCTACAGGCAGACTAAACTAGCATTTATATTATTAATTATATTATTAAAATGCACATGTAGACTGACTGGTCAAACTCTCATGATCCACCCAACAAGCCTGCAAAGTAAAGAGCTGGTCCACTGTTCTACAGCCAGAGTGGAATCTGCAGTTTGACAATCAGTTGGAGCCTACTTTCCAGCACCCTGGAAACAATGCCACAATGTCAGGAGTCAGTACGCTGAGGTCCTCGCCTTTGCCTACCGCCTGGCTTGCAAAGCTATTCAACCCAATCCTACCCCTGCCTACATGGTAGTCAGTCTGTGTTGTTCTTTGAGGCTGTGCCCAGCCCAGGCCTGTGGGTCAGTGCCCAGCCAACACCCTGGCTAGCTCCCCTCCCAGGTCTTGCTCCAGGAGGGGGACCTGGTTTGTCTTTTCTGGGCCAGGGGCTGCAGGTCATTTTTGGCTAATTGATAAAGCATCTGGCATTCCCCTCAGACCAGTTTGCTTTGAGAGAGCTTCCAGGGACTATTGCCCCTGACAACACAGCTCAGAGGCTCACAGGGATACACAAATCCCTACACGATGTTAAGGTTGTGGTTCTAAAATTTCTGTTTGTGTAAATGGGTCTTTGAGCTCACGGGGGACAGATGGGTCCCAAAAGTGGAGAACATTTGGCTTTTCTTACAATTGCAGGGAATTACTTGTATTATTTGTTGTCAGTTAAGTTGCGATACAGATGCCATGCATTATCCAGTTATTATTATTGATCATAGCGGTGACATTTGGGAAACATTGTGGCATTGATTCTATGGATCTACGACAAACCTGGACCAGCAGCATGACCAACAAATAGTTATTGATATTTACTGATGCAGCTGGCTTCTCTGGAATTGCTGAGTGATACACACAAACTTGCATCCCTGACTGGTAGAGAGGTTATATCAGGTTAATGCATTTACAAAAATGAATATGTTAGACTCACTCCTAAGGCAAAGGCTTTTTCAGAGTGTGCAGAGTGGTGATGTTAGTACTCAAATCACCAGACATGTTAGGAATCACCACATCTAAGCGTAGTCCCTTTTAAGATTTTATCCATTTACACTCAAGGAACAATGCCTTCTTTCATTTAACTGTGCGCGCACACACACACACACACACAAATACAGACAAACTGATTATTGATGTTGACACAAGCATCAAAGAATAGATCAGATTTTGGCAAGGGATGAATTTTTTTCCTTGCCAAGTCTTGTAATGTGTCACTGATGATCAGGGGGTTGAACCTAAAGGCAGCTGGTGCAGTTCAATAAATTGATTAAAATGATTAATAACAAATGGAGCCTTACAGGTGGGTGAGGTAGATGAGGATCAAAACCAAAACTACCAAAAATCCACACAAAGGGAGCAGAAGTCCAAAAATGAGAAAATAAACAAAGTCCAAGGAGAACAAAGCAAAAATTAGGAGTGGCAAAGACTGAGGGAAACATAGACTTAAATACAATGGGAGGTAAGACTAAAGAGGCACAGGTGGAAACAAATGAAGGACAGGTGACACAAATCAATCACAAGGGCGGGAAAACACTGGCTGGGGCTCACCAAGGGCGGACCCAGGCAGGAACCTTGGCAAATCAGGAATTGGACCTGGCAGGCAAGGAGGCTGTTGGCAGCCTGTGTCAACCTGTGTCAGATAGCCACCGGCCTGCTAGCTGACACAGGGGCTGCAGCAGATTAGCTGGTTGGGGATCTGGCTCTCAGCCTATCCTTAGTTAGAGTGGATGTAACTCCAGTTCTATCAGTACATGTGTGGTCCTCTCTTCTATTTTAATTTGGAAAATGACTTAGCATTCATAGCATTGTTATGCACTTCACCCTGTCAATTGACAACCCGAGAACATAACAATGACTGTGTTATTGAAGTGTACCACTAAGCCATGTCAGTTTGCCAGAATGAGACAATACTAGGGTCCTGGATCTGGCACATATTGCAGGAATACAACCTTGTATAATTAATGTTATTTACTACACTTTTCATCCTACAACCAATCAAGCCAATTTCTCTGCTATGAAATAATTTCTAATAATAATAATAATAATCTAGCACTTTGTGGCTAAGGAGGTACAGATGTCTCCATGACATCAAATGACTATGTGGAGTGTTTAGGGTAGGGGTCTCTCATAATGTCAAACCCACAGAGATTTATCACCTGACTATGTTGTTTCCTTCAGCTTTTTAGCCTCTTTTAGTTTTTAGTTATTTTTGTCAGGTGTTAAGAAACATGACTTAAATCAGGGTTGTCCAAATTGGGGCCTAAATTGATTGGGCCCGCCCTATGAATATAGCAAAAAATAAAATAGATTAAGAATAAACTTTGCACAGAAAATCAGTCAGTTAGAGAAACTTGGAATCCTAGCACCATTTTGCATTTTAACAATGTAATACAATAAAGTATAAGGGTTTCACAGAACAGTTGACTAGTTGAATTCAAAACCACTACTCAACAGTTCGCATCGTTGACTGATTTTTCATCTGTGGTTTTAGCACAGTGCACTATTTAAGCAGTGGCAATGCATTTATAGCAGACATGCAGCTGGAGGAGCTTGGTTTTATTTGGGACCTTTCTGATGACAACTGCTCACTGATACTGGATGAAAAAATAAAATATATCTCCTGGAATTGGTCAACTACATTTTGGGAGTAATTGATTAATACTAAAATGCAGCAGTTGTGAATGCCCTAATATAATAGCTGACTGCTTTTGGCTTGTGGTCCACCATTAAGTTTCAGTTTTGGTCCTCCAAGGGAAAAGGTCTGGGCACCCCTGCCTCACATCGACGCTAATGTGTCTACTGGGTGTACAAATGGACTGTCAACTTTATAAGGTGATAATATATTGTTTGTTCTTCTGCTCCCTTATGGCCAAAAATAAGAATTTATACTGCTTAAAATTCAAATGGCAGCATGATTTGGAGCAATAATTATAAATAGTTACATGATTTGGACAGCGGCTCTTCATGTTGCTCATACAAAAAACCCCGTCTGTGTTGAGATTTTTATTGTTATTGTGATTGTTACTGGTAATCTTCAGGAAAAAAAATGTCAGCTCGTGCATACACAAAGTTCTTTGTTGGTAGTAAAACTACCATTGTTGTGGTTTTAAAAATCCTTGGCAGACATAAATGTCACTGTGGATTATTGAAACATTCATCATAAAAATATCATCAGTAAGCAAATAACATCCATCCAACATCCCCCCCAAAGCTAAGCAAATCATAGAGGTTTCTGTTACAACAAAAATACAGACACTATAGCTCATGTGTGTTTACAGGGTAAGCTGTGGGTGGGTGGTGATGATGGTAGTTCATCTCCTCTCTGCAGAATGAATAAAAGTGATGTCATATCAAAGTTGTGCTGAGTGACTGGATGAGTTTGCATTATGAAGGAATACAATTTATGAATATGTTTTTAATACAGTTGTTTTTTTTTAAGTATTTAAAAACCAGCCCAGCTCATTGTAACGCAGCCCAAAGCCTCTCCACCTGCCTAAAGCCCCTTTTACCCCAGTGCTCACCAAAACTACTTTTTACAGATTCTGCATTAATATGCAGATATCTGTTCATAGAGATTACTTCCAAGTCATTTTGTCTGGATTGCATGAAATGCATACATCCAAGCATATGGGCTTTAATAAATAGCTTTAAATACTCACCCTGGCTAGTACAAAATATACAAATCTGTCTGCAAGTTATTCATGTTTATAGTGTCAGCTTCCATAATGGACACATGCCTATAAACAAGTGTCTTCCTTATTTGATTAATCACAGACAATACTTGTACAAATTTGACTTCACGTTACCTCAAAATTAGCATAATTCTTTTATTCTCATAATAACAGTTCGGTAAGCTTTTATATTCGTATTACATAAAGAATATCTCACTGATGACTGTTTCTCTCCTACTCCTAGGAAAACCCTGATTTCCAGAGCAGTGAGTAGGAACTGTTGAAGTCAGTGACCTTCACAATGGGATCATCCACGTTGGGAAAGGCAGCATCTCTTGATGCTCTCTTAAATGAATGCATTCATGCATTTGGTGAGTGACACTAGACTGAACTGCAAAGATGGACTATCTACCCAAGGAAGTGTGTGTATATATGTATATGCATATGTGTGTGTGTGTGTGTGTGTGTGTGTGTGTGTGTGTGTTTGTGTATTTTTTTTAAACAAATTTGCTAAAAATAGTAAAACTGATGATGTGTTAGTCCGTCTCTCAACACTGTCTGACCTTTCTGTCCTATCTGCACCTCTCAATCCCAATAGTTGCTACTGATGACATCAGCTTTAAAACATGGTTCACAAATATATAGTCTAATTTTTTTTCTTTTTTTTTAAGGCTCAGTCATATTCTAAAAGAGCTGGACACTGTAGTGTTTAGACTCAGGCAAACAGGGGGAAATACTGCATTTGTTGAGGACTATTTTCAGATATGGATTAATCCACATTTGGTTCTAGTGAGTATTTGGGGTAGTGGGACAGTGGATGTGGGATTGAGTCAAAGGATACATGTAGGATACATTCAGTGTTGATTGGGTGTTTTCATGGGATTTGTTGACAAGAAAAATATATAATATAACCAGAACTATCCGTTACATTAACATAATACATATTCCATAAAGGTTGGTGACATCTTATGACTTACTTTTCTTCATAGATGACAATGGAGAGCTGCAGGCCAACCAGCTTCCCCGCAGCCTGCTGCTAATGCATCGCTGGTACGTTACATCCTCAGAACTGGCGGGAAAACTACTGATGATATATCCTATCTGGCAGAAAGCCTGCAGGAACTACAGCCAATACATATTAACACTGCATCGATGAAGTATGAATTACTGCTGGCTATTGTATTTAATTTGGCTGTGGTTATGTAGAGTACCAGTCAAAACACTCCACTCTGCATTGTAGATTAATACTCAAGACATCAAAACTGTGAAAGAACACGTGTTGATTATAAAACAACAACAACAACAAACAACAACAACAACAGCAACAACAATAATAATAATAATAATAATAATGACAATAATCTTCATAATAGCCATAATAACAATAATTACTATTATTCTTGTTATTATGGCTTGTGATTGTTGTTCTGATGATGATGATGATGATGATTATTATCATTATCAAATACTATATAATACAAATACTTTTTATTTTGTAAACCTTTTTATTGTCTATTTTTTTCCTACTTCTGATTTTTATTCTTGCTATTATTGCTGTCTGTGACATCTTAATTTCCCTAGCATGGGAAGTTATTTTATCTTATATTTTATCTTATCTTATATGGAATTATGTAGTTAGCGAAAAGGTGGAAATCTCCTCCGAAGAGTTGATGTTGAGATGTGTGTGTAATTTATGTGAGCTTACATGTGCCATTAATTGTCGATTTCTGCCAGGTAACAGTTGTTGTTTTTTGCCATAATATGGATTACTACAGTAGTCAAATAGGGTTATATACTGTATGACACAACACAATTGATGGTTTCAAATGCATTAAGAAGGCAAGAAGTTTCACTAATTAACTTTTAATTAACTCAAGACAGACCTTTTAACTGAAAGTCATTCCACTACCTCATGATGCTGGTTAAGACAACAGCGTGCAAAGGTGTCATCAAGGTAAACCGTGGCTATTTTGGAGACTCTGAAATAAAAAACATATGTTGGTTTGTTTATTATGTAATTCCATGTGCTCTTTCATAGTACTGATAACTTCAATATTAATCTACAATATAGAAAAAAAAAACAATTGAATCAGAAGGTGTGTTCAAACTTTTGACTGATACTTTGAATTCAACTCACAGTAAAGTGATGCCTGATAAATTATTCTTCACCTTACAGGAAGTCCAACCTA
Source organism: Chaetodon auriga (assembly GCF_051107435.1). Taxonomy (NCBI): domain Eukaryota; kingdom Metazoa; phylum Chordata; class Actinopteri; order Chaetodontiformes; family Chaetodontidae; genus Chaetodon; species Chaetodon auriga. Next base: position 4,386,334 of record NC_135084.1, read on the forward strand.
AATCTTTTACTTTATCGATGGAATTCTAATCAGTCTCTTTAAGTGAGGCGGTTGATGTTGCATTTCTTTTCCGTGGCTGTCTTGCCCTGGTACTGTATATTAATGTAGAATGAGCAGTATTGATCATGTCCTGGATCAGTGTCTTCAGAGCTGCTCAGTAAGTGGTCTGTTGTGCTTTCAGACAGTTACCAGGTAAGCTTCCTTTGACTTAAATCTCCATGAAATCTCCACAGTTATTACAGTATTCTTTTTCAGGTGTCATATACACTGCTCACAAAAAGTAAGGGATATTTGGCTTTCGGATGAAATTTATGGAAAATGTAAAAAGTTCATGCTACAAGGATATTATATCATGAAAGTAGGGCATTTAAGTAGAAGCATGCAATGGTGATCTCCTCATCTCAAACAATTTATTAAAACAAAAGCCAACAACAGTGGTTTGTATACTACAACAAAAAATGTCAATGTCTCAATAACTCATGTCATGTGCCCTTGAGCATCAATTACAGCTTGACAACGACGTCTCATGCTGTTCACAAGTCAACTTATTGTCTGCTGAGCCATGGCATCCCACTCTTCTTGAAGGGCGGCCCTCATTGAGGTTCTGGGGTACAGAGTTATGAGCCTCTACACAGAGACTCAGTTGATCCCATAGGTTTTCTATGGGATTCAGGTCTGGAGAAAGTGCAGGCACTGCATTTGAGGTACCCCAGTCTCCAGCAGCCATTCCCTAATGATGCGAACTTGATGAAATGGAGCATTGTCGTCCATGAAGATGAAATTAGGCCTGTGTTGTTCATGCAGGGGCACAATGACTGGATTAATGATGTTATTCAGGTAGTATGGGCTTGTCACTGTACTATTCACAAAGTGTAGGGCAGTTCTGTATTGACTAAACACACCTGCCCACACTGTAACACCACCACCACCACCACCACCACCACCACCAAAGCCTCGTCTGGTGACAACAGTGGCTGATGCATAGCGCTCTCCTTGACGTCACCAACATCGTTGGCAGCCATCATTTCTGCTCAATGTGAATCGACTGTCATCAGAGAACAGCACTGAGACCCACTAGTCCCTCGTCCAGCGTAAATGCTCCCTGGCCCATGCACGACGATGACGCCTATGCCTGGTGGTGTGGTCAGGTACCATTGCAGGTCGTCTAGCACGCAGACCACACTGATATAAATGGTTTCAAATGGTATGATGTGACACTTGGGTACCTCTCACCTCCATTAAATGTGCCTGGAGTTGAGTGGCATTCATAATCTGGTTCCGCAAAACAATGTTCATAATGAAGTGTTGAATACCAATTCTAAATGAACCAGGAAATTTATTGGTCAATTCATGGATCAAACACCTGTTGTGAATTTTGCTGTTGTTGTGCAAGTTGTGCAAAAAGTACTGACACATTGAACAGTTGGACATGTGCATTCAAAAGTTTAGAGAAGGTCAAATTAAGTTCACCTGTAAAGGTTATAATGCATTTTAGGTTCATCCTGAAATTTCACCCAGAAGCCGAATATCCCTAACTTTTTGTGAGTAGTGTATGTCTATGTGTATATAAAATGCAGTAAGTAAAGTATGTATGTACGTGTGTATCGGAAAGTATAACTTAAAGACTTCCACAAGTAAAATGTCAGTTCAATATGGAGAGACCAATTGGAGATGTATAAAAACATTTATTTAGATTAACAACAGAGGAGGAATTTAGATTCTAATAGGCAAAAGTTCACCCTTAAAGGAATAAAAGCATGAGAGATAAGGTCTTCTTTCGTTAAGTATATAAAAAGCAACAAGTCCTCCAATTTAAACAACAAAATACATTGTTTGTCCATGCCCCCTGGAACAACAAATAGAAGCATGTTCTGTTCTAACATTAACATCTGTCTGTGCCTTCTAAAACTGTTACAAATCACTGTTGAAAAATTAATCTGTTTCACGATGAGACAAATGTATGGTCAAGGTTAGGTTCAGATACAAAAATGACCTGGTTAGCTTTAGGGAAGCATTGTGGTTTGGGTTAAAATTACTTCTTCTTAAGTTCAGGAAAGTTCCATCAACATGGTTATAGGAATTCAGGTCTATGAAGTTAAGGGTATGGGATGATTGTGGTCATGTTTTTTTAAAAAAGAAATGTGGTTGGAAACACAAAACAAACCGTGGTCTCCCACATCATAGTCAGATATTGTGAGTTTGTTGCGCTACAATAACGTTACCTGGCTTCCTAATGTCATAATTAACTGTAGTCGCTGGAGGGCTTTGTTCCTTGAAAATGTCTTTTTTTAGGCACTTGTTCAAACAACTTAAGCTGTTGTTCCTGGGTGGACAGTCTCAGATATGTGCATAATAGAGATAGATAATCACAGCAGGAAAAATGGCAAAAATCTACCTATGGAGGGAGACAAAATAAAACTTTATTAATCCCATACTGGTGAAATTAAATTGTTACAGTCAGCAAATTGCAAAAAGAGAGGCATAGAAAGATCCCTCACCCCTCAAACCTCATCCCTTTCACTGTGCCAAAAAGAAAATCAAACTTTTCAAACTGCTGAAGGAGCAAAAAGCGAGCATTTGGAGCACCTGCAGGTTCCTGGTGCCACGTTCCAAGCTAACACTAATGATGTCACAGCGCATCCCACGCATCCCACCCAGTCTTCCACATCAGCCCTCTCTGAGGGCCAGGTCCTATCAAACCTTATTCAAGCTCTCCCCCTTTCAAAGCTGTCTCATCCTCTCCCCCTTTTCCCTCAACTTCCACAAACAACCTGAGCACATGCATCCCTCCATCCCAGCACCTTTCCCTCTTTTCATCCCTCTACCTTTCATATCCCATCTTCCTTGGCCACCTCACCTCCTCCTACCTGTATACTGGTCAGCACAGCTGCTCAGACTGCTCCCTCAATAGCGGTACACAGTAGGGCCTTCAGCCAAACCTTGCAACATTCTGATGGCTTGTGATCCAAAACATTTCTTGTCATTCATTTTCTTCTCACCTATAAACACAAATGCTACGTTCACTTTTATTCTCTCACTATACTACTCTGTACTATAGAGTACAGAGTCAAAATCAATGTCCACCCTTTCCCATATGCAAAGATCACAGTCAATTTCAAGGATGACTGATGCGAATAGCCAAGGAAATTCTGAATCTGTTGTGCCTCTTCAGTACGTTATTTACAGCTCTAGCACCTCAAATCAAGGATTTCAGGGATACTAACAATATCACACACAATTGCAAGTGATACATGTATATCACATTACGTACACGTGAAAGAAAAACAATATAATATAGGTGCTTATCCTTGACTGAGCAGCGCAAATTTTATACATAACATATTTGCATTCAAAGCCGCAGGACACCCACAGTAATTCAACCAAGGAACACCATTCCACCAGCTACAGCTTGCACTCTCATCACTTCTCTCAGTGGCTCATGCCTCTCAGCCCAAATAAACAAATTTCCGCTATCTTTGGCGGATTAGCTGCCCCCCGCAGCTAATCCGCCATCCATCACCCCCAAATTCTGCTGGACCTCGACAACTATAAACTGCCATACGTCATCTATCTCCTAAATGGCTTCTCATTGTCATGCCACCGAGTTCCCCTCTCTTCAGAGAAACGTAAAGTCACAGTACATCCTTAGAATTCTCTGCATCACCCTCAACTCTGTATAAATCTTTGCATATCTTCAGTCAGCTTTGGTGGCTACCACAGCAGCAGGTGATTCTCAACGACCACCCAAATTCACAATTCTTAGCCTCTCCTTCACCATCTGCGAGATGTACCCAGTCATCATAGCAATCATTCTTTGGGGGCACAAATGGTTCAAGAAGAACATTACTATTTACTCCAACTACAACAATTCATCATCCATGCCGTCCACATCCCAGGCCATAAAAATCTGTACAAGTCACTGCAGACCCCTTTGCTTGTGCAATTACGACACCCTGCTCAGGTTAACCTTCTCCATCCATAGATGGAAAATCTCAGACTCCATGTTCCTACTGACGTTTTCTGGCCTTCTACACTGCACAGAGATCACAGCCACTATCCTTTAATACCGATCATGCCAACACGCAGTTGTGTCTCATAATCTCCATCTATTCTGTTGACTCTTATGTACTGCCTCTTATAAAGTTAGACTAACCAGCCAGGTCTACCTTAACCCATCCACGTCTTTGACTAGAATAATTCCTAAATCCACTTAAACCTATCCGTGGCTACATAAACTACGACTAGCCAGTCAAGCTTCGCCCTAAGATCCTCTGATGGTCTCAGAAACAGTCCAAGCAAAAATTTTTCCAGATTGGGAAGACACTCTGGACACCTGTTCTGCTCTGGAGCCACCTCTACCACTTAGTGGCAGGTAATCCCTGACCACATCATCAAATTCTCAGTCACTGGTCTCCACCTCTGTTTCTCACATACATCTGCTATAATCTGACAGACATCAGAAATGCCCATGAGCAGCTTGAAGTTCCTTTGGGGCTTTTATTGAAATCCAAGAACATCTGGAGAGGCAGCTCCCCCACCCTGAGCTTCAACTCCCCTGGTTCCATCCCTTTTCCATGCCAGCAGCTCACACTGGGCCATCGTCATACTCCATCCATATGGTATCTATCTATCTATCTATCTATCTATCTATCTATCTATCTATCCCTCTACTCGGTCATCCCTCTCTCCTTCATCCCTCGCTCCTCATCCTTTCATCCATCTTTCCCTGCACCCTGCCTTCCCTTTGTCCCTCGACCCTCATCCAAATGTATTATCATTCATCAGCTATGCTCTCCTCCATCCATAATACGCATTAAAGTGTACTAAATCTGTATCTTATCAGCGTAGTCTTCGTTAAGGAAATACAGTGCTTGTATAATTGCACAGCTGAAAAAATACACAACACAGTAAAAATTGTGTCATATTGCACAAGATGTAATGGATATGGGCATATGTAACATACATAAATAACAGTAGTGCAAAACAGTAGGTTTGTGATGTTGTAATGGGAAACAACATCAGCATGCTATATTAAATAATGCTGGAGTTAAACAGTGACAGCTGGGGATGTGATGTCTGCAACTGTGAAACCACAGTGTGTAGGAGCTTGCATGCCGGTCCAGCATTGGCGGTGGCAATGGTCACCGTTATCGTAGAAACGTGCGAGAACTCCCTCTGGAGATAATATGGCCAAATGCTAACAGCTAGCAGCTTCTGTCTCTTGTGCAGCACTGCTCCTTTACACTGATATGTCCTGGGTTACACCATCTGTTTTCACGAACATTGCTATGCCCCCACCCTTTCTCTTGCCACACTCTGTCGCTTTCCTGTCCATTCTCAGAAGTTGAAAATTGTCCAACGTAACATGCCAGTCTGGCATGAGTTCCTTCAGCCACATCTCTGTGAAGCACATGATGCTACACTCTCAGTACTTCCTCTGCAGTCTGGTTAGCACTGTTAGCTTTTACATCTTATTAGGGAGAGATCTCATGTTCTTCATAATAAGAGAGGGTATGGATGGTTTATACCATCTTTTCTTCTCACAGCACTTTGCCCCAGGTCTGCATCCCGTATTTCCACGCATATCTCCAGTCTTTCCACTGGGAGTATGTTCATGTTGGCAAGTGCTAACAGCTGTTCCCGAGTGTCAACAATAGAGCTGTGGCTGCATGGATCTCTGAATGTTGTTTTAAATAATCCAAGAAAGAGTAAAAAGCAAATCACTTGTCCCACCAGTTGTACATCCATACATATGCATGTTTGACTAAGACTAGTAATAGAGGAAACACAAAAAAAGCACAAAAAACAAACAAACAATGAAACAAGAAAAACGATCAGAGCTGCTGTTACTAGCTGCCACTCTTGTGGCCCCATCTTGAGTAGATGATACTCAAGAGATACACTTTGAGAAACTTTGGCTGAGATAATTTTCTCTCTCCATGAGGATGTTGATACGAAGTCTGTGACAGTATCAACATGCAATATTGTAAAAAGAGAAAAGACTAAAAATCCAGTGTTATCTTTGCAAAAAATATTTATTATTATTTATTTAAAAAATTTATTGACGTCCTTTTATTAAATTACTAAAGACTAAATTGGAATGACAACATAATGAAAAACATATTGACAACAAAAATTATGGTGAAATCTCTTCATTATACTCTCACTAGCAAACGAGTTGAAATAGTTGCTTCTGTTTGGGGGACAACCTTAGTTAGGTCACAGTAGCCATCTCAAAGCAATGGCTGTTTTCCTTTTCAACCAACCAAACCACTTATGTGCAAGTGCAAGTACAAATTCTCACTACCTCCATGTATCCTTCCTGGGAGCTAAGGTCTTATCCCTACCGACTTTTTTCCTGCTCAGTGCATGGGGGAAAAACAATTTGAAAAGACACCTGAAGATACAACATGCTTCAGTGTCTGCCAAGGTTAATATCAATTATTTATGTTGAACTATTCAATAACATCATTAAGATGTTAATTCCCTTTCAAGAACTACATTTAATGATAGTATTACCATTAACAAAGTTCTTTGTGGAGTCAGCCTGGCGACGATTATGCATTATTCCATTAACAAATCATTAAATTTGTCCATCTTATGATAATCATCTACCACAATTTAAAGGTTGATAATTTGATTCAGTCAGCACTTTATGAGTATGTGTATGTGTGCATGTGTTGTGAGTGAGTGTGTGTGTGTGTGTGTGTGTGTGTGTGTGTGTGTGTGTGTGTGTGTGTGTGTGTGAGTGAGAGAGAGAGAGAGAGAGAGAGAGAGAGAGAGAGAGAGAGAGAGCAAGAGCATATGTTAGTCTGTAAAAGCAAGTGTCAGTTATACAGTGGGCTATATGTGTATGTGTGCATGTGTGTTTGCTTGCACATGTGCACTTTGGTCAGTGTTCAATTCTTGCCTGGATATTATTATCATGTTTGCAGAGGAATATAACAATTTGTCTTTAATTTGAAAGATGTCTGAAAAGGACAGATACTAATTTGCATGTGACTGTTGGTATGCAAGCAGATTTTTGGTCATTTTTTCATCTACTGGGTCCTTCCAGCTTTACATTTGTCAAAGGGGGGTTTGACAGGATTCAGTGTGTGAATGTGAGTGTGTGATGAGTGTGTAGTGAGAGACAAGGTTCACACCTTGGTGATGCTTCCATATGTTTTGATGTTACCTTCTCTGGGAAAGCAAACAATCAATATCAATCAAAGGTGAGGTCTTTTGCTGTCCTGTCGTAGAATGAAACTCATTTTTGTTCTGTGCAGATTTTGACTACCATTTGCTTTGTGTCCTTTTGTGCTCTGTTAAATCCACTGGGCCTCTCTGTAAATCTCTCTGTCATGCTAACAGCTGGTCTTTTCTGGAAGTAGATGACTCTTCCACTGTTTAATGTCAGTATGATATTTTTGAGGGGGTTAAAAGGAGATACCTAAAGTCCATAAACAAACTTAATGTACCCACCACCACCCACCATCAATGGCCTGCCAATGATGCTGAGCTGTGTCTGTCTATGTGGTCTGATGGTATCTGTGTACAGATTGCATCAGACCACAAGACCAGACATTTTCCTCAAAGCTTCATTCTTAATCAGTTAACGTGTTTTCCATCAGGTAGTGATAAGCTAAAATCTTATGTGAAAAGATTGACTAAAGGAGAATAAATAATTGATTGGGCAGACCAGACTGACGAATAAAGACTAAAATCTAAGTCAACAGTTTTCATTAACTAAAACTAAACTAAAATAGTTCTTTGACAAAGATAAGACTAAGTTGCCCAGACTTTTAGTCAATTAAAAGTTGACTGAAAAACAGGATGAGATTGACTAAATATGATGAAAACTAACAAGGGCATTTGACATAGGACCAAGGCTAAGACTAACATTACTGCTAGAACCGCCATTGATGTTAATTCAGATTAGCAATAGCCGCTGCTTAAGAAATTCTAAAAGGAAGATGCTCAGGCTGCTCAGAAGCTTATAGTCCATTCAGTAGTGAAATTATGATGAATGATGTAGATGCTAGCTTCTGTTAGCCACAGTCAGCAGCAAATGAATCCTTAAAGTGTGATTAATTGTTTCCTTGCTGTGATGATTTATCATAAATTACAGTGTAATAGTTTGTAAAATCTTGGAAAAAGTCCTTAACTTATCCCCACGTACCGTGACTGCAAAGGTGACACATGCCAGAGAACCAGGCTGAAGATCTGTTATTTAATGAGGTAAGGTTCAACATATACATTCATTCCCACATATTCATCCTTACTATAAACCCAATACAAGGCTAACCCTATCCTCATTTCACCTCATGCCATTCTTTATTTCTTGTGGTTATTAACCAAGATTTTACAGTTTCACATACAGTTCCAGTTCATACAGTTCCAAGGTTTCACACTTGACAATCAGAGGCCACAGTTGTTCATGATCATTGCCTTTGTGTTGTTCAGTTTGAAAATGAGCACTGAATTGATTTTGTTTTAACGATTATTCAAATCAGTGACTAAGTGACTTTTTGAGACAGCTATAGAGCAGGGTCACACAGAGTGGGGACATTCCAATATTTCAAATAGCAAATGTGAAACAAGGTGTATGGAAATTCCTGCACTATGCCACCACTATACAGGGACATGAATCACAACTCATGAGATCGCAAAGGTTGTTTTTTGGTTCATGGAAAGTTCTTGGGAGCTAAAATGGAATGTTCCATTGTGGCATCATGTCACCACCTTTTCATTGTCACAGTATTTGCCGCTTAAATCCATATGTGTTTGTTCAGGTACTGGATAGTAACATTCCCTGCAGAGTTTAACCTGGACTTAGGTTTGATCAGGATAACGGAAGAGTTCAGAGATGTGGCTGCTCAGCTCGGCTGTGAGAAACATTTCAAACTCCTCGACATCTCAACCATGTAAGACACCAAGATCATATACATACACTTGATGAAACTATTGACCAGATCAGTATTGATAAGTATATGGGTAATATATTAACTGTACAAACATTTCAATGAGTGGATACATAAGTGTAGTTGTTCTTGTTTTGCAGCTGCTACATATCACAGCACCAACAGGACTGCCACAAGTTTCTGAATTGATTGTATTTATTCTTTATAATTGTTCCCTTTGTAGTCCATCATATGATTGGATGCGTAAGTTGACCCAACGGAAGAAGCAGGCAAAGAAAGGCAAGGCCTCACTGCTGTTTGATCACCTGGAGCCCATGGAGCTGGCTGAGCATCTCACCTTCCTGGAGTTTAAGTCCATCCGGAGGATATCGGTATGTCTACAAGTAGCTCTGCTTCAGTCCAGCTGTACAATGATTTTGTTTTTTGTCACTCAAGGGGCTCAATGGTCGGTCAGTCCTTGGTGGGTCCTCACCTCTTTGGTCTAGACTGAAATATTTTTGCATCTATTGGATGGATATTTTTCCATCTGGAGTTAAATCTGGGCTTGATCTAAATATGACAAAGACTTCCAAGTCTTCAAAGATGTTGATTGTTGTTTTGGTAGGCTGTTTTTTTGGTTCAGTGTCAGGAACACCCTGTAAGGTACTAATGCTACAATGGTTATACAACAACCATGAGACTGATGTATGTTAGAGAAAACCTAATGAAGACTTTGCCGGCACATATTTGGTCTTGAAACATTATTCCTTTATGACGCTTCATGATCATTTGAATTATATAAACAAGTATCTTGTTACTTTTAACAATGTCTAATATATTAAAACAGCATGCAAACATGTAGCAAGACTATTTAAACATTCTGCATTTAAGAAATGGCACATTCTTTCACCCTTGTTAAATTCAGGACACTGAGGGTTTTTTCTGCCACTACTTTGGTCTGGTATGAGAAGTATCTTGTGATGGTTAATGGCTAATGTAACAAATGTTAGACAGATGCTTTTGTGTAACTGACATTATCAAATCAGTCCTCTAACTTGATCAAAGTCAGTTTAGATATGATGTCTTTTTATTAAGTTTTACAATCAACATCTTGAACCCCAGTAAAATACACTCCCTGAATTGGGTAAACTATGTGCATTGATAAAAATGTTGCTGAAAAGCTTTGGGAAGCTGAACACCTGCTGCATAGCTTTGATGTGAAGCCAGGTCACCTCAGGGTGAACTGCCTCGTTTCCACTAGCCAGGTGGTTAATTGCTAACATCGCCAGCAAGATCATCAAAGTATACAGTATGTTCAGAGTGTTATTGGAGTTGTGATAAAACCAGGAATACTTTTTTGTGTACACATAAGTGTTTGCCTGTGCAATGTGTTACAGTGACATGGAAAGCTGCTGCTTCACAGTGAAGGTCCAGTGTGTGGGATTTAGGGGATCTATTGGCTGTAATGCCATGTGCGGCATGTAATATAATATTCACAGTTCTTTCATTAGTATATGATATGATATATGATATTAGTATAATCACCTGAAAATGAGAATAGTTGTGTTTTTGTTACCTTAAAATTAGCTCTTTATATCTACAGAGATAGAGTCTGCCATGGTACACTATAGTAGCCCAGAATGGACAATCCAGACACTGGCTCTAGAGTTTTTCTTTCTTTTTTATTGTGGTCCCCGTGAGGGATGCTGGGAAGAGGAGTGTTCAGTTGGTTGCAATTTACAACCTCAGTGCTAGATGCCACTGTATCCTACACACTTGACCTTTAACTGCTCACAATTTCTCACACATGGCATCAGATTGACTTCTGAAGATATATGAGATTTACAAAATACTCATCACCCTCAGACACGATTTTTTAAACCACAAAAAAAAAAGCAAAATTCAGTCAGTAAGAAATTTGTTCTGTCTTTCAATTATTGGGTGCATGGGAAAGGCTTTAGAGGCTCTATTTTTAAGGTCTGGATATCTCATTCATAATTCATTTTTGCCCCCAGTTCACTGATTATCAGAGCTATGTGATCCATGGCTGCCTGCTGGACAACCCAACTCTAGAGCGCTCCATTGCTCTGTTCAACGGAGTCTCACAATGGGTCCAGCTCATGGTGCTGAGCAAGCTCACCCCTCAGACCCGTGCAGAGGTTATCACCAAATACATCCATGTGGCTCAGGTAAGCCAGGAAGGAGGCAGCACTGCAGAGTATTTCCATTTTCATTGTTTTCAGGGGGGTTCATTTGTCCACAAATCAAGGACATTGCATGGTTAGCATTCTCTTCATTCAACACTGTTTAAAAATGCAATTGGAACTGAAGGGGGAAGCTGACTGGACGACACCAGCACATAACTTTCACATCTACCAGGCTTCCACTTCCTATCCTGAACTCCCTCATCAGCTGAAAACAGAACCCTTCTGCCTAAAATGTATGCTGCACATGACTCTGTTTATCTGCCTCCACTGGACAAAACCGTTTTAACTACTGTAGTTGGCATCATTGCCTTTTCTTTTAGAAAAGTGCAGACTTACTATGGAAGTACATAGCTTTCACAAAAAAAAAAAAAAAAAGATTATGAGAAAAGATACTGATAAGCATAACAAGTAGTGTCTCAACATTGCACAGGTACCTAAAGTCCTGGGGATTGTTCAGGCAGATAAATCACTACAGGATGATTCATGGATGTAAAGTCATACATCCGAAAACCATGCAAGCAATTAAATTTGCAACACTATTTTAATACATAATAAGAAATCATTTGGCTATAGAGTAAAGCATGTAATTATGTATAAAAATCTATATTGCACAGACAATACCGATGAAATTCTAAAGTCAGGTCACAGAATACAATGTAACACCTGTTAATTATGAGGTAGTTAGACAGTGAGTCATTAATATGAGATAGGGAAGTCATAATGAAGAGACATCAAGAAAAATAATTAAATATTTATTCTGTAACAGTATAATGAAAACATAACACATGAATGTATGTTTTGTTTTGTTTTGTTTTTTCATTTGATTTAGTTGTTAAACATGAACCTGAAGCCTGAAACAAACATTGAAATGAAATGTCATCTGCCATTGATGTTAAGTTCTTTGTCATATGCAAAAGAGTTACACTGAAGCAGCTATTGGCAATGAAATTCTTGTCCTCAGGTCCCTCCAACAGTGCTAATACAATATGTCCAAAAGAAAATCACACATTTAAAATGAGAAGAATCTAAGAGAAATCTAAGTCAAGACATAAATAGTGTAGATACCATATAAATAACTTATCTGTGGTTGTGTTTTGCACAAAAGCATAAAGACGACATTTTACCAAGACTTTAAGGGGTATGTTCAACTTTCAACCCAGTTGCACAGCTTCATTGATAGCTGTTCTAATTAACAGCTTCTCACTGTCAAATAGTGTTAATATACCATATAATACTACTACTACTACTACTACTACTACTAATAATAATAATAATAATAATAATGGTACTATAATTAATAGTAATAATATAATAATACACCACTATTAATTAAAGAAAACATTTTAAAAAGCAAATACACAAAAACAATTCTAACTATTAATAATGTTAACTTTTTAAATATTTTGTTAAAATTTTTGTTAAAATTTCCAGATTTCCCAAAAAAAATCTTCACAGTCTATCCTTTCAGTTTTATGTCCAAATATCATATTTCAACATTCATAAAAAGATATTCTGAAGCAAGACAAACATGATTTAAACTGGTTTGAAATGTGACCTAATAGGCCATCCAAGGAAGCATGTCATTAAAGACCACTCTCATGCATTTATAGTCATAACTGCAATCAATAACACAAGCCTTTATCGTCAGGCAATGAGCCACTCTTTGTTTTAAGTGACTCTTGTCACATTAACTTCTCATTGATGATAGTGTTTAAAATCAGTAACATTCTTTTTTTTTTTTTCCTTTCATGAAGCCAATGCTGTCGATGTTAGGTCCATTCATAAATATCATTAGGTGCATTTGAGTTATTCTTCCATCAGAAAATCTGTCTCATTGATATTCATGGTAGGTTTGAAGATGTTTGCAACTGTGTTGGGCATTTTCATGTTATGAACAAGCCAAAGGGCTTCTCAATTATTCCCTCATAAGTATTAAAAGAAATGGATCTGTGTCCTAATGACACTCTTAGTGATCCTGTCTCCTATCGTAGTCGAGACTGTCTGCAGACAAGCTCAAGGATGTAATCATTTAATATTCTACCATTGGCTAGGACTGTGCTTCACAGAATGTTGATTATTCTATCATATATCAAGACTGTTTGATCAGTTAGAATGACAAAAGAAATGAAAGCATTTAAGTCTGGTTTGTTCCTCCCAATATTCCTTAAGTATGCTGGCGATATGACCATCATAGGCCTCATATCAAACATCAACAAACAAGTAGCCCTAGCTGTCACTGCATGACACAACAACAAATCTCCCATGCATATCTCAGATGAACCCAGAGCCAGGAAAGACATCACACATTTCTTGGCACACATATAAGCGACACTCCAATAGGATATTTACTCAGCAAGGAAGCAGAAAGAGGCTGTTTTTCTTCAGACAACGTAAGAACCCAAAATGAAACACAGAATCCTCCTAAAGATTGCACCGCCATCATTTAAAGCATCCTCCCTCCATCTAGAACAGTTTTGTACAGCAGCCTAGACAAATACTGTAGTGCATATCTAAATCCCATCAACTGAATCACAGCACAACAAAGCAAATAATGAAAAGAGCAGGTAAAATTATATCTGACCCATCCCACCCGAGTGTCTGATAGTTGTTTTTAAAACAGATGTTTGATTAATTCAGTAGGTGTGGGCTGCACCCACAATAAACTGGGTGGGGAAACTGAAAATAAAATCTGGATTACTTCATGATAGTGATGAAAACATCATCTGAATGGGTCATTCACATTACATTACATTACAAAGCAAAAGTGACATTTTCAACTTGCCATTCTCTGTCATCAGAAACTTCTGCAGCTGCAGAACTTTAACACTCTCATGGCAGTGGTGGGGGGACTGAGCCACAGTTCCATTTCTCGACTAAAGGAGACTCACTCTTATCTGGCTCCAGAAGTTGTGAAGGTTAGTCAATTCCAGCCTTTGAATGCACTTTTTATTATTATTATATCCTTATTTTTCAAATCAATGGAAGTACGATATGACACATGAATTGCTTTATACTTACCCAAATGTTCCACTTTCTGCTTCAGATCTGGAGTGAGATGACAGAGCTGGTCTCTTCCAACAACAACTACTCTTGCTACCGAAAGGCCTTCAATGAATGTCAGGGGTTCAAAATCCCTATCCTGGGTGTGCACCTCAAGGACCTGATCGCAGTGCATGTAGTCTTTCCCGACTGGGTTGATGAAAGTAATAAGGTGAACCTGGTGAAGATGCATCAACTCTACATGACCTTCAGTGAGTTGGTGTCATTGCAGAGTGCCGTGGCCCAGGTGGAGCCCAACATGGACCTCATCTACCTGTTAACGGTGAGAAATTACCACTCCACAGGTGAAGGCACTGCACTCGTCAAGCATATTTGTAACAAATGCACATCAGCATCTTTGTATCTGAGGGGTCACTGAAAAGGTCTGAAGTTTTCAATATTTTTATAGACAGAATGCCGTTTTCATCACATTCCTTATCCATGGCTAGAAAGTTGTTTTGTTTTTTTTCCCATTGAATATGATGGGGTTAGGATTGTCAATTGATGAAATTTCTTAATTGCAATTAATTGCATGAGTGCCCATGTTATTTAATACTCAGTAACAGATGGACACCTGCAGACACATTGTGCAACAGGTCAGCTACATTTTCAGTCACTTCAGTAGCAAAGATCACTTCCTGGATCCTTTGCTCTTCTAAAGCAAATAACACAATGTAATTGCGTTCAACCTCACATGGGAAAAATAAAGGCTCACAAAAACATCTCCCTCTGCTATGTGGGATGAAAAAAATAAAATAAAACATTAAACAAGGTGAGAAGGAAACGGTGGAAAGGGAGTATAAGAAAGACAAATTGGACAAATCTGGATACTGCAGGTAGGCTATTCTTGAGCCCTGTGCAGGAATGTTTCCTGATGTCCTGCTCCATTTCTGAACATTAATGTCTGTTCCCTTAATTGTGGGTCTTCCACTCCCACCTGCACACATTCTGACCATTCCCACCCACACAATAGAGTTCCATTGATTTCATGTTATTATTAGACTTCCTGCTTTGTACAGTGAAGTTCTAAGGATGTTGTGCTGCTTTTCTAGGCTTTGCTTACGAATGAATATCCTTGTTTGTTCTTCCAAAAGTTATGAAAAGTGGATCCTGGATACTTAAAAATCAGTGGAATGAAATGTGTGATAACACAAACTACATTGTCTCCAATAGACAGTAATCACATTACCAACATTAAGGCTAACAAAAAACCCCAAATTTGCTACCTCCATACCTTACAAGCCAGATAATATTCTGATTTAGGGCTTTTCCTGAATGAGTCTTTTTTTCTATTGCAATTCTCAACAAAAAGGAAGTTACATAACACATTATGGCACAATTACTCACTTCAAAGAAGGAAGCTGTTCAAGGACCAGGAAGCAGCTGGAGAATGGATGCTTTTTTCTCTGCGTGCTTTGCTAAGCCTGGATAACTGGCCTAAAATGAGGAAACTGATGGAATACTTGTACCATAGTATTGGACTATAAAAAAAATCAAATAGCTGTCAAAAGCAATGTTGATAACAAACAGTACATGGCAGCAATATGCAATTGTAGCATCCAGTCTGCCTAATCCAACATGACGTTTTTGGTCTTGGGAATTAATGACAAGGTGAGACCACTTACTTTCTGTGCACTAAAGAGCAGCTAGCCCAGGTCTGACAATCATCCATGTGGTCAACTTCAAGACATTTCTGTCCTGTAAGCAACCCCACATTTGCATAATCCTACAAACGCTCTCCTCTCCCTAAAAGTTGTCCATGCCCCATGGTAGCATGGAGAGGATGTGACTCACTGACGATCAGATACAGGTTAGCTGCACTGGCTAACCAACAAGCAGTATAAATGTATCTAGTCATCTCTGCAGATAGGCAATTGGTGGCAAAAATAAATAGATAAATAAATAAAATAATGAGCCCTGTCTCTGGTTATCATGTCATGTTTTTCCTGCATGCCTCTATGACATGTAACATCAGACAGCCAATCACCAGCATTATTAGATTTTGGTAAAGCATGCTGCATTGGCTCACAGATGCTGAAGAGATGTACCCCTTAGATATCAAAGTTTAGTACCGAAGAACAAGCCTTTTTTAGATTCATCATAATATTGGAGCAATTTGACTGGTGCCACGAAAGTATCGAAATTCAGTACTCAACCCTGTATGGCTGACACATCTGTCGGCTAACAGGTCTATTGCCAGTTATCCTGTCTACACATCCAAGTAATATGAAGCTTATTATCCATACTGGGTCTTTTGACATTCTACAAAGAAAAAACTGTCTCTGAGTTCCTGAATAAAGACTTTTGCCTGCTACTATACAAACTGATCAACTGTCAGTCACAACATGTATTTCTGAAATTAATTCTTTGGGGAAACAAATCAAATCTTCCAGCAGACTCCTTGCCCTGAATCCATAGCTGACATTGGCCTGCATCACCCATGGGATAAAGTTTATTGGCAATTTCATTATCTTCTATCTGAAACTGTAAAAAACATTTTAAACCTGATGGGCTTCCATCGTGTATTCAAACATCACTGGATTCAGACCACTTGGTGCCAACAGCCCACGTCATCCTCTTCCTCATGTCATTCTCAAACAAGAATGTATGGATAAGTGCCATGACCAGCGCCATTCCATGAATCAAAAAGGAATTTTTTGGTTCAAAAGAGATTCCTAGATGGCAAGGCTGAAGCAAAGTTCTGTAATATTTTGAGATCATTTGAGTCACACAGCTATGACCGCTCTTTAAATGACATTAGTGAACATTTCAACACTACCATGCCAACTGCTATAAATAATGTTGCTTCACTTAAGGTTGAAAAGAAGCCAACTGACAGAATGTCCCCATGCTTAAACAACAGCAGTGTTAATGAGAGTAAGAGAATCTGTCGAGCAGCTGAAAGAAAATGGAGGAAAACTGGGCTCAGGGTTCACTGTAATAACTACAAAGAAGCCATGACTGCCTATAACAAAGCAATACGTCAAGCAAGAAAGAATTACTCTTCCAAGATTATCACGGAGAATGCTGGAAACTGTAGTATATTATTCTCCACTATTGACCAGCTACTCAGCACTCTGTAGTTCTCTGCATCAAACTGTAAAGAACTTCCATTGTTCTTCAAGAACAGAATAACCTCAACTAGAGTCAGCCTTTTTGCCAATGTAAACACAGATGACCTCAGTAAACCCTGTAAAAAAGATGTAATCACTGGAAAATTCACCTGTATTACATTAACTGAGCTCTGCAAGACTGTCACCGGGTCTAACTACGTCATCTCATGTGTTGACCCTGTACCTAGAGCATTTTTTGAGTGGGTGTTCAACAGTCATATCCTGAAGATTATAAATGCATCTCTGCAAACAGACATCTTCCCAGCTGTTGTACAGCCCTTATTTAAGAAACCCAACCTAGATGGTAATACACTCATCAACTATATGCCGACATCCAACCTTCTATTCATCATTGATGTGGAGTGCATACTTTATTGGAGAGCTTAATTTCAGGATCCTACCTTGCTATTGGGTGAAGCGCTTGATCCTGTGGCCTGGGTTTCTTCTTGCCCCTACTTATTTTCTTCCACGCCAGTGTCAGTTTTTTGAATGATGATTTCTGCCACCTAGCTGTTGGTAGTAGCTCCTGTTAGAATTAGAGTTGCTAGGGAAATCACAGTTGACCATGGTGGTTTCTGACTCATTAGTCTGATGGCTTGTGGTGAATGGATGTTGACGATCTTCTTCTTGGACCTGCTTATAGACTTTGCCCTGCATTAAGTCCAGCCTATCCTGTTTGTATTTCTTGGTTTTTGTTGCCATCAGACCATCTTTATATGACCTGAGTGCTTAATTGAATCAATATCATCACTAAAATCATTACTAGCTTCTCTCTCATTAAGTGTTCATGAGTTGTAGTGTCTTTTTCGTTGCATCCTCCTTTTGTTGTGAGGCCTTTTCAATAATCAACTGCATGAGATCCATGGATGATTTTGTAAGTGTTTCGCACCACTTCTTGTTAAATTCATCATTTTGTTTGCCAATGGTAGTGGCTTTTGGGGTGCAGAATCCCGATGTGCCAACATTCACTCAAGATGCAGCCATGCAGTTTGAGACTTGTCTCTTTCTTTTTGAGCTGCATTAACTTTGTTTTCATCTCTTCAGTTGAGAAGGGATGGTTCCCATATGTATTAGCAGCAGGGAGTAAAATCCGCTTTGATTCAGCATCAGAAAAGGTAAAAGTCTCAGCTCCTTTAGTGGATAGAGCATTCATTTCTTCAAAGGACATAATGAATGAATGCACAGACCTGGGCAGGAGGCAGGAACATTGCAGATAATACACAATGACCACCTGGCTAAATTTTTGCTAAGGTGCTGGAAGCATCAATGAATCCAGACTGATTCCACACTTCAATGCAGTCTTTCACTTTATTTTGAGCGTTTCGTCTATCTATCATTCAAAACATACATGATTCAACAGCTGACAGACAAGTACAAATAACCAATCCCATTCTAATCAGTATACAATACACCCATGCAAATTCTGGTGGTAGAAGCTCCACCTCTTGGGAACTCTAGTTAGAAAATGAGGAGGGGCAAGAAGGAACCCAGAGCCCAGGAACAAACCCTTCACCCACTAGCAAGGCAGGATCCTGTGATTAACCTCAACCTGATAAAGTATTCATTCCCCATCAACTTTCAGCTCTGACTAAAGGTTTAAGCTTTGTCCCTACATGCAAGACAAACTCAAGACAAATGGATTTTTTTTTCTTTGGAAAGATTAAACTGAACCTTACAACTCAAATCCCTCTATCCAAACTTTTTGCAGAATAGTTTACCAATCGTCAAAACCCTTGACTGAAAAGACTCTTGTCTTGGTGCTATAGTCATTCAGAACATATCAGACTACAAAGGTAAGGCCTACTGGCAATTAAATATACATTTTTTACAGAAAAATGAAAACTAAACCAAGACCAATGCCTTGAAGATAAAAAGATCTCAAGTGTCACAGGCTGAACTCTTGAACTGAACTGAATCTCTCAGAATGAACACGAATTCTCTTAAATATTATCATCCTGTAACTCTCATATTCTGTATGCTGCCTAAAATGCATTAAAGCTTGGTTAAACCCAAAGGCCAACTTATTGTAGCAGCGCTGATTCTCTGCATTGTCCAATTATACATCATTTTCTTTAGCCATATGCTCAGAAACATCCATCCTATCTTAAGGGCTCTACTGGTTTAATGAACAAGATATAAATATTAAAAGAGTTACCTAATTAAAATAATAATGGCTACATTAAATGTGGAAAGCCTTTACACTAATAGCTCTCAAGACAGAGGTCTTGAGGGTCTTGAGTATCATCTACATGGAAATTAAATCCTTAAATTGAAGGAGTTTAGAGGAATCTAATATGATGCAGAAGCTCTTTGATTTACCGAACATAATGCACAGTGTCTTAGTGTTTGCTAATCTGATACTGAAGCTCTTAGATTCACTGAACAAAATACAGTGTCTCAGTGTTTACTAATATGATACAAAAGTTCTTAGAATCACTGAACATAATGCACAGTGCCTCAGTGTTTTACTAATATGACACAGAAGCTCTTAGATTCACCATGCATACTGCACTATGTCTCAGTGTTTTACAAAAACATCATAAATATTCAGTGATGAGTGTGAGTATCAAAGGTCAATTTCACAAAGGTGCTCAGGACATGATGTTTGGGAGGAGACATGACTGGATATTACATTCAGTTTTAGCTGGGCCATAAGATATATTAGAAGAAAATTTTGACAAAAAATTACACATCGATATTATTACTCTTCTGAAGTTATTTAGGATGGATTGATTTAAGATCGAAAGTGTTAGAAATGTGGGGGCATGTGTCGTACTCTTACATGCTACATGGGAATGCTCCGTGAAGGAAATGCTGGTGAACCTTGGAGAGCAGGTAGAACAGCTCTTACCAGACTCCCCTCACTTATGCTGTCTTGGTAATAAAACACTTTTACCACAAGGTGTTACCAAAGCACAGTTTGGATTAATACTGACATGTTGAATTATTAGTATAGCCTTGTTTCTTCCAACATCTATCTGAGAATTGTAGTTTTATTGCTCTCAACTATAGTGCTCTGTGGATTACACTTGATGAATGAGGAAGGAACATCAAACTGCATAATGCCGGAGAGAAAAATGAACACTGGAATGCTTTCAACTATCCACACATGAATGTAATTTATCACAATTCTTCAGTAGTCTGATACATGATATGAAAGCTAGGATACGATGCTGCTTTTAATTGTTCATAGAAATTTCAATTAATTAAATCCAAACTCTTTGTATTTTCAGCTTTCTTTAGACCTTTATTACACAGAAGATGAGATTTATGAGCTGTCGCTGCTAAGGGAACCACGTAACCCCAAATCATTGGTAAGTTTGAGTTGGAGGGAGCAGCAGGTATGTAGTGTTTCAGAAGAATTGATATTAATCCTGACTGGTGAAACACCCTTTTGCACTGTACCAACCTACAAAATATTTTAACCTGTGCTGTCGTTTAGCCTTCAGGGCAAGATAAGTATTACCTTGTTGTCCCTGTGGAACTCTTGAAACACTGAAAATCTGTACTCTGGGTCTGAGTGTTTTCTGATCTCCTGTGTATGTGTGCTGTATCCCTCTTCTCAGCCTACCTCTCCAACAACTCCCAACAAGCCCCTGGCCCCACTGGACTGGGCCTCCGGTGTCACCACTAAACCAGACCCTTCTGTGGTCAACAAACACATCAGGAAGGTGGTGGATGTGAGTAAACAACATCCTTTTTGAAATGATTTCTACACAGTGCATCAAACCAGCTACTGGTTAGACAGATGTAGAGAGATGTGTGTGTGTGTGTGTGTGTGTGTGTGTGTGTGTGTGTGTGTGTGTGTATGAAATATTATTGGAGTAATTTGTGTCTTGCCATTGGGAAGTCTGTGTTCAGGAACTATGACCATGACCATGATGGCTATATTTCTCAAGAGGACTTCGAGAGCATTGCTGCTAACTTTCCCTTCCTGGACTCCTTCTGCGTTTTGGACAAAGATCAGTGAGTGTGAGACGAGTTATGAATAGCCCAGTGTTTTCCACAGAATGACTGGAGGTGGGGGGCTTGCCCCCACATGCCTCTTTCTGTTTCTCTCTCCTAGTATGTGTCTGCTCTGTTGACTGCATTGATCACCCAAAAAACTCAACTCTTGTTTTAGATTATTTCACCCGTGAGTCTGTTTTCACAACACTAAGTGACCTGTGTGGAAAGGAGACTTGTTATTACTGATGTAACCAATCGAAAACGATTAAAACCAACATGCTACCAGCTGACATGAGCACCATTTGCAAGCTTTTACAAAACAATGGCATAAGTAGGCCTTCATTAAACATGAGAGGTCACACTACAATCAGTGCAATTACAGGAGGCACATATACCAGAGAATGTGTTTCTTTCTGTGTTCCTCTGCAGAGCATGAGTGCCTGTCAGTAGACGGGAGTGGAAGAGCGAATGAAGGTTGACCACTTATCAACAATCATAAATGGCGTTGTCTCTTGGACAGATAAAAGAATAAAAAAAAATAAAAATAGGTTTGCCATATATGCCTTGGCTGCCGTTAATATACAAAAGTCTTTACAAAAGTATGCAAAAGTCTTTGTGTGGGAACACTGGAGATCAAATTCAAATAATTAATTACAGTGCTGGGGAGTAGTGACACCACATGTAGCAACACATTTCCTTGTAACGTAGCCACTTTCACAATAAAACATTTCAAGTTGCAAGCTATTCCTCCCACTAAGCAGCAGGGCAACATCACTAAACACTGCATTGTTACGTTTTGTTTTCTCATAAAGGAAAAAAAAAAGTTCAGAAATGATTTTCTGTGCATCAAGCAGTATGTCCTCCACCACATGCAGATGCTACACCTGTACCTGGAGTCTCTGACAGCCACATTTGTTTTGTGGTGTTATAACTTACACCACAAAATAATGAGGCCATTTGTGTATTACACTACTTACAATAGGTCTTCATGTTAAATAACTTCAGTTTGTTGAGCTGCTTTTGGAGTGGCTTATGATGTACGTTGCTATTCAATAAAAGTCTAGTGTTGCAGTGGCTCATCTTCTTAGAATTAAGATGATTAGATTGTAGCTAACTAGCTACACTTTGAAAGTAGCTTCCCCAGCACTGCCAATGACCTAAAATCTGTTGGAATTGAACTAAATTAAACTGCATTGTTAAAACTGAAATGAAGTGTAAATTCTCAATCCTTTTTATATATATAAATATTTTTGAATTGAATCTTAGGGATTAATGTGATACATTTTGTGTGACCTTGAAGGACTGGAATACCTGTAAATGACTTCTCTATCCTACTGTCATTATTCTTTCTGTTTTCTCTCTTTCCACCTCTTTTTCACTCAGAGATGGATTGATCAGTAAGGATGAGATGATAGCGTATTTCCTTCGGGCTAACCCCCTGCTCCAGTGTAAGATGGGTCCCGGTTTCATCCACAATTTCCAGGAGATGACATACCTGAAGCCCACCTTCTGTGAACATTGTGCTGGATTTGTGTGTATCTATTATGTCACTGCATGTTTCATGCTTCCATAATTTAGCTTCTACCAATGAAAATTTGTAGACATTGGAATTATATGAACTAACTTGTCTTGCCCAATCAGTCTAATTCTAAAAATGCTTTTGATCACTACACATATTTCAAGTTCAGCCACATACTGTATCCCTCTGCTTGCATTTGCATAGAACTAGATACTTTCTTATATCTGTTGAGTTCTTTTGTTCATTGTTAGTAGTAATTCTGAGAGCTGTGCTGGATTCTTGAGCAGGGCAGAACCACACAGTCATGCTGTCACTGATGCAACAGGCATACGCAGGGTTAGAGGAAATGTGATGACTTGTATTTTGTTCAGAGCTTTAGGAACGTGCATCCATGCTTTTATTTCCTAATGCTATGTTTTGTATTCTCTGTATCTACCATCCCCCTTCGTCACATTTCTGGACCTGCAGCTCTGGGGAATCATCAAACAGGGATACAAGTGCAAAGGTACTATTTCAAAGCATTTTTCTGGTAAGACCATCCAAGAAAAAGAGGTCTATTTACTGTAATTTCAACATTTAACTGGTAATGGGCTAAATAGAGAAAACTAGGAAAACTAGGAAAGTAATATAAGTTTCATCTGGTAATCTGTAACCAGTGTTTTTGAAATGTGTGCAATAGTAATATGTTCTAAGTGGTGTGTTCCATCAACATAGGATAAAAAAATATATAGAATCCTTTATGAATCCCACCACTGCTGTAGTATTACAGCAGCAAAGGGGGTTGCAGTTTATTTTTGACCACCCACTCCCACCCACAGCAAAGCTTAAGTTGCCCAGCCACACAATATTTGTACTGGATCTGGTGAGACCTGTGCAGTCCTCCATCACAAGCCTTCCTCAGAGCATGAGTAGTGTTTAACAACAAGTTACTCATAATACAAGTCAATCAACACAAAGACCTAAATCCACAAGGTGAACCACATCAATGGACTGCACCCAAGTAGAGGTGTAGAGTCTCTGACTGCCACAAAGGGCAAGGAAAGGGACAACAGACAAAACACTGTTATTTGGCATAGTATCTGTGTGTGAAGGCAATGGGAATACAGCAGTATCTTTTGCCAAGATCTGTCTTTAGGAGAGATGTTTTGGAATCTTACTTCCTCTAATGAGACTTATTTTTTAACGCCAGTGAAGCTCAGGGAAGATGGTAAATGGTAAATGGTAAATGGACTGTATTCATATCGCGCTTTTTAGTCGGACGACCACTCAAAGTGCTTTTACAGCATAAGTCTGCATTCAGCATCGGGAGCAATTTGGGTTTCGATATCTTGCCCAAGGATAATTCAACACATAGACTGTGATCGAACCACCAACCTTCCAATAAGTGGATGACCGAATGACTGGGCCACAGCTGTGGTGTCATGTTTAGTCTCTGTGTAATGTGTAACTCTAGTTCATATTTCCAGTTCTAATGGCGATTTTGTGCTCTGATTAGGGATGGGTACCTTTCACATCTGAATCGATACGATACCGATACTCGGTACCTGCGAATCGATACCGGTATTTTTCGGTACCTGTTTTCGATACTTTTTTGGGGGGGGGTATGTGTTTGGTAATTAAAGTTATTTTGTATATTTAAAAAAATAGTCAAAACTTCGGAATTTTGAACATTTATTCTTCAATAACATCAAGTTAAATAACTCCAACATAGAACTTGAGAAAAATGTGTGTGGGGATAAAGTAAATAACTTAAAAATAAATAGATTCAAAATAAATAACTGTATAAAATTGTGCTAATTGAAGCTGCGTCGTCGTCGTCATCGTCGTCGTCTACCTTTTTAAAAGGGGCCGGTTGTTCTCCTTCCTCGAAGCTGGCTGCAAGTGTCGAGCCGCTGGCTGCAGCAGGCTTGCTGGCGGTAACGTTTAATGCTGACGCCGGGCGAGTAGCTGTGGTAACGTTAGCCTGTGTTTTTAAACTGTCAAAAATCGTGCACTCCTCCGCCTTGAGGAATATTTGGTGTTTAACCAAGTGCTTCCTCAAGTTGGACGTGTTTCCCTTGCTGGCTTTGCACTTCGCATCACAAATGTTGCACCGCGCGTTGTCGGCATCCAGCTTGATAAAATGAAGCCAGACTATGGAGCGCTTACGGTCCGCCTCTGAAGATAAAGCAACCACTGACGTGACCGCGTCACCGCGTCCTCCGCTCTCGCCGACGCATAACGTCAAGGTGCGTACAGGGTAAAAAAAAAAAAAAAAAAAAAAAAAAAAGTGCGTTCAGGTACCGAAATGTGGTACCGACGGATTTCCCGTGAATCGATACTCGCTACTTCAGCGGGAATTCGGTCGGTACCAAAAAAGTACCGAAATTCGGTGCCCATCCCTAAGCACAGCAAATAACAAAAACAATCATATATACGTACCTATATACCTAATATACCTAACACAATCTAGTTGTTTTCCAGAGCTGTCACATGCATGCAGCAGTCTGGGCAGATGGGGTTTGCTCAGTTGCTCAGATTCAACAAGAAAATAGCTTTGCACAAACAATCTGAAATTGCTTGACAGATATAGGTATTGGACCAGTGAGCTAAAGAAAGACAATCTGTTGTGTTGGTGATGTGTTATATCTTATATTATGGACTTCTTAGTTTTAAAGATGAATAAGCTATAAAAACAACAGCAAATGACTTAAACAAATTTGTTAAAAAAAATTTTTGAGCAAAGGTACCTTCAATTGTAACATTAGAAGTAGTTTCAGATTTGACAACTGTTAGATGCAGGGCAAATTAGAATATAGCAGAAAATTATATACAGAAATATAAGATGAGCAGCAAACAATGTATGGAACAATCTAATGTTATAAAAGAATATAACTCACCTGATCAAGAAATCAAGGGACTTAAAATTAATTCCATCAACATTTTCACCCTCACTCTAAGCATGTAGATTTAGTTTCATTTGCCCATGTTTTAAAGTGACATTTAAGGAAATGTGAAACTGAAGCATCTTTCAGTGCAACTGCTGTAATTTGGATTTTCATACAGGATCCCAAGAACATGCTTCCCATCTGGCAATCAGACACAAAAGTAACATTATCTGCCTCTCTGCATGTCCACTTACCTGCCTTGAAACTTAGAACACTTTGTCTTGAATATAAGATGATTTGTTTAAATTCATTTTGCAGACTGTGGAGTTAACTGTCATAAACAATGTCGGGAGCTGTTGGTCCTGGCCTGTCGGAAGCTGATCCGCTCAAGCTCTCTAGGAAGTGTTTCTCCAGCCAGACTGACCCACAGCTCACTGCCCAGCAGCCCTGCACTGCCTGCCTGTAAAGGTCATTTTCATCTACAGATATTCAGTGAACAAAGCAACATAAACGTCATAGAAACTGAATGTATTTAAAGCAAATTGTAACACAGCAGGATTTATACCATATACTCATTGATCTGCTCCCCTTCAGATGAGGATGAGGTGTTTGAGTTCCCAGCTGTCACATCAGCAGGTCCAGTTGTGGACACTCAGTCCATCACCCTTATGACCGGCTCAGCCCAGAGAATCTCTGTACGTCTGCAAAGGGCCACCACCAGCCAGGCCACCCAGACCGAGCCCCTGTGGCCTGAACACAGCTGGGGGCCCACAGATGGTGGCTCCCACACCTTCCCCAAAATGAAATACAGGACTAACAGGAAAACATCTAAAAATAAAGGGTTTGCCCGCTGGGAAAACCAGAATGATGGACAGCACCAAGCAGATTCCTCTCTGTGCTCCATGGACTCTCAGCAGAAGTCAGATGTGTCAGGAGAGCTCGTACAGAACGGGATAACACACAGAGGCAAGGTAATGGAATGAATGGCTGTAGATTTTAATTTAACGTTGACATGTAATATTACCATCAATAAAACCATGGCTGTATGCAGCATTTTATAAATATCAAGGTCCAAATGCTGAGCTTGCTAGGTGGCCTCAGGGGAATGAAGTCATGGTCATAGCATCACCTACTGGCAACAGGAAATGACAGATGATTTCCAGGTTAACCAGATCCACCTCAAATTTGGTCAGACTTTCAGAAAATTCTTGTTATTAATGACACACCCATACTGCAAAGGTGTGAGCAAGCACCATCCAGTGGGCATCAGCCAAAACAGAGACATGACATACACAAGACTGAATGCTGAAATGAACACTGAATGATGGAAAATAAATACCAACATATGTAGAATAATGTTGCTATCTGTAATATTCCTATATTTTATTTGGACCATTGGCTATATCATACTAACTAGCCTACTGTTTCCAAAACACTTCATCTGCCAACACCACAACGCAACCAAAGCCAGACCCATGCTGTGCAGCCAAGTCATTGCCAGCTGACCAACCCCATCCTAGGTTAGGTTACGGTTAGCTAGTTGGCCAACCTGCTATGCATTGCTCTTGGATAAAAGACAACAATCAGTAGTTGTATACTATTTCTTTGAACAGTTACATCATTCTTTGCTAAAATACTGCTTGTCATAATTCACAAGTTAGTGTCATGGATCACATTAGCTGGGGAAGTGACACGGCCAACTAGCCAATTGACATAACCATTAGTAGTAGCAAACTGTAACTTAGCTACACAGCAAGGATCTGGTGTTGGTTGCTTTGTAGCATTAGCTGATAAAGTAATTTGCAAGGGGCAAGCCAGGCAATTTACCAGCTAACTGCGGACTGTTGCCGCTAGTCAGCTAGTTGGCTCAGTTGGACATGCAGGTTGCGCTCCCATTAACACTACCTGACTCTGGTGCCAGGAACCAGAAACAGCAAGAAAACCACCTTGATACTGTATTCTCTGTCATCAAACTGGCTTCAGCTGTGGTTTGGTGATGTTCACTGGCAGGTAGCAGGGTGCAGTTTGATTGTGTATATCGTGTTTCCTGTAAAAACAGGAAGCCTTGAAGGGACTTAATAACATTTAAATGACCAGTCCAAACTACACGACTGTAGTTGAGCTTATGATTCCTACCTATTTCAACAAGGGACTAACAAAGTCATGATATTGTTGCTTGTAGTTGAACTTAACTTGCTTTATTTCATGGTTTTGTTAACCTTGGACAGTGCACACTGACAAACATTGCCGTAGGTTTTCCAGAGAAAGTCAATAAGCTGTTTATGGATGGAGTCCCTACACAGATGTAGACATTGGATATAATATCCAATGTCTACATCTGTGCATGCTAAAAATAATGAAAAGATGACAAAACCAATAAAGATCAAATGTACTCTATGTAAAAAAAATCATTATGCAACAGTATGTTGCCAGACATTCCTTAAAAAACAGTGAAACCAAGATTACAACGACAGGTATGCATGAACGATGTTTCAGTAAAAATGCCATATTCCAAATGAATCTCTGCTGTTCCTCTCCAGGATAGCTGACTTGGTCACGGTGGTGATGGCCAGTTCCGGGGACCCAGAAAGGCCCTAGCAGCTGGAACCAGGAAGCTCTGTTGTCTGGGGGATGTGCTGGGCTGTCTGAAGTCCCCCTTCAGTGACCTGGAATTCTCATGTTCTCTCCAGACGTAAGCTTAGACAGAGCTACGTGTGGATGCTGTGAAGCTGAATGGAAGAACGTACTGTGTGATAGACAGCAGCTCAGTGGATAATGGACTAACACCTACATCCTCATCCTCATCTCCAGTGCAGTGTGATCGGCTGGGGATCGATGTAGATTACTGAGACATGATGTAGGTTTGGGTTTTGAACCAGGGGTGTACATAATATCATCACTGGAAATAGTTGGACATTTCTTAAACTTCACGGAAGTGTGGACTGCATTCAGTTGAGTGGATCATTGCCGGCCAGTTACTTCATGTAAGCCAGCTTTAAAATCCATCTTGAGCACATTATGACAAAGTATAAGCCAGGATGAGAACATTTCTCCTGTTGACAAAAGTGACAAGCATGAACTCACTGGTCACTTCCCAACTTGGAGTCGTCAGGAAAAGCATGACGGATGTGGGAGTGTGTGTAGATATATATATATATGTATATATATATATATATATTTGTGGAGTTGCAAAAAAAGGGAAAGTCAAAATGAAAGTGAATGTTAAGGGCATCCAACCGTCATACACAACGTTGACCATGGATGATTCTGCAAAACCCTGGATTATGTTAAATTATGTTTTTAAGTGTTCGATGCCTTTTTTTTTAATTGTTATTTATTCTTACAATGTATGCACCTGGCAACTACAGTGAGGTTACCTCACGGGTCAAAAATGACTCATTCATGAATTTCATTGCAGAGACAACTGCCCCCAAAATAGCAGGGTTTTTTTTCAGCAAGCAATTTGATGGCATTTCCTGGTCTGATCCCAGCAGAGAAGTGAATCATTGATCTCTATTTTTACAAAACATCCTGTACCTGTACATACCAGGTATGGAAGATTTCAAATCCTCAATTAAAAACAAATCAGAGAAATTTTGTGGAATACATTACCCATTGTGGTGAGTATTTCTATTTTATGTAAAAATGTACTGTCATAATTAAACGAAAACATATGCTAAATAACAATTTGTTTAACTTTTGTTTTGTGACGTGAAATTTCTATGCCACATTAAAATCAAATCATCTGTGTCTTTGTGTGTGTTGATACATCTTCTTGCACCACAGTCCATGAATGCATGCAGACAGAGAAATACTGTTTTTAGTATTTCTTTGTTTGATTGTTTCTATTTCAGCTTTTTAAATCTTCCCTAATCAGGGTACAAAGATTGCCTTTGGGTCTCTTTTGACAATAAAAGACTACAGATTAAATTCAGTAATAATAATAACTTTTGCCAACGATAAAGCAGAATAAAGAACCTACACCCAGAGTGAGAGAAAACAGAATGTGGATGCTTTAAAAACAAACAAACCCCACACCTGACTCAGCTTCACCCAGAATTTAAAAGCAAATCAAATAATTTCTTGCAGGAGATTGTTATTTTTTTTGCAGTGTGTGTCAGGACACTGCATGACAGTCCTTGAGTTTCTCTATTTGCTGAAGCTTTGAGTGAAGCCTCAGCAGAACATATGGAAGATCATCAGGGAACTGAAGCAACTCCTGTTAAACCTGAGGCTGCAGACAGGGCGAAAATAAGAGATGCCAATTCTAACACTGAAAGACGTCTGAGAAGCTCAGGCATGTAGACATGCATACTATCATGCCACAGTCACAGTCAAACCACGAATAAGGGGTTCAAGAAAATTGATAGTTTCCCCAATAATGATACTAATAACATTACATATCAATTACAGGAAAAACAAAACTGTATTTTGCAGTAAAACATAAATAATAAACTTATTGTAGGATGACACTCATTCTCTGATGTGTTAAGTAGGAGGTTGTTTGCTCATGCCAAATTGATGTCAGGTTCATTTTTTTTTATCCTGACAACAAGGGAAGTGCACAGAATATGAGGACATTAGGATGGTTAAGGGTTAAGTTTTAGGTACTAACACTTTGTAAATGAAAGTTAAGGATAGTAGTCATGTCTAATAAAAAGACAGCATTAATTGTTGGTCTGTGACAACAAGTGAACATTTAAGGCCAACATGCTACATGTCCATCCGTCATATCCATCACCCAGACCCCCACACCTTCACTTCTCACATCACCAACGGCAGGATGACTGAACAGGCCACAGGCCTGGGGCGTCTGTACGAAGGGACTGTTAACTTTACATAGTAGTAGACTACAATGTGACATAATGAAATTTAACATTACATGAAATCAAACTGTCTTTGGAAAAATGCCATGATAAAATAAAGACATTTGAAAAATGGCATTTTGAAAGAAAAACATCTATTATATCTATTAATGAAACTGAACTCTGAATGATTGATTAAACACTTTCATATGAAACATTTACCAGAACAAGAACACCAAATATTATGAAGCAGACTGACAACATTTGTTCTAATGGTTTTGAGTTATTATTTTCATACTTTTTATACTACAATTTTACAAAGCATATCATAGTTTTTAGATGTGTAAATGTATGTGTCTACCTTCCAGGCAGCCACTGGTTTCTGTTACTTTCAGTGTGCTCTGATTAATACTCATGAAACACTGGCTGACAAGGTGGGCTGATCATGTGCTGCTAGGAAGCTGGTATAGCAACTAAATAGTGGTGATAGAATTAAAACCTCTTTAAAAGCATAAACCTACAATGTCAGATGAATCTGACATGAAGAGACAGTCAACAGCAGATGAGTCAGACATGGAGAGGTGACAGCAGGTGGGAGATCTCAGCAGAGACAAAGAGCTGACTTCCCCAGTAAAGCATGTTATGCAATCAGTGGGGAAGGAGGAGATATGAAGTCATTTTAAAGTAAATACTGTTTACAATTTGTACATAAATAAACAACTTAATATCTGAAACAGAATGATTTGAGATTACCTATCTGATCTGATAATAATCCCAGTTAGGATGAATCTTACAGCCACTGAACTGCATGGATTCTTGTCCAGGCCAACCACAGAGAATATGAGACTGTAGCCAATTGAGTGCTGATATACTAGAAATGTCTCTCTTGTCAACTAATGAAAAAAAAAAAAAAAACAGAACAGAAAAATAGAGGCACATAACAGAAAACATTTATTATACAATTGTAATTATTCCCTCAATCTGTTCTGCACTTTCAGAACATTTTGACTTTTAAACAAATCATCCAAGTACCTTTTCCACAAGAATATATTCTCCTCGAAGCCATGATCAAAGTAAATAAATATCTTCAAATTAACCCATATACAGGTTAGAAAATGAAGGTGAGAGGGAGGTACCCATCAGTACTCCACATTTCTGAATAGAAAAAGTATCTTGGAACATCCACTAGTTGTGTTTTAAAATCATCTTAGCTAATTTCAAAAGACAGTTCTTTGAGGGACTTCTGATCCAATTTTTGAAAGGAAGTGTTCCATGGCCTCGATGGCCCCACTGTGTTGTATGGATGTATACATAGTGTTTACATCAAATGACACTAAAAAAAAGTTCATCCTCATCTGAGAGAGGGTCAGTGGATTCTGTGATGTTTACTCTGCCCTGTGCTCTTTATGAAGGAAGGTTCTCACCTCATGGTCTAATAAAGGAATTCTAAACGTATTCCTAATTCAAATTCTTTGATTTTAAAATACATATAAATACATTTTAATTGAATTCATGTCTTTCTATTTTTTAGGGTTAATTCTAACATTAAGGCTACCTATTTCATTTTATTGTGTATTTTTTCAGATGAGCTGAATATATTTTTAGCTGTCCATTGTGAGTCTGACTGTGTTATAGGAGTGCTCTTTTAAAGACTGCTGCTCAGAGAACAGCTGCATATAAATGTCAAGACACTTTTAAAGACACACGCAGAAACACAGACTTTTGGCAAATTATCAACAATCACATCAAGCTAACCAAGATTAGGGCCCAGGTCGATGAGGCATCTTGAAAACTATACTGGATTTCCATTCAAACTGCAACTAACGGTGATTTTCATTATCAGTTAACCTCCCAATTATTTTCTTGATTAATTGTTTTGTCAGAAAAATGTCTGAAAATAGTGAAAAATGAAAGATATGTTCAAATGTGCTGTTTTGGCTAAATAACAGTCTGAAATGCAAAAATACTGTTTATTATCATGTATGACAAAGAAAAGCATCAAATCCTCACATGTAAGAAGCTGACACAAATATCTGGCATTTTTTTGTAAAAACAAAACAAAACAAAACAAAACAAAACAAAACATTATGTCATTATCAAAATAGAAAATAGCTCTATTTTCCATGGCATTTCCTCAAAGACAATCCTAATGGTAATGAATGTTGACACACTCATCTGTACTGTAGTGCCACCTTCAGGACAAACTGTCAACTTCGCACAAAATTCACATTCATGCTTTCTTTGAAACAGTCGTCACACGGCCTTTCCTCCAGCACCAGCCTCAGGAAAAACCTCATGTCGAGCACTGTCAAGTAATGCAAAACACTCAGACCGTACGGTATACAGACCGGCAACAAATGTAACACATGCTGTGCCCTTCTCAGCCACCTGATCTCAACCCAACTCAGCGCTCTCACCACTGTCTTCAAAACAACCAAACATGCTGGTCATCCCTCCAGTAAGGTTCCACACAGTTGAAGAATTTACGACGACGTGCACTGAAGCGGGACGCTTGAGGTGGGAAAACATGTTACTAACACATTTTCTGTTGGGTTTTTCTCTAATTTGTCCCCCATCTGTAAATATAGTATGCTATGCTCCCCTGTACTGTAGATGGATGCATAAATATGAATATGTTCTAATACAGTATATGCTGTGTTGTTCCTCGTGCTCTGCGGGCCTCAGCTCCCGGTCTTCCTCCCATCATGCCATTGGTTGGTGAATCTGAAGGTCTGCAGTCGATCGCAGACCATCTGGGCACACATACTGTGGTATGGCTGAGGAGATTCTGTGTTTGGCCTTTTGGGCATTTTCTGCAGCCTGCTTACACCCACAGTATGCATGTATTTAGTCCAAAGCTCTCTCATTTCTTATTGCCAGCTGAAATCTAACATCACATCAAACATGGACTTGATGTAATAGTGTGGTTTTCTGGGAACAGATTTTTTTGAATTTTTATTACATTACATCCAGAAAACTGTATTTGCCAACTTGACGTTGCCTTGCCCTTTAGAAAGTACTGATTCCCTTTGCCTCAATCCTCTTCAGCTATCTAACCTCTTGGTCACATAACAGCTTTCTATCATCAGTCATGTTTCCAATGTCTTTTCCCCCATGTGAAGGTGTGATGCCAGATGCATGTTTGCCACCCACAGAGGAGTGACTGTTGTGACTTCCACACAAACGTGACATCGCTCTACATGGCTGTCTTCTATTGGTGACTGTGGTGTGCTGCCAGTTATGTAGCATCGATGGGACATTCATATGTTTGAGTGCCCAATTTACAGTGTCAAGGAACCAGAATAAATGGAAACTCCTGTGCGGGTCATTAAAACACACTTCCTGCACTGGTGTAATTTCATGAGATTACTGAAGAATTTACTCTCTACGGCACTACTTTGTCATGACTGCTGCTTCGATGCACTGTTAAAATGGTGGATGTCCAGTGCACTTCTAATGCAAGATTAATTTCTGTTAGTGAAATAAAAGAACATTCACAAATCCATCAATGTATTAAGACAACTTTATAAAAAATTCAAAATTAACAAAGCATTTGTAATAAAGTACCTTTGGAGGTAACTGCAAAAAGTGTTTAGATATTACTATATGATAAAGATGTCAACTGAAAAGGCACTTATTAAACCTTTTAAAAAGCATTTATTGATAATTCACTGACCACACCCTCAGTGTGGCATTGGCTGGCTACCTGGGTTTCATCTTGATATTTGTCATTTCCTCAAACAAATACAAAACAAAGCAATCTAACTGAAACAGTAGTACGAACTCACAAAAAAAAAAGCAGAAAAAATGTAAAGTACCATACATTGTCAAAATGACAAACATTACCAGTGCAACTGCATCTGCGTGTGTGTCCAGTGTCACCCAGTAAGCTACAACGCAGGCTAAAATATCTGCACAAAATCCATAAATCAACACTGAGACTGATGATGTGGCTCTAGAACCCAATGAACAAAAAATAAACAAAAAAGCATCATTAGTCTTTAGCCTAGCAGTCAAACAGGGATCTTAAAGTCAGACAGGCAGAGCTTAAGCATTCAAAATGGGGAACTCCTGTACAAAAGAAACTCATTCTTGGCTCCTGAGCAATGGCTGTTAACT
Source organism: Chaetodon auriga (assembly GCF_051107435.1). Lineage (NCBI taxonomy): Eukaryota > Metazoa > Chordata > Actinopteri > Chaetodontiformes > Chaetodontidae > Chaetodon > Chaetodon auriga. Next base: position 4,420,833 of record NC_135084.1, read on the forward strand.
GTTTTGAGGAATGAACTGAAAGGTAAACCACAATCCCCTCACAGAAAAATATCTGTGGGACTATTGATATCTGGCTGACAGTTCCCTTAGGATGCATTTACATATCAGTTCATGCTTACATCAATCGAACATTCACACAGCCATTCGTGCATCCGCCTATCCTATCCATACTGTTCATTCTTTGGTACATTTAAAGCATGTCATCTTCTCCTCCACCATACATGTCAGCCAATTTCTTGAAGCGGGGTCCCCATTCACTGAGGCAGTCATAGTCCTGGTCTCCGCTGCTCGATGAGTTCAGAGAGGAGAGGCTTCCTGCGTCAGAGCCGCCTCCTTCATAGTCAAACACCAACAGGGAGTCGTAGGGGGGCGCTGTTGGGTCGTTGTCAGCTGCCTTCAGGTTCTGAGAGAGGAGCAGAGGATATATGTCCACATTTTACTTAGTTACACACACACACACACGCACGCACATATGTAAATAGGCTGTGACATAGGTGGTGATAAGAGCTTTGCTATTCAAATACAGTAAAATAATGTATTTCACTGGAATCTTCGAGAGCAGAATTTCTAATAAAGAATGTGGCAACATGTGATCGCTCCATTTCAAATCTTTACTTTTTCCTCAAAAAACCTCCCACTAATTTCTAAAAGCAGTGACATACAACCAACTGTAACCATGCTCGATTATAGTTTCGTTTATATAAGCTCTTCACTCACATCATCGATGAAGTTGCCAATTTCCTCTGGGTTGGCGGGGCGGGGCCGGTACTGAGGAGCTGGCATGAAGTTTGGCATCACATCATTCCTGAACACCTCCGGCCTGTTGTCCAGACCACGGTGGAGAACACTCAGGTCATAGTCCTGATGGAGAACACATGTTGGGGTTACACAAAAGATGCTGCATCTTTCATTTGAACAAAAAGGTGTTAATTGCATTTCTACAACCCTGATTCCAAAAAAGTGTGCAATGTCTTCCAAATCCTTTTGGACCTATATGCAATTGAACACAGCGCAAAGAAAGATATTTAATGTTCAAACTGATCAACTTTAGGGTCTCTGAAAATATACACTCATACTGAATTTGATGGCTTACCAACAGATCTACTGGTGTTAGAATACAAGTCCAGCTGGTTAAGATCAGACTTTCCACCAACCAATGCCTGACCAACAGCACTGCTTAACTGTGACATGTGCCTCTTATTTCCAGATTGAAAATGTAGTGTTTTTTTTCCTCATCTCAAAGAAATTAGTCTCAACCTCTGTCTTAAGGTACCTGATCATCTTCTCCGCCTCCCTCTTCATCATAATGGTAGATGTTGTCTCTGATATCGTCATCCTGGAGTAGAGGCTCCTTCTTCTCTCCTCTTCTCCGTCTCGCCAACAACAGCAGCAGCATCACCAGCACTGATCATACAGAACACAAAGCTTAATACAATACACCTACATGACTCAGTCACCACAAGTCCAACCGTTTCCTACAGAGCACAGAAAGGGGAGGTAAGGTCAAGTGGTTACAGCTGAGCCAATCAGCAGAAGAGTTTGTAATAGTACTGCTGGACTGGTCATTTACAAGTAGATGTTCTATATTTATTTGCTGTTAACAAAAACTCAAACCAACACTGAATGTATCATCTAACATGCAGTGTCAGTGTATCAAAGCCTGACATATCGTATTCCTCTGAGCCATATGCCATAGAGCTCCACTGTCAAAAACTATTAAATGAGCTCATCAATGAGCCACACCGTTGAATGTGTTCACTTATTAACAAGAGCAGACACACTGCAGTTTATTTTGACTAAAATCCACATACACCATCCTGCTGTCCCAAAAACTCACTAGAGTTGTGGAAATGTGGATTCATTTGCCAGTAAATATAGCCCTCAACAACTGCACTATTTCACCAGCCTTAGCCTTCAGACCTGTCACCCATTTGGTCCTGTTGAACTATGAGTGAAATATCAATCAAGGCTCCAACCACTATTGAAGAAACACTATCATAACTTCTCTTTGGTTTCCAAGCTATTATTAAAAGCTACAGTCCCCAGAATTGTGATGAGCATTGTTCCTTATTTAACTAAAATCAGATGTTAGACTTACTGAGCAGTAATAGGATGCCTCCCAGTATTCCCAGGATTACGGGCAGTCCGGTCTCACCGGCCACACGCATGCAGTGCACTTGTTCCCCTTTGCAGTCGCACACTGTGGCCTGGACGGTACTGTCCTGCTCTAGACCCTGGTTGTCTGAAACCCTCAGAATCACAGTGTACGCTCCACTGGGCAGCTCAGTGGCTAAATTCAGAATAATGCCTGTTCCTGTAACAAAGAAAAAAAAAACAGAGGAACATTTACTTTACAAACCCTCTATTGTCTGAGTTTTTTGGCAGAAAAAAATTTTCTGACCTGACCTTTAAGTTTCTCACAGAACTGGCTATTTGATTGGATGGTATTAGTTTGTGCCTTGCTATGTTTAAAAACAACTTCACCAAGATGCCAAAAAGATTTAATTTTCAGTTGTGTGTATTAATATTTTACATACTGGAGTCGTTCATCCTAGCGGTCCAGTTGGTCTTCGATGAGCCCTGTAAGGAGACGCTGTATGGAGCAGCAAAGCCTGGTCCATCTTTATCTGTTACTGACAGCAGCTGAGGAGCCGTTTCCTTGTTACACACCTGAGAAAACACAATGTCAGATTCAAACCTTTGTTTATACTGATAATATTACTGCAGGCCAGTACTTCTACCTCTGCAGTTAATCATTTAATTGCTGATTCGACTACATTCATTTAGTCACATCTTCACAATCGGCAATGCTCAGCAATGTATGAAATTTCATCTTCAATTGTAGAAATTTCATCTACATTAAGATTTCTCAAAAACAAGACAGCTTTTGTGAAAGGAGACACACCCTAATTTCACGTTCCTCGATGGCGGGTGGATTGTCATTGACATCTTCAAGCTTGATCACTAGAGTACCAGTTCCTGTGGCTGGGACTTCGTCTGGTGAGGGGACAGACATACACAGGCAAACACATCAGGAGAGCTACATTCACTCAGTTCTAGGGAAGCAGTAATATCAGAGTAAGATAAAGTCCATATCTAGATAATTTTTTGGTCCTAAAGTAGAGATGGGAATTGATAAAGGTTTTATTGATAACAATGCCATAATTGAATCTGCTTATCGGTCCAATTTCTTATCAATTCGCTTATTGATCCCTTAGAAATTTTAGTCAAGCTGGCTGTAGCCAAGAGCTAGTTGTAGCAACAGTCTGTCATCGAAAATGGGTGAAATGAGAGAATTTAAATTTTCTTACAGAAAACAAATCTGCGAAGTCTGCCTTTGTAGCAATAATGCTATCATAACAGGATAATTACCAAAGGTAAAAGATGTGCTGCTCAGTTGGGAAACAGGGGCAAAACATGGCATTCCTGGAATTTATGCCCATATTGTGTAGAAAGATGTTTCAGTTTATTGCTCCTGTTTCCACCCTTACTTAAAATTATTAGACATTACAACTAGCACTGTGGTCATCTTTCCTCATGAAATGAAGTTTCTGATTTCATATGAAGACTGTTTCTCCCTTCTTGATGCAAATTTCCAGCAGTGTAGACGTTGATGTCATTGTTTGGCAATATGCAACTGTCACAAAAACATGCCTGCATCGATAAAAGGAACTGAGAAGCTTGGAGGCTTTCGATTCTCATGGATTGGACAATTTGGAACAGAATGCGTTTCTTAATTCCCATCTCAACCCTAAAGCACTTCTGAAAACAATATGAGTTTGTACAAGTGTAAGTCTTTCCTCCCACTTACCATTGTCATATGCCCCAATCAATACTGTGTATTTGTTATCCTTGACGAAGGTGGACTCTCTATCCATGGGGTTTCTCACCGTAATCAGTCCCGTCTCTTTTGCCACAGCTAGCCACCCTGCAGGATCTCTAATCATTCTATACCTGGATATAGACAAGAATCACATCAAAATGATTACACAAAAAATTAGCACAAAAAAAGTCCAAGCAGTTAATTGACAATGACTTAAGATTTTTTCTTCCACACTTAGTAAGTCTTCACATTTAACAAGGCTTACAAGGTTTTGAGCACCCTTCTTCCCTACCATAACTACATGGTTATTTGTCTGGTAATCAAAGATCAGAACTGTAGTTTCCAAGTATTGACACAGAATGTGCTGGAAATTACAGGATGGAGGATTTGCACCCTGTACATAAGCTTTATCTCATTCAGTAAAATCTGTTACATTTTATCCCAAGTAATGCAGCCATCATGAGCAGGCTCAGAAGATTTGGTGATAGTCTCTTTACTGCACTGAAGCTGAAGCTTGTTTAATGATCTTCTTTATCCACTTTTCTCTAGCAGTGATAATCTTGTATTTTAAATACACGTTTAAAGTAAAAATCAGAGTTTGATCTTACATGACTGTCTGTTTGCGTGCAGTGTCTGGGTCAGAAGCAATGTACCGCACCACTTCACTGCCAACGGCAAGGTCCTCCTTTTTTGATATGAGCTTCTCTACTGGCTCAAAGATTGGAGCTTCATTGACATCCTCCACATTCACCACTACAGTGGCAGTGGCAGTGGGCAGTGGAGTAGCAAAAGGAACCTCATTTTGCACTGCAACCAACAGAGTGTGCTTGCTGCTCCTCTCAAAGTCCAGACCCTGGTTGGAAGGGAGGAAAAGCACAGCAGCACAACGTATCAGACAAATGTCTTACAAGTCATTCTGCTATACAACCAAAACACAACTTCCTTCAAAAGTGAAATGAAATACTTATTGACCTTTATTGAATGTTTTTATCTCACAATGTTAACATTGTCGCTTATTTGAGAATTCTTGGTTTATGTCCTACCTTGGCTGTAGAAATGATTCCTTCATGTTTGTTAGTTCCTGTTTTAACAGTGAAAAGTCCTCCAGGATCACCACCAACAATGGTGAACTTGGCATTCCAGCTTGGAGAATGTGGCTCATCACCATCTGTTACTGACATCGTAATGACCTGAATGTCCACTTTATTTTCTGCAACTGTCGCCTCGTACTGTGAGAATGCAAGGGATGTGTTAAAAGCGTGAGTGTGAAACAAACATGGAAAACAAGAACTGAAAAAAATGTTGTTCCTTGTTAACTAACAAAAACACATATATTTTTTAACATTAGCCTGCTGAAATGACAACTGCTGCTGCTAGATTTTAATCAGCACACCAACCTATAACACCAAAAATACTACAGTTAGTTAATGCTAATGATATGTGACCCCTTGCCCTTAGAAGTAACATTAGCAAGCCAGCCATATATAGGGGATTGAAACTGCTGAAATAAAAAAAATAATGAATAAATAAATTACTCAGTCATAAAAAAATAAATATTCTATTAAATATGGCTAGATTATTAATACTTAGTTGAAAATGAAACAGAAATGCATTAAGAAATGTAAAAAAAAAAAAAATACAGATAAATACGTTTGGGGAAATAAATTGGGGGGAAATGCATAGGGGAAATAATGAAGAAATAAATAATAAAAATAAGAACGTAAATTTCAAAATAAATAAATGTAACTACATGTAACGGAAAATTAAACGAGAAAGTATATAAACAGGGGAATAAATATAAAGGTACATCACCACAAAGCAAATCCAAACAAATATTAAATTATCACATTCTATGAATTAATGTCCATATCTATTTTGAACATTAATTTTGGTGCATTTAATGGCATATTAATTATTTATGGATTAATTTATTTTTTATTTTATCACTTCAGTCCTCCATCAAAACATACTCTGATCTGCTCTAATACATAAGCAGATTAACATATTGTTAAATCAATTCAGTGCAGTTTTTGCACTACTGTATTTTTGGAAAGGTGGCATAAATGACAACAGCCCCATAAGCACTGCTTCAGCATACGTCAGACCTCTGGAGTTTGACAGATCTGCTGTGCCTCTTTATGATTGCTAAGCTATGATTGGACAATTGCTCTTTGGGGTAGGGATTTAGAAAACAGTACATATCCAGTGTCAAGTATGTTGTACTTACGGTGGGTTGAGTGAAGGCCGGAGCATTGTCGTTGCTATCTGTGACAGTAAGGATTACTTTGGCTGTTCCACTTGACCCTTCTCCCACCATGTCTGCTGCTTGCACCGTCAGAGTGTACTTTGGGTATTTCTGTTAGACAACACAGTTTAACAGATTAGTTTGAAGGCTTTTGAGCCATCACATAGTCTTCAACCTGAGCATAAACCCTAAATATATGCTGATGAAAAGGTGGTCCTAAAATCCTTATTTCATTTGTTTCTTATGACAAACACAAAATCTGTATTTATGGACCCTACTTTACCATGTCTTTGCGACCAGGTGACTGTAGATTGACTGTGTAAGTTTAATCAGTAGTTTCATGAACCAGTTTAAAAGCAGAACAAAAACCATTTTTAAGTCCATTTTGGTGCAGTTGTTTGGTCTGCACCAGAGCTTGCATGAAAGCATTTACACTGGCTTAACTGAACCAGGACAGATGGGAAAACAGGAATATGTTTGAGACACAGATCATTTCAACAGTTAGTTGTAGAAATATGCCAAGACAAGTGAAATGGGTTTTAAAAGCCTCACCTCTCTGTCTAGTCCACCAGCATTGACTCTAATGAACCCAGTGACTGGGTTGATGACAAACAGATTGTCACTGGGCAACTTGGGGTCCTGGTTTAAAATACGGTACCGAATGTCCGAGTTGTCATTATTTGGCTCGTCCAGATCTGTGGCCGTAACCTTAATCACCTCATAGCCTGGAAAAAGGGAAGACAGAAGGGGAAATTAAGTACAAAGGCTTCCAAAAGTATTCAGAGCACTTCATTAAAGAGGTGATTTACAAAATAAATAATGACCTGAGCAGTGTCCAAAGTTGCTTTTGACTTTGCCACCTAACACACCTTAGAGTCCTTTACACTGAATTCCCTCATTAGTGAATAGGGGAAGATTTCTAAGTAATCAAGAAGGTGCGGGGGCTTTAGTTTCATTACTTAGCTCACTTCAGTGGCAGACGCTCATTGCTTGCCAATTTGTTCTCTTCCCTGTTCTTCTGGACCTAACACTGGCACCTCACTAGACCCATATACTTTCAACTGGAAACTTTTGTTAAGTCTCTCTGTGTGTGCTTTGATTAAAAATTTTCATTGTTGCTTATATAGATATACATATATACACACACACACACACACATGTGTGTGTGTGTGTGTTTGTGTATATATATATATATATTAGGGGTGGGACTCGATTAAAAAAATTAATCTAATTAATTAGAGGCTTTGTGATTAATCTCAATAAATCGCAGTTTAATGGTATAACAATATTTGCCACAAGAAGCCACATTTTGCTTCATTTGCTCCAGTGTGGGTTGCCGGCACCGCTTGCATTTCGTAGCAACGATAGCGGAGGAGAGGACTCACAACTGTAAAGTTACAAGTCTCGAAATACTACTGTTTTAGCAGCACGGAATGTGGTTTTAAGATTATTTTATGTGAGAAAGTGGATGTTAAAACTTAAAATCTGTGGTCGATTCATCACGATAGCGCGTAGTTTAAAATTTGCTCCAAAGTTTTCGGAGATAACCGGCAGACGAGCTGCGATGGTGACGTCATCAAGTACACTGCCGTCCCTATTGCAGAATGACCGTCCTGCGTCCTCCCGTCCTGGAGAGACTGTACTCCCAGGTCGAACTTGCTGAGTCCGAACTGCCAAGTTCGTAAGTCCGAACTTGGCGTACTTGGTATTGAGAAACGACCCTAGCTCTGACGCGTCTTGTGCATCAGTGTGATCGGTGGACCAGGAACTCGTGCACTTACAAACGTTCTGTGTTGTCTGGAGTGAAAACTGCGATTAAATGCGTTAAGTTTTTGAACGCGTTTTCTTTTTGTAATTAATTAATCGTAATTAACACGTTAAAGTCCCACCCCTAAAAATATATATGTATAAAAGAAAACTGCCATCTTTGGCCAATTCCATGTTTAAATTAGAAAAAGTTGCATTCTGGACTGACACATGCACTGTGTAGTATTGCCCTAATGTTCAGGATTTTATTATATCAAAGTTTAGACCAAACAGTGGCATCTCCTGCTCGTGTTCAACAGTATGTTTCACTTTTACAGGACTGGATATCTTTTTCAGCCTTAAATGAGATTCACTGACAGTACCTATTGGTGAGGCCTCAGGAACATCTCCCAGGAAGGTGTCTTGAGTGAAAATAGGTTTGTTGTCGTTCTGGTCAATGACATTCACGATAATATCCATAGGCTCTTCGGCATATTGTGAACCTTCTGCCACAGCATGAGCTTTAAACTGCACACAAAAACATTTGAATTATAATACTGTACATGCCAGAACAATTCTTACAGATGCTTTCATTCCATATTACTAGAGCATGCACATGCAAGTGACATGGAGGACATTCATAAGTGACTGATGTACAGGTCGCGGTAGCACACCAAAATAGGAAGTGAAGAAGAATACTGTTAGCAAGTACTTTAAACATACAGTACATTTAAACGATGAAGGATTGTATAACACTTAAAAAAAAAATCGGCTTTGCAAATGTTTTTGGACAAAGGAAATGGAGACATAACACATTTGAATGCATACAAACAATGGCTGGTGAGAAACATCGAATGTAACCGGAGCTTTTGCATATATGAGAAAACTCCACCATGCATCTTTGGTTATTTACAATAATTTCTATCTAGGTGTCTGTTCTTTTTAAAGAAGAAAATGATGGAGATTACAGACTGCACTGGGCATTGTGATCTTACAGGCCTGTGGAATCTCCTGTCAGTTTTTAATTCAGTGGGCAGTTTATCTGTCCTAAGAATGTTTTGGACAAAAACATTTTATCTTACAGTGAGAGGCTCTGATCTTACTGATCTGACTCTGATAAGTGGCCAAATGCATGTATGTATGTATAATACTGACAGTAGAGAGGATGTTTACCGTGTACTTGGCTTGTGCCTCTCGGTCCAGTGGTTGAGTGAGGTACAGATTACCAGTGTCCCTGTCCATAGTGAAGAGACCAACAGGGTCCTTATCAGCTCCTGGACCCTCAATGCTGTAATAAATCTTCTTGACTTTATCTTCATTAGAACGGATCTGGAACAAAACACACCAGAGTTTTAACACTGTCAATGACTACAACAATCGTTACAACATTGCGAAACAATTTCAACTACAGTAAGGACGTAGTGCAGATGATTTGATTTCTGCTGCATTTAAATTTCCAAGGCACAGAAACTGAGAGCAGCCTGCTTATAATATTCTACATCCTGTTATCAACGTCTCAGCACTGTTTTATCATATCAGCCATGGCACACCTGAAAACAACTTAGCTCTCTCTCATTATTGCAAGGAAACAATGTTTTGATTTCTCCCAACAGGACAATTAAAACTATTGCCATAAGAAATCAACTCTGTTGTCCTATGAAAACAAGGGAGGTAATTTTATCTCAAGTCAACAGGGTTAATACATAACTAGAATTACACCTTACTGAGGGAGGAGTGGTGAGAGACAAAAGACAACTGAAATCTCGTAAGATAAAAATAATTTAACAAAACTAAAACATAGATGAAAATTAGAGCTCAATGACTGCAGTGGAATCCAACACGGAGAAACAAATATTCAACGTTCAGTAACAAATTCACAAGGGGTTTTAATTCCGCTTACTTGAGACACTTTAAGGGGGTAGGGTCCTCTGTCATTCTCAGCAACATTGATGTCAGGAATAACCCAGTCTCTCTTCCTCCTCCTCAGTCCTGCACCAGACACAGGGAAATGTAGAACGGGCACCTGGAAAAACACAAAAACTTAGTAATACGGGGTTGAATAATACAACACACCTAAAATAAATCAACTGCACTAATTTCATAGTACCCATCATCATGCATCTTCTACTGTCTAACCTCCATGTCATTTGCAGAGTCCACTTCAGCAAGGTGGTGCTGTTGGTTATGGTGTTTGTGGTCTCCATGGTGATGCTCAGCATTTTGGTGGTGATTCTCATGGCGATGCTCATGGTACAGTACCCTGACAGGAAGAGTAATTTTGCTACGTTGTGAATCCAAGGAATGGATGGAGAAATCCCTGTGTCCATCATGAAGAAAAACTGGTCTCTTTACCTAGTGGGGGAAAAAAAAAACAAAAAAAACACACTCATCAGAAAAGGCCAACATGATGATAACGGTTTTGAATTTAAGAAAGCTCTCTACTTGACAAAATCAAGCTTGGGCAAACTGAACTGCTGAGACGGTTTGAGGATATTCTTTGCCAACATGTGTGGGGTAGATTGAAAAACAGTGTTACTGCCATTCAACTAAATCTCTGCAACATTTCAGGTGGGTCCAGGTCAAATACAAATTGACAGGACAACAAAACAGAAGTATTCACTGAAACCTTTTCACACACTAATGTAATGTAAAGAAAAACATAATAAAACTGACTCATGCAGGCGTCTCTCTCAATATATTAATAATACTGACACATCTTATTAGATGTGTCAGTATTATTAACATTGTTATTATTATTAAACCTCTATTTAACCAGGTAAATCCCACTGAGATCAGAAAATCTCTTTTTCATGGCTGCCCTGTACAAGATAGCAGCATTTCTGTGTTTAAAGCAACATTCATGCAAAAACATTAGTTTTACAATAAGGCGTTAAACTCTACTCACCACCACGGTGCCATCTGTCTGTACCATGAAACGGGGGTCATCACTGATGAACAAAAATCTTGTGCGATCTGTGCAGTGAGTGAAGTCCACTGGGATTGGACAGAAGAAATAGTTATCCGTTACAAATGCAGTATATACAATACAGAGAAAACAAAGAAACAATTGGCAGCACATAAATTAATGCACACCCTTTTGCAACTGTGTTAAAAACTGACACAGATTGAATCTGCATCTCTTACATACGGTCAGGATATGGACCAAAATATAATTTAAGGCAGACTAGGAGCAAACTACACCACAAACTAGGCTTTGTCATGTCACCTGTCATCATTTAGCCACGCTCTTATCGCCGCACTTAGCAAGATTGTTGCCAGATCGCATGTAGGAAATGTAAAATGTCATGTTCAAAACTAGCAGATACAAAAAAAGAAAGATTAACAGTAAAAAATTATGCAATTAAGGACAAGTGGACTGAGAAATAAATAATAAATTTGTTTTGAGTAGCAGGAGTCAGGTGTCACTTATCCCATGACAAGAGTAAAGAGAACTGACCAACAAGATGATAGCGAATTTCAGATGTAACCCAAGCACTAACAGAACCTGATAACTTTAGTGAGCATGGCTGTCTGAGTCAGCGCATCAAAAAGTCTCTGTTTCCATCCATCCAGACTACAACGCAATCCCAGAGTTCTCAGACTGAAACAGGGTTAACAGCTTGTCTAAAAGTCTCCGTTTTCAGGATTCTAAAACGCTGGAATAGTGTGAATAGTCTGACAAAGCTGGTGGTATTTCAACTGAACATACAGGAGGGTGTGCTGCACTTTCAAAAACTTCACAAAAACCAAAGGAAAAAAAAAAATTCACCTTCAGAACCATACAAAGTTTCTATAGAAGCGGATTGAAAACTTTAAAGTTTCAGCTTAGAAACAAGCTCTAGTGTGCACTGAAAGCCCATTTATAGTCAGAAATGTCACAGAATGCTTAAAAGAAGCACAGTGAATCTGCCCCTGGATGAATACAGCTTCTTGTCAACTGTGGCCATACCTTTCGATACCTTTCATGCAAATGCTCAATGAAAATGACCAGTTGTCAGTTTGATGTACACAGCAATGTACACTGAATGACCAAAAGTTAATTATTGAGTTCAGGTGTTTCAGCCGCACCCATCATTAACAATGACATTCAATCCAACACACAGCCCTGAAAACTCCACAGACAAACATTATGAATTTAGAATAGGTCACAAAGACCCCAGTGACTCTAAATGTGTCACAGAACGCCACCTTTGGAAAAAAAAAAACAGTATTTAAGTTTGGACATTTATGTATTCAGTTGTTTTATTTTTAAACTTTAAACAAACAAACAAAAAAAGCTCAGTGTGTTCAACGGACAATTGTTCCAAACTTCAACCTTAACTTTGGAAGCACAACTTAACCTCTCAGTTGTTGAGAATGCTGTTAATCTGGCATGAAAATCGTTAGTGAAATGAAGCATGTAAAATGAATGAGCAAAACTGTGACAGCAACGTTATGGGGATTTATAACCACATTTATCCAGCAGGGGACTCTCTCTCCCCAGTCTGATCAGTGCAAATAACATGTGATTAACTGAGTAGCTCAGTGAGTCAGACTCATGTGTTGTATACCAAAGGTCCCTGGTTCAAAGTTTGCTATGATCTTTGTTTGGATCAATTCTTTTTCATGCAATTAACATTATTCTGTTAATGATAACGGTGTACCTATCAAATTTAAATCAATTTACTAAATAAACATGGCAAAACTCATTAATCCCTGGAATTAATTGCGTTTATTTTTTATGCTCTTTATTAATGAGTGCAGGTTTCACAGACCTTTCAACCTTCTTTGTCTGCGACACCCCTTGCAAATCTTAAACTCTACCTGTTGAAGGAGCGAAAATGAAACACGGCAGCAAGCAAAAATGATAACGATAAACGATTTTCCAGTTTTAGAAAAAGCATGAAAACCTGAAGCCACTGAGAGACAGATGGGGCTTGACAAGTTTTCCACCTGAGTAGAAGACAAATAAAGATGCTAATGAACATCTGAAAGCTTAAGTGCCCAACTGTTTAGACGTGTGCAGACTACAGTCCTGAGGGACACCAAGTATCCTGATGAAAGAGCAGATTTTAAATTTTAACCTTAAACATTTCAGATATCAAAATAGTTCTGCCAAAAATGGTTCACCTTTGACCATAAGCAGGACATATGACTTGTTTGACATTTGTCAAACCTAACCTAGTTTATTTTTGTTGCTGCTAAAAAATTTTAAGTTAACATTACAGAACCACCTTCTGTGTTGAGAATGCTGTGAACCTGTGCTCAAAACCCTTCTGTAAAACTAATTAATGCTCACAACTCTTACTTTAATGCATTTGAGATTTATAACCACCAATATGAAGCAGGTGTCTTTTCATCATTCTGACAACTGTATGCTCCATGGTTTTGTGTAATTTGTCACTCTCAACTTTACCAGTATATGTAAATAAATCAAACAAAATCCTTGACAGACACCATTCCACAAGCAACAGCTAGAAACAACATTAATTCAGTATTTACAGGGGGAGCCCTGTTTAACTTCATTATTTTGGTGTGAGTTGCAGAGTTGTGCAGATATGAGCTGCAGATATGTCTGCTTTCTCTTTACTATCATAGAACTAGATATTAGTTATATATTCTTCCATTAATGGCTTTCTTCTAAGCTGAGCTGGTTTGAAGTAGCAGTTAGCTATAAACTAATCTCCACAAGGCAGTAATGTCAGACTACTGTTATGGGAGTCAAAAATAACCCGACATGGATGGTAAGGCATCACGTTTACTCAGTTGCTGCAGGAGAGACCTCGTTCATTTAGCTTTCTTCATCATAATGTTGCTGTCCCCTTTAAATGTACTGATGAGGGTAGATCTAACTAAACTGACTGACTCAGCAGGGCACACAGCTGAGTCATTAAACTCGTCGAGTTAATAAGGAGTTGGGTTCCCTTCACTGGTCAGCACTCATCTCAGTACTGACCACTGGTAACAGACCGACTGCACATAAACTTGCTGTGTGTGTTGTGTAAAATGATGACAACTAGATAGAAATCGCGACGCAAACAAACATCAGAATTATTGATACTTTCATAATGTATTTTACACAGGTAAAAATGCAAAAAGGTCATTAGTGTGAATTAAGCAAGTGGACTATTTTTTGTTTTATATGCAACTAGGTCCAGTATGAACTAAATTTGTCATGTGACCTTGTATTTCTTTGACTAACTGATTAGTCGGTTTCATTGATTTGTCTTACAATCAACTAACAGTAAAAAACTATCTCTGATATTGTATCCCTCCTGCTAAGAAAGACAATAAACACCTGACACCATACTTTTCCAGGAGGATATTATTATGCATCTGCCACTAAACAGACAGGCTTTGTTGAAAGTAAAACAAGCATAACACACCACCAACCAGCTGATCAAGACCAAGCACACACTTGACAGCTGGACAGCTGATTTGGTTGTCCCAGAAGAGTTTACACTGTGTATATGTCAGCAGGGTCATTATGGACTCTCTGGGCTCCAAAGAGCTGACATTTCTCTCAATAGACTCTGGCTGTTAGTGCTCCTGTATGAAAGTGAAGCTCACCCCCGCCTCTAGCCCAGTGATATGCTGAAGTAGTCCATGGTGACCCTGAACAGGATAATCAGTATTGTGGGACAGCTATTTTTCAATGTCTCAGTGCCAGCATTCACTCTCACGCCAAGATAACAGGCAACTTACGCTCAGTGTGAAGTACAGTGATCCCAGAACACATTTCCTCTACATTTATACCTTTTCAGAAGACTACAGGGTAGAACCTAACTGATGCTGAACAAGTTTTTAAGCTACGTAGAGCAAACCAGAAGTCTGCTTCAAGGGCAACAAAGATATGACAATCAGACAGACACCTATACCACATCGCAGAGGGTCGTTAAGATATTCTAATGAGGCAGATGAAAAGAAAAGAGAAAAGCGGAAAACTTTTAAAACATCTATTCATCAAGTCAAAACACAAAAATCATATAATCCACTCTAATAAATGTGCTTTTTTTTTTTTTTTTGAGTATCTGGCACCATTTTAGAAGCAAGGCCTGCTAAACAGGCTCAGGGACTTTGTTTTGCCCTGCAGTATTACATGAGGTGCAGAGTGAGTGCAAGCTGAGACCTGAGGTTGTTTGGACTACATGTGAGAACAATGTGAACAGCTTATCGGCAGAAGGCCGCCTGAGCAAGAGGAGCACTTAAAAAAACATTTCGTTTATAACTGTAACTCAGGTCTACATGAGTCCATGGCTAAACCTTTTTTTTCCCTAAATTTTACAGTCTAGAAGTAATCTATGAACAATGATAGTGAATACTGGAAGCAAACACGTCATAGTTTCATTCAGGTGTGTGTGCATTAGGCAATGAGTGAGAACAGCTTCCTGGATCGTTCTTACCTTTGCCCAGTCTCATGCCTCTGTTCAGCTGCTTCCTGGCCACTTTGAAAATCAACACATCTGTTTGGAATCCTGGTGTACATGTTGGCTCCTCCGTCGCCACTAAGGCTGAGGCCTACGAGTGGAAAAACAGCCTTTTAATGAATCATAATGCAGATACATGAAAACCGTGCAATTAGTAAGCTACAAGAGGAACTGTTTCAGTCTGATTTTCTCGAGGAAACATTAAATGGTATTCAGTTGGTGTGATTAAAAGAGGATATTAAACTCGTATGTAATCCCCAACTGAAAGCATGATGAGTCATTGAGTCAATGTAGGGCTGAAACTAAGAAATATTTTATTTATTGATTAATCTCTCAATGTTTTTCTGTACACCACAAGTGATACCAAGGTGAGGTCGTCTTTGTTGTGTTCGACCAACAATCCAAAAGTCAGTCAATCTAACAGAAGCAGAAAAGGCATCAAATTCACATTTAAAAAGCTGTGACTAGCACAGCTGCATTTTTGTAGAATTAATTAATAGTTCAAATTGTTTTTTACTCAGCTCTGTCTACCAATCACTGAAACTCAGGAAACTGGGCCTAAAAAGCTGCTCGGTGACCGCTGACATCATCTTTAAACCAAATCATTTTGAAAATACAGATTCTGTAGAAAATAGAATTCTTATATGTTTATCAAACAACTTAAACACAAAACAAACGACAAATGTGCTTGTAAGCGATGAAACCGAAACGTGTTAGATTGGAATTTAACCTGCTGACAACGTCATCAACGGAACAAGGGCGAGGCCCCGCGGAGCCACCGAGTCCTCGAGGGGAGAGGGAGCCCAACTATGGAAAATGGCGATTGAAAGCTGCCTTGCGTGTTAAAGCTCTGACACGTACAGATAAAAATTACTTAAAAAATTACTCGTGAGCTCAGACCTCTTCAATTCAGCCTCGTTAAATGCACGAAGCAGCACTTATTAAAATACTATTCGCCATTAACATCCGCCCCAACCACCGACCTCCGGTCAGTTAAATACAGTATGGAGCCGCAGCAAGTGACTGATAGAAGCAAGCTGAAGGATTGACTGGAAGAACAAGCTGCTTGTTGCAAAGTTATCTTCAGTTATTAACATCCCCCATAAAAAACACCCGAGTAGTTTTCTATCATATACGGCAGCGACATTAACAAACATTTTTTTCTTTTTTGTTTGTTTGCTTCTTTTTAACAGATAAACACTACAGAAGTACAGACATGGCAGGAAGCCGATTCCAGAGGTAAGACAGAACGACAGCCGGAAATCTCACCTGAAAAGCGACGATTAACACAGCCAAACCCGCGAACCGAGCGGTCCCCATCTGCATGTAATCCTCTCTCAATAGTCCTTGCAATGAAAGAAAAAGTTCAATCAATCAGAAATATATCCCTTCGCGACTCCTCTGCGTGGTTTCTTTGTCTTGTCTCCTGGAGGGAGTTTCAGTACTGAGAGTTCAGCTGGAGGAGTGACTGCAGGTACTTTCAGCGGATGACGTCAGCTTACAGGTGCGCGGGTTCCGTCTTCCTCATATGGTCATTGAGCTGAAGCCTCCTGAAAGAGCAGAGACGAGCAGCTTCTCTTACTTCCTGTTTATCGACAGGTAGAGCTAACGCCAGATAATAAAAGATATGCTGACAGCGCTCTTATTTATCACTAATGAGTCGAATTCTGGCTGAGAGAGCAGCATTCTACAGCTTTCTGTTTCATTTCCTCTTACTGACAATCACTGCCCAACAAACCGCTCCGTTCCCCTCCGACACACACACAAGGTTGTACTTCTGTTCTGGTGAGGACACTCATTAACATAATACGCTGTCCAGCCCCTTACCCTAACCTTACCCATCGCAGCTAAATGCCTAACTCCAACCCTTACACTAATCCTAAGGAGTTCACTTTCCAAAAATATCCTGACTCCCAAAGTCTAAAACTCAAATTGGTACTCACACACACACGCAGGCACGCACACACACACACACACACACACCCACACACACACACACACACACACACACACACACACACACACACACACACACAGACACACACACATGCTGGACTGGCCATTAGGACATCTGGTGGGCAAGGTTCACAACAAAATAACCTTTTTAACTTAACTTGTTTAAAGACTCATAACCAGACTTGTTATGTGGAGGACTTGGTGGTCCAGATAACCAGTGGTCTCTGTTAGGTAGTTAAATTCCAAACATGTGGATAAATACTGGAGCGGCGCAAAATCAACAAACAAAAAGAGAGAAGACATAAAGGTGGTGCTGAAAAGTGAAGAGGGAAGTGGTTGAAGTCTCTCGAGGCTGTGTGATGCAGACAAATGTTTTAAAATAACACATTATTTATTTGGCAGTCGACCAGTCAATCATCTGAGCATACTGCAGCGGAGAGGAGAGAGCAGCCCAGTGAGCCCAGTCACACACCAGTTCAGCTGATAGCAGGGGTGGAGCCTGATACTGAAAAAATTCAGGGCTTAGCCCAAGCCTAGGGGGGCCTGGGGGCATGAGGGGGCATGAGAGATTTTTTTTCTCCTTTTTTTTATCAAATTGTTCTCCAATTGTCTTCATCACTCCGAAACCATAACACAACAAATGTTGAGGATGACTAATTTTCACCCCTGCCACCTAGAAAGAGGCAAAAATTTTCTGATGTTACTATTTCTGCATTACACAACATAGGGTAGAGTAGGTCTACCTGTGGTGTGGGCCCATTTTTAATCCCAGTCCGTTCCCAAAACTCTATATTCTAATACTGATGACACTTGTTTTCATATTTCATTTGAAACTAGCCTGTGGGAATATGTAACCAGTTGAGAAGTGCTGAAGGAAACAATTTTCTTTTGTAAAGTCAAACCAACCTGAAGAGTGTTTGTCAAGCCATTAGTGTGAAACTGGTCTGAAAACCACCCAGTGGCTCTCTGACAGCCAGTGGAGGTTGCAGGTTCCCCATTTCCATACAACTAAATGAGGTCGTTCCCTAATTCAAAATGGTGAGTGTCACATGCCATAGTGCTGTGTGTGTGTGTGTGTGTGTGTGTGTGTGTGTGTTCGTTGTTTTGTATCTCTTTCTGTTCTCTCCTGTGTGTGAGTCTCTCCAGGTACTGACCTCCCCTGTGTTGCAGCTGCAGTGAATGATTGATTGCAGCTATTTTCAACCCTCTCATGAGGGCCTGGAGCTCAAAGCCCAGGGTTCCCATTTTATAAAACAATGCATAGGATCCATATTACAAGTGTATGAGTGGGCAAAAGTCAAAAATGGCATGAGCCAAAACAAAATCTGACTTGAAACTGTGTGTACACACACCTGTGGGCAATGTTCACTTCATAAATTAGAGTCCATCTGGTAATTTATGAATGTGGATCAGCCTCATATCATGCCCTCTACACGCCGACATTCAACCATAAGTGGTCAATACAAAGTTCCACTTGAATGTCAGTGCATATAAATGAGCGTATTGATCATTGCTACATTGTGCTGAATCATGGCAACAACTGAGAGAAAGAAAATTAATTTTTCTGACACAGAAATGGAAGTGCTTGTGGGTGAGGTGGAGGTCAGAAAGCACATATTGTTTGGTGGCCACAGCAGTAGGATAACAAACAAAAGAAAATACAGGGAGCGGCAACACATTGCTGCTGTGGTTAATTCAATAAGCGTCACAGACACGACGGCACCAGAAAGCTAAAAAAGTGGTCAGATCTGAAGGTGGAGGCAAAAAAAAAAAAAAAGAATTGCATCCAACCTTCAGAGTGCGTCTGCTACTGGTGGGGGTAAGGGCACACCAGCACTGGAAACCCAAATAGCTTCAATACTCAGGCAGCTTTGGGCTGATAACGAGGATATATGAGGATAGTAACGATGGTGAGAGAGCTGTCGCTGTCCTTATTTCCAGATTTTGCTCATTTACAAAATCCATCCATTGCAGGCGGTGAATATGTGCTGGGTGAGGCGACTGGACAACACTGAGTGTGTGTGGTGGTCACCATGGTGTCAAAGTAGCACAGCCATGTTCAGCGTTTTTACACAAATGAACCGTATGAAAACAGTCGTGCTTGGTAATAAGCACAGTATAATGTTTTGCAATTCTTTAATGCTATTTGAAGTAATCTTGGATTTCTCCAGTGGATGATGATAATTTCATCAGTTACAGTCCAGCCCTCTCATCTGTGCTCTGCGGGTTAGGAGTATGATGGTGAGAAAGCACTGATGAAATGCTGAGTGGACTTTGATTTAAGATAAAAAATAACACTGATAGTTTGAATGCTTATGATAACATGTATTCATAATCCAAATTTGATATGAAGTCAGATGACGTGTGAGAGGCACTGTTATACAATCTGGTTTCTGTTCACCACCTCACCGTCTGCATCGCAGATTTTCCCTGTCTCTAAAAAGTACATACACATGGGTCTGAGTTTATGCACAGGCGAACGCCTTGTTTTTATACATCACATCTTTTGCCAAGGAAGCGGTTTGTGTGTGTGCAATGGTTATAAATGTGACCCCCAGAGAGAGCAACAGGCATTGTCAGTGGGTCAGTCCGCGTGTGCCAGGTTTGGCAGTCTTTCTTCCTTTTTGGAGGGATGGCGCTTATGTGCATTTGGCTGGACTCCAGTGGTAGAGGGAACCTCGCTGCCTTTTGGATGGATATTATCTGTGTCAGTATTTTAAGTTAATGTTCATTTGTCTTTTGTTGTAAGTGTTTACTTTTGAGTTTCATTTGTTAATAAATTCCTTGCTTATGCATATACTTCAGTTCCCCTGATTCTTTTTCCCTGGTTAATTTTTATTATTACTCCCCTCATCCCTTGGATTCACTCTGGGAATGTAACACTGAGACAGGACAGATTTCAGAATTTCATGCAACACAGATTTTAGGGAAGATTTGATGGATTCCGTTTTGATGCTATATTTATCCTGTACACAGATTAGGCTCAGTGTCAGCCGGGATACTCCCAAGAAGGGTGACTCGGCTCTCAGACAAAACAGTTGTCAGGATACTTAAATGCAGCCAATACAGTGTTGGTATAGTGGCTGATGCTAATTTCAGGATGTGTTGTAGTACACAGAGATACAATCATAATGTGCTCATAGAAGTCATTCCCCATGGTGATAAACCATCATTAAGCCCAAAGTAAAGAGCAGTTCATCCATCCATCCTGACTGTCTGGACATCAGCTGACTGAAAGACTAGGAGGTGAATCGCCTGCAGTGGGATCTGTTTGCAATCAGACAACTCCCCCACCCATACATTTTTAACATGTATTCAACATGTTATGTGGTCTGCTATACGTGCACAATTCATTTTGACAAAATGATTCACCAAAGAAATCTTGAAATACATAAACTGTTTTTGAATACAATAAGTCGGTAGCATAACTCCTCTTGAAATTGAAATTAGTTTAGTTTAGATAGTTTTCCAGTTAGAATTTCACACCAGCTGATTTCTGTCTTGTGACGAGACTAGTTCATCGATAAGTGTGACAATAGCTCCAACTCAGGCTTGATCCCCTGGAAGACGCAGCCCACAAACATGACTCCTACAATGGACCTGAAAGCCAGGTTAAACACGTTATTCTTCCCCAATACACACAGCCTTACAGAGATCAAAACTAATTGTGTATTCAAGTGGTACTCATCAATTTGCGAACATTTCAAAGTTTAGGGTTTGCCAACAAAATGCAAATAACCCTCAAAAAACATGAGCAACTGTCTGACAACAGTGTGAGTTGTCATGTTCCACTCACATTCTATTTTCTTTAATGGATCCCCATTAGTTTCCTCAAAGTGGCCCCGAGTCTTCCTGGTATTCTCCTTAGCACAACAACAAAAAATAGCAAAAATACAAATTAAAATCACACTGTATCAATAAGACCAAAACACTCAGTATATGTCAAGCATAAAGAGATAGAAAACAAATGAAATAACTAAACTGATAAAACATCAAACAACAGTGGTCTGTAAAAGAATATAAAACAAAACTGTCAAAAACACTGCCAAAAAATAAATTCAAAAGAATTACCAAAACAGCTACATGCTGAACAGTTGACAAAAATGTCCAAGGTCCTTTTCCTCATTAATTCCCTGCCATAGTAGACAGTCGAGGCTAATATAAAGGCTGCCATGTGCCTTAAATCTTTGTAGCATGAATGCATTAAGAAACATGAAATACAGTTTGTGGCTATCTTAACATAGCCACAAAAAGGAATTACAGTATTAAGCATTTGGATGTAGCTGTTGGCTAACATTTAGGGACAAGCTAACAGACAATTGTTAAAGTGTTAAGTGTTAACAGAAAACATACAGAAATGACAAAAACTAAAACACTGTGTAAGTGTTTATATCAGTTGTGTTGAAATAACTAAAGGAAGTTCTTGGTGTGTATAAATTATAAATGCAATTAAAATGTCTTTAAACATTTTAAGTGAACGTGAAGTGAAACTTGCTGGAATTTAGCTAGTTGGGCACCGTTTCCCTCTCAGCACTGCTAGCTAAGAATCAGATAACATTACTTTTAATTATTTTACAGAAGACTATTTTTGCTCAACAGAAGTTCAATGTGTTGGGGACTGAAATAGCCTAACTGTGTACTCAATATATTGAAATCATGACTGCTGATAAATGTGTGACATTGATATAGCATTAGCTAACTTAAGTGTCATAGCAGGAAATTCTTGCTAAGGGGCTAGCAAGTACTTGCTAATGTTTGTTAATGACTCTCATTTTGCAAACAATTGTACAGCCCAGCTTCAAATGTTGGAAGACTATTCATGAAGGATAAATGTAAATAGAGCATAAAATCTCAGTTTACTGACTATGAGTAACAGGAAACCTGAGGAGTAGGTGATGTTAGCTGCTGGGGTACAGAGTGAACCATCCCTGAAGTTTTCTTTATTAGTTAAGTCACTGAATGTACAAAAACAAAAACAAAACAAAAACACACACACACAATCAACTGTTCATATTTCTTATCACAGTGCAAAGTTATAAGGAAAGAAATAAATAAAAGACATAAAGTATGGTTTAAAAAGAATTTAAGTTAGGCTTACCTGATGTACGGCCATAACAATTTCGACATTTTCTGTGCTCAAAAAAGGTGAGCGTTCTCTGTAATATTTTTAATATTCTGTATTTTTAATTTAACAATTTTAATTTAAAAAATTTAGCACTCCCTTCTTTGACTTCACTGAAATTGCTGAGAGGTCCGTTATATTTGGCCCATGTTTATAGTGTGGCTCGTGGGATGGCTTTTAGTTTAACACTCCTCAGTCATTTGTCGAGGCTGATGCTAACAGCAGCTTGCTAACATAATGCTAGCATGGTAACAGGAAAAATGATAGCATGCTGTTGATTCAGGAAGCGACACTGCCTTTCCCCTGGTGCAACCCACAGGGGAAATCTGTTGTTCCCTACTAGTGGCAAACATTTTTCATAACTCAATAATTTTGTTTTATGCTGTGAGCACAGCCATAGTTATTTATATAAATCTTACTTTTTTTTTATTAGATTCATTAACCTGCCTACTGTGAACTGTACTTTCAAATATTCCCGTGAAGAAACCTTCCTGCTGTGCGCAGCTCTTTCTGTTTCAGTGAAGGGGGAACAGTAAACATCAGACCGAACACAAGGAATGACTCTAAGAAAGTAAAAAAGGAAGAAAGATACAGAACTGTCAAATTTAACTTAACGGATCTGGGATTTTAGGTCTTAAGCAACATCCAGTTTTAAACAATTTCAAGTGTCCCTTCCATCTTAGGCATTCTCCTATAGTCTATGATCGAGCCTCTTCAGCTTCAGAGTGAGTAAGTGCGAAAGAAGAGGGGCTTTTCAAAAAAAACTAAGTGATGTTATCTCTTGCTCCTCCTCTCCATCAGTCATCCATCCTTCCCACAGAAAGACAGAAAGATGTGGGGGCAGAAGAAAGACTGGTCAGTTTCCAGTGGCCACCACTTAGCCTGAGAAAAGGGTCAGTGTGGGACAGAGGGGGAGAAGAGAGATGAGGAGGAATGGAATGAGGGGGCAGTGAAGGAAGGAAGCAAAGTGGGAGGAAGGCAGTGAGCAGTGTCAGATTACATTGTTGGTTTGCTGAGTCTGAAGAGTGAGTGATTCAGCAGTGATCATGGATGTAATCATGAAAAAAAAAACATCTCAAAAGTAAAAATTGTAACTTGGAAATTTTTTTTTTTGTTTAAGTGTGCAAGGTCTTGGTCTTTTACTCTTTTGATAATATGTCCTTTCGTTTACAGTTCCTTTTACTTCTTTCTCGCTGATCAGACCTTTGCTTTTAGCTAATATTAAAATAGAGGTTGTTATTCAACTTTAGAAGGTGAGCAGGGGACCAGACATCGGGACAGGCCTGAATTGCGAGCAGTTGTCCCAAATCCCAAATTTTGTCCTATTTGTCCTGAAAAATAAGATTAGTCATTCTTTTGGTGTTGCCCATAAATGGGTGCAGCTCATTACAGTCATGCTGCTGGTGAGGCTATCAGCCACAAAAAGGGAGTGATTTGACACATGCATCACGCAGACAGATGTGATAGGCGCTGCACTAATGAAATTAATAAACTAAAAGAATTTCTGTGTAACCTATAATAATTTACACAATGCTGCATACAACATTGTTATGTTTTTTCTGTTCCTAATGACAGACAGAACAGACTTCCTGAACAAAAAATAATATATTTTAGGTAGAGTTTTGACTTTCAAATGTTTTACTATTTGTTGGCACTGAATGTAATGCACTGGAGGCACGCCCATTCTGACCACATGACCATGCCCACCTCCAACTCACTGAACCCAATTTTGCCCATTCTCATCTAATCACACTATGAGTGAGCAAATGGAAAGGCTGAAAGAGTCACACCTCTAATTACTGAATACACATCTAATCTGTGCCATAAAATGCATCATTCAACAGAACTGCATGATGAAAGCAGTATGGGTAGGAAATGAATGATATGCAATGAGAAATAATTGTGCAATTGTGAACAACTTAATGTATTGCCAAATTTACAAGTGGAACAATTACGAAAAGGACTGCCAAGTCAATTTACTCTCACACAGGTTTTGCTCTAGAGGACAGAGATTTGAAAGCACATAACAGGAACATAAAAATACCAGGTGTAAACGCAACCTAAGTTGGGATTATTATTATTATTATTATTATTATTATTATTATTATTATTATTATTATTATTATTATTGTTATTGTTATTGTTATTATTATTATTATCCCAAATGTGTATCAGGATACAGAGCTCATTTTAATATCAATATCATTTTTATAAAGCATTGGGGCTTTCTTTCTATTTGTGCTAAAAATGATTTGAAGCTCTGGGGCTTTGTTCTCAGCAAGAAGAGTGACATCTGATGGCATGCTGACATTAAAGCAGCCATTCAAGAGTGGGATTGAAACACGGGCACAACACCTCACTGTAACAGTCCATAAAAGACTGCATGTTTATTTTAATATAGTGATGTTCTTGAACACAACATACTAGTTCATTTATAGTAATGCAGTGAATATATACATTATCTTTGTTTCAATATGCTGCAGTAAAATAAATCATTAATATTCACTTAGCCTACATATCATTTGGGTTGTTGACATGCAGCTGTGCGTGTCTTCTGGAATTGTATTGCAGGTTTAACACCTCAGTGAGTAAAATCCAAAGAAACAGAGCTGTAGCAGTCTACTAACCACCTGTCAGACCTTGACTGAGTTTGTGTGTGCCAAATAAGAGACAAGTTGATTCTAAGCAGATATCTTATCCACTGTGGAATTTCTAACAGTGAAGTATTCTCAGGATCTCTCTCTCTCTCTCTCTCTCTCTCTCTCTCTCTCTCACACACACACACACACACACACACACACACACACACACACTCACACACACACTCACACACACTCACACTGTGTCCTTCCACTATCATACTGGAATGTATAACTACAGATGAACTTGAATCTGGTTAATTAGTAGAGAAGGCAAATGGTTGAGTGCGGTAGGGGTGGTGCCAGAGAAGCAGCAAGCAAGCAAATGTTATTTATGTTTAAAGCTTTGTTTTTAAATGTGTAAATGGTTTAGCACCACCTTATTTATCAGAGCTTGTACAGCTGCACACCACTGCTAGGGCGCTCAGGTCGTCAAACCAGCTGCTCCTGGCACTACCTAGGTCCAGGCTCTCCACTGGTGGAGACAGAGCCTTCCCAGTGGCGGCCCCTAAGCTGTGGAATAGCCTACCTCTCCATGTTAGAGCTGCACAGTCCATTGAGCACTTTAAAACACTCCTAAAAACACATCTTTTCTCCTTGGCGTTCACTCCCAGCTATGCAAGCAATCTTGGCCTTCTCTATCTCTCTCTTTTTACTCTCTTTTTTTACTTTCTTTTATTCTAAATTTGTTTTAGATTGACTTCTTATTATACCTTGTATTGTTTTATTTATTATAATGTTTATGATATATTGTGATTTTACTACTGTGCAGCACTTTTGGTGGACTAAAGTCGTGAAAGCTGTTTTAAAACACAGCTTACACACGCAACTACCATGCTTTACAAGAAGGAGAACACACACACACACACACACACACACACACACACACACACACACACACACACACACACACACACCCCTCATGTCCCCCTCCCCAGGATGAAAACCCTTGATGATCCCCATTGACTTTCATCTAGCATCATCAGGTCAAAATTTCAGTTTGTCAGCATGTAAGCATTGTCATTCTGTGCATATTACCATGCTAGCATTAGCATTAGCTCAAAGCACGCCGTCCATGACTACAGCCTCGCAGAGCGTCCGGTATGATTGTGACTCCTGTTGTAAAATAACTGGTCGTGATCAATGAGTAACTGCACTGAGATCAGATTAGGAAAAAAAACAGCAGAAGGTTTGCGTCTCTTTCACTCTTAGTCTTAAACAACAATACACTAAATCCTAATGTAAGATCCATATAACTACCTTTCCCTCAGGCTTTCAATCTTATTTCATTGTCTTTGCTCAGATGTCATGGAATGGCTCAGTTGTTAATTCCACCATTTTGTCAGTAGTCTTTTTTGTCAAACTGCTATTTTATAAAATGAGCTTTCAAACTCAATAAAACAGACCCCACAAAAGGCGAACCTCAGTGCAGTGCTGTGTGTACGGTGGCTGGTTATTACTGTCTCCTGCCTTTATTCATTGAATAAAAATACCAAACCTATGATTCAATATGAAACATTAACTTATTCAACTCAGATCATTTGTCCACAATAAACACTGCGCTCCTTTGTGTTTTTACTGCCCACCAGATTGTCTCTGTCTGTCAAGGCCATAAGTGATGGCCGTTAAAGGGAGACCATGTCAATTATTAACTGTCAGGTCAATGTTTAGAGAATCTAGTATCTGCTGACAGCAGTGGGGAAGCACAGAAACTGGTCCATTTAAAATAACAGCGCTCATACATTTTAGTACTAGCTTACATTTCAAACAATCAGGTGAGTCAGAAGTACACAGTACTTTATGTAATAAAGTGTGTAGTTTCTCACTTTACATGCTGTGGGCATTTCAGTCCTGGTTTTCTTCTCTTTACATGAGATTTAGATTACAACAAGAGAGCGCTCAGAGAGCACATACTGTATCTTGCAAGAGTGTGCCCGGTCAGCCAGACTCGTGACCACTCATTAAGTCATGTCATCAACATGTGGGTGTGTAAGTATGAGAATGTGTCATGCACAATGTGCTGCGTCTACATTCATTTCAAAACCATTTATAATGAAACACCTCCACCTCATTAGCTTCATCTAGCTAAAACTGAGTCAGTGTGATTCAACATTCCTGCAATTAAGCTTCCCTTCATCAAGGTTCTAATGCATCTGATTAAGAGAGGCTGAGTTGTTTCAAGTCGATCTTATTTTCGGAGGATGAAGTTTGCGGTGCTGTTATTTTGTTTGCATTATACTGAGAGGAATTTCTAATAATTAGTTTACCTTTCCTGACGTGCATAGTGTGGAACAGAACAACACAACTCAGCAAGCAGCAGTATAAAACAACAACCTCCAAAATGAATCAACACTTTGCAGAAATAGTGTCAGTAAAACGTGAACCCTCATGAAAACAGGATCTATTGCAGGGCTGTCATGGTACAGCTAGAAGCTTGCACACAAGTGAACATGAACAAGCGTTTCTTTTATATCTGTGAGGAAGTTTGAGTATAGCATGTTTCCCCCTGACGGAAGAGGCAAGTCAATCAGCTTGCATGATGTCTGATGGAGCTACCGGTACCGCACCCTCACCATGATCCTTTTTATACAGTTTACTGTAAACAACTAGCTTTTGAGATACCTTGCTTACCATTGCTGGAGGATATCTTTAGTTTGCAGGACTGTGCAGCCTTTTTGGAGGTATACTGTCTTTGACTACCTTTTAGTATTTCATTTTCTTGGAGAATTATTTTCATGTTGTATACAAATCAACATTCCTTTATTGATTTTCACAAAGTTTAGACAGTGGTTTCTCTTTTATCTGTATCTTTCTAAGAAACAGTTATAAATCAAAACAAATATACATCCAATCCATTAATACTCAAAACATATCAAAATAAATGATGTAGTATTAGGTATTAAATAACTGAAATCATAAGGGTAGAAACTGTAAATAAATGAGGGAAAAATATAGCGAACAAATGAAAATAAGTTTACATTTCCTTGAAAGAAAAACTCCATTTATGTCAAAGTAAATATTAATTCATTGTTAATTTCTTATTGAAAATGCCATTCTTCATATACGTGGAACTAAATATGCCTGCCTGGAGACAAATTTGATATCCATGCGTGTACAGCTGACCTGCTGTGCATCCGACTAAAAGACTCACACTGGCAATTAATGGAATCGATCAATCTCCATTTTCCGTATAATAAGTACAAATGACTTAGTTCTCTCCGCGAAACTTCTTGCAAACTATTAGGACTGTAAAATAAGACATTACTAAAAAGGCATACTATATACAAGTACAATCTCTTTAAGTAATTCATAAAGCAGGTGAATTATTTATCCACATTTCTGAACAGTGTCAGTGTAGTGTGAAGCAGTATGTGTTCGCAGACATGCTCGGCTCTCAGTTCCCACTCAGTGATTATGAACTCATGGAGAGTACAGGAAATTCTCCACAGGGAGTACAAAGTGTACAAGCTCTCTGTGTCCCTCTGACTCTGTTAGTGGGGCTGTAGAGGAGTCCAGTGTTGTTTATCTATACGTCTGCAGCTGACTACAGCATAAAAGCACTTCCATCATGCAGAAATGCAGGACTTCCTGTTAAAAGCCCATCATCAGGCCATTCATAAGCTTTTAGTTCCCATCAGCTCTTTATGGCAGGGAAGCCTCTCACTTTCTGATCAGAGCTTCACATGGACGTCCAGTCACATGATCACAATGCATACACTTGCAGACACAAACAACATCAGCTATCACTGTAGACAAGAATTTCGATAATATCAGGATATGGTTGTGTGTGTGCGTTTGTGTGTGTGTTGGTGGAGGACAGGCCGAGTCATGAGTGTTTTTCCTGGAATGTGTGATGTGCTGTGGTTTCACCTGAAGAGCGTCATTAATGCAGTGGAGAGAAAGATGGGGGGGGGGGGGGGGCACGAGAGAGAGAGATCCTCTTTCTCCTCTTCTTGAGTAATTGTTTCAGCACATTCTTGTTTATTGCCTGACCGCTAAACTAAGGCAGATAAAATTACTTGTCTGCATTCGCGGACGGAAGAGCAGATTGACAATAGATGAGTTTCTGCTTCATGAGTGAAATGCACAAATGTCCTCAAGACCGCGAAGCAGTCCATCCGGGGAGTTGCCTGGTAACTGAACATCCACCCAAACTACACACACAAACCTCTTTGAATCTACTAATATATTGTATAGAACTGTAACAAAACTAATATGTGCACACTTCAGGTTTACAACCCTGTCAGCAGAGTCCATATAAAGTCATGATGAGAAATGTTTTGAAATACTTTCACATTCTTTCACAATACACACACAGTGCACAACATTCATTTTTTTCTGTGAAATCTTTAAATCTAGCATTGAATAAGCTAAAGAGGCAATAACACTTCATTTTGTTTATCTAAAAATTTACAAAAAACCCCCCAAAACAAAACAATATACTTTGGTTGAACTTAAAGGGAGAATTTCAATGTCACTGACAGAAAAGTTCATTTTATACCTGTGTAGACACTCGTTTATCATTGCAAACTTTATTTTTCACATATGTTGAATTGTAAGTTCACCTGTAAACACATATATATTTGCTTTTCCAGATGACCTGCTGTACTCTGGATGAAAGACTCTCAAGGTTACCATAGCACCTACTTGGAATGAATTAGAAATGTACCAGCTAAACATA
The DNA here is from genome assembly GCF_051107435.1 of Chaetodon auriga. NCBI lineage: Eukaryota > Metazoa > Chordata > Actinopteri > Chaetodontiformes > Chaetodontidae > Chaetodon > Chaetodon auriga. Next base: position 4,450,451 of record NC_135084.1, read on the forward strand.
ATCTGTATTTCCCTTTGCTTCTTATATTATTATGTGCAATTATAATGCCCTCATAAAATACAATGGCAATAATCTGAAGGAACAAAACAACATGTCTGAGAATAAAGAGAGAAGGGAAGTGTTTAAAATGTTTAGATTTATTATTATTGTTATGAGAAGCATATATAGAGGGTACAGAAATATAGGTATGGTGGAACAAACAGAGTGTAAAGCATATGGGAAAGTGTTCACGTCTTGCACAATTCAGACCAGTGGAAATTTGTGCTTATGCCAGTGCGTGCGTCCAGTTTGACAGTGATTGACATTGATAACACACAGCTTTATAATCTGATGAAAAGAACGCTGTGTATTTCTGTTTCATGACTCAAACTGATGCTCATCTCCACAGTCACTCATATAGAAGGACAGTAAAGAACAAGTGCAATTTCACCAATTTTGTGGCATTGGCGGGGTTTTCCAAGGGCACCAGAGCAGCTGTCATTACACACAGCTTTCACAGTAGCATCTCAGTCAGCACTGTTAAACATCAGAACCATGACCAATGATTCATTCATAGAGCTCATACTGGGGCAGACTTTATAAAGTGCATCAAAAAACTGAAAAAATCATCAATACAAGCGACAGAACTGCAAAATTATAAAATTCAGAATTGACAAATAATATAATAATATATCATACTATGATAAATAATACTTAATTGTTGTCTATAAAACTGTCTCTATAAAACACACATTCTTATTTGAAAACAGTTTATGCTTGGGAAATGGTGTATATAAGTTTTTGTTTTGCTTTCAGATGATGCTGTCCTCAGTGGGCAGTCCCTGTATTACAGTCTGGATCACAGTTCAGCTGGTTTCTGGAACGGAGGTTACAAGGTTTCATGATGTCAAAATGATTTGCTGAGGTGGAGAGACACATTCCATGCATTGTGTGTGTTTTTTTTTACTTAACTCCCATGCTTTTATGTTATTCCAATGTCCTGGTCACTGTTGTTGCCCATGAATTCTACTAGTAATGTTTTCAGTTATTTCATGAATATGTCATGTTTTGCATACTGTCACATTTCACCCCTGCAGCTCAGGAATGTTTGTGAAAAATCCCAATGATAAATTCCTGTGAAATTTGCTATAGTTGTCCATGGTGCTCAGAAGATATATTTGATTGGTTTATGACCAAATACCTGCTAATCCAATGACATTCCTGTCAGCCTCAGCTGTACTCTGTCTTTAGGGCTAATTGCCAAATGCTAGCATATTGATATGCTAAATTAAGATGGTAAACATTGTAAACATTAAAACTGCTAAACATCGGGATGGTAGCATTGTCACTGGGAGCATGTTAACATGATTCCATTGAATCCATGATGCCAGGAGACTGGCTTGAGTAATAAATATATGAGTTTGAAGGCTTTTGCCAAAACCTAATTGACCACCCAGCATGAACATTTTTATGTTGCAGTGTAAGTGGACTAACCCTCATCTAAGAGGCCCAGGCAGCGTGTCTCTCCATGTTTTACTATTTTGTGATAAGTTTTAAGATGATCATGATAATGGAAACCTGTTTCAAAGAATGTCAAGCTGTACAAATGATCGAGAGGATAAGGACACCAGAATGAAGGTAAAGAGAGCGGTAAAACATTTATAATCACACTTTCATGATGAGTGAAAGGGGGGATACACATTTGTGACTACTCGGATACTCTCCTTCTATGCAACTCCCAAAATATGTGTTTGTGTGTGTGTGTGTGTGTGCGCGCGTGTGTGTGTATGTATGTCATTCCCCTGAGGCCTTGTGAGTCATGCTGTGATTAGTCTGTTGGTCATGCTGTGATAGGAGGAAGTCAGACTGAAACTCTGATGAAAGAGTGCTCTCACCTCCTCATGTGGGGACTTCTCTCATTTCATAAACAAACATGATGTGTTTTTCATTATTACCCTACTTACCTTTCTTTAAGGAGTGTCACTCTCAAAGGTCAGCATGGGTACCTTTAGGGACAAACAGTAAACATTGTACATAAACAGACTGTAAGTCTTGTTGCAGCACTTACCGGAGGATCTATATATGTTCACCGATAAACAGTTCTGAACTATGTTTGAGTTGTCCTGATATACAATCTTCCATGTCCATGGTATAATGAGTGAGAAACAAAATGACCATTCAGTCTCACACTAGCTGTTTGGATTTTGTTTGTTTCTAGTTACAGTTGGCTTGGCGAACACTGGTGGGACGCCAAAAGTCACATGACTCAGAAGTTGACATACTGGAAATGTTGATGAAGACAGACTTCTCTGTGGTAGAGACATGAAGGAGTGGCCAAATGTAAGCTTCATTTTGAGCCTGTTCCCACACAGGCCATAAACCCCTGAGATGTGGGGTTATTTCCTGTCATGTGTTATGTGAGGGGAACATCTGATTCCCTTTTTTTTTCTTTACCACTGTTATCTTCTGAGAGATACCAGCAAGATTAATTATGCTTATGAGTTAATAATACCTGACAGCTGCTACACAGAAGGCAGTTACCCAGCACACAACTTAAGATAATACAAAGAGACAAAGGTCCGTTCCGTGTCCTACAAAAGAAAATGGCCAATGTGTTTGTAGACACATATACGTATATGTATACATACATACATACATAACTTAAGAGACACAGACTCACACACATATACCTAACGATTTTAAAAACACATCATTCAGCCAAACTGTTGTCCTTCTGCCCCAAATACTCCAATTGCATAATAATCTGCCACTGAAAATAGTCCTAAAAAAAAATCACACTTTCCTCTTTTGTAGCTGTTAAAAACTACTGTGGTCAGCTGTTTTAGGAAACTAATGAGCATTTTCAAAAGTGAAACTATATATCTGTTCTCAAATATTTACATCATGAGGTGGAACCAGTGGGCTTCCAGCTGACAGCTGTTTTCTTTGAAAACATAAGTCATCATACATTTACAATGTTGTCATCCTGTACGTTCAAAAACACATCTTTCACAGGCCAAAAACATGCTGTTGTGTCATGTGATGCTAATCGGGTTTCCATTTCTGTTTTAGAAGTGGAGCATTTTGTCTGCCTGATTTTGCTGCTTCGTTCATTTATTTGTGCTTCTACCTTGGCTAAGTAGTTCATGTAGTTAAATGGTTTCTTTTTTGTCTGCTTTTAATTGTCTTTATTGTTGATATGCGATCTGGAGTCTGCACAGTGTGCTTTATTTTGAAAATTGACCGGATTCTCTATGTCATTCCTGTGTCTGACTTCCTGCCTGGTTCAATCTGCTCTGTGCAGCTTGACACAGCATGTATTCTCCACAGAGCAGAGGTGAGTCCAACCTGTAGACCACCTGACCTCATCGTCACAAAGTCTGCAGCACTGTTCCATTGTACACTCAAAGTTCCAACACTTGTCCCATCTTTATTGGATCTGAACAAAAATCTGTGCATATGACAATGGGGTATGTCTCCAGTGAGTTTTTGGTATTTGTGGTGCCGCCTATGGGTCAGGCTCAAAATGCTTTGGTACATCTACTCCCAAATAAAGATACACAAACACACAGATTAATGTGTGACTGGACAAATCATTCATGAATTATGGCCATTTTCCGGCTAAGCTAATCCTTTTGTGAAGTTTGTTGGTCAATATCTTGAAAACTAAAAAAAGCTATCAATAAGCTTTATGCAACTTTTGATAACCCCGGTCCAACAGTGATCAATTTGGGATTAGTCAGATCTACTGTTTGGGAGATGTCAAAATGGCGGAAAATCCATCACTGCAAACTTTTATGGTTCAGGAGGCTTTTTGAAGTGCACATTGAGCTGGACTTGTGTGTCCAATTACAAGTCAATCGAACTTATAGTGTGAGGGGTGTGGCCTTTCCAAAATTGTATTTTTGGGCCTTAATTACAGCGACACCATCTGGCTGATTAGGCTCGTGTTTCTTGGGAAGCACTTGCACATCATTTCCAGTTAGAGTTTCATGATTCTACCTCATTCCAGCTCATGACAATTTGAGCCACTGCAGCAGACAGCAAATTATTATGATAATAATAAACCAACACAAACATTATGGGGTTCTGCCCGTTCAAGGCTTTAACCCTAACTAATGGTAATAATTGTTTATTTATATGCACACATTTACATTGCAATATTTTATTGATTGAAGCATGACCCAATGTCTGGGATGAGCCCCAGATATCGACTGATCCTAAGAACTGCCCCTGGTAAGAGCCACTCAAAGGTGAGACGAATGTTTTGTTTTAAAGGAGAAAAGACCTCAAACATGAGGACTATGCTTGGTTCAGTTTATGTTCTCACTCTATATGTGTGTCACCAGAGTTCAAATGTCTAGGCTCTTGCCTAATACTCTGATGCCTTTAGAACCTTAGCGTGCTTCCAGTTTAACCTATGCTGTGCAGTCAGGTTTTCTTCAGCTGTCAATGTGTCTAAAAATATATAGAAAAGTGTATCACTCATACTCTCACCTGACATTTATTTTGCCGCAAACTCTGGTTATGGAGGACAAAAATCAGCCCTGGGATTTAAAAAAAAAAAAAAAAAAAAGATTTTCCAGCCGCAATTGAGCAGTATTCTCTCCCTACATGGAGAGTCAGTGGCTTGTGCACACCAGAAGAATTCCTCTGCATTGTTAATCCCCCTCTAGTCCCTAAAAGGATGGAGACTGCCAGAGGACAAGGCCTGTCTGCTGTTTATCTCTGAGAAAGCTCCTGACCACACCCTACACCTTAACCTCTCTTTATCCTTCTTGTGTGTCTTTAACTACCAGTCTATTGTCATGGCTCTGTGAGTGTAGGTGTGGTTCCTCTCCAGAATTACAGGGACATTAGGTAAACACAAGCGGCAAATCCACCTTAAAAACAGAGAGCAGGGCAGGAAAATCAAGCTTTGCAATTGACTTTTAAGCTTGTAACCCACAGTGATTTTGAATGAGATAATAAAAAAAAAAACCAACCCAGTCTTGAAGTTATCAAGGTCTGACCATGTATGGCTAATACGTTCTGTTTTCCTCAAACACATCTCTGCCTGTTAGTCGAGCTCACAGCTCAGCGGGATGGAGCGTCCTTCATTTCAATGCAAATAAAACTAAGTACACACACACACACACACACACACACACACACACACAATCGTGCTTCCATTACTACAGAGGATATCACGTTAACGTACATTCATTTCCTGCAGACTTATCCTACCATAACCACTCCTCGCAGCACTCACTCCACTTACCGTAACCTTAACGTTAACCCAAGTCTTCACTCTAACATTTAATGATTTACGCTACATGGGACTTGTGCTTTGTCGCCAAAAGGAAGCAGTTCCCACAGTGTGACTGTGTAAACATATTTCTGTCCCCACAACAAGAGTAATACACACACAGAGAGAAGCAGGAAGATGTCTTATCATGTCATAAAACAACGTCACGCAGGCTGCAACAGACAGTTAGGCACACTGCAGTGGGCATCGGCACACCCAGAGGCCTGCTTCACAGGAACTAGTGATTCATTGCTCATTACAAAGAAATAAAAGAATAGTTTTTACTGCAACTGTAACAGCAGATCTATTCCTTCACAGTGCAGAGGGTCAAAGGGTGACAGTCTGCTCTGTCTATGAATTCTGATGTTACTCCTTTATGCAGTAATTTAACTGCATTGAAATAAAGTTTCCATCTATGTAGACAGATACAGAAATTATATTCTGTCGAATTCATGTAAAACTAGGGGGCAAATCATGAAACCAAAAAAATGCAACTATCAATCTTTCCCTTGAGGTTTCTGATTTTTTTTTTTCTCACAGGACAACAGGGCAAGTGATTCACCGAGCAGAAAATTATGTTGTAACAGAGCAAAAAGCTGCTCTAATCAATATGTTTTATTTTAAATGGATCAAAGAAGAAGAGTTACTTGTTGTGACAACACACCTACAGACAATTATCAGGTGGCTGTCTGCTGTTACCACATTAGCCACATCAACTTAATAACATGTTGTGCTTACAGGGTTTTCAGGTTGATGCCACCACAGCTACAGGCACAGCCTAATACTGACCAAGGAACAAAAGAAAGACCTGACTGCTATCTTGAATGCTTTGGAAAATTACCTCAAGCCACAGAGAAATGTGATTCATGAGAAATACATGTTCAGGTGTTGCAAACAGGAAACAGGGCACCAGATGGCACACGTGTGAGCAAGAGATGGTATCAAGAGAGGCAGCTGAAATCTGTCAGCTTGCAGAACGAATGGAGAAACACATCATGATTATTGAGGGCCCACAAGTGCAAACTGTGTGAATGCTGTGTTTACGCAAAGCAAGAGGCACAAAATTCAAGGTAAAATGGTTGGGAGAGATCCACCCTGGAAATGTACATACTGTGGAGACAACTGCCCAAGAAGCAGAGAGCAATGTCAGCATACAGCAATGCTTCATGTCACTTCATGCCAAAATATGTCAGGCCAGCAGCAAGTCCAACAAAATGAAAAAAGTCTAGGTGCTTGAAAATGCTGAGCAGATTCTCATGATAGACTGTTTCTGGCCACTGAATGCGAACATGGTTTGTCCACCTGCATTTGATCAATGAAAGGCAGGTATGCCAGCCGCCACCTGCAACATCATGAGCCACAAGACCCGCAGACACCAGAAAAAGCCTGGATGTGCAACAGCCATGCCATTATTATTTGGTTAGTATTTGGAGTCAAGAAAATAAAAAAATGTGGCAAACATTATGTTTGTTGTGATGAACGCTGTTAATTGTTTGCATGCACTTATTATGCTAAGCATGTTTTATGAAGTGTGAAATGGTTGCAGGCACAACAGAAACATTAAAGCGAACCACCCGATATGTGAAATGTGTTTATAGTCCAACAGCTAAAGGAAATATGTTGGTGTAATAACTGATTCTAGTCATACATTTAAAAATCAAATTGATAAAAATGGATATTGACGACCTGTTAATACTGTACTTTGTGCCAAGAAACAAACAAACAAAACTCCCAGAAGAATATGAAATCCCCAAATTCTTAAAAGATGAGAAAAAAAAAAAAGATTAGAGCTATAAAATAGATGTTTAATTTTGGTATGTATGATGTTTGTTTGATGCTAATTGTTAGCTGACAACTACCAGTTTTTCCAGAAACAAAAAAATAATTATTATTTTTTGCCTTCATTTGATAGAGCAGCTGAAGAGAGAGGGGTTGACATGCAGTAAAGGGCTCTGGGTTGGAGTCGAAGCTGAATTAAACAGGATGTGATTTACATAAGGAGCTGTGAATGTGCATGTGCAGAAGCTGGTTGCTATAAACTTAAAGCTGATACAGAAACAACTTTTTTTAAAAGCGGGTCCCTGTTCAGTTTGTTGTTGAGTGCTCTGTGACATGTTGTTTCGCTGATCTACAGCTGGTAGAAACATGCCAAGAACCACTGCCATGTGCCAACAAAGACTGCTAGGAAAATGTAAATATGCAGGTTTCAGAATTATCCAAAAATCAGCTTGGCAGAATGTTTATGAGAACGGAAATGCATTTAAGACATCAGACATCAGGGATACACACAGTGTGTTTCAGCGAGAAACACTGGACCTAAACAGAAACTTTGCTCGTTTACAAGAAAACTCCACAACAGACATTTAAATTATACACAAAGCACAAGAGCAACCTGTTAAAATCCAACAATCGTGCACAGTTTTACTCTGGTTGGTCCAAGTTCCATGATAAATATCATTTTCTCAAGCTTTTAAGATGCTCGCCTTTCTTCACCAGCCACTTGTTTACTTAAACCCTTCCATTCCAGACACGGGTCTGCTCACCTGATCTTGTTTGCTGTAAACTGCTCTCAGTTTCATATCTTACGAATGTTAATGAGATTGGTGAGACTCAACCATTATGTCTTTTTCTTCCAACCACATATAGACTGTATGTAGGTTGGCCGTTCTCAGTGTGTTTGGTACTAAGAGAGCTCGGTTCACATTACAATTGTTTTCAACTGTTAACATCAAATATATTGCTTAAAGCAGGTTGAAGTTTATTGTTGCTCTGCATGTTTGCACACTGGGGAGATTTAGAAATAAACTTATTAGTGTTCGATGCTTGTATTTCTTGTCTGACAGGCATGACAGACTGACAGACAGATTGAAAAACTACAGGCACATGATAAGGTCCTCTGACTCTGAATCCCTGTGCAGGGTTCACACACAGTGTGTTGTGAACTGAAACTGGAGTCTAAGTGAAAGTAACAAAGGCAGCAGGATGGACTTCACCCTCTTTAAACAACAGGCTGTTTCAGACAGGGCGGGTTGGGACCTGCACTGACACACAGATGGGAATGCTGCAAAGCCTGAATCATCAAACTGTTAGGTGTTGTGCAACCATACCTAACCAACAAACCTGTGAAGAATTGTGATGTGGAAGAATTTCTGTCACTAGGAATTAAGCATTATAATGTCATGTATGTCAGTCTCAGCAGTCTGAATTCTGTGATGAAGTCACTGTGAAACTGAAAAGAATTCATGTTTCACTGTTGTTCCCTCTCGGCCGTGTTGAATACAGTCCAGTGCTGGACTGTGTAGGTATAAAGATGATTGAGAATTTGTCTCCATCTGCTGGACTACAATCTCAAATCAACTCTGTTGAAGTAAGACATGCGTAGTTGAGCAAATTTAGATGTGAAAATGTTCTGTCTCCACCTGCTGGTTTCCCCCGTTGCTTAAGAGTTTGTTTCAAACAATCCGGAGTTACTGGTGATAGAACTGATGATGTAAGAACAATGAAAAGACAAACCAAGGAGGTTTTAGGAGCTTTACTGTGTTTGTCACATTTGAATGAAGTATGTTTCATGATGATAAAGTGACCGTGAATGGAGTCTGGTAGTTTTGGTGAGTGATATAACGGCTGTTTCTGCTTAAACAAACCTGATCTTACTCTTTAATAAAAATTTCTGGCTCTGTAGGGAACCATGATGTTGTCAGAACAATCTAGGCCTGTCAGTGGCATAGCTGCAATGCCTTTTGTGGCTGGAATATTTGGAACATCATTTTAGGCCAAAATAACACCAAACACAGACACAATACAGACAATTACTTCAAACAAAGTCTACTAATCCAGTTTTCATGTCTTATAGATAAACTACAGTATGAATGAACAGATACTATAATACCATGGCTCTAGCTGTTAGGGAATAAGACAGCAGCTAAAAGCAAGCTGCCAAGGCCATAAAGCCAATAACATAAAGACAGTGCAAAAGAAAAGAAATAGAAGAACCACACTAGAGTTAGTCCTCACTTTATTAAGACAGGTTTCCTGGCATGAAGATCTTATATCCATCAGCTCTGAAGTCTTGTTCCAGTAGCTGGACCTGGATTATAATAGGATCTTTAAAGCCACTTCCACTTTAAAAATCAATCAGCATATACACAACACTTAAAAATATTATCTTAAGCATCTTAATTACCTATAAAGCAAGGAATCTGTGTGTGTACGTCCTTGTATCTCAAGATCTGCTCAACTTCCGCTTTACACTTGGTGGGTATATCGCTGGGAAGATGTTCAGTGTTGAATTTGGTCCAGGCCGGACCTGCAACATGTTCAGTTGTAATAAACTCAGAATAAACCATAGGAATAAACAAGCGAGAGACACTCTGAGAAGCAATGGGTGCAGATCTTCCACGCTTTTATGTTATCCCTCATGTAAACGGAACATTTCTTACTGCTTCAGATTTGCGTTAAAAGAGAACAACTGTTTTTCTGTTCCAGCAAGAATATTTACATCTCATAGTGTTTTCTTCAGCATCCCATGGACTTTCAGTCAAGTGAAGGGCACTTACCTTGGCAGGGAATTCAGTGTTTTTGCCAGCTCACTGGGTTGACTGCTGTTGGCAACAACCATTTACCTACAAGCATATAAGTCACCGGCATCATCTTTGATACCTATCAGTGATACAGTGCCTGAGCAGCTTAAAGGATCCTATAAGACAATACCCACCACAGCCACAGCCACTTCACCCTGCAATACAGAAGTCTCTGCTGCTGTACCACCAGACTACAGAGCAGCTTCTTTCCTCACTTAGGTTTACTGTTCACTTAAATACAACTGAATTACTGTATATAGAGAAAAACAAATAATAAACATTTGTTAGGACTCTGTATTGGCACATAGTAAATATTGAGGGCACAGGAGCAATACATGTTACTGGGACATCCGTACCTTTGACTGAACCCTGTGACTTTCCAACATCAATGCTAACTTCAAACACAGGCTGTGATTTTATTTGACCTCTGGCCCTATAGGCTATTTCAGAAATCCAATGAGGTTGCCCCAGGTGGATCCAAGCCTATGTGGGAGAGATCACTTTAAGGAAAGGTTTTAGCATGCCTCGAACTTGACTGGGTCATGTGTTACCTACGTGCAGACATTCATTCACACAAACTACACTTCGCACTCTCTGCATGCAGAAAGAATTTGAAGTAGCCGTGCTTAGCTTCTCTTTGTCCAGTTGGCCTGCCTCTGTAAGGGCCAAAGAAGTGTGATACAGTATGCTGTGACAGAAACCATGTCCTGTGCTGCTGTGCATGTCTGCTCACTGTCACGGGTTGCTGGGACACTTAGGAAGAGAGCCTTTGTAATGTCGATAGTAACACTTGTGCTTGTCTGACTTGAATAATCCAGAGTGAATACTGTGGAGAAGGCCTATATCACACAGACTTTCTAATAAATAAGTTGGAAGACTGTGACATTATTATAGATGCATAAATAACAAGATCTGCTTATAATGTTTACTGCAAACTACTGCAAGCCACAGACATGCACAAGATGCCAGATGTCCTGCACTTTATGAACTAACTATGCACCACAATGTCATTGCTGTGAGACACACAAAATCAGCTCACTCAAAAAGTTATGACTATTCTCCTGGCAGCAATTACATTTAGCCGCAGGTTACATTCTACCAAAGTAACCTTCAAGGATTCTGCCCATCTGTAAAATTTGGTCTATTGATACATTTTATTCTTTGACGTTCTCCTAGTGGATAGACCAAGTCCACCTAAAATGTGGTCAGACAAGCCTCAAGACCTTGATGATGCTTTATTATAAAGATTGGTCAGTGCACTGCAAAGAGATAAAGAATTTACGTGATCACTCATTTACAACATTTAACTTATTTTTAACTGTTTTTATTGAACTGTAAACATACTTCTGTGCTTTCCTTTCATCAGAATGTCATCACAGGAGATATTTTATATTTTAGGTAAAAATGCAGACAAGTGAGATGGAAAAGGAACTGCAAAATGTGCGCATTGCATTTCTAATACCACAATGGTGTTGGTCTTTGGAAAATGTGCACACAACAGCAAAGTATTAAGAAAGATGAATTTGAAGACAAATAAAGCACTGCTTAACTTTTCAAACATTTAATAAAAAAATGAAACCAGGATGTGAGGTCATACTTAAGACATACCATACTTCAATGTATTCACTGTAATGTAAAAACAAGTAGGAAAGATGTAAATGTGAAAAAATGTGGCGACAGCCAAACCAAAGTGATATCAATTTCATCTTTTTGCTTCCAGTAGAATTCAGCCTGGGATGTGTTTGACCGTGGCTGGCACAAACACTGGAAGCACACTGGAAAATTCACCTCCAAGAACTCCCCCACTTGCAGTTTTGGTGCTAATTATACTAGATGCACAAGGATGAAATTGATATTAATCTTCTCTTTTGACTATCGTTGACAGCAATAAGCGCACTTCCCAATATGTCAGGCTTCCTTAATGCCTTCCTCTCTCTTCTGATCACACCACTAAAAAAAGAACTAAGCCTAAGAGAAAGGAAAGCAACAATGTGGTTCCCTGGAGTGTCCTGATAAAACTCAACCTTTTTAAGTGCTGAAACTCAGGCAGCAACAAGCTGCCAACATCATCTCAGGGATCGGTCTGGTATGGATATGGAATCTGATGAGCATAATACAACAATTAGGACTTATCAGTCTTCTTCTTCTTTTTCTCCTTCTTCTTCTTTTTCTTCTTATGTGTTTTAGCTTTTGGGGTTTTCCCTTTGTCACTGTCACTACTATCACTGCTTTCGTCTTTTACTTTATCTTTTTCTCTGCTGTTCTTGGAAGACTTTCTCTTGCTGTCTGTGTTTTCTACTTTAGCTTTGTTGTGGCTTCCGACAGCCTGCAGGTCCTTGTTGACTTCCTCCTTGACACTGACATTTGGAAGAAGTGTCGGTCCACTGGACACTGTTATGAGCATCCTCTCCTTTCTCATCTCTTCTTTCAAGGAGATATTTTCCTGGCTGGTCGTGTGACTTCTGTGATCCCTCTTATCTCGCCAGTCTTGTTGATAGTCCCTGTGGTTCCTGTGGTCTCCTGAACCTCTGTGGTGACTGTAGTCCCTGTGATCCCTCCTGTCTGGAGGGTGTTCCTGTTGGTTACTGCTGCTGCTGAAATAGTGCAAGTGTACTTTGCTGTCTCCAGGAAGCTTGTCCATCTGCACTTTTGGCTAAAAACAAATAAAAAAAACAATTTTACAGTGTGAAGATAAAGAAACCAAAGACTCTATAGGCACCTTGAGACTGAGGTGGTCAGTAAACATAGGAAAGTGCGGGACAACAGATTGTTCTTCTGATAGGGCCTTGTCAACAGGGATAAAATGTAATGTTGTTTGTTTGAGAGTAGATGAACAGTCATTGGATTGATAAAATCAAAGGACTTATACCCATTAGAGCAGAGATGGGATGATGTCTGGCCTCTGAGCCACATGCAGCCTTTGTGACCATTTGATCTGGCCCACAAGGCAATTCATAAATACAAAAAAACAACTCAGAAATACAAAAAAAAAAACCCAGCAATCTGGACAGCAATCACTTTTAATATACCGTGTGGCTAAGGTGATCCCTGAATGCAACACACAATAGTTATAGTAGTAGTGTCATACTTATGTGATGTGTCATCAGTGACATGCATCATGGCAACTGTCAATAAAAGTAGATGCAGAGTGTCGTATGTTCCAAGAGAAATGGACAATTTTTTTTGGTTGAGGTAAAAGGCTAGCCTGCGTGCCTAAGTTAGTTCGTGGGGACGAGCTCATAGTGATGAAAAAGGCTAATCTCAAACACCGTTACAGCTCAAAAAATGCTAAACTGGATGAGCTACAAGAACAAGTGCACTTGGATAAGGTCTTCGGTGAAGTAGCTTTCACAAGACCACATTCTGACAATGTTACGCAGGCGCGTTTTGTGGTGAGCAAACTAATAGTTCACCACATAAGCTTAAAATTTTGTCTCCTTATTTTATTATGTTCTTAACCTGAATATATGCAGGACATGAAACCTCATTCAGAAGGAGAATTTGTGATGGAGTGCCTTGTGCCAGGTCTAAGCCAGTACCTTGGTCACATGCACTGACAGGAGAAATAACATAACGTACATGTTTTTGTTTACATGATGGTAGGGGAAACCAGAGCACCTGGAGGACATTTTGGCTTTAAAGCTCACCATGTTATTACCATTTGGGTGATTAATAGGACAACTAAGCCACTGCAGGCTTTTCACACTTCCTGTGGTTCTGGCCATTCTGAACAGATATAACCAATTTCATTTAGACTGAACCGACGACACATATAAACTAGGCCATTTAAGCACACTGAGGACTTAAGCATCCCTTCCTTGTTAAAAGAATATAGTGCCTTATAAAATTAATTACATTTTTCTTGTAGTCAACCTACTCTATAAAAGCACCAAAACCAACAATGAATTATTCCGTCTACAATACTTTCTGACTTTCCTACCCTGTCTGTGACTGTCAGCACCAAGCCCTACACACTGAAGATGTCAATCTTTGAAAAAGGATTAATCCACATTCGGTGCTCCAGTGAATATTTGGGGCAGCAGGATTGTGCATGTTGGACTGAGTATAAACTCTGTGTGTGTACATGGTAATAAAGGAAAATATGACCCAGTGCAACCATGTGGCTCACTGATGTGTTTTTTTATTAATTCTGGACAACAACAGAGCTCCATGGCTCTGAGGAATAAGGTATATCATGCTTTGATACACACACAGTACATTCAGCGTTGATCAAGTCTTTTCATGGGAATTGCTGACAATTAAAAAAAATAATAATAATAATCACCAGACTATATATAGGAAGTATACTTACACTGCTAGAGTTACTATGGTGGTGGATGCTTGAATGATTTTCAGCACTATTCAGATCTCCAATGAACTCCTCACACTTCTGGCAGTAAAACCCAATTACTGGTGTCAGAAAACTCAATGCTGCAAATGGACAAGAAAGGCAGTGAAGTATATGGATTGTTTTAGTGTGTAGAAGACAACAAAGAGGGTGGAATCAGGAAGTACAGGTTTGTCTTTTGAGAAAGCTGCTTTACCATTCTGTTTCAACAACTCCTCCAGTTCTTTCATCAAGGTTTCAATTTTACTCATTCTGACTTGTTTCTCCCTCTTCCGTTCCTCATCGTCACCTGCCTGGGAAACACAAGTGACAATTTCAAAATTAAGGGGTTTTGCCATTCTTGAATGTGTTCAACCACTCAGATCTTGGGCAATAAATGGCACAGCTTGGAGATCCTTTACCTTGTGTTTCTCAGAGGATATTTGAGATGTGCCACTGATATCTCTTTTTGCCCGCTTCTCCTTTGTCGCTTAAGGAAGACAGAACAACAACATAATTCTGTATTCTACAGTAATATCATTAAACAATGAAGACAGAGAACATAATTCATCAAGCCAGGTGGCAGAAGTTTCCAACTTATTGAGCACACCTCCACGTTCAGCTGTCACAAAATCTTATCCTTGACAACTGGAGAGAAAACAGATCCAAAATTAACTTGACACATCTTTTAATTCTAAATGACTACCATTAGGCAAGTAAACGTGCAACAAAATAAACTAGACATTAACAATGCACCCACACCTTTTACAGATGAGTGGACTTTTTTTAGGTGTTGCAGAAGTGAATTGTTTTCCACAGACATATCAAACTTCAGTTGAAAAATGTCAAACAGTTTTCGTCCAATCCATTAATCTTTGTCCATTTTTGGTGTAACTAACTGGGAAACCATAACGCTCAGGCTAAGCCCTGTGTGAGGAGTAGACATAGGCTACTTTGCCAGTAAATGTTTGATCACAGGACACACTGAACCAAGGAAGTTATATACAAAATTGAACATCGTGTTCTGAACGGTTCAGGACCAACACACGTACCATTACACCCCTTACAGCCATATAACAGCTATAATATCAAATATAAATAAACTATCATTTAACAAGTTGAGTGATTAAGTTGAATCTTTCATTGAACAAAGGATTCTCACCTTTGATCAGTGACTGTAGAGACTCCAGAGCTTGCCGTACATTCGGGTCACTCACTGCTGGCAATGCTAAGCTTGCTGCTGCTGCTGCTGCTGCTGCTGCTGCTGCTGGGTCTGAACTGAGAGGTGCAGGAGACAGCTGCTTCCCCTCCTTCTGCCCCTGCATCTTCACCATGATATCACTGATGTTTGCTGGGCCCAGACTTTTTAATATGTTTTTGATTTTCTCACACTCACTGCTGCTCAGATTAGCAGAGGCAAAGCTTGAGGAAGTCATTTGAAGGGGTTGTTTCAGATCAAGAAGATCCCCAAAGCAACTGAACATGGATTTGTTCTGATGCTGCTGACTGCCAAAAGCAAGACTATCCTTTTCCTGTAGGTTTGCATGTTCTCCAGTCTGGGAAAATGCTGAAAAAAGTGCAGTAGAGGAATTATTGGCTGGTTTTCCTCCGATGTCTTCATTCCCATACAAGAATGACTCTTCGTCTTCAAGCTCATCAGCCTTGTGGATTGAGCAGTCCTCTTGATTTTGTGCCTGGAGCCAAGAGAAGTCACTGCCTACTCTGTCGTGAGGAAGAAGCATACTGTCGTTTTCCAACACTGAAATCTCTTGACTGTCATGCTGTCGATGTCTGTGCTCATCAGGCACAGACTCCACTTTTTTGCTTTCATCTGAGGCCTATACAGAAGAGATCACAACAATTACATACAATTAACAGAAGGGAGTGTCGTCACTTTATTGAGTTACAGCCAAGTCTATGCAATTCAGTCATTTTTACTGTCTGTGTTCACCCCTGTATTAAAGTCTTTGCAGGTCAGCTCAAGCAAAGTTGAAGAGGCTGATCGCTGCAGCAGCTGTTAATGCAGTCAGTTCAACAAATAGGAAACTTCCTAAACATAAACAGATATGGAGGTGGATACCAAGAAGGGCACTGCTGCAGACCGTATAGTGTGTGAACCGTGCAGGCAAGAACACACCAGAGCTCATCGCTTAATATTTGTAAAGCATCTATCAATATGCACAGCAGCATGGCTTTTCCACAAAAAATTCTGAAAATGAATTTCAATGGAACTTCATGAAATATGCACAACAGTATTAAAATATTTCGTTATACCAAACATACCAACGCACTGTTCTCCAATCATATCAAGTTATTTGAAGCAGGCTAAGGTTTAAATGTGGTTGTGGAAGTGAATCAGTATTCTCAGGATGAGTATCACAGAAAGGTGAGCCTCTCTTTTCAGAAACCTGTGATTTGACCTGATACATCCTGGCATCGTCCTTGCTATATCAGCAGTGCTATGATGATGTCCTGACTGTTGGGGAAAGAACAGGGCATCATCCTCAGTGCTGTTCATAGGTGCAGGAAAGGGCGGTGAGAACAGTATATTAAATTGGTTACATCTGTGGTATGGGGGTGTGCCAAAAACTAAATTAATTTCCTGAGTAGATATTTGTCCATGAAATGCACTATTTGAACAATAGACAACAGAAATGCCATTTCCACTGCACTACAGCCTCTTAATGCAGACATGCCTCCCACTCCCACTGTACAGACATTAGCATATGTGATCAAGTCTCCTGGTGTTTGCAATTTGTGGATTTGAATTTCACTGCACATAACATGTTTCTTGGATTCGACAATGCCTGTGATTCATCAGCAGAAATGCTGTTTTCATGAATCAAAGAATTTTTTCTCCATTTTTATATTCATCTGCAACAATTGCAGGGGTACTGTTTCGATGGTGCATCTAACATGTCTGGATGCATCAATGGTGGACAAGCCAAACCAAAAGCAGAGTGCCCAGGCTCCTTATTTGTCCACTGCAGTAATCATGCATTGGACCCCACTACGCAGGAAGCAGCGAGACAAGTAAGACTCATAGCTGACGTGTTGCATTTTGCTCAATGGGTTTCTGTGGTCATTAGAGAATTGTCCAAATGCAAGAGTTTGTTCCAGTCTCTTTTTGGCCCAGAAAAAGTGGTGTGCAACATTTTTAGACTATGCCCTACTCAACAGTACATCTGCATCAATACCATTTCACAAGTTATCTCCACATATATGACACTTCTCGAGACTCTAACAGCACTGGAGCAAGACAAGACAATGAGGGATGAGACTTAAGCCAAGATTTCTGGACTGCATAAACAAGCAATGAAAGCGAGGACATATTTCAGCTTGGTGTGCAGCAAGACTCCTTTCAGGCCTGCATGGGCAGAGGCCAGAAGTCTTCAAAACAAGTCTTCTGAACAAAAAATCCACTGCTGGTGAAGACCTGGAATGCATCAAAGTTTTTCCGCAATGGACGCAGGTACTTTGGGAGAATGATTTGCTAAAGCAGCTCATAGCCAAAGTTAACATCTGTGCAGCCCGCAACAGAGTGAGCAAAACCCCATCTTGTCTTCGCAACACTACAGAACCTGAAACTGCAGTGTCCGACTCAGGAGAGGCACAGTTCTAGGGAGCTCTGGACTTAGTCCATACAGAACTAGATCAAAGAATTGACCAAGAGTTGGTGAGGAAGGCTGCCCAGAGAGAAATCACTCATCAATGCTGCAAATCAAAACTTGTCTGGACTGAATGAGGTTCCACTCCACAAACAGACAGATCAGGCCTGCAAATGCAGCTGACTTTACTGGGTGACCTGGCAAAGAACAGACATTCAGCTCTGCCCAGGAGGTTGCCAAATTTCTGACAGCTTTGCACAGGGGGAACCAGGGAACTGTTTAAAGACGTTGAGAGCTTTGTTAAACTTTGAGTCTCCCCATGTCAGCTGCCTCATCAGAAAGGTCATTCTCCATTCTACACCAACTCAAAACTTCGCTGCGAAGCACCATGAGCCAGAAGAGGCTGACTCACCTACCTATTATGCATGCGCACTGTAACATTTTGGACAGATTGGACATATCAAATCTCCTTATGCGCTTCATTAGCAACACACCAGAATGCAAGGCTGTGTTTGGTAGAGCATGTAAAACCGTGATAACCCTGCTGCTGTGCAGTTTCTGGTATTGAGCAGTTGTTGTTGCTTAGCACCTGTAGACAGGCTAACGTAAATGGATTTTGCCAATGATAATGCTGTTGCTGCATAGTTGATGTTGTTGTTGCTGCTGCTGTTGAGTACCTGTATTAGCAAGCAGGCTAACTTAAATGGATTTAGTGTACGTGTGTTTCAATGAATATTCCCATAACAGGACCACATCATTAAAACTGAGTGGGAAAGCTGTTCAGCTTCGCTACATTGCGTTGCTTTGAACCACTGGCTAACAGGAAATCAGTAGTTTAAATTTCCTATGCAACTTGATGCAGAACACTATGACAGATATACAGATGTCCTGAATGAGAACACAATCGCTGGTATGTATGTGTATAGTACATGGCTGTGAGCCTAGTGAGTGGTTGCATGCGTTGTTCCCACTGTCACTGTTACTACTGCGAATGACACTGCCATAGATGCCCTATTCTGCACTAAAAATACATGTCATTACACTTGTATTTTCAGTTGACAGCTCCACTTACTTAAAACATCTTCCTGTGCATCTGCCACTGTTTAGGATTGGGAATGCAGTGATGAGCCAGCAGTCAGCTGCAGCACAGACTAGGGTAATAGTTCAATAATAAATGCCTGATGGAAATGGCTAGGATTTATGTAGGCCTATATCTTTAAATTTAAAAGTCCTTATGGAATAATTGGTGTCTATAAGCACTAACACTACCACTGGCATAATTTGTTTATGATTAAATTAATGTATCAGCCACAGTAAAATTAAATGTGTGACAAGGATCATTATAAAATCTGGCCTCAGTTCATTACCTTGTCATCAGCGTCACCACTTTGTGTCTCCAAAATGTCTGTATGAATGGGTCAGAATTTCCATTGCACATGTTGTTACAGTTATAAATGAAGCTCCTGGTCATTTGGTCCTGCTTTACTTACCGACTGTCATTTAAAATAAATTATGTAATTTATCCATGTTCAGGACAGCATCCCCTCACCTACTTGACACCTCTCTCTGTCTTTGGATTATCTTAATAAAAACACTAGATGCACATCTGTTTATGGTACATGCTAGTAGTTTGTCTTGTGATGTTTTGGTAGACAACAAGCTGCTACGACAAACTGCCTCTCCATGTAGTTGACACAGAATTTTTTGCTTTGAATGGAACCTTTGGATTAGGATGCATTATGCAAATGCCTTTGGTGTACTGAGCACACTATCTTCAAGAATCACACATTTTTGGAGATTTACACTACTCACATACAGAAACAAGGCATTTTGCAGAAAGAATTATGAACTCTACCTTAATAGTGAGGATGGCATCTTTAAGGGTGGGCAGCCGTTCTTCCAGTTCTTTGCTGTTCATGACCAGCTTCAGGCCTTCTAACAGACTATTCCCCATCAGATTCTTACTGCTGCCAAAACCGCTGTTGCAGCTATGGCTGGGGCTCCTCTTTCTTTTTTTGTCTTTGTCATGATTCTTTTCACTGCTACTACTTCGTGACTTTGATCTCCTGACTCGGCTCTTGCTCCGTACATGACTGTTCTTGTTTCGGCTGCGGCTCCGACTGCGGCTCCGGCTCCGGCTCCGACTACGAGCCCTGCTTTTGCTTCTTGCTTGACTCTTGCCACGAGCACGACTTTTGCTCCTTCCCCTGCTTCGGCTGCGTGCTCGGCTTCGTGCTCGGCTTTTGCTTCGCACATGGCTCTTGGCTCGAGATTTGCCCCGGCTTTTGCAACGACTTCGGCTTCGACTATGGCTTTTGCTCCTGGTCACATGCTTCTGGAACTCAGGGTCTGATTTGACTGCTTCTTTCAGGACATTCGCTGACTTAAATGCATCAGCCAGGTTGTATGCCATGTTCCCTTTGAGATAATCTGGGAAAGGCTTATTTGCTGCAATGCATCTTAGGAATTCCTCACCAGCTTTGTCACTGAAAATCAACAATGTGTTTCAAAAATCAGCAAACATGAAAAATACATCCGTGTGACTGTTCCAGCTTAGATTTATACAAAAAAAATGAACACAAATACACATATACCTGTTGTCTGAAGGACGATGTTCCACAGGAGTTGGATTCCATTGTGGGACTTGAGTGTGCGGTGATTCTGCAGGAGGGCCGATCTGCTGCCTGCCTCCCAAAGCATTCACTGTACTATGGTCTATGGAGAAGCTGCTACAGTGGGGCTGAGAGTATTCAGAATTCATGTTATAGTGCTAATCAAGACAGAACTACAACAGCATATGTAAGATATTTGATTACAAATTTACAGATTATAAATAATTTGTAAATACAAGGGACGGTTGTACGCATTCCAAGGTTTAAACGGAATAAAAAGTGCACACAGTACACTTCACATTTGGTCTGTGGATGCAACATAGACAATGTAAAGCATACTATTTGCCTGGGACTCATATTACATCTTACTGCTGATCATTTGCATCTTCTCATAAATGACATGCTCAAAAGACTGACATGCTCAAAAGATTGAAAATGCTCCTCAACAGAAAAAAGGAAGGATATAAAAAAATAATGTGCAGAATACAGAACAACCAGGACAGGTGGATCAATGATTTTCTGTTCGCCTACATGACCAAATAATGCTGCTAAATCTGTGCTTTCTTCCTTTGTAGACCAGTAAACTACAAAAGTATATTATGCGTCAAAATCCTTCAGTAACTGGTTTACTTTTTCTGTTTGAATGTTGAAAAACTAAATAATCTATTCCATTAAACATGAAACATTGTATTCGCCCAAATATGAGACAATATTTTTGTGTCATTACTGAACAGGAGACTATTTTGTGCAATCACCACGTTCACAGTCTTTGATTCCATGCGATAGGCAGCTGTTAATGCAGCGCTGTTCTACAAATTGCATAATGTTGTCTTCGCTGTCAACAATCTCTCCCAGCATTATATACTTGTAGGAGTAAATACTAGCAGCATAAGAAGCCTAAGCCTGGGGATACATTGCACATCAGCTACTACTGCTATAGCAGAAAATATGCATCATTGCACTTTATCTTATAGGTATTCTTGTCAGAATGGTTTTCCTTTTTCATAGTACATCACTACATTTTCTACACTTGATGTACTCAAGACAGTGTTGGTATGATAAGAAAGGCCACAGTGTGTATTTCCAATGGTGGCAGATAAAAGTCAGTCTGCCAAATTAGTCATTTGGCAGACAGACTTTTATCCAAAGCGATGTACATATGAATTCACACACCAATGGTGCAGCATCGGGGGCAGCTTTAGCGTTTCGTATCTTGCCCAAAGGATACTTTGGCATGTGATCGAAACACCAACCTACCGACTGGCAGACGACCACTTTACCTACTGAGCCACAGCTGCCCACATTTGTAGCAGAGTAGAGGTACAATGTGAGGTGTGCCAGTGTTGAGAGCAGAGACCACAGTAAAGATGAAATAACTTAAAGAAAGACAGCAAACAGATTTTCTTTTAAACTTCTGATATATTTTAAATTAACACTAAATTCTCTTTATGGGATAAAACAAAACAGACAAAATGAAGATATTATCATAGGTTACTACACATATAACACAGTAAAATATTAGACCAACATTTCAAATCCTGCTTACATAGATTTTCTTTTGTTTGTAGATAATTGTTTTAAACATTATTTACAGAAAACAAATGTCCTAGTTGTGCCTTTCAGCCAACAAAAAGGTTCAACAGATCAATGACATCTCAGTGAACGAGTTGGAGATTTTCAATAGACTTACAAAAAAATAACATGGACAATAAACACTGAAACAAATTGACTTTTGTTTAAAAAGAAAAAGAAAACTTTGAGGGACAATTCTTCATTCAGGCTTTCAGTCAATCCATCCAATAAATGTCCAAATATTGCACTCTGGACAAAGGACAGACCAACATAATCATCCTTCAGGCACAGTCACACCAGCATTTGAAAAGGGTTTAGCTCTGCAACTGTTGTGATCAGGCCTTTATAATCATGTTGCTAGCATGGCTAAGAATAACAGAAAAAAATGTAGCGATGACATCTTTGGCCCTTATAAAACTTAACTCAAATTGCATTGAAAAAAGTGATCAGCAGCTACAAATTAAATGGATTTCTCTCTCTTTAAGTAACTCAGCAGTGTACTTCCGTCTGCAAGCTTTCTTCCTCTTTACTCCAACTGCACAGGAATGCTGCAAATACCTTTCAGCCTGGTCCCATGCTCTGCAAATCCTTGATTCTTTTATATTTTCACTGGAAAATATAGGAAGCAATTTCAAAGACACTGCCTGTTAGACATTAGTTAATAATTAATAAAAAAAAAATATATATATATATCACAGTATTATCATTTCTGCTAAAATAACCTTGATTATATAGAAGCAAAAGCTTAACTTTGTAACTGTAATAACAAAAAAGTAATAAACTAAGTCTAGCAGTCATTTAGGTTGCACAAAACTTTAAACCGATGCAATATGTAGCAAAAAAAGCATAGCTCACAAACAACCTAGTCTACTTTCCTTTAAAAAGAACAAAAATGATGATCTACTGACCATTTTGATTTATAGCAGACACACAAACCACTGTGGCCAGTGCAAGTGGCTGATCCGTACTGTGCTGAAAAAGTTGATCGCTCTGTCTGTTGTGATGCAACTGAAATTTCCTCTGCAATATGGTCATTTAAATGGGAAATCTGTAGACGGTAACTGTATTAGAGGCTGAGATTTCTTTTAGAAATCCTGAACTCATCATGTGATGAGTTTATATAGTCAGCTTATGCGCGCACGCACGCATGCGCGCGCACACACACACACACATACACACACACACACACACACACACACACACACAGAGTTGTAAAATTAATAGATTCTATATATGTAAAACACTTTATTTAGAACATAACGCTAACTGTTCTGTCTGTCATTAGTTTACCTTGGCATAGTTAAAAAAGGTTGCACCTACCTTAATCAATTACTGATTGCCACGTGACCTAAATCAAACACACCCACAAGGCAAACAGGTGCATGCTATGTTTGGCTAAATGCTAAAATGCTCATGGTGGACCCGCCAGTGTTGATTTCTACATTTACTACATTGCTCGGGAACTTCTTCCTTCAAGTGTGAGGACTTTCTGCTTTGTCTGCTTTGTCTGCTTTGACTTTCTGACTTGTCTGCCTTAATAATGTTTTCTGCTGTTAAAGAGGCAGCATTTTCTTTCCATAGCCTAATATTGCTTGTTGCACTTGCTATGGTGTCTATTGCTCTTTTTATTTATTGTTGGTCATTGTGTTATTGTCTGACTTTTGTCCTCTTTTCTGGTTAATTCTAGTGATATTATACAGGAGAGGGCCATTGTATATGTATAATTGATAATCAGTGGTATGCACCAGCAGCAAAATCTGTCTATACAAAGGAAATTTACTGTTGATTTGGACATCTAGGCTGGGTGGCATGATGTGATGTTGTTCCACTAGTGTTGTTGGATTGACAATGAATGCAATTGTAGCCCAAAGTTGTTCTTCACTCTAAAATTAACATCAGATATCACCAATAATTTCCAAAATATAACAGGGTAATGTTTACAGTACAGTACATTCTAAACAACTTTTTACTTTTACCAAGGTAAGTTATCTTACCTCTCTTTCATGTAACTGTACTTTTATTTGAGTATAATATTCTGGTACTCTTTCCATCTCCGTCTAAAAGTAATCTGAATAGCCAGAACATCAAACCAAAATCTTGCCACTGTCAGATACTCTTATCATCCACGGTTGAGTTAGTTGGACTTTATTTTGTATCATTAGTTAGGGGTAATTAAAAAGTCATTTCTGCATTATTATTATGTAGTTTTTCCACTACTTTTATATTGTCCAAACAGTAATTTTGATGGATCATATGTTTTTCAACTGTTCTAACTTACAAATCACAACCTTTAAGCTTAACTATACAAAAACGTTCCTTGTTTAAAAGAAACATTTAGCATGGCCTCAAAAGTAGTGTCACAGGAGCAACTATTGACGAATCCGCTGAGCCACAAGTCCCAAAGAGGATACATTCAAAACAAAGTACAACCTACAGGTAACTTTTGAGATGCTACCTTTCTTGGTCACATGATCCATTCGTACCACTCTCCTACAACAGGTTTCATCACTGAGAGATGATTTTACTTTTGCCTTCATACTGTAATGTAAGCATTGGCACAAATAGGGTAGAGTTGACCTATTTCCACCTTGGTGGATACCTTTACCAATAGTTTGTTGACATGGGGTCAAAAGACAGCAGAAAGACAATGGGCTGAAACATGCTTCCTGCATCATCTCTTATGAGGACATGCTACTGAAGTATATATGTGGTTTTACACATCTCACACTATTATTGTATAATTACAGCCGAGGGATGTATAAGCACTGTAAACGTGTAAATATGGGGTGGGGGGCACTATACCAAACTGGAGTTGAATGTTAAGCTTAGGTATATATTAGATCAAACGTGGATAACTTCAGGTATGGGTTTACAAAGTGTGAAGACCACCGGCTGTATATAAACAAGCTTTTCTTGAAATACGCTCTACGAGACAGAGAACAACACGTCAAGGAGATTTTAGCTACCTTTGTTGGTCACATGACTCATGTCATATTTGGCCCAAAAAATGCAAGAGATTGTAAGGAAAATAGTAATTTGGTTGAGATGAGAAATCCACACAAAAAGATATGATGGTGTGTACTCAGGTGACCCTTCTTCTTCTGTAAATTCAGAGATACACATTGGCTAGCTGGTTACATTTGTAGCTAATTCTCATAGAGGCCTACAAAACAACGCTGAAGGTAACTTCCAACTGGGCAGTCCAGGGGGAAGTTAAGGTAAACTTAACCTACACTATCCTTTTTGTTAAAGAGTAAGATTTGTTTAACTGATCAGTTATATCGCTCTCGCCAAAGCCACCACATTATAATACTTGTAGTATTGCTGGTAGTTAACTCTCATCAGTTAACTACCAGCACATGGTGTCACTGGGGATGAGCATTTCATGCACAAATAGTATCTGACATTCACTGGGAACTATTTTACCATTCTTCAAAGAACTCACATCTAGACCACACTGGACCAGGTCCAGATCAAAGGATTCTGTGAGAGACAGTTCAGATGCGTGAAAAGAAACAATGAAATATCTTTTTTGTTTGTTTGTTTTTGTAATTTTCACAAATACAATACAGGTTTCAAAAATCTGGAATTGTGTTTTTAAGAGCCTCTGACTTCTCTGGGATAATCTAGTGCAGCTTTGACATGTCAAGGTATAGTGGTTCTTGACCCGGACCTAGTCCAATGTGGTTTAAAGTGAAAAAGCAGTGGAATTTCATAAATTTTAAAGGTGGTTTCTGACAGCGTTACATACATTGTGCAACACCCCATTAGTAAATAAGTCGTTCGATGTACGAGAAGTGAACTACCCGGTTGGAAGTTGCGAATAAGAACCAAATCGCTGTGTCGATAAATCTGTTTTATCCGTCAGAGTTATGCTAGCTAATCCCTATCTCATGCAATGTATGCTAACATCCAGCTAGCTTTATCAACCTGTTGGGTACGTACCCTAGTGAAATGCCCACTTGGTGGCCTGTTATGGATAAAATGACTGTCCATTGCTGAAGCCGAAAATGGTCCACAAGGTCCATGGGGCAAGTGTCCAGTAGGAGGAACACCACAAGGGCCCATGAGTCTGAACGGAGGGCCTTGGGGTGGCGGGGGTCCGAACGGCGGCTGCCCGTGTACAGATTTACCTGGGCGGTACATGTTCATGCTCAATACGGTATTCTGACTCGGGTATAGCTCAGTGAAGAAACCAGCATGAAAGAGAGCAGTTTCTCGGAAAACGTGGAATTTTATCCACGCACTTGTGTATCTTTCATTCCACTCTCTGCAAAGAGACTATGGCTTCCAGCAAAACACAACACAGGCGCAGAGCGATTTTTCTTCTTCGGCTTTTACAGTTTAATGGTGGTTGGCAAACAGCTTTTAGGTGCATTATCGCCACCTTGTGGACCGGAGTGTGAATCACAACAGATACCATACTATTGGATGAAGACCTCCTGTTGTAATTATCTGACTGTAACTGATACCCGACATCACCTGAACTCCTCTACAACATTTCCCTAATACCTAATGTCATGTGATTCCTCTGGAGACTCGTTTTAAGCGTATGGCTCTCTGGGTTATATATTGGACAGTATAAAAAGAAAGGTTCTACCATTTCATGTAAGCTGCAATGTTGACATCTACTGGAAGCATGTTTATTCGTTATGTTTGATGTACTGCCTAGACCGGTGTGACCAAACTTCATCCTTGATTTAATGGCCTGTTCTATTTTATTCTATTGTGTTCTATCATTTCTCCTACCTTTCTTTGAATGTTGTAGGAGCATCTGCTGTTTCCTCTATCCCACTCTTTCTGCCATTATTCTTACATTCTGGTTTGACTGAATTGTAACCCCAGCCTTGCTATATTTTCCAATCATACTTTTGTTTCTTGTTGCTCCTTTTGGATATTGATCTGCTAGCTTGTTTTCATTCACACAAGCATGTGCAGGAATCCACACAAATATATATCTATTCCTGCCCTCTTAATTCTGAATATTTGAGCTATGTCCATTACTATGTCATGCCTTGCATGTGACCACGTGTTTAATACTTGTTCATGTACTGCTGGACCATCAAACTAACTAACTATCAAAACTTTGATTGGCTTTACCTCCTCTATCCCAACAAACAATACAGAGTAATTACAATTAATTCCAATATCAATCAATTCATATGCCAGAGCTAATTCATTTTTGTATTATACTAGATAATTAACCCACTGAATGAAAAAGTGATCATGTTCTCATTTCAGATTTTATTGCTCATTCACACGTCCATGCAAACTTTCCAACATCCATATTTGTATGCACACAATCTTCCATGAGCAGTACAAGATGACATCTTTTAAATAAGTAACAAAGGAGATTCCAGTCAAATCTACTGAAACAAAATGTAGACTGGAAAGATGAAGCTGTTTTCAAGTAACTGTAAAATTCAATTAAACTATTCAGGATTTCAAGAATCCTACATGAAATAATGAGGTGCACTTCTCATGTCGGACACACAGCAAGCGCACCAACAGTGAAATCTTAGGACTTTTTCCTGCTTTCAAAAAAAATGTTCCATATAAGGCTAACTCATCTGTTAAGTGTCAAAAGGAGGTCAAAACAGCAGAGTCCAACTAATCGATCAACCATTTATAGCAGAGTTGTTGGCTTGAACACTCATTTTGAGGAGGCAGAGAAAACATGAACACACAAGTATGAAAAAGCAAAGGACTACATTAGAACAGTCGTCTATAGTAAAACGAGAACTCCCAAACAGCCTGTGGTGAGTATATACAGTATCTGTATGTGTAGATGTCCTAGATCCTCATTTAACATTTCAGTCAACTTTCAACCGTGCTGAAAATTCAAGATGATAAGGCATTTAAAATCTGTTCACGCATGAAAAGCAGTTGAGTGGACTCTGCTGCGATGCCCCCACGGTCTTCAACTAGTGTAGTGTCTGCCTTGATTAAAGCCAGCTTGGTTGTAGTGCTGCCCACCATGTTGGAAGAACTGTTCAAACTGTCCTCCTTGGTTAAAATTCTGACCTCCTCTCCCTCCCCAGCCCCCTCCTTGTCCTCCTCCTCCTCGACCCCCTCTACCCCTGCCCCCGCGACCTCCTCGACCGCCACCTCTCTCATGATGCCAGCTTCCATCTTGGTGGTAACTGTCATGGTAACCACCTCCTCCTCCATGGTGACCAGAGTCCTGGAAGCCTCCTTGGTTGCTCCCTCCTCCTCCGTAACCACCTCTCCCTCCTCCCCCCTGATGACCTCCTGCATCTTGATAGTGGCCCTGACTGTAATTGCCTCTCCCTCCTCCACCTCCTTCTCCCCAGCCTCCCTGCACCTTCCCCCCTCTGGCGCCTCCTCTGCCTCCCCTTTCTCCATGTCCTCCTCCGCCTCCTCTCTCATATCCTCCTCGGCCACCTTGGGAGTAGTGATCATAGCCCCCCCTGCTGCCTCCATGCCCACTCCCAGCATAGTGTCCTCCACCTTGGGGAGCATCCTGACGCTTCTGCCAGGAGGGCATCTCTGGAGGAGGAGGCTCAATCTCACAGGGTCGTCCTCCTCTGTCTGGCACTCGGCCCATTAGAACCTAAGGGAAGGACAAAGGTTACAACAGGACAGTTCAAAAGGAAGCCCGCTAGTCAAATTTGACAGTCTTTTGTTTGTATGAGGTTCAGTTTCTGTCGGTTTGACTGAACTTGATGTGTTAAAAAAGGGCTCCCAAGCACTTTTCTGCCACAGAAAAACACTATATGGACACAAGCCCTTAGTCTGCAAGCTTAAGCGCATCACAACAGACTTTTGCATGTGTCTTATGAACAGAGAAATGGGACAAAAAAAAGCCTTAATCAAAAATGAAACAGAAACAGAAAACATCTTGTGACCACACTGTGTTTAACCCACCTTATTAATGGCACACGCAGTCTTCTCTCTGATCTTGCCGCTGCTTGTGCGGAGGATCTTAGAGAAATCTTGTCGAGCAGCAAGAAGGTGGGCAACAGAAATTTTGCTTTTGGTCCCGAGGGCAGAACGCAGCGGCTGGTAAACTTTGGCCAACTTTTCAGCATGTGTCTGTAATAAAACATACAAAAGGAAGTCATATTCATTTTTGTAAAGCCAATACATCAAGGACATCAGTCAAATACTGTATATACATGAAGAATGCGGTTTGCAGCAAATCACCAGTCACTGTTATTCATATGTCCCACTATTGTGCCTCATGTAATTCATTTAGCATGGACCATTTTGATGGTATGATGAAAAAATAATAAGAAGAAGAATCAGAGGGACAATCCCCTTTATTTGTCACACAGATACATCCATGCACACACACGCCATGCACTGGTGAAATTTGTCTTCCGCCTTTAACCCATCCTGGTCGTCCTTCCTCCGCGGCAGACCAGGAGCGGTGGGCTGCCATCCAACCGCCGCCCGGGGACCCAGTTCCTTTTGTCACCATTGGTCAGGTGGTGATCTTCTTGCATGTTTTTAGTGGGGGTATTTTTTATGGAGGATACCCCAGGTGAAC
Organism: Chaetodon auriga; assembly: GCF_051107435.1. Taxonomy (NCBI): domain Eukaryota; kingdom Metazoa; phylum Chordata; class Actinopteri; order Chaetodontiformes; family Chaetodontidae; genus Chaetodon; species Chaetodon auriga. The sequence continues at coordinate 4,479,929 of NC_135084.1, forward strand.
ACGGGGAGAACATGCAAACTCCACAAAGAAAGGCCCTTTTTCCTCGAGCAGCAGGCACCGAAGGCATGGTGGAGGACACGCCCCCGGTGCCCACAGCGAGATTTGAACCCGGGACCTTCTAGCTGTGAGGCGACAGTGTTACCACCAGAATTCATTCATTCATATTGCAGAAAATTAGGTCAACGCACAATAATTTAAGGAACAGTGAAAAAAGAACCAAAAAATGTTTCCATTACATCTTGCAGAAACACTGAAGAAACAAAGCTAAGAGATCTTTCAAATCATACTCGACACATGTGAACAAGAACAATTTTTATCAGATACTGACAGGCCTGATACAGAATCAAGTCATGTTGGTGTTTATATAGAATTCAGAAGTGTTGTTGTGGCTGCACTCAGTTCAGAATATGGTAAAGTTTAGTAGACTGACAGAAAATCAGCCAAAATGAGCCAATATATGTACAATAGACTAATCTTTTGTCAAGCAGAAATGCCAAAGATTTGACAGTTCAAGCTTATTTTCCTCTTATTACATCATTGTGCACAAAGAATCTTTAGAAGTTTTTTTGTTTAACAGACCAAACAATAATCGAGAAAATAATTGTCCATTCACTCAAAATGACAATAAGGTTTAGGTGCAGTGCCAGGAGGCTCCGTTTACATGGATCATATGGGGTTAGAAAAAAACAGCAGTGTATTGTGCCCTTTTCAAATGTAGGATTGGACGTTTCCACATACCTTTGCTCTGTCAGACCAACCAAAAGACTGCACCGTCACATCGAGACGTTTCAGCAGCATTTTTCTTCTCACGTCATACTCATTTACAAGTGCTTGGTTTATAGCTTCAATTTTTTCCTGGAAAACAAGGAGGGAGTATATTCATGCATACGATCATTCATTTATGCAGTGCTCCTCAATTACACAGTATTTCTATATTGTTTTTGAGTATTTACCAAGTGCACGGGTCCAAGGGCCTTCTTCATCAGAGGCTCCCCTACGTGATTTGGTGGGACTCTGCTTATGGCTTCTTTCAGCTGTAGATGTGTGTAGTGTGAGTGCATGGACAGTTAAAAGCATAGAACAGATGCAGCACATTAAACCACAATGACAAAAGCAGAAATGGGTACAACTTGATTTCGTCTCCAAAATAGGCATTTCCTGTGAGGACAGAAAATGCAGTGAAACTGGCTTCACATCATTATGATGCACAAAAGTCACATCTAATACTGCAATTTAAAAAGAACTGTGTTGGGTCTGTAGCTCTTGAAGCCAGTTTAAACAATCAGATTAAACTGTAGGGGACACATTACAATCCAACTGCACAGTAGTTTCACGAGGTGTGTTTCAGCAGCTATTGTCAGGAAATGAAAGAGAACAGGCAGCTTCAAAAGCAGGTTTAACCAGCCTAAATGTTCAGCTCATCTCGTGAGTGCACACCATCTGGCTGAGTCATCAACTGACCTTCTTCTCAATTCCACTGAAGAACTGGAACATGGTGATGTTGGCTGGAGGCTTGGACATACCCAGTGCCATGCAGATGCCCTTCAGCTCCAGGAACAAGGGGCTGCCCGACTCCTGGGCTTTCTTCTCGGGCTTATTAACCAGGATCATCCTTGATGCCTCCAACTCAGACACCAGAAAGGCTGAGATTAAAAAAAATGGATTTAGTTAAATTCTAACTGCTGTTACACGATGCTTAGATTTCAGTGCTATCTGAAATTAAATAAACAAAAAAACTGACAAAAAAAGTCACCAGGCAGGACTCAAGACTCATTTTTTACACTAGTGGTGCTCCCAAATGAGAGTTTATGTATTTTCCATCTCAACTGCATTGGTGAGAAATAATAATAGGCAGTTTACAGAAACAACAACGTGCTGCCTAATTTTAAAGGAAAAGACTAGGAAGCAAAGTGCCTTAAGAGAATGTCATTTTACGTGACTTTTTAAAGGAGGGGCTGCAGCAGCAGCTAAAACCAGATATAATACAAACCATCAACTGATCTACTGAAAACAAATGTGTTTTCCTCTTTCTCACTGTCTATATGTGGAGCACACAAGTATTTGTATTGGGAAAGAGGATTTGCTTTGTTTTTGTTTATCATCAGGATCGTGTATTACTCCATGATTCCTTGAGATGCTGTCACCTGAATCCAAGTAACAGACATCAGTGCTCGACAGACCAACTGGAGACACTTCAAAAAGTAACTGCTATTACGGCTCTGTACAGCGTCACTTGTGGGCAATTTGAAGGCAGGTCTCACAGATATAAAGCTGCAACAGCCACCTGTGGCCTATTCAGATCCCACAATGTTTTGTATTTGTGATTTTTTTTTAATCACTGTGGCAGCCTGCCACCACAAAACATTACCAGCAGAAACACTACTCCTGTTGATTGACGTGATGATTGTAAAAAACAAACAGATGGCTTACTTTTAAGTCGCACTGGTGCTCTTAGAACTAAAATTTAGCCACACTGTCTCCAAAAATGGTTGCAAAAGGTGACTAAATGGTCTCAGCTCAGAGTCCTGCCAGGAAAGTAATTAAGGCTTATTGAATTCAGCTCTTCACAAAGACATGCAGGAAATCCACCTGTCATAGGCCATTCCAGTGCCAAACATTATGACATGTCACAGCAGGAAACCCACAGCTGAAACTGATATCACTGATGATGGGGATCCATTTTATTTCAGTTGGGAGGGACCATAGAGGTAACCCGAACCCTAGATCTTCCTGTTAGATGACAGTTTGAACAGTTTCTTGGATGCTGTTGTGAAACGATTCACTATAAACTGTACTGCTTGTTTTAATATAACTGGAGTATGATTTTACATGTTGTAGCTTAAAGTGTAGTCTTGACCTGTCTGCATCTTCCACCCGTCAGCAGCTCTGTAGTTCTCTTTTTAAAATTAAGATACCACTTCCTGATTGATCACTTGGCATATAACTTAAATTGTGCAGCAAACATTTGACAATATTAGTTTTTTTTTCTAATAGGTCATAAGCTACTTAAATAAAGATATACAAGTCGAGATACAAGTGCATAAATACAGTAAACAAACAAAAGCATTAGACTAAAACCAACTAAAAATAAGTGACGAGCTAATATATAGCAGCTACAGTGATGGTAACAAGGACAGAACACGAAACAATGTTCAATAAAACTTAAACTAATCATTTGCTCACGTCTGCCTTCCCGGCTTGAACTGAACACTGACCTGCTGTGTTCTTATGGAGGCCATTAGCATTGGTGTGAAACAGAATTCTTCAGCAGGCCTTTTATTACAGCTCTATGTTTACATTATGCATTTATATCCTGCAAACAGTGCAAACAGCAATCTTTGCAGACTATTTGTAATGATAATTGATTGCTATGATTTGGTTTCAATCTTGTATTATTAACTGTAAATAACTACAAATGAATACAACCCATTTTAAAACAAATCAATTACTCATCCAAACAAATTTAGTCATTGGTTTTGACCAGTTGCATTTATGCAGAATGCACAAGTACGTTAAATTGTTAATGTCAGTAATGCACTCATTTGTTACTACTTGAGTTCATGCAGATAAACACTCTGGAATAATAACAAAAAATTAATTAATTGCAAATGGTGGCGTAAAACCTTTGCGTGACTAATTAGAGAATTTCATCAATACCATTGGGTAAAAAAAGAAAAGAAAAAAGAGCTGACAACAACAGTAGGAAATTCCTGGAGGAGACACAGTCAGCATCTCCACAACAGGCATGCACACCTCGCACTGCATTATTGGCGACGGCCCCCATTTGCCATAACGCCTGCTGAACTGAGTAGATGGCAAAGTTTGCAGTTTTATGTTCTGAAATGCAAATGTTACTTTTTGGTTTGTGTTTGGAATGTGCCTGTGCAGAGCATGGTGGTTTATGTAGTTTCATTTTTGTGCTGGTGAGTGAGGTTTCTGTTACATTTCTTTACTGCAGCTGCATTTTGGCAAAATACTCCTGGCGTGCTGCTGACACACGGGGTAGTGTGTGCACATAAACATAAAGAATTGAATTGAATAGAACGTCCACATATCTGCCCCACTGTCGCCAATACCCACCCAGCTATTTGGGTCAGTATCAGACCAACATCAGATAATGCAACTGCGTTCTTGCAGGGATAGAGTGAGTGTTTCCTTCTATAAATAACATGAATTCTGAATATTTAAAATGGCATAATGTAGATAATGATTTTCAAACAAATCTGCCTCCTCTGGTAAAGTATTTCCATACTTTTGACTGAAGTCAAGCACGGACGTACATCCATGTTTATTTCTGCGTCCAGATGCATGTCTGCTGCTTTAGCCGCACACACTGCACAGTGTTAAAGTCATGCATGACAGCTGTGAACTGTCAATGAAGACCCTCAGCAGCCCCATGCCCATCTATCTGCTGTTGATGCACTGCCACTGTTTCCTCACGTACTGCACCATGAAAAAACCACAGATGAACAATTATTCTACAACAATGCAGTGCTGACCAGTGGTTCTGACAGCCAACTACTCGACAATTCTGTGAAACCCAGAGTAAAGTGAAGCAAGTTATATCAGCTTCAGTGCTAAATGCTGTGTGGGGGTAATAATCAAAATCTTCACAAAATCCGACATGCACTATTTAAGCTGGAGTTAGCTGCCAAAATAAACCCCCTCCAATGAAAGCTAACAGCCTATACTGGTATTGAAACAGATGTAATACAATAAACAAAAGATGCTACTTTGTTCACTTTCCCTGGGATTACAATGTTCTCCAAAGTGAAGCAAGTGAAGGCAGTACATCATCACATATCACAGTCAGATTTGAACACGATTACTGGGATGAGACCCTAAAAGGGACATACTTGTACCAGTTTAAGAGATGTTCAGGTCCTTTTAACAGCAGAGATTTGGACATGGGACTGCTGAAGTTGGACGGTAGGAAAAGCAAAGCCGTAGTTCTAAACAATGTTGGCTGTATTCCATTTAGATGCATCAGTTCCGGAGTGCGTATATAATGCATGCTCGCTCACTTGAACACTTCAGTGAAACCAAGCTATCACTGACAGTGTTAGCTCCACCTCCACCTTTTGCTCAGGTGGAAGTTGGGCACAGCTATGATGGGAAGTGAGTTCATCCAACTTTGTAACTCGAAAATACAGTTACATTATCCTTCAATTTAATGAAACTGCCCTACATTGAGCCATGAAAAAAAGGTCCCAGCTCCAACACGCGTAATACATGAACACTGCTCTCACCAACTGTAAACAACCTGCGAGGGTGATGCTGCAGTCTGTAGTGTTGGAGTGAAATATTGCACTAATGTAATATGACCATATCTTTATACAAATGGTTGGCTCATTATCAAAGCACTCAGGCTTGATATAGACAGTGTGGGTGAAATTAGCTATTAAAATCAAGCAGTAAAGCTTCCCTGTTCACTCCAACCCAAGAGCCAAGACTGACGCCGACAAAAACAATTAATACAAAAAAAAAACATCTGGCACAAGTGTGGCACCATTTAAGTTCCCGACACCCAATAGGACCTCTTTCAGGGCTCTGTTGGCTTGTACAGACTGTGTTAGATTTACTTTTGTCTTTGTTTTGTCATTTCAACAGAGCTCCATCCTCTGTCCACCTGAGCAGAGATCTGCTCAGCCAGAATAACTGAAAACACCTGTGTAGGTGTACAGAGCCTTGACAAGGTAACTGCACACAGGCTGCTAATACAGCCATCTAGTGGTGGCTGCATGAAATGCCAAACCCTGTGCTGCAAAGCACTTCACAATATGACTGTGAGGCTCTTTATCACAGGTGGGTGTGGTAGAACAGTTGGCATAAAGTGCAATTCACTTCAACCTTTCAGTCCACAGGTCAACACAACAAAACTATTCTTCCAGCTAAGATGCCCTTGAGGAAGGCACTGTGCTATGCAGCTGCCCCATTATTCTAACATATTTCCACTTACGCATGTGTGTATGTCCTCTGTGTACGTGTGTGCATTTCAGGTTTGTGTGTGTAAATGAAAAAATAACAGAGTGAAAAAATGTAGTGTTCCCCAAGGAGAAAAGCAATTGTTCTATCTTCTTCTTATTTAAATATTTAGGGTTAACTTGCTCTTTAAACTGAGGTGTTGCAAAGTGCTTTTATCATACTGAGGAGCAGCAGACAGTCTGTCCTGTTGAGGAGCCTCTGGGTGATGTCTCCGCTGATGAGGACAGAGTAAGGACAGGCGAGCTCTGACAGCAGACCGCTCATCTCCAACTGGAAGCTCTCTGCCTCGCTCGGACCTAGGAGTGGTAAACACACCAAACACGAGGTGACAAGACAGACAAATAATCTGTTTAAATCTCACATACCCACTCTGAGCAATACAGTTAAAAGCTTAGTGATTTGACATCATGGCTTCCTTAATTACTCACAAACCCAAACCATAACAGGTGTCATTTAACAGAAGTATATATTTTACTTTTCATTTCTCCATCAACCTTCCACTAGCAGGAAGAGGAAATGATGCTAGTAGAACCATTTGATTCAATGTGCTCTCTTGCTTCTGCATCAGAGGCAACTTTACTGAATAATGCAACATGTCTTACAGTTTGTGGCCTGGACATTCTCCTCCAGCTTGCAGTAGAGTTTAAGCTCTGAGACAATCCAGGCACAGAGCTTGGTATACTCAGGTGAAGCTGCACCTCTGCTCACAGCAGAATCCAGAGCTCCTTCCTCCAACAGAGGGCCTTGGTACCTACAGTAACACACAGAACTGAAACTTAAAACAACATAAGACCACGTTCACTCTCAACCACAACTCTTCTCTTGCCAGCAGTTACAATAAGTAACACTGAGGTTTGATTCAGTGAGCAGAGCCAGGTTTGACACTACCAATGAAACAACACCACACTTTAAAATCTGGTTATTTTAAGAAGTCTTCCTCATTGCTCGTATATGCCGAACAGAGCTTGGTTCCCCTGATGACGTGTGAGAAGCTGCCGGATATTTCACTGAATCAATAAATGATGCATCTTGGCAAAGTGCTGCAAGAATCAGTAAACAGACAGAAATGTGTTGGGGTTATCCTGGCATGAACCATGACAGGAGCCCATTCTGCTGACGCAGCTTGTGGCACGACATGTAAAATCAGACTGTAATGAGGTCTAGTGATACCGGTGCGCACAGAGTTCGCTATGACGCACATAAATGGCTATGGGGAAAAAATCCATCGCCATCAAACTCACGTTAGCTACAACAGCAAGTTAGCCCTTTGGCTAAAACAAGCTACACTGTAGTGGCTATACAGGCTAAAGTGGGGAAAGACCGGCACGGCTGGTCATTACACTGCCAGCTTTTGCACATATTTTTTCATACAGCGACATATGGCGTTTTCTGACTTACCCTAAATCCTCAAGAGAGACGAGAATGTCATTCTCCATCCCGATAATCTTTCGTTATGCTCCAAAATTACGTACTGTCAAATAGGGTATTCCACATGAGCCAGCTCAGCTGATAGCATACACGTTTTACTTCGTCTTCTTCTTCTTTGGTTTGGCAGTCTAGACGAAGCGATGGCGTGTTGCTGCCCCCTCAGTCAGAACAACAGCATTGGTACAAGTCTATACACGCGAAAATTGTGGTAGAGAGCAGTCTCAGCAGTTTCCGTTTTTCGCTGCTTATTTTAGATTAAGTATGATTGAGAGATTAATGACAGTTTTCCCTCAGTTCCAATGGGTCTCTGCACAGAATAAATTGTGCACTGCAGAAGAACATGTTCACTTTCTCAGTGTACCCACATTGAGACTTGATGATGCTCTTTCATCACGGCATGCCCACTGTTAAAGGGGAATTTTACCACTGGAAAGATGGCCTTATCATAAAAGTCTTCTGTCAATGCAGTAGAGAGATGCAAATGTTTTTGAAATTAGTGGTACCCCTGACCAGAGAAAATAAAAAAGGGTTGTAGTGTTCCCCTTTGCTCGAATGTACAAGGCCTACAATAACCACAATGCATGGTGCACATTGTTCTCCAAGGCCACGCCAAGGCTGCTCCAGGCTTGACCAGAGTTTTCACGTCAGACCACACCAGCATCATCCCTCGCTCTGCCCCAGCCTACACTGCCAGTCAGCATTGCACTGATGCCCAAACCATCAAAGGGCACTAACACAAATCTGAAGCTGCTTCTGAGGACAGTGCATTCATTGCTTTAGCTGATTAAAATATCCTCATCAATACATTTCCAGTCTGCTGTTTAAACAGTCAGTTTCCATGTAATTGCAGTAGAAATCAGAAAACTTATTTTTTAATTTCTGAAACAACCATACTGACATAAAACAGACCTTTGATCTTTAGGGTTTGTTATCAAACTTTTTCCACAATAAAAAAATATTTTTTCTTAGTTTAATACAGCACTCTAGTGTTACAGCACTGATATAGCAAATTATATTCAAGTAATGATGAAGGTTCAGAATGAATCTATGACAGCTATAACTGTGTGCAAAGAGAAACCATAGCAAGAAGCAGGTGTCAGGTGATGGAAAGTTTACTTTATGTCCAGCAAACCTAGATGACTGTGTCTCCCAAGTCTCTTGCCCTGTAGAACCTTCTCCAAGAAATGGTGACAGTTTGTTATGTAATAAATTGATGAATACAGGGTATCAAACAGATGACAGAATGTGCATGTTGAAGAGACATACAATCAGTCGAAAATCATTGTTGCTGATAAATTGATTCACATTGATAATACAGACAATACTGACAAGGTAGGTAGGTGACAAGGAGTACTGACTTTTCTATTGGATGATCTTCATACAACATATCAATGGACAAGCTCATAGGTGTGGTCAAAAGAAGAAGAAGAAGAAGTGGCACGGTGGAAACACTGTCGCGTCACAGCAAGAAGGTCCCGGGTTCGATTCTCGCTGCGGGCACCGGGGGTGTGTCCTCCACCATGGCTTCGGTGCCTGCTGCAAAAAAGAGGGCCTTTCTGTGTGGAGTTTGCATGTTCTCCCCGTGTTCACCTGGGGTATCCTCCGTAAAAAATATACCCCCACTAAAAACATGCAAGAAGATCACCACCTGACCAATGATGACGGCAAAGATGGGTCCCCGGGCGCCGGTCTAGCTGCCCACCGCTCCTGGTCTGCCGCGGAGGAGGGACAACCAGGATGGGTGAAATGCGGAGGACAAATTTCACCTCGTGTGCAGTGTTCCGCATGTGCATGTGTGTGACAAATAAAGGGGAATGTCTCCCCCCGATTCTTCTTCTTCATATCTTTATACAGGGAATTTCTGTTGACATTTCATCAGTCACGGATATGGTTCTGTCCGATCACTACTTAGTTGAATTTGCTGTCTCCTCACATGCAGAATTTTAGACACACTTTTTTCAGGGAAAAAAAAAGAAAAAAAAGAATCAATCAGAATTCAAGTTGTTTGGGTAGCTCCATGCTACTCTCCTGCTACTGCAGCCAGGACATAAAGAGCTGGATAACATGCAATTTTCTCATGCTAAACTCGGACAAAACTGAAGTTATAGTACTAGGCCACCTTAGGAACTCACTTTCTGATGACACAGCAATTATGGATGGCATTGCGCTGGCCTCCAGCACCACTGTAAAGAATGTGGGAGTTATTGTTGATCAGGACACGTTCACTCCCATGTAAAATAAATTTCAAGGACTGCCCTTTTTCACCTGTCTAACATTGCAAAAATCAGGCACATCCGGTCTCAAAACGATGCAGAAAAACTAGTCCATGCATTCATAACTTCCAGGTTGGATTATTGCAATTCCTTACTATCAGGCTGCCCAAATTTGTTACTAAATAGTCTCCAGTTGCTCCGGAACGCTGCAGCACGTGTTCTGACAAAAAATGAGGAAGAGATATCATATTTCTCTGATATTAGCCACTCTGCAGTGGCTCCCTGTGAAATTTAGAATAGAATTTAAAATTCTCCTCCTTACTTACAAAGCCATAAATGGTCAGGCACAATCTTCTCTTAAAGAGCTCATACCTCATTACCCCACTAAAACACTGCATCCCCGGAATGCAGGCTTACTTATTGTTCAGAAAGTCTTCAAAACCAGAACAAGAGCCAGAGCCTTTAGCTATCAAGAACCATCTTCCAGTCTTCGTGCGGGAGGCAGACACTCTCTCTATATTTTAAAGCAGGCTTAAATCTGTCCTTTTTGCTAAATTTAATAGTTAGGTTTAGGTAGTAGTTAGGGTTAATAGTTGCCCTGGACCAGCCCCTAGTTATGCTGTTATAGCATTAGAAAAGTGATTTCTTTATGCTTCTGTAGTGGAGTACACAGCACACATGTTGGGAAGTGTTTGTGAATGCACTTCCAGGCTGCACTCCACCCAGACCTCTCTACTCTCCCAATCAGGGTCAGGCTATATAAAGCACCAGTGAGCAGGTCATCACTCCCTTTCACTCCTGCTGTTGGATGGCCCACAGGATAGTGACCCCCCCTGTTGAAGTGTAGTATTGTTTTGTCTTGGTTATTCATTGTTTTGGTATTTACCTTTGAGTTGTTCTTTTGAATATTAAATTAACTGGGTTGCTATATTTTGTTTTTGTTTTTTTTTATTATTGTTATTATATTTTAGTTATTTTGTTTTAGTGAGGTGGAGCGCCATTTTGTTGGGGAGGCTAAGCACCCCGGGTGAGGTTCCTACACTTAATGCACGTGAGTGAAGGCACCGGGCACAATTGACTACACTATATTTACTGGGAGGATTGCAGTGTTGCTGTGTTCACTGAGCTGAGTAGTGGTAGCACCCCTAGGCACCTAGGTAGTCTGCCTCTCCACTAGTGGCCTCTGACCACCATATTCTTAGTTATCTCAGATGGACTGGGTTTTAGCTATTTTAACATCTAACCATTGAATTTTAGATTGGGCCTTTTTAGGTAGTAAAATGATAGTAATTAAGTAAGTAATTAGTAAGTAATAGTAAGTAATTCTAACTCCCCTTATTGATTTGTTGTGATTTGTTAAAGCTTTTTCTCTTTTGCAGCTCCAGTCCCTGTCTGTTTAGTTTTGAAAAATAAAGAACATTTGGTTTATTCAGAAACGTCCTGTCCTACCAGTTAAATGCATCAATACCTGATGGTAGAGACATTTGACACTCCTCCCTCCGCCACACTTCAATCAGCAGTATGAGATATGACCATGGATGAGCTTGTCGCAAGCAAGACAACTCAAAGAGAAGCACTTGTGAAAACAGAATCATCAGTGGCTCTATTTGAAGTGATCTGAGAGTTTTTGTTTCTGTCAAGACACAGCAAGAGTTTTTGCTTTGTCCAGAAAACCTTAACGACGGGTTAAACCTTAAACCTTAAGACATAACGACGAGACAACCACCATGCTAAATATGTGCATACCATTAGAGTGCGATGAGTGGTCAATTACAGTCCAGTGTTTTCTTGATGGAGAAAACTATGTGGAAATTACGCAAAACAGAAGATGCAGAGGTCAGCAAAACTACCCCAACAAGAAGCACTTACTGAACTGAGAACCAAAGTGAGTGTTTGAGTTAGGGTAGTAGTAATGACCAAATGTAGAACTTGAAAAGAACTTGTGTATGACATTTAAGTTATCATAAAGAATTGTGTACAGCAGACTCCAGAGGTCAGCAAAACTACCCCAACAGTTAGCACTTACTGCAATCAGAAGTCAAGTTAGTGCTGGTGTTTGGGTAATGTTGGTGACAAATGCCTGTATTGGGCAAGTCACGTGAAAAGGGAAAGTAATGTGACAGTCGTGTGTTTGTCCATTGGTAGGCCTGTTGAAGCAGTCACAAGCAAGACAACCCCAAAGAGAAGCACTTATGAAGACAAGAATCATCAGTGTCTCCATTTGAGGTGATCTGAATGTGTTTCCACCATATGTTGAGCTGGAGGATGTAGCATTTGTCATATACCACCGCCCCAACAAGTAGCACTTACTGAATTCAAGTCAAGTCAATGCTCAAGTTAGGCCAATCACACTGACTTGCTTCCGAGTTTCTGTGCAGTCCCCGTGTCTCCTTCTGGCATCTTCTGTGTTGTCCCAGTAGCAGTGGAAGTGTTGTTCCTTGCCAAGATTTGGCCACCTTAAATACTGAATTGAGTCATTTCCACCATACTCCGCCTTCTTTCCAGACAATGATGAGACAACAATAGCGCTATTTGGACTTAACGACGAGACAACCACCATGCTAAATACGTGCATACCATTAGCGTGCGATGAGTGGTCAATTACAGTCCAGTGTTTTCTTGGTGGAGAAAACTGTGTGGAAATTGCGCACAACAGAAGATGCAGAGGTCAGCAAAACTACCCCAACAAGAAGCACTTACTGAACTGAGAACCAAAGTGAGTGTTTGTGTTAGGGTAGTAGTAATGACCAAATGTAGAACTTGAAAAGAACTTGTGTATGACATTCAAATCAATGGCAACTCCATACAACTTTCCTGGTACTGCAGCCAGAGGGCTACTTAATGTTGACCTGTATTTGCCACTGAAAACGATCTCTGCAATTTAAATGTGATTTCTCTATGCTTCAATCAGCAGTACGAGATATGCCCATGGAGGAGCTTGTCACAAGCAAGACAACCCCAAAGAGAAGCACTTGTGAACACAGAATCACCAGTGGCTCTCTTTGAAGTTATCTGAGAGTGATTCTCTGAAAAGCTGGCTTCCTGTGAATCTGAATTCATGGGAGTTTTTTTTAATTTCATTATTGTCAATAACAGCTGCCAGACGACTCAGCACTTACTGGATTGAAAAATCAAGCCATTGTCCAAGTCAGGGAATACTAAGACCTTCCACATCCATTCCAAACACTATGCGTCACACAGTAAAAATCATCTTGAACAGTTATCATAAAGAATTGTGTATGGCAGACTCCAGAGGTCAGCAAAACTACCCCAACAGTTAGCACTTACTGCAATCAGAAGTCAAGTTAGTGCTGGTGTTTGGGTAATGTTGGTGACAAATGCCTGTATTGGGCAAGTCACGTGAAAGGGGAAAGTAATGTGACAGTCGTGTGTTTGTCCATTGGTAGGCCTGTTGAAGCAGTCACAAGCAAGACAACCCCAAAGAGAAGCACTTATGAAGACAAGAATCATCAGTGTCTCCATTTGAGGTGATCTGAATGTGTTTCCACCATATGTTGAGCTGGAGGATGTAGCATTTGTCATATACCACCGCCCCAACAAGTAGCACTTACTGAATTCAAGTCAAGTCAATGCTCAAGTTAGGCCAATCACACTGACTTGCTTCCGAGTTTCTGTGCAGTCCCCGTGTCTCCTTCTGACATCTTCTGTGTTGTCCCAGTAGCAGTGGAAGTGTTGTTCCTTGCCAAGATTTGGCCACCTTAAATACTGAATTGAGTCCACCATACTCCGCCTTCTTTCCAGAAGATGATGAGACAACAATAGCGCTATTTGGACTTAACGACGAGACAACCACCATGCTAAATATGTGCATACCATTAGCGTGCGATGAGTGGTCAATTAGAGTCCAGTGTTTTCTTGGTGGAGAAAACTGTGTGGAAATTGCGCACAACAGAAGATGCAGAGGTCAGCAAAACTACCCCAACAAGAAGCACTTACTGAACTGAGAACCAAAGTGAGTGTTTGTGTTAGGGTAGTAGTAATGACCAAATATAGAACTTGAAAAGAACTTGTGTATGACATTCAAGTTATCATAAAGAATTGTGCACAGCAGACTCCAGAGGTCAGCAAAACTACCCCAACAGTTAGCACTTACTGCAATCAGAAGTCAAGTTAGTGCTGGTGTTTGGGTAATGTTGGTGACAAATGCCTGTATTGGGCAAGTCACGTGAAAGGGGAAAGTAATGTGACAGTCGTGTGTTTGTCCATTGGTAGGCCTGTTGAAGCAGTCACAAGCAAGACAACCCCAAAGAGAAGCACTTATGAAGACAAGAATCATCAGTGTCTCCATTTGAGGTGATCTGAATGTATTTCCACCATATGTTGAGCTGGAGGATTGTCCCAGTAGCAGTGGAAGTGTTGTTCCTTGCCAAGATTTGGCCACCTTAAATACTGAATTGAGTCCACCATACTCCGCCTTCTTTCCAGATGAAGATGATGAGACAACAATAGCGCTATTTGGACTTAACGACGAGACGACCACCATGCTAAATATGTGCATACCATTAGCGTGCGATGAGTGGTCAATTACAGTCCAGTGTTTTCTTGGTGGAGAAAACTGTGTGGAAATTGCGCACAACAGAAGATGCAGAGGTCAGCAAAACTACCCCAACAAGAAGCACTTACTGAACTGAGAACCAAAGTGAGTGTTTGTGTTAGGGTAGTAGTAATGACCAAATGTAGAACTTGAAAAGAACTTGTGTATGACATTCAAATCAATGGCAACTCCATACAACTTTCCTGGTACTGCAGCCAGAGGGCTGCTTAATGTTGACCTGTATTTGCCACTGAAAACGATCTCTGCAATTTAAATGTGATTTCTCTGTGCTTCAATCAGCAGTATGAGATATGCCCATGGAGGAGCTTGTCACAAGCAAGACAACCCCAAAGAGAAGCACTTGTGAACACAGAATCACCAGTGGCTCTCTTTGAAGTTATCTGAGAGTGATTCTCGGAAAAGCTGGCTTCCTGTGAATCTGAATTCATGGGAGTTTTTTTTTAATTTTATTATTGTCAATAACAGCTGCCAGACGACTCAGCACTTACTGGATTGAAGAATCAAGCCATTGTCCAAGTCAGGGAATACAAAGACCTTCCACATCCATTCCAAACACTATGCGTCACACAGTAAAAATCATCTTGAACAGTTATCATAAAGAATTGCAATCAGAAGTCAAGTTAGTGCTGGTGTTTGGGTAATGTTGGTGACAAATGCCTGTATTGGGCAAGTCACGTGAAAAGGGAAAGTAATGTGACAGTCGTGTGTTTGTCCATTGGTAGGCCTGTTGAAGCAGTCACAAGCAAGACAACCCCAAAGAGAAGCACTTATGAAGACAAGAATCATCAGTGTCTCCATTTGAGGTGATCTGAATGTGTTTCCACCATATGTTGAGCTGGAGGATGTAGCATTTGTCATATACCACCGCCCCAACAAGTAGCACTTACTGAATTCAAGTCAAGTCAATGCTCAAGTTAGGCCAATCACACTGACTTGCTTCCGAGTTTCTGTGCAGTCCCCGTGTCTCCTTCTGGCATCTTCTGTGTTGTCCCAGTAGCAGTGGAAGTGTTGTTCCTTGCCAAGATTTGGCCACCTTAAATACTGAATTGAGTCCACCATACTCCGCCTTCTTTCCAGAAGATGATGAGACAACAATAGCGCTATTTGGACTTAACGACGAGACGACCACCATGCTAAATATGTGCATACCATTAGCGTGCGATGAGTGGTCAATTACAGTCCAGTGTTTTCTTGGTGGAGAAAACTGTGTGGAAATTGCGCACAACAGAAGATGCAGAGGTCAGCAAAACTACCCCAACAAGAAGCACTTACTGAACTGAGAACCAAAGTGAGTGTTTGTGTTAGGGTAGTAGTAATGACCAAATGTAGAACTTGAAAAGAACTTGTGTATGACATTCAAATCAATGGCAACTCCATACAACTTTCCTGGTACTGCAGCCAGAGGGCTGCTTAATGTTGACCTGTATTTGCCACTGAAAACGATCTCTGCAATTTAAATGTGATTTCTCTGTGCTTCAATCAGCAGTATGAGATATGCCCATGGAGGAGCTTGTCACAAGCAAGACAACCCCAAAGAGAAGCACTTGTGAACACAGAATCACCAGTGGCTCTCTTTGAAGTTATCTGAGAGTGATTCTCTGAAAAGCTGGCTTCCTGTGAATCTGAATTCATGGGAGTTTTTTTTTTAATTTTATTATTGTCAATAACAGCTGCCAGACGACTCAGCACTTACTGGATTGAAGAATCAAGCCATTGTCCAAGTCAGGGAATACTAAGACCTTCCACATCCATTCCAAACACTATGCGTCACACAGTAAAAATCATCTTGAACAGTTATCATAAAGAATTGTGTACGGCAGACTCCAGAGGTCAGCAAAACTACCCCAACAGTTAGCACTTACTGCAATCAGAAGTCAAGTTAGTGCTGGTGTTTGGGTAATGTTGGTGACAAATGCCTGTATTGGGCAAGTCACGTGAAAGGGGAAAGTAATGTGACAGTCGTGTGTTTGTCCATTGGTAGGCCTGTTGAAGCAGTCACAAGCAAGACAACCCCAAAGAGAAGCACTTATGAAGACAAGAATCATCAGTGTCTCCATTTGAGGTGATCTGAATGTGTTTCCACCATATGTTGAGCTGGAGGATGTAGCATTTGTCATATACCACCGCCCCAACAAGTAGCACTTACTGAATTCAAGTCAAGTCAATGCTCAAGTTAGGCCAATCACACTGACTTGCTTCCGAGTTTCTGTGCAGTCCCCGTGTCTCCTTCTGGCATCTTCTGTGTTGTCCCAGTAGCAGTGGAAGTGTTGTTCCTTGCCAAGATTTGGCCACCTTAAATACTGAATTGAGTCATTTCCACCATACTCCGCCTTCTTTCCAGACAATGATGAGACAACAATAGCGCTATTTGGACTTAACGACGGGACAACCACCATGCTAAATATGTGCATACCATTAGCGTGCGATGAGTGGTCAATTACAGTCCAGTGTTTTCTTGGTGGAGAAAACTGTGTGGAAATTGCGCACAACAGAAGATGCAGAGGTCAGCAAAACTACCCCAACAAGAAGCACTTACTGAACTGAGAACCAAAGTGAGTGTTTGTGTTAGGGTAGTAGTAATGACCAAATGTAGAACTTGAAAAGAACTTGTGTATGACATTCAAGTTATCATAAAGAATTGTGTACAGCAGACTCCAGAGGTCAGCAAAACTACCCCAACAGTTAGCACTTACTGCAATCAGAAGTCAAGTTAGTGCTGGTGTTTGGGTAATGTTGGTGACAAATGCCTGTATTGGGCAAGTCACGTGAAAGGGGAAAGTAATGTGACAGTCGTGTGTTTGTCCATTGGTAGGCCTGTTGAAGCAGTCACAAGCAAGACAACCCCAAAGAGAAGCACTTATGAAGACAAGAATCATCAGTGTCTCCATTTGAGGTGATCTGAATGTGTTTCCACCATATGTTGAGCTGGAGGATGTAGCATTTGTCATATACCACCGCCCCAACAAGTAGCACTTACTGAATTCAAGTCAAGTCAATGCTCAAGTTAGGCCAATCACACTGACTTGCTTCCGAGTTTCTGTGCAGTCCCCGTGTCTCCTTCTGGCATCTTCTGTGTTGTCCCAGTAGCAGTGGAAGTGTTGTTCCTTGCCAAGATTTGGCCACCTTAAATACTGAATTGAGTCCACCATACTCCGCCTTCTTTCCAGAAGATGATGAGACAACAATAGCGCTATTTGGACTTAACGACGAGACAACCACCATGCTAAATATGTGCATACCATTAGCGTGCGATGAGTGGTCAATTACAGTCCAGTGTTTTCTTGGTGGAGAATACTGTGTGGAAATTGCGCACAACAGAAGATGCAGAGGTCAGCAAAACTACCCCAACAAGAAGCACTTACTGAACTGAGAACCAAAGTGAGTGTTTGTGTTAGGGTAGTAGTAATGACCAAATGTAGAACTTGAAAAGAACTTGTGTATGACATTCAAGTTATCATAAAGAATTGTGTACAGCAGACTCCAGAGGTCAGCAAAACTACCCCAACAGTTAGCACTTACTGCAATCAGAAGTCAAGTTAGTGCTGGTGTTTGGGTAATGTTGGTGACAAATGCCTGTATTGGGCAAGTCACGTGAAAGGGGAAAGTAATGTGACAGTCGTGTGTTTGTCCATTGGTAGGCCTGTTGAAGCAGTCACAAGCAAGACAACCCCAAAGAGAAGCACTTATGAAGACAAGAATCATCAGTGTCTCCATTTGAGGTGATCTGAATGTGTTTCCACCATATGTTGAGCTGGATGATGTAGCATTTGTCATATACCACTGCCCCAACAAGTAGCACTTACTGAATTCAAGTCAAGTCAATGCTCAAGTTAGGCCAATCACACTGACTTGCTTCCGAGTTTCTGTGCAGTCCCCGTG
Source organism: Chaetodon auriga (assembly GCF_051107435.1). Lineage (NCBI taxonomy): Eukaryota > Metazoa > Chordata > Actinopteri > Chaetodontiformes > Chaetodontidae > Chaetodon > Chaetodon auriga. The sequence continues at coordinate 4,498,010 of NC_135084.1, forward strand.
TCTCCTTCTGGCATCTTCTGTGTTGTCCCAGTAGCAGTGGAAGTGTTGTTCCTTGCCAAGATTTGGCCACCTTAAATACTGAATTGAGTCATTTCCACCATACTCCGCCTTCTTTCCAGACAATGATGAGACAACAATAGCGCTATTTGGACTTAACGACGAGACGACCACCATGCTAAATATGTGCATACCATTAGCGTGCGATGAGTGGTCAATTACAGTCCAGTGTTTTCTTGATGGAGAAAACTGTGTGGAAATTGCGCACAACAGAAGATGCAGAGGTCAGCAAAACTACCCCAACAAGAAGCACTTACTGAACTGAGAACCAAAGTGAGTGTTTGTGTTAGGGTAGTAGTAATGACCAAATGTAGAACTTGAAAAGAACTTGTGTATGACATTCAAATCAATGGCAACTCCATACAACTTTCCTGGTACTGCAGCCAGAGGGCTGCTTAATGTTGACCTGTATTTGCCACTGAAAACGATCTCTGCAATTTAAATGTGATTTCTCTGTGCTTCAATCAGCAGTATGAGATATGCCCATGGAGGAGCTTGTCACAAGCAAGACAACCCCAAAGAGAAGCACTTGTGAACACAGAATCACCAGTGGCTCTCTTTGAAGTTATCTGAGAGTGATTCTCTGAAAAGCTGGCTTCCTGTGAATCTGAATTCATGGGAGTTTTTTTTTATTTTATTATTGTCAATAACAGCTGCCAGACGACTCAGCACTTACTGGATTGAAGAATCAAGCCATTGTCCAAGTCAGGGAATACTAAGACCTTCCACATCCATTCCAAACACTATGCGTCACACAGTAAAAATCATCTTGAACAGTTATCATAAAGAATTGTGTGCGGCAGACTCCAGAGGTCAGCAAAACTACCCCAACAGTTAGCACTTACTGCAATCAGAAGTCAAGTTAGTGCTGGTGTTTGGGTAATGTTGGTGACAAATGCCTGTATTGGGCAAGTCACGTGAAAGGGGAAAGTAATGTGACAGTCGTGTGTTTGTCCATTGGTAGGCCTGTTGAAGCAGTCACAAGCAAGACAACCCCAAAGAGAAGCACTTATGAAGACAAGAATCATCAGTGTCTCCATTTGAGGTGATCTGAATGTGTTTCCACCATATGTTGAGCTGGAGGATGTAGCATTTGTCATATACCACCGCCCCAACAAGTAGCACTTACTGAATTCAAGTCAAGTCAATGCTCAAATTAGGCCAATCACACTGACTTGCTTCCGAGTTTCTGTGCAGTCCCTGTGTCTCCTTCTGGCATCTTCTGTGTTGTCCCAGTAGCAGTGGAAGTGTTGTTCCTTGCCAAGATTTGGCCACCTTAAATACTGAATTGAGTCCACCATACTCCGCCTTCTTTCCAGAAGATGATGAGACAACAATAGCGCTATTTGGACTTAACGACGAGACAACCACCATGCTAAATATGTGCATACCATTAGCGTGCGATGAGTGGTCAATTACAGTCCAGTGTTTTCTTGATGGAGAAAACTGTGTGGAAATTGCGCACAACAGAAGATGCAGAGGTCAGCAAAACTACCCCAACAAGAAGCACTTACTGAACTGAGAACCAAAGTGAGTGTTTGTGTTAGGGTAGTAGTAATGACCAAATGTAGAACTTGAAAAGAACTTGTGTATGACATTCAAGTTATCATAAAGAATTGTGTACAGCAGACTCCAGAGGTCAGCAAAACTACCCCAACAGTTAGCACTTACTGCAATCAGAAGTCAAGTTAGTGCTGGTGTTTGGGTAATGTTGGTGACAAATGCCTGTATTGGGCAAGTCACGTGAAAGGGGAAAGTAATGTGACAGTCGTGTGTTTGTCCATTGGTAGGCCTGTTGAAGCAGTCACAAGCAAGACAACCCCAAAGAGAAGCACTTATGAAGACAAGAATCATCAGTGTCTCCATTTGAGGTGATCTGAATGTGTTTCCACCATATGTTGAGCTGGAGGATGTAGCATTTGTCATATACCACCGCCCCAACAAGTAGCACTTACTGAATTCAAGTCAAGTCAATGCTCAAGTTAGGCCAATCACACTGACTTGCTTCCGAGTTTCTGTGCAGTCCCCGTGTCTCCTTCTGGCATCTTCTGTGTTGTCCCAGTAGCAGTGGAAGTGTTGTTCCTTGCCAAGATTTGGCCACCTTAAATACTGAATTGAGTCATTTCCACCATACTCCGCCTTCTTTCCAGACAATGATGAGACAACAATAGCGCTATTTGGACTTAATGACGGGACAACCACCATGCTAAATATGTGCATACCATTAGCGTGCGATGAGTGGTCAATTACAGTCCAGTGTTTTCTTGGTGGAGAAAACTGTGTGGAAATTGCGCACAACAGAAGATGCAGAGGTCAGCAAAACTACCCCAACAAGAAGCACTTACTGAACTGAGAACCAAAGTGAGTGTTTGTGTTAGGGTAGTAGTAATGACCAAATGTAGAACTTGAAAAGAACTTGTGTATGACATTCAAGTTATCATAAAGAATTGTGTACAGCAGACTCCAGAGGTCAGCAAAACTACCCCAACAGTTAGCACTTACTGCAATCAGAAGTCAAGTTAGTGCTGGTGTTTGGGTAATGTTGGTGACAAATGCCTGTATTGGGCAAGTCACGTGAAAGGGGAAAGTAATGTGACAGTCGTGTGTTTGTCCATTGGTAGGCCTGTTGAAGCAGTCACAAGCAAGACAACCCCAAAGAGAAGCACTTATGAAGACAAGAATCATCAGTGTCTCCATTTGAGGTGATCTGAATGTGTTTCCACCATATGTTGAGCTGGAGGATGTAGCATTTGTCATATACCACCGCCCCAACAAGTAGCACTTACTGAATTCAAGTCAAGTCAATGCTCAAGTTAGGCCAATCACACTGACTTGCTTCCGAGTTTCTGTGCAGTCCCCGTGTCTCCTTCTGGCATCTTCTGTGTTGTCCCAGTAGCAGTGGAAGTGTTGTTCCTTGCCAAGATTTGGCCACCTTAAATACTGAATTGAGTCATTTCCACCATACTCCGCCTTCTTTCCAGACAATGATGAGACAACAATAGCGCTATTTGGACTTAATGACGGGACAACCACCATGCTAAATATGTGCATACCATTAGCGTGCGATGAGTGGTCAATTACAGTCCAGTGTTTTCTTGGTGGAGAAAACTGTGTGGAAATTGCGCACAACAGAAGATGCAGAGGTCAGCAAAACTACCCCAACAAGAAGCACTTACTGAACTGAGAACCAAAGTGAGTGTTTGTGTTAGGGTAGTAGTAATGACCAAATGTAGAACTTGAAAAGAACTTGTGTATGACATTCAAGTTATCATAAAGAATTGTGTACAGCAGACTCCAGAGGTCAGCAAAACTACCCCAACAGTTAGCACTTACTGCAATCAGAAGTCAAGTTAGTGCTGGTGTTTGGGTAATGTTGGTGACAAATGCCTGTATTGGGCAAGTCACGTGAAAGGGGAAAGTAATGTGACAGTCGTGTGTTTGTCCATTGGTAGGCCTGTTGAAGCAGTCACAAGCAAGACAACCCCAAAGAGAAGCACTTATGAAGACAAGAATCATCAGTGTCTCCATTTGAGGTGATCTGAATGTGTTTCCACCATATGTTGAGCTGGAGGATGTAGCATTTGTCATATACCACCGCCCCAACAAGTAGCACTTACTGAATTCAAGTCAAGTCAATGCTCAAGTTAGGCCAATCACACTGACTTGCTTCCGAGTTTCTGTGCAGTCCCCGTGTCTCCTTCTGGCATCTTCTGTGTTGTCCCAGTAGCAGTGGAAGTGTTGTTCCTTGCCAAGATTTGGCCACCTTAAATACTGAATTGAGTCCACCATACTCCGCCTTCTTTCCAGAAGATGATGAGACAACAATAGCGCTATTTGGACTTAACGACGAGACAACCACCATGCTAAATATGTGCATACCATTAGCGTGCGATGAGTGGTCAATTACAGTCCAGTGTTTTCTTGGTGGAGAATACTGTGTGGAAATTGCGCACAACAGAAGATGCAGAGGTCAGCAAAACTACCCCAACAAGAAGCACTTACTGAACTGAGAACCAAAGTGAGTGTTTGTGTTAGGGTAGTAGTAATGACCAAATGTAGAACTTGAAAAGAACTTGTGTATGACATTCAAGTTATCATAAAGAATTGTGTACAGCAGACTCCAGAGGTCAGCAAAACTACCCCAACAGTTAGCACTTACTGCAATCAGAAGTCAAGTTAGTGCTGGTGTTTGGGTAATGTTGGTGACAAATGCCTGTATTGGGCAAGTCACGTGAAAGGGGAAAGTAATGTGACAGTCGTGTGTTTGTCCATTGGTAGGCCTGTTGAAGCAGTCACAAGCAAGACAACCCCAAAGAGAAGCACTTATGAAGACAAGAATCATCAGTGTCTCCATTTGAGGTGATCTGAATGTGTTTCCACCATATGTTGAGCTGGAGGATGTAGCATTTGTCATATACCACCGCCCCAACAAGTAGCACTTACTGAATTCAAGTCAAGTCAATGCTCAAGTTAGGCCAATCACACTGACTTGCTTCCGAGTTTCTGTGCAGTCCCCGTGTCTCCTTCTGGCATCTTCTGTGTTGTCCCAGTAGCAGTGGAAGTGTTGTTCCTTGCCAAGATTTGGCCACCTTAAATACTGAATTGAGTCCACCATACTCCGCCTTCTTTCCAGAAGATGATGAGACAACAATAGCGCTATTTGGACTTAACGACGAGACAACCACCATGCTAAATATGTGCATACCATTAGCGTGCGATGAGTGGTCAATTACAGTCCAGTGTTTTCTTGGTGGAGAAAACTGTGTGGAAATTGCGCACAACAGAAGATGCAGAGGTCAGCAAAACTACCCCAACAAGAAGCACTTACTGAACTGAGAACCAAAGTGAGTGTTTGTGTTAGGGTAGTAGTAATGACCAAATGTAGAACTTGAAAAGAACTTGTGTATGACATTCAAGTTATCATAAAGAATTGTGTACAGCAGACTCCAGAGGTCAGCAAAACTACCCCAACAGTTAGCACTTACTGCAATCAGAAGTCAAGTTAGTGCTGGTGTTTGGGTAATGTTGGTGACAAATGCCTGTATTGGGCAAGTCACGTGAAAGGGGAAAGTAATGTGACAGTCGTGTGTTTGTCCATTGGTAGGCCTGTTGAAGCAGTCACAAGCAAGACAACCCCAAAGAGAAGCACTTATGAAGACAAGAATCATCAGTGTCTCCATTTGAGGTGATCTGAATGTGTTTCCACCATATGTTGAGCTGGAGGATGTAGCATTTGTCATATACCACCGCCCCAACAAGTAGCACTTACTGAATTCAAGTCAAGTCAATGCTCAAGTTAGGCCAATCACACTGACTTGCTTCCGAGTTTCTGTGCAGTCCCCGTGTCTCCTTCTGGCATCTTCTGTGTTGTCCCAGTAGCAGTGGAAGTGTTGTTCCTTGCCAAGATTTGGCCACCTTAAATACTGAATTGAGTCCACCATACTCCGCCTTCTTTCCAGAAGATGATGAGACAACAATAGCGCTATTTGGACTTAACGACGAGACAACCACCATGCTAAATATGTGCATACCATTAGCGTGCGATGAGTGGTCAATTACAGTCCAGTGTTTTCTTGATGGAGAAAACTGTGTGGAAATTGCGCACAACAGAAGATGCAGAGGTCAGCAAAACTACCCCAACAAGAAGCACTTACTGAACTGAGAACCAAAGTGAGTGTTTGTGTTAGGGTAGTAGTAATGACCAAATGTAGAACTTGAAAAGAACTTGTGTATGACATTCAAATCAATGGCAACTCCATACAACTTTCCTGGTACTGCAGCCAGAGGGCTGCTTAATGTTGACCTGTATTTGCCACTGAAAACGATCTCTGCAATTTAAATGTGATTTCTCTGTGCTTCAATCAGCAGTATGAGATATGCCCATGGAGGAGCTTGTCACAAGCAAGACAACCCCAAAGAGAAGCACTTGTGAACACAGAATCACCAGTGGCTCTCTTTGAAGTTATCTGAGAGTGATTCTCTGAAAAGCTGGCTTCCTGTGAATCTGAATTCATGGGAGTTTTTTTTTAATTTTATTATTGTCAATAACAGCTGCCAGACGACTCAGCACTTACTGGATTGAAGAATCAAGCCATTGTCCAAGTCAGGGAATACTAAGACCTTCCACATCCATTCCAAACACTATGCGTCACACAGTAAAAATCATCTTGAACAGTTATCATAAAGAATTGTGTACGGCAGACTCCAGAGGTCAGCAAAACTACCCCAACAGTTAGCACTTACTGCAATCAGAAGTCAAGTTAGTGCTGGTGTTTGGGTAATGTTGGTGACAAATGCCTGTATTGGGCAAGTCACGTGAAAGGGGAAAGTAATGTGACAGTCGTGTGTTTGTCCATTGGTAGGCCTGTTGAAGCAGTCACAAGCAAGACAACCCCAAAGAGAAGCACTTATGAAGACAAGAATCATCAGTGTCTCCATTTGAGGTGATCTGAATGTGTTTCCACCATATGTTGAGCTGGAGGATGTAGCATTTGTCATATACCACCGCCCCAACAAGTAGCACTTACTGAATTCAAGTCAAGTCAATGCTCAAGTTAGGCCAATCACACTGACTTGCTTCCGAGTTTCTGTGCAGTCCCCGTGTCTCCTTCTGGCATCTTCTGTGTTGTCCCAGTAGCAGTGGAAGTGTTGTTCCTTGCCAAGATTTGGCCACCTTAAATACTGAATTGAGTCCACCATACTCCGCCTTCTTTCCAGAAGATGATGAGACAACAATAGCGCTATTTGGACTTAACGACGAGACAACCACCATGCTAAATATGTGCATACCATTAGCGTGCGATGAGTGGTCAATTACAGTCCAGTGTTTTCTTGGTGGAGAAAACTGTGTGGAAATTGCGCACAACAGAAGATGCAGAGGTCAGCAAAACTACCCCAACAAGAAGCACTTACTGAACTGAGAACCAAAGTGAGTGTTTGTGTTAGGGTAGTAGTAATGACCAAATGTAGAACTTGAAAAGAACTTGTGTATGACATTCAAATCAATGGCAACTCCATACAACTTTCCTGGTACTGCAGCCAGAGGGCTGCTTAATGTTGACCTGTATTTGCCACTGAAAACGATCTCTGCAATTTAAATGTGATTTCTCTGTGCTTCAATCAGCAGTATGAGATATGCCCATGGAGGAGCTTGTCACAAGCAAGACAACCCCAAAGAGAAGCACTTGTGAACACAGAATCACCAGTGGCTCTCTTTGAAGTTATCTGAGAGTGATTCTCTGAAAAGCTGGCTTCCTGTGAATCTGAATTCATGGGAGTTTTTTTTTATTTTATTATTGTCAATAACAGCTGCCAGACGACTCAGCACTTACTGGATTGAAGAATCAAGCCATTGTCCAAGTCAGGGAATACTAAGACCTTCCACATCCATTCCAAACACTATGCGTCACACAGTAAAAATCATCTTGAACAGTTATCATAAAGAATTGTGTGCGGCAGACTCCAGAGGTCAGCAAAACTACCCCAACAGTTAGCACTTACTGCAATCAGAAGTCAAGTTAGTGCTGGTGTTTGGGTAATGTTGGTGACAAATGCCTGTATTGGGCAAGTCACGTGAAAGGGGAAAGTAATGTGACAGTCGTGTGTTTGTCCATTGATAGGCCTGTTGAAGCAGTCACAAGCAAGACAACCCCAAAGAGAAGCACTTATGAAGACAAGAATCATCAGTGTCTCCATTTGAGGTGATCTGAATGTGTTTCCACCATATGTTGAGCTGGAGGATGTAGCATTTGTCATATACCACCGCCCCAACAAGTAGCACTTACTGAATTCAAGTCAAGTCAATGCTCAAATTAGGCCAATCACACTGACTTGCTTCCGAGTTTCTGTGCAGTCCCTGTGTCTCCTTCTGGCATCTTCTGTGTTGTCCCAGTAGCAGTGGAAGTGTTGTTCCTTGCCAAGATTTGGCCACCTTAAATACTGAATTGAGTCCACCATACTCCGCCTTCTTTCCAGAAGATGATGAGACAACAATAGCGCTATTTGGACTTAACGACGAGACAACCACCATGCTAAATATGTGCATACCATTAGCGTGCGATGAGTGGTCAATTACAGTCCAGTGTTTTCTTGATGGAGAAAACTGTGTGGAAATTGCGCACAACAGAAGATGCAGAGGTCAGCAAAACTACCCCAACAAGAAGCACTTACTGAACTGAGAACCAAAGTGAGTGTTTGTGTTAGGGTAGTAGTAATGACCAAATGTAGAACTTGAAAAGAACTTGTGTATGACATTCAAGTTATCATAAAGAATTGTGTACAGCAGACTCCAGAGGTCAGCAAAACTACCCCAACAGTTAGCACTTACTGCAATCAGAAGTCAAGTTAGTGCTGGTGTTTGGGTAATGTTGGTGACAAATGCCTGTATTGGGCAAGTCACGTGAAAGGGGAAAGTAATGTGACAGTCGTGTGTTTGTCCATTGGTAGGCCTGTTGAAGCAGTCACAAGCAAGACAACCCCAAAGAGAAGCACTTATGAAGACAAGAATCATCAGTGTCTCCATTTGAGGTGATCTGAATGTGTTTCCACCATATGTTGAGCTGGAGGATGTAGCATTTGTCATATACCACCGCCCCAACAAGTAGCACTTCCTGAATTCAAGTCAAGTCAATGCTCAAGTTAGGCCAATCACACTGACTTGCTTCCGAGTTTCTGTGCAGTCCCCGTGTCTCCTTCTGGCATCTTCTGTGTTGTCCCAGTAGCAGTGGAAGTGTTGTTCCTTGCCAAGATTTGGCCACCTTAAATACTGAATTGAGTCATTTCCACCATACTCCGCCTTCTTTCCAGACAATGATGAGACAACAATAGCGCTATTTGGACTTAACGACGGGACAACCACCATGCTAAATATGTGCATACCATTAGCGTGCGATGAGTGGTCAATTACAGTCCAGTGTTTTCTTGGTGGAGAAAACTGTGTGGAAATTGCGCACAACAGAAGATGCAGAGGTCAGCAAAACTACCCCAACAAGAAGCACTTACTGAACTGAGAACCAAAGTGAGTGTTTGTGTTAGGGTAGTAGTAATGACCAAATGTAGAACTTGAAAAGAACTTGTGTATGACATTCAAGTTATCATAAAGAATTGTGTACAGCAGACTCCAGAGGTCAGCAAAACTACCCCAACAGTTAGCACTTACTGCAATCAGAAGTCAAGTTAGTGCTGGTGTTTGGGTAATGTTGGTGACAAATGCCTGTATTGGGCAAGTCACGTGAAAGGGGAAAGTAATGTGACAGTCGTGTGTTTGTCCATTGGTAGGCCTGTTGAAGCAGTCACAAGCAAGACAACCCCAAAGAGAAGCACTTATGAAGACAAGAATCATCAGTGTCTCCATTTGAGGTGATCTGAATGTGTTTCCACCATATGTTGAGCTGGATGATGTAGCATTTGTCATATACCACTGCCCCAACAAGTAGCACTTACTGAATTCAAGTCAAGTCAATGCTCAAGTTAGGCCAATCACACTGACTTGCTTCCGAGTTTCTGTGCAGTCCCCGTGTCTCCTTCTGGCATCTTCTGTGTTGTCCCAGTAGCAGTGGAAGTGTTGTTCCTTGCCAAGATTTGGCCAACTTAAATACTGAATTGAGTCATTTCCACCATACTCCGCCTTCTTTCCAGACAATGATGAGACAACAATAGCGCTATTTGGACTTAACGACGAGACGACCACCATGCTAAATATGTGCATACCATTAGCGTGCGATGAGTGGTCAATTACAGTCCAGTGTTTTCTTGATGGAGAAAACTGTGTGGAAATTGCGCACAACAGAAGATGCAGAGGTCAGCAAAACTACCCCAACAAGAAGCACTTACTGAACTGAGAACCAAAGTGAGTGTTTGTGTTAGGGTAGTAGTAATGACCAAATGTAGAACTTGAAAAGAACTTGTGTATGACATTCAAGTTATCATAAAGAATTGTGTACAGCAGACTCCAGAGGTCAGCAAAACTACCCCAACAGTTAGCACTTACTGCAATCAGAAGTCAAGTTAGTGCTGGTGTTTGGGTAATGTTGGTGACAAATGCCTGTATTGGGCAAGTCACGTGAAAGGGGAAAGTAATGTGACAGTCGTGTGTTTGTCCATTGGTAGGCCTGTTGAAGCAGTCACAAGCAAGACAACCCCAAAGAGAAGCACTTATGAAGACAAGAATCATCAGTGTCTCCATTTGAGGTGATCTGAATGTGTTTCCACCATATGTTGAGCTGGATGATGTAGCATTTGTCATATACCACTGCCCCAACAAGTAGCACTTACTGAATTCAAGTCAAGTCAATGCTCAAGTTAGGCCAATCACACTGACTTGCTTCCGAGTTTCTGTGCAGTCCCCGTGTCTCCTTCTGGCATCTTCTGTGTTGTCCCAGTAGCAGTGGAAGTGTTGTTCCTTGCCAAGATTTGGCCACCTTAAATACTGAATTGAGTCCACCATACTCCGCCTTCTTTCCAGAAGATGATGAGACAACAATAGCGCTATTTGGACTTAACGACGAGACAACCACCATGCTAAATATGTGCATACCATTAGCGTGCGATGAGTGGTCAATTACAGTCCAGTGTTTTCTTGGTGGAGAAAACTGTGTGGAAATTGCGCACAACAGAAGATGCAGAGGTCAGCAAAACTACCCCAACAAGAAGCACTTACTGAACTGAGAACCAAAGTGAGTGTTTGTGTTAGGGTAGTAGTAATGACCAAATGTAGAACTTGAAAAGAACTTGTGTATGACATTCAAATCAATGGCAACTCCATACAACTTTCCTGGTACTGCAGCCAGAGGGCTGCTTAATGTTGACCTGTATTTGCCACTGAAAACGATCTCTGCAATTTAAATGTGATTTCTCTGTGCTTCAATCAGCAGTATGAGATATGCCCATGGAGGAGCTTGTCACAAGCAAGACAACCCCAAAGAGAAGCACTTGTGAACACAGAATCACCAGTGGCTCTCTTTGAAGTTATCTGAGAGTGATTCTCTGAAAAGCTGGCTTCCTGTGAATCTGAATTCATGGGAGTTTTTTTTTATTTTATTATTGTCAATAACAGCTGCCAGACGACTCAGCACTTACTGGATTGAAGAATCAAGCCATTGTCCAAGTCAGGGAATACTAAGACCTTCCACATCCATTCCAAACACTATGCGTCACACAGTAAAAATCATCTTGAACAGTTATCATAAAGAATTGTGTGCGGCAGACTCCAGAGGTCAGCAAAACTACCCCAACAGTTAGCACTTACTGCAATCAGAAGTCAAGTTAGTGCTGGTGTTTGGGTAATGTTGGTGACAAATGCCTGTATTGGGCAAGTCACGTGAAAGGGGAAAGTAATGTGACAGTCGTGTGTTTGTCCATTGATAGGCCTGTTGAAGCAGTCACAAGCAAGACAACCCCAAAGAGAAGCACTTATGAAGACAAGAATCATCAGTGTCTCCATTTGAGGTGATCTGAATGTGTTTCCACCATATGTTGAGCTGGAGGATGTAGCATTTGTCATATACCACCGCCCCAACAAGTAGCACTTACTGAATTCAAGTCAAGTCAATGCTCAAATTAGGCCAATCACACTGACTTGCTTCCGAGTTTCTGTGCAGTCCCTGTGTCTCCTTCTGGCATCTTCTGTGTTGTCCCAGTAGCAGTGGAAGTGTTGTTCCTTGCCAAGATTTGGCCACCTTAAATACTGAATTGAGTCCACCATACTCCGCCTTCTTTCCAGAAGATGATGAGACAACAATAGCGCTATTTGGACTTAACGACGAGACAACCACCATGCTAAATATGTGCATACCATTAGCGTGCGATGAGTGGTCAATTACAGTCCAGTGTTTTCTTGATGGAGAAAACTGTGTGGAAATTGCGCACAACAGAAGATGCAGAGGTCAGCAAAACTACCCCAACAAGAAGCACTTACTGAACTGAGAACCAAAGTGAGTGTTTGTGTTAGGGTAGTAGTAATGACCAAATGTAGAGCTTGAAAAGAACTTGTGTATGACATTCAAGTTATCATAAAGAATTGTGTACAGCAGACTCCAGAGGTCAGCAAAACTACCCCAACAGTTAGCACTTACTGCAATCAGAAGTCAAGTTAGTGCTGGTGTTTGGGTAATGTTGGTGACAAATGCCTGTATTGGGCAAGTCACGTGAAAGGGGAAAGTAATGTGACAGTCGTGTGTTTGTCCATTGGTAGGCCTGTTGAAGCAGTCACAAGCAAGACAACCCCAAAGAGAAGCACTTATGAAGACAAGAATCATCAGTGTCTCCATTTGAGGTGATCTGAATGTGTTTCCACCATATGTTGAGCTGGAGGATGTAGCATTTGTCATATACCACCGCCCCAACAAGTAGCACTTACTGAATTCAAGTCAAGTCAATGCTCAAGTTAGGCCAATCACACTGACTTGCTTCCGAGTTTCTGTGCAGTCCCCGTGTCTCCTTCTGGCATCTTCTGTGTTGTCCCAGTAGCAGTGGAAGTGTTGTTCCTTGCCAAGATTTGGCCACCTTAAATACTGAATTGAGTCCACCATACTCCGCCTTCTTTCCAGAAGATGATGAGACAACAATAGCGCTATTTGGACTTAACGACGAGACAACCACCATGCTAAATATGTGCATACCATTAGCGTGCGATGAGTGGTCAATTACAGTCCAGTGTTTTCTTGGTGGAGAATACTGTGTGGAAATTGCGCACAACAGAAGATGCAGAGGTCAGCAAAACTACCCCAACAAGAAGCACTTACTGAACTGAGAACCAAAGTGAGTGTTTGTGTTAGGGTAGTAGTAATGACCAAATGTAGAACTTGAAAAGAACTTGTGTATGACATTCAAGTTATCATAAAGAATTGTGTACAGCAGACTCCAGAGGTCAGCAAAACTACCCCAACAGTTAGCACTTACTGCAATCAGAAGTCAAGTTAGTGCTGGTGTTTGGGTAATGTTGGTGACAAATGCCTGTATTGGGCAAGTCACGTGAAAGGGGAAAGTAATGTGACAGTCGTGTGTTTGTCCATTGGTAGGCCTGTTGAAGCAGTCACAAGCAAGACAACCCCAAAGAGAAGCACTTATGAAGACAAGAATCATCAGTGTCTCCATTTGAGGTGATCTGAATGTGTTTCCACCATATGTTGAGCTGGAGGATGTAGCATTTGTCATATACCACCGCCCCAACAAGTAGCACTTACTGAATTCAAGTCAAGTCAATGCTCAAGTTAGGCCAATCACACTGACTTGCTTCCGAGTTTCTGTGCAGTCCCCGTGTCTCCTTCTGGCATCTTCTGTGTTGTCCCAGTAGCAGTGGAAGTGTTGTTCCTTGCCAAGATTTGGCCACCTTAAATACTGAATTGAGTCCACCATACTCCGCCTTCTTTCCAGAAGATGATGAGACAACAATAGCGCTATTTGGACTTAACGACGAGACAACCACCATGCTAAATATGTGCATACCATTAGCGTGCGATGAGTGGTCAATTACAGTCCAGTGTTTTCTTGGTGGAGAAAACTGTGTGGAAATTGCGCACAACAGAAGATGCAGAGGTCAGCAAAACTACCCCAACAAGAAGCACTTACTGAACTGAGAACCAAAGTGAGTGTTTGTGTTAGGGTAGTAGTAATGACCAAATGTAGAACTTGAAAAGAACTTGTGTATGACATTCAAGTTATCATAAAGAATTGTGTACAGCAGACTCCAGAGGTCAGCAAAACTACCCCAACAGTTAGCACTTACTGCAATCAGAAGTCAAGTTAGTGCTGGTGTTTGGGTAATGTTGGTGACAAATGCCTGTATTGGGCAAGTCACGTGAAAGGGGAAAGTAATGTGACAGTCGTGTGTTTGTCCATTGGTAGGCCTGTTGAAGCAGTCACAAGCAAGACAACCCCAAAGAGAAGCACTTATGAAGACAAGAATCATCAGTGTCTCCATTTGAGGTGATCTGAATGTGTTTCCACCATATGTTGAGCTGGAGGATGTAGCATTTGTCATATACCACCGCCCCAACAAGTAGCACTTACTGAATTCAAGTCAAGTCAATGCTCAAGTTAGGCCAATCACACTGACTTGCTTCCGAGTTTCTGTGCAGTCCCCGTGTCTCCTTCTGGCATCTTCTGTGTTGTCCCAGTAGCAGTGGAAGTGTTGTTCCTTGCCAAGATTTGGCCACCTTAAATACTGAATTGAGTCCACCATACTCCGCCTTCTTTCCAGAAGATGATGAGACAACAATAGCGCTATTTGGACTTAACGACGAGACAACCACCATGCTAAATATGTGCATACCATTAGCGTGCGATGAGTGGTCAATTACAGTCCAGTGTTTTCTTGATGGAGAAAACTGTGTGGAAATTGCGCACAACAGAAGATGCAGAGGTCAGCAAAACTACCCCAACAAGAAGCACTTACTGAACTGAGAACCAAAGTGAGTGTTTGTGTTAGGGTAGTAGTAATGACCAAATGTAGAACTTGAAAAGAACTTGTGTATGACATTCAAATCAATGGCAACTCCATACAACTTTCCTGGTACTGCAGCCAGAGGGCTGCTTAATGTTGACCTGTATTTGCCACTGAAAACGATCTCTGCAATTTAAATGTGATTTCTCTGTGCTTCAATCAGCAGTATGAGATATGCCCATGGAGGAGCTTGTCACAAGCAAGACAACCCCAAAGAGAAGCACTTGTGAACACAGAATCACCAGTGGCTCTCTTTGAAGTTATCTGAGAGTGATTCTCTGAAAAGCTGGCTTCCTGTGAATCTGAATTCATGGGAGTTTTTTTTTAATTTTATTATTGTCAATAACAGCTGCCAGACGACTCAGCACTTACTGGATTGAAGAATCAAGCCATTGTCCAAGTCAGGGAATACTAAGACCTTCCACATCCATTCCAAACACTATGCGTCACACAGTAAAAATCATCTTGAACAGTTATCATAAAGAATTGTGTACGGCAGACTCCAGAGGTCAGCAAAACTACCCCAACAGTTAGCACTTACTGCAATCAGAAGTCAAGTTAGTGCTGGTGTTTGGGTAATGTTGGTGACAAATGCCTGTATTGGGCAAGTCACGTGAAAGGGGAAAGTAATGTGACAGTCGTGTGTTTGTCCATTGGTAGGCCTGTTGAAGCAGTCACAAGCAAGACAACCCCAAAGAGAAGCACTTATGAAGACAAGAATCATCAGTGTCTCCATTTGAGGTGATCTGAATGTGTTTCCACCATATGTTGAGCTGGAGGATGTAGCATTTGTCATATACCACCGCCCCAACAAGTAGCACTT
This sequence comes from Chaetodon auriga, assembly GCF_051107435.1. Lineage (NCBI taxonomy): Eukaryota > Metazoa > Chordata > Actinopteri > Chaetodontiformes > Chaetodontidae > Chaetodon > Chaetodon auriga. The sequence continues at coordinate 4,513,330 of NC_135084.1, forward strand.
ACTGAATTCAAGTCAAGTCAATGCTCAAGTTAGGCCAATCACACTGACTTGCTTCCGAGTTTCTGTGCAGTCCCCGTGTCTCCTTCTGGCATCTTCTGTGTTGTCCCAGTAGCAGTGGAAGTGTTGTTCCTTGCCAAGATTTGGCCACCTTAAATACTGAATTGAGTCCACCATACTCCGCCTTCTTTCCAGAAGATGATGAGACAACAATAGCGCTATTTGGACTTAACGACGAGACAACCACCATGCTAAATATGTGCATACCATTAGCGTGCGATGAGTGGTCAATTACAGTCCAGTGTTTTCTTGGTGGAGAAAACTGTGTGGAAATTGCGCACAACAGAAGATGCAGAGGTCAGCAAAACTACCCCAACAAGAAGCACTTACTGAACTGAGAACCAAAGTGAGTGTTTGTGTTAGGGTAGTAGTAATGACCAAATGTAGAACTTGAAAAGAACTTGTGTATGACATTCAAATCAATGGCAACTCCATACAACTTTCCTGGTACTGCAGCCAGAGGGCTGCTTAATGTTGACCTGTATTTGCCACTGAAAACGATCTCTGCAATTTAAATGTGATTTCTCTGTGCTTCAATCAGCAGTATGAGATATGCCCATGGAGGAGCTTGTCACAAGCAAGACAACCCCAAAGAGAAGCACTTGTGAACACAGAATCACCAGTGGCTCTCTTTGAAGTTATCTGAGAGTGATTCTCTGAAAAGCTGGCTTCCTGTGAATCTGAATTCATGGGAGTTTTTTTTTATTTTATTATTGTCAATAACAGCTGCCAGACGACTCAGCACTTACTGGATTGAAGAATCAAGCCATTGTCCAAGTCAGGGAATACTAAGACCTTCCACATCCATTCCAAACACTATGCGTCACACAGTAAAAATCATCTTGAACAGTTATCATAAAGAATTGTGTGCGGCAGACTCCAGAGGTCAGCAAAACTACCCCAACAGTTAGCACTTACTGCAATCAGAAGTCAAGTTAGTGCTGGTGTTTGGGTAATGTTGGTGACAAATGCCTGTATTGGGCAAGTCACGTGAAAGGGGAAAGTAATGTGACAGTCGTGTGTTTGTCCATTGATAGGCCTGTTGAAGCAGTCACAAGCAAGACAACCCCAAAGAGAAGCACTTATGAAGACAAGAATCATCAGTGTCTCCATTTGAGGTGATCTGAATGTGTTTCCACCATATGTTGAGCTGGAGGATGTAGCATTTGTCATATACCACCGCCCCAACAAGTAGCACTTACTGAATTCAAGTCAAGTCAATGCTCAAATTAGGCCAATCACACTGACTTGCTTCCGAGTTTCTGTGCAGTCCCTGTGTCTCCTTCTGGCATCTTCTGTGTTGTCCCAGTAGCAGTGGAAGTGTTGTTCCTTGCCAAGATTTGGCCACCTTAAATACTGAATTGAGTCCACCATACTCCGCCTTCTTTCCAGAAGATGATGAGACAACAATAGCGCTATTTGGACTTAACGACGAGACAACCACCATGCTAAATATGTGCATACCATTAGCGTGCGATGAGTGGTCAATTACAGTCCAGTGTTTTCTTGATGGAGAAAACTGTGTGGAAATTGCGCACAACAGAAGATGCAGAGGTCAGCAAAACTACCCCAACAAGAAGCACTTACTGAACTGAGAACCAAAGTGAGTGTTTGTGTTAGGGTAGTAGTAATGACCAAATGTAGAACTTGAAAAGAACTTGTGTATGACATTCAAGTTATCATAAAGAATTGTGTACAGCAGACTCCAGAGGTCAGCAAAACTACCCCAACAGTTAGCACTTACTGCAATCAGAAGTCAAGTTAGTGCTGGTGTTTGGGTAATGTTGGTGACAAATGCCTGTATTGGGCAAGTCACGTGAAAGGGGAAAGTAATGTGACAGTCGTGTGTTTGTCCATTGGTAGGCCTGTTGAAGCAGTCACAAGCAAGACAACCCCAAAGAGAAGCACTTATGAAGACAAGAATCATCAGTGTCTCCATTTGAGGTGATCTGAATGTGTTTCCACCATATGTTGAGCTGGAGGATGTAGCATTTGTCATATACCACCGCCCCAACAAGTAGCACTTCCTGAATTCAAGTCAAGTCAATGCTCAAGTTAGGCCAATCACACTGACTTGCTTCCGAGTTTCTGTGCAGTCCCCGTGTCTCCTTCTGGCATCTTCTGTGTTGTCCCAGTAGCAGTGGAAGTGTTGTTCCTTGCCAAGATTTGGCCACCTTAAATACTGAATTGAGTCATTTCCACCATACTCCGCCTTCTTTCCAGACAATGATGAGACAACAATAGCGCTATTTGGACTTAACGACGGGACAACCACCATGCTAAATATGTGCATACCATTAGCGTGCGATGAGTGGTCAATTACAGTCCAGTGTTTTCTTGGTGGAGAAAACTGTGTGGAAATTGCGCACAACAGAAGATGCAGAGGTCAGCAAAACTACCCCAACAAGAAGCACTTACTGAACTGAGAACCAAAGTGAGTGTTTGTGTTAGGGTAGTAGTAATGACCAAATGTAGAACTTGAAAAGAACTTGTGTATGACATTCAAGTTATCATAAAGAATTGTGTACAGCAGACTCCAGAGGTCAGCAAAACTACCCCAACAGTTAGCACTTACTGCAATCAGAAGTCAAGTTAGTGCTGGTGTTTGGGTAATGTTGGTGACAAATGCCTGTATTGGGCAAGTCACGTGAAAGGGGAAAGTAATGTGACAGTCGTGTGTTTGTCCATTGGTAGGCCTGTTGAAGCAGTCACAAGCAAGACAACCCCAAAGAGAAGCACTTATGAAGACAAGAATCATCAGTGTCTCCATTTGAGGTGATCTGAATGTGTTTCCACCATATGTTGAGCTGGATGATGTAGCATTTGTCATATACCACTGCCCCAACAAGTAGCACTTACTGAATTCAAGTCAAGTCAATGCTCAAGTTAGGCCAATCACACTGACTTGCTTCCGAGTTTCTGTGCAGTCCCCGTGTCTCCTTCTGGCATCTTCTGTGTTGTCCCAGTAGCAGTGGAAGTGTTGTTCCTTGCCAAGATTTGGCCAACTTAAATACTGAATTGAGTCATTTCCACCATACTCCGCCTTCTTTCCAGACAATGATGAGACAACAATAGCGCTATTTGGACTTAACGACGAGACGACCACCATGCTAAATATGTGCATACCATTAGCGTGCGATGAGTGGTCAATTACAGTCCAGTGTTTTCTTGATGGAGAAAACTGTGTGGAAATTGCGCACAACAGAAGATGCAGAGGTCAGCAAAACTACCCCAACAAGAAGCACTTACTGAACTGAGAACCAAAGTGAGTGTTTGTGTTAGGGTAGTAGTAATGACCAAATGTAGAACTTGAAAAGAACTTGTGTATGACATTCAAGTTATCATAAAGAATTGTGTACAGCAGACTCCAGAGGTCAGCAAAACTACCCCAACAGTTAGCACTTACTGCAATCAGAAGTCAAGTTAGTGCTGGTGTTTGGGTAATGTTGGTGACAAATGCCTGTATTGGGCAAGTCACGTGAAAGGGGAAAGTAATGTGACAGTCGTGTGTTTGTCCATTGGTAGGCCTGTTGAAGCAGTCACAAGCAAGACAACCCCAAAGAGAAGCACTTATGAAGACAAGAATCATCAGTGTCTCCATTTGAGGTGATCTGAATGTGTTTCCACCATATGTTGAGCTGGATGATGTAGCATTTGTCATATACCACTGCCCCAACAAGTAGCACTTACTGAATTCAAGTCAAGTCAATGCTCAAGTTAGGCCAATCACACTGACTTGCTTCCGAGTTTCTGTGCAGTCCCCGTGTCTCCTTCTGGCATCTTCTGTGTTGTCCCAGTAGCAGTGGAAGTGTTGTTCCTTGCCAAGATTTGGCCACCTTAAATACTGAATTGAGTCCACCATACTCCGCCTTCTTTCCAGAAGATGATGAGACAACAATAGCGCTATTTGGACTTAACGACGAGACAACCACCATGCTAAATATGTGCATACCATTAGCGTGCGATGAGTGGTCAATTACAGTCCAGTGTTTTCTTGGTGGAGAAAACTGTGTGGAAATTGCGCACAACAGAAGATGCAGAGGTCAGCAAAACTACCCCAACAAGAAGCACTTACTGAACTGAGAACCAAAGTGAGTGTTTGTGTTAGGGTAGTAGTAATGACCAAATGTAGAACTTGAAAAGAACTTGTGTATGACATTCAAATCAATGGCAACTCCATACAACTTTCCTGGTACTGCAGCCAGAGGGCTGCTTAATGTTGACCTGTATTTGCCACTGAAAACGATCTCTGCAATTTAAATGTGATTTCTCTGTGCTTCAATCAGCAGTATGAGATATGCCCATGGAGGAGCTTGTCACAAGCAAGACAACCCCAAAGAGAAGCACTTGTGAACACAGAATCACCAGTGGCTCTCTTTGAAGTTATCTGAGAGTGATTCTCTGAAAAGCTGGCTTCCTGTGAATCTGAATTCATGGGAGTTTTTTTTTATTTTATTATTGTCAATAACAGCTGCCAGACGACTCAGCACTTACTGGATTGAAGAATCAAGCCATTGTCCAAGTCAGGGAATACTAAGACCTTCCACATCCATTCCAAACACTATGCGTCACACAGTAAAAATCATCTTGAACAGTTATCATAAAGAATTGTGTGCGGCAGACTCCAGAGGTCAGCAAAACTACCCCAACAGTTAGCACTTACTGCAATCAGAAGTCAAGTTAGTGCTGGTGTTTGGGTAATGTTGGTGACAAATGCCTGTATTGGGCAAGTCACGTGAAAGGGGAAAGTAATGTGACAGTCGTGTGTTTGTCCATTGATAGGCCTGTTGAAGCAGTCACAAGCAAGACAACCCCAAAGAGAAGCACTTATGAAGACAAGAATCATCAGTGTCTCCATTTGAGGTGATCTGAATGTGTTTCCACCATATGTTGAGCTGGAGGATGTAGCATTTGTCATATACCACCGCCCCAACAAGTAGCACTTACTGAATTCAAGTCAAGTCAATGCTCAAATTAGGCCAATCACACTGACTTGCTTCCGAGTTTCTGTGCAGTCCCTGTGTCTCCTTCTGGCATCTTCTGTGTTGTCCCAGTAGCAGTGGAAGTGTTGTTCCTTGCCAAGATTTGGCCACCTTAAATACTGAATTGAGTCCACCATACTCCGCCTTCTTTCCAGAAGATGATGAGACAACAATAGCGCTATTTGGACTTAACGACGAGACAACCACCATGCTAAATATGTGCATACCATTAGCGTGCGATGAGTGGTCAATTACAGTCCAGTGTTTTCTTGATGGAGAAAACTGTGTGGAAATTGCGCACAACAGAAGATGCAGAGGTCAGCAAAACTACCCCAACAAGAAGCACTTACTGAACTGAGAACCAAAGTGAGTGTTTGTGTTAGGGTAGTAGTAATGACCAAATGTAGAGCTTGAAAAGAACTTGTGTATGACATTCAAGTTATCATAAAGAATTGTGTACAGCAGACTCCAGAGGTCAGCAAAACTACCCCAACAGTTAGCACTTACTGCAATCAGAAGTCAAGTTAGTGCTGGTGTTTGGGTAATGTTGGTGACAAATGCCTGTATTGGGCAAGTCACGTGAAAGGGGAAAGTAATGTGACAGTCGTGTGTTTGTCCATTGGTAGGCCTGTTGAAGCAGTCACAAGCAAGACAACCCCAAAGAGAAGCACTTATGAAGACAAGAATCATCAGTGTCTCCATTTGAGGTGATCTGAATGTGTTTCCACCATATGTTGAGCTGGAGGATGTAGCATTTGTCATATACCACCGCCCCAACAAGTAGCACTTCCTGAATTCAAGTCAAGTCAATGCTCAAGTTAGGCCAATCACACTGACTTGCTTCCGAGTTTCTGTGCAGTCCCCGTGTCTCCTTCTGGCATCTTCTGTGTTGTCCCAGTAGCAGTGGAAGTGTTGTTCCTTGCCAAGATTTGGCCACCTTAAATACTGAATTGAGTCATTTCCACCATACTCCGCCTTCTTTCCAGACAATGATGAGACAACAATAGCGCTATTTGGACTTAACGACGGGACAACCACCATGCTAAATATGTGCATACCATTAGCGTGCGATGAGTGGTCAATTACAGTCCAGTGTTTTCTTGGTGGAGAAAACTGTGTGGAAATTGCGCACAACAGAAGATGCAGAGGTCAGCAAAACTACCCCAACAAGAAGCACTTACTGAACTGAGAACCAAAGTGAGTGTTTGTGTTAGGGTAGTAGTAATGACCAAATGTAGAACTTGAAAAGAACTTGTGTATGACATTCAAGTTATCATAAAGAATTGTGTACAGCAGACTCCAGAGGTCAGCAAAACTACCCCAACAGTTAGCACTTACTGCAATCAGAAGTCAAGTTAGTGCTGGTGTTTGGGTAATGTTGGTGACAAATGCCTGTATTGGGCAAGTCACGTGAAAGGGGAAAGTAATGTGACAGTCGTGTGTTTGTCCATTGGTAGGCCTGTTGAAGCAGTCACAAGCAAGACAACCCCAAAGAGAAGCACTTATGAAGACAAGAATCATCAGTGTCTCCATTTGAGGTGATCTGAATGTGTTTCCACCATATGTTGAGCTGGATGATGTAGCATTTGTCATATACCACTGCCCCAACAAGTAGCACTTACTGAATTCAAGTCAAGTCAATGCTCAAGTTAGGCCAATCACACTGACTTGCTTCCGAGTTTCTGTGCAGTCCCCGTGTCTCCTTCTGGCATCTTCTGTGTTGTCCCAGTAGCAGTGGAAGTGTTGTTCCTTGCCAAGATTTGGCCACCTTAAATACTGAATTGAGTCATTTCCACCATACTCCGCCTTCTTTCCAGACAATGATGAGACAACAATAGCGCTATTTGGACTTAACGACGAGACAACCACCATGCTAAATATGTGCATACCATTAGCGTGCGATGAGTGGTCAATTACAGTCCAGTGTTTTCTTGGTGGAGAAAACTGTGTGGAAATTGCGCACAACAGAAGATGCAGAGGTCAGCAAAACTACCCCAACAAGAAGCACTTACTGAACTGAGAACCAAAGTGAGTGTTTGTGTTAGGGTAGTAGTAATGACCAAATGTAGAACTTGAAAAGAACTTGTGTATGACATTCAAGTTATCATAAAGAATTGTGTACAGCAGACTCCAGAGGTCAGCAAAACTACCCCAACAGTTAGCACTTACTGCAATCAGAAGTCAAGTTAGTGCTGGTGTTTGGGTAATGTTGGTGACAAATGCCTGTATTGGGCAAGTCACGTGAAAGGGGAAAGTAATGTGACAGTCGTGTGTTTGTCCATTGGTAGGCCTGTTGAAGCAGTCACAAGCAAGACAACCCCAAAGAGAAGCACTTATGAAGACAAGAATCATCAGTGTCTCCATTTGAGGTGATCTGAATGTGTTTCCACCATATGTTGAGCTGGATGATGTAGCATTTGTCATATACCACTGCCCCAACAAGTAGCACTTACTGAATTCAAGTCAAGTCAATGCTCAAGTTAGGCCAATCACACTGACTTGCTTCCGAGTTTCTGTGCAGTCCCCGTGTCTCCTTCTGGCATCTTCTGTGTTGTCCCAGTAGCAGTGGAAGTGTTGTTCCTTGCCAAGATTTGGCCACCTTAAATACTGAATTGAGTCCACCATACTCCGCCTTCTTTCCAGAAGATGATGAGACAACAATAGCGCTATTTGGACTTAACGACGAGACAACCACCATGCTAAATATGTGCATACCATTAGCGTGCGATGAGTGGTCAATTACAGTCCAGTGTTTTCTTGGTGGAGAAAACTGTGTGGAAATTGCGCACAACAGAAGATGCAGAGGTCAGCAAAACTACCCCAACAAGAAGCACTTACTGAACTGAGAACCAAAGTGAGTGTTTGTGTTAGGGTAGTAGTAATGACCAAATGTAGAACTTGAAAAGAACTTGTGTATGACATTCAAATCAATGGCAACTCCATACAACTTTCCTGGTACTGCAGCCAGAGGGCTGCTTAATGTTGACCTGTATTTGCCACTGAAAACGATCTCTGCAATTTAAATGTGATTTCTCTGTGCTTCAATCAGCAGTATGAGATATGCCCATGGAGGAGCTTGTCACAAGCAAGACAACCCCAAAGAGAAGCACTTGTGAACACAGAATCACCAGTGGCTCTCTTTGAAGTTATCTGAGAGTGATTCTCTGAAAAGCTGGCTTCCTGTGAATCTGAATTCATGGGAGTTTTTTTTTATTTTATTATTGTCAATAACAGCTGCCAGACGACTCAGCACTTACTGGATTGAAGAATCAAGCCATTGTCCAAGTCAGGGAATACTAAGACCTTCCACATCCATTCCAAACACTATGCGTCACACAGTAAAAATCATCTTGAACAGTTATCATAAAGAATTGTGTACGGCAGACTCCAGAGGTCAGCAAAACTACCCCAACAGTTAGCACTTACTGCAATCAGAAGTCAAGTTAGTGCTGGTGTTTGGGTAATGTTGGTGACAAATGCCTGTATTGGGCAAGTCACGTGAAAGGGGAAAGTAATGTGACAGTCGTGTGTTTGTCCATTGGTAGGCCTGTTGAAGCAGTCACAAGCAAGACAACCCCAAAGAGAAGCACTTATGAAGACAAGAATCATCAGTGTCTCCATTTGAGGTGATCTGAATGTGTTTCCACCATATGTTGAGCTGGATGATGTAGCATTTGTCATATACCACTGCCCCAACAAGTAGCACTTACTGAATTCAAGTCAAGTCAATGCTCAAGTTAGGCCAATCACACTGACTTGCTTCCGAGTTTCTGTGCAGTCCCCGTGTCTCCTTCTGGCATCTTCTGTGTTGTCCCAGTAGCAGTGGAAGTGTTGTTCCTTGCCAAGATTTGGCCACCTTAAATACTGAATTGAGTCCACCATACTCCGCCTTCTTTCCAGAAGATGATGAGACAACAATAGCGCTATTTGGACTTAACGACGAGACAACCACCATGCTAAATATGTGCATACCATTAGCGTGCGATGAGTGGTCAATTACAGTCCAGTGTTTTCTTGGTGGAGAAAACTGTGTGGAAATTGCGCACAACAGAAGATGCAGAGGTCAGCAAAACTACCCCAACAAGAAGCACTTACTGAACTGAGAACCAAAGTGAGTGTTTGTGTTAGGGTAGTAGTAATGACCAAATGTAGAACTTGAAAAGAACTTGTGTATGACATTCAAGTTATCATAAAGAATTGTGTACAGCAGACTCCAGAGGTCAGCAAAACTACCCCAACAGTTAGCACTTACTGCAATCAGAAGTCAAGTTAGTGCTGGTGTTTGGGTAATGTTGGTGACAAATGCCTGTATTGGGCAAGTCACGTGAAAGGGGAAAGTAATGTGACAGTCGTGTGTTTGTCCATTGGTAGGCCTGTTGAAGCAGTCACAAGCAAGACAACCCCAAAGAGAAGCACTTATGAAGACAAGAATCATCAGTGTCTCCATTTGAGGTGATCTGAATGTGTTTCCACCATATGTTGAGCTGGATGATGTAGCATTTGTCATATACCACTGCCCCAACAAGTAGCACTTACTGAATTCAAGTCAAGTCAATGCTCAAGTTAGGCCAATCACACTGACTTGCTTCCGAGTTTCTGTGCAGTCCCCGTGTCTCCTTCTGGCATCTTCTGTGTTGTCCCAGTAGCAGTGGAAGTGTTGTTCCTTGCCAAGATTTGGCCACCTTAAATACTGAATTGAGTCCACCATACTCCGCCTTCTTTCCAGAAGATGATGAGACAACAATAGCGCTATTTGGACTTAACGACGAGACAACCACCATGCTAAATATGTGCATACCATTAGCGTGCGATGAGTGGTCAATTACAGTCCAGTGTTTTCTTGGTGGAGAAAACTGTGTGGAAATTGCGCACAACAGAAGATGCAGAGGTCAGCAAAACTACCCCAACAAGAAGCACTTACTGAACTGAGAACCAAAGTGAGTGTTTGTGTTAGGGTAGTAGTAATGACCAAATGTAGAACTTGAAAAGAACTTGTGTATGACATTCAAATCAATGGCAACTCCATACAACTTTCCTGGTACTGCAGCCAGAGGGCTGCTTAATGTTGACCTGTATTTGCCACTGAAAACGATCTCTGCAATTTAAATGTGATTTCTCTGTGCTTCAATCAGCAGTATGAGATATGCCCATGGAGGAGCTTGTCACAAGCAAGACAACCCCAAAGAGAAGCACTTGTGAACACAGAATCACCAGTGGCTCTCTTTGAAGTTATCTGAGAGTGATTCTCTGAAAAGCTGGCTTCCTGTGAATCTGAATTCATGGGAGTTTTTTTTTATTTTATTATTGTCAATAACAGCTGCCAGACGACTCAGCACTTACTGGATTGAAGAATCAAGCCATTGTCCAAGTCAGGGAATACTAAGACCTTCCACATCCATTCCAAACACTATGCGTCACACAGTAAAAATCATCTTGAACAGTTATCATAAAGAATTGTGTACGGCAGACTCCAGAGGTCAGCAAAACTACCCCAACAGTTAGCACTTACTGCAATCAGAAGTCAAGTTAGTGCTGGTGTTTGGGTAATGTTGGTGACAAATGCCTGTATTGGGCAAGTCACGTGAAAGGGGAAAGTAATGTGACAGTCGTGTGTTTGTCCATTGGTAGGCCTGTTGAAGCAGTCACAAGCAAGACAACCCCAAAGAGAAGCACTTATGAAGACAAGAATCATCAGTGTCTCCATTTGAGGTGATCTGAATGTGTTTCCACCATATGTTGAGCTGGATGATGTAGCATTTGTCATATACCACTGCCCCAACAAGTAGCACTTACTGAATTCAAGTCAAGTCAATGCTCAAGTTAGGCCAATCACACTGACTTGCTTCCGAGTTTCTGTGCAGTCCCCGTGTCTCCTTCTGGCATCTTCTGTGTTGTCCCAGTAGCAGTGGAAGTGTTGTTCCTTGCCAAGATTTGGCCACCTTAAATACTGAATTGAGTCCACCATACTCCGCCTTCTTTCCAGAAGATGATGAGACAACAATAGCGCTATTTGGACTTAACGACGAGACAACCACCATGCTAAATATGTGCATACCATTAGCGTGCGATGAGTGGTCAATTACAGTCCAGTGTTTTCTTGGTGGAGAAAACTGTGTGGAAATTGCGCACAACAGAAGATGCAGAGGTCAGCAAAACTACCCCAACAAGAAGCACTTACTGAACTGAGAACCAAAGTGAGTGTTTGTGTTAGGGTAGTAGTAATGACCAAATGTAGAACTTGAAAAGAACTTGTGTATGACATTCAAGTTATCATAAAGAATTGTGTACAGCAGACTCCAGAGGTCAGCAAAACTACCCCAACAGTTAGCACTTACTGCAATCAGAAGTCAAGTTAGTGCTGGTGTTTGGGTAATGTTGGTGACAAATGCCTGTATTGGGCAAGTCACGTGAAAGGGGAAAGTAATGTGACAGTCGTGTGTTTGTCCATTGGTAGGCCTGTTGAAGCAGTCACAAGCAAGACAACCCCAAAGAGAAGCACTTATGAAGACAAGAATCATCAGTGTCTCCATTTGAGGTGATCTGAATGTGTTTCCACCATATGTTGAGCTGGAGGATGTAGCATTTGTCATATACCACCGCCCCAACAAGTAGCACTTACTGAATTCAAGTCAAGTCAATGCTCAAGTTAGGCCAATCACACTGACTTGCTTCCGAGTTTCTGTGCAGTCCCCGTGTCTCCTTCTGGCATCTTCTGTGTTGTCCCAGTAGCAGTGGAAGTGTTGTTCCTTGCCAAGATTTGGCCACCTTAAATACTGAATTGAGTCCACCATACTCCGCCTTCTTTCCAGAAGATGATGAGACAACAATAGCGCTATTTGGACTTAACGACGAGACAACCACCATGCTAAATATGTGCATACCATTAGCGTGCGATGAGTGGTCAATTACAGTCCAGTGTTTTCTTGGTGGAGAATACTGTGTGGAAATTGCGCACAACAGAAGATGCAGAGGTCAGCAAAACTACCCCAACAAGAAGCACTTACTGAACTGAGAACCAAAGTGAGTGTTTGTGTTAGGGTAGTAGTAATGACCAAATGTAGAACTTGAAAAGAACTTGTGTATGACATTCAAGTTATCATAAAGAATTGTGTACAGCAGACTCCAGAGGTCAGCAAAACTACCCCAACAGTTAGCACTTACTGCAATCAGAAGTCAAGTTAGTGCTGGTGTTTGGGTAATGTTGGTGACAAATGCCTGTATTGGGCAAGTCACGTGAAAGGGGAAAGTAATGTGACAGTCGTGTGTTTGTCCATTGGTAGGCCTGTTGAAGCAGTCACAAGCAAGACAACCCCAAAGAGAAGCACTTATGAAGACAAGAATCATCAGTGTCTCCATTTGAGGTGATCTGAATGTGTTTCCACCATATGTTGAGCTGGATGATGTAGCATTTGTCATATACCACTGCCCCAACAAGTAGCACTTACTGAATTCAAGTCAAGTCAATGCTCAAGTTAGGCCAATCACACTGACTTGCTTCCGAGTTTCTGTGCAGTCCCCGTGTCTCCTTCTGGCATCTTCTGTGTTGTCCCAGTAGCAGTGGAAGTGTTGTTCCTTGCCAAGATTTGGCCACCTTAAATACTGAATTGAGTCCACCATACTCCGCCTTCTTTCCAGAAGATGATGAGACAACAATAGCGCTATTTGGACTTAACGACGAGACAACCACCATGCTAAATATGTGCATACCATTAGCGTGCGATGAGTGGTCAATTACAGTCCAGTGTTTTCTTGGTGGAGAAAACTGTGTGGAAATTGCGCACAACAGAAGATGCAGAGGTCAGCAAAACTACCCCAACAAGAAGCACTTACTGAACTGAGAACCAAAGTGAGTGTTTGTGTTAGGGTAGTAGTAATGACCAAATGTAGAACTTGAAAAGAACTTGTGTATGACATTCAAATCAATGGCAACTCCATACAACTTTCCTGGTACTGCAGCCAGAGGGCTGCTTAATGTTGACCTGTATTTGCCACTGAAAACGATCTCTGCAATTTAAATGTGATTTCTCTGTGCTTCAATCAGCAGTATGAGATATGCCCATGGAGGAGCTTGTCACAAGCAAGACAACCCCAAAGAGAAGCACTTGTGAACACAGAATCACCAGTGGCTCTCTTTGAAGTTATCTGAGAGTGATTCTCTGAAAAGCTGGCTTCCTGTGAATCTGAATTCATGGGAGTTTTTTTTTATTTTATTATTGTCAATAACAGCTGCCAGACGACTCAGCACTTACTGGATTGAAGAATCAAGCCATTGTCCAAGTCAGGGAATACTAAGACCTTCCACATCCATTCCAAACACTATGCGTCACACAGTAAAAATCATCTTGAACAGTTATCATAAAGAATTGTGTACGGCAGACTCCAGAGGTCAGCAAAACTACCCCAACAGTTAGCACTTACTGCAATCAGAAGTCAAGTTAGTGCTGGTGTTTGGGTAATGTTGGTGACAAATGCCTGTATTGGGCAAGTCACGTGAAAGGGGAAAGTAATGTGACAGTCGTGTGTTTGTCCATTGGTAGGCCTGTTGAAGCAGTCACAAGCAAGACAACCCCAAAGAGAAGCACTTATGAAGACAAGAATCATCAGTGTCTCCATTTGAGGTGATCTGAATGTGTTTCCACCATATGTTGAGCTGGATGATGTAGCATTTGTCATATACCACTGCCCCAACAAGTAGCACTTACTGAATTCAAGTCAAGTCAATGCTCAAGTTAGGCCAATCACACTGACTTGCTTCCGAGTTTCTGTGCAGTCCCCGTGTCTCCTTCTGGCATCTTCTGTGTTGTCCCAGTAGCAGTGGAAGTGTTGTTCCTTGCCAAGATTTGGCCACCTTAAATACTGAATTGAGTCCACCATACTCCGCCTTCTTTCCAGAAGATGATGAGACAACAATAGCGCTATTTGGACTTAACGACGAGACAACCACCATGCTAAATATGTGCATACCATTAGCGTGCGATGAGTGGTCAATTACAGTCCAGTGTTTTCTTGGTGGAGAAAACTGTGTGGAAATTGCGCACAACAGAAGATGCAGAGGTCAGCAAAACTACCCCAACAAGAAGCACTTACTGAACTGAGAACCAAAGTGAGTGTTTGTGTTAGGGTAGTAGTAATGACCAAATGTAGAACTTGAAAAGAACTTGTGTATGACATTCAAGTTATCATAAAGAATTGTGTACAGCAGACTCCAGAGGTCAGCAAAACTACCCCAACAGTTAGCACTTACTGCAATCAGAAGTCAAGTTAGTGCTGGTGTTTGGGTAATGTTGGTGACAAATGCCTGTATTGGGCAAGTCACGTGAAAGGGGAAAGTAATGTGACAGTCGTGTGTTTGTCCATTGGTAGGCCTGTTGAAGCAGTCACAAGCAAGACAACCCCAAAGAGAAGCACTTATGAAGACAAGAATCATCAGTGTCTCCATTTGAGGTGATCTGAATGTGTTTCCACCATATGTTGAGCTGGAGGATGTAGCATTTGTCATATACCACCGCCCCAACAAGTAGCACTTACTGAATTCAAGTCAAGTCAATGCTCAAGTTAGGCCAATCACACTGACTTGCTTCCGAGTTTCTGTGCAGTCCCCGTGTCTCCTTCTGGCATCTTCTGTGTTGTCCCAGTAGCAGTGGAAGTGTTGTTCCTTGCCAAGATTTGGCCACCTTAAATACTGAATTGAGTCCACCATACTCCGCCTTCTTTCCAGAAGATGATGAGACAACAATAGCGCTATTTGGACTTAACGACGAGACAACCACCATGCTAAATATGTGCATACCATTAGCGTGCGATGAGTGGTCAATTACAGTCCAGTGTTTTCTTGGTGGAGAATACTGTGTGGAAATTGCGCACAACAGAAGATGCAGAGGTCAGCAAAACTACCCCAACAAGAAGCACTTACTGAACTGAGAACCAAAGTGAGTGTTTGTGTTAGGGTAGTAGTAATGACCAAATGTAGAACTTGAAAAGAACTTGTGTATGACATTCAAGTTATCATAAAGAATTGTGTACAGCAGACTCCAGAGGTCAGCAAAACTACCCCAACAGTTAGCACTTACTGCAATCAGAAGTCAAGTTAGTGCTGGTGTTTGGGTAATGTTGGTGACAAATGCCTGTATTGGGCAAGTCACGTGAAAGGGGAAAGTAATGTGACAGTCGTGTGTTTGTCCATTGGTAGGCCTGTTGAAGCAGTCACAAGCAAGACAACCCCAAAGAGAAGCACTTATGAAGACAAGAATCATCAGTGTCTCCATTTGAGGTGATCTGAATGTGTTTCCACCATATGTTGAGCTGGATGATGTAGCATTTGTCATATACCACTGCCCCAACAAGTAGCACTTACTGAATTCAAGTCAAGTCAATGCTCAAGTTAGGCCAATCACACTGACTTGCTTCCGAGTTTCTGTGCAGTCCCCGTGTCTCCTTCTGGCATCTTCTGTGTTGTCCCAGTAGCAGTGGAAGTGTTGTTCCTTGCCAAGATTTGGCCACCTTAAATACTGAATTGAGTCATTTCCACCATACTCCGCCTTCTTTCCAGACAATGATGAGACAACAATAGCGCTATTTGGACTTAATGACGGGACAACCACCATGCTAAATATGTGCATACCATTAGCGTGCGATGAGTGGTCAATTACAGTCCAGTGTTTTCTTGGTGGAGAAAACTGTGTGGAAATTGCGCACAACAGAAGATGCAGAGGTCAGCAAAACTACCCCAACAAGAAGCACTTACTGAACTGAGAACCAAAGTGAGTGTTTGTGTTAGGGTAGTAGTAATGACCAAATGTAGAACTTGAAAAGAACTTGTGTATGACATTCAAGTTATCATAAAGAATTGTGTACAGCAGACTCCAGAGGTCAGCAAAACTACCCCAACAGTTAGCACTTACTGCAATCAGAAGTCAAGTTAGTGCTGGTGTTTGGGTAATGTTGGTGACAAATGCCTGTATTGGGCAAGTCACGTGAAAGGGGAAAGTAATGTGACAGTCGTGTGTTTGTCCATTGGTAGGCCTGTTGAAGCAGTCACAAGCAAGACAACCCCAAAGAGAAGCACTTATGAAGACAAGAATCATCACTGTCTCCATTTGAGGTGATCTGAATGTGTTTCCACCATATGTTGAGCTGGATGATGTAGCATTTGTCATATACCACTGCCCCAACAAGTAGCACTTACTGAATTCAAGTCAAGTCAATGCTCAAGTTAGGCCAATCACACTGACTTGCTTCCGAGTTTCTGTGCAGTCCCCGTGTCTCCTTCTGGCATCTTCTGTGTTGTCCCAGTAGCAGTGGAAGTGTTGTTCCTTGCCAAGATTTGGCCACCTTAAATACTGAATTGAGTCCACCATACTCCGCCTTCTTTCCAGAAGATGATGAGACAACAATAGCGCTATTTGGACTTAACGACGAGACAACCACCATGCTAAATATGTGCATACCATTAGCGTGCGATGAGTGGTCAATTACAGTCCAGTGTTTTCTTGGTGGAGAAAACTGTGTGGAAATTGCGCACAACAGAAGATGCAGAGGTCAGCAAAACTACCCCAACAAGAAGCACTTACTGAACTGAGAACCAAAGTGAGTGTTTGTGTTAGGGTAGTAGTAATGACCAAATGTAGAACTTGAAAAGAACTTGTGTATGACATTCAAATCAATGGCAACTCCATACAACTTTCCTGGTACTGCAGCCAGAGGGCTGCTTAATGTTGACCTGTATTTGCCACTGAAAACGATCTCTGCAATTTAAATGTGATTTCTCTGTGCTTCAATCAGCAGTATGAGATATGCCCATGGAGGAGCTTGTCACAAGCAAGACAACCCCAAAGAGAAGCACTTGTGAACACAGAATCACCAGTGGCTCTCTTTGAAGTTATCTGAGAGTGATTCTCTGAAAAGCTGGCTTCCTGTGAATCTGAATTCATGGGAGTTTTTTTTTATTTTATTATTGTCAATAACAGCTGCCAGACGACTCAGCACTTACTGGATTGAAGAATCAAGCCATTGTCCAAGTCAGGGAATACTAAGACCTTCCACATCCATTCCAAACACTATGCGTCACACAGTAAAAATCATCTTGAACAGTTATCATAAAGAATTGTGTGCGGCAGACTCCAGAGGTCAGCAAAACTACCCCAACAGTTAGCACTTACTGCAATCAGAAGTCAAGTTAGTGCTGGTGTTTGGGTAATGTTGGTGACAAATGCCTGTATTGGGCAAGTCACGTGAAAGGGGAAAGTAATGTGACAGTCGTGTGTTTGTCCATTGATAGGCCTGTTGAAGCAGTCACAAGCAAGACAACCCCAAAGAGAAGCACTTATGAAGACAAGAATCATCAGTGTCTCCATTTGAGGTGATCTGAATGTGTTTCCACCATATGTTGAGCTGGAGGATGTAGCATTTGTCATATACCACCGCCCCAACAAGTAGCACTTACTGAATTCAAGTCAAGTCAATGCTCAAATTAGGCCAATCACACTGACTTGCTTCCGAGTTTCTGTGCAGTCCCTGTGTCTCCTTCTGGCATCTTCTGTGTTGTCCCAGTAGCAGTGGAAGTGTTGTTCCTTGCCAAGATTTGGCCACCTTAAATACTGAATTGAGTCCACCATACTCCGCCTTCTTTCCAGAAGATGATGAGACAACAATAGCGCTATTTGGACTTAACGACGAGACAACCACCATGCTAAATATGTGCATACCATTAGCGTGCGATGAGTGGTCAATTACAGTCCAGTGTTTTCTTGATGGAGAAAACTGTGTGGAAATTGCGCACAACAGAAGATGCAGAGGTCAGCAAAACTACCCCAACAAGAAGCACTTACTGAACTGAGAACCAAAGTGAGTGTTTGTGTTAGGGTAGTAGTAATGACCAAATGTAGAACTTGAAAAGAACTTGTGTATGACATTCAAGTTATCATAAAGAATTGTGTACAGCAGACTCCAGAGGTCAGCAAAACTACCCCAACAGTTAGCACTTACTGCAATCAGAAGTCAAGTTAGTGCTGGTGTTTGGGTAATGTTGGTGACAAATGCCTGTATTGGGCAAGTCACGTGAAAGGGGAAAGTAATGTGACAGTCGTGTGTTTGTCCATTGGTAGGCCTGTTGAAGCAGTCACAAGCAAGACAACCCCAAAGAGAAGCACTTATGAAGACAAGAATCATCAGTGTCTCCATTTGAGGTGATCTGAATGTGTTTCCACCATATGTTGAGCTGGAGGATGTAGCATTTGTCATATACCACCGCCCCAACAAGTAGCACTTCCTGAATTCAAGTCAAGTCAATGCTCAAGTTAGGCCAATCACACTGACTTGCTTCCGAGTTTCTGTGCAGTCCCCGTGTCTCCTTCTGGCATCTTCTGTGTTGTCCCAGTAGCAGTGGAAGTGTTGTTCCTTGCCAAGATTTGGCCACCTTAAATACTGAATTGAGTCATTTCCACCATACTCCGCCTTCTTTCCAGACAATGATGAGACAACAATAGCGCTATTTGGACTTAACGACGGGACAACCACCATGCTAAATATGTGCATACCATTAGCGTGCGATGAGTGGTCAATTACAGTCCAGTGTTTTCTTGGTGGAGAAAACTGTGTGGAAATTGCGCACAACAGAAGATGCAGAGGTCAGCAAAACTACCCCAACAAGAAGCACTTACTGAACTGAGAACCAAAGTGAGTGTTTGTGTTAGGGTAGTAGTAATGACCAAATGTAGAACTTGAAAAGAACTTGTGTATGACATTCAAGTTATCATAAAGAATTGTGTACAGCAGACTCCAGAGGTCAGCAAAACTACCCCAACAGTTAGCACTTACTGCAATCAGAAGTCAAGTTAGTGCTGGTGTTTGGGTAATGTTGGTGACAAATGCCTGTATTGGGCAAGTCACGTGAAAGGGGAAAGTAATGTGACAGTCGTGTGTTTGTCCATTGGTAGGCCTGTTGAAGCAGTCACAAGCAAGACAACCCCAAAGAGAAGCACTTATGAAGACAAGAATCATCAGTGTCTCCATTTGAGGTGATCTGAATGTGTTTCCACCATATGTTGAGCTGGATGATGTAGCATTTGTCATATACCACTGCCCCAACAAGTAGCACTTACTGAATTCAAGTCAAGTCAATGCTCAAGTTAGGCCAATCACACTGACTTGCTTCCGAGTTTCTGTGCAGTCCCCGTGTCTCCTTCTGGCATCTTCTGTGTTGTCCCAGTAGCAGTGGAAGTGTTGTTCCTTGCCAAGATTTGGCCACCTTAAATACTGAATTGAGTCATTTCCACCATACTCCGCCTTCTTTCCAGACAATGATGAGACAACAATAGCGCTATTTGGACTTAACGACGAGACGACCACCATGCTAAATATGTGCATACCATTAGCGTGCGATGAGTGGTCAATTACAGTCCAGTGTTTTCTTGATGGAGAAAACTGTGTGGAAATTGCGCACAACAGAAGATGCAGAGGTCAGCAAAACTACCCCAACAAGAAGCACTTACTGAACTGAGAACCAAAGTGAGTGTTTGTGTTAGGGTAGTAGTAATGACCAAATGTAGAACTTGAAAAGAACTTGTGTATGACATTCAAGTTATCATAAAGAATTGTGTACAGCAGACTCCAGAGGTCAGCAAAACTACCCCAACAGTTAGCACTTACTGCAATCAGAAGTCAAGTTAGTGCTGGTGTTTGGGTAATGTTGGTGACAAATGCCTGTATTGGGCAAGTCACGTGAAAGGGGAAAGTAATGTGACAGTCGTGTGTTTGTCCATTGGTAGGCCTGTTGAAGCAGTCACAAGCAAGACAACCCCAAAGAGAAGCACTTATGAAGACAAGAATCATCAGTGTCTCCATTTGAGGTGATCTGAATGTGTTTCCACCATATGTTGAGCTGGATGATGTAGCATTTGTCATATACCACTGCCCCAACAAGTAGCACTTACTGAATTCAAGTCAAGTCAATGCTCAAGTTAGGCCAATCACACTGACTTGCTTCCGAGTTTCTGTGCAGTCCCCGTGTCTCCTTCTGGCATCTTCTGTGTTGTCCCAGTAGCAGTGGAAGTGTTGTTCCTTGCCAAGATTTGGCCACCTTAAATACTGAATTGAGTCCACCATACTCCGCCTTCTTTCCAGAAGATGATGAGACAACAATAGCGCTATTTGGACTTAACGACGAGACAACCACCATGCTAAATATGTGCATACCATTAGCGTGCGATGAGTGGTCAATTACAGTCCAGTGTTTTCTTGGTGGAGAAAACTGTGTGGAAATTGCGCACAACAGAAGATGCAGAGGTCAGCAAAACTACCCCAACAAGAAGCACTTACTGAACTGAGAACCAAAGTGAGTGTTTGTGTTAGGGTAGTAGTAATGACCAAATGTAGAACTTGAAAAGAACTTGTGTATGACATTCAAATCAATGGCAACTCCATACAACTTTCCTGGTACTGCAGCCAGAGGGCTGCTTAATGTTGACCTGTATTTGCCACTGAAAACGATCTCTGCAATTTAAATGTGATTTCTCTGTGCTTCAATCAGCAGTATGAGATATGCCCATGGAGGAGCTTGTCACAAGCAAGACAACCCCAAAGAGAAGCACTTGTGAACACAGAATCACCAGTGGCTCTCTTTGAAGTTATCTGAGAGTGATTCTCTGAAAAGCTGGCTTCCTGTGAATCTGAATTCATGGGAGTTTTTTTTTATTTTATTATTGTCAATAACAGCTGCCAGACGACTCAGCACTTACTGGATTGAAGAATCAAGCCATTGTCCAAGTCAGGGAATACTAAGACCTTCCACATCCATTCCAAACACTATGCGTCACACAGTAAAAATCATCTTGAACAGTTATCATAAAGAATTGTGTGCGGCAGACTCCAGAGGTCAGCAAAACTACCCCAACAGTTAGCACTTACTGCAATCAGAAGTCAAGTTAGTGCTGGTGTTTGGGTAATGTTGGTGACAAATGCCTGTATTGGGCAAGTCACGTGAAAGGGGAAAGTAATGTGACAGTCGTGTGTTTGTCCATTGATAGGCCTGTTGAAGCAGTCACAAGCAAGACAACCCCAAAGAGAAGCACTTATGAAGACAAGAATCATCAGTGTCTCCATTTGAGGTGATCTGAATGTGTTTCCACCATATGTTGAGCTGGAGGATGTAGCATTTGTCATATACCACCGCCCCAACAAGTAGCACTTACTGAATTCAAGTCAAGTCAATGCTCAAATTAGGCCAATCACACTGACTTGCTTCCGAGTTTCTGTGCAGTCCCTGTGTCTCCTTCTGGCATCTTCTGTGTTGTCCCAGTAGCAGTGGAAGTGTTGTTCCTTGCCAAGATTTGGCCACCTTAAATACTGAATTGAGTCCACCATACTCCGCCTTCTTTCCAGAAGATGATGAGACAACAATAGCGCTATTTGGACTTAACGACGAGACAACCACCATGCTAAATATGTGCATACCATTAGCGTGCGATGAGTGGTCAATTACAGTCCAGTGTTTTCTTGATGGAGAAAACTGTGTGGAAATTGCGCACAACAGAAGATGCAGAGGTCAGCAAAACTACCCCAACAAGAAGCACTTACTGAACTGAGAACCAAAGTGAGTGTTTGTGTTAGGGTAGTAGTAATGACCAAATGTAGAACTTGAAAAGAACTTGTGTATGACATTCAAGTTATCATAAAGAATTGTGTACAGCAGACTCCAGAGGTCAGCAAAACTACCCCAACAGTTAGCACTTACTGCAATCAGAAGTCAAGTTAGTGCTGGTGTTTGGGTAATGTTGGTGACAAATGCCTGTATTGGGCAAGTCACGTGAAAGGGGAAAGTAATGTGACAGTCGTGTGTTTGTCCATTGGTAGGCCTGTTGAAGCAGTCACAAGCAAGACAACCCCAAAGAGAAGCACTTATGAAGACAAGAATCATCAGTGTCTCCATTTGAGGTGATCTGAATGTGTTTCCACCATATGTTGAGCTGGAGGATGTAGCATTTGTCATATACCACCGCCCCAACAAGTAGCACTTCCTGAATTCAAGTCAAGTCAATGCTCAAGTTAGGCCAATCACACTGACTTGCTTCCGAGTTTCTGTGCAGTCCCCGTGTCTCCTTCTGGCATCTTCTGTGTTGTCCCAGTAGCAGTGGAAGTGTTGTTCCTTGCCAAGATTTGGCCACCTTAAATACTGAATTGAGTCATTTCCACCATACTCCGCCTTCTTTCCAGACAATGATGAGACAACAATAGCGCTATTTGGACTTAACGACGGGACAACCACCATGCTAAATATGTGCATACCATTAGCGTGCGATGAGTGGTCAATTACAGTCCAGTGTTTTCTTGGTGGAGAAAACTGTGTGGAAATTGCGCACAACAGAAGATGCAGAGGTCAGCAAAACTACCCCAACAAGAAGCACTTACTGAACTGAGAACCAAAGTGAGTGTTTGTGTTAGGGTAGTAGTAATGACCAAATGTAGAACTTGAAAAGAACTTGTGTATGACATTCAAGTTATCATAAAGAATTGTGTACAGCAGACTCCAGAGGTCAGCAAAACTACCCCAACAGTTAGCACTTACTGCAATCAGAAGTCAAGTTAGTGCTGGTGTTTGGGTAATGTTGGTGACAAATGCCTGTATTGGGCAAGTCACGTGAAAGGGGAAAGTAATGTGACAGTCGTGTGTTTGTCCATTGGTAGGCCTGTTGAAGCAGTCACAAGCAAGACAACCCCAAAGAGAAGCACTTATGAAGACAAGAATCATCAGTGTCTCCATTTGAGGTGATCTGAATGTGTTTCCACCATATGTTGAGCTGGATGATGTAGCATTTGTCATATACCACTGCCCCAACAAGTAGCACTTACTGAATTCAAGTCAAGTCAATGCTCAAGTTAGGCCAATCACACTGACTTGCTTCCGAGTTTCTGTGCAGTCCCCGTGTCTCCTTCTGGCATCTTCTGTGTTGTCCCAGTAGCAGTGGAAGTGTTGTTCCTTGCCAAGATTTGGCCACCTTAAATACTGAATTGAGTCATTTCCACCATACTCCGCCTTCTTTCCAGACAATGATGAGACAACAATAGCGCTATTTGGACTTAACGACGAGACGACCACCATGCTAAATATGTGCATACCATTAGCGTGCGATGAGTGGTCAATTACAGTCCAGTGTTTTCTTGATGGAGAAAACTGTGTGGAAATTGCGCACAACAGAAGATGCAGAGGTCAGCAAAACTACCCCAACAAGAAGCACTTACTGAACTGAGAACCAAAGTGAGTGTTTGTGTTAGGGTAGTAGTAATGACCAAATGTAGAACTTGAAAAGAACTTGTGTATGACATTCAAGTTATCATAAAGAATTGTGTACAGCAGACTCCAGAGGTCAGCAAAACTACCCCAACAGTTAGCACTTACTGCAATCAGAAGTCAAGTTAGTGCTGGTGTTTGGGTAATGTTGGTGACAAATGCCTGTATTGGGCAAGTCACGTGAAAGGGGAAAGTAATGTGACAGTCGTGTGTTTGTCCATTGGTAGGCCTGTTGAAGCAGTCACAAGCAAGACAACCCCAAAGAGAAGCACTTATGAAGACAAGAATCATCAGTGTCTCCATTTGAGGTGATCTGAATGTGTTTCCACCATATGTTGAGCTGGATGATGTAGCATTTGTCATATACCACTGCCCCAACAAGTAGCACTTACTGAATTCAAGTCAAGTCAATGCTCAAGTTAGGCCAATCACACTGACTTGCTTCCGAGTTTCTGTGCAGTCCCCGTGTCTCCTTCTGGCATCTTCTGTGTTGTCCCAGTAGCAGTGGAAGTGTTGTTCCTTGCCAAGATTTGGCCACCTTAAATACTGAATTGAGTCCACCATACTCCGCCTTCTTTCCAGAAGATGATGAGACAACAATAGCGCTATTTGGACTTAACGACGAGACAACCACCATGCTAAATATGTGCATACCATTAGCGTGCGATGAGTGGTCAATTACAGTCCAGTGTTTTCTTGGTGGAGAAAACTGTGTGGAAATTGCGCACAACAGAAGATGCAGAGGTCAGCAAAACTACCCCAACAAGAAGCACTTACTGAACTGAGAACCAAAGTGAGTGTTTGTGTTAGGGTAGTAGTAATGACCAAATGTAGAACTTGAAAAGAACTTGTGTATGACATTCAAATCAATGGCAACTCCATACAACTTTCCTGGTACTGCAGCCAGAGGGCTGCTTAATGTTGACCTGTATTTGCCACTGAAAACGATCTCTGCAATTTAAATGTGATTTCTCTGTGCTTCAATCAGCAGTATGAGATATGCCCATGGAGGAGCTTGTCACAAGCAAGACAACCCCAAAGAGAAGCACTTGTGAACACAGAATCACCAGTGGCTCTCTTTGAAGTTATCTGAGAGTGATTCTCTGAAAAGCTGGCTTCCTGTGAATCTGAATTCATGGGAGTTTTTTTTTATTTTATTATTGTCAATAACAGCTGCCAGACGACTCAGCACTTACTGGATTGAAGAATCAAGCCATTGTCCAAGTCAGGGAATACTAAGACCTTCCACATCCATTCCAAACACTATGCGTCACACAGTAAAAATCATCTTGAACAGTTATCATAAAGAATTGTGTGCGGCAGACTCCAGAGGTCAGCAAAACTACCCCAACAGTTAGCACTTACTGCAATCAGAAGTCAAGTTAGTGCTGGTGTTTGGGTAATGTTGGTGACAAATGCCTGTATTGGGCAAGTCACGTGAAAGGGGAAAGTAATGTGACAGTCGTGTGTTTGTCCATTGATAGGCCTGTTGAAGCAGTCACAAGCAAGACAACCCCAAAGAGAAGCACTTATGAAGACAAGAATCATCAGTGTCTCCATTTGAGGTGATCTGAATGTGTTTCCACCATATGTTGAGCTGGAGGATGTAGCATTTGTCATATACCACCGCCCCAACAAGTAGCACTTACTGAATTCAAGTCAAGTCAATGCTCAAATTAGGCCAATCACACTGACTTGCTTCCGAGTTTCTGTGCAGTCCCCGTGTCTCCTTCTGGCATCTTCTGTGTTGTCCCAGTAGCAGTGGAAGTGTTGTTCCTTGCCAAGATTTGGCCACCTTAAATACTGAATTGAGTCCACCATACTCCGCCTTCTTTCCAGAAGATGATGAGACAACAATAGCGCTATTTGGACTTAACGACGAGACAACCACCATGCTAAATATGTGCATACCATTAGCGTGCGATGAGTGGTCAATTACAGTCCAGTGTTTTCTTGATGGAGAAAACTGTGTGGAAATTGCGCACAACAGAAGATGCAGAGGTCAGCAAAACTACCCCAACAAGAAGCACTTACTGAACTGAGAACCAAAGTGAGTGTTTGTGTTAGGGTAGTAGTAATGACCAAATGTAGAACTTGAAAAGAACTTGTGTATGACATTCAAGTTATCATAAAGAATTGTGTACAGCAGACTCCAGAGGTCAGCAAAACTACCCCAACAGTTAGCACTTACTGCAATCAGAAGTCAAGTTAGTGCTGGTGTTTGGGTAATGTTGGTGACAAATGCCTGTATTGGGCAAGTCACGTGAAAGGGGAAAGTAATGTGACAGTCGTGTGTTTGTCCATTGGTAGGCCTGTTGAAGCAGTCACAAGCAAGACAACCCCAAAGAGAAGCACTTATGAAGACAAGAATCATCAGTGTCTCCATTTGAGGTGATCTGAATGTGTTTCCACCATATGTTGAGCTGGAGGATGTAGCATTTGTCATATACCACCGCCCCAACAAGTAGCACTTCCTGAATTCAAGTCAAGTCAATGCTCAAGTTAGGCCAATCACACTGACTTGCTTCCGAGTTTCTGTGCAGTCCCCGTGTCTCCTTCTGGCATCTTCTGTGTTGTCCCAGTAGCAGTGGAAGTGTTGTTCCTTGCCAAGATTTGGCCACCTTAAATACTGAATTGAGTCATTTCCACCATACTCCGCCTTCTTTCCAGACAATGATGAGACAACAATAGCGCTATTTGGACTTAACGACGGGACAACCACCATGCTAAATATGTGCATACCATTAGCGTGCGATGAGTGGTCAATTACAGTCCAGTGTTTTCTTGGTGGAGAAAACTGTGTGGAAATTGCGCACAACAGAAGATGCAGAGGTCAGCAAAACTACCCCAACAAGAAGCACTTACTGAACTGAGAACCAAAGTGAGTGTTTGTGTTAGGGTAGTAGTAATGACCAAATGTAGAACTTGAAAAGAACTTGTGTATGACATTCAAGTTATCATAAAGAATTGTGTACAGCAGACTCCAGAGGTCAGCAAAACTACCCCAACAGTTAGCACTTACTGCAATCAGAAGTCAAGTTAGTGCTGGTGTTTGGGTAATGTTGGTGACAAATGCCTGTATTGGGCAAGTCACGTGAAAGGGGAAAGTAATGTGACAGTCGTGTGTTTGTCCATTGGTAGGCCTGTTGAAGCAGTCACAAGCAAGACAACCCCAAAGAGAAGCACTTATGAAGACAAGAATCATCAGTGTCTCCATTTGAGGTGATCTGAATGTGTTTCCACCATATGTTGAGCTGGATGATGTAGCATTTGTCATATACCACTGCCCCAACAAGTAGCACTTACTGAATTCAAGTCAAGTCAATGCTCAAGTTAGGCCAATCACACTGACTTGCTTCCGAGTTTCTGTGCAGTCCCCGTGTCTCCTTCTGGCATCTTCTGTGTTGTCCCAGTAGCAGTGGAAGTGTTGTTCCTTGCCAAGATTTGGCCACCTTAAATACTGAATTGAGTCCACCATACTCCACCTTCTTTCCAGAAGATGATGAGACAACAATAGCGCTATTTGGACTTAACGACGAGACAACCACCATGCTAAATATGTGCATACCATTAGCGTGCGATGAGTGGTCAATTACAGTCCAGTGTTTTCTTGGTGGAGAAAACTGTGTGGAAATTGCGCACAACAGAAGATGCAGAGGTCAGCAAAACTACCCCAACAAGAAGCACTTACTGAACTGAGAACCAAAGTGAGTGTTTGTGTTAGGGTAGTAGTAATGACCAAATGTAGAACTTGAAAAGAACTTGTGTATGACATTCAAATCAATGGCAACTCCATACAACTTTCCTGGTACTGCAGCCAGAGGGCTGCTTAATGTTGACCTGTATTTGCCACTGAAAACGATCTCTGCAATTTAAATGTGATTTCTCTGTGCTTCAATCAGCAGTATGAGATATGCCCATGGAGGAGCTTGTCACAAGCAAGACAACCCCAAAGAGAAGCACTTGTGAACACAGAATCACCAGTGGCTCTCTTTGAAGTTATCTGAGAGTGATTCTCTGAAAAGCTGGCTTCCTGTGAATCTGAATTCATGGGAGTTTTTTTTTATTTTATTATTGTCAATAACAGCTGCCAGACGACTCAGCACTTACTGGATTGAAGAATCAAGCCATTGTCCAAGTCAGGGAATACTAAGACCTTCCACATCCATTCCAAACACTATGCGTCACACAGTAAAAATCATCTTGAACAGTTATCATAAAGAATTGTGTACGGCAGACTCCAGAGGTCAGCAAAACTACCCCAACAGTTAGCACTTACTGCAATCAGAAGTCAAGTTAGTGCTGGTGTTTGGGTAGTGTTGGTGACAAATGCCTGTATTGGGCAAGTCACGTGAAAGGGGAAAGTAATGTGACAGTCGTGTGTTTGTCCATTGGTAGGCCTGTTGAAGCAGTCACAAGCAAGACAACCCCAAAGAGAAGCACTTATGAAGACAAGAATCATCAGTGTCTCCATTTGAGGTGATCTGAATGTGTTTCCACCATATGTTGAGCTGGATGATGTAGCATTTGTCATATACCACTGCCCCAACAAGTAGCACTTACTGAATTCAAGTCAAGTCAATGCTCAAGTTAGGCCAATCACACTGACTTGCTTCCGAGTTTCTGTGCAGTCCCCGTGTCTCCTTCTGGCATCTTCTGTGTTGTCCCAGTAGCAGTGGAAGTGTTGTTCCTTGCCAAGATTTGGCCACCTTAAATACTGAATTGAGTCCACCATACTCCGCCTTCTTTCCAGAAGATGATGAGACAACAATAGCGCTATTTGGACTTAACGACGAGACAACCACCATGCTAAATATGTGCATACCATTAGCGTGCGATGAGTGGTCAATTACAGTCCAGTGTTTTCTTGGTGGAGAAAACTGTGTGGAAATTGCGCACAACAGAAGATGCAGAGGTCAGCAAAACTACCCCAACAAGAAGCACTTACTGAACTGAGAACCAAAGTGAGTGTTTGTGTTAGGGTAGTAGTAATGACCAAATGTAGAACTTGAAAAGAACTTGTGTATGACATTCAAGTTATCATAAAGAATTGTGTACAGCAGACTCCAGAGGTCAGCAAAACTACCCCAACAGTTAGCACTTACTGCAATCAGAAGTCAAGTTAGTGCTGGTGTTTGGGTAATGTTGGTGACAAATGCCTGTATTGGGCAAGTCACGTGAAAGGGGAAAGTAATGTGGCAGTCGTGTGTTTGTCCATTGGTAGGCCTGTTGAAGCAGTCACAAGCAAGACAACCCCAAAGAGAAGCACTTATGAAGACAAGAATCATCAGTGTCTCCATTTGAGGTGATTCATGGGAGTTTTTTTTAATTTTATTATTGTCAATAACAGCTGCCAGACGACTCAGCACTTACTGGATTGAAGAATCAAGCCATTGTCCAAGTCAGGGAATACTAAGCCCTTCCACATCCATTCCAAACACTATGCGTCACACAGTAAAAATCATCTTGAACAGTTATCATAAAGAATTGTGTACGGCAGACTCCAGAGGTCAGCAAAACTACCCCAACAGTTAGCACTTACTGCAATCAGAAGTCAAGTTAGTGCTGGTGTTTGGGTAATGTTGGTGACAAATGCCTGTATTGGGCAAGTCACGTGAAAGGGGAAAGTAATGTGACAGTCGTGTGTTTGTCCATTGGTAGGCCTGTTGAAGCAGTCACAAGCAAGACAACCCCAAAGAGAAGCACTTATGAAGACAAGAATCATCAGTGTCTCCATTTGAGGTGATCTGAATGTGTTTCCACCATATGTTGAGCTGGAGGATGTAGCATTTGTCATATACCACCGCCCCAACAAGTAGCACTTACTGAATTCAAGTCAAGTCAATGCTCAAGTTAGGCCAATCACACTGACTTGCTTCCGAGTTTCTGTGCAGTCCCCGTGTCTCCTTCTGGCATCTTCTGTGTTGTCCCAGTAGCAGTGGAAGTGTTGTTCCTTGCCAAGATTTGGCCACCTTAAATACTGAATTGAGTCATTTCCACCATACTCCGCCTTCTTTCCAGACAATGATGAGACAACAATAGCGCTATTTGGACTTAACGACGGGACAACCACCATGCTAAATATGTGCATACCATTAGCGTGCAATGAGTGGTCAATTACAGTCCAGTGTTTTCTTGGTGGAGAAAACTGTGTGGAAATTGCGCACAACAGAAGATGCAGAGGTCAGCAAAACTACCCCAACAAGAAGCACTTACTGAACTGAGAACCAAAGTGAGTGTTTGTGTTAGGGTAGTAGTAATGACCAAATGTAGAACTTGAAAAGAACTTGTGTATGACATTCAAATCAATGGCAACTCCATACAACTTTCCTGGTACTGCAGCCAGAGGGCTGCTTAATGTTGACCTGTATTTGCCACTGAAAACGATCTCTGCAATTTAAATGTGATTTCTCTGTGCTTCAATCAGCAGTATGAGATATGCCCATGGAGGAGCTTGTCACAAGCAAGACAACCCCAAAGAGAAGCACTTGTGAACACAGAATCACCAGTGGCTCTCTTTGAAGTTATCTGAGAGTGATTCTCTGAAAAGCTGGCTTCCTGTGAATCTGAATTCATGGGAGTTTTTTTTAATTTTATTATTGTCAATAACAGCTGCCAGACGACTCAGCACTTACTGGATTGAAGAATCAAGCCATTGTCCAAGTCAGGGAATACTAAGACCTTCCACATCCATTCCAAACACTATGCGTCACACAGTAAAAATCATCTTGAACAGTTATCATAAAGAATTGTGTACGGCAGACTCCAGAGGTCAGCAAAACTACCCCAACAGTTAGCACTTACTGCAATCAGAAGTCAAGTTAGTGCTGGTGTTTGGGTAATGTTGGTGACAAATGCCTGTATTGGGCAAGTCACGTGAAAGGGGAAAGTAATGTGACAGTCGTGTGTTTGTCCATTGGTAGGCCTGTTGAAGCAGTCACAAGCAAGACAACCCCAAAGAGAAGCACTTATGAAGACAAGAATCATCAGTGTCTCCATTTGAGGTGATCTGAATGTGTTTCCACCATATGTTGAGCTGGAGGATGTAGCATTTGTCATATACCACCGCCCCAACAAGTAGCACTTACTGAATTCAAGTCAAGTCAATGCTCAAGTTAGGCCAATCACACTGACTTGCTTCCGAGTTTCTGTGCAGTCCCCGTGTCTCCTTCTGGCATCTTCTGTGTTGTCCCAGTAGCAGTGGAAGTGTTGTTCCTTGCCAAGATTTGGCCACCTTAAATACTGAATTGAGTCCACCATACTCCGCCTTCTTTCCAGAAGATGATGAGACAACAATAGCGCTATTTGGACTTAACGACGAGACGACCACCATGCTAAATATGTGCATACCATTAGCGTGCGATGAGTGGTCAATTACAGTCCAGTGTTTTCTTGATGGAGAAAACTGTGTGGAAATTGCGCACAACAGAAGATGCAGAGGTCAGCAAAACTACCCCAACAAGAAGCACTTACTGAACTGAGAACCAAAGTGAGTGTTTATGTTAGGGTAGTAGTAATGACCAAATGTAGAACTTGAAAAGAACTTGTGTATGACATTCAAATCAATGGCAACTCCATACAACTTTCCTGGTACTGCAGCCAGAGGGCTGCTTAATGTTGACCTGTATTTGCCACTGAAAACGATCTCTGCAATTTAAATGTGATTTCTCTGTGCTTCAATCAGCAGTATGAGATATGCCCATGGAGGAGCTTGTCACAAGCAAGACAACCCCAAAGAGAAGCACTTGTGAACACAGAATCACCAGTGGCTCTCTTTGAAGTTATCTGAGAGTGATTCTCTGAAAAGCTGGCTTCCTGTGAATCTGAATTCATGGGAGTTTTTTTTTATTTTATTATTGTCAATAACAGCTGCCAGACGACTCAGCACTTACTGGATTGAAGAATCAAGCCATTGTCCAAGTCAGGGAATACTAAGACCTTCCACATCCATTCCAAACACTATGCGTCACACAGTAAAAATCATCTTGAACAGTTATCATAAAGAATTGTGTGCGGCAGACTCCAGAGGTCAGCAAAACTACCCCAACAGTTAGCACTTACTGCAATCAGAAGTCAAGTTAGTGCTGGTGTTTGGGTAATGTTGGTGACAAATGCCTGTATTGGGCAAGTCACGTGAAAGGGGAAAGTAATGTGACAGTCGTGTGTTTGTCCATTGGTAGGCCTGTTGAAGCAGTCACAAGCAAGACAACCCCAAAGAGAAGCACTTATGAAGACAAGAATCATCAGTGTCTCCATTTGAGGTGATCTGAATGTGTTTCCACCATATGTTGAGCTGGAGGATGTAGCATTTGTCATATACCACCGCCCCAACAAGTAGCACTTACTGAATTCAAGTCAAGTCAATGCTCAAATTAGGCCAATCACACTGACTTGCTTCCGAGTTTCTGTGCAGTCCCTGTGTCTCCTTCTGGCATCTTCTGTGTTGTCCCAGTAGCAGTGGAAGTGTTGTTCCTTGCCAAGATTTGGCCACCTTAAATACTGAATTGAGTCCACCATACTCCGCCTTCTTTCCAGAAGATGATGAGACAACAATAGCGCTATTTGGACTTAACGACGAGACAACCACCATGCTAAATATGTGCATACCATTAGCGTGCGATGAGTGGTCAATTACAGTCCAGTGTTTTCTTGATGGAGAAAACTGTGTGGAAATTGCGCACAACAGAAGATGCAGAGGTCAGCAAAACTACCCCAACAAGAAGCACTTACTGAACTGAGAACCAAAGTGAGTGTTTGTGTTAGGGTAGTAGTAATAACCAAATGTAGAACTTGAAAAGAACTTGTGTATGACATTCAAGTTATCATAAAGAATTGTGTACAGCAGACTCCAGAGGTCAGCAAAACTACCCCAACAGTTAGCACTTACTGCAATCAGAAGTCAAGTTAGTGCTGGTGTTTGGGTAATGTTGGTGACAAATGCCTGTATTGGGCAAGTCACGTGAAAGGGGAAAGTAATGTGACAGTCGTGTGTTTGTCCATTGGTAGGCCTGTTGAAGCAGTCACAAGCAAGACAACCCCAAAGAGAAGCACTTATGAAGACAAGAATCATCAGTGTCTCCATTTGAGGTGATCTGAATGTGTTTCCACCATATGTTGAGCTGGAGGATGTAGCATTTGTCATATACCACCGCCCCAACAAGTAGCACTTACTGAATTCAAGTCAAGTCAATGCTCAAGTTAGGCCAATCACACTGACTTGCTTCCGAGTTTCTGTGCAGTCCCCGTGTCTCCTTCTGGCATCTTCTGTGTTGTCCCAGTAGCAGTGGAAGTGTTGTTCCTTGCCAAGATTTGGCCACCTTAAATACTGAATTGAGTCATTTCCACCATACTCCGCCTTCTTTCCAGACAATGATGAGACAACAATAGCGCTATTTGGACTTAATGACGGGACAACCACCATGCTAAATATGTGCATACCATTAGCGTGCGATGAGTGGTCAATTACAGTCCAGTGTTTTCTTGGTGGAGAAAACTGTGTGGAAATTGCGCACAACAGAAGATGCAGAGGTCAGCAAAACTACCCCAACAAGAAGCACTTACTGAACTGAGAACCAAAGTGAGTGTTTGTGTTAGGGTAGTAGTAATGACCAAATGTAGAACTTGAAAAGAACTTGTGTATGACATTCAAGTTATCATAAAGAATTGTGTACAGCAGACTCCAGAGGTCAGCAAAACTACCCCAACAGTTAGCACGTACTGCAATCAGAAGTCAAGTTAGTGCTGGTGTTTGGGTAATGTTGGTGACAAATGCCTGTATTGGGCAAGTCACGTGAAAGGGGAAAGTAATGTGACAGTCGTGTGTTTGTCCATTGGTAGGCCTGTTGAAGCAGTCACAAGCAAGACAACCCCAAAGAGAAGCACTTATGAAGACAAGAATCATCAGTGTCTCCATTTGAGGTGATCTGAATGTGTTTCCACCATATGTTGAGCTGGAGGATGTAGCATTTGTCATATACCACCGCCCCAACAAGTAGCACTTACTGAATTCAAGTCAAGTCAATGCTCAAGTTAGGCCAATCACACTGACTTGCTTCCGAGTTTCTGTGCAGTCCCCGTGTCTCCTTCTGGCATCTTCTGTGTTGTCCCAGTAGCAGTGGAAGTGTTGTTCCTTGCCAAGATTTGGCCACCTTAAATACTGAATTGAGTCATTTCCACCATACTCCGCCTTCTTTCCAGACAATGATGAGACAACAATAGCGCTATTTGGACTTAATGACGGGACAACCACCATGCTAAATATGTGCATACCATTAGCGTGCGATGAGTGGTCAATTACAGTCCAGTGTTTTCTTGGTGGAGAAAACTGTGTGGAAATTGCGCACAACAGAAGATGCAGAGGTCAGCAAAACTACCCCAACAAGAAGCACTTACTGAACTGAGAACCAAAGTGAGTGTTTGTGTTAGGGTAGTAGTAATGACCAAATGTAGAACTTGAAAAGAACTTGTGTATGACATTCAAGTTATCATAAAGAATTGTGTACAGCAGACTCCAGAGGTCAGCAAAACTACCCCAACAGTTAGCACTTACTGCAATCAGAAGTCAAGTTAGTGCTGGTGTTTGGGTAATGTTGGTGACAAATGCCTGTATTGGGCAAGTCACGTGAAAGGGGAAAGTAATGTGACAGTCGTGTGTTTGTCCATTGGTAGGCCTGTTGAAGCAGTCACAAGCAAGACAACCCCAAAGAGAAGCACTTATGAAGACAAGAATCATCAGTGTCTCCATTTGAGGTGATCTGAATGTGTTTCCACCATATGTTGAGCTGGAGGATGTAGCATTTGTCATATACCACCGCCCCAACAAGTAGCACTTACTGAATTCAAGTCAAGTCAATGCTCAAGTTAGGCCAATCACACTGACTTGCTTCCGAGTTTCTGTGCAGTCCCCGTGTCTCCTTCTGGCATCTTCTGTGTTGTCCCAGTAGCAGTGGAAGTGTTGTTCCTTGCCAAGATTTGGCCACCTTAAATACTGAATTGAGTCCACCATACTCCGCCTTCTTTCCAGAAGATGATGAGACAACAATAGCGCTATTTGGACTTAACGACGAGACAACCACCATGCTAAATATGTGCATACCATTAGCGTGCGATGAGTGGTCAATTACAGTCCAGTGTTTTCTTGGTGGAGAATACTGTGTGGAAATTGCGCACAACAGAAGATGCAGAGGTCAGCAAAACTACCCCAACAAGAAGCACTTACTGAACTGAGAACCAAAGTGAGTGTTTGTGTTAGGGTAGTAGTAATGACCAAATGTAGAACTTGAAAAGAACTTGTGTATGACATTCAAGTTATCATAAAGAATTGTGTACAGCAGACTCCAGAGGTCAGCAAAACTACCCCAACAGTTAGCACTTACTGCAATCAGAAGTCAAGTTAGTGCTGGTGTTTGGGTAATGTTGGTGACAAATGCCTGTATTGGGCAAGTCACGTGAAAGGGGAAAGTAATGTGACAGTCGTGTGTTTGTCCATTGGTAGGCCTGTTGAAGCAGTCACAAGCAAGACAACCCCAAAGAGAAGCACTTATGAAGACAAGAATCATCAGTGTCTCCATTTGAGGTGATCTGAATGTGTTTCCACCATATGTTGAGCTGGATGATGTAGCATTTGTCATATACCACTGCCCCAACAAGTAGCACTTACTGAATTCAAGTCAAGTCAATGCTCAAGTTAGGCCAATCACACTGACTTGCTTCCGAGTTTCTGTGCAGTCCCCGTGTCTCCTTCTGGCATCTTCTGTGTTGTCCCAGTAGCAGTGGAAGTGTTGTTCCTTGCCAAGATTTGGCCACCTTAAATACTGAATTGAGTCCACCATACTCCGCCTTCTTTCCAGAAGATGATGAGACAACAATAGCGCTATTTGGACTTAACGACGAGACAACCACCATGCTAAATATGTGCATACCATTAGCGTGCGATGAGTGGTCAATTACAGTCCAGTGTTTTCTTGGTGGAGAAAACTGTGTGGAAATTGCGCACAACAGAAGATGCAGAGGTCAGCAAAACTACCCCAACAAGAAGCACTTACTGAACTGAGAACCAAAGTGAGTGTTTGTGTTAGGGTAGTAGTAATGACCAAATGTAGAACTTGAAAAGAACTTGTGTATGACATTCAAATCAATGGCAACTCCATACAACTTTCCTGGTACTGCAGCCAGAGGGCTGCTTAATGTTGACCTGTATTTGCCACTGAAAACGATCTCTGCAATTTAAATGTGATTTCTCTGTGCTTCAATCAGCAGTATGAGATATGCCCATGGAGGAGCTTGTCACAAGCAAGACAACCCCAAAGAGAAGCACTTGTGAACACAGAATCACCAGTGGCTCTCTTTGAAGTTATCTGAGAGTGATTCTCTGAAAAGCTGGCTTCCTGTGAATCTGAATTCATGGGAGTTTTTTTTTATTTTATTATTGTCAATAACAGCTGCCAGACGACTCAGCACTTACTGGATTGAAGAATCAAGCCATTGTCCAAGTCAGGGAATACTAAGACCTTCCACATCCATTCCAAACACTATGCGTCACACAGTAAAAATCATCTTGAACAGTTATCATAAAGAATTGTGTACGGCAGACTCCAGAGGTCAGCAAAACTACCCCAACAGTTAGCACTTACTGCAATCAGAAGTCAAGTTAGTGCTGGTGTTTGGGTAATGTTGGTGACAAATGCCTGTATTGGGCAAGTCACGTGAAAGGGGAAAGTAATGTGACAGTCGTGTGTTTGTCCATTGGTAGGCCTGTTGAAGCAGTCACAAGCAAGACAACCCCAAAGAGAAGCACTTATGAAGACAAGAATCATCAGTGTCTCCATTTGAGGTGATCTGAATGTGTTTCCACCATATGTTGAGCTGGATGATGTAGCATTTGTCATATACCACTGCCCCAACAAGTAGCACTTACTGAATTCAAGTCAAGTCAATGCTCAAGTTAGGCCAATCACACTGACTTGCTTCCGAGTTTCTGTGCAGTCCCCGTGTCTCCTTCTGGCATCTTCTGTGTTGTCCCAGTAGCAGTGGAAGTGTTGTTCCTTGCCAAGATTTGGCCACCTTAAATACTGAATTGAGTCCACCATACTCCGCCTTCTTTCCAGAAGATGATGAGACAACAATAGCGCTATTTGGACTTAACGACGAGACAACCACCATGCTAAATATGTGCATACCATTAGCGTGCGATGAGTGGTCAATTACAGTCCAGTGTTTTCTTGGTGGAGAAAACTGTGTGGAAATTGCGCACAACAGAAGATGCAGAGGTCAGCAAAACTACCCCAACAAGAAGCACTTACTGAACTGAGAACCAAAGTGAGTGTTTGTGTTAGGGTAGTAGTAATGACCAAATGTAGAACTTGAAAAGAACTTGTGTATGACATTCAAGTTATCATAAAGAATTGTGTACAGCAGACTCCAGAGGTCAGCAAAACTACCCCAACAGTTAGCACTTACTGCAATCAGAAGTCAAGTTAGTGCTGGTGTTTGGGTAATGTTGGTGACAAATGCCTGTATTGGGCAAGTCACGTGAAAGGGGAAAGTAATGTGACAGTCGTGTGTTTGTCCATTGGTAGGCCTGTTGAAGCAGTCACAAGCAAGACAACCCCAAAGAGAAGCACTTATGAAGACAAGAATCATCAGTGTCTCCATTTGAGGTGATTCATGGGAGTTTTTTTTAATTTTATTATTGTCAATAACAGCTGCCAGACGACTCAGCACTTACTGGATTGAAGAATCAAGCCATTGTCCAAGTCAGGGAATACTAAGACCTTCCACATCCATTCCAAACACTATGCGTCACACAGTAAAAATCATCTTGAACAGTTATCATAAAGAATTGTGTACGGCAGACTCCAGAGGTCAGCAAAACTACCCCAACAGTTAGCACTTACTGCAATCAGAAGTCAAGTTAGTGCTGGTGTTTGGGTAATGTTGGTGACAAATGCCTGTATTGGGCAAGTCACGTGAAAGGGGAAAGTAATGTGACAGTCGTGTGTTTGTCCATTGGTAGGCCTGTTGAAGCAGTCACAAGCAAGACAACCCCAAAGAGAAGCACTTATGAAGACAAGAATCATCAGTGTCTCCATTTGAGGTGATCTGAATGTGTTTCCACCATATGTTGAGCTGGAGGATGTAGCATTTGTCATATACCACCGCCCCAACAAGTAGCACTTACTGAATTCAAGTCAAGTCAATGCTCAAGTTAGGCCAATCACACTGACTTGCTTCCGAGTTTCTGTGCAGTCCCCGTGTCTCCTTCTGGCATCTTCTGTGTTGTCCCAGTAGCAGTGGAAGTGTTGTTCCTTGCCAAGATTTGGCCACCTTAAATACTGAATTGAGTCATTTCCACCATACTCCGCCTTCTTTCCAGACAATGATGAGACAACAATAGCGCTATTTGGACTTAACGACGGGACAACCACCATGCTAAATATGTGCATACCATTAGCGTGCGATGAGTGGTCAATTACAGTCCAGTGTTTTCTTGGTGGAGAAAACTGTGTGGAAATTGCGCACAACAGAAGATGCAGAGGTCAGCAAAACTACCCCAACAAGAAGCACTTACTGAACTGAGAACCAAAGTGAGTGTTTGTGTTAGGGTAGTAGTAATGACCAAATGTAGAACTTGAAAAGAACTTGTGTATGACATTCAAATCAATGGCAACTCCATACAACTTTCCTGGTACTGCAGCCAGAGGGCTGCTTAATGTTGACCTGTATTTGCCACTGAAAACGATCTCTGCAATTTAAATGTGATTTCTCTGTGCTTCAATCAGCAGTATGAGATATGCCCATGGAGGAGCTTGTCACAAGCAAGACAACCCCAAAGAGAAGCACTTGTGAACACAGAATCACCAGTGGCTCTCTTTGAAGTTATCTGAGAGTGATTCTCTGAAAAGCTGGCTTCCTGTGAATCTGAATTCATGGGAGTTTTTTTTAATTTTATTATTGTCAATAACAGCTGCCAGACGACTCAGCACTTACTGGATTGAAGAATCAAGCCATTGTCCAAGTCAGGGAATACTAAGACCTTCCACATCCATTCCAAACACTATGCGTCACACAGTAAAAATCATCTTGAACAGTTATCATAAAGAATTGTGTACGGCAGACTCCAGAGGTCAGCAAAACTACCCCAACAGTTAGCACTTACTGCAATCAGAAGTCAAGTTAGTGCTGGTGTTTGGGTAATGTTGGTGACAAATGCCTGTATTGGGCAAGTCACGTGAAAGGGGAAAGTAATGTGACAGTCGTGTGTTTGTCCATTGGTAGGCCTGTTGAAGCAGTCACAAGCAAGACAACCCCAAAGAGAAGCACTTATGAAGACAAGAATCATCAGTGTCTCCATTTGAGGTGATCTGAATGTGTTTCCACCATATGTTGAGCTGGAGGATGTAGCATTTGTCATATACCACCGCCCCAACAAGTAGCACTTACTGAATTCAAGTCAAGTCAATGCTCAAGTTAGGCCAATCACACTGACTTGCTTCCGAGTTTCTGTGCAGTCCCCGTGTCTCCTTCTGGCATCTTCTGTGTTGTCCCAGTAGCAGTGGAAGTGTTGTTCCTTGCCAAGATTTGGCCACCTTAAATACTGAATTGAGTCCACCATACTCCGCCTTCTTTCCAGAAGATGATGAGACAACAATAGCGCTATTTGGACTTAACGACGAGACAACCACCATGCTAAATATGTGCATACCATTAGCGTGCGATGAGTGGTCAATTACAGTCCAGTGTTTTCTTGGTGGAGAAAACTGTGTGGAAATTGCGCACAACAGAAGATGCAGAGGTCAGCAAAACTACCCCAACAAGAAGCACTTACTGAACTGAGAACCAAAGTGAGTGTTTGTGTTAGGGTAGTAGTAATGACCAAATGTAGAACTTGAAAAGAACTTGTGTATGACATTCAAATCAATGGCAACTCCATACAACTTTCCTGGTACTGCAGCCAGAGGGCTACTTAATGTTGACCTGTATTTGCCACTGAAAACGATCTCTGCAATTTAAATGTGATTTCTCTATGCTTCAATCAGCAGTATGAGATATGCCCATGGAGGAGCTTGTCACAAGCAAGACAACCCCAAAGAGAAGCACTTGTGAACACAGAATCACCAGTGGCTCTCTTTGAAGTTATCTGAGAGTGATTCTCTGAAAAGCTGGCTTCCTGTGAATCTGAATTCATGGGAGTTTTTTTTTTAGTTTATTATTGTCAATAACAGCTGCCAGACGACTCAGCACTTACTGGATTGAAGAATCAAGCCATTGTCCAAGTCAGGGAATACTAAGACCTTCCACATCCATTCCAAACACTATGCGTCACACAGTAAAAATCATCTTGAACAGTTATCATAAAGAATTGTGTACGGCAGACTCCAGAGGTCAGCAAAACTACCCCAACAGTTAGCACTTACTGCAATCAGAAGTCAAGTTAGTGCTGGTGTTTGGGTAATGTTGGTGACAAATGCCTGTATTGGGCAAGTCACGTGAAAGGGGAAAGTAATGTGACAGTCGTGTGTTTGTCCATTGGTAGGCCTGTTGAAGCAGTCACAAGCAAGACAACCCCAAAGAGAAGCACTTATGAAGACAAGAATCATCAGTGTCTCCATTTGAGGTGATCTGAATGTGTTTCCACCATATGTTGAGCTGGAGGATGTAGCATTTGTCATATACCACCGCCCCAACAAGTAGCACTTACTGAATTCAAGTCAAGTCAATGCTCAAGTTAGGCCAATCACACTGACTTGCTTCCGAGTTTCTGTGCAGTCCCCGTGTCTCCTTCTGGCATCTTCTGTGTTGTCCCAGTAGCAGTGGAAGTGTTGTTCCTTGCCAAGATTTGGCCACCTTAAATACTGAATTGAGTCCACCATACTCCGCCTTCTTTCCAGAAGATGATGAGACAACAATAGCGCTATTTGGACTTAACGACGAGACAACCACCATGCTAAATATGTGCATACCATTAGCGTGCGATGAGTGGTCAATTACAGTCCAGTGTTTTCTTGGTGGAGAAAACTGTGTGGAAATTGCGCACAACAGAAGATGCAGAGGTCAGCAAAACTACCCCAACAAGAAGCACTTACTGAACTGAGAACCAAAGTGAGTGTTTGTGTTAGGGTAGTAGTAATGACCAAATGTAGAACTTGAAAAGAACTTGTGTATGACATTCAAATCAATGGCAACTCCATACAACTTTCCTGGTACTGCAGCCAGAGGGCTACTTAATGTTGACCTGTATTTGCCACTGAAAACGATCTCTGCAATTTAAATGTGATTTCTCTATGCTTCAATCAGCAGTATGAGATATGCCCATGGAGGAGCTTGTCACAAGCAAGACAACCCCAAAGAGAAGCACTTGTGAACACAGAATCACCAGTGGCTCTCTTTGAAGTTATCTGAGAGTGATTCTCTGAAAAGCTGGCTTCCTGTGAATCTGAATTCATGGGAGTTTTTTTTTTAGTTTATTATTGTCAATAACAGCTGCCAGACGACTCAGCACTTACTGGATTGAAGAATCAAGCCATTGTCCAAGTCAGGGAATACTAAGACCTTCCACATCCATTCCAAACACTATGCGTCACACAGTAAAAATCATCTTGAACAATTATCATAAAGAATTGTGTACAGCAGACTCCAGAGGTCAGCAAAACTACCCCAACAGTTAGCACTTACTGCAATCAGAAGTCAAGTTAGTGCTGGTGTTTGGGTAATGTTGGTGACAAATGCCTGTATTGGGCAAGTCACGTGAAAGGGGAAAGTAATGTGACAGTCGTGTGTTTGTCCATTGGTAGGCCTGTTGAAGCAGTCACAAGCAAGACAACCCCAAAGAGAAGCACTTATGAAGACAAGAATCATCAGTGTCTCCATTTGAGGTGATCTGAATGTGTTTCCACCATATGTTGAGCTGGAGGATGTAGCATTTGTCATATACCACCGCCCCAACAAGTAGCACTTACTGAATTCAAGTCAAGTCAATGCTCAAGTTAGGCCAATCACACTGACTTGCTTCCGAGTTTCTGTGCAGTCCCCGTGTCTCCTTCTGGCATCTTCTGTGTTGTCCCAGTAGCAGTGGAAGTGTTGTTCCTTGCCAAGATTTGGCCACCTTAAATACTGAATTGAGTCCACCATACTCCGCCTTCTTTCCAGAAGATGATGAGACAACAATAGCGCTATTTGGACTTAACGACGAGACGACCACCATGCTAAATATGTGCATACCATTAGCGTGCGATGAGTGGTCAATTACAGTCCAGTGTTTTCTTGGTGGAGAAAACTATGTGGAAATTACGCACAACAGAAGATGCAGAGGTCAGCAAAACTACCCCAACAAGAAGCACTTACTGAACTGAGAACCAAAGTGAGTGTTTGTGTTAGGGTAGTAGTAATG
This sequence comes from Chaetodon auriga, assembly GCF_051107435.1. Lineage (NCBI taxonomy): Eukaryota > Metazoa > Chordata > Actinopteri > Chaetodontiformes > Chaetodontidae > Chaetodon > Chaetodon auriga. The sequence goes on from NC_135084.1 coordinate 4,555,040, forward strand.
ACCAAATGTAGAACTTGAAAAGAACTTGTGTATGACATTCAAATCAATGGCAACTCCATACAACTTTCCTGGTACTGCAGCCAGAGGGCTGCTTAATGTTGACCTGTATTTGCCACTGAAAACGATCTCTGCAATTTAAATGTGATTTCTCTATGCTTCAATCAGCAGTATGAGATATGCCCATGGAGGAGCTTGTCACAAGCAAGACAACCCCAAAGAGAAGCACTTGTGAACACAGAATCACCAGTGGCTCTCTTTGAAGTTATCTGAGAGTGATTCTCTGAAAAGCTGGCTTCCTGTGAATCTGAATTCATGGGAGTTTTTTTTTTAGTTTATTATTGTCAATAACAGCTGCCAGACGACTCAGCACTTACTGGATTGAAGAATCAAGCCATTGTCCAAGTCAGGGAATACTAAGACCTTCCACATCCATTCCAAACACTATGCGTCACACAGTAAAAATCATCTTGAACAGTTATCATAAAGAATTGTGTACGGCAGACTCCAGAGGTCAGCAAAACTACCCCAACAGTTAGCACTTACTGCAATCAGAAGTCAAGTTAGTGCTGGTGTTTGGGTAATGTTGGTGACAAATGCCTGTATTGGGCAAGTCACGTGAAAGGGGAAAGTAATGTGACAGTCGTGTGTTTGTCCATTGGTAGGCCTGTTGAAGCAGTCACAAGCAAGACAACCCCAAAGAGAAGCACTTATGAAGACAAGAATCATCAGTGTCTCCATTTGAGGTGATCTGAATGTGTTTCCACCATATGTTGAGCTGGAGGATGTAGCATTTGTCATATACCACCGCCCCAACAAGTAGCACTTACTGAATTCAAGTCAAGTCAATGCTCAAGTTAGGCCAATCACACTGACTTGCTTCCGAGTTTCTGTGCAGTCCCCGTGTCTCCTTCTGGCATCTTCTGTGTTGTCCCAGTAGCAGTGGAAGTGTTGTTCCTTGCCAAGATTTGGCCACCTTAAATACTGAATTGAGTCCACCATACTCCGCCTTCTTTCCAGAAGATGATGAGACAACAATAGCGCTATTTGGACTTAACGACGAGACAACCACCATGCTAAATATGTGCATACCATTAGCGTGCGATGAGTGGTCAATTACAGTCCAGTGTTTTCTTGATGGAGAAAACTGTGTGGAAATTGCGCACAACAGAAGATGCAGAGGTCAGCAAAACTACCCCAACAAGAAGCACTTACTGAACTGAGAACCAAAGTGAGTGTTTGTGTTAGGGTAGTAGTAATGACCAAATGTAGAACTTGAAAAGAACTTGTGTATGACATTCAAGTTATCATAAAGAATTGTGTACAGCAGACTCCAGAGGTCAGCAAAACTACCCCAACAGTTAGCACTTACTGCAATCAGAAGTCAAGTTAGTGCTGGTGTTTGGGTAATGTTGGTGACAAATGCCTGTATTGGGCAAGTCACGTGAAAGGGGAAAGTAATGTGACAGTCGTGTGTTTGTCCATTGGTAGGCCTGTTGAAGCAGTCACAAGCAAGACAACCCCAAAGAGAAGCACTTATGAAGACAAGAATCATCAGTGTCTCCATTTGAGGTGATCTGAATGTGTTTCCACCATATGTTGAGCTGGAGGATGTAGCATTTGTCATATACCACCGCCCCAACAAGTAGCACTTACTGAATTCAAGTCAAGTCAATGCTCAAGTTAGGCCAATCACACTGACTTGCTTCCGAGTTTCTGTGCAGTCCCCGTGTCTCCTTCTGGCATCTTCTGTGTTGTCCCAGTAGCAGTGGAAGTGTTGTTCCTTGCCAAGATTTGGCCACCTTAAATACTGAATTGAGTCCACCATACTCCGCGTTCTTTCCAGAAGATGATGAGACAACAATAGCGCTATTTGGACTTAACGACGAGACAACCACCATGCTAAATATGTGCATACCATTAGCGTGCGATGAGTGGTCAATTACAGTCCAGTGTTTTCTTGATGGAGAAAACTGTGTGGAAATTGCGCACAACAGAAGATGCAGAGGTCAGCAAAACTACCCCAACAAGAAGCACTTACTGAACTGAGAACCAAAGTGAGTGTTTGTGTTAGGGTAGTAGTAATGACCAAATGTAGAACTTGAAAAGAACTTGTGTATGACATTCAAGTTATCATAAAGAATTGTGTACAGCAGACTCCAGAGGTCAGCAAAACTACCCCAACAGTTAGCACTTACTGCAATCAGAAGTCAAGTTAGTGCTGGTGTTTGGGTAATGTTGGTGACAAATGCCTGTATTGGGCAAGTCACGTGAAAGGGGAAAGTAATGTGACAGTCGTGTGTTTGTCCATTGGTAGGCCTGTTGAAGCAGTCACAAGCAAGACAACCCCAAAGAGAAGCACTTATGAAGACAAGAATCATCAGTGTCTCCATTTGAGGTGATCTGAATGTGTTTCCACCATATGTTGAGCTGGAGGATGTAGCATTTGTCATATACCACCGCCCCAACAAGTAGCACTTACTGAATTCAAGTCAAGTCAATGCTCAAGTTAGGCCAATCACACTGACTTGCTTCCGAGTTTCTGTGCAGTCCCCGTGTCTCCTTCTGGCATCTTCTGTGTTGTCCCAGTAGCAGTGGAAGTGTTGTTCCTTGCCAAGATTTGGCCACCTTAAATACTGAATTGAGTCATTTCCACCATACTCCGCCTTCTTTCCAGACAATGATGAGACAACAATACCGCTATTTGGACTTAACGACGGGACAACCACCATGCTAAATATGTGCATACCATTAGCGTGCGATGAGTGGTCAATTACAGTCCAGTGTTTTCTTGGTGGAGAAAACTGTGTGGAAATTGCGCACAACAGAAGATGCAGAGGTCAGCAAAACTACCCCAACAAGAAGCACTTACTGAACTGAGAACCAAAGTGAGTGTTTGTGTTAGGGTAGTAGTAATGACCAAATGTAGAACTTGAAAAGAACTTGTGTATGACATTCAAGTTATCATAAAGAATTGTGTACAGCAGACTCCAGAGGTCAGCAAAACTACCCCAACAGTTAGCACTTACTGCAATCAGAAGTCAAGTTAGTGCTGGTGTTTGGGTAATGTTGGTGACAAATGCCTGTATTGGGCAAGTCACGTGAAAGGGGAAAGTAATGTGACAGTTGTGTGTTTGTCCATTGGTAGGCCTGTTGAAGCAGTCACAAGCAAGACAACCCCAAAGAGAAGCACTTATGAAGACAAGAATCATCAGTGTCTCCATTTGAGGTGATCTGAATGTGTTTCCACCATATGTTGAGCTGGAGGATGTAGCATTTGTCATATACCACCGCCCCAACAAGTAGCACTTACTGAATTCAAGTCAAGTCAATGCTCAAGTTAGGCCAATCACACTGACTTGCTTCCGAGTTTCTGTGCAGTCCCCGTGTCTCCTTCTGGCATCTTCTGTGTTGTCCCAGTAGCAGTGGAAGTGTTGTTCCTTGCCAAGATTTGGCCACCTTAAATACTGAATTGAGTCCACCATACTCCGCCTTCTTTCCAGAAGATGATGAGACAACAATAGCGCTATTTGGACTTAACGACGGGACAACCACCATGCTAAATATGTGCATACCATTAGCGTGCGATGAGTGGTCAATTACAGTCCAGTGTTTTCTTGGTGGAGAAAACTGTGTGGAAATTGCGCACAACAGAAGATGCAGAGGTCAGCAAAACTACCCCAACAAGAAGCACTTACTGAACTGAGAACCAAAGTGAGTGTTTGTGTTAGGGTAGTAGTAATGACCAAATGTAGAACTTGAAAAGAACTTGTGTATGACATTCAAGTTATCATAAAGAATTGTGTACAGCAGACTCCAGAGGTCAGCAAAACTACCCCAACAGTTAGCACTTACTGCAATCAGAAGTCAAGTTAGTGCTGGTGTTTGGGTAATGTTGGTGACAAATGCCTGTATTGGGCAAGTCACGTGAAAGGGGAAAGTAATGTGACAGTTGTGTGTTTGTCCATTGGTAGGCCTGTTGAAGCAGTCACAAGCAAGACAACCCCAAAGAGAAGCACTTATGAAGACAAGAATCATCAGTGTCTCCATTTGAGGTGATCTGAATGTGTTTCCACCATATGTTGAGCTGGAGGATGTAGCATTTGTCATATACCACCGCCCCAACAAGTAGCACTTACTGAATTCAAGTCAAGTCAATGCTCAAGTTAGGCCAATCACACTGACTTGCTTCCGAGTTTCTGTGCAGTCCCCGTGTCTCCTTCTGGCATCTTCTGTGTTGTCCCAGTAGCAGTGGAAGTGTTGTTCCTTGCCAAGATTTGGCCACCTTAAATACTGAATTGAGTCCACCATACTCCGCCTTCTTTCCAGAAGATGATGAGACAACAATAGCGCTATTTGGACTTAACGACGGGACAACCACCATGCTAAATATGTGCATACCATTAGCGTGCGATGAGTGGTCAATTACAGTCCAGTGTTTTCTTGGTGGAGAAAACTGTGTGGAAATTGCGCACAACAGAAGATGCAGAGGTCAGCAAAACTACCCCAACAAGAAGCACTTACTGAACTGAGAACCAAAGTGAGTGTTTGTGTTAGGGTAGTAGTAATGACCAAATGTAGAACTTGAAAAGAACTTGTGTATGACATTCAAGTTATCATAAAGAATTGTGTACAGCAGACTCCAGAGGTCAGCAAAACTACCCCAACAGTTAGCACTTACTGCAATCAGAAGTCAAGTTAGTGCTGGTGTTTGGGTAATGTTGGTGACAAATGCCTGTATTGGGCAAGTCACGTGAAAGGGGAAAGTAATGTGACAGTTGTGTGTTTGTCCATTGGTAGGCCTGTTGAAGCAGTCACAAGCAAGACAACCCCAAAGAGAAGCACTTATGAAGACAAGAATCATCAGTGTCTCCATTTGAGGTGATCTGAATGTGTTTCCACCATATGTTGAGCTGGAGGATGTAGCATTTGTCATATACCACCGCCCCAACAAGTAGCACTTACTGAATTCAAGTCAAGTCAATGCTCAAGTTAGGCCAATCACACTGACTTGCTTCCGAGTTTCTGTGCAGTCCCCGTGTCTCCTTCTGGCATCTTCTGTGTTGTCCCAGTAGCAGTGGAAGTGTTGTTCCTTGCCAAGATTTGGCCACCTTAAATACTGAATTGAGTCCACCATACTCCGCCTTCTTTCCAGAAGATGATGAGACAACAATAGCGCTATTTGGACTTAACGACGAGACAACCACCATGCTAAATATGTGCATACCATTAGCGTGCGATGAGTGGTCAATTACAGTCCAGTGTTTTCTTGATGGAGAAAACTGTGTGGAAATTGCGCACAACAGAAGATGCAGAGGTCAGCAAAACTACCCCAACAAGAAGCACTTACTGAACTGAGAACCAAAGTGAGTGTTTGTGTTAGGGTAGTAGTAATGACCAAATGTAGAACTTGAAAAGAACTTGTGTATGACATTCAAGTTATCATAAAGAATTGTGTACAGCAGACTCCAGAGGTCAGCAAAACTACCCCAACAGTTAGCACTTACTGCAATCAGAAGTCAAGTTAGTGCTGGTGTTTGGGTAATGTTGGTGACAAATGCCTGTATTGGGCAAGTCACGTGAAAGGGGAAAGTAATGTGACAGTCGTGTGTTTGTCCATTGGTAGGCCTGTTGAAGCAGTCACAAGCAAGACAACCCCAAAGAGAAGCACTTATGAAGACAAGAATCATCAGTGTCTCCATTTGAGGTGATCTGAATGTGTTTCCACCATATGTTGAGCTGGAGGATGTAGCATTTGTCATATACCACCACCCCAACAAGTAGCACTTACTGAATTCAAGTCAAGTCAATGCTCAAGTTAGGCCAATCACACTGACTTGCTTCCGAGTTTCTGTGCAGTCCCCGTGTCTCCTTCTGGCATCTTCTGTGTTGTCCCAGTAGCAGTGGAAGTGTTGTTCCTTGCCAAGATTTGGCCACCTTAAATACTGAATTGAGTCCACCATACTCCGCGTTCTTTCCAGAAGATGATGAGACAACAATAGCGCTATTTGGACTTAACGACGAGACAACCACCATGCTAAATATGTGCATACCATTAGCGTGCGATGAGTGGTCAATTACAGTCCAGTGTTTTCTTGATGGAGAAAACTGTGTGGAAATTGCGCACAACAGAAGATGCAGAGGTCAGCAAAACTACCCCAACAAGAAGCACTTACTGAACTGAGAACCAAAGTGAGTGTTTGTGTTAGGGTAGTAGTAATGACCAAATGTAGAACTTGAAAAGAACTTGTGTATGACATTCAAGTTATCATAAAGAATTGTGTACAGCAGACTCCAGAGGTCAGCAAAACTACCCCAACAGTTAGCACTTACTGCAATCAGAAGTCAAGTTAGTGCTGGTGTTTGGGTAATGTTGGTGACAAATGCCTGTATTGGGCAAGTCACGTGAAAGGGGAAAGTAATGTGACAGTCGTGTGTTTGTCCATTGGTAGGCCTGTTGAAGCAGTCACAAGCAAGACAACCCCAAAGAGAAGCACTTATGAAGACAAGAATCATCAGTGTCTCCATTTGAGGTGATCTGAATGTGTTTCCACCATATGTTGAGCTGGAGGATGTAGCATTTGTCATATACCACCGCCCCAACAAGTAGCACTTACTGAATTCAAGTCAAGTCAATGCTCAAGTTAGGCCAATCACACTGACTTGCTTCCGAGTTTCTGTGCAGTCCCCGTGTCTCCTTCTGGCATCTTCTGTGTTGTCCCAGTAGCAGTGGAAGTGTTGTTCCTTGCCAAGATTTGGCCACCTTAAATACTGAATTGAGTCATTTCCACCATACTCCGCCTTCTTTCCAGACAATGATGAGACAACAATAGCGCTATTTGGACTTAACGACGGGACAACCACCATGCTAAATATGTGCATACCATTAGCGTGCGATGAGTGGTCAATTACAGTCCAGTGTTTTCTTGGTGGAGAAAACTGTGTGGAAATTGCGCACAACAGAAGATGCAGAGGTCAGCAAAACTACCCCAACAAGAAGCACTTACTGAACTGAGAACCAAAGTGAGTGTTTGTGTTAGGGTAGTAGTAATGACCAAATGTAGAACTTGAAAAGAACTTGTGTATGACATTCAAGTTATCATAAAGAATTGTGTACAGCAGACTCCAGAGGTCAGCAAAACTACCCCAACAGTTAGCACTTACTGCAATCAGAAGTCAAGTTAGTGCTGGTGTTTGGGTAATGTTGGTGACAAATGCCTGTATTGGGCAAGTCACGTGAAAGGGGAAAGTAATGTGACAGTCGTGTGTTTGTCCATTGGTAGGCCTGTTGAAGCAGTCACAAGCAAGACAACCCCAAAGAGAAGCACTTATGAAGACAAGAATCATCAGTGTCTCCATTTGAGGTGATCTGAATGTGTTTCCACCATATGTTGAGCTGGAGGATGTAGCATTTGTCATATACCACCGCCCCAACAAGTAGCACTTACTGAATTCAAGTCAAGTCAATGCTCAAGTTAGGCCAATCACACTGACTTGCTTCCGAGTTTCTGTGCAGTCCCCGTGTCTCCTTCTGGCATCTTCTGTGTTGTCCCAGTAGCAGTGGAAGTGTTGTTCCTTGCCAAGATTTGGCCACCTTAAATACTGAATTGAGTCCACCATACTCCGCGTTCTTTCCAGAAGATGATGAGACAACAATAGCGCTATTTGGACTTAACGACGAGACAACCACCATGCTAAATATGTGCATACCATTAGCGTGCGATGAGTGGTCAATTACAGTCCAGTGTTTTCTTGATGGAGAAAACTGTGTGGAAATTGCGCACAACAGAAGATGCAGAGGTCAGCAAAACTACCCCAACAAGAAGCACTTACTGAACTGAGAACCAAAGTGAGTGTTTGTGTTAGGGTAGTAGTAATGACCAAATGTAGAACTTGAAAAGAACTTGTGTATGACATTCAAAGTTATCATAAAGAATTGTGTACAGCAGACTCCAGAGGTCAGCAAAACTACCCCAACAGTTAGCACTTACTGCAATCAGAAGTCAAGTTAGTGCTGGTGTTTGGGTAATGTTGGTGACAAATGCCTGTATTGGGCAAGTCACGTGAAAGGGGAAAGTAATGTGACAGTCGTGTGTTTGTCCATTGGTAGGCCTGTTGAAGCAGTCACAAGCAAGACAACCCCAAAGAGAAGCACTTATGAAGACAAGAATCATCAGTGTCTCCATTTGAGGTGATCTGAATGTGTTTCCACCATATGTTGAGCTGGAGGATGTAGCATTTGTCATATACCACCACCCCAACAAGTAGCACTTACTGAATTCAAGTCAAGTCAATGCTCAAGTTAGGCCAATCACACTGACTTGCTTCCGAGTTTCTGTGCAGTCCCCGTGTCTCCTTCTGGCATCTTCTGTGTTGTCCCAGTAGCAGTGGAAGTGTTGTTCCTTGCCAAGATTTGGCCACCTTAAATACTGAATTGAGTCCACCATACTCCGCGTTCTTTCCAGAAGATGATGAGACAACAATAGCGCTATTTGGACTTAACGACGAGACAACCACCATGCTAAATATGTGCATACCATTAGCGTGCGATGAGTGGTCAATTACAGTCCAGTGTTTTCTTGATGGAGAAAACTGTGTGGAAATTGCGCACAACAGAAGATGCAGAGGTCAGCAAAACTACCCCAACAAGAAGCACTTACTGAACTGAGAACCAAAGTGAGTGTTTGTGTTAGGGTAGTAGTAATGACCAAATGTAGAACTTGAAAAGAACTTGTGTATGACATTCAAATCAATGGCAACTCCATACAACTTTCCTGGTACTGCAGCCAGAGGGCTGCTTAATGTTGACCTGTATTTGCCACTGAAAACGATCTCTGCAATTTAAATGTGATTTCTCTGTGCTTCAATCAGCAGTATGAGATATGCCCATGGAGGAGCTTGTCACAAGCAAGACAACCCCAAAGAGAAGCACTTGTGAACACAGAATCACCAGTGGCTCTCTTTGAAGTTATCTGAGAGTGATTCTCTGAAAAGCTGGCTTCCTGTGAATCTGAATTCATGGGAGTTTTTTTTAATTTTATTATTGTCAATAACAGCTGCCAGACGACTCAGCACTTACTGGATTGAAGAATCAAGCCATTGTCCAAGTCAGGGAATACTAAGACCTTCCACATCCATTCCAAACACTATGCGTCACACAGTAAAAATCATCTTGAACAGTTATCATAAAGAATTGTGTACGGCAGACTCCAGAGGTCAGCAAAACTACCCCAACAGTTAGCACTTACTGCAATCAGAAGTCAAGTTAGTGCTGGTGTTTGGGTAATGTTGGTGACAAATGCCTGTATTGGGCAAGTCACGTGAAAGGGGAAAGTAATGTGACAGTCGTGTGTTTGTCCATTGGTAGGCCTGTTGAAGCAGTCACAAGCAAGACAACCCCAAAGAGAAGCACTTATGAAGACAAGAATCATCAGTGTCTCCATTTGAGGTGATCTGAATGTGTTTTCACCATATGTTGAGCTGGAGGATGTAGCATTTGTCATATACCACCGCCCCAACAAGTAGCACTTACTGAATTCAAGTCAAGTCAATGCTCAAGTTAGGCCAATCACACTGACTTGCTTCCGAGTTTCTGTGCAGTCCCCGTGTCTCCTTCTGGCATCTTCTGTGTTGTCCCAGTAGCAGTGGAAGTGTTGTTCCTTGCCAAGATTTGGCCACCTTAAATACTGAATTGAGTCATTTCCACCATACTCCGCCTTCTTTCCAGACAATGATGAGACAACAATAGCGCTATTTGGACTTAACGACGGGACAACCACCATGCTAAATATGTGCATACCATTAGCGTGCGATGAGTGGTCAATTACAGTCCAGTGTTTTCTTGGTGGAGAAAACTGTGTGGAAATTGCGCACAACAGAAGATGCAGAGGTCAGCAAAACTACCCCAACAAGAAGCACTTAATGAACTGAGAACCAAAGTGAGTGTTTGTGTTAGGGTAGTAGTAATGACCAAATGTAGAACTTGAAAAGAACTTGTGTATGACATTCAAATCAATGGCAACTCCATACAACTTTCCTGGTACTGCAGCCAGAGGGCTGCTTAATGTTGACCTGTATTTGCCACTGAAAACGATCTCTGCAATTTAAATGTGATTTCTCTGTGCTTCAATCAGCAGTATGAGATATGCCCATGGAGGAGCTTGTCACAAGCAAGACAACCCCAAAGAGAAGCACTTGTGAACACAGAATCACCAGTGGCTCTCTTTGAAGTTATCTGAGAGTGATTCTCTGAAAAGCTGGCTTCCTGTGAATCTGAATTCATGGGAGTTTTTTTTTATTTTATTATTGTCAATAACAGCTGCCAGACGACTCAGCACTTACTGGATTGAAGAATCAAGCCATTGTCCAAGTCAGGGAATACTAAGACCTTCCACATCCATTCCAAACACTATGCGTCACACAGTAAAAATCATCTTGAACAGTTATCATAAAGAATTGTGTACGGCAGACTCCAGAGGTCAGCAAAACTACCCCAACAGTTAGCACTTACTGCAATCAGAAGTCAAGTTAGTGCTGGTGTTTGGGTAATGTTGGTGACAAATGCCTGTATTGGGCAAGTCACGTGAAAGGGGAAAGTAATGTGACAGTCGTGTGTTTGTCCATTGGTAGGCCTGTTGAAGCAGTCACAAGCAAGACAACCCCAAAGAGAAGCACTTATGAAGACAAGAATCATCAGTGTCTCCATTTGAGGTGATCTGAATGTGTTTTCACCATATGTTGAGCTGGAGGATGTAGCATTTGTCATATACCACCGCCCCAACAAGTAGCACTTACTGAATTCAAGTCAAGTCAATGCTCAAGTTAGGCCAATCACACTGACTTGCTTCCGAGTTTCTGTGCAGTCCCCGTGTCTCCTTCTGGCATCTTCTGTGTTGTCCCAGTAGCAGTGGAAGTGTTGTTCCTTGCCAAGATTTGGCCACCTTAAATACTGAATTGAGTCATTTCCACCATACTCCGCCTTCTTTCCAGACAATGATGAGACAACAATAGCGCTATTTGGACTTAACGACGGGACAACCACCATGCTAAATATGTGCATACCATTAGCGTGCGATGAGTGGTCAATTACAGTCCAGTGTTTTCTTGGTGGAGAAAACTGTGTGGAAATTGCGCACAACAGAAGATGCAGAGGTCAGCAAAACTACCCCAACAAGAAGCACTTACTGAACTGAGAACCAAAGTGAGTGTTTGTGTTAGGGTAGTAGTAATGACCAAATGTAGAACTTGAAAAGAACTTGTGTATGACATTCAAGTTATCATAAAGAATTGTGTACAGCAGACTCCAGAGGTCAGCAAAACTACCCCAACAGTTAGCACTTACTGCAATCAGAAGTCAAGTTAGTGCTGGTGTTTGGGTAATGTTGGTGACAAATGCCTGTATTGGGCAAGTCACGTGAAAGGGGAAAGTAATGTGACAGTCGTGTGTTTGTCCATTGGTAGGCCTGTTGAAGCAGTCACAAGCAAGACAACCCCAAAGAGAAGCACTTATGAAGACAAGAATCATCAGTGTCTCCATTTGAGGTGATCTGAATGTGTTTCCACCATATGTTGAGCTGGATGATGTAGCATTTGTCATATACCACTGCCCCAACAAGTAGCACTTACTGAATTCAAGTCAAGTCAATGCTCAAGTTAGGCCAATCACACTGACTTGCTTCCGAGTTTCTGTGCAGTCCCCGTGTCTCCTTCTGGCATCTTCTGTGTTGTCCCAGTAGCAGTGGAAGTGTTGTTCCTTGCCAAGATTTGGCCACCTTAAATACTGAATTGAGTCATTTCCACCATACTCCGCCTTCTTTCCAGACAATGATGAGACAACAATAGCGCTATTTGGACTTAACGACGAGACAACCACCATGCTAAAAACGTGCATACCATTAGCGTGCGATGAGTGGTCAATTACAGTCCAGTGTTTTCTTGGTGGAGAAAACTGTGTGGAAATTGCGCACAACAGAAGATGCAGAGGTCAGCAAAACTACCCCAACAAGAAGCACTTACTGAACTGAGAACCAAAGTGAGTGTTTGTGTTAGGGTAGTAGTAATGACCAAATGTAGAACTTGAAAAGAACTTGTGTATGACATTCAAAGTTATCATAAAGAATTGTGTACAGCAGACTCCAGAGGTCAGCAAAACTACCCCAACAGTTAGCACTTACTGCAATCAGAAGTCAAGTTAGTGCTGGTGTTTGGGTAATGTTGGTGACAAATGCCTGTATTGGGCAAGTCACGTGAAAGGGGAAAGTAATGTGACAGTCGTGTGTTTGTCCATTGGTAGGCCTGTTGAAGCAGTCACAAGCAAGACAACCCCAAAGAGAAGCACTTATGAAGACAAGAATCATCAGTGTCTCCATTTGAGGTGATCTGAATGTGTTTCCACCATATGTTGAGCTGGAGGATGTAGCATTTGTCATATACCACCACCCCAACAAGTAGCACTTACTGAATTCAAGTCAAGTCAATGCTCAAGTTAGGCCAATCACACTGACTTGCTTCCGAGTTTCTGTGCAGTCCCCGTGTCTCCTTCTGGCATCTTCTGTGTTGTCCCAGTAGCAGTGGAAGTGTTGTTCCTTGCCAAGATTTGGCCACCTTAAATACTGAATTGAGTCCACCATACTCCGCGTTCTTTCCAGAAGATGATGAGACAACAATAGCGCTATTTGGACTTAACGACGAGACAACCACCATGCTAAATATGTGCATACCATTAGCGTGCGATGAGTGGTCAATTACAGTCCAGTGTTTTCTTGATGGAGAAAACTGTGTGGAAATTGCGCACAACAGAAGATGCAGAGGTCAGCAAAACTACCCCAACAAGAAGCACTTACTGAACTGAGAACCAAAGTGAGTGTTTGTGTTAGGGTAGTAGTAATGACCAAATGTAGAACTTGAAAAGAACTTGTGTATGACATTCAAGTTATCATAAAGAATTGTGTACAGCAGACTCCAGAGGTCAGCAAAACTACCCCAACAGTTAGCACTTACTGCAATCAGAAGTCAAGTTAGTGCTGGTGTTTGGGTAATGTTGGTGACAAATGCCTGTATTGGGCAAGTCACGTGAAAGGGGAAAGTAATGTGACAGTCGTGTGTTTGTCCATTGGTAGGCCTGTTGAAGCAGTCACAAGCAAGACAACCCCAAAGAGAAGCACTTATGAAGACAAGAATCATCAGTGTCTCCATTTGAGGTGATCTGAATGTGTTTCCACCATATGTTGAGCTGGAGGATGTAGCATTTGTCATATACCACCGCCCCAACAAGTAGCACTTACTGAATTCAAGTCAAGTCAATGCTCAAGTTAGGCCAATCACACTGACTTGCTTCCGAGTTTCTGTGCAGTCCCCGTGTCTCCTTCTGGCATCTTCTGTGTTGTCCCAGTAGCAGTGGAAGTGTTGTTCCTTGCCAAGATTTGGCCACCTTAAATACTGAATTGAGTCCACCATACTCCGCGTTCTTTCCAGAAGATGATGAGACAACAATAGCGCTATTTGGACTTAACGACGAGACAACCACCATGCTAAATATGTGCATACCATTAGCGTGCGATGAGTGGTCAATTACAGTCCAGTGTTTTCTTGATGGAGAAAACTGTGTGGAAATTGCGCACAACAGAAGATGCAGAGGTCAGCAAAACTACCCCAACAAGAAGCACTTACTGAACTGAGAACCAAAGTGAGTGTTTGTGTTAGGGTAGTAGTAATGACCAAATGTAGAACTTGAAAAGAACTTGTGTATGACATTCAAAGTTATCATAAAGAATTGTGTACAGCAGACTCCAGAGGTCAGCAAAACTACCCCAACAGTTAGCACTTACTGCAATCAGAAGTCAAGTTAGTGCTGGTGTTTGGGTAATGTTGGTGACAAATGCCTGTATTGGGCAAGTCACGTGAAAGGGGAAAGTAATGTGACAGTCGTGTGTTTGTCCATTGGTAGGCCTGTTGAAGCAGTCACAAGCAAGACAACCCCAAAGAGAAGCACTTATGAAGACAAGAATCATCAGTGTCTCCATTTGAGGTGATCTGAATGTGTTTCCACCATATGTTGAGCTGGAGGATGTAGCATTTGTCATATACCACCACCCCAACAAGTAGCACTTACTGAATTCAAGTCAAGTCAATGCTCAAGTTAGGCCAATCACACTGACTTGCTTCCGAGTTTCTGTGCAGTCCCCGTGTCTCCTTCTGGCATCTTCTGTGTTGTCCCAGTAGCAGTGGAAGTGTTGTTCCTTGCCAAGATTTGGCCACCTTAAATACTGAATTGAGTCCACCATACTCCGCGTTCTTTCCAGAAGATGATGAGACAACAATAGCGCTATTTGGACTTAACGACGAGACAACCACCATGCTAAATATGTGCATACCATTAGCGTGCGATGAGTGGTCAATTACAGTCCAGTGTTTTCTTGATGGAGAAAACTGTGTGGAAATTGCGCACAACAGAAGATGCAGAGGTCAGCAAAACTACCCCAACAAGAAGCACTTACTGAACTGAGAACCAAAGTGAGTGTTTGTGTTAGGGTAGTAGTAATGACCAAATGTAGAACTTGAAAAGAACTTGTGTATGACATTCAAATCAATGGCAACTCCATACAACTTTCCTGGTACTGCAGCCAGAGGGCTGCTTAATGTTGACCTGTATTTGCCACTGAAAACGATCTCTGCAATTTAAATGTGATTTCTCTGTGCTTCAATCAGCAGTATGAGATATGCCCATGGAGGAGCTTGTCACAAGCAAGACAACCCCAAAGAGAAGCACTTGTGAACACAGAATCACCAGTGGCTCTCTTTGAAGTTATCTGAGAGTGATTCTCTGAAAAGCTGGCTTCCTGTGAATCTGAATTCATGGGAGTTTTTTTTTATTTTATTATTGTCAATAACAGCTGCCAGACGACTCAGCACTTACTGGATTGAAGAATCAAGCCATTGTCCAAGTCAGGGAATACTAAGACCTTCCACATCCATTCCAAACACTATGCGTCACACAGTAAAAATCATCTTGAACAGTTATCATAAAGAATTGTGTACGGCAGACTCCAGAGGTCAGCAAAACTACCCCAACAGTTAGCACTTACTGCAATCAGAAGTCAAGTTAGTGCTGGTGTTTGGGTAATGTTGGTGACAAATGCCTGTATTGGGCAAGTCACGTGAAAGGGGAAAGTAATGTGACAGTCGTGTGTTTGTCCATTGGTAGGCCTGTTGAAGCAGTCACAAGCAAGACAACCCCAAAGAGAAGCACTTATGAAGACAAGAATCATCAGTGTCTCCATTTGAGGTGATCTGAATGTGTTTTCACCATATGTTGAGCTGGAGGATGTAGCATTTGTCATATACCACCGCCCCAACAAGTAGCACTTACTGAATTCAAGTCAAGTCAATGCTCAAGTTAGGCCAATCACACTGACTTGCTTCCGAGTTTCTGTGCAGTCCCCGTGTCTCCTTCTGGCATCTTCTGTGTTGTCCCAGTAGCAGTGGAAGTGTTGTTCCTTGCCAAGATTTGGCCACCTTAAATACTGAATTGAGTCATTTCCACCATACTCCGCCTTCTTTCCAGACAATGATGAGACAACAATAGCGCTATTTGGACTTAACGACGGGACAACCACCATGCTAAATATGTGCATACCATTAGCGTGCGATGAGTGGTCAATTACAGTCCAGTGTTTTCTTGGTGGAGAAAACTGTGTGGAAATTGCGCACAACAGAAGATGCAGAGGTCAGCAAAACTACCCCAACAAGAAGCACTTACTGAACTGAGAACCAAAGTGAGTGTTTGTGTTAGGGTAGTAGTAATGACCAAATGTAGAACTTGAAAAGAACTTGTGTATGACATTCAAATCAATGGCAACTCCATACAACTTTCCTGGTACTGCAGCCAGAGGGCTGCTTAATGTTGACCTGTATTTGCCACTGAAAACGATCTCTGCAATTTAAATGTGATTTCTCTGTGCTTCAATCAGCAGTATGAGATATGCCCATGGAGGAGCTTGTCACAAGCAAGACAACCCCAAAGAGAAGCACTTGTGAACACAGAATCACCAGTGGCTCTCTTTGAAGTTATCTGAGAGTGATTCTCTGAAAAGCTGGCTTCCTGTGAATCTGAATTCATGGGAGTTTTTTTTTATTTTATTATTGTCAATAACAGCTGCCAGACGACTCAGCACTTACTGGATTGAAGAATCAAGCCATTGTCCAAGTCAGGGAATACTAAGACCTTCCACATCCATTCCAAACACTATGCGTCACACAGTAAAAATCATCTTGAACAGTTATCATAAAGAATTGTGTGCGGCAGACTCCAGAGGTCAGCAAAACTACCCCAACAGTTAGCACTTACTGCAATCAGAAGTCAAGTTAGTGCTGGTGTTTGGGTAATGTTGGTGACAAATGCCTGTATTGGGCAAGTCACGTGAAAGGGGAAAGTAATGTGACAGTCGTGTGTTTGTCCATTGGTAGGCCTGTTGAAGCAGTCACAAGCAAGACAACCCCAAAGAGAAGCACTTATGAAGACAAGAATCATCAGTGTCTCCATTTGAGGTGATCTGAATGTGTTTCCACCATATGTTGAGCTGGAGGATGTAGCATTTGTCATATACCACCGCCCCAACAAGTAGCACTTACTGAATTCAAGTCAAGTCAATGCTCAAGTTAGGCCAATCACACTGACTTGCTTCCGAGTTTCTGTGCAGTCCCCGTGTCTCCTTCTGGCATCTTCTGTGTTGTCCCAGTAGCAGTGGAAGTGTTGTTCCTTGCCAAGATTTGGCCACCTTAAATACTGAATTGAGTCATTTCCACCATACTCCGCCTTCTTTCCAGACAATGATGAGACAACAATAGCGCTATTTGGACTTAACGACGGGACAACCACCATGCTAAATATGTGCATACCATTAGCGTGCGATGAGTGGTCAATTACAGTCCAGTGTTTTCTTGGTGGAGAAAACTGTGTGGAAATTGCGCACAACAGAAGATGCAGAGGTCAGCAAAACTACCCCAACAAGAAGCACTTACTGAACTGAGAACCAAAGTGAGTGTTTGTGTTAGGGTAGTAGTAATGACCAAATGTAGAACTTGAAAAGAACTTGTGTATGACATTCAAGTTATCATAAAGAATTGTGTACAGCAGACTCCAGAGGTCAGCAAAACTACCCCAACAGTTAGCACTTACTGCAATCAGAAGTCAAGTTAGTGCTGGTGTTTGGGTAATGTTGGTGACAAATGCCTGTATTGGGCAAGTCACGTGAAAGGGGAAAGTAATGTGACAGTCGTGTGTTTGTCCATTGGTAGGCCTGTTGAAGCAGTCACAAGCAAGACAACCCCAAAGAGAAGCACTTATGAAGACAAGAATCATCAGTGTCTCCATTTGAGGTGATCTGAATGTGTTTCCACCATATGTTGAGCTGGATGATGTAGCATTTGTCATATACCACTGCCCCAACAAGTAGCACTTACTGAATTCAAGTCAAGTCAATGCTCAAGTTAGGCCAATCACACTGACTTGCTTCCGAGTTTCTGTGCAGTCCCCGTGTCTCCTTCTGGCATCTTCTGTGTTGTCCCAGTAGCAGTGGAAGTGTTGTTCCTTGCCAAGATTTGGCCACCTTAAATACTGAATTGAGTCATTTCCACCATACTCCGCCTTCTTTCCAGACAATGATGAGACAACAATAGCGCTATTTGGACTTAACGACGAGACAACCACCATGCTAAAAACGTGCATACCATTAGCGTGCGATGAGTGGTCAATTACAGTCCAGTGTTTTCTTGGTGGAGAAAACTGTGTGGAAATTGCGCACAACAGAAGATGCAGAGGTCAGCAAAACTACCCCAACAAGAAGCACTTACTGAACTGAGAACCAAAGTGAGTGTTTGTGTTAGGGTAGTAGTAATGACCAAATGTAGAACTTGAAAAGAACTTGTGTATGACATTCAAAGTTATCATAAAGAATTGTGTACAGCAGACTCCAGAGGTCAGCAAAACTACCCCAACAGTTAGCACTTACTGCAATCAGAAGTCAAGTTAGTGCTGGTGTTTGGGTAATGTTGGTGACAAATGCCTGTATTGGGCAAGTCACGTGAAAGGGGAAAGTAATGTGACAGTCGTGTGTTTGTCCATTGGTAGGCCTGTTGAAGCAGTCACAAGCAAGACAACCCCAAAGAGAAGCACTTATGAAGACAAGAATCATCAGTGTCTCCATTTGAGGTGATCTGAATGTGTTTCCACCATATGTTGAGCTGGAGGATGTAGCATTTGTCATATACCACCACCCCAACAAGTAGCACTTACTGAATTCAAGTCAAGTCAATGCTCAAGTTAGGCCAATCACACTGACTTGCTTCCGAGTTTCTGTGCAGTCCCCGTGTCTCCTTCTGGCATCTTCTGTGTTGTCCCAGTAGCAGTGGAAGTGTTGTTCCTTGCCAAGATTTGGCCACCTTAAATACTGAATTGAGTCCACCATACTCCGCGTTCTTTCCAGAAGATGATGAGACAACAATAGCGCTATTTGGACTTAACGACGAGACAACCACCATGCTAAATATGTGCATACCATTAGCGTGCGATGAGTGGTCAATTACAGTCCAGTGTTTTCTTGATGGAGAAAACTGTGTGGAAATTGCGCACAACAGAAGATGCAGAGGTCAGCAAAACTACCCCAACAAGAAGCACTTACTGAACTGAGAACCAAAGTGAGTGTTTGTGTTAGGGTAGTAGTAATGACCAAATGTAGAACTTGAAAAGAACTTGTGTATGACATTCAAGTTATCATAAAGAATTGTGTACAGCAGACTCCAGAGGTCAGCAAAACTACCCCAACAGTTAGCACTTACTGCAATCAGAAGTCAAGTTAGTGCTGGTGTTTGGGTAATGTTGGTGACAAATGCCTGTATTGGGCAAGTCACGTGAAAGGGGAAAGTAATGTGACAGTCGTGTGTTTGTCCATTGGTAGGCCTGTTGAAGCAGTCACAAGCAAGACAACCCCAAAGAGAAGCACTTATGAAGACAAGAATCATCAGTGTCTCCATTTGAGGTGATCTGAATGTGTTTCCACCATATGTTGAGCTGGAGGATGTAGCATTTGTCATATACCACCGCCCCAACAAGTAGCACTTACTGAATTCAAGTCAAGTCAATGCTCAAGTTAGGCCAATCACACTGACTTGCTTCCGAGTTTCTGTGCAGTCCCCGTGTCTCCTTCTGGCATCTTCTGTGTTGTCCCAGTAGCAGTGGAAGTGTTGTTCCTTGCCAAGATTTGGCCACCTTAAATACTGAATTGAGTCATTTCCACCATACTCCGCCTTCTTTCCAGACAATGATGAGACAACAATAGCGCTATTTGGACTTAACGACGGGACAACCACCATGCTAAATATGTGCATACCATTAGCGTGCGATGAGTGGTCAATTACAGTCCAGTGTTTTCTTGGTGGAGAAAACTGTGTGGAAATTGCGCACAACAGAAGATGCAGAGGTCAGCAAAACTACCCCAACAAGAAGCACTTACTGAACTGAGAACCAAAGTGAGTGTTTGTGTTAGGGTAGTAGTAATGACCAAATGTAGAACTTGAAAAGAACTTGTGTATGACATTCAAGTTATCATAAAGAATTGTGTGCGGCAGACTCCAGAGGTCAGCAAAACTACCCCAACAGTTAGCACTTACTGCAATCAGAAGTCAAGTTAGTGCTGGTGTTTGGGTAATGTTGGTGACAAATGCCTGTATTGGGCAAGTCACGTGAAAGGGGAAAGTAATGTGACAGTCGTGTGTTTGTCCATTGGTAGGCCTGTTGAAGCAGTCACAAGCAAGACAACCCCAAAGAGAAGCACTTATGAAGACAAGAATCATCAGTGTCTCCATTTGAGGTGATCTGAATGTGTTTCCACCATATGTTGAGCTGGAGGATGTAGCATTTGTCATATACCACCGCCCCAACAAGTAGCACTTACTGAATTCAAGTCAAGTCAATGCTCAAGTTAGGCCAATCACACTGACTTGCTTCCGAGTTTCTGTGCAGTCCCCGTGTCTCCTTCTGGCATCTTCTGTGTTGTCCCAGTAGCAGTGGAAGTGTTGTTCCTTGCCAAGATTTGGCCACCTTAAATACTGAATTGAGTCCACCATACTCCGCGTTCTTTCCAGAAGATGATGAGACAACAATAGCGCTATTTGGACTTAACGACGAGACAACCACCATGCTAAATATGTGCATACCATTAGCGTGCGATGAGTGGTCAATTACAGTCCAGTGTTTTCTTGATGGAGAAAACTGTGTGGAAATTGCGCACAACAGAAGATGCAGAGGTCAGCAAAACTACCCCAACAAGAAGCACTTACTGAACTGAGAACCAAAGTGAGTGTTTGTGTTAGGGTAGTAGTAATGACCAAATGTAGAACTTGAAAAGAACTTGTGTATGACATTCAAAGTTATCATAAAGAATTGTGTACAGCAGACTCCAGAGGTCAGCAAAACTACCCCAACAGTTAGCACTTACTGCAATCAGAAGTCAAGTTAGTGCTGGTGTTTGGGTAATGTTGGTGACAAATGCCTGTATTGGGCAAGTCACGTGAAAGGGGAAAGTAATGTGACAGTCGTGTGTTTGTCCATTGGTAGGCCTGTTGAAGCAGTCACAAGCAAGACAACCCCAAAGAGAAGCACTTATGAAGACAAGAATCATCAGTGTCTCCATTTGAGGTGATCTGAATGTGTTTCCACCATATGTTGAGCTGGAGGATGTAGCATTTGTCATATACCACCACCCCAACAAGTAGCACTTACTGAATTCAAGTCAAGTCAATGCTCAAGTTAGGCCAATCACACTGACTTGCTTCCGAGTTTCTGTGCAGTCCCCGTGTCTCCTTCTGGCATCTTCTGTGTTGTCCCAGTAGCAGTGGAAGTGTTGTTCCTTGCCAAGATTTGGCCACCTTAAATACTGAATTGAGTCCACCATACTCCGCGTTCTTTCCAGAAGATGATGAGACAACAATAGCGCTATTTGGACTTAACGACGAGACAACCACCATGCTAAATATGTGCATACCATTAGCGTGCGATGAGTGGTCAATTACAGTCCAGTGTTTTCTTGATGGAGAAAACTGTGTGGAAATTGCGCACAACAGAAGATGCAGAGGTCAGCAAAACTACCCCAACAAGAAGCACTTACTGAACTGAGAACCAAAGTGAGTGTTTGTGTTAGGGTAGTAGTAATGACCAAATGTAGAACTTGAAAAGAACTTGTGTATGACATTCAAATCAATGGCAACTCCATACAACTTTCCTGGTACTGCAGCCAGAGGGCTGCTTAATGTTGACCTGTATTTGCCACTGAAAACGATCTCTGCAATTTAAATGTGATTTCTCTGTGCTTCAATCAGCAGTATGAGATATGCCCATGGAGGAGCTTGTCACAAGCAAGACAACCCCAAAGAGAAGCACTTGTGAACACAGAATCACCAGTGGCTCTCTTTGAAGTTATCTGAGAGTGATTCTCTGAAAAGCTGGCTTCCTGTGAATCTGAATTCATGGGAGTTTTTTTTAATTTTATTATTGTCAATAACAGCTGCCAGATGACTCAGCACTTACTGGATTGAAGAATCAAGCCATTGTCCAAGTCAGGGAATACTAAGACCTTCCACATCCATTCCAAACACTATGCGTCACACAGTAAAAATCATCTTGAACAGTTATCATAAAGAATTGTGTGCGGCAGACTCCAGAGGTCAGCAAAACTACCCCAACAGTTAGCACTTACTGCAATCAGAAGTCAAGTTAGTGCTGGTGTTTGGGTAATGTTGGTGACAAATGCCTGTATTGGGCAAGTCACGTGAAAGGGGAAAGTAATGTGACAGTCGTGTGTTTGTCCATTGGTAGGCCTGTTGAAGCAGTCACAAGCAAGACAACCCCAAAGAGAAGCACTTATGAAGACAAGAATCATCAGTGTCTCCTTTTGAGGTGATCTGAATGTGTTTCCACCATATGTTGAGCTGGAGGATGTAGCATTTGTCATATACCACCGCCCCAACAAGTAGCACTTACTGAATTCAAGTCAAGTCAATGCTCAAGTTAGGCCAATCACACTGACTTGCTTCCGAGTTTCTGTGCAGTCCCCGTGTCTCCTTCTGGCATCTTCTGTGTTGTCCCAGTAGCAGTGGAAGTGTTGTTCCTTGCCAAGATTTGGCCACCTTAAATACTGAATTGAGTCATTTCCACCATACTCCGCCTTCTTTCCAGACAATGATGAGACAACAATAGCGCTATTTGGACTTAACGACGGGACAACCACCATGCTAAATATGTGCATACCATTAGCGTGCGATGAGTGGTCAATTACAGTCCAGTGTTTTCTTGGTGGAGAAAACTGTGTGGAAATTGCGCACAACAGAAGATGCAGAGGTCAGCAAAACTACCCCAACAAGAAGCACTTACTGAACTGAGAACCAAAGTGAGTGTTTGTGTTAGGGTAGTAGTAATGACCAAATGTAGAACTTGAAAAGAACTTGTGTATGACATTCAAAGTTATCATAAAGAATTGTGTACAGCAGACTCCAGAGGTCAGCAAAACTACCCCAACAGTTAGCACTTACTGCAATCAGAAGTCAAGTTAGTGCTGGTGTTTGGGTAATGTTGGTGACAAATGCCTGTATTGGGCAAGTCACGTGAAAGGGGAAAGTAATGTGACAGTCGTGTGTTTGTCCATTGGTAGGCCTGTTGAAGCAGTCACAAGCAAGACAACCCCAAAGAGAAGCACTTATGAAGACAAGAATCATCAGTGTCTCCATTTGAGGTGATCTGAATGTGTTTCCACCATATGTTGAGCTGGAGGATGTAGCATTTGTCATATACCACCACCCCAACAAGTAGCACTTACTGAATTCAAGTCAAGTCAATGCTCAAGTTAGGCCAATCACACTGACTTGCTTCCGAGTTTCTGTGCAGTCCCCGTGTCTCCTTCTGGCATCTTCTGTGTTGTCCCAGTAGCAGTGGAAGTGTTGTTCCTTGCCAAGATTTGGCCACCTTAAATACTGAATTGAGTCCACCATACTCCGCGTTCTTTCCAGAAGATGATGAGACAACAATAGCGCTATTTGGACTTAACGACGAGACAACCACCATGCTAAATATGTGCATACCATTAGCGTGCGATGAGTGGTCAATTACAGTCCAGTGTTTTCTTGATGGAGAAAACTGTGTGGAAATTGCGCACAACAGAAGATGCAGAGGTCAGCAAAACTACCCCAACAAGAAGCACTTACTGAACTGAGAACCAAAGTGAGTGTTTGTGTTAGGGTAGTAGTAATGACCAAATGTAGAACTTGAAAAGAACTTGTGTATGACATTCAAATCAATGGCAACTCCATACAACTTTCCTGGTACTGCAGCCAGAGGGCTGCTTAATGTTGACCTGTATTTGCCACTGAAAACGATCTCTGCAATTTAAATGTGATTTCTCTGTGCTTCAATCAGCAGTATGAGATATGCCCATGGAGGAGCTTGTCACAAGCAAGACAACCCCAAAGAGAAGCACTTGTGAACACAGAATCACCAGTGGCTCTCTTTGAAGTTATCTGAGAGTGATTCTCTGAAAAGCTGGCTTCCTGTGAATCTGAATTCATGGGAGTTTTTTTTAATTTTATTATTGTCAATAACAGCTGCCAGATGACTCAGCACTTACTGGATTGAAGAATCAAGCCATTGTCCAAGTCAGGGAATACTAAGACCTTCCACATCCATTCCAAACACTATGCGTCACACAGTAAAAATCATCTTGAACAGTTATCATAAAGAATTGTGTGCGGCAGACTCCAGAGGTCAGCAAAACTACCCCAACAGTTAGCACTTACTGCAATCAGAAGTCAAGTTAGTGCTGGTGTTTGGGTAATGTTGGTGACAAATGCCTGTATTGGGCAAGTCACGTGAAAGGGGAAAGTAATGTGACAGTCGTGTGTTTGTCCATTGGTAGGCCTGTTGAAGCAGTCACAAGCAAGACAACCCCAAAGAGAAGCACTTATGAAGACAAGAATCATCAGTGTCTCCATTTGAGGTGATCTGAATGTGTTTCCACCATATGTTGAGCTGGAGGATGTAGCATTTGTCATATACCACCGCCCCAACAAGTAGCACTTACTGAATTCAAGTCAAGTCAATGCTCAAGTTAGGCCAATCACACTGACTTGCTTCCGAGTTTCTGTGCAGTCCCCGTGTCTCCTTCTGGCATCTTCTGTGTTGTCCCAGTAGCAGTGGAAGTGTTGTTCCTTGCCAAGATTTGGCCACCTTAAATACTGAATTGAGTCATTTCCACCATACTCCGCCTTCTTTCCAGACAATGATGAGACAACAATAGCGCTATTTGGACTTAACGACGGGACAACCACCATGCTAAATATGTGCATACCATTAGCGTGCGATGAGTGGTCAATTACAGTCCAGTGTTTTCTTGATGGAGAAAACTGTGTGGAAATTGCGCACAACAGAAGATGCAGAGGTCAGCAAAACTACCCCAACAAGAAGCACTTACTGAACTGAGAACCAAAGTGAGTGTTTGTGTTAGGGTAGTAGTAATGACCAAATGTAGAACTTGAAAAGAACTTGTGTATGACATTCAAATCAATGGCAACTCCATACAACTTTCCTGGTACTGCAGCCAGAGGGCTGCTTAATGTTGACCTGTATTTGCCACTGAAAACGATCTCTGCAATTTAAATGTGATTTCTCTGTGCTTCAATCAGCAGTATGAGATATGCCCATGGAGGAGCTTGTCACAAGCAAGACAAGCAAGCAAGCAAGACAACCCCAAAGAGAAGCACTTGTGAACAAGTGAACAACAGTCCCCGTGTCTCCTTCTGGCATCTTCTGTGTTGTCCCAGTAGCAGTGGAAGTGTTGTTCCTTGCCAAGATTTGGCCACCTTAAATACTGAATTGAGTCATTTCCACCATACTCCGCCTTCTTTCCAGACAATGATGAGACAACAATAGCGCTATTTGGACTTAACGACGGGACAACCACCATGCTAAATATGTGCATACCATTAGCGTGCGATGAGTGGTCAATTACAGTCCAGTGTTTTCTTGGTGGAGAAAACTGTGTGGAAATTGCGCACAACAGAAGATGCAGAGGTCAGCAAAACTACCCCAACAAGAAGCACTTACTGAACTGAGAACCAAAGTGAGTGTTTGTGTTAGGGTAGTAGTAATGACCAAATGTAGAACTTGAAAAGAACTTGTGTATGACATTCAAGTTATCATAAAGAATTGTGTACAGCAGACTCCAGAGGTCAGCAAAACTACCCCAACAGTTAGCACTTACTGCAATCAGAAGTCAAGTTAGTGCTGGTGTTTGGGTAATGTTGGTGACAAATGCCTGTATTGGGCAAGTCACGTGAAAGGGGAAAGTAATGTGACAGTCGTGTGTTTGTCCATTGGTAGGCCTGTTGAAGCAGTCACAAGCAAGACAACCCCAAAGAGAAGCACTTATGAAGACAAGAATCATCAGTGTCTCCATTTGAGGTGATCTGAATGTGTTTCCACCATATGTTGAGCTGGATGATGTAGCATTTGTCATATACCACTGCCCCAACAAGTAGCACTTACTGAATTCAAGTCAAGTCAATGCTCAAGTTAGGCCAATCACACTGACTTGCTTCCGAGTTTCTGTGCAGTCCCCGTGTCTCCTTCTGGCATCTTCTGTGTTGTCCCAGTAGCAGTGGAAGTGTTGTTCCTTGCCAAGATTTGGCCACCTTAAATACTGAATTGAGTCATTTCCACCATACTCCGCCTTCTTTCCAGACAATGATGAGACAACAATAGCGCTATTTGGACTTAACGACGAGACAACCACCATGCTAAAAACGTGCATACCATTAGCGTGCGATGAGTGGTCAATTACAGTCCAGTGTTTTCTTGGTGGAGAAAACTGTGTGGAAATTGCGCACAACAGAAGATGCAGAGGTCAGCAAAACTACCCCAACAAGAAGCACTTACTGAACTGAGAACCAAAGTGAGTGTTTGTGTTAGGGTAGTAGTAATGACCAAATGTAGAACTTGAAAAGAACTTGTGTATGACATTCAAAGTTATCATAAAGAATTGTGTACAGCAGACTCCAGAGGTCAGCAAAACTACCCCAACAGTTAGCACTTACTGCAATCAGAAGTCAAGTTAGTGCTGGTGTTTGGGTAATGTTGGTGACAAATGCCTGTATTGGGCAAGTCACGTGAAAGGGGAAAGTAATGTGACAGTCGTGTGTTTGTCCATTGGTAGGCCTGTTGAAGCAGTCACAAGCAAGACAACCCCAAAGAGAAGCACTTATGAAGACAAGAATCATCAGTGTCTCCATTTGAGGTGATCTGAATGTGTTTCCACCATATGTTGAGCTGGAGGATGTAGCATTTGTCATATACCACCACCCCAACAAGTAGCACTTACTGAATTCAAGTCAAGTCAATGCTCAAGTTAGGCCAATCACACTGACTTGCTTCCGAGTTTCTGTGCAGTCCCCGTGTCTCCTTCTGGCATCTTCTGTGTTGTCCCAGTAGCAGTGGAAGTGTTGTTCCTTGCCAAGATTTGGCCACCTTAAATACTGAATTGAGTCCACCATACTCCGCGTTCTTTCCAGAAGATGATGAGACAACAATAGCGCTATTTGGACTTAACGACGAGACAACCACCATGCTAAATATGTGCATACCATTAGCGTGCGATGAGTGGTCAATTACAGTCCAGTGTTTTCTTGATGGAGAAAACTGTGTGGAAATTGCGCACAACAGAAGATGCAGAGGTCAGCAAAACTACCCCAACAAGAAGCACTTACTGAACTGAGAACCAAAGTGAGTGTTTGTGTTAGGGTAGTAGTAATGACCAAATGTAGAACTTGAAAAGAACTTGTGTATGACATTCAAGTTATCATAAAGAATTGTGTACAGCAGACTCCAGAGGTCAGCAAAACTACCCCAACAGTTAGCACTTACTGCAATCAGAAGTCAAGTTAGTGCTGGTGTTTGGGTAATGTTGGTGACAAATGCCTGTATTGGGCAAGTCACGTGAAAGGGGAAAGTAATGTGACAGTCGTGTGTTTGTCCATTGGTAGGCCTGTTGAAGCAGTCACAAGCAAGACAACCCCAAAGAGAAGCACTTATGAAGACAAGAATCATCAGTGTCTCCATTTGAGGTGATCTGAATGTGTTTCCACCATATGTTGAGCTGGAGGATGTAGCATTTGTCATATACCACCGCCCCAACAAGTAGCACTTACTGAATTCAAGTCAAGTCAATGCTCAAGTTAGGCCAATCACACTGACTTGCTTCCGAGTTTCTGTGCAGTCCCCGTGTCTCCTTCTGGCATCTTCTGTGTTGTCCCAGTAGCAGTGGAAGTGTTGTTCCTTGCCAAGATTTGGCCACCTTAAATACTGAATTGAGTCATTTCCACCATACTCCGCCTTCTTTCCAGACAATGATGAGACAACAATAGCGCTATTTGGACTTAACGACGGGACAACCACCATGCTAAATATGTGCATACCATTAGCGTGCGATGAGTGGTCAATTACAGTCCAGTGTTTTCTTGGTGGAGAAAACTGTGTGGAAATTGCGCACAACAGAAGATGCAGAGGTCAGCAAAACTACCCCAACAAGAAGCACTTACTGAACTGAGAACCAAAGTGAGTGTTTGTGTTAGGGTAGTAGTAATGACCAAATGTAGAACTTGAAAAGAACTTGTGTATGACATTCAAGTTATCATAAAGAATTGTGTACAGCAGACTCCAGAGGTCAGCAAAACTACCCCAACAGTTAGCACTTACTGCAATCAGAAGTCAAGTTAGTGCTGGTGTTTGGGTAATGTTGGTGACAAATGCCTGTATTGGGCAAGTCACGTGAAAGGGGAAAGTAATGTGACAGTCGTGTGTTTGTCCATTGGTAGGCCTGTTGAAGCAGTCACAAGCAAGACAACCCCAAAGAGAAGCACTTATGAAGACAAGAATCATCAGTGTCTCCATTTGAGGTGATCTGAATGTGTTTCCACCATATGTTGAGCTGGAGGATGTAGCATTTGTCATATACCACCGCCCCAACAAGTAGCACTTACTGAATTCAAGTCAAGTCAATGCTCAAGTTAGGCCAATCACACTGACTTGCTTCCGAGTTTCTGTGCAGTCCCCGTGTCTCCTTCTGGCATCTTCTGTGTTGTCCCAGTAGCAGTGGAAGTGTTGTTCCTTGCCAAGATTTGGCCACCTTAAATACTGAATTGAGTCCACCATACTCCGCGTTCTTTCCAGAAGATGATGAGACAACAATAGCGCTATTTGGACTTAACGACGAGACAACCACCATGCTAAATATGTGCATACCATTAGCGTGCGATGAGTGGTCAATTACAGTCCAGTGTTTTCTTGATGGAGAAAACTGTGTGGAAATTGCGCACAACAGAAGATGCAGAGGTCAGCAAAACTACCCCAACAAGAAGCACTTACTGAACTGAGAACCAAAGTGAGTGTTTGTGTTAGGGTAGTAGTAATGACCAAATGTAGAACTTGAAAAGAACTTGTGTATGACATTCAAAGTTATCATAAAGAATTGTGTACAGCAGACTCCAGAGGTCAGCAAAACTACCCCAACAGTTAGCACTTACTGCAATCAGAAGTCAAGTTAGTGCTGGTGTTTGGGTAATGTTGGTGACAAATGCCTGTATTGGGCAAGTCACGTGAAAGGGGAAAGTAATGTGACAGTCGTGTGTTTGTCCATTGGTAGGCCTGTTGAAGCAGTCACAAGCAAGACAACCCCAAAGAGAAGCACTTATGAAGACAAGAATCATCAGTGTCTCCATTTGAGGTGATCTGAATGTGTTTCCACCATATGTTGAGCTGGAGGATGTAGCATTTGTCATATACCACCACCCCAACAAGTAGCACTTACTGAATTCAAGTCAAGTCAATGCTCAAGTTAGGCCAATCACACTGACTTGCTTCCGAGTTTCTGTGCAGTCCCCGTGTCTCCTTCTGGCATCTTCTGTGTTGTCCCAGTAGCAGTGGAAGTGTTGTTCCTTGCCAAGATTTGGCCACCTTAAATACTGAATTGAGTCCACCATACTCCGCGTTCTTTCCAGAAGATGATGAGACAACAATAGCGCTATTTGGACTTAACGACGAGACAACCACCATGCTAAATATGTGCATACCATTAGCGTGCGATGAGTGGTCAATTACAGTCCAGTGTTTTCTTGATGGAGAAAACTGTGTGGAAATTGCGCACAACAGAAGATGCAGAGGTCAGCAAAACTACCCCAACAAGAAGCACTTACTGAACTGAGAACCAAAGTGAGTGTTTGTGTTAGGGTAGTAGTAATGACCAAATGTAGAACTTGAAAAGAACTTGTGTATGACATTCAAATCAATGGCAACTCCATACAACTTTCCTGGTACTGCAGCCAGAGGGCTGCTTAATGTTGACCTGTATTTGCCACTGAAAACGATCTCTGCAATTTAAATGTGATTTCTCTGTGCTTCAATCAGCAGTATGAGATATGCCCATGGAGGAGCTTGTCACAAGCAAGACAACCCCAAAGAGAAGCACTTGTGAACACAGAATCACCAGTGGCTCTCTTTGAAGTTATCTGAGAGTGATTCTCTGAAAAGCTGGCTTCCTGTGAATCTGAATTCATGGGAGTTTTTTTTAATTTTATTATTGTCAATAACAGCTGCCAGATGACTCAGCACTTACTGGATTGAAGAATCAAGCCATTGTCCAAGTCAGGGAATACTAAGACCTTCCACATCCATTCCAAACACTATGCGTCACACAGTAAAAATCATCTTGAACAGTTATCATAAAGAATTGTGTGCGGCAGACTCCAGAGGTCAGCAAAACTACCCCAACAGTTAGCACTTACTGCAATCAGAAGTCAAGTTAGTGCTGGTGTTTGGGTAATGTTGGTGACAAATGCCTGTATTGGGCAAGTCACGTGAAAGGGGAAAGTAATGTGACAGTCGTGTGTTTGTCCATTGGTAGGCCTGTTGAAGCAGTCACAAGCAAGACAACCCCAAAGAGAAGCACTTATGAAGACAAGAATCATCAGTGTCTCCTTTTGAGGTGATCTGAATGTGTTTCCACCATATGTTGAGCTGGAGGATGTAGCATTTGTCATATACCACCGCCCCAACAAGTAGCACTTACTGAATTCAAGTCAAGTCAATGCTCAAGTTAGGCCAATCACACTGACTTGCTTCCGAGTTTCTGTGCAGTCCCCGTGTCTCCTTCTGGCATCTTCTGTGTTGTCCCAGTAGCAGTGGAAGTGTTGTTCCTTGCCAAGATTTGGCCACCTTAAATACTGAATTGAGTCATTTCCACCATACTCCGCCTTCTTTCCAGACAATGATGAGACAACAATAGCGCTATTTGGACTTAACGACGGGACAACCACCATGCTAAATATGTGCATACCATTAGCGTGCGATGAGTGGTCAATTACAGTCCAGTGTTTTCTTGGTGGAGAAAACTGTGTGGAAATTGCGCACAACAGAAGATGCAGAGGTCAGCAAAACTACCCCAACAAGAAGCACTTACTGAACTGAGAACCAAAGTGAGTGTTTGTGTTAGGGTAGTAGTAATGACCAAATGTAGAACTTGAAAAGAACTTGTGTATGACATTCAAAGTTATCATAAAGAATTGTGTACAGCAGACTCCAGAGGTCAGCAAAACTACCCCAACAGTTAGCACTTACTGCAATCAGAAGTCAAGTTAGTGCTGGTGTTTGGGTAATGTTGGTGACAAATGCCTGTATTGGGCAAGTCACGTGAAAGGGGAAAGTAATGTGACAGTCGTGTGTTTGTCCATTGGTAGGCCTGTTGAAGCAGTCACAAGCAAGACAACCCCAAAGAGAAGCACTTATGAAGACAAGAATCATCAGTGTCTCCATTTGAGGTGATCTGAATGTGTTTCCACCATATGTTGAGCTGGAGGATGTAGCATTTGTCATATACCACCACCCCAACAAGTAGCACTTACTGAATTCAAGTCAAGTCAATGCTCAAGTTAGGCCAATCACACTGACTTGCTTCCGAGTTTCTGTGCAGTCCCCGTGTCTCCTTCTGGCATCTTCTGTGTTGTCCCAGTAGCAGTGGAAGTGTTGTTCCTTGCCAAGATTTGGCCACCTTAAATACTGAATTGAGTCCACCATACTCCGCGTTCTTTCCAGAAGATGATGAGACAACAATAGCGCTATTTGGACTTAACGACGAGACAACCACCATGCTAAATATGTGCATACCATTAGCGTGCGATGAGTGGTCAATTACAGTCCAGTGTTTTCTTGATGGAGAAAACTGTGTGGAAATTGCGCACAACAGAAGATGCAGAGGTCAGCAAAACTACCCCAACAAGAAGCACTTACTGAACTGAGAACCAAAGTGAGTGTTTGTGTTAGGGTAGTAGTAATGACCAAATGTAGAACTTGAAAAGAACTTGTGTATGACATTCAAATCAATGGCAACTCCATACAACTTTCCTGGTACTGCAGCCAGAGGGCTGCTTAATGTTGACCTGTATTTGCCACTGAAAACGATCTCTGCAATTTAAATGTGATTTCTCTGTGCTTCAATCAGCAGTATGAGATATGCCCATGGAGGAGCTTGTCACAAGCAAGACAACCCCAAAGAGAAGCACTTGTGAACACAGAATCACCAGTGGCTCTCTTTGAAGTTATCTGAGAGTGATTCTCTGAAAAGCTGGCTTCCTGTGAATCTGAATTCATGGGAGTTTTTTTTTATTTTATTATTGTCAATAACAGCTGCCAGATGACTCAGCACTTACTGGATTGAAGAATCAAGCCATTGTCCAAGTCAGGGAATACTAAGACCTTCCACATCCATTCCAAACACTATGCGTCACACAGTAAAAATCATCTTGAACAGTTATCATAAAGAATTGTGTGCGGCAGACTCCAGAGGTCAGCAAAACTACCCCAACAGTTAGCACTTACTGCAATCAGAAGTCAAGTTAGTGCTGGTGTTTGGGTAATGTTGGTGACAAATGCCTGTATTGGGCAAGTCACGTGAAAGGGGAAAGTAATGTGACAGTCGTGTGTTTGTCCATTGGTAGGCCTGTTGAAGCAGTCACAAGCAAGACAACCCCAAAGAGAAGCACTTATGAAGACAAGAATCATCAGTGTCTCCATTTGAGGTGATCTGAATGTGTTTCCACCATATGTTGAGCTGGAGGATGTAGCATTTGTCATATACCACCGCCCCAACAAGTAGCACTTACTGAATTCAAGTCAAGTCAATGCTCAAGTTAGGCCAATCACACTGACTTGCTTCCGAGTTTCTGTGCAGTCCCCGTGTCTCCTTCTGGCATCTTCTGTGTTGTCCCAGTAGCAGTGGAAGTGTTGTTCCTTGCCAAGATTTGGCCACCTTAAATACTGAATTGAGTCATTTCCACCATACTCCGCCTTCTTTCCAGACAATGATGAGACAACAATAGCGCTATTTGGACTTAACGACGGGACAACCACCATGCTAAATATGTGCATACCATTAGCGTGCGATGAGTGGTCAATTACAGTCCAGTGTTTTCTTGGTGGAGAAAACTGTGTGGAAATTGCGCACAACAGAAGATGCAGAGGTCAGCAAAACTACCCCAACAAGAAGCACTTACTGAACTGAGAACCAAAGTGAGTGTTTGTGTTAGGGTAGTAGTAATGACCAAATGTAGAACTTGAAAAGAACTTGTGTATGACATTCAAGTTATCATAAAGAATTGTGTACAGCAGACTCCAGAGGTCAGCAAAACTACCCCAACAGTTAGCACTTACTGCAATCAGAAGTCAAGTTAGTGCTGGTGTTTGGGTAATGTTGGTGACAAATGCCTGTATTGGGCAAGTCACGTGAAAGGGGAAAGTAATGTGACAGTCGTGTGTTTGTCCATTGGTAGGCCTGTTGAAGCAGTCACAAGCAAGACAACCCCAAAGAGAAGCACTTATGAAGACAAGAATCATCAGTGTCTCCATTTGAGGTGATCTGAATGTGTTTCCACCATATGTTGAGCTGGATGATGTAGCATTTGTCATATACCACTGCCCCAACAAGTAGCACTTACTGAATTCAAGTCAAGTCAATGCTCAAGTTAGGCCAATCACACTGACTTGCTTCCGAGTTTCTGTGCAGTCCCCGTGTCTCCTTCTGGCATCTTCTGTGTTGTCCCAGTAGCAGTGGAAGTGTTGTTCCTTGCCAAGATTTGGCCACCTTAAATACTGAATTGAGTCATTTCCACCATACTCCGCCTTCTTTCCAGACAATGATGAGACAACAATAGCGCTATTTGGACTTAACGACGAGACAACCACCATGCTAAAAACGTGCATACCATTAGCGTGCGATGAGTGGTCAATTACAGTCCAGTGTTTTCTTGGTGGAGAAAACTGTGTGGAAATTGCGCACAACAGAAGATGCAGAGGTCAGCAAAACTACCCCAACAAGAAGCACTTACTGAACTGAGAACCAAAGTGAGTGTTTGTGTTAGGGTAGTAGTAATGACCAAATGTAGAACTTGAAAAGAACTTGTGTATGACATTCAAGTTATCATAAAGAATTGTGTACAGCAGACTCCAGAGGTCAGCAAAACTACCCCAACAGTTAGCACTTACTGCAATCAGAAGTCAAGTTAGTGCTGGTGTTTGGGTAATGTTGGTGACAAATGCCTGTATTGGGCAAGTCACGTGAAAGGGGAAAGTAATGTGACAGTCGTGTGTTTGTCCATTGGTAGGCCTGTTGAAGCAGTCACAAGCAAGACAACCCCAAAGAGAAGCACTTATGAAGACAAGAATCATCAGTGTCTCCATTTGAGGTGATCTGAATGTGTTTCCACCATATGTTGAGCTGGAGGATGTAGCATTTGTCATATACCACCGCCCCAACAAGTAGCACTTACTGAATTCAAGTCAAGTCAATGCTCAAGTTAGGCCAATCACACTGACTTGCTTCCGAGTTTCTGTGCAGTCCCCGTGTCTCCTTCTGGCATCTTCTGTGTTGTCCCAGTAGCAGTGGAAGTGTTCTTCCTTGCCAAGATTTGGCCACCTTAAATACTGAATTGAGTCATTTCCACCATACTCCGCCTTCTTTCCAGACAATGATGAGACAACAATACCGCTATTTGGACTTAACGACGGGACAACCACCATGCTAAATATGTGCATACCATTAGCGTGCGACGAGTGGTCAATTACAGTCCAGTGTTTTCTTGGTGGAGAAAACTGTGTGGAAATTGCGCACAACAGAAGATGCAGAGGTCAGCAAAACTACCCCAACAAGAAGCACTTACTGAACTGAGAACCAAAGTGAGTGTTTGTGTTAGGGTAGTAGCAATGACCAAATGTAGAACTTGAAAAGAACTTGTGTATGACATTCAAATCAATGGCAACTCCATACAACTTTCCTGGTACTGCAGCCAGAGGGCTGCTTAATGTTGACCTGTATTTGCCACTGAAAACGATCTCTGCAATTTAAATGTGATTTCTCTGTGCTTCAATCAGCAGTATGAGATATGCCCATGGAGGAGCTTGTCACAAGCAAGACAACCCCAAAGAGAAGCACTTGTGAACACAGAATCACCAGTGGCTCTCTTTGAAGTTATCTGAGAGTGATTCTCTGAAAAGCTGGCTTCCTGTGAATCTGAATTCATGGGAGTTTTTTTTAATTTTATTATTGTCAATAACAGCTGCCAGATGACTCAGCACTTACTGGATTGAAGAATCAAGCCATTGTCCAAGTCAGGGAATACTAAGACCTTCCACATCCATTCCAAACACTATGCGTCACACAGTAAAAATCATCTTGAACAGTTATCATAAAGAATTGTGTGCGGCAGACTCCAGAGGTCAGCAAAACTACCCCAACAGTTAGCACTTACTGCAATCAGAAGTCAAGTTAGTGCTGGTGTTTGGGTAATGTTGGTGACAAATGCCTGTATTGGGCAAGTCACGTGAAAGGGGAAAGTAATGTGACAGTCGTGTGTTTGTCCATTGGTAGGCCTGTTGAAGCAGTCACAAGCAAGACAACCCCAAAGAGAAGCACTTATGAAGACAAGAATCATCAGTGTCTCCATTTGAGGTGATCTGAATGTGTTTCCACCATATGTTGAGCTGGAGGATGTAGCATTTGTCATATACCACCGCCCCAACAAGTAGCACTTACTGAATTCAAGTCAAGTCAATGCTCAAGTTAGGCCAATCACACTGACTTGCTTCCGAGTTTCTGTGCAGTCCCCGTGTCTCCTTCTGGCATCTTCTGTGTTGTCCCAGTAGCAGTGGAAGTGTTGTTCCTTGCCAAGATTTGGCCACCTTAAATACTGAATTGAGTCATTTCCACCATACTCCGCCTTCTTTCCAGACAATGATGAGACAACAATAGCGCTATTTGGACTTAACGACGGGACAACCACCATGCTAAATATGTGCATACCATTAGCGTGCGATGAGTGGTCAATTACAGTCCAGTGTTTTCTTGGTGGAGAAAACTGTGTGGAAATTGCGCACAACAGAAGATGCAGAGGTCAGCAAAACTACCCCAACAAGAAGCACTTACTGAACTGAGAACCAAAGTGAGTGTTTGTGTTAGGGTAGTAGTAATGACCAAATGTAGAACTTGAAAAGAACTTGTGTATGACATTCAAGTTATCATAAAGAATTGTGTACAGCAGACTCCAGAGGTCAGCAAAACTACCCCAACAGTTAGCACTTACTGCAATCAGAAGTCAAGTTAGTGCTGGTGTTTGGGTAATGTTGGTGACAAATGCCTGTATTGGGCAAGTCACGTGAAAGGGGAAAGTAATGTGACAGTCGTGTGTTTGTCCATTGGTAGGCCTGTTGAAGCAGTCACAAGCAAGACAACCCCAAAGAGAAGCACTTATGAAGACAAGAATCATCAGTGTCTCCATTTGAGGTGATCTGAATGTGTTTCCACCATATGTTGAGCTGGAGGATGTAGCATTTGTCATATACCACCGCCCCAACAAGTAGCACTTACTGAATTCAAGTCAAGTCAATGCTCAAGTTAGGCCAATCACACTGACTTGCTTCCGAGTTTCTGTGCAGTCCCCGTGTCTCCTTCTGGCATCTTCTGTGTTGTCCCAGTAGCAGTGGAAGTGTTGTTCCTTGCCAAGATTTGGCCACCTTAAATACTGAATTGAGTCATTTCCACCATACTCCGCCTTCTTTCCAGACAATGATGAGACAACAATACCGCTATTTGGACTTAACGACGGGACAACCACCATGCTAAATATGTGCATACCATTAGCGTGCGACGAGTGGTCAATTACAGTCCAGTGTTTTCTTGGTGGAGAAAACTGTGTGGAAATTGCGCACAACAGAAGATGCAGAGGTCAGCAAAACTACCCCAACAAGAAGCACTTACTGAACTGAGAACCAAAGTGAGTGTTTGTGTTAGGGTAGTAGCAATGACCAAATGTAGAACTTGAAAAGAACTTGTGTATGACATTCAAATCAATGGCAACTCCATACAACTTTCCTGGTACTGCAGCCAGAGGGCTGCTTAATGTTGACCTGTATTTGCCACTGAAAACGATCTCTGCAATTTAAATGTGATTTCTCTGTGCTTCAATCAGCAGTATGAGATATGCCCATGGAGGAGCTTGTCACAAGCAAGACAACCCCAAAGAGAAGCACTTGTGAACACAGAATCACCAGTGGCTCTCTTTGAAGTTATCTGAGAGTGATTCTCTGAAAAGCTGGCTTCCTGTGAATCTGAATTCATGGGAGTTTTTTTTAATTTTATTATTGTCAATAACAGCTGCCAGATGACTCAGCACTTACTGGATTGAAGAATCAAGCCATTGTCCAAGTCAGGGAATACTAAGACCTTCCACATCCATTCCAAACACTATGCGTCACACAGTAAAAATCATCTTGAACAGTTATCATAAAGAATTGTGTGCGGCAGACTCCAGAGGTCAGCAAAACTACCCCAACAGTTAGCACTTACTGCAATCAGAAGTCAAGTTAGTGCTGGTGTTTGGGTAATGTTGGTGACAAATGCCTGTATTGGGCAAGTCACGTGAAAGGGGAAAGTAATGTGACAGTCGTGTGTTTGTCCATTGGTAGGCCTGTTGAAGCAGTCACAAGCAAGACAACCCCAAAGAGAAGCACTTATGAAGACAAGAATCATCAGTGTCTCCATTTGAGGTGATCTGAATGTGTTTCCACCATATGTTGAGCTGGAGGATGTAGCATTTGTCATATACCACCGCCCCAACAAGTAGCACTTACTGAATTCAAGTCAAGTCAATGCTCAAGTTAGGCCAATCACACTGACTTGCTTCCGAGTTTCTGTGCAGTCCCCGTGTCTCCTTCTGGCATCTTCTGTGTTGTCCCAGTAGCAGTGGAAGTGTTGTTCCTTGCCAAGATTTGGCCACCTTAAATACTGAATTGAGTCATTTCCACCATACTCCGCCTTCTTTCCAGACAATGATGAGACAACAATAGCGCTATTTGGACTTAACGACGGGACAACCACCATGCTAAATATGTGCATACCATTAGCGTGCGATGAGTGGTCAATTACAGTCCAGTGTTTTCTTGGTGGAGAAAACTGTGTGGAAATTGCGCACAACAGAAGATGCAGAGGTCAGCAAAACTACCCCAACAAGAAGCACTTACTGAACTGAGAACCAAAGTGAGTGTTTGTGTTAGGGTAGTAGTAATGACCAAATGTAGAACTTGAAAAGAACTTGTGTATGACATTCAAGTTATCATAAAGAATTGTGTACAGCAGACTCCAGAGGTCAGCAAAACTACCCCAACAGTTAGCACTTACTGCAATCAGAAGTCAAGTTAGTGCTGGTGTTTGGGTAATGTTGGTGACAAATGCCTGTATTGGGCAAGTCACGTGAAAGGGGAAAGTAATGTGACAGTCGTGTGTTTGTCCATTGGTAGGCCTGTTGAAGCAGTCACAAGCAAGACAACCCCAAAGAGAAGCACTTATGAAGACAAGAATCATCAGTGTCTCCATTTGAGGTGATCTGAATGTGTTTCCACCATATGTTGAGCTGGAGGATGTAGTATTTGTCATATACCACCGCCCCAACAAGTAGCACTTACTGAATTCAAGTCAAGTCAATGCTCAAGTTAGGCCAATCACACTGACTTGCTTCCGAGTTTCTGTGCAGTCCCCGTGTCTCCTTCTGGCATCTTCTGTGTTGTCCCAGTAGCAGTGGAAGTGTTGTTCCTTGCCAAGATTTGGCCACCTTAAATACTGAATTGAGTCATTTCCACCATACTCCGCCTTCTTTCCAGACAATGATGAGACAACAATAGCGCTATTTGGACTTAACGACGGGACAACCACCATGCTAAATATGTGCATACCATTAGCGTGCGATGAGTGGTCAATTACAGTCCAGTGTTTTCTTGGTGGAGAAAACTGTGTGGAAATTGCGCACAACAGAAGATGCAGAGGTCAGCAAAACTACCCCAACAAGAAGCACTTACTGAACTGAGAACCAAAGTGAGTGTTTGTGTTAGGGTAGTAGTAATGACCAAATGTAGAACTTGAAAAGAACTTGTGTATGAC
The DNA here is from genome assembly GCF_051107435.1 of Chaetodon auriga. NCBI lineage: Eukaryota > Metazoa > Chordata > Actinopteri > Chaetodontiformes > Chaetodontidae > Chaetodon > Chaetodon auriga. Next base: position 4,593,604 of record NC_135084.1, read on the forward strand.
ATTCAAATCAATGGCAACTCCATACAACTTTCCTGGTACTGCAGCCAGAGGGCTGCTTAATGTTGACCTGTATTTGCCACTGAAAACGATCTCTGCAATTTAAATGTGATTTCTCTGTGCTTCAATCAGCAGTATGAGATATGCCCATGGAGGAGCTTGTCACAAGCAAGACAACCCCAAAGAGAAGCACTTGTGAACACAGAATCACCAGTGGCTCTCTTTGAAGTTATCTGAGAGTGATTCTCTGAAAAGCTGGCTTCCTGTGAATCTGAATTCATGGGAGTTTTTTTTTATTTTATTATTGTCAATAACAGCTGCCAGACGACTCAGCACTTACTGGATTGAAGAATCAAGCCATTGTCCAAGTCAGGGAATACTAAGACCTTCCACATCCATTCCAAACACTATGCGTCACACAGTAAAAATCATCTTGAACAGTTATCATAAAGAATTGTGTGCGGCAGACTCCAGAGGTCAGCAAAACTACCCCAACAGTTAGCACTTACTGCAATCAGAAGTCAAGTTAGTGCTGGTGTTTGGGTAATGTTGGTGACAAATGCCTGTATTGGGCAAGTCACGTGAAAGGGGAAAGTAATGTGACAGTCGTGTGTTTGTCCATTGGTAGGCCTGTTGAAGCAGTCACAAGCAAGACAACCCCAAAGAGAAGCACTTATGAAGACAAGAATCATCAGTGTCTCCATTTGAGGTGATCTGAATGTGTTTCCACCATATGTTGAGCTGGAGGATGTAGCATTTGTCATATACCACCGCCCCAACAAGTAGCACTTACTGAATTCAAGTCAAGTCAATGCTCAAGTTAGGCCAATCACACTGACTTGCTTCCGAGTTTCTGTGCAGTCCCCGTGTCTCCTTCTGGCATCTTCTGTGTTGTCCCAGTAGCAGTGGAAGTGTTGTTCCTTGCCAAGATTTGGCCACCTTAAATACTGAATTGAGTCATTTCCACCATACTCCGCCTTCTTTCCAGACAATGATGAGACAACAATAGCGCTATTTGGACTTAACGACGGGACAACCACCATGCTAAATATGTGCATACCATTAGCGTGCGATGAGTGGTCAATTACAGTCCAGTGTTTTCTTGGTGGAGAAAACTGTGTGGAAATTGCGCACAACAGAAGATGCAGAGGTCAGCAAAACTACCCCAACAAGAAGCACTTACTGAACTGAGAACCAAAGTGAGTGTTTGTGTTAGGGTAGTAGTAATGACCAAATGTAGAACTTGAAAAGAACTTGTGTATGACATTCAAGTTATCATAAAGAATTGTGTACAGCAGACTCCAGAGGTCAGCAAAACTACCCCAACAGTTAGCACTTACTGCAATCAGAAGTCAAGTTAGTGCTGGTGTTTGGGTAATGTTGGTGACAAATGCCTGTATTGGGCAAGTCACGTGAAAGGGGAAAGTAATGTGACAGTCGTGTGTTTGTCCATTGGTAGGCCTGTTGAAGCAGTCACAAGCAAGACAACCCCAAAGAGAAGCACTTATGAAGACAAGAATCATCAGTGTCTCCATTTGAGGTGATCTGAATGTGTTTCCACCATATGTTGAGCTGGATGATGTAGCATTTGTCATATACCACTGCCCCAACAAGTAGCACTTACTGAATTCAAGTCAAGTCAATGCTCAAGTTAGGCCAATCACACTGACTTGCTTCCGAGTTTCTGTGCAGTCCCCGTGTCTCCTTCTGGCATCTTCTGTGTTGTCCCAGTAGCAGTGGAAGTGTTGTTCCTTGCCAAGATTTGGCCACCTTAAATACTGAATTGAGTCATTTCCACCATACTCCGCCTTCTTTCCAGACAATGATGAGACAACAATAGCGCTATTTGGACTTAACGACGAGACAACCACCATGCTAAAAACGTGCATACCATTAGCGTGCGATGAGTGGTCAATTACAGTCCAGTGTTTTCTTGGTGGAGAAAACTGTGTGGAAATTGCGCACAACAGAAGATGCAGAGGTCAGCAAAACTACCCCAACAAGAAGCACTTACTGAACTGAGAACCAAAGTGAGTGTTTGTGTTAGGGTAGTAGTAATGACCAAATGTAGAACTTGAAAAGAACTTGTGTATGACATTCAAGTTATCATAAAGAATTGTGTACAGCAGACTCCAGAGGTCAGCAAAACTACCCCAACAGTTAGCACTTACTGCAATCAGAAGTCAAGTTAGTGCTGGTGTTTGGGTAATGTTGGTGACAAATGCCTGTATTGGGCAAGTCACGTGAAAGGGGAAAGTAATGTGACAGTCGTGTGTTTGTCCATTGGTAGGCCTGTTGAAGCAGTCACAAGCAAGACAACCCCAAAGAGAAGCACTTATGAAGACAAGAATCATCAGTGTCTCCATTTGAGGTGATCTGAATGTGTTTCCACCATATGTTGAGCTGGAGGATGTAGCATTTGTCATATACCACCGCCCCAACAAGTAGCACTTACTGAATTCAAGTCAAGTCAATGCTCAAGTTAGGCCAATCACACTGACTTGCTTCCGAGTTTCTGTGCAGTCCCCGTGTCTCCTTCTGGCATCTTCTGTGTTGTCCCAGTAGCAGTGGAAGTGTTCTTCCTTGCCAAGATTTGGCCACCTTAAATACTGAATTGAGTCATTTCCACCATACTCCGCCTTCTTTCCAGACAATGATGAGACAACAATACCGCTATTTGGACTTAACGACGGGACAACCACCATGCTAAATATGTGCATACCATTAGCGTGCGACGAGTGGTCAATTACAGTCCAGTGTTTTCTTGGTGGAGAAAACTGTGTGGAAATTGCGCACAACAGAAGATGCAGAGGTCAGCAAAACTACCCCAACAAGAAGCACTTACTGAACTGAGAACCAAAGTGAGTGTTTGTGTTAGGGTAGTAGCAATGACCAAATGTAGAACTTGAAAAGAACTTGTGTATGACATTCAAATCAATGGCAACTCCATACAACTTTCCTGGTACTGCAGCCAGAGGGCTGCTTAATGTTGACCTGTATTTGCCACTGAAAACGATCTCTGCAATTTAAATGTGATTTCTCTGTGCTTCAATCAGCAGTATGAGATATGCCCATGGAGGAGCTTGTCACAAGCAAGACAACCCCAAAGAGAAGCACTTGTGAACACAGAATCACCAGTGGCTCTCTTTGAAGTTATCTGAGAGTGATTCTCTGAAAAGCTGGCTTCCTGTGAATCTGAATTCATGGGAGTTTTTTTTAATTTTATTATTGTCAATAACAGCTGCCAGATGACTCAGCACTTACTGGATTGAAGAATCAAGCCATTGTCCAAGTCAGGGAATACTAAGACCTTCCACATCCATTCCAAACACTATGCGTCACACAGTAAAAATCATCTTGAACAGTTATCATAAAGAATTGTGTGCGGCAGACTCCAGAGGTCAGCAAAACTACCCCAACAGTTAGCACTTACTGCAATCAGAAGTCAAGTTAGTGCTGGTGTTTGGGTAATGTTGGTGACAAATGCCTGTATTGGGCAAGTCACGTGAAAGGGGAAAGTAATGTGACAGTCGTGTGTTTGTCCATTGGTAGGCCTGTTGAAGCAGTCACAAGCAAGACAACCCCAAAGAGAAGCACTTATGAAGACAAGAATCATCAGTGTCTCCATTTGAGGTGATCTGAATGTGTTTCCACCATATGTTGAGCTGGAGGATGTAGCATTTGTCATATACCACCGCCCCAACAAGTAGCACTTACTGAATTCAAGTCAAGTCAATGCTCAAGTTAGGCCAATCACACTGACTTGCTTCCGAGTTTCTGTGCAGTCCCCGTGTCTCCTTCTGGCATCTTCTGTGTTGTCCCAGTAGCAGTGGAAGTGTTGTTCCTTGCCAAGATTTGGCCACCTTAAATACTGAATTGAGTCATTTCCACCATACTCCGCCTTCTTTCCAGACAATGATGAGACAACAATAGCGCTATTTGGACTTAACGACGGGACAACCACCATGCTAAATATGTGCATACCATTAGCGTGCGATGAGTGGTCAATTACAGTCCAGTGTTTTCTTGGTGGAGAAAACTGTGTGGAAATTGCGCACAACAGAAGATGCAGAGGTCAGCAAAACTACCCCAACAAGAAGCACTTACTGAACTGAGAACCAAAGTGAGTGTTTGTGTTAGGGTAGTAGTAATGACCAAATGTAGAACTTGAAAAGAACTTGTGTATGACATTCAAGTTATCATAAAGAATTGTGTACAGCAGACTCCAGAGGTCAGCAAAACTACCCCAACAGTTAGCACTTACTGCAATCAGAAGTCAAGTTAGTGCTGGTGTTTGGGTAATGTTGGTGACAAATGCCTGTATTGGGCAAGTCACGTGAAAGGGGAAAGTAATGTGACAGTCGTGTGTTTGTCCATTGGTAGGCCTGTTGAAGCAGTCACAAGCAAGACAACCCCAAAGAGAAGCACTTATGAAGACAAGAATCATCAGTGTCTCCATTTGAGGTGATCTGAATGTGTTTCCACCATATGTTGAGCTGGAGGATGTAGCATTTGTCATATACCACCGCCCCAACAAGTAGCACTTACTGAATTCAAGTCAAGTCAATGCTCAAGTTAGGCCAATCACACTGACTTGCTTCCGAGTTTCTGTGCAGTCCCCGTGTCTCCTTCTGGCATCTTCTGTGTTGTCCCAGTAGCAGTGGAAGTGTTGTTCCTTGCCAAGATTTGGCCACCTTAAATACTGAATTGAGTCATTTCCACCATACTCCGCCTTCTTTCCAGACAATGATGAGACAACAATACCGCTATTTGGACTTAACGACGGGACAACCACCATGCTAAATATGTGCATACCATTAGCGTGCGACGAGTGGTCAATTACAGTCCAGTGTTTTCTTGGTGGAGAAAACTGTGTGGAAATTGCGCACAACAGAAGATGCAGAGGTCAGCAAAACTACCCCAACAAGAAGCACTTACTGAACTGAGAACCAAAGTGAGTGTTTGTGTTAGGGTAGTAGCAATGACCAAATGTAGAACTTGAAAAGAACTTGTGTATGACATTCAAATCAATGGCAACTCCATACAACTTTCCTGGTACTGCAGCCAGAGGGCTGCTTAATGTTGACCTGTATTTGCCACTGAAAACGATCTCTGCAATTTAAATGTGATTTCTCTGTGCTTCAATCAGCAGTATGAGATATGCCCATGGAGGAGCTTGTCACAAGCAAGACAACCCCAAAGAGAAGCACTTGTGAACACAGAATCACCAGTGGCTCTCTTTGAAGTTATCTGAGAGTGATTCTCTGAAAAGCTGGCTTCCTGTGAATCTGAATTCATGGGAGTTTTTTTTAATTTTATTATTGTCAATAACAGCTGCCAGATGACTCAGCACTTACTGGATTGAAGAATCAAGCCATTGTCCAAGTCAGGGAATACTAAGACCTTCCACATCCATTCCAAACACTATGCGTCACACAGTAAAAATCATCTTGAACAGTTATCATAAAGAATTGTGTGCGGCAGACTCCAGAGGTCAGCAAAACTACCCCAACAGTTAGCACTTACTGCAATCAGAAGTCAAGTTAGTGCTGGTGTTTGGGTAATGTTGGTGACAAATGCCTGTATTGGGCAAGTCACGTGAAAGGGGAAAGTAATGTGACAGTCGTGTGTTTGTCCATTGGTAGGCCTGTTGAAGCAGTCACAAGCAAGACAACCCCAAAGAGAAGCACTTATGAAGACAAGAATCATCAGTGTCTCCATTTGAGGTGATCTGAATGTGTTTCCACCATATGTTGAGCTGGAGGATGTAGCATTTGTCATATACCACCGCCCCAACAAGTAGCACTTACTGAATTCAAGTCAAGTCAATGCTCAAGTTAGGCCAATCACACTGACTTGCTTCCGAGTTTCTGTGCAGTCCCCGTGTCTCCTTCTGGCATCTTCTGTGTTGTCCCAGTAGCAGTGGAAGTGTTGTTCCTTGCCAAGATTTGGCCACCTTAAATACTGAATTGAGTCATTTCCACCATACTCCGCCTTCTTTCCAGACAATGATGAGACAACAATAGCGCTATTTGGACTTAACGACGGGACAACCACCATGCTAAATATGTGCATACCATTAGCGTGCGATGAGTGGTCAATTACAGTCCAGTGTTTTCTTGGTGGAGAAAACTGTGTGGAAATTGCGCACAACAGAAGATGCAGAGGTCAGCAAAACTACCCCAACAAGAAGCACTTACTGAACTGAGAACCAAAGTGAGTGTTTGTGTTAGGGTAGTAGTAATGACCAAATGTAGAACTTGAAAAGAACTTGTGTATGACATTCAAGTTATCATAAAGAATTGTGTACAGCAGACTCCAGAGGTCAGCAAAACTACCCCAACAGTTAGCACTTACTGCAATCAGAAGTCAAGTTAGTGCTGGTGTTTGGGTAATGTTGGTGACAAATGCCTGTATTGGGCAAGTCACGTGAAAGGGGAAAGTAATGTGACAGTCGTGTGTTTGTCCATTGGTAGGCCTGTTGAAGCAGTCACAAGCAAGACAACCCCAAAGAGAAGCACTTATGAAGACAAGAATCATCAGTGTCTCCATTTGAGGTGATCTGAATGTGTTTCCACCATATGTTGAGCTGGAGGATGTAGTATTTGTCATATACCACCGCCCCAACAAGTAGCACTTACTGAATTCAAGTCAAGTCAATGCTCAAGTTAGGCCAATCACACTGACTTGCTTCCGAGTTTCTGTGCAGTCCCCGTGTCTCCTTCTGGCATCTTCTGTGTTGTCCCAGTAGCAGTGGAAGTGTTGTTCCTTGCCAAGATTTGGCCACCTTAAATACTGAATTGAGTCATTTCCACCATACTCCGCCTTCTTTCCAGACAATGATGAGACAACAATAGCGCTATTTGGACTTAACGACGGGACAACCACCATGCTAAATATGTGCATACCATTAGCGTGCGATGAGTGGTCAATTACAGTCCAGTGTTTTCTTGGTGGAGAAAACTGTGTGGAAATTGCGCACAACAGAAGATGCAGAGGTCAGCAAAACTACCCCAACAAGAAGCACTTACTGAACTGAGAACCAAAGTGAGTGTTTGTGTTAGGGTAGTAGTAATGACCAAATGTAGAACTTGAAAAGAACTTGTGTATGACATTCAAATCAATGGCAACTCCATACAACTTTCCTGGTACTGCAGCCAGAGGGCTGCTTAATGTTGACCTGTATTTGCCACTGAAAACGATCTCTGCAATTTAAATGTGATTTCTCTGTGCTTCAATCAGCAGTATGAGATATGCCCATGGAGGAGCTTGTCACAAGCAAGACAACCCCAAAGAGAAGCACTTGTGAACACAGAATCACCAGTGGCTCTCTTTGAAGTTATCTGAGAGTGATTCTCTGAAAAGCTGGCTTCCTGTGAATCTGAATTCATGGGAGTTTTTTTTTATTTTATTATTGTCAATAACAGCTGCCAGACGACTCAGCACTTACTGGATTGAAGAATCAAGCCATTGTCCAAGTCAGGGAATACTAAGACCTTCCACATCCATTCCAAACACTATGCGTCACACAGTAAAAATCATCTTGAACAGTTATCATAAAGAATTGTGTGCGGCAGACTCCAGAGGTCAGCAAAACTACCCCAACAGTTAGCACTTACTGCAATCAGAAGTCAAGTTAGTGCTGGTGTTTGGGTAATGTTGGTGACAAATGCCTGTATTGGGCAAGTCACGTGAAAGGGGAAAGTAATGTGACAGTCGTGTGTTTGTCCATTGGTAGGCCTGTTGAAGCAGTCACAAGCAAGACAACCCCAAAGAGAAGCACTTATGAAGACAAGAATCATCAGTGTCTCCATTTGAGGTGATCTGAATGTGTTTCCACCATATGTTGAGCTGGAGGATGTAGCATTTGTCATATACCACCGCCCCAACAAGTAGCACTTACTGAATTCAAGTCAAGTCAATGCTCAAGTTAGGCCAATCACACTGACTTGCTTCCGAGTTTCTGTGCAGTCCCCGTGTCTCCTTCTGGCATCTTCTGTGTTGTCCCAGTAGCAGTGGAAGTGTTGTTCCTTGCCAAGATTTGGCCACCTTAAATACTGAATTGAGTCATTTCCACCATACTCTGCCTTCTTTCCAGACAATGATGAGACAACAATAGCGCTATTTGGACTTAACGACGGGACAACCACCATGCTAAATATGTGCATACCATTAGCGTGCGATGAGTGGTCAATTACAGTCCAGTGTTTTCTTGGTGGAGAAAACTGTGTGGAAATTGCGCACAACAGAAGATGCAGAGGTCAGCAAAACTACCCCAACAAGAAGCACTTACTGAACTGAGAACCAAAGTGAGTGTTTGTGTTAGGGTAGTAGTAATGACCAAATGTAGAACTTGAAAAGAACTTGTGTATGACATTCAAGTTATCATAAAGAATTGTGTACAGCAGACTCCAGAGGTCAGCAAAACTACCCCAACAGTTAGCACTTACTGCAATCAGAAGTCAAGTTAGTGCTGGTGTTTGGGTAATGTTGGTGACAAATGCCTGTATTGGGCAAGTCACGTGAAAGGGGAAAGTAATGTGACAGTCGTGTGTTTGTCCATTGGTAGGCCTGTTGAAGCAGTCACAAGCAAGACAACCCCAAAGAGAAGCACTTATGAAGACAAGAATCATCAGTGTCTCCATTTGAGGTGATCTGAATGTGTTTCCACCATATGTTGAGCTGGATGATGTAGCATTTGTCATATACCACTGCCCCAACAAGTAGCACTTACTGAATTCAAGTCAAGTCAATGCTCAAGTTAGGCCAATCACACTGACTTGCTTCCGAGTTTCTGTGCAGTCCCCGTGTCTCCTTCTGGCATCTTCTGTGTTGTCCCAGTAGCAGTGGAAGTGTTGTTCCTTGCCAAGATTTGGCCACCTTAAATACTGAATTGAGTCATTTCCACCATACTCCGCCTTCTTTCCAGACAATGATGAGACAACAATAGCGCTATTTGGACTTAACGACGAGACAACCACCATGCTAAAAACGTGCATACCATTAGCGTGCGATGAGTGGTCAATTACAGTCCAGTGTTTTCTTGGTGGAGAAAACTGTGTGGAAATTGCGCACAACAGAAGATGCAGAGGTCAGCAAAACTACCCCAACAAGAAGCACTTACTGAACTGAGAACCAAAGTGAGTGTTTGTGTTAGGGTAGTAGTAATGACCAAATGTAGAACTTGAAAAGAACTTGTGTATGACATTCAAGTTATCATAAAGAATTGTGTACAGCAGACTCCAGAGGTCAGCAAAACTACCCCAACAGTTAGCACTTACTGCAATCAGAAGTCAAGTTAGTGCTGGTGTTTGGGTAATGTTGGTGACAAATGCCTGTATTGGGCAAGTCACGTGAAAGGGGAAAGTAATGTGACAGTCGTGTGTTTGTCCATTGGTAGGCCTGTTGAAGCAGTCACAAGCAAGACAACCCCAAAGAGAAGCACTTATGAAGACAAGAATCATCAGTGTCTCCATTTGAGGTGATCTGAATGTGTTTCCACCATATGTTGAGCTGGATGATGTAGCATTTGTCATATACCACTGCCCCAACAAGTAGCACTTACTGAATTCAAGTCAAGTCAATGCTCAAGTTAGGCCAATCACACTGACTTGCTTCCGAGTTTCTGTGCAGTCCCCGTGTCTCCTTCTGGCATCTTCTGTGTTGTCCCAGTAGCAGTGGAAGTGTTGTTCCTTGCCAAGATTTGGCCACCTTAAATACTGAATTGAGTCATTTCCACCATACTCCGCCTTCTTTCCAGACAATGATGAGACAACAATAGCGCTATTTGGACTTAACGACGAGACAACCACCATGCTAAAAACGTGCATACCATTAGCGTGCGATGAGTGGTCAATTACAGTCCAGTGTTTTCTTGGTGGAGAAAACTGTGTGGAAATTGCGCACAACAGAAGATGCAGAGGTCAGCAAAACTACCCCAACAAGAAGCACTTACTGAACTGAGAACCAAAGTGAGTGTTTGTGTTAGGGTAGTAGTAATGACCAAATGTAGAACTTGAAAAGAACTTGTGTATGACATTCAAGTTATCATAAAGAATTGTGTACAGCGGACTCCAGAGGTCAGCAAAACTACCCCAACAGTTAGCACTTACTGCAATCAGAAGTCAAGTTAGTGCTGGTGTTTGGGTAATGTTGGTGACAAATGCCTGTATTGGGCAAGTCACGTGAAAGGGGAAAGTAATGTGACAGTCGTGTGTTTGTCCATTGGTAGGCCTGTTGAAGCAGTCACAAGCAAGACAACCCCAAAGAGAAGCACTTATGAAGACAAGAATCATCAGTGTCTCCATTTGAGGTGATCTGAATGTGTTTCCACCATATGTTGAGCTGGAGGATGTAGCATTTGTCATATACCACCGCCCCAACAAGTAGCACTTACTGAATTCAAGTCAAGTCAATGCTCAAGTTAGGCCAATCACACTGACTTGCTTCCGAGTTTCTGTGCAGTCCCCGTGTCTCCTTCTGGCATCTTCTGTGTTGTCCCAGTAGCAGTGGAAGTGTTGTTCCTTGCCAAGATTTGGCCACCTTAAATACTGAATTGAGTCATTTCCACCATACTCCGCCTTCTTTCCAGACAATGATGAGACAACAATAGCGCTATTTGGACTTAACGACGAGACAACCACCATGCTAAATATGTGCATACCATTAGCGTGCGATGAGTGGTCAATTACAGTCCAGTGTTTTCTTGGTGGAGAAAACTGTGTGGAAATTGCGCACAACAGAAGATGCAGAGGTCAGCAAAACTACCCCAACAAGAAGCACTTACTGAACTGAGAACCAAAGTGAGTGTTTGTGTTAGGGTAGTAGTAATGACCAAATGTAGAACTTGAAAAGAACTTGTGTATGACATTCAAGTTATCATAAAGAATTGTGTACAGCAGACTCCAGAGGTCAGCAAAACTACCCCAACAGTTAGCACTTACTGCAATCAGAAGTCAAGTTAGTGCTGGTGTTTGGGTAATGTTGGTGACAAATGCCTGTATTGGGCAAGTCACGTGAAAGGGGAAAGTAATGTGACAGTCGTGTGTTTGTCCATTGGTAGGCCTGTTGAAGCAGTCACAAGCAAGACAACCCCAAAGAGAAGCACTTATGAAGACAAGAATCATCAGTGTCTCCATTTGAGGTGATCTGAATGTGTTTCCACCATATGTTGAGCTGGAGGATGTAGCATTTGTCATATACCACCGCCCCAACAAGTAGCACTTACTGAATTCAAGTCAAGTCAATGCTCAAGTTAGGCCAATCACACTGACTTGCTTCCGAGTTTCTGTGCAGTCCCCGTGTCTCCTTCTGGCATCTTCTGTGTTGTCCCAGTAGCAGTGGAAGTGTTGTTCCTTGCCAAGATTTGGCCACCTTAAATACTGAATTGAGTCATTTCCACCATACTCCGCCTTCTTTCCAGACAATGATGAGACAACAATAGCGCTATTTGGACTTAACGACGAGACAACCACCATGCTAAATATGTGCATACCATTAGCGTGCGATGAGTGGTCAATTACAGTCCAGTGTTTTCTTGGTGGAGAAAACTGTGTGGAAATTGCGCACAACAGAAGATGCAGAGGTCAGCAAAACTACCCCAACAAGAAGCACTTACTGAACTGAGAACCAAAGTGAGTGTTTGTGTTAGGGTAGTAGTAATGACCAAATGTAGAACTTGAAAAGAACTTGTGTATGACATTCAAATCAATGGCAACTCCATACAACTTTCCTGGTACTGCAGCCAGAGGGCTGCTTAATGTTGACCTGTATTTGCCACTGAAAACGATCTCTGCAATTTAAATGTGATTTCTCTGTGCTTCAATCAGCAGTATGAGATATGCCCATGGAGGAGCTTGTCACAAGCAAGACAACCCCAAAGAGAAGCACTTGTGAACACAGAATCACCAGTGGCTCTCTTTGAAGTTATCTGAGAGTGATTCTCTGAAAAGCTGGCTTCCTGTGAATCTGAATTCATGGGAGTTATTTTTAATTTTATTATTGTCAATAACAGCTGCCAGACGACTCAGCACTTAATGGATTGAAGAATCAAGCCATTGTCCAAGTCAGGGAATACTAAGACCTTCCACATCCATTCCAAACACTATGCGTCACACAGTAAAAATCATCTTGAACAGTTATCATAAAGAATTGTGTACGGCAGACTCCAGAGGTCAGCAAAACTACCCCAACAGTTAGCACTTACTGCAATCAGAAGTCAAGTTAGTGCTGGTGTTTGGGTAATGTTGGTGACAAATGCCTGTATTGGGCAAGTCACGTGAAAGGGGAAAGTAATGTGACAGTCGTGTGTTTGTCCATTGGTAGGCCTGTTGAAGCAGTCACAAGCAAGACAACCCCAAAGAGAAGCACTTATGAAGACAAGAATCATCAGTGTCTCCATTTGAGGTGATCTGAATGTGTTTCCACCATATGTTGAGCTGGAGGATGTAGCATTTGTCATATACCACCGCCCCAACAAGTAGCACTTACTGAATTCAAGTCAAGTCAATGCTCAAGTTAGGCCAATCACACTTACTTGCTTCCGAGTTTCTGTGCAGTCCCCGTGTCTCCTTCTGGCATCTTCTGTGTTGTCCCAGTAGCAGTGGAAGTGTTGTTCCTTGCCAAGATTTGGCCACCTTAAATACTGAATTGAGTCATTTCCACCATACTCCGCCTTCTTTCCAGACAATGATGAGACAACAATAGCGCTATTTGGACTTAACGACGGGACAACCACCATGCTAAATATGTGCATACCATTAGCGTGCGATGAGTGGTCAATTACAGTCCAGTGTTTTCTTGGTGGAGAAAACTGTGTGGAAATTGCGCACAACAGAAGATGCAGAGGTCAGCAAAACTACCCCAACAAGAAGCACTTACTGAACTGAGAACCAAAGTGAGTGTTTGTGTTAGGGTAGTAGTAATGACCAAATGTAGAACTTGAAAAGAACTTGTGTATGACATTCAAATCAATGGCAACTCCATACAACTTTCCTGGTACTGCAGCCAGAGGGCTGCTTAATGTTGACCTGTATTTGCCACTGAAAACGATCTCTGCAATTTAAATGTGATTTCTCTGTGCTTCAATCAGCAGTATGAGATATGCCCATGGAGGAGCTTGTCACAAGCAAGACAACCCCAAAGAGAAGCACTTGTGAACACAGAATCACCAGTGGCTCTCTTTGAAGTTATCTGAGAGTGATTCTCTGAAAAGCTGGCTTCCTGTGAATCTGAATTCATGGGAGTTATTTTTAATTTTATTATTGTCAATAACAGCTGCCAGACGACTCAGCACTTAATGGATTGAAGAATCAAGCCATTGTCCAAGTCAGGGAATACTAAGACCTTCCACATCCATTCCAAACACTATGCGTCACACAGTAAAAATCATCTTGAACAGTTATCATAAAGAATTGTGTACGGCAGACTCCAGAGGTCAGCAAAACTACCCCAACAGTTAGCACTTACTGCAATCAGAAGTCAAGTTAGTGCTGGTGTTTGGGTAATGTTGGTGACAAATGCCTGTATTGGGCAAGTCACGTGAAAGGGGAAAGTAATGTGACAGTCGTGTGTTTGTCCATTGGTAGGCCTGTTGAAGCAGTCACAAGCAAGACAACCCCAAAGAGAAGCACTTATGAAGACAAGAATCATCAGTGTCTCCATTTGAGGTGATCTGAATGTGTTTCCACCATATGTTGAGCTGGAGGATGTAGCATTTGTCATATACCACCGCCCCAACAAGTAGCACTTACTGAATTCAAGTCAAGTCAATGCTCAAGTTAGGCCAATCACACTTACTTGCTTCCGAGTTTCTGTGCAGTCCCCGTGTCTCCTTCTGGCATCTTCTGTGTTGTCCCAGTAGCAGTGGAAGTGTTGTTCCTTGCCAAGATTTGGCCACCTTAAATACTGAATTGAGTCATTTCCACCATACTCCGCCTTCTTTCCAGACAATGATGAGACAACAATAGCGCTATTTGGACTTAACGACGGGACAACCACCATGCTAAATATGTGCATACCATTAGCGTGCGATGAGTGGTCAATTACAGTCCAGTGTTTTCTTGGTGGAGAAAACTGTGTGGAAATTGCGCACAACAGAAGATGCAGAGGTCAGCAAAACTACCCCAACAAGAAGCACTTACTGAACTGAGAACCAAAGTGAGTGTTTGTGTTAGGGTAGTAGTAATGACCAAATGTAGAACTTGAAAAGAACTTGTGTATGACATTCAAGTTATCATAAAGAATTGTGTACAGCAGACTCCAGAGGTCAGCAAAACTACCCCAACAGTTAGCACTTACTGCAATCAGAAGTCAAGTTAGTGCTGGTGTTTGGGTAATGTTTGTGACAAATGCCTGTATTGGGCAAGTCACGTGAAAGGGGAAAGTAATGTGACAGTCGTGTGTTTGTCCATTGGTAGGCCTGTTGAAGCAGTCACAAGCAAGACAACCCCAAAGAGAAGCACTTATGAAGACAAGAATCATCAGTGTCTCCATTTGAGGTGATCTGAATGTGTTTCCACCATATGTTGAGCTGGATGATGTAGCATTTGTCATATACCACTGCCCCAACAAGTAGCACTTACTGAATTCAAGTCAAGTCAATGCTCAAGTTAGGCCAATCACACTGACTTGCTTCCGAGTTTCTGTGCAGTCCCCGTGTCTCCTTCTGGCATCTTCTGTGTTGTCCCAGTAGCAGTGGAAGTGTTGTTCCTTGCCAAGATTTGGCCACCTTAAATACTGAATTGAGTCCACCATACTCCGCCTTCTTTCCAGAAGATGATGAGACAACAATAGCGCTATTTGGACTTAACGACGAGACAACCACCATGCTACATATGTGCATACCATTAGCGTGCGATGAGTGGTCAATTACAGTCCAGTGTTTTCTTGATGGAGAAAACTGTGTGGAAATTGCGCACAACAGAAGATGCAGAGGTCAGCAAAACTACCCCAACAAGAAGCACTTACTGAACTGAGAACCAAAGTGAGTGTTTGTGTTAGGGTAGTAGTAATGACCAAATGTAGAACTTGAAAAGAACTTGTGTATGACATTCAAATCAATGGCAACTCCATACAACTTTCCTGGTACTGCAGCCAGAGGGCTGCTTAATGTTGACCTGTATTTGCCACTGAAAACGATCTCTGCAATTTAAATGTGATTTCTCTGTGCTTCAATCAGCAGTATGAGATATGCCCATGGAGGAGCTTGTCACAAGCAAGACAACCCCAAAGAGAAGCACTTGTGAACACAGAATCACCAGTGGCTCTCTTTGAAGTTATCTGAGAGTGATTCTCTGAAAAGCTGGCTTCCTGTGAATCTGAATTCATGGGAGTTTTTTTTTATTTTATTATTGTCAATAACAGCTGCCAGACGACTCAGCACTTACTGGATTGAAGAATCAAGCCATTGTCCAAGTCAGGGAATACTAAGACCTTCCACATCCATTCCAAACACTATGCGTCACACAGTAAAAATCATCTTGAACAGTTATCATAAAGAATTGTGTACGGCAGACTCCAGAGGTCAGCAAAACTACCCCAACAGTTAGCACTCACTGCAATCAGAAGTCAAGTTAGTGCTGGTGTTTGGGTAATGTTGGTGACAAATGCCTGTATTGGGCAAGTCACGTGAAAGGGGAAAGTAATGTGACAGTCGTGTGTTTGTCCATTGGTAGGCCTGTTGAAGCAGTCACAAGCAAGACAACCCCAAAGAGAAGCACTTATGAAGACAAGAATCATCAGTGTCTCCATTTGAGGTGATCTGAATGTGTTTCCACCATATGTTGAGCTGGAGGATGTAGCATTTGTCATATACCACCGCCCCAACAAGTAGCACTTACTGAATTCAAGTCAAGTCAATGCTCAAGTTAGGCCAATCACACTGACTTGCTTCCGAGTTTCTGTGCAGTCCCCGTGTCTCCTTCTGGCATCTTCTGTGTTGTCCCAGTAGCAGTGGAAGTGTTGTTCCTTGCCAAGATTTGGCCACCTTAAATACTGAATTGAGTCCACCATACTCCGCCTTCTTTCCAGAAGATGATGAGACAACAATAGCGCTATTTGGACTTAACGACGAGACAACCACCATGCTAAATATGTGCATTCCATTAGCGTGCGATGAGTGGTCAATTACAGTCCAGTGTTTTCTTGATGGAGAAAACTGTGTGGAAATTGCGCACAACAGAAGATGCAGAGGTCAGCAAAACTACCCCAACAAGAAGCACTTACTGAACTGAGAACCAAAGTGAGTGTTTGTGTTAGGGTAGTAGTAATGACCAAATGTAGAACTTGAAAAGAACTTGTGTATGACATTCAAGTTATCATAAAGAATTGTGTACAGCAGACTCCAGAGGTCAGCAAAACTACCCCAACAGTTAGCACTTACTGCAATCAGAAGTCAAGTTAGTGCTGGTGTTTGGGTAATGTTGGTGACAAATGCCTGTAT
Source organism: Chaetodon auriga (assembly GCF_051107435.1). Lineage (NCBI taxonomy): Eukaryota > Metazoa > Chordata > Actinopteri > Chaetodontiformes > Chaetodontidae > Chaetodon > Chaetodon auriga. The sequence goes on from NC_135084.1 coordinate 4,610,042, forward strand.
TGGGCAAGTCACGTGAAAGGGGAAAGTAATGTGACAGTCGTGTGTTTGTCCATTGGTAGGCCTGTTGAAGCAGTCACAAGCAAGACAACCCCAAAGAGAAGCACTTATGAAGACAAGAATCATCAGTGTCTCCATTTGAGGTGATCTGAATGTGTTTCCACCATATGTTGAGCTGGAGGATGTAGCATTTGTCATATACCACCGCCCCAACAAGTAGCACTTACTGAATTCAAGTCAAGTCAATGCTCAAGTTAGGCCAATCACACTGACTTGCTTCCGAGTTTCTGTGCAGTCCCCGTGTCTCCTTCTGGCATCTTCTGTGTTGTCCCAGTAGCAGTGGAAGTGTTGTTCCTTGCCAAGATTTGGCCACCTTAAATACTGAATTGAGTCATTTCCACCATACTCCGCCTTCTTTCCAGACAATGATGAGACAACAATAGCGCTATTTGGACTTAACGACGAGACAACCACCATGCTAAATATGTGCATACCATTAGCGTGCGATGAGTGGTCAATTACAGTCCAGTGTTTTCTTGGTGGAGAAAACTGTGTGGAAATTGCGCACAACAGAAGATGCAGAGGTCAGCAAAACTACCCCAACAAGAAGCACTTACTGAACTGAGAACCAAAGTGAGTGTTTGTGTTAGGGTAGTAGTAATGACCAAATGTAGAACTTGAAAAGAACTTGTGTATGACATTCAAATCAATGGCAACTCCATACAACTTTCCTGGTACTGCAGCCAGAGGGCTGCTTAATGTTGACCTGTATTTGCCACTGAAAACGATCTCTGCAATTTAAATGTGATTTCTCTGTGCTTCAATCAGCAGTATGAGATATGCCCATGGAGGAGCTTGTCACAAGCAAGACAACCCCAAAGAGAAGCACTTGTGAACACAGAATCACCAGTGGCTCTCTTTGAAGTTATCTGAGAGTGATTCTCTGAAAAGCTGGCTTCCTGTGAATCTGAATTCATGGGAGTTATTTTTAATTTTATTATTGTCAATAACAGCTGCCAGACGACTCAGCACTTAATGGATTGAAGAATCAAGCCATTGTCCAAGTCAGGGAATACTAAGACCTTCCACATCCATTCCAAACACTATGCGTCACACAGTAAAAATCATCTTGAACAGTTATCATAAAGAATTGTGTACGGCAGACTCCAGAGGTCAGCAAAACTACCCCAACAGTTAGCACTTACTGCAATCAGAAGTCAAGTTAGTGCTGGTGTTTGGGTAATGTTGGTGACAAATGCCTGTATTGGGCAAGTCACGTGAAAGGGGAAAGTAATGTGACAGTCGTGTGTTTGTCCATTGGTAGGCCTGTTGAAGCAGTCACAAGCAAGACAACCCCAAAGAGAAGCACTTATGAAGACAAGAATCATCAGTGTCTCCATTTGAGGTGATCTGAATGTGTTTCCACCATATGTTGAGCTGGAGGATGTAGCATTTGTCATATACCACCGCCCCAACAAGTAGCACTTACTGAATTCAAGTCAAGTCAATGCTCAAGTTAGGCCAATCACACTTACTTGCTTCCGAGTTTCTGTGCAGTCCCCGTGTCTCCTTCTGGCATCTTCTGTGTTGTCCCAGTAGCAGTGGAAGTGTTGTTCCTTGCCAAGATTTGGCCACCTTAAATACTGAATTGAGTCATTTCCACCATACTCCGCCTTCTTTCCAGACAATGATGAGACAACAATAGCGCTATTTGGACTTAACGACGGGACAACCACCATGCTAAATATGTGCATACCATTAGCGTGCGATGAGTGGTCAATTACAGTCCAGTGTTTTCTTGGTGGAGAAAACTGTGTGGAAATTGCGCACAACAGAAGATGCAGAGGTCAGCAAAACTACCCCAACAAGAAGCACTTACTGAACTGAGAACCAAAGTGAGTGTTTGTGTTAGGGTAGTAGTAATGACCAAATGTAGAACTTGAAAAGAACTTGTGTATGACATTCAAGTTATCATAAAGAATTGTGTACAGCAGACTCCAGAGGTCAGCAAAACTACCCCAACAGTTAGCACTTACTGCAATCAGAAGTCAAGTTAGTGCTGGTGTTTGGGTAATGTTTGTGACAAATGCCTGTATTGGGCAAGTCACGTGAAAGGGGAAAGTAATGTGACAGTCGTGTGTTTGTCCATTGGTAGGCCTGTTGAAGCAGTCACAAGCAAGACAACCCCAAAGAGAAGCACTTATGAAGACAAGAATCATCAGTGTCTCCATTTGAGGTGATCTGAATGTGTTTCCACCATATGTTGAGCTGGATGATGTAGCATTTGTCATATACCACTGCCCCAACAAGTAGCACTTACTGAATTCAAGTCAAGTCAATGCTCAAGTTAGGCCAATCACACTGACTTGCTTCCGAGTTTCTGTGCAGTCCCCGTGTCTCCTTCTGGCATCTTCTGTGTTGTCCCAGTAGCAGTGGAAGTGTTGTTCCTTGCCAAGATTTGGCCACCTTAAATACTGAATTGAGTCCACCATACTCCGCCTTCTTTCCAGAAGATGATGAGACAACAATAGCGCTATTTGGACTTAACGACGAGACAACCACCATGCTACATATGTGCATACCATTAGCGTGCGATGAGTGGTCAATTACAGTCCAGTGTTTTCTTGATGGAGAAAACTGTGTGGAAATTGCGCACAACAGAAGATGCAGAGGTCAGCAAAACTACCCCAACAAGAAGCACTTACTGAACTGAGAACCAAAGTGAGTGTTTGTGTTAGGGTAGTAGTAATGACCAAATGTAGAACTTGAAAAGAACTTGTGTATGACATTCAAATCAATGGCAACTCCATACAACTTTCCTGGTACTGCAGCCAGAGGGCTGCTTAATGTTGACCTGTATTTGCCACTGAAAACGATCTCTGCAATTTAAATGTGATTTCTCTGTGCTTCAATCAGCAGTATGAGATATGCCCATGGAGGAGCTTGTCACAAGCAAGACAACCCCAAAGAGAAGCACTTGTGAACACAGAATCACCAGTGGCTCTCTTTGAAGTTATCTGAGAGTGATTCTCTGAAAAGCTGGCTTCCTGTGAATCTGAATTCATGGGAGTTTTTTTTTATTTTATTATTGTCAATAACAGCTGCCAGACGACTCAGCACTTACTGGATTGAAGAATCAAGCCATTGTCCAAGTCAGGGAATACTAAGACCTTCCACATCCATTCCAAACACTATGCGTCACACAGTAAAAATCATCTTGAACAGTTATCATAAAGAATTGTGTACGGCAGACTCCAGAGGTCAGCAAAACTACCCCAACAGTTAGCACTCACTGCAATCAGAAGTCAAGTTAGTGCTGGTGTTTGGGTAATGTTGGTGACAAATGCCTGTATTGGGCAAGTCACGTGAAAGGGGAAAGTAATGTGACAGTCGTGTGTTTGTCCATTGGTAGGCCTGTTGAAGCAGTCACAAGCAAGACAACCCCAAAGAGAAGCACTTATGAAGACAAGAATCATCAGTGTCTCCATTTGAGGTGATCTGAATGTGTTTCCACCATATGTTGAGCTGGAGGATGTAGCATTTGTCATATACCACCGCCCCAACAAGTAGCACTTACTGAATTCAAGTCAAGTCAATGCTCAAGTTAGGCCAATCACACTGACTTGCTTCCGAGTTTCTGTGCAGTCCCCGTGTCTCCTTCTGGCATCTTCTGTGTTGTCCCAGTAGCAGTGGAAGTGTTGTTCCTTGCCAAGATTTGGCCACCTTAAATACTGAATTGAGTCCACCATACTCCGCCTTCTTTCCAGAAGATGATGAGACAACAATAGCGCTATTTGGACTTAACGACGAGACAACCACCATGCTAAATATGTGCATTCCATTAGCGTGCGATGAGTGGTCAATTACAGTCCAGTGTTTTCTTGATGGAGAAAACTGTGTGGAAATTGCGCACAACAGAAGATGCAGAGGTCAGCAAAACTACCCCAACAAGAAGCACTTACTGAACTGAGAACCAAAGTGAGTGTTTGTGTTAGGGTAGTAGTAATGACCAAATGTAGAACTTGAAAAGAACTTGTGTATGACATTCAAGTTATCATAAAGAATTGTGTACAGCAGACTCCAGAGGTCAGCAAAACTACCCCAACAGTTAGCACTTACTGCAATCAGAAGTCAAGTTAGTGCTGGTGTTTGGGTAATGTTGGTGACAAATGCCTGTATTGGGCAAGTCACGTGAAAGGGGAAAGTAATGTGACAGTCGTGTGTTTGTCCATTGGTAGGCCTGTTGAAGCAGTCACAAGCAAGACAACCCCAAAGAGAAGCACTTATGAAGACAAGAATCATCAGTGTCTCCATTTGAGGTGATCTGAATGTGTTTCCACCATATGTTGAGCTGGATGATGTAGCATTTGTCATATACCACCGCCCCAACAAGTAGCACTTACTGAATTCAAGTCAAGTCAATGCTCAAGTTAGGCCAATCACACTGACTTGCTTCCGAGTTTCTGTGCAGTCCCCGTGTCTCCTTCTGGCATCTTCTGTGTTGTCCCAGTAGCAGTGGAAGTGTTGTTCCTTGCCAAGATTTGGCCACCTTAAATACTGAATTGAGTCCACCATACTCCGCCTTCTTTCCAGAAGATGATGAGACAACAATAGCGCTATTTGGACTTAACGACGAGACAACCACCATGCTAAATATGTGCATACCATTAGTGTGCGATGAGTGGTCAATTACAGTCCAGTGTTTTCTTGGTGGAGAAAACTGTGTGGAAATTGCGCACAACAGAAGATGCAGAGGTCAGCAAAACTACCCCAACAAGAAGCACTTACTGAACTGAGAACCAAAGTGAGTGTTTGTGTTAGGGTAGTAGTAATGACCAAATGTAGAACTTGAAAAGAACTTGTGTATGACATTCAAATCAATGGCAACTCCATACAACTTTCCTGGTACTGCAGCCAGAGGGCTGCTTAATGTTGACCTGTATTTGCCACTGAAAACGATCTCTGCAATTTAAATGTGATTTCTCTGTGCTTCAATCAGCAGTATGAGATATGCCCATGGAGGAGCTTGTCACAAGCAAGACAACCCCAAAGAGAAGCACTTGTGAACACAGAATCACCAGTGGCTCTCTTTGAAGTTATCTGAGAGTGATTCTCTGAAAAGCTGGCTTCCTGTGAATCTGAATTCATGGGAGTTTTTTTTAATTTTATTATTGTCAATAACAGCTGCCAGACGACTCAGCACTTACTGGATTGAGGAATCAAGCCATTGTCCAAGTCAGGGAATACTAAGACCTTCCACATCCATTCCAAACACTATGCGTCACACAGTAAAAATCATCTTGAACAGTTATCATAAAGAATTGTGTACGGCAGACTCCAGAGGTCAGCAAAACTACCCCAACAGTTAGCACTTACTGCAATCAGAAGTCAAGTTAGTGCTGGTGTTTGGGTAATGTTGGTGACAAATGCCTGTATTGGGCAAGTCACGTGAAAGGGGAAAGTAATGTGACAGTCGTGTGTTTGTCCATTGGTAGGCCTGTTGAAGCAGTCACAAGCAAGACAACCCCAAAGAGAAGCACTTATGAAGACAAGAATCATCAGTGTCTCCATTTGAGGTGATCTGAATGTGTTTCCACCATATGTTGAGCTGGAGGATGTAGCATTTGTCATATACCACCGCCCCAACAAGTAGCACTTACTGAATTCAAGTCAAGTCAATGCTCAAGTTAGGCCAATCACACTGACTTGCTTCCGAGTTTCTGTGCAGTCCCCGTGTCTCCTTCTGGCATCTTCTGTGTTGTCCCAGTAGCAGTGGAAGTGTTGTTCCTTGCCAAGATTTGGCCACCTTAAATACTGAATTGAGTCATTTCCACCATACTCCGCCTTCTTTCCAGACAATGATGAGACAACAATAGCGCTATTTGGACTTAACGACGAGACGACCACCATGCTAAATATGTGCATACCATTAGCGTGCGATGAGTGGTCAATTAAAGTCCAGTGTTTTCTTGGTGGAGAAAACTGTGTGGAAATTGCGCACAACAGAAGATGCAGAGGTCAGCAAAACTACCCCAACAAGAAGCACTTACTGAACTGAGAACCAAAGTGAGTGTTTGTGTTAGGGTAGTAGTAATGACCAAATGTAGAACTTGAAAAGAACTTGTGTATGACATTCAAGTTATCATAAAGAATTGTGTACAGCAGACTCCAGAGGTCAGCAAAACTACCCCAACAGTTAGCACTTACTGCAATCAGAAGTCAAGTTAGTGCTGGTGTTTGGGTAATGTTGGTGACAAATGCCTGTATTGGGCAAGTCACGTGAAAGGGGAAAGTAATGTGACAGTCGTGTGTTTGTCCATTGGTAGGCCTGTTGAAGCAGTCACAAGCAAGACAACCCCAAAGAGAAGCACTTATGAAGACAAGAATCATCAGTGTCTCCATTTGAGGTGATCTGAATGTGTTTCCACCATATGTTGAGCTGGATGATGTAGCATTTGTCATATACCACTGCCCAAACAAGTAGCACTTACTGAATTCAAGTCAAGTCAATGCTCAAGTTAGGCCATAAAGAAGTTATCATAAAGAATTGTGTACAGCAGACTCCAGAGGTCAGCAAAACTACCCCAACAGTTAGCACTTACTGCAATCAGAAGTCAAGTTAGTGCTGGTGTTTGGGTAATGTTGGTGACAAATGCCTGTATTGGGCAAGTCACGTGAAAGGGGAAAGTAATGTGACAGTCGTGTGTTTGTCCATTGGTAGGCCTGTTGAAGCAGTCACAAGCAAGACAACCCCAAAGAGAAGCACTTATGAAGACAAGAATCATCAGTGTCTCCATTTGAGGTGATCTGAATGTGTTTCCACCATATGTTGAGCTGGAGGATGTAGCATTTGTCATATACCACCGCCCCAACAAGTAGCACTTACTGAATTCAAGTCAAGTCAATGCTCAAGTTAGGCCAATCACACTGACTTGCTTCCGAGTTTCTGTGCAGTCCCCGTGTCTCCTTCTGGCATCTTCTGTGTTGTCCCAGTAGCAGTGGAAGTGTTGTTCCTTGCCAAGATTTGGCCACCTTAAATACTGAATTGAGTCATTTCCACCATACTCCGCCTTCTTTCCAGACAATGATGAGACAACAATAGCGCTATTTGGACTTAACGACGGGACAACCACCATGCTAAATACGTGCATACCATTAGCGTGCGATGAGTGGTCAATTACAGTCCAGTGTTTTCTTGGTGGAGAAAACTGTGTGGAAATTGCGCACAACAGAAGATGCAGAGGTCAGCAAAACTACCCCAACAAGAAGCACTTACTGAACTGAGAACCAAAGTGAGTGTTTGTGTTAGGGTAGTAGTAATGACCAAATGTAGAACTTGAAAAGAACTTGTGTATGACATTCAAGTTATCATAAAGAATTGTGTACAGCAGACTCCAGAGGTCAGCAAAACTACCCCAACAGTTAGCACTTACTGCAATCAGAAGTCAAGTTAGTGCTGGTGTTTGGGTAATGTTGGTGACAAATGCCTGTATTGGGCAAGTCACGTGAAAGGGGAAAGTAATGTGACAGTCGTGTGTTTGTCCATTGGTAGGCCTGTTGAAGCAGTCACAAGCAAGACAACCCCAAAGAGAAGCACTTATGATGACAAGAATCATCAGTGTCTCCATTTGAGGTGATCTGAATGTGTTTTCACCATATGTTGAGCTGGAGGATGTAGCATTTGTCATATACCACCGCCCCAACAAGTAGCACTTACTGAATTCAAGTCAAGTCAATGCTCAAGTTAGGCCAATCACACTGACTTGCTTCCGAGTTTCTGTGCAGTCCCCGTGTCTCCTTCTGGCATCTTCTGTGTTGTCCCAGTAGCAGTGGAAGTGTTGTTCCTTGCCAAGATTTGGCCACCTTAAATACTGAATTGAGTCATTTCCACCATACTCCGCCTTCTTTCCAGACAATGATGAGACAACAATAGCGCTATTTGGACTTAACGACGGGACAACCACCATGCTAAATACGTGCATACCATTAGCGTGCGATGAGTGGTCAATTACAGTCCAGTGTTTTCTTGGTGGAGAAAACTGTGTGGAAATTGCGCACAACAGAAGATGCAGAGGTCAGCAAAACTACCCCAACAAGAAGCACTTACTGAACTGAGAACCAAAGTGAGTGTTTGTGTTAGGGTAGTAGTAATGACCAAATGTAGAACTTGAAAAGAACTTGTGTATGACATTCAAGTTATCATAAAGAATTGTGTACAGCAGACTCCAGAGGTCAGCAAAACTACCCCAACAGTTAGCACTTACTGCAATCAGAAGTCAAGTTAGTGCTGGTGTTTGGGTAATGTTGGTGACAAATGCCTGTATTGGGCAAGTCACGTGAAAGGGGAAAGTAATGTGACAGTCGTGTGTTTGTCCATTGGTAGGCCTGTTGAAGCAGTCACAAGCAAGACAACCCCAAAGAGAAGCACTTATGATGACAAGAATCATCAGTGTCTCCATTTGAGGTGATCTGAATGTGTTTTCACCATATGTTGAGCTGGAGGATGTAGCATTTGTCATATACCACCGCCCCAACAAGTAGCACTTACTGAATTCAAGTCAAGTCAATGCTCAAGTTAGGCCAATCACACTGACTTGCTTCCGAGTTTCTGTGCAGTCCCCGTGTCTCCTTCTGGCATCTTCTGTGTTGTCCCAGTAGCAGTGGAAGTGTTGTTCCTTGCCAAGATTTGGCCACCTTAAATACTGAATTGAGTCCGCCATACTCCGCCTTCTTTCCAGAAGATGATGAGACAACAATAGCGCTATTTGGACTTAACGACGAGACAACCACCATGCTAAATATGTGCATACCATTAGCGTGCGATGAGTGGTCAATTACAGTCCAGTGTTTTCTTGGTGGAGAAAACTGTGTGGAAATTGCGCACAACAGAAGATGCAGAGGTCAGCAAAACTACCCCAACAAGAAGCACTTACTGAACTGAGAACCAAAGTGAGTGTTTGTGTTAGGGTAGTAGTAATGACCAAATGTAGAACTTGAAAAGAACTTGTGTATGACATTCAAGTTATCATAAAGAATTGTGTACAGCAGACTCCAGAGGTCAGCAAAACTACCCCAACAGTTAGCACTTACTGCAATCAGAAGTCAAGTTAGTGCTGGTGTTTGGGTAATGTTGGTGACAAATGCCTGTATTGGGCAAGTCACGTGAAAGGGGAAAGTAATGTGACAGTCGTGTGTTTGTCCATTGGTAGGCCTGTTGAAGCAGTCACAAGCAAGACAACCCCAAAGAGAAGCACTTATGAAGACAAGAATCATCAGTGTCTCCATTTGAGGTGATCTGAATGTGTTTCCACCATATGTTGAGCTGGAGGATGTAGCATTTGTCATATACCACCGCCCCAACAAGTAGCACTTACTGAATTCAAGTCAAGTCAATGCTCAAGTTAGGCCAATCACACTGACTTGCTTCCGAGTTTCTGTGCAGTCCCCGTGTCTCCTTCTGGCATCTTCTGTGTTGTCCCAGTAGCAGTGGAAGTGTTGTTCCTTGCCAAGATTTGGCCACCTTAAATACTGAATTGAGTCCACCATACTCCGCCTTCTTTCCAGAAGATGATGAGACAACAATAGCGCTATTTGGACTTAACGACGAGACAACCACCATGCTAAATATGTGCATACCATTAGCGTGCGATGAGTGGTCAATTACAGTCCAGTGTTTTCTTGGTGGAGAAAACTGTGTGGAAATTGCGCACAACAGAAGATGCAGAGGTCAGCAAAACTACCCCAACAAGAAGCACTTACTGAACTGAGAACCAAAGTGAGTGTTTGTGTTAGGGTAGTAGTAATGACCAAATGTAGAACTTGAAAAGAACTTGTGTATGACATTCAAATCAATGGCAACTCCATACAACTTTCCTGGTACTGCAGCCAGAGGGCTGCTTAATGTTGACCTGTATTTGCCACTGAAAACGATCTCTGCAATTTAAATGTGATTTCTCTGTGCTTCAATCAGCAGTATGAGATATGCCCATGGAGGAGCTTGTCACAAGCAAGACAACCCCAAAGAGAAGCACTTGTGAACACAGAATCACCAGTGGCTCTCTTTGAAGTTATCTGAGAGTGATTCTCTGAAAAGCTGGCTTCCTGTGAATCTGAATTCATGGGAGTTTTTTTTTAATTTTATTATTGTCAATAACAGCTGCCAGACGACTCAGCACTTACTGGATTGAAGAATCAAGCCATTGTCCAAGTCAGGGAATACTAAGACCTTCCACATCCATTCCAAACACTATGCGTCACACAGTAAAAATCATCTTGAACAGTTATCATAAAGAATTGTGTACAGCAGACTCCAGAGGTCAGCAAAACTACCCCAACAGTTAGCACTTACTGCAATCAGAAGTCAAGTTAGTGCTGGTGTTTGGGTAATGTTGGTGACAAATGCCTGTATTGGGCAAGTCACGTGAAAGGGGAAAGTAATGTGACAGTCGTGTGTTTGTCCATTGGTAGGCCTGTTGAAGCAGTCACAAGCAAGACAACCCCAAAGAGAAGCACTTATGAAGACAAGAATCATCAGTGTCTCCATTTGAGGTGATCTGAATGTGTTTCCACCATATGTTGAGCTGGAGGATGTAGCATTTGTCATATACCACCGCCCCAACAAGTAGCACTTACTGAATTCAAGTCAAGTCAATGCTCAAGTTAGGCCAATCACACTGACTTGCTTCCGAGTTTCTGTGCAGTCCCCGTGTCTCCTTCTGGCATCTTCTGTGTTGTCCCAGTAGCAGTGGAAGTGTTGTTCCTTGCCAAGATTTGGCCACCTTAAATACTGAATTGAGTCATTTCCACCATACTCCGCCTTCTTTCCAGACAATGATGAGACAACAATAGCGCTATTTGGACTTAACGACGGGACAACCACCATGCTAAATACGTGCATACCATTAGCGTGCGATGAGTGGTCAATTACAGTCCAGTGTTTTCTTGGTGGAGAAAACTGTGTGGAAATTGCGCACAACAGAAGATGCAGAGGTCAGCAAAACTACCCCAACAAGAAGCACTTACTGAACTGAGAACCAAAGTGAGTGTTTGTGTTAGGGTAGTAGTAATGACCAAATGTAGAACTTGAAAAGAACTTGTGTATGACATTCAAGTTATCATAAAGAATTGTGTACAGCAGACTCCAGAGGTCAGCAAAACTACCCCAACAGTTAGCACTTACTGCAATCAGAAGTCAAGTTAGTGCTGGTGTTTGGGTAATGTTGGTGACAAATGCCTGTATTGGGCAAGTCACGTGAAAGGGGAAAGTAATGTGACAGTCGTGTTTGTCCATTGGTAGGCCTGTTGAAGCAGTCACAAGCAAGACAACCCCAAAGAGAAGCACTTATGATGACAAGAATCATCAGTGTCTCCATTTGAGGTGATCTGAATGTGTTTTCACCATATGTTGAGCTGGAGGATGTAGCATTTGTCATATACCACCGCCCCAACAAGTAGCACTTACTGAATTCAAGTCAAGTCAATGCTCAAGTTAGGCCAATCACACTGACTTGCTTCCGAGTTTCTGTGCAGTCCCCGTGTCTCCTTCTGGCATCTTCTGTGTTGTCCCAGTAGCAGTGGAAGTGTTGTTCCTTGCCAAGATTTGGCCACCTTAAATACTGAATTGAGTCATTTCCACCATACTCCGCCTTCTTTCCAGACAATGATGAGACAACAATAGCGCTATTTGGACTTAACGACGGGACAACCACCATGCTAAATACGTGCATACCATTAGCGTGCGATGAGTGGTCAATTACAGTCCAGTGTTTTCTTGGTGGAGAAAACTGTGTGGAAATTGCGCACAACAGAAGATGCAGAGGTCAGCAAAACTACCCCAACAAGAAGCACTTACTGAACTGAGAACCAAAGTGAGTGTTTGTGTTAGGGTAGTAGTAATGACAAAATGTAGAACTTGAAAAGAACTTGTGTATGACATTCAAGTTATCATAAAGAATTGTGTACAGCAGACTCCAGAGGTCAGCAAAACTACCCCAACAGTTAGCACTTACTGCAATCAGAAGTCAAGTTAGTGCTGGTGTTTGGGTAATGTTGGTGACAAATGCCTGTATTGGGCAAGTCACGTGAAAGGGGAAAGTAATGTGACAGTCGTGTGTTTGTCCATTGGTAGGCCTGTTGAAGCAGTCACAAGCAAGACAACCCCAAAGAGAAGCACTTATGATGACAAGAATCATCAGTGTCTCCATTTGAGGTGATCTGAATGTGTTTTCACCATATGTTGAGCTGGAGGATGTAGCATTTGTCATATACCACCGCCCCAACAAGTAGCACTTACTGAATTCAAGTCAAGTCAATGCTCAAGTTAGGCCAATCACACTGACTTGCTTCCGAGTTTCTGTGCAGTCCCCGTGTCTCCTTCTGGCATCTTCTGTGTTGTCCCAGTAGCAGTGGAAGTGTTGTTCCTTGCCAAGATTTGGCCACCTTAAATACTGAATTGAGTCCACCATACTCCGCCTTCTTTCCAGAAGATGATGAGACAACAATAGCGCTATTTGGACTTAACGACGAGACAACCACCATGCTAAAAACGTGCATACCATTAGCGTGCGATGAGTGGTCAATTACAGTCCAGTGTTTTCTTGGTGGAGAAAACTGTGTGGAAATTGCGCACAACAGAAGATGCAGAGGTCAGCAAAACTACCCCAACAAGAAGCACTTACTGAACTGAGAACCAAAGTGAGTGTTTGTGTTAGGGTAGTAGTAATGACCAAATGTAGAACTTGAAAAGAACTTGTGTATGACATTCAAATCAATGGCAACTCCATACAACTTTCCTGGTACTGCAGCCAGAGGGCTGCTTAATGTTGACCTGTATTTGCCACTGAAAACGATCTCTGCAATTTAAATGTGATTTCTCTGTGCTTCAATCAGCAGTATGAGATATGCCCATGGAGGAGCTTGTCACAAGCAAGACAACCCCAAAGAGAAGCACTTGTGAACACAGAATCACCAGTGGCTCTCTTTGAAGTTATCTGAGAGTGATTCTCTGAAAAGCTGGCTTCCTGTGAATCTGAATTCATGGGAGTTTTTTTTTAATTTTATTATTGTCAATAACAGCTGCCAGACGACTCAGCACTTACTGGATTGAAGAATCAAGCCATTGTCCAAGTCAGGGAATACTAAGACCTTCCACATCCATTCCAAACACTATGCGTCACACAGTAAAAATCATCTTGAACAGTTATCATAAAGAATTGTGTACGGCAGACTCCAGAGGTCAGCAAAACTACCCCAACAGTTAGCACTTACTGCAATCAGAAGTCAAGTTAGTGCTGGTGTTTGGGTAATGTTGATGACAAATGCCTGTATTGGGCAAGTCACGTGAAAGGGGAAAGTAATGTGACAGTCGTGTGTTTGTCCATTGGTAGGCCTGTTGAAGCAGTCACAAGCAAGACAACCCCAAAGAGAAGCACTTATGAAGACAAGAATCATCAGTGTCTCCATTTGAGGTGATCTGAATGTGTTTCCACCATATGTTGAGCTGGAGGATGTAGCATTTGTCATATACCACCGCCCCAACAAGTAGCACTTACTGAATTCAAGTCAAGTCAATGCTCAAGTTAGGCCAATCACACTGACTTGCTTCCGAGTTTCTGTGCAGTCCCCGTGTCTCCTTCTGGCATCTTCTGTGTTGTCCCAGTAGCAGTGGAAGTGTTGTTCCTTGCCAAGATTTGGCCACCTTAAATACTGAATTGAGTCATTTCCACCATACTCCGCCTTCTTTCCAGACAATGATGAGACAACAATAGCGCTATTTGGACTTAACGACGGGACAACCACCATGCTAAATACGTGCATACCATTAGCGTGCGATGAGTGGTCAATTACAGTCCAGTGTTTTCTTGGTGGAGAAAACTGTGTGGAAATTGCGCACAACAGAAGATGCAGAGGTCAGCAAAACTACCCCAACAAGAAGCACTTACTGAACTGAGAACCAAAGTGAGTGTTTGTGTTAGGGTAGTAGTAATGACCAAATGTAGAACTTGAAAAGAACTTGTGTATGACATTCAAGTTATCATAAAGAATTGTGTACAGCAGACTCCAGAGGTCAGCAAAACTACCCCAACAGTTAGCACTTACTGCAATCAGAAGTCAAGTTAGTGCTGGTGTTTGGGTAATGTTGGTGACAAATGCCTGTATTGGGCAAGTCACGTGAAAGGGGAAAGTAATGTGACAGTCGTGTGTTTGTCCATTGGTAGGCCTGTTGAAGCAGTCACAAGCAAGACAACCCCAAAGAGAAGCACTTATGATGACAAGAATCATCAGTGTCTCCATTTGAGGTGATCTGAATGTGTTTTCACCATATGTTGAGCTGGAGGATGTAGCATTTGTCATATACCACCGCCCCAACAAGTAGCACTTACTGAATTCAAGTCAAGTCAATGCTCAAGTTAGGCCAATCACACTGACTTGCTTCCGAGTTTCTGTGCAGTCCCCGTGTCTCCTTCTGGCATCTTCTGTGTTGTCCCAGTAGCAGTGGAAGTGTTGTTCCTTGCCAAGATTTGGCCACCTTAAATACTGAATTGAGTCATTTCCACCATACTCCGCCTTCTTTCCAGACAATGATGAGACAACAATAGCGCTATTTGGACTTAACGACGAGACAACCACCATGCTAAAAACGTGCATACCATTAGCGTGCGATGAGTGGTCAATTACAGTCCAGTGTTTTCTTGGTGGAGAAAACTGTGTGGAAATTGCGCACAACAGAAGATGCAGAGGTCAGCAAAACTACCCCAACAAGAAGCACTTACTGAACTGAGAACCAAAGTGAGTGTTTGTGTTAGGGTAGTAGTAATGACCAAATGTAGAACTTGAAAAGAACTTGTGTATGACATTCAAGTTATCATAAAGAATTGTGTACAGCAGACTCCAGAGGTCAGCAAAACTACCCCAACAGTTAGCACTTACTGCAATCAGAAGTCAAGTTAGTGCTGGTGTTTGGGTAATGTTGGTGACAAATGCCTGTATTGGGCAAGTCACGTGAAAGGGGAAAGTAATGTGACAGTCGTGTGTTTGTCCATTGGTAGGCCTGTTGAAGCAGTCACAAGCAAGACAACCCCAAAGAGAAGCACTTATGAAGACAAGAATCATCAGTGTCTCCATTTGAGGTGATCTGAATGTGTTTCCACCATATGTTGAGCTGGAGGATGTAGCATTTGTCATATACCACCGCCCCAACAAGTAGCACTTACTGAATTCAAGTCAAGTCAATGCTCAAGTTAGGCCAATCACACTGACTTGCTTCCGAGTTTCTGTGCAGTCCCCGTGTCTCCTTCTGGCATCTTCTGTGTTGTCCCAGTAGCAGTGGAAGTGTTGTTCCTTGCCAAGATTTGGCCACCTTAAATACTGAATTGAGTCCACCATACTCCGCCTTCTTTCCAGAAGATGATGAGACAACAATAGCGCTATTTGGACTTAACGACGAGACAACCACCATGCTAAATATGTGCATACCATTAGCGTGCGATGAGTGGTCAATTACAGTCCAGTGTTTTCTTGGTGGAGAAAACTGTGTGGAAATTGCGCACAACAGAAGATGCAGAGGTCAGCAAAACTACCCCAACAAGAAGCACTTACTGAACTGAGAACCAAAGTGAGTGTTTGTGTTAGGGTAGTAGTAATGACCAAATGTAGAACTTGAAAAGAACTTGTGTATGACATTCAAGTTATCATAAAGAATTGTGTATAGCAGACTCCAGAGGTCAGCAACACTACCCCAACAGTTAGCACTTACTGAAATCAGAAGTCAAGTTAGTGCTGGTGTTTGGGTAATGTTGGTGACAAATGCCTGTATTGGGCAAGTCACGTGAAAGGGGAAAGTAATGTGACAGGAGATTGCACACTCCATCTCAGCTCCCCAAGGATGGGCCAGCCCCATCCCCCCGGCACATACAGGTAAGTATGATATATATTAATTTCATTATATGTATACACCATATATCTATATACATATATATATAAAAACAAGAGAATCACCCATCACAAAGTATTAAATCATCTTACATACATATAATTATATAATATAGTAGTTAACAATATAGATATAGATACATATGTTTTTACGATAAAATTATTCTAATATATATTCCTTTTTTCTTCCTTTTTTACAGGTCCATCATCCCTAAATCCGGTTCCCAGGTAAGTAGGAGAAAAGGTAAGTAGGGGCTACATAAAGGTAAGTATGGGGATAGGGTTGGGATTAAATAAATAATTCAATAGGGTTAAAGTGGTTGGGGTTAGGGCCAGATTCTAGGGGTTAAGGTAAGGGTAAGGGTTGGGATAGGGTTAAAGTTAAAATTAATAATTCAATAGGGTTAAAGTGGTTGGGGTTAGGGCCAGATTACAGGGGTTAAGGTAAGGGTAAGGGTCAGGATAGGGTTAAAATTAAAATTAATAATTCAATGGGGTTAAAAATGGTTGGGGTTAGGGCCAAATTCAAGGGGTTAAGGTAAGGGAAAGTGTCCGGGTTGGGGTTAATTTTGGAGTCGAATGGGGTCGGGATTAGGCAAGATTGAGAGATGATGGTTAGGATCAGGCACGAAAATATTGTCTCTGATTGAGACCCTGAGGATATGTGGTGCCAAGTTTATTTATCCAGTCTCGCTCAGCTCTTCTTCTCTGCGGCGTAGACCAATGCGGATTGCATTGCAGGACTAAAGCCTGCATGGCCTCCCAGCCGTGAGAGATAAAGTGCTGGACGACGTGCCGGTCAGTATTTTTATGTCTAATCACGTTATATTTATGACAGGTGAATCGTACTAGAATTGATAATTTTGTCTCTCCAACATATCTTTTATTACATTTTTTACAGCACATCAAATACACACAGTTTTTGGAATGTATATTACATTGTTGGGCCGTTTTGTACACTCTTTGTTGATGGAAGTCATAGACCCATTCCCGCTGTCTAAAATACCGGTGCTGTGGACCTGCTGTCCTGTCAGACGCCGGCCTGATCTTGGCTCTAACCAGGTAATCTTTTAAATTCTTGTTTTTTCTAAAGGCAGCAATGATTCTCCAGTCTTTGGATGGTTGATCTGATTTTATCATGGATTCCAAATTATTTTTAATTTTGTGGACCAATTGGACTGTAGAAGGTGAGTATGTAGTTACAAATGGTAAGGCAGTGGATATATGTATTGTTTTGGGACGGAGGAAAGTCTTGAAACAATTTCGAAGGAAGGTCCTGGAGTACCCCCTGCTGGACAAGGCGGAAAACAACACTTGAGTTGCGGATTTGAAGTCTTCCTGCTGTGTACAGATACGGTGAAATCTGAGGAGCTGCGATTTAATTAAGCCCGCAAATGTATGTTTTGGATGATGGCTGCTTTTGTGTAGTAGTGCATGTGTATCTGTATCTTTAAAATAAACTTTGATATCAAATTGGTTGTGTGATGTAAATTTCGGTCCCTTAAATGTGGTTGTGTCGAGAAAATCAATCGAATTGTGGTGTAATGTAGATTTTAAATGTATGGAAGAATTGTGATTGTTTAAGGTGTCCAGGAATTGTGTGAATTCTGCCTCAGAATGGGTCCAAACACCCCAGATATCATCCAGATACCTGTAATAATGTAAGGGCTTTTTTTGACATTTTTCTAACGCAGCAGTTTCCCAGGCGGCCATGAAGATGTCAGCATAAGAGGGGGCGAATTTCTTGCCCATGGCTGTACCCTTTATTTGTAAGAAATATTTACCGTTAAATTCAAAGTCGTTACGTGTTAAATTAATTTCCAATAATTTCAATAATTCCTTATCCGGTCTCTTTTTGTCCGGAAATTGGTATAAAATATTCTTTATGGCTAAAATGCCTTCTTGTATATCAATATTAGTGTATAAACTATCAACATCTATAGTGAATAAAATGGAATTAGTAGGTATCTTTAAATCTTTAATTTTATTTATAAAATCATAGGTATCTTTTATATAACTTTTATGTTTTTTAGCTAAAGGGTTAATATAATAATCAATAAATTCAGCCGCTCTATAGGTCTCACTGCTGCAGTCAGAAACTATCGGACGTCCAGGGGGGATTTCAAATGGTTTGCTCCAGCTGGCTGGATCTTTGTGGATCTTCGGAAGAAGGTAAAACCTCCTCGGTCTGGGCTCAGAATCACCAATTAAATAATTCCGTTGTTTATTGTTAATTAATTTCTTTTCATGTATTTTATGAAAAATTGTACTTACTTGAGAAAATGTCTCTGGATAAATCGGTTTATCTAATTTAGTATAATAGGTCGTATTTTCTAATTGCCTGTTACCTTCCCAGATATATTGTTCCAAATCCATAACTACAACGACACTGCCCTTGTCTGCCGGTTTAATGATAATGTCTTTATTGTTTCTTAATTCGTTTAGGGCCGAATTTTCTGCTGTAGTTAAATTGGGTTCAATTCTGAGAATTTGGAATGAGTCGTGAAAATATTCTAAATCCAATTTGATTAAATTTAGGATGTGAGGGGGTATTTTTCCGTCCGGGGGGGTCCAATTGGAGCTGGGCATAAGTGGAAGTTTTTCGGTCATGTCATCATCATAATAGGTTAATAATTTTAATCTTCTATGGTAATTTTGGAGGTCAAGCCTCGTTTGGGGCCGAATGTTTTTGTAGCTGCCTTTCGTAGGGATAAAATTTAAACCTCTGTTCAGTAGGGATAATTGGGCATCGGTCAATTTAGTTTTTTTCGCCAGGATCATAACATTTTTAAACCCCTCCTGATAAAACAGGCTTTTGGGGATTTTTAGTTTACCTGACTAATCCAGTGATCAAACATTTTAGCAGCGGTGAAATGGGACCAATGAATTTGATCCGTGTCAGTACTGAAATTCTTACTGGGCAGTGCAGGAATAAAATCACAGTTTTTCATAATGTAACTGTTGAGTACCTGCAGATTAAGTTGTTCCTTCTGTGGAAGAGCTGTGGAGAAGTTGATCAAGGGGACCCAGATGGTGGCTTTCGGGAACCTGATCTTGGCAACTCTTACGGCTCTCTGCAGCTGTTTGATGGTGGAGTCCCGGGGCTTCTGCTTTCTGCTGTTTAGTCCGAAGGACAAAACCACCGTTTCCACCTCTGTGGTGCAAACGGCCCTGTGAAGGAGGGACTCGGCGTGATGAAAGGAGGCCCCAGGATAACTATCCACTTGAAGGTCTTGATGCTGAAAAGGGGGGAATCTGCACACATTAGAGTCACCAATAATTAATTGTCTTTTTCTAACACACAGACCCCAGTCCTTCAGTTTTTTATTCGTGTTGACGTGTCTCGTGGGTCTGCGTGTAGAAGCATGTGATGTTGTTGGTGTGTGTAGTGGTGTGGATTGTTGTGTGACAGTCCCCAGTGGCTGTGCTGCAGATCTTGTAGTGACCCCCTGGGGGGCCGCAGTAATCTGGACCCTCTGGACAGGACGCAGTGAAGCGTCGAAGGAGGATCTGGAAGGAGGGCGGGGACCAATAGGAGTGAGTCTGGGCAGTGGAAGCTCAGACCGGGCACTGAAGCTGGTCCCAGGGGTCGCTGACTCCCTCTCTGATGACCCCTGAGGATCTGGCTCTGATCCGGGTGCTGCCGGAGTCTGTGGCGGAGGAGGAGGAGGGGGCGCTGTTGTCTCCTTGGTGAGTTCATCTCCTCCGCTGCTGTCTGCCCTCCGCTGCCTCTGTGGTTTGGGCTGAGATGGGAGTCTCGTCAGGGGAGGCATCCTGAAAGAGGTGAAAAAGGGATGAGGGGGAAGAGGAGGGGGGGAGAAGGGGAGAGGAGGGGGAAGAGAGAGGAGAGGGGGAGGTGGGGAGGAGGAGGAGGAGGAGGAAGAGGGAGAGGGAGGGGGAAAGGGAGAGGGGGAAGGGGGAGGAGAGAGGGGAGGGGGGGAGGAGGGAGGGGGAGAAGGAGAAGGAGAATGAAGAGCAGGAGGAGGAGGAGCAGCGTCTTCCTCATCATCTTCCAGGAGGAAGGGGGACCAGTCGCCTCCCCTCTGGTCCGTCATCGTGGCCACCGACGTGGATGTAGCTCGAGCAGGTGGAAGAGGAGGTAAGGGTTAGGTAATGGGTAATGTTTGGGTAATGTTGGTGACAAATGCCTGTATTGGGCAAGTCACGTGAAAAGGGAAAGTAATGTGACAGTCGTGTGTTTGTCCATTGGTAGGCCTGTTGAAGCAGTCACAAGCAAGACAACCCCAAAGAGAAGCACTTATGAAGACAAGAATCATCAGTGTCTCCATTTGAGGTGATCTGAATGTGTTTCCACCATATGTTGAGCTGGAGGATGTAGCATTTGTCATATACCACCGCCCCAACAAGTAGCACTTACTGAATTCAAGTCAATGCTCAAGTTAGGCCAATCACACTGACTTGCTTCTGAGTTCTCAGACTTCAGAGGTCAGTAAAACTACCCCAACAGGTAGCACTAACTGCAATCAGAATTCCAGTTAGTGCTGGTGTTTGGGTAATGCTGGTCACAAATGCATGTATTCGGCAAGTCACGCAGCAGGATCAGCTGCGGCAGCTCTTGGCTTCGGCCGCTGGCGAGTCTCTTTGATGTCTGCGTTCCTCTAAGTGTTTCTCCACTATTTTTTTTTGACAATCGATGATGTTGGGCACGCCGTTTGATATGTTCGGTAAAAAAAAAAAACGCACAACGCGCACATTGTCGTGCTCCACACCTGGATCCTGGATCCCTCTCCGTGTCGGCCTTTTGTCCAAAAGGCTTCTTCAGTTTTATACCATGGTCTGGGTGAATACTCAATACTCAATACTCAGACAAATAATTTGTGTTAACTACAATAAAATGATGTGCAATGCTTCGTAACAAATATTATATACACTTTGTTTCATTACTTAAAGAGACAATTCCTGTTTGTCAGTTTCTCTCCTCCATCAACATTGTTTAAGTATGACAACAGGAAATTTCAGTAGCTTTCAGATGGTTAGTGGAATGTATCATATTAATTAATATGTAGCACATTTTAACTGTGAATGGCAATGTCATTTTCTTTTGTGTCCTTTGTTTCATGCTTTGTGGGCTGAAAACTTTCACTTGCCATCCTGGAATGAGGGAATGTGAGTCATTTGAAACCGGTGCAAGGCCCGGCAGGCACCACTGTCAAAATGTGTTCACTTTTTACTCAGCTTCCTTTTAATTCCCTTTAATGTAGAGCCTATTTCATGATAAAGAGGTCAAGTGAGCAAGAATGTAGCAGAAATTAATTAGTTCTCTATGAAGCTGTAAAATTGTTTATCTGCTCTGAAGGAAAGAGGCAAAATTCATCCGTAGGTCATCATCAGGGTTGATCTCATTGCATTGTGGACTCTAAGGACGTCCTGTCAAAGTACGAGTAGGACATCTGCTAAAGGACCAAGGGTAGGTTTTTCAGCAGCTATAGCCCTCATACACTGATGATAGTATGCTGCTCCTGGAATTGGTATTTCATCTCTGTTGTCAGGTATATGGTTGCATTTCAGGGTGCATTGCAGCTACATGCCTTTCACTGTTACTGTTCATCGTCATACTCCTTTTCTTCAAGTTACACATCATGAATTAAGCTTAAGCTGAACCACTTTTCTTCAAGATGTTGATTCCACTACTTAGAAGCATGCTCTTCCTGCTTTCCATCTCTCCACTCTTCCTCCATTACATTTTTCCATTTCTCATCCACACATTGCATAGTTTTCATAATATTCCATTCTCAGTCTATCCTTTTGTTTTATCCATCCACACCATTACCCTCGTTTTTCCTTACTCTCCCTCAATCATACCTCTGATTGATGTTGTGATTGCCAGGCTCCAGTTATTACAGGGTGACTATGCAAAGAGACTAATTTATGTAGCCAATCTAGTGTTCATTTGTCAAGCATCACTCATCATTTGTTGAGCCTGCTGGACATGCTGCTGCCAGTCTCTGAGGGCCTGACATATGTTGTTTTGTTTGCAATTAGAGGATGTGTCTGTGTATTAACGAAACAGTGGAACGTGGGCACTGCAATAAGGCCATTCCCTAATGCTACTGGAGAAAGAAAGAACAATAGAGGGTAGAGGGGAATGGAATTTGTTATCCATAGCTATGTGGAAGTTTGCTGAATTTTTAAAATTTTCATGATTGAGACTGTCCAGTTTGCTGACACAAAGGAGAACAATATAGTATTGTAATACAAATAGGACTGCAGTAACAAGACTAACAATCCACAGGCATGTTCTGTTAGGCTGTTCTCACAATGTAAATTAAAATTACAATTACAATTTGTCATTTGGCACATGCTTTTATCCAAAGCGCCATACATATGAGATTTTCATACATCACAAACAAGGTTCTAGACGGGAGAGAACAACAAGAGTAAGTGCCCTAATGCAACTTTCTGGTCCAACTGGACGTGGGTACTACAAGACAGTGCTACAAAGTAGAGTGCAAAGTAGAGTGAACAAAGTTTTTTTTTTTTTTTTTTTTTTTTTTTTTAAAGAAAGAAGGTGTTCAGTAAAGAGCTTAGTTTTTTGTCTTTTTCCAAAGATCAAGAGGGACTCTGCAGAATGAATGGAGTTTGGTAACTTGTTTCACCATCAGGGATCCACAGAGGAAAAGAGTCTTATTAGACCCTTGGGGCCTTTTTGAGCTGGCAACACCAGGCGCCGTTCCGAGTGTAGTGAGCGGGAGGGAACATAAACCTGAATGAAGGTGTTCAGGTAGGTCGGAGTGGTTTTGGTGGCAGTTTTGTGGGCAAGCATCAAGGACTTATACTTGATGCGGGCAGCAACTGGGAGCCAGTGGAGGGATATGAACAGTGGAGTGACATCTGCTTGTTTGGGCTGGTTAATGACCAGGCGAGCTGCCGCATTCTGGATCATCTGCAAGGGTTTTAATGAGTGAGTAAGGAATTACAGTAGTCGAGGCATGATAGTACCAGCGCTTGTACTAGGAGCTGTGTTGCATGCTCAGACAGGTAGGGTCTGATCTTCCTGATGTTGTACAGGGCAAATTGGCATGACCGAGCAACAGAGATCACATGTTCTTTAAAAGTTATTTGGTCATCAACTATGACACCCAAGTTTCTGGCAGATTTTGCGGGAGTGAGCAGAGCTGAGTCAAGCTGGATACTGTTCTGTTGTTGTACAGAGGGACTGGCCGGGATGACAAGGAGCCCAGTCTTTGACAGGTTAAGATGAGGGTGTTGCTGCTTCATCCATGCCAAGATATCAGCGCGGCATGCCAATATCCATGCCGAGACAGTGGGGTTGTCTGGCAGAAACAAAAGGAGGAGCTGGGTATCGTCAGCATATGAATGGTATGAGAGGCCTTGTGAGCGGATGACTGCACCACGTGCGGTAGTGTATATTGAAAAGAGAGGGGGTCCAAGCACTGACCCTAGAGGTACCCCTGTGGACAAGCAGTGGGATTTAGACACTTCTCCGCTCCAAGATACTGCAAAGGATCTCCCTGAGATGTAGGACTCAAACCAGCGGAGAGCAGATCCTAAGAAACTGAGCTCAGTGAGTGTGGAGAGGGAGACTTGGTGGTTAACCGTGTCAAAGGCAGCCGATAGGTAGCCCTAGCTGATTGTAGTGTTTCCACGACAGATAAGAGTACAGTCTCCAGAGAGTGTCTACTTTTGAAACCGGATTTGCTGGGATCATGCAGGTTGTTATCAGAATGGAATTCAGAGACTTGATTAAAGACCGTGCGCTGAAGAGTCTAGGAAAGGAAAGTGAGGAGTGAAACTGGCCTGTAATTTTCAGCCTGAGCTGGGTCGAGTGTAGGTTTCTTTTGCAGTGGGGTTACTCTGGTTTGTTTAAAAGCAGTGGGGAAGACATCCGTTGTAAGTGAGGAGTTGATCATGTGGGTGACAGCAGGGATAAGTGTGGGCGAGATGGCCTGCAGGAGGTCGGAGGGTATAGGGTCCAGTGGACAGGTTGTGGGGCGAGAGTCAAGCAGAAGATTGAAGACTTGCTCCTCTGTGACATGGGAAAAGTGAGGAGAGTGAGGCTCTGTTAGCTGGTGGTATCCTATTGAGTTGGCCAGGCTCAGAGAACCGGTTGCTGATGGTCAAAACCGTAGCAGTGAAGAAGGAAGCAAAGTGATCAGCTGTGAGCAAAGTTGAGCAGGAAAAAAAAGATGGATTACCTGACAAAACATGTTAAAAGGAAAAAAAAAAAAATTCAGGAAAAAAAGGGATTATCAATGGTTAAAAGGTGACAAGTTGTGTTCTGAAAGTATTGAGAATTTATCTTTGAGGGGGAGATGTAATGGATGGAATTTCCAGTATTAGTATATGAAGGCATTAGGGCAGATGTGGAAAACACTGACAGACTGTGTTTTCTGTGTTGAAAATGGCAGAGGTGCATTGAGCACCATGTCAGAGTGTCTTCCTTCTTTATTAAATGTCAAGCAGACATTCTAACTACTACTACTGCTTTTTAAAGTTGGTAGAATTCATCCTCTGGGAGCATCAGTGTCCAGAGTACAAAGTTTTATTCCAGTCCATCCAGTAGATATTAAGATATTTGACAGGATAAATAAAAACTCTGACCTACTGTTGGTGCAAGAGGAAAGGTCAGAGGATCACAAAAGTAAGCAAGAATCACCTACTCATTCATTGCAATCCATGTAAATATTTGCTGAAATATTTCAGCCAGGACCAAGAAGTCAACTGGAGAACTGATGCAAAACTTAAAAAAAAAACACACACACACAATCAGCAAAACTAGATTCTGCATGGAAGCAGGAATCAAAGCAAGAAAAACTGCACTTACCAGCAATGGTCACGTTTCATTACTTCTACCACTGCTAGTATATCGAATTATGATCACTTCACCAACATCATGATATAAGACGTCTGGATAATTACGCCCTAAAATTCAGAGAATTACTTTTCACTGCTAGTTTTGAATTTTGGTTTGGTAAATTTCTACTGTTTTTTCTAGTTTAACTTTGTGCTGATTTGTCCACCTGAATTAGTTAAAGCCTTTTAGCCCTTCAGAGGAACTACTTTTCTAATCAGTGCGTACATGTGTGAACAAAACTCAGATACCATATTTTAAATTTTAAATATCCAGTGATTTCCAGAAATAGGTGGCCCTTGCTGAGCTAATTCCTGTTCTGTGGCCAAGTTCCAATCCATGTAACTTCATTTGAAATTCTCAAGGTGGTGTCCAAGCTTGCACCTTGTGAAATATGTCTAAATTTTGGGGAAATGTGTTTGAAAGGAAGAACAGGATAATAGAATATTTCAATGTGATAAAATGATGCAGCTTCCC
Source organism: Chaetodon auriga (assembly GCF_051107435.1). Classification (NCBI taxonomy): domain Eukaryota; kingdom Metazoa; phylum Chordata; class Actinopteri; order Chaetodontiformes; family Chaetodontidae; genus Chaetodon; species Chaetodon auriga. Next base: position 4,635,279 of record NC_135084.1, read on the forward strand.
CCCCAACTGCTTTATTTTTCTGCGTAATACAACTGTAATGTACTAACCAATACCAAACACTTTCATTTAAATGTTGTACACTCCTGTCATTTTCCGATTATTTGCTGTGTTGTCCTGCACCTTTTTTTTATCCTGTGCTCCTGCTGTCAGTCTGTGTGTCTCACCTGAGCAGCTGCCACCATCAACACTGAAAATGAGTCCATCAGGGACAGATTGGCCATCCTGAGGCCCAGATGCCTGTGACCTCCCAACGCCTCCTAAATGCAGAGTTATTGTGATTAAAGTATGATTGGCAGAGCTGGTTATTAATTCTAATCTTGGGCACATATGCAGGATGGTGGGCAGAGGGCAGGCAGTGGTGTGTGCCAGGCGGACGCCACACAGAGGCTAATTCACTCTGACACACTATCAGGGCATGGTCACACATGCTCCACATTTCCCCAACACACAGACATTTCCTTGAAACTACACACACTTTTCCTCTAATGCACAGGAGAGGGGAGGTGAGGAGAGAAGGTTATCCTTTCCAGTAACAAGACCTATACTTCCAAACAAGCTGTGTTAACATTTATCAATTGTGCATTTTGAGGTATGGCATTAGAAATGGAAATGGAAAAATTAAAAAAACAAAAAAACAAAAACAAAAAACCTCAATTTTGCAAAAACATTTTTATGTTTGCTTGAGGTGGTGTTTGCCTTTTTCCAAAAAGAGTTTAATGCCCTTGATGAGAGAAAGAAAAGTTCTCATGTAACAAACATTTAACCCACATGATTGATCAGTTGTTTGTGCTCTGAGAAGAAGAAGAAGATTAAAGCGTCTCCTCATCGCTCCACACAGATCTGATGTTACCGTCCTCACATTAATACATGAAACAATCAGAAATATGTTGTTTACATTGTGATTTTTTTTTTTTTTTTTTTTGATGTTTGATGTTCGACTGGCGATCTTTACATCATGTTAAGTCATCTTGTTGCACCCTCTTCTTTTGCAATTGTATAATGGTTTCCTGAGTAGAGAATTGGCGGCACCTACATCTTATCTCAATGAACCAACTCATAATCATATAAAATAGTAGGTGAACACAATCATTCATTTGCATTTTCTCTTGCCAATTTTTTCCAAAATCCAGTTAGAATTTTGTTACATTTGGATTGAAATGCAGGTACATATTTCACACATGCTCCAACATAAATGTATCATTTTCTGAAAAACATTAAGGTGCTCTGTACCCTCAAATGCATCATTTGAAAGCAGAAGTGGTGTGTGTTAAGAAAATCAAAGGTCTTACATTTACCACTTTGAGGCAGAAAACCAAGTGATGGGTTATTTTGAAAATATATTTTCTTGCCTCAAGGAAAAAGCCTTGAAGCAAATGATGTCTCATTTGTCTTAAGTCTCTTCTCCTCAGGAAAAAATGTCTGAAGGGTGGTGTCAGCCTTATAAAGTCAGCTCACAGAAAGGGTTTTAAAAGTATACGGGTTCAATTGCTATGACTTATCTATAACTATCACTTACTATACTTGAAAGAAGTAGGTCATTTGCTAAATAAGTCATCTCAAAAAAAGTGTGAACAAGAGAAACTTCAACTTTATGACCATACTGGACACTGAAGTGACTGAATGTTTTTGATGGTAAGTTTTGCAGCATTTCAATTGCAATGAGAGCTTTACCGATTTATATCACATGTCAAAAATGAAATGGCTTCTTCAAATTTAGCACATGATCAGGCATGCAATGAATTTAGTGAAATCCAAGCAGACTGTTAGGTGAAGGAAAGCAGGAGGTACTCCTCTTTCTCCTGTAGAGGGCATTGCAATATCATTCAAGTGAGTGTGCAATCATACCTTTCCTGGTGACATGACAGCACATATATGGTGGGATTTGAAAGAGGTTCATATGCAGTCAGTATTCACTTTATTAGCGCATACAGCAAATTTCTAAGTACAAGTGTGTCAGCCTGTGTAGACTGGACACACACAACCAAGCTAAGAGTCATTTGTCTTAGAAAACATTGAACAATGTTTTACAAAAACCTACAACATGCTGCTAGAGGGCATGCTTCACTGTGATTATGAGTGTTTTTTTTTTGTTATCCACTGCATCCTGCGTGCTGATGACTATACAGAGAAAACCTGTTGGCCATCCACTACACAAGAGCATTTGCCTGCAAAATGCTGCTGATTGAGGTATTTAGATATTTTTGTGAACTTTTTATCATATTAAAAAGTTTGTGAGTGTGAGCTGTGCACTCACAGAAGATTGAGGTTTTGGTAATGGACCCATCTCTCCGGGGCTGCCCTGAAGTCAGAGATAGTGACTGGTAGCGTTAGAGCTGGGTTGTGTTAGAGATTATTGAGTATGTACATGTTTTCCGACCACATCTAAATGTGCTCCAAATGGCTACACTTAAAGGCCGGTGAACGGCTGACTGTCATGGTGAAGGATAAGAGAGATGATTGTGCAAATTGCACACTTTGGGACATTCTCATCCAGTGCATCTTTGCGCCCTGGGTGTTGCATTGCGGGGCTGTTGTTCAAATCCTGCATGCTTCATCTCCACATATGGCCAGTTGCTGCATGGTGGTTGTGACTTTTGGATTATCTGTTGTGTAAAGCTACAAAATTTGTCAGACCCTGTGATTTGGACTTCATAAACATGTGGTAGAAGAGGGTTTCAGATGCTCCTGGACTATCTGACAAGAAGCATGTAGATGCCTCTGAAGCTCAGTGGGTGCAAACAATAACTGGCAGATTGTAGAAAATAGAAAACCAATGAGCCCTGATTTGAAAAAAGGAATTCTCACTGACGTATAACTTAATCTGCAAAATATCAAAGTTGATTTCCCTTTGGGTTTTGCTGCTATAAGAATTAGTTGAGAACTCCAAAAGCTTGTAAGTGGACCTTTGAGGTTAAATTATTTTATTAGACACACTGTTCCCAAAGGTCAAGAGTGAATTTCCATGTCCAAAGCTTTCCATGTGCATTTGCATATTTCATTATACTGCATGGATTCTCGCAAAATCATTTGCCAATGAATTTTTTTGTTGACAAATTCTTGTCACCAAATTCTGCAACTTGCCATCAAATTTGGATGACATGCAACTATCACCTGTAAGTATTCCTAAGAGCTTGTCCTTGTCCTGATAAATTACAACAGTTAGCAAGTGTTTAGAAAATAATAATGGTTACAATAATCTAGTCATTGTCACTATGTGGATGCAAATTTACATCTGCATGTGGAGCAGTATGTGTATTAAGTGCTTTCTTTTTTAAGCTCAATATAAATTCCTGTGTGTGTTAAGTGGCTAGTTGCTCAGCTATCTGGCCTTCCAAAAGCTCATTCCTCTCACTCCAAATTCACTCAAAGCCAAGACCCCAATCCTTTTGTATAGTTATCATTATTCCTGCATTTTGCTTTGTAATTTGCATTGTATTACTTCTAAAAAATGACTGATGTTTTAACACATACTCTCTATAGGAGAGGATGTTGATTATAATTGATAGCTGGCACTGCACTATGGTGCATTATGGTGGCTGGTCATAAACAGTGTGGAGCTAAGGACTGAGGTGAGAGCGCTTTAACAGGCTTCCACCATCTGCACGTCAACGTTTAATTACAGCAGTGCAGGCCTGGGTGACAGCAGCCCTTCTCTGCATTATTAAAGCAGCACACACACACACACACACACACACACACACACACACACACACACAGAGAGAGAGAGAGCGAGAGAGACTAAAAACACATTGATTTTCAACAACATTTACAGAAGTTATCATGTTTTTAGAAGAAAATAAGAATTTTATTGAATATTCCTTATTATTATCCTTTCCTGTCCTCTTGTCTTTTATACTTAAGTTTTTTTCTTCTCTGTTGCTGTCCCTCTCTCCTTCCTACTCTCTTTCTTCATTCATGTCCTCCACTCCTCTGCTCTTCTCCTTTCCTACCTCCTCACTCCTTACTTTAATTCTTCGTCTTTTCAAAAATAAACTGTGCACTTCTCCTCTTCCCCTCATCCTTCCTCATCCTCTCTCCCCACTCTTCATTAGCACATCTGGAGGCATCATTTGAAACACCCATCCCTTCAGGACCTGACACATAAACACACACACAATCAACATGGACACACATTACCTCTTGTGCCATTACTGCAATGTTATTTCTATGCGAATCCAACATGAAAATAGGCAGGGGATGACAGGAAAGACAAAAAGGACCATCAGGAAGAAAAACTCAAAGCCAAAGGGACACACGATGCCCAAGGAGCAGAGAGCAATCTTTCATTTATTCAATTAGCTAACGAGGCGAGGGAGCCAGACACCAACAGAGGATTGATGGTGGGGAAAAACTTCTCTCAGCAGGCGACGCTTATTCAGGACTTTTACTCCTGTCTCTCTTTGCTTCTCTCTGTCTTCCCCTTTATTCAAGAGGAAAGTTCTCCAGGGCCTGAAGGGATGAGACCTTGAGAGTGACCTTGAGCAGCTGCTCTGTGTCTTGAGTGAGAAAGATAGAACAAATGAAGATGGGACAGAAAGGAAAACAGGGGTATGTTTTAGTTTTTCAAATACAGTAGTATATCACAGTGTGTTCTTTACTAACTCATCATTATGTACTATATAGTTCAGGAACTCTAGAGTTATTCCGGAACTACTTATTAATGATTCATTAATTGTTAGATAATTTCTGATTTGTTCTTTGCTAAGTAATCACAACTTTGTGCACCATACTGTAAAATGTTAGCTTTGGTTACACATAACAAAGTTCATAATGCATAGGTGACAAAAAGGAGATGGAGAGAGGGTGAAGAACATGCCACACAAAGACGCCCAGTATGAATCAAATTGGGGTGCTGTGCTCCCAGTGTATGGTATGCATCTTAACCAGTAGGCCACCAGAACGACCAATACAAAAATATTACTGAGTATTTCTGCTTCTTGTGGCAGCACGCTCTATATATATATGCGATAGGGCAGTGTCGGCCAGTGGTACCATAAATAGTATCAATAATAAGACATATGTCATCGGTCTGTCCATCTTGCTGATAACTATGGAGGGTGCAGATTCATTGCTGGAATGCAAATTAAATTCTATCATACCTTACATAATAGGAATAGTTTGACATTTTGGAGCAAAAAAACCCCGCTTATTTGCATTCTCGCTGCAAGTTAGATGAGAAGATCAATTTCACACTCGTGCGTACACTTACGATGTAACTAGAGCTTAGCATTAAGACTGGAAACAGAGGAAGCCACAAGCCTGGCTCTGTCTAAAACAGAAATGTTTTTGCTCAGCTACAATGAAAAAAACTTGTGAACTATTTTTGGAACTCTGGATAGCTGTTTCACCTTGCTTCCAGACTTTACTCTAAGATAATGGCCACCTGGTTCTAGCCACATGCAGTACTTAGCAGACATGAGAGTATCACTGATCTTGTGTTACGACCCAGCTCGCTAGGGGGAAAGGAAGTAACAAAAAAACAACCAGATGGAAATGGTTGAAATTAGTTATTTATTTAAATCCAAGGGTTTTAAATTGTTTTGTACAACAAAAGGCGAAAGGCCAAGACAAACGAAAAGAGCGGGTGGGTGCTTTTCAAACAAATGAAATAATCAAACCCAAAAGAGAACTCTCCAAAAATGAGAGTTTAAGTAATTATAACTAAAAGAGAACTCTTCAAAAATGAGAGTTTGCCTATCACACAAAAAGAAATAGAAATAAAACCCTCCTAATTGAGGCCTATAGTAAAAGGGTGAAAACGAGAATCAAAATACGAAAAGAAATAGCCACAAAGGAAAAACCCCTAATCCTAGTGAAGCTAACAATCAGAAACCTAGTGTGCGCAAAATCAGTCCCCCTCTAATCCAGCTCAATTCGAGTCTGGTGACAACAAAAATATCAAGAGCACAAGCTTGGACAAAAAGTACCACAGACCACAGAATGCTTTTCTCCGTGCGCAAATGACTGGTCATGCGAGATGCCAGCCACCGACTGCCAGGCTGAGATGACTCTTGTACCCAGCAGGAAAGAAGAGCTTGCAGGCGATTGGGCAGTGGCTGGCTCAGAGGAGGAGTCCGGTTTCCACACCCCTTCACCTGCAACCACTCACACACGTGCAAGACACACGCACACACACAAAACACACCCAAGAACGGTGGCAGCCGTAACATCTTGTCATCTAACTCTCAACAAAATGGCAAATCAATATAAAATTTCCCAAAATGTCAAAATATACCTTTATGAGCAGCTGCTCTAACATAAGCAGATGGGATGGATGAGAGTGGAGTTTCTTCCATATTGTAGTTTTCACAAACGAGGGCTGTCACAGGTTTAGCAGCCGACTGTCTGAATGAGGACTAGTTGCTTTCCTGGCTGACGAATGTCAAAGGATCTTTTTTTAGCCACAATCCAGTGCTTGGGGGTGAAGTGTTGACCCCTGGCCTGAGGTCACGCCTTGACATTCAGCTTGACATTTCAGGAGGACGCCAGCTTCCATCGCTAGTAAAGGTCAGTGTTGCTGTCCTGTCAGTAGGAGGTCATGAACTCTGACCCCGAGGGGACACCAGGATGGGGACTGTACTACAGAAAGGGAAAAAATAGTGTGTGCTTCCAAATGGTTTTTAAGTTGAGAGAGAAGTGTAAAGAAAGAAGAATAGTTTCCTCCAGACATCTGTGTTGATTGAGGCATGCAGCCACACACACACACACACACACACACACACACACACACACACACACACACACACCAGTGGTCCCACTGACCTTGAGGGGTGTTAGATTTGGGTCAGGATCCGAGAGTCTCTCACAGCCCATCTGTGCTACTCTGGAAACGCCACAACTCCCAAATTCACTGGGGATTTGCTAGGACCTTGCAGGACACCTTTACTGGTGTGACTGAATAGTCCTATTGGAAAAATCAGGGTTTGTTACAGTTAGAGAAAAACTAAAATAGATGAGTGAGTCGCAAAGGATTTTGAAACAGAAAAGTAAGAGAGGAAATAGACAGGATAATGTAAACTGCACACTTGCAATGAATAAAATGTGATGGAGAGCTTTGATACAATGCAGTCCAGTGCATCTGTTTAAAAAACAGGATATCCAGCTCTCTCTCTGTGTGTGAGTGTGTCAAGTCGAGGGATTCATTTTCTATGGTGAGCAGAGGATCCGGCCGGGCAGTGATACATAGAATACACCACAGCGAGTTGACAGACCTTTTGCCATATCTGTATTTGCACAATCACGACTTGACCTCAACTTTATGCAAATGAATCTGTCCAGTGTAATGCATCAGGCTCACCAAAGTCAGATCAAACTGCCAAACTAGGCCGTGCTGTTCAACTATGAATCAAGATTCTGTTACTGCATTACCTGTATCCCACCTCAGATGTTTTCTGAAAGTGCACTGTTTAGCTGTAACACAAGAAGGTTTGTGACCATTCAACCCTTTTTCCTGCTTGAAAATGGACAAGCCAAAACCATCACCCAAGTCACAGTTACATCCCCCACTAGCTGGTGCATTTACTGGTGTGGAGCGTCTACTTGAACTCATTCGCTTGGGCAGTAACTCGCTCCCAACACAGGATGTGTAAACCACCATTTTCCTGCAGAACCATGGCTTCAGACCTGGAGGTGCTTAACACTTGACTGCAAGCCATCTCAGTATATTTACCATGGTTCCCTCCTAGTTTAGCATGTTAGCATGCTGATGTTTGCTAATTAGCATTAAACATAAATTCAGTTGCAATCAAATAGTCAATAGATCAATCGAGATATTTCTGTCTTAACCAAGGAAGTGAGCCAGCCAACCAACTGGCATCCCTCCAACCATGCTGCTTGTGTAAATCATAGAGGGAGACTCTGTTGTTTTATTATTCTGTTCACTTGAAAGATCCTCTAGGTTGGAGGAGCCTCTTGGTTCCTCTGTGTTTCCAGGTAGCCATGTTGCTGCCTGCAAGAAAATAAAATCAGTCATGTCTTCCTCTGTCACCCTGTACTAAAGATCTGAGTTAAAGGTGTGCAGTCTTCCTGTTCAGAGAGGAGTTACACCTAAATCTCCTGATCACCCTGAGGGCTTCACCTCTTCCAGAGCAGTCTTCTGATGGCCTCTCACTTCTATCAAAATACACAACTATCTTATTGATTTGCTGAAGGGTGGGAGAGCTAAAGGGAAGGAGACAGAGGTGTCTCAGCCAAATAAGATTAAAGAATCACACAAAAACACAGAAAAGATCTGTGTTAAGGTACTACACCATGTTATGCCCATGTCCAACACTGAAATTTCAAATTGAGGGTCAAAATCTGGTAATTTATTGTAACTTGTAATCAAAATATAAGTAGACTGAATAAACTGTTGGACTCCGTTGCCACAATCCTTTAGGTTTCTTACTAAAGATGTAATCTGATCTTTCTCATTTATGATGAAGGTTTGTTTACTTTCTTGGTAGGTTTACCTTCTGAAGCTACTTAATGAAAAGGTGGAAAAGATTAAAGGAAATCAACACTGACTCCAGTGCAAAGATGCCAACTTAAATTCTAAATGAAGTTGACTTAGGTGTATAAATTATTAGTGTTTAAAGCAATATTTTGAGCTGTAGCTACAAACCCTCATTTGCTTCAATATAAATAATTGAGTCCTGATAACTTGCAATCTTTGGCTATGACGTATTACATAGTGAAAAAGCTCTGTTAATGTGTGTTGTTAAGTTCTGGAATCATTTCAGAATTTATGCAAAGCATTCATTGACTGAATATTCAAAATCCTCTTAAGTCATCAAATTAAGCTGTTAAGAAACATGGATAGATTTTGAGGACACTTCCATGCATGCATTGTATCTGAGTCAAAATTCTAAAGGAAGGAGTTTGTTGAGATGTCTTTTTTTTCCATTTTCTCTCCTCTCAGTATTAAAATAAAAATCACAATGAAGGTACTCTTTGGAACAAATTGTTACGATTTTGTGGCCGAGCAAAAAAATAAAGAGATGATGAACCCAAATATGCAGACTTAACAAAAAGCTGGTCGGAAACAGTTCCAATGATAATTTATTCAACAAAATAAAGACAAACAAAATCCAGTTAAGTTCAAAAATCCAAAAGCAAGAAAGCTACAGGGAGACAGGACACGGATCAAAAAAACAAACAAAAAAAAAACACACAGATACCAGGGACTAGACTAGGAATTACTTAAGGGAATCACGGGGAACAAGGAAAGCCACATATAAGGGATGACACCACAAAGACAATCAGACACAGGTGAACACAATCAAACAATAAAGGGTGGGAAAACACAGGAAGTACAGTCAACTTTGACACACAAGGGATGGATACCAAAATAAAACAGGAAATAACGACTAAATAGTCCAGATCCTAACACAAATTTCAGCCACAGTTAAGCCATTATTCACAATCTCCAACCTCTACAACATCTACAACCCCAATTCCAAAAACGTTGTGACACTGTGTAAAACATAGAACAGAATGTGATTGTTTGCTAACCTGTTTTGACATATACTCAATTGAATGAATTTATATAATCTAGCAAATAATAAATTCTGATTAAATTCCTTCTTTCCATAATAATGTTAATATGCCATGATTTACTGCATTATAATGCACAGATCCAATAATCACATATAACTTCATTGACAGAGACCTGATACTTGTTGATATATATTGTGATTAAGTTACATAAAAACAGTCTGGCAAAAAAATCCAAACAATTTCCGATGTCAACAATGAACCATCGCACTCAGGAAATAATGTTTTATTTCTATCTTTACTACAAAGAACTCTGTCTGACTGCATCATCTCCGATTGATGATCAGTTCTAGAATTTGTTACTGCTGCGCTAACCTCGGCTTGTCATAAATCTTAAATCTAAGGCTAGCAAGCCTGTAACCTAGTGCCTCTCCCTGTGTGTTGCATTATATGTTGAAATGTGACCTCAGCTTCCCTGGGTGAATGTATTCTTTCCTATCTGTGGGGTGTGTGTTACTTACTGCCAGGTCATAGTCCCTGCTTTCCAGGCTTAGCTCACTCAAACCTGGAGCCACTCCATCAGTTGAGTAGGCCAGCCCACTTGTCAATGACATAATTCCCCAAAGCAAACTGCTAAAAACTTTCCCATCAAACATTTTTAGGAGAGTATACAAACAGCTGAATCATTTTTTCATCCCAAAATGCTGTCTGCAGGTCCTTCTCACAAGTTGCATACCACCCCAGTAATCTTCATCAGCATGGTAGGGCAGGTGTTTGTTGCCTGAGAGGAAAAATCTGGGGTGAAGAAAAGTCCATAAATCAGATCTCAGCCACTGTTGCAAAGCTTAATTACTGTGGTAATAAATGCCGGCTACTCAGATGACCATTTGAACATTCTGATCAACTCAAAGCTCGAGCTTCTCCCATCTGGAAAATAAAATTCCATATCACTTTGCTGATTGGGATCATTTTGGTCCATTCAATTAAAAGATACATAGTCACTATATAGTTTGTTGACATTTTTCTGTGTTAACGATTCAAATGCCAACAGCAGTAAATTAATACAACAGTAAATGTCAACAGTCAAATGCCCCTCAGTACTTACTACAGTAAGTGAATGTGTCACAGCTCATAGATGATTCAGACTGTCTTCAGGTCAGTAATGTGTTCAATCTGTTGCTCATCCAACCTGTTCCACTCAGTTCAGTACAGATGTAGCCTATACAACAGTGATTCAGTGCGGTCAGTTCACTTGATAAAGATGATAAAGATTTGTTTGTACATGTATGGAGCACCTCTAGTTATCAGCTCAATTTCATTTCTTAAGCATATCTAAAGTGTTGACTTTAAAACTTTTCAAAATGAAGAATTGAGTTAAACTAGTTACTTTAAGCTTGATAAACCTTGCATAGAATAGACAAGCAGTATCACCTCTTAAACTGAGCTGATATCACCTCAACCTGCATCTCATGAGGTTTTGTAGCAGTATATCACAGCCACACTTACTTTACCTTTGCTTCTCTGAGACACAGTCATCATTCATTGGACAAAGTTAACATGGGTAGTTCTAAGTGTTTAAACAAATGACCAACGCTATTCTATTTCTGTTTGCTCCCTATTTTTGTCCTTTCTTCTTCCCTTTTCTCTCATTTCTTCTCTCCCTCCTCTCTCCCTCTTTCTCACCTTTATACCACCACTTCTCCTCATTTCAACCCTTCTCTCTTATTTTACCTCCATCACCTCTCTCTTCCTTTCTTCCATCTCCCCATTAGTTCTCTCTGTCTCCCAGGCATTGCTCTATTCTTTTCCCTTCTCTCCCTTTTTCTCTTTTCCCTTCTCTCCCTCCCACCATCTCTTCTCTCCCTCCTTCCATCTCTGTGATCCTGCTGTGTTTCTTCTTTATTTACCACAGGAGCAGCAGAGCTTTCCAGCAGGCCCTGACACTTTAGGCTCTGATGGATAGGCCTGTCAGCGGACGAGTGTGATAAACGGTAAGGTGATGGATAGATGTGCCGGGGTGGTGGAGACATCACAAAGCAGTTTCACAGTTTCACAGCTCCTCGCCAGGCAGCAGGGGGGCCTGAGGGCGGCCATTTTGTGCCAAGCCACAGGCCCCTAACGGAGGAGCCGGGGCCTAATGAGGCCAGATGATTAGACAGCAGAAAGATGAGGGAGGGAGGGGATGGAGGGGGGCCAGTAATCTGACTCTAGTAGAAGTAGAATGACTTTACTGAAGTAGTACTGCTGGTGGTAAGACCTGCTGGAATGAAATAAAACATAGCCCATTAAAAACACACTTGCCTTTTAATGAGATGTGGTTAAGTGGTTAAGTAATAAATGTTAATGCTGTATACAGTATGAAACAGGACAACCGATGATGACATGAACCTTACATCACCACCTGCACGGGTACTGAATGCTGCCACAATTCACAAATCACTGATGCAAAATGGAATTTAAGTGTAATAGTTAAAGGTTAAGTTAAGGTGATCTTGACCACTTTTCTTTCTTCAGTGATAAACCAGTTCTACACTCTTGCAAATTGAATTCTCAAAGATAAAATTAAAGCAGGTACCCCAACAACATTATTAATGTTTTCTGCACCCCTTTATGAACACCCTATATAAAACATACAAAAACTTTTTGTACTGGAACCAAGCAAAAGAAATTGTGATGTAGATTCTATTTCTTATTATTTTAAGCTTTTATTTCACATCCTCTTTTAAATTACAAAATAATGGAAATGGAAAATTATGGAAATTTAAAAAATATCTGAAAATACCCAACCACAATATTTTTGAGCTTTTGACATGAAAAGCTATTTAATAGCTTTAGACTAAAAGATCAGTAGTGGAATGGAAAAAAGCAGCTCTTTGCCTCGTTTGAGAGTGTTTTTTAAAACCATTACAACCGACAAAGTCATGTTCTGCAAGCCATGACTATGTCTTGGCTATGAAGTCCAGAGTCAAGTCTCAAATGAAGTCCTAAATTTTGTGTTTTCAATCCCAAATGTTATTGTGTACTTGTGACAAAATTTACAGCAAATGTCATGCAAAATATAGTAAATGTAGTCAAAATGTCCTTCTCTTATGTAAATAATAAATGCATTATAAAGTTTTTAATGTGTTAAAAGGTTTCTCTGTGTATGTAACAATGTGTTGCAGGTGCCTCTTACAGAACACTGACAGAGCAGAAAAAAGACTGCAGCACACTGATTGATTGGCAGCCTTTAAAAATGCATTGTAACAGTACAGCATCTTAAGAAGAGTACTCCCATCCTTTTTTCCCTGTGAAATGTTATACATTACAAAAGCAGCATAATCAGGTGTGCATGGTGAGTTATTCCTTTCACACAAATAAAGTCATTTCAACTGAGTTCTTTATATATTGCCATCTGGTAGCGGTGGCCACAGCAGTCTTTCCACCTGAATATGACAATCTAAGGTATCACCTGTTATCATTCTGCATTATTTGACCCACCTTTCCTTCCAGCTCTCACAACGTGCAGGTCTTTTTTGATTAACCTAATGCCTAAAGTCATCATGTTCATGATTCCCATGTGACTCAAGTCCAAATCATGCCAAGTCGAGTCCATACCTCTCCAGAAATTGCGATTACAAAAATCATTAATTTAACTATCGTCTGATCTGCCACCACTGGGGTTGTTTGAAGAAGTTGTTGGATGTTGGAATTAGACAGAAGGCAGAATGTGGTATCCTGTTTCAAAGTCACACGATTTGTTGAAAGATACATCCGTCACTACTGACAGACAACAGTCATTATTTGCTCAGCCACAAGGTCCTTCACTAAAAAGTAAATAAAGGTAATTTTTGCCTTTTGTGCTTGTAGTAATAATAATAATAATCATTCAATTTTAAGTGTTTTAACAACCATGTTAATATTGTAGTTTACTTGGCATGTCGTCCACATGTGAACACAAATTTGACGCAAATGCAATTTGATAAAATTATTACATTTTTGAATATAATGCTATCAGTTTTTCTAGTCTCCTAAACATTGTCTTCCTCATTACCCATTTCTATCTTTTCAGTCTTATTAACGTCTTTTTTTGCTGCATCTTTGTTTCTCTTGCGTTTTTTCAATCATAATGGCTGTCATTTGGGCAGAACACTTGCCCACATCATACCCTAACTAACTTCACTAACTTCAAAATGTGTTTTAAAGACTCGAAATCAGAGCTAGAATAGATACAGACTCTTTGACTTTTATGACATTTTTGTTCCTATCATTTCATACACTCTCTTTGGCCCCCTTCTCCTTCTGCTTGTAATGACGTTAAACGTCCAGAAGAGATCTCTCTTGTTCTGCATTTGGACTCTGGCACTTCACTCGGCTGTTTACTGAGGCATCAGTTAGTGTATGTTTGTTCTTTCTGTGTTTTAATTGCAGATGTATGAAAGACAGAGAGAGAGAGAAAGAGACCAGTGTGACTGAGAAAAAGAAATTTCACCTTGTGCAGGTGGAGTAACAAAACTTCATTTGAATGTAGAACCTCAGAGCTGTCTAATTGCCTCATCCAGCTACCAGCGAAAAGAATTAAAAATTGGACTCTCACTGTTTCTAATCACATTGAAGATTGTAGAATAAAATAAAATTGACCCATTCAAAGAAGCAATTAAATTATAATCCACCTGTTATGATCAATCAATATACAATTAACATTTTTCCACTGAGCACAGCCCCATTCACCGCATTGTGAATGAATCACCACTAATAAAACATCTTCAATCTAGAAAGTAGGAGATGTTCTTAAAATGCTCAAATCTTGTCAAAAGCTTGAAGCAATATCTTGATGCCAATAAAAAGCTGGACCTGATTTTCATATAAAAGTCATGCTAGGAGAAACATTAGAATAATTTAATGCTCAATAAATCTAGCTGCTTGCTTTTGATGTAGAGACAACAAAATCTTAATAAACCTCCTCTACTTTGTGGACAGAAGTGTCAGTCAACATCACCAACTTCGCCTATAAAAAGTCACTTTTCTAAACACTATGCTGATATCATTCCTGCCTCTATAGATCACTTATGAGATTGAATGCTGGTAATATCTAATAGCACTTCTTACATGTGACAGTCATAAACTTGTCTGTCACTGGATGCTTAATGTGATGATGGTGCTGCTGTAATAGGAAGCTACCATCAGCCTGCTGGACTTCGCATTCATTCTCTCAACTGGCCACTTCAATAAATAAGCAAACCTTAACTGTTGCATAGATGTTTTATATAGTGTGACCTTTTTCATTTTATTAAATCTTTTTAAGCAACATGTAATGTTTCACCCGGGAAGCTCTATAACATTGCTGGCCTCTGAGTTGGTGGAGGTCTGGTAGATAACAGCAGTTGTGAGCAGTTTAACATTTTGAGAAATATGCTTATGGGAATTAGGCTTTCTTTTTAAGAGTGAAATGTGCAGATAGACGTCAGTCCTATGTCTGTGCATTAAATACAGAGCTAGAGGCGGGACAGGTTTAGGTTAGGTTCATATCTGCAAACAGGTGTAAACACCTAGTTGACAAAATGACAACAAGACATTATTTCTAGATAGGTCGACAGAAAGAGTAAATCGTTATTCTAATACTTTCACTTTATTCTTCTTGCTGTTACATTTTTCCCTTTTTTTCATCATTTTTTCCTCTAGCAACCCCCTCCCCCACATGAGCATTACATGAGCATGTACTGGACTGAGAAGACACACACACAGAGACAGAGAGAAAGAGAGAGAGGCTGTCACAAACACACCACACACACACACACACACACACACACACACACACACAGTGTGTGACGAGGAGGTAACTTTTTGTGGCGGCTAGCTGTGAATAGAGCCACCTAATTAAAAAGATCATGAATATTCATTAGACACTTGTACTGCTGCAGCTAATTACATATTCAGAGAGGTTTGGTCGCCGGCACTGGTGTGAGTGGTCTGATTCAACTCTGAACACACTGACAACTCAATAAAACACAAGCAGCAATGTTTCAACCCGTTGCACCATCAGTGTCTGGACATAAATCTGATGTCCTGGCTCTATAGATGTATACTAATGTGTCTATAAAAGTGTGAGGGGGGATGAGGGGTAGTTGTGCCGAGCCATGCCATGTTCAGCCATGAGCAGCCAAGCCATGCTGGCATGGTCTGACTGTTTATTCACTGCACAGTGCAGCAAGGTGAAGTTGCTGATTTGTAGTCACATATGACAGTAGAGCTAATGAACATCCCTTAACTTTTGACAAACAAATTGCGCTTTCTGTAGCTTCTTCACAATAAAAACATCCCACCAGTGTTCAGCAGTTAATGTGAAGCAGCAACAGAAGGAAAGGTTCAGTTTCCATCGCCAATAACTTACCGCAGCTCTAATACAGCTGGATCCATGGAAAAACCCTCGTAGTGACTCTTTGTAGGGCTAGTTGATAATCTACTCTAGCTGACAAGTTGATGCCACATTTTTGTTATATTTGACTTGGTACCTAATGATGTGGAATTGCTTGAAAATCAAATTAATATGGATGTCTCACATCTGCCAAATCTGTAGCTTACAGTGATTGCACCTAAATGTAATGCAATACTATTAATACACAGAATTTTCGCAGTCAAATAATCAACTCTGCATTCATAGGCTACATCTTTCTTGAGTTGTCTGATGAATGCTTGCAAGTCATGAACGGGGAATCTTTCCCATATGACGTGAACACTGCATAACCACGAACAAGCTGGTCAGCCAGTCACACTATCTCTCCGAGCTAGCTGGCTTGCAAACTGGTTTGATCAGTGCTAGAAGTCTGTCCTATCATGACAGCAACGCTTTATTTAGGAAACATATTTCTACAATCAAGTCCTGTCTTTTCTGCAAATCATTCCTCTTTTGTAGAGCAGTTTGGAGTCTGGGTAATATACAGTAACCCGAAGAATGTAAATTACATAGTGAGTTTGCAACACAAAACAGACTAGAGTCTCTTATGTTCTCCCTCAAAGGTCAGCACTGTCAAGATGCTTGGCAATTGCTTAATGGCACTAATTCAAAAGTCAAAGTTCACTAAAGTTGCACATAACATGGAAGATTTGTACAGATTTACTTCTCCCCTTCATAGTAATTTTATTAAATCAATTGAATTGCTCTGAAATTTCACAGTCTCAAATGCTTTTATCATTTACAGTAGGGACTGTGTAGGGAGGGGGCTAAATATGGTGAAATTAATCAAAAGAAAACTCATTGTTATTCTATTGGTATGCAGAATTGTAGAGAGAAACATAAATTCACTATTGATCTTGTTGCTGGGAAAAAAAAAAAAAAACATGTGACATGTTGGACTATAGGACCTCTGTCCCTTGTATGACACATTGGTCTAACTCCAGTCAAATCTACAGTGCGCAATTCACATTTCCTTTTATTTCATATCTACACATGCATCAGAGCAAACAGAAATATTCTCAAAGTATAATATATGTAGACTGCACTGAACGTGTTGCTGAGTGGATAGTGTAAGCCTCATTGGGACGATTATATACAAAGCAGGATGAAGAAAATTTAAAATTTTTCAATGACGAACAGCTAAAGGGGGGACGTAAAAAGGAAAAAGATACTGAGAAGGCATGAATTCAAAGAACCACAGAGGGAGGAAAAACAGAGAGAAAAAAAAGCATAAAACAAGAGAGATTGTTACGATTTGTGGCCGAGCAAAAAAACAAGGAGTGAACCCAAAGATGCAGACTTAACAAAAAGGCTGAGCGGAAACAGTCCAAATGATTTATTTAACAATATATGGCAAACAAAATCCAACTAAGTACAAAAATCCAAAAACAAAAGCAATTCCAGTGAACCAACAATTTTTTAACAAACAGGGAAACCAGGGACTAGACTAGAATTACTCACGAGAATCACAGGGAACAAGGACAGCCACACATAAGGGATGATGCCACAAAGACAAAGGGAAACACACTGACTTAAGCCCCGTTTACACGTACACAGATATTTTGAAAAACGGAGACATTTCCCTTCATTTGTGCCCTTCGTTAACACACAAACAGAGAATTCGCCTCTGAAAACGATGCTTTCTAAAAACTCCGGCCAGAGTGGAGATTTTGGAAAACTTCGGTTGCACATTTGCATGTAAAGAGAGAAAAACAGAGAAAAACAGAGTTTTAGGTAGCCAACGTCACATTATACGCCGGAACTTGCACCTGCACCAAAAATACGATCTATATTTACATTTTCATTTGGCTATGGTGGTCATGGATGCATTCAGAGTAGCAGTCACATTTATGTTGGTGTAAACCCTTCTCGTATGTTTGCATTTACAAATACAGCTGCTCTATTATATCGAGGAACAGAGACGAATGTGAATAATGGAGAAGAAATAGATATGGAAAGTTTCCCTTGCAGGCCTGTTCATGTTTTTCATTCTTGTTAGCAAGTTAACTAAGCAAAGAATGATACCTAACTGTAAACTGTGCTCCGTTTGCTGACTTGGGACACCGCATGTGCCACCGTCGTAGGTTTACTTATATATGATATATTTTTGTCCATGCATTTGTGTAAACATTGCATGCTCCTTTTTTAATGTGTAGCTTCTAATTATTGCACAGTGCTAATACGTATATGGAAAAATTGGTTGATTTTCACAGTGTGACTGATTATTAACCATAATATGGGGCAGCTAGCTAACATGCATATTATATTGGTTAGTGTGTGCACCAGCCACTGGACCTGCCTGCCTATCTTCTTTTCTCCAGTAAAAATGTCTGCTTTCAGTATCTGACTAAGTGTTTTGCCCTGCACTTCCTGGATCTCTGCCTGACTCTGACTGTTGAATGTTTGGCTTGCCAAACATTTCAAGAGACTCTCAATAGTTCCGAATGGAATATTGATCTTGTTGCATCTTGTACTTTGACAGACAATAGTTCTGAATGAGACATTGATCTGTACTATGGCTTCCCTTCTCTGTCACGCCTGAAATTGAAGTCAGTGAAAGCGACTTCCATGTACTAGTGGTACTGCAACTGGGCCCTAAACCTACCCACTACAGTAAAGTCTGGCCAGTCATGAAGCCAGCAAGCTCCACCTCGTGACAGAATCACTACAAGAGGATCAAGGGCCTCCTCCAGCAACATGAGGCTCTGATGGCATCTGCAGCGGCTGCAGCCAGAAAAGCATGCTCAGGGACTTCTGAACCTGCACCAGGGAGAGCAGACAGTGGTGTAATACGCCACCAAGTCTCATCAGAGTGACTGGAACTCAGCCACCCTTCATGATGCCTTTTTGCACAGACTGACTGAGTACATTAAAGATGAACTGGTTTTATATGAACTGCCTCTGTCATTGAGTGGAGTGATTAAGCTGGCCACCGGAGTGGATCTTCACATCCAGCCTCGGTGGCAGGAGAGACGTCTCAGGAATGGCAGGTCGCCAGCTCCCCGCCTGTTCCCAGGAGGCTACAGCTGCTATCATCTCTTCCACCACCGCAGCACCGCAGGAGGGGCTTGAACCGATGCAGCTCGGACACACCAGATTGACCCCCGAGGAGCGACAGAGGCATCGCTGAGCCAATGTCTGCCTGTATTGTGGCCAGGCCAGCTATTCCATCTCACAATGCCCAGCAAAAGGCAGGGCTCACCAGTAGCCGTGGAGGTACTGGTGAGCCACACCTCTGCTCAGTCCTCCTCCCCTCAAATCTGCTGTTCCAGTCCAAGCTCCTTCTCCTGGAAGGCTCTCACACTCTGGCTACATTCATAGACTCTGGGGCCGATGCCAACATCATGGATGAGGAGCTTGCTCACTCCAGGGTGTGGAGATTGTGCAGTAACTATGCTGGGCACATCCGGACAATTTTCTTTCCTCCCTTACAGAACGACTGAAGTAGGACCTTGGGCAGGAAACTGAATAGTTCTGTCTTGTTGCTTTCACCCACAGAAAATTATACCAGTTTCCTGGTATGGCCGCATTTCAAACCACGTCTCCTTACGCCCTTTCCATGCTTGACTCTTACTGTGCCTTTTAGGGATTAATTTTTGTAAGTATCCGAAATGACGCCCACACAGGATGAAGATGAAGACATATGAATAGATACAGTATGTGCTGGGCATATTTATCAAATGTCTTGACATCTGCTGGCTTCATCATCTGAATGATGGTAGCTCAGTCACGAACTACACAGGTAGCATCAGGAGCTTTAGTCTGAACTAGAGACGGGTCCCCTAGACATATCAGAAGGTCGGTCTTGGTCCCAAATTTTAATCTTCCTCTGGACAAGCACTGGTAGCTGCCTCGTGCTGGAAGAAGTCTTTTAGGTTTCCATCTCTCCTTTCACAGCTAATTTGAGTCACAAGAAATGCTCAACATCACTTTTTGTTGTTGTCAACTACTGCCTCTCCTTACTTGCCAGCAAATAGTTTGAACCACCTGCTGTGGATTGGGTCGTTAATGGGCTTTGTTCTCTCCACATAATGTTCCTGAGTGAATTCTTGGAACTGTTGTTAGCCTATCTTCTGTGCATTTTTAACAGACTCCATTGCTGTTGAATCTGCCTTCCCTTTGCTGTCATGGAAAAGCAGGTCTTGGCTCTCCCCTTCAAATGGGTTGCCCAGTTCTTCCATTCCATTGATAAGTGAGTAGACATCTTTCCTTAATGGTTTCTGCAAATTTGCTGTCTTGTCATGGCGGAGGACCCCATCTTGTCTTCTGCAACCCCAGGAGCAGCTCCATAAACAACTCGGATGCCATGACTGTTGCCCAGTACTGGAACTGAGGCCACAGTCTAATAGAATTCTCCTCAAGGTGGCACAGGTGCCTTCGTGATGCCACTGACAACAGGTGGAATTTCTGTGTAGTAACTTGGAAAATAGCGCACAGTCTTTTTGCGCACAGAACCTCCAACAATCACAATACTGCAGTCACCTCCGTGACTTGCAAAGGTAGTGTGTTGAAAGAGTGAGATACCCGTGCCATGGAAAGACTTGTTTGAGGTAGCTGAGCTAGGCTTATGGTCAATATTATCAACTGCAGCAGTTGTGAAGCCTTCACCATGCATCTTACGAGGGCAAACAATGTATTTATTTTGGAAATGTTGGTTGACAGTTTCTCCTAACTGGACTGACAGAGCAAGCACGAAGTCAGAAGTGATACTGACACTCCTATGTGAAAGCAGATCCACACGTTCCCGCCTCCTTGTTTGGGCATGGACCATCAGGCCACTATAAATCAGTGCAGGTGTTTCCTGAGCAGTACTGTTTCTGACATCGGCAGATATTGGTTCTTCAAGCTGCTGGTGCTTGACACTGTTCAACTTTTGCAATTTTGCGATGGTTAGGGCTGCTAACGTCACTAAATATTCACTCTAGTTTCTTGTACTTGGACCTTCAACCAATACAGAACCTCTTTGACAGCCTTCTTGGAGCCCAGTGAAGGATTTCTGTTCATCAAACATATGGCATCTCACAATCTTGGCAGCATGGGCCAGGTGCACAGCATCACTGTAGCTGTCCCATTCATGTGCCTTGGTCAATGCTGTACAAATGTCATAAAAAATGCAAGAACAGTCTTGACTTCAAGTTGCAGTGTTCACTCTAGCATCAGGCTTAATGCCAAGCTCCTCCATCCTCAACCTGTACGGATGAACCAGATCAGCCAGCATGAAGACTGGTGCAGTGCTGTTCTCAAGGTGTACTACCTCAGTGTATATGAGAAATTCAGCAAAACATTTTCTTCAGTGGTTCGCTGCATTTTCTGAGTTGCGTGTTTGTTTTCTGGTACAGTCTTGGAGGCCAAGCATTTGTCATAATATTTGGATTCAAGTGCACCCAAATCATCTGTTCTAATTCTAAGTCAAATGCTCTGCACATGATTGAACTTGGTTGTCAATTTACATTGCTGCAACATGTAACACTTCAAATGATAAATGGTAAATGGACTATATTTATATAGCGCTTTTCTAGTCTGATGACCACTAAAAGCACTTTTATAACACAAGTCTGCATTCACCCATTCACACACACATTTGTGTGGCGGCTAAGCTATCCAGTCACACCCACACCGATAGCATCGGGAGCAATTTGGGGTTCATTATCTTGCCCAAGGATACTTCGACAAGAATACTTGTAGATGTAGACATGTAGACTGTCTAGGCCCGCCCCGCATCAGTGCTGGCTTGATCGCAGCTGAAAAAACAGAGGACTTCCTGTGCTGTTTCTCAGTGCTAGAAGTATGTCCCCTGGTGTGTGTGCTTGGGCCTGCAAAGGTGTCATCATTGCCTATACTGCTAGATTTCTTCAGAACTCTCTTCTCAGCTCTTTTGTTTTGTAGGAAGCAAGACTGCATGATTGATCCTACAGAGCTTTGTTAACAACCAGAGCAGCTTCAAGCCCCTAATCTTCATATAGTTACTCTATTTGTATATTTTGGCGAATTCCTTCAGTTAATTAATTTTCAGGAGATTTTCAGTTAACGATATGTACTGTATGTGCTCCCAGCATCCTTCCTTTTCGTCAGCATTGGGTCAGTCAGTGTTTCACTGTGATCTTGAGAAAAAATGCAGATTTAGTACATTAGTCAAAGAGAACATCTTGAACATCTAGTACTTGTCTTTCTCATACTATAGTACTTCTGCTAGTATCAATAGTTTACTGCTACTACTAGTAGTAGTAGTTCTATTATATTTATCAATGAAATGTCAACATTCCATTATAATGATTGCCATGCCATGTTTGGGGTCAGGGTTGGTAGTCACACCTCCTCCACTCGTGTTGAACAGAGCCTTAAGAAAAAAGCAAATCCCCTCATCAAGTTTTTGACAACTTTTACAGAGGGGTGATAGAAAGCATCCTGATTTGAAACATTTCAAACTCAGACAGGATGTGCACTGCCTGGTACAGTTTGCTCAGTTTGCAACAGGTCATTAAAAACTCCTAAAACATCACTGATACCCATCTAGCAAGCATCAGTGATATTGGTGAGGTATCGTGCCTGGAGCCCAGAAGGTATTAAAAGGCAATACCTATGCTTGCAACAGGCTGTTCACCCTGCTGCTGTCGAGCAAGCGATACAGATGTATCCACTGCTGTACCACCAGACAACTGGACAGATTCTTTCCTCTGGCTGTAAGACTGCTCAACTCACCCACACTTTATCATAACATTTTTTTTCCTGTGTAGTAAAAAGAGACTTTAACTTGCATTTAGTTGAACAACATCTTTGTTGTAGAATGACAAATAAATGAACCTTGAACTTTGATAAATTAAGGGTGAAACGGTGCAAAACCTCCACACTTCAGGAATGCTCCATCGTAAGACTCTGTTGTGTTGATAATTCCTGAACTCCAGCTTGTACATGTTTATACAGGGCAGGCACAATGGACTGACCAAAATACACATGCAAAAGCACATTATAGTGGGGCTCAAGTACTCTGACTATATGCTTTGATCCTGTATTATGTCCGACCAAGTATGGTTGCATATCTGCAGCTATAAACATTCCTATACCATTAGTTACTGCTTTGACACGGTCCCAATCTACAGTGAGAGGCTTCCTGAGCACCACAGGGACAAGGACTCCCCTTCCAATCTGTTTTTGTCTCTTTCCGCTAATCGACAAATTCGGTTGATGCCGTCGGAAATGACTTAGCATGCTTGAAGTGTATCCACAGACGTGCCCGACTGCAGATGAATGCTTTTGGCATACAGTTTGATTTGATCCACTAATGTTTGTCCATTTTTGCTGTAACTAACTAGTTGCAATTAATTAATTAGATAATATGAGACCATATAATATTTATGATCTCCTCATCCTTTTAGCTTTATATATTAGCTGTAACGTTCATATTTCCAAGAGTTTGATGGACAAAGAGAAAAACAATTCTGTTCCTTAAGTATTGTTTGGCATTGATACACACGTGAAAGGCATAGCATGTGTTGTTTTGAAATGGGACATCCTTTTCTTGGCACAAGTCATTTCATTTCACTATCTGTCTTTAGAATATGCACTCGAAGCTATTAATTTTGCATCAGCCAATATTGCCATCCTTTATTTCTTTTAATAGCCATCTACTTACAGATGCATTCAGTGCTGTTTACTATGGATCATCTCCATCAGGCCATGATAACACACAATGGAGATCTTAAGTGACTCTGTAAGTGAGAGACTCAAACAAGGTATGTTTTAAAATTCAGCACTGGACCTATGACTTTAATGTGTAACAGACATGGAAGATAGGTAAAGGTTGACTGAAACTGTTCATTTTTTAAATTTTCTTTGCAAGAGATTCTGGTTGAAAGCAAAGTCTGTGACAAACACAAAAGCATAGGACAGGAGAAAAGAAGTGGAAAATGGAGAACTCTGGATTTAAGATGAGTCCTTACAGAGTGATTCACATATTTGAGCATGCACTAATTATTTTTTCTGTTAGTGCTGATGTGTTAGTGTGTATGTGTCAGAGTCTGTGTGTCTCTGTGCTCACTGGGCATTTTGAGGGGGACATGCTGGCCATATGGAAAAGACAATGAAGCAGAGTAATTAAAACAGAACAAAGAAGAGAAGCGCCTGCACCATAATTAGAACACTGATTAATCAGCTGATAATTTTATCTTGATTAATGTGACTGATTTTCTCTTCATTTTGACCCCAGCCAGTCAGGCCTGGTCCAATTAAATTTAAATTATGCGTCGGAATCTGTCCAGTCCACCTCCCTCCCCTCCTCCATCCCCCGAATACATTACAAACACACAGACACCTCAACACACATACACACCACTGCATGGAGTAAATCATACACATGCACACATGTGAGCACAAGCAGACACATGCACACACACCAAGTCTGTTTCTTTTTCACTTAACTTCCTGCATAAATGCAGGCATGTGGACATACATACATTGGTGTGTTGCAAAATGTTGAGAGTTTGACAATTTGAGTGTTGGTAAAGAAATGCTTTTCATAAAGACCATCACAAAACATAAACATTAACATTACAGAAGCAGCAGTTTCAGTTTTAGGGGCAGAACACAAGAAGGGGTTCATGTGGGTTCACTTTTTCAACAATCTTTGCACCTTTGTGCTCTTTGTCCTGTTTTTTCTGTCCTGTTATTTCAGATTTCTTCCATTCCCGACCTGCCCTATAGTTGCCCTCAGTTGTGTTCCCTCCAATCCCAGTCACCTGATCCCCTCACCAGTACACCTGTTGCCCCTTCCCCCATTATCTCCCATGCATATACAGTGTAGGAGTCCCCTTTCCCCAGTCTGTTGCCAGATAGTTTAATGTACTACCCAGTCGTAGTATTCTAGCCCTCGTTCCTGTCTCTTCGCCATTTCTAACCACAGCCTGTTCCTGTTTTACCTGTCTGAACCTTACCTGCTTATTTTTACATCCCTCACTGATAACCTGTTGCCGAACTTTGCTTTCAGAATGAAATTTTTATCGCTTTCAGCTGCTCTGCCTCTGACTCATGCTTGTGAATCCAGCTCTCTGTGTTCAGAACCATTTCAGTTAATCCACGTCACACCAAGAGGCACTTTTCAGTGTGAATTACTTCACTGGCTTAATATAATTCAGCTGGTCAGTGTATCCCCAAATTTACTCTTTATTTTAAAAGTAAAGCAGAAATTCCAGAAATAAACTAAGACCATTAAGCAGATCAGGTATAAACCAATCACATTCACTATTTATTTGTCAATGTCATCATTTGTTTCCTCTGTCAGGCACCACTCTGATCTCTGGCCTCATGTTACCTTAAGTAAATATCATCCCAGTGAGTTCCATGTAGTGTAGTTTACTCATTTTACTACACATGAATTGATGTAGTAAAATCGGGTTGAATTGGTGCACCCCTAATATTAAATCTAAAGTCTACAGTGATACCATATTGGAATTGGGATCCTACCAGAGGTTGTTTCATATGCAAACAGGTTCATGGCAGATTTCAAAGATTAATTATGTAGTGTTGTATAATTTTTTAATAAAAAATGTGGAATTACAGAAATTATACAATGACTTTTCAAAGTTTTAAAAACAGCTGCCATTACGTCCATAATGGAGTTTGTTTTTTTTTTTTTTTTTAAATTATTATTTGTCCAATATCGGGATATATAAAATTTTGGAGTGAAGAAGAATACATTTTTAATGTAGCTACCACCATCATGTGGCTATTGTTAAAGGCCTGTTTTGCATATTAAGTCTAGAGGCAATTTATTTTCTCTGACAGTTTTGTTAAACCTTTTTTATTTCACAACCCCTTCAAAATTTCATCCAGTCTTCACCAAATGTTGTACTTCACACATTGAAATGAACCCCCCAAAAACTTTGTTCTTCTGTACGTTTCCCCCAGTAACTGGTAGTCTATATAAATTCCAGTTACTCTTAACCACGTGTTGCAACTGCAACCACATATTTATGTACTCCTCACTGTCACTGTGTATTTTGATGCAAATTTGAATTCCAAAGACCGAAAACTTTTTCTATTAAAGTAGCAATTCAGGCAATTTAGCAGTTTTCGTAGATTTTACACTCTGAGTGGCTTTTTTTCCCCATTTTGTCCATTTGCAGCTGCCTCTGTATTGTTGACAAATGCATACCATAGTAAGTCACATATGACTATGTGACGTGACAAATTGTTTGGGGTTTTGAGAACTTTGGGAACTAAACACAGAGTCATAGATCGAAAACAGTAAGAAAACCTTGCCACAAGAGATTAGAAATACTCCCATATATATTACACTCACTATAACATATTAGTGAAAAAAACAAGCGCTGTATTTGTATAGTTAGACAAGTGAAACAAATATTCAATGCACTGGAGCAGTTGACCCTTGATTTGTTCTGTTCTCTTTCCACTTCTCGTGTCTCTACAGGCGCCAAATCTCATTTCTGTGATGCCCCACAATGGCAGGTGCATTTATTCTGTCAATTAGAAGAAGAGGGAGACAACAGTTGGATGGCTAAATGAAAGAGAAAATGCTCCTCTACTTTCCCTCTCTTCATTCGTCCCTTGCTCCCTCCCCTCCTCTCTGGCTGTCTTTTTATTTCTGGTCTTGGCTCAACTGACTGGCTCCATGCCAGGGCCTGCCGAGTGACTTTGGGCACGGCTGCCAATGCGTGCAAGCCCAAGCCACACAGCCCCGCCGCACCGATCCTCATGTGCCAGCGTTGGAGGGGGCACAGCGGGTGGAGGGCAGCACTGCTGTCGTCCATGGCCCAAGTCCGATGGGAGAAATCACGTGGGGCGAGGGTGTTAATGCTTTCAGATCTGGTTAAGAGCAGGGTGACAGCTCTGTTACCTGGGTAGGAGGTAGAAAGTAGGATGAAGGAGGGGAGGGGGTGGAAGGAGTAAAGGGCATCTGCTTCCTTTCTAACACTCAGACATCTAACATAAACCACCATACACAGGAACAGGTCACGAAGGACACTTGAACACACAGTTATTCAACACTGTTTATGCATACCATACACATATGCTATATGCTTGAAACTATAAGAAGACATTGCAGGCTGAGTTTGGTGTCAATGTGCTGTACAGTCAAAGTGCTCTGAATGACCTCTCTGCATATGAACTGTTTCAGTACCTGATGTTGGGTCTTTTGCATTGACCCACATATAATGCGTGGAGGAGAATAAATCTAACTTTGTCACCATTTTGTAATAAGGAACCCTTTTTTAAGGGTTTAGAAGTTGTAATGAATGTTTTTATGAATGGTTTATAAATCATACTAAAGCTTCATATATCAGTTATAAGCCATAAATGAGAACATAAATGGTTTGTGAGGATGTGAAAAATTCCTTTGGCCGGTGTTTATTCTCGATATTTTGTAATTATGCAGTTAGAAATGTTGATGATTTGTTCATGGTGGGTAATTCATTCATCATCATGTCAAATTTCAATTTTTGCAATTCTTGATGACCACAAACATTGAAACATTACCATCATCCTCAGCTGTGCTTTTGTTTCGAGCTAATTAGTAAATTATAACATGCTAACATGCTATGATGTGACAGCAGTTAACTGTACAGAAATTGCTACCAGTACTATACTTTATGCCTAAATGTTCAGAAAAAATACAGGCAATATTCTTACAAATCTCTGGCTCATTTTTCACATCTTTGCGCATCCAAAAAAAGTGGGATGTTGTGTAAAATGAAACAGAATGAGATAATTTGCTATTTGTTACTGAAAACAGTACAAAGACAATATATTTAATGTTTTACCTCATCGGCTGCATTGCTTTTTTTTTTTTTTTTTTTTTTTAAATATCTGCTTATTCTGAATTTGATGCAGCAACACATTTCAAACAAGTTGGGTCTGTAGCAACTAAAGACTAGGAAAGTTGTGGAATGCTCCAAAATGCAATGACCATTCGAGCCTCACAGAGCTGCTAGTGTGACTTCAGACTCCTTCTCAAACTCATACCAAAACCAACTTTTTGGGGTTTTTTTTACATTAGCATGGAATGAAATCAGATCCAAGACACTGGCAGAGTCTCCATGGATCTTGACATTGCCCAAAATACCAAAACTTTTTACTTAACAGCTTTCTCTTTTATTGTCCAGTTAGAAAGTAATCACAGTTATGGGAGACAACTTATTAAGATGTAGCCTTCACTGTCAGTGGTCAGAGGGTTTTCCAGAGAAATAATGTAGTCTTCTGTCAGCCATTCCTCCATACCCCCTGTCCGAGGTCCGAGTGTTAGTGTGCCAGCCTTGCTAGGTAATAAATAAATGATGAAATGTGAAATTAATAAAAACATGAATGACTGTGGCAATGACACTGTGTGACAGCCCAGAGATGGGAATTAGGATCCAAAGCAGCGCTAAAGCTGGGTTATTGGGCAGGGGCCCCGCTAACGAACCGTGAGATTGAGTTTGACACTTCGAGCAGGTGCTCGTTTATTTCCCAAAATAAAAGGATGGTGCCACAAATCGCCTGTCCAAAATAACACATAACAAAGTAAACCTTTCAACTGAAGGTTTGTGTGATTACGAAGAAACCTAATTGAAACTATTTTTCTTCAGGAGTGTTTGTGTTTATATCTCTTGCTATACTCTGGCTAATCCAGCCTGATGCCATCCTTGACATTCTTCAGATGTTGTCAAACGCCTTCCGGCGTTGTACCGGCATTTTGCCGGGCGCAGGTGTGGCAACGTGGGCAATAACAAGCGCTGAGTAATTACCGCAGCCATATCCATAACAGCCCTAAACCCCCAAAGTGTGCTCAGGGTACCCCTCTATCCCCTCATCTCCTCCACCACCTCCCTCCATCCTCTCCTCTCGTTATCACTCTCTCTCCAGCTAAATCATAGAACTGGGCTCGGGTCCAGGGGCCTTGCTGCTGCTACCCGGTTTCTGGTGGGGAGGGAAATAAAGCCGGACGGGCCTCTCGGGATACTCTAATGTCAGCGGTAATTGTGAGTTATGGGGAAACATGGCGAGAGCACAGAGGTCAGGCCTGTCAGCAATCACACTCTTCAGGCGGAATTCACCACGCTTTCTGTTTATCTCCCCATCAATGGAGAAGAACACAAGGAAATTAGCATTAGCACACCGATCTGTTTCTATCACACCCCCCCGAACTCTCCCCCTTTTTACTCTGCTCATCTCAGTCCATTCCTGGCTGGCTATGTCACCCTCTTGGTTACAGTATGAGCTGGAGTGGACCAAAATACCATAGCGAGTCCTTTTATTTCAGCAGCTTTGGGAAATAAAAGATTTTATAATACCTCTGAACAGGGTAATACTGTAATGTTGTTCATTTAATGAGATAATCTAAACACTCTGGCTCAAAGGTTGAATGAAAGCAGTAACGGCACTCATGATGGGCCATTTTTCTCTATGAGTCATTGCACACCCTGAACCCAGTGTCGATGTCCCAATCTGTCATTAGTGCATCAGTACAGAGCCAAATTAGCTAAAACAGACGGTGTGAGAGCGTGCAGAGAGCCAGCTTCCATGTTATAGACATCACAATGAAAGCCAGTGAAAAAGCCAAAAAGTGAGGTATATTATTTTTTCAAATAGAATCTATGCAACGAGCAATGGAGATGATAGAGGAGACCAGAGCTGGCATGGTACAGAACAATATTTTGCTGGAATAATTTCTCTTTAATCTTCCAATTGTAGTAATCCTGTCACAGTTATCAAAAAAAACATTGATTATTTTCATACCTCTGCATTCCCCAAAACTGTATCTTACTGTACCTAATAATTTGCTATCTTCCTTCTATAGTAAGTTAATCTATATGACACAAGTCTTCTCTAGTTAGAAGTATTTTAATGAGAAATGGTTGAAAGAAATGTACTGACTTCCGGTGTTCTACTGTTTTGATTCTATACTTTGAAATTACAGGAAAAAATGGAACAGTTGAACAACCCAGCTTTACTTACTTTCCAAATTCCTTCTACAAAGACAGAAGATTATGATTGCTTCTTTTGGGCTGGTACTCAATGGCCGATTTGAAGGAGGGGATGAGGGAGGATGATGGGGGATGACATCCCCCCTGTTGACCTGTCATCCACCCTCTCTATCCCCTACTAGCAGAGAGAGCAGGGGCAGCGATCTTTTATCTGACTGAGGTTTGTGTAAGTTAGAGTCCCTGGCCTTGACCAAGGCTCTGACACATCAGTAGCATAACTGTGCTGTGTATTGATAAATTCATGGTGCTGTCCGTAGTGCTGAATTAGCAGACAGACTTGCAATTGCACCTTTTTCTCTCAGTCCCACCCTTCTTCATCGATCTATTGGGCCAGTCCCCTTTTAAAAATGAACGACTCACCAACTGCTGGTAACATAACAAGAAGCACAGTCTTTTTGCGGGTCCGACAAGTATAAATTACCTTTGGTATTAATAACAACTAACAAAGAACATGTTAGTCAGCAATTACTCATTTTAAATTCCCGCCTACCGAGCAACATTAGCTTTCATGTGGAGTCATCTTTCTGGCCACAAAATTTATGTGGGACACATACCTTGCTGTGTGTGGTTATGGTGTCGCCCCCTAATCTCTCACACATGCTGTTGCTGGGCATGTAGTTGATCTGCACAAAAGGTTGATAGCTAATTTGCAACCCAGAAAAACAAAATACTATAATAGGCTAAAAAGCTCAATGCCTGTTGAGGGGAACGACGGAGCTGGGCGATAATTCTTTGTGGGTTCATCCCTACAGGCAACACTCACCATACACTCCATTTACAGTAATCCATTGTTGATACAGAAATTCTAATATTTGTGTCATTGGCTGGTCCAACACTGCTTGAATGATGTAAAGCAGAAGAAGGTTGGAGGGACAAAAGTAGTCCTTTAGCAAAAGTAAACGGTTGAAGAAGAATGACACAGTTAAAGTAAGCCAAATACAGAGATAGAGAAAATTCAAATTCGTGACAGTGGGAGGACTGAAGTGATGAGAGCCCAGCGAGGACAATGTCCTCCTAGAAGAAGAAAACCAAAATCCACCTCCAAAAATAATGTCCTCCTCCAGCTCCCACCAAATGACTCAGGTTTGCAGAGGGGATTAGATAGGCTTAAACCTGAGTGGGTTTAGCTGGAGGTGCTTAGTTAGGTGACTGCATATCAGGTCATGCAACAAACCATAGATAACAATATCAGATCTACAACCCTGACTATTGCTCTGAGCTTGTGCTATGAGCACATTTTTTGTTTTTCAAATGACATCAGATGTGTTCTAAAACCTCATTATGTAAAGGTTGTAATGTGACATAGTTGACCCTGGAGATTTGGGGTTAATCAGTATTCTGAGATGCAGGAGTGGAAACATTACAAGATTCTAATAGTAAAAGTGTTGTTGATAATGGACACACCTGCTCCATCCTCCTTTCCACCTCACCTGTCTATTCATCTGTGTTTTAGTTTTGTTTGTTTCATATACCTTCTCACTCCAGCACTTATCTGATCTCCTCACCTGTTCCACCTGTACTAATTAGTTTTGGGGCTTTAAAGATATAAGAATGACCGTGTCTGGGGTCTGAATATATTGGAACATTGCAATTTGCTCCTTGTCCTTTTTTTTGATCTTCATTGATGATCATTTTAGCCAGCTGTGGAGGACGTGGGGTAAAAGGTCACAGCCATGGCCCAGGAATGGGACTGATCCAAAGAGGCAGACACACAGGATGGAACTCCTAACAATCAGTGTGAAGATCGGAGCATCACTGTAACAGCTGCCCTGTTTGTGTTCTTCCTCTTCATCCTCATCAAGTCTCTCTGGCCCTTGCATTTTCATGAACTTGACAGACCTTGTCATTCCACACTTGTCCATCAGTTGCCCCCGTAGAGTTTCCCATCTTTACTAGTCAGCTGACCCTGCTCCTCCCTGCACATATGCCCCACATTATCCCCACAGTACTCTGTGCTGTCTATCAGCCTACTTGCCAAGTGTTCTGCCTTACCTTTTTCTTATACCTCTGCCTAGCCCTCTTGGAATCGTTTGACTGCTGTTTCCAATCCCAAATCTGCTTATTGACTTGAAACTGTACTTGCTGGATTTAGTTTTACACTCCTATGACATTATCAAATTCATGATGGAAACTAAATCACAAAATCAGTTCAGCAGTCTTGTGTATTCCAGACATTCTTCTTTGTTGTCAAAACCTGCCACCTGCATTAGCCACAGTACAACTTGGCCGTTGAGCATGGTCAGAGATTTGGGTGTGTTATGCATGTAGCAGCTAATGTAGCCTGGCAATGCTCGCCTCAAGCGCAGATGAGGAGTGGGCTACAGAGGTCTTGTAAACTCACTTCTTTCTAACCTCACACCCCCAGGTTTTTCTGTTTTCAAACTTGTGGTTTTCATATCGCTTGAGGCAAATTATCCGAAAAAAGGCTTCACATATACAACAGTGCTCTAAAAACTTCCGTGAACAGACTTAGATTTGTGAAACCAATGAGTCTTCCTTTAGACCAGGACGGGCCTGTCCTGAGTCTGCTTTGTGGGTCATTTCATGAGTGTGTTACAGACAGCATGAGATGGAAAGAGAGGGGCAGCAGCAATGAGAAGCCCTGATCCAGGACCGTATTCTACCTGTCACAGTCCTGTAATGCTTTCTCCAGAACTATTTTAGTCATTTAGTCACTTTGATTATGAAAGAAGAACTGAAATTCTCACTGTCACACACTGAAAACTCTAATTTGGGTGAACTGACCCTTTACAAAACACAAGTCCTTGTATAAACAGTGGTGCACTGTACGTTAAATTAACAGTACAAAAATAAAATTTATATGTACAGTATATGAAAAACATCCTTTTAAAAACAGATTACAAAAGATGACAAATATCTGACTTACTTTGACTGCGCTTTTTACCATCCATATGTAATCAGTTGTACCATAGTTTACATGGTCAGATTTTGATGACTGAATAATAAAATTGACGAAATTGAATGAGTCTCACGATAGAAAAGTTTACAAAACATGAACAAATTATCTTCAGCAGTCCTCACATTAACGCCCACTCCTCCTACTGCACTGGACATGCACTGGAAAAATATGAATGTGTACTTGAGGCATTCACATACATTTTAGGAAAAGATAACAGTCAAGAAATACAGGTAGAATATTGTATTATTCTATTCTATTGTCCAGATTTTCCATCTCTCATATGATGAATATGAACTGTCTGATATTTCTATTTGCATTGATCAATAAAATCAATGAAGAGGCCTGAACTGGACTCCTCCTGGTCTCTCACAAAGCGAGAAAGTGAGGGAGATACAGTATGTAAAGAAGTCATGAATAATACACAAAGGACACTGCAGACAATACTGCACATTCGACTCAGTTGCCTCCCTCCCCCCTCCCTGTCCTGTTTTCCATAAATAATGCATTAAAACGAAGTATAGCTTGTTTACTTGTGGTTTGTATGGTTCTTCTCAGACAAATTATTTTTCTCTGTTTGACTGATGGGTCTAGCAAGGAGGAGACTTCATTCTCAATCTCCCTCCTTTTTATACTTTTATGGTCTTGTTTTTTTGTGTGTACCATACTGCTCAGAAGCAAAAACTAAAAATAAATATCCAATGGCGATTCCTCTCTATTTCACATATACAGCAGTGCATTGTAGGAGGTAGATCCAGAAGCAAGACTGTCAAACTAACAATGCTAGACAAGTGGTAAGAGTGTGTAGTCGTGGTCTTTTTACAAATAATTTGAAAGTGTGACATTGCAGAAGGCTCAGAATCTGACAGAAATGGCAACACAGCCATACTGGACTGTTAGTGTAACAATCAGCAGACTGTCAATTGTTCTTTCTTTAAAAAAGTGACACTTTCGCAGTTTGTTTACCTCACCAGATGCCACACCAACTAGTGAGAAAAGTCCTTGGTTGTGCAAAGACTTTTTCAAATAAACTCCACCATTTTGTTTCCCAAGCAAAGTGTTGACACAAAGCAAAACACAACTCCGCCAGAAATGCAATATGCGTAGGGTACCTAGAGACAATTAAAAGCACAATCTATAATGAATGAAATAAGGGTCTAATGAAGAGGCTCAGACAGAGCATCGCTGACCCTTTCTGACCTGCACATGAAAAGAGAAGCAGTCGGCAGAATGCCTACAAAGCGTTGTCCCTGCCTCTTTGAAGTGACGTGGAAAACTCGCCATCTGGTGTGATCATCACATTTTCACTTTGACAATCCTCGAATTCTCACACTTAAACCAACTGGCTGAAGCAGCTCTGCTCTGCCTCGCTTCTCCTCCATAATGCAATGCAACACAACACAGGCCCGCTGCTTTATTTCATGCAGTCCTTTATCTTAGCTTTTTGTGCTTTAAGGATAACTTAAAGATAACGCT
This sequence comes from Chaetodon auriga, assembly GCF_051107435.1. Taxonomy (NCBI): domain Eukaryota; kingdom Metazoa; phylum Chordata; class Actinopteri; order Chaetodontiformes; family Chaetodontidae; genus Chaetodon; species Chaetodon auriga. Next base: position 4,669,555 of record NC_135084.1, read on the forward strand.
TGAAAGTAATGTTGTTTGAGTGAACAGCTAATCTTTCCTGTCATAGAGACTGCAGACATTAATGGAAAGAGCTTTAACTAAACCCTGTTCATACTGACATTACAAGCCCAGACTTAACAAAGAGTCGGATTGTTGCAGTACAAGTAACTTTAAAGCAATGTGTGGAATACCCTGTAACAATGGGGAGCTCCCATTATGATGAGCTATCTACTCTGAGTAGATATACAGTAACACCACACAACATGAAAAATAAAATAAGAAGTATTTCTATAAACTCTGAAATCTTTTGCTGACTCAATATGAATGCAGGCCAAGCACATATGCATCATCTTTTAAAATCTATTTAGTGGAAGGAATTTAGTCTTGCATATGGTTAGTTTTATGCTGACTGGATTTGAAAGGGTTTTTAAAATTTATTTTCAGCAAATAACATCGGTTCTCTGGCCCTGCCTAGCTCAGCTGTGTGTGGCTCTGGTATAACAGATAAAGTGATCATATGGTCATAGAGTGGGCTGCACTTCACATTGGTAGGAGCTACTTTGTTGTGTGGCATAGACACAGATTTTCCATGTTACTTTTAAAGCATGTTTATATGCAAATCTGCGATATAGATATGCATACAAAACCATTTTAATACATTTTAAAGACCCCACAATTTTTATGTTGAGATTTTCAGAGGTTTCTAGATGTTCATTAATATGTCACTCAAATCAAATAAAGCACAGTGAGATATGGAGATATGGTGTGGATACCTTTAAAATGCTGTTTAGGGGTTCTGTCCCAATTGAAATGCAAAGATAAAAATTAATTTCTTTACTTCAAAAAAAAAAAAAAAAAAAAAAAAAACCCAGCTAATCTCTTTTTTCTTTTTCTTTGACACTGGATTACACGATTGCCTAACACATTTACTTTTTTTTCACACTTATACATGCTGCCACACAACTGCACAAACTAAAACGATTTCATTTCATAAACCTGCTAAATAAGGCTAACATAGTTTCTGGTCTGATGTACTGAGACTCTCCATCATGAACACTTTTTTATAGTGAGTCATCTGACCACATAAGCTGAAGTACATGAACACACAAAAGTGGCTTTAGAGAGTGTTGGGGGTGACAAAAAGTTGATTTCTTGCTGTAGCACTGCTGTTCCATGGAAGTCCTTGTTGATGTCTGTAAAAGTTTCTAATCATATGGGAACATTTCTGAAAACCACTCTGACAAGCATTTTTTGAAAAGCTTCGTTTTCAGTCATGGAAACCTCCTCTTAGTGTATATGGAAGCCCAAAATACAATGAGAGAGATCTACTTTACTGTATCCACTTTAGCGTGGACATGACCTACTGCACACTGTATCAGTATAGCAGCTCATATGTTCTCTCTCCCCTGTGTTCCTGTTGAAGAAAACTCTGCCTCTTAACTGTGTGTGATGCCACACCTCAGTGCATCTAAATATGGCTTGAAATAGTGTTGAATCTGGTAGTGTTAAATATGCACAGAGAAATTCATCTTACACTGTTGGCGTAGGTGCAACCATCACCACCACCACCCTGTCCACCCAACCTGGCAACACACAAGTGTGAGCCACATTGCCAAGCCCTCAACCTGGCACACAGATGTGTGATCCACACCTTAAAGTCTGTAAATTATTCAGGTCAGACGGTGATGACAAACACATCAAGTTTCTTTTTTTCCTTTACTTTCTGGACAGCGATGCTTGATGTTGAGCAGCCAGCAGTGCATCTAAAATGAGGGTGATAAAAATGGAAAACAGTGTCATGAGAGCAATGCTGCAAATTGTAGTGTCGTAGTTTGATTATCTACACAAGGTGATGGAAAATCTCTACAACAACGACTTCTCAACTTACTGTTTGTATTGGCCTACTGTGGTTGAACGAAAGTGAACTCTGAACTCTGAACAGGCTTGAGTCTATCAGTTGTGCTGGCTTCATTTGAAGGCAGTGGGAAACAGGGTGGAAAGGACAGAGGTGAAAGTGACTGTACACCCACGTTTAAATAGATGAATTCAGACGAGTTCATTAAATGAAGGACAATGATATACATTCATGTCTTGCACTGCCTGTCCATGGTCAGTGTTAAGGTGTAGTCACAGCAGCCTCTAAAACAGCTCAATGTACTGTGATACTTTCTATGAAGCCCACAGTACATTATGAGGGCATTTATAGTGAATTATAACACACTCATAATGCTTTATGACTCCACTCATAAACAAACATATTACTTTCTGATGCACTATTTCAACATTCAGGATACAGTATAGACTTACAGTGAACTGACTTATAATGAATTACAACTTCACATGTCTTGTGGAAGCTCTTGACTAGTTATAACTAGAGGTTGACTAATGAGGCTTTTAATACATTCTGACTACATATACTCATCTATACACACCTCAACATCAGCTGCAGTAAAGACCCATAGTATACTGTTATTTTCCATGCAGAACCATAGTCATATCATTGTCTGTGTTATATATACATGTGTGTGTGTGTGTGTGTGTGTGTGTGAGATACATACACACACACACATACAATCACACACACACAGACACTAACGAGTCTGTGTGGTGTCTTCATGTGTCCTCTAGATGTGTCCACAAGAACATAATGCATATTGCATTGAGGCTCCATACACAATGTCAAGGTACTGTCATTCTGTACCTAGGATAATTTATTTTTAAATGGAAGTTAGATTCATATAAGACAGCTTTATTAATAGATTATGAGCAGCAAAAAGTTATTGATAGTAGTGTGATAGGTAGACTTTCGATGTAATAATGCCACCATCCCAGTTTTCCCACTCCATGGAAACCCCACCCCCTGCCTCTGTCATTGCCAGGCACACATCTAAGGCCGTATTCATAAAGCTTCCTAGAGCAAATAGTTGCTCTTCATGATGAAATTTTAAGACAATTCGTAGAATTATT